>NC_091266.1:38767500-40017500 GCF_042477335.2 Ovis canadensis
GCTTTGATGTCCTGAATCTTGATTACTCTGTCGTGTTGACGTGCCTTACCAGTCAGCTTCGCTTTATCAGCCAGCATCAACAGCTTTGACAGAAGCACATTTTTTTCAGTCTGTGGTTCAGTAAGCAGGTGAGCCTCCCTCAGTCACCCCATCTTGAACTTTCTTTCCTCTCACTTTGGTCTACCCTTGTGGTTTCACTTTAAGAACATGTTTGTTTTCGCCCCAGTGAAAGCGGGATGGCCAGTTACTTCCTTTTCTGTGTCCTCCATGGTCCCGTAATCACTCTGAACTGAGTCATGTTCTTAGAACTTTTTCCTTTGCTCATTCCAAGTCTTCGCTTTCCTCTCATTTTTGGCTTCACAAATATTAGTTCTCACACACGCTCAGCCTGCAGAAACCATTAGATGTCCTCCGGTCACCACAATGGAAGCTCACGGTCCGTGACCTCAGCGGGGCTGTGTCTGGAGGAGAGTCCTTTTTGCCAGGCCCCAGGACGCAGCTCATCTGTGGATACTGGGCACAGGCTGACTACTCTGTGGGTGCTGTGGGGAACTTAGATGGGTTTGGATTTAAAATTCCAACTCCGATAGAATGCCTGACCAGGTCACGCACCTCCTCCTTTCTTGCCTAAGCCGCTGGACTGATGTTTGAGGGACCGTGAAGACCGGGTAGTCCAGTGACGCGAGTTCATTCCTTGCCCTGCAGCCTCAATGGTAGGCTTTGTTGGGGCCACCAAGCCTACTCTGACCACACAGCGTGGCCACTGGGGGACGAGGAGTGGTGACAGTGGATCTGGGTGGCCTGTCTGCTCAGCAGCAGACAACAGACAGCCGTGGGCACCGCCCTTTTGGCCCATCCTTTACAGATCCACTAGGTGGAGCAAAGTCTGGCCAAAAACCCACATGCAATGTGGAAACCACAAACAAAGAAATACAAATAAATCCAGAATACTGCAACCTGGGAGGTAAGGAAAAGGGAAACAAATCTCATTCTATTGAATTCTGCAGCTTGTTGATACAGTTCTGGGCTTTCCCAGTGTGGGAATTAAAGTCCGTCATCCTCTCATATTTGTGAGTCTTGCCTGGATGGGGTTTTTTTGGATCCTCTCACTCACTCAGCTGCATTCCCATAGCCGGATTTATTTACTTTTGGTTTTCATCTTTCCATACTTTCATCTGTGGGACAGCAGATGAGCTGTGTATCTTCTATTCCTGGTGCCGTCGTCACTCTCATAGTGTCACGGCTCAGTTTTGATTCATGATCTTAGGTGTTTTAAAGAATTTAAATTTGTGTTTGAAGAGATGAGAGTGAATGTAAGATGTTGTAGGAATATTTGTGGCTTGGAAGCGTGGATCTTAGGGAGAAGTTATGAAAAAATATCTGTTTTGATTTTTAAATATGGAGCAAGACAGATTGTGTTGTAACACTTTTATTATACATTCTTATAGAATGTATACATTCTTATATGTGCCTTTCATGGAGAAAATCACTTTTCATAACTGTTCTTTGTTCGCCATTTAAAAATTATATTGTTCACCTAAGATTTCACCTGGCGATTTCACTCTGGTTGTGTTAAAAACCAATCAAACACAGAATGAAAGCACCATAGCTTAGTTTGGATTTACATATTTGTGGTTTATTTGGGAGAGAAAGTTAATATGTGGCTTTCTGCACTGGGATGTTGGAGCACTGTAGCTCTTTGGGACTTGAATATAGAGTTAAATAGTGTAAGAATACTTCTTTCTATTTTCTTAGGTCCCTTGTTTTTAAATATGCAAATCCCCTTGCTGCTGCTGCTGCTGCGGTGGATGGGGCAAGGAGCAGAAAACCTGATGTGGCAGAAGGTCCACTCTGGCTGTCTCTCCATTGCCTTTCTTAGACCTGATTGCTGCTTTTCTTTGGACTTTAAGTTACCTTTTCATATCAGTTTTTAATTATACAAAAATAACAATGGCTCATAACAATGGTAAGTAACAGAGAAATACAAAAATACTTGGAGGAGAAATTGAAAGTTTGTGGTTTGGTGTGTATTTTTGGTGGTTTTTCTGCTTATGCTGCATGTTTATAGATACAGTAATGTAACTCCTATGTATAAAGTTACATACACATAAAATACATGAAATTGTTGGTATGGGTAGTATTCTTTGTTTTCTTTCATTTGTTTTTTAAATTTTATTGGAGTATGTAATTTTATTGAATTTACAATATTGTGTTAGTTTCAGGTGTATAGCAGAGCAAATCAGTTTTACAAATACATATATCCACCATTTTTTAGACTCTTTTCCCATGTGAGCCATTAGAGTATTGAATAGAATCTTTCATTTGTTTTTGAAACAAAAATGGATACTTTACATATAGTATTTTAACAATATGCACTTCTTTCAAACCTTCATATACTATAGACTTCTTTATGCCTTGTGATTTTTTTTTTAATGCCTGTATGTTACAGCTTGAGATCATAAGTTATTTAACCACCCCTCCATTAATGAACGTGCATTGTGTCCAAGGTTCTGCATTTTCACACTGTGCTATAGTGACCATTGTTGCACTTATTTCTGTCTGCAGTTTGCTAGATTCCTTCAAGTGGAATTGGGGGTTATGGGGTTATAACGTGTGGACATTTGGAATTCAGGGCCAAGAGTGCCAAGTTGCTTCCCAACATGGTTGTATCAGTTCACATTCCCATTAGTAGGGCTTACTTCCCCACGCACATGAGTATCATTTCTTCACCTGCACCTTCTGCTTATCCTTGAAGATATGTCTTCTGATTCTTAACACAGGCTCCTGGAGAACATTTCAGTTTACTTCCTCAAAGGTGTAGAGGTCTCCTCCCTGTCTGCAAACTGGTTGCTCCCTTTGCTGTGGAGCAGGATTTACCCAAGGGCAGTGAGCCTGTAGCCAGAGGAGGGTAGAAATGCCTGCCCATCTGCTAAAAGAAGTGGTTTGTGGTCCCCTCAAGAATGTCAGGCAGGTGGCCTGGAGCTGTTGGCCAGTTGCTGTGAGGCACACAAGTTTAATTTCAAGCCCAAACTACCACCCTTGCATGGTAGTATCCCAGAAGAAGAGATGCTTGAAACTGGCGTTGTTGAAGAGTGCAGACTCTAGAGCCAGATTACTTCCATATAACCTTGGGTTAGTTAGTTAACTCAGTATCCTCATCTGTAAAATGGGATATTAGCACCTAGCTAGCCTATAGGCAATACCCGCCACATAGTAATTACTAGGCAAATATTAACCTTTGTTGTTGTTATTATTAATTATTTTAGCTCTGGTGAACATTAAGGCTTCCCTATTCCCTTACTGACCCAAGACTTATTTTCGGTGGAGGGATTTAAGAATACATTTTGGTTTACTCCTTGTCCAAAATGAACATGAATCACTTTACATATCATCCCCCTTGGCAATCAGGTGAGAGGTGTTTTTTCGCAGTTTTATTTTGGACAGGGAAGTAGGACTTACTGGTGGGTATGAGTAAGGAGGAGACAGTGCCATGGCTCTCACGAGCGCAGGGGCTGCCGTTTGTCCAGGGGACCATGATTAGGGGTGTATTTGACCCTACGGCCGTCTGGGGTGAGCCGCTCTTCTGTGCCCGTGTTGTCATCCTCATTAAACTTAGTAAATCCTCACTTCTTGGAGATGTGGATCTTCTGATGGCCAGGGAGCTTGAATTTGGCCCTGAGGAGGGCTTCAGTCACATGCTCCTTGTTCTGCTGCTTGGTGCAGATAGACGTTATAATTTGGCCAACGTGGACCCTGACCACTGTGCCCTTTGGAAGGCCACTGGGGCCTTCCAAAGACACTGAGCCTACCTGTCTGGAACCTTGATTGCAGACAGCATGCCAGTCTTGAAGGTCCTGGAAAGGGTTGTCTCCAGGATCCCTTTGAGCAACCTGCACAGGCAACAGGCTGCGTACACTGCCGAGGAGGCTGCTGTTAGCAGCCATTGCACCAGGCCCCCATGATCAGCTTAACTGGCTGCAAAACAATTGGTTTCTAGTAGTAATGTGTGAAATTATTTATTCTTAGAGCAGGTAAGTTAGGATATATGCTGTTATTCTGATATACACACCATTGTACCCCCTTACTCCTTGGAAGAAAAGTTACGGCCAACCTAGATAGCATATTCAAAAGCAGAGACATTACTTTGCCAACAAAGGTCCGTCTAGTCAGGGCTATGGTTTTGCCAGTGGTCACGTATGGATGTGAGAGTTGGACTGTGAAGAAAGCTGAGCGCCGAAGAATTGATGCTTTTGAACTGTGGTATTGGAGAAGACCCTTGAGAGTCCCTTGGACTGCAAGGAGATCCAACCAGTCCATTCTAAAGGAGATCAGCCCTGGGATTTCTTTGGAGGGAATGATGCTAAAGCTGAAACTCCAGTACTTTGGCCACCTCATGCGAAGAGTTGACTCATTGGAAAAGACTCTGATGCTGGGAGGGATTGAGGGCAGGAGGAGAAGGGGACGATAGAGGATGAGATGACTGGATGGCATCACTGACTCGATGGACGTGAGTCTGAGTGAACTCCGGGAGTTGGTGATGGACAGGGAGGCCTGGCGTGCTGCGATTCATGGGGTTGCAAAGAGTCAGACACGACTGAGCGACTGAACTGAACTGTACCCTCTTGGGCGAGGAAAAGAGTGGGGGGTTTTGGATCATCGTTCATTCTGTCCCCAGCACTGCCACTTGCAGATCGGGCTGCTCTCAGCTCACAGTGTACTGTACTGAGCTGAGGGGTTCCTTGAAGCTTCTTGACACCAGTCCCCAACCTCCATTTGGTGCTTCCTTTTCTGAGTTGAGAATGCTTTCTGAGGCTTGCTTTTATTTTATTTCTGTAATACAGCTTTTGTTGTTGAGTCACTCAGTCGCGTCCAACTCTTTACGACCCCATGGACTGCAGGATGCCAGACCTAATACAGCTTTATTGAGATGTAATTCACATACCATACAATTCACTCTTTTGGAATATACAATTCAGTGAGATAATTCTAGTGTATTCACAAGTTTGGGCCACCATCACCACTATCTAATTTCAGAACATTTTCATCAATCACAAAAGAAGTGCTGTTACAAGCAGTCATTCCCACCCCTCCTTCCAAGATTCCCCCAAATCCCTGACAACCACTAATTGACCTTCTGTCTCTGTGGACTTGTCCATTCTGATCAGTTCATGTAAATGGAATCTTATACCACGTGCTATTTTATGACTGGCTTCTTTCACTTGGCATCATGTTTTCAAGGTTCATCTGTTGTAACGTGTCAATAAGTCACTCCTTTTAAAAAATTTTTTATTGGAGTATAGTTGATTTACAATGTGTTTCTCCGTGCGTGTGTGCTTAGTTGCTCAGTTGTGTCTGACTCTTTGTGACCCCATGGACTGCCAGGCTCCTCTGTCTATGGCATATTTCTAGGCAAGAATACTGGAGTGGGTTGCCATTTCCTCCTCCAGGGGAGCTTCCCGATCCAGGGATTGAACCCATGACTCCTGCATTGCAGATGGATTCGTTACTGCTGAGCCATCAGGGAAGCTGGTGTTCATTTCTGCTGTACAGCAAAGCAAACCAGTTATACAGATACCTATATCCACTCCTTTTTTAGATTTTTTTCCCATGTAGGTCATTACAGAATATTGAGACAATTTCCCTGTGCTATACAGTAGGTCCTTATTAGCTATCTATTTTATATATAGTAGTGTGTATTTGCCAGTCCTAATCTTCCAGTGTATTTCCTGCTGGTAACCATAAGTTTGTTTTCTGCATCTGTGACTATTTCTGTTTTGCAAATAAGTTCATTTGTACCAATTTTTTAGATTCCGCATATAAGTGATGTATGATGTTTGCCTCTGACTTTACTCAGTATGCCGATCTTTAGCTCCATCCATGTTGCTTCCATATGTCATTCCTGTTTTATGGCCAATTAATATTCCATTGTATGTATGTAACACATTTAGTTCTTAACTGATGGACATTTGGGCTCTTTCCACTTTGATTTATTATGAGTAATGCTGCTTTGAACATGAATATACAAGTTTTGAGTGGACGTGTGTTTTCTCTCTCTTGGTTATATACCTTGAAGTGGAATTGCTAAGTCATATGATCACTCTGTTTAACTTTTGAGGAACTGTTTTTCATAGTGGCTGCACCATTATATATCCCTACTACCAGTTTGTGAGGATTTTAGCTTCTCCACATACTCTTTAACACTGTTGCCCTTTTTTTTTTTTTTTCAATAATCATAACCATCCTGGTGGGTGCATCCCACTGTGGTTCTGATTTGCGTTTCCCTAATAACTAGTGATGCTGAGCATCTCTTTGTGTTGTTATTGGTCATTTGCATATATTCTTTGGAGAAATGCCTGTTCAGTCCTTTGCTTATCTTAAAATAAGCAGTCTTAATCTGACTGAAGGGACAGCAGTCTTCCCATGGAATCCCAGTGAGTGACTGCTCAAGGAGAGATTTTCCTTTAAAACCAGACTTCGTTAGGTTTCTGGCACTCTACACCTAGCTATATTACCTCTGATTCTCATGACCCGGGGCCAATTACTTGAGCTCGCTTAGAGCTGGCTCTGAGACAATCATTTCTGCTGTAAGAGGCCCACAGAGTGTGCCTTCTCTTGGTCAGAGTCTTCTACCATCTCTTGTGGAGATTCATGATGCATGTGTTCTACAGTTAAGCCTCTGAAGAATTCCACAGTTAACACTTATCAGAAATCATTATCTAATATCTTATCAGATAAATGGTTTGCAAATATTTCCCCGCCCTCCCCCCCGTTGATTGTTTTTTCCCCACTTTGTTGATGGTGTCCTTTAAAATACAGCTGTTTTAAATTTTGATCAATGTCACTTTATGTTCTTCTTTTGTTACTTAAGCTTTTGGTGTTCCCTAGTTCTTGTAGGGCTTTCTAAACAATGTTTTTAGGGTAAAAAATGGACATTATTCAGAATAAGATCCTCAATTTACTGTGGAGCATTTTAAACATTTACAAAAATAATGCTAAAGAGAATGGTATAATACAATGACGCGCCTATGTACCTACCTCCTAACTTCAGCAGTTTAGCATTTTGGCCAGTCTTGTTTTTACCTATATCTACTTTCACTTCCATTCATCCCCACTGCAATTATTTTGAAGCAAGTTGCAGACTTCTATCATCTCAACCATAAATAGTTCCGTTTGAATCTCTAAAAGATAAAAGGACTTTGTTCCAGAACATAACCGCTCTCCCATACCACACCCTAAAAACTTGACAATAATTCCTTAACATTACAAGAGAGGATCTTGCATGTGAAAATTTAATTTGGATCTAGAGGTAAAAATCCAATGAGAAAATTCAGCTAATTATGACAGTTCTTCTGTTTTCATAAGGAATTATCCAGAAGAGTTATACCACTTTAAAAAAGTTAAACTACCCAGCGACACCCTTAAGTCCTATGAGTATCAAAAAGTGCTCTTCCAACCACAGGTCTTTCTTTTTTGACTTGAACGGCTCTAGTGGTAAGTTTTAATCATGGCAGTCCTCTCCTTTATCCCTCTGAAATCTTTGTCTTTTTTTTAGGGGGTGGGGGACACATGCATCCATTTCTAGCCTCTGCCCAGTATATAAAGTGAAAGATTAACTTCTGATTAACTTTTGCCCTCAATTTCTAGTGTAGGGAGAGGTTTTGGGGAAATCCTGTTCTTATCAGAGGTTGCACAGAGGTTCAGAGAAACCCAGGGAATAGAGGAGACCAGCCCGCATGGCTTCTCTTTCAGCTGTCCAGAGCACAGTGTCCCCCATCCAGAGCCTGACAACGCCTGCCCTCAGGGTACAGTATGGCGGGGCAGTTCACGACTGATGAGCAGAGATGGAAAATAGAATTTGGAGGCTGAAAGATGCGATAAGATAATGATTCTATGAACAGATGTTCAATAAGAAAGGCTGTGCTGTTTGAAGTGTGGGAGGCTTAGGGTTAAAGAAGCTGCTTAACTGTGGGACCCTTCAGAGGCTTAACTGTGAAGCACATGCACCGTGAATCTCTAAGAGAGACCATAAACGTCTTCAACCATGTGAGCATCTTATCACAGAGATAGCTGCCTTGGAGCGGCCTCTGGGTGATGCTGATAGAAGTAATGAAGGCTCAGAGAGGTGAAGTAACTGGCCCAAGGTCATGAGGATGAGTGGTAGAGTGCCAGATCCCTGACAGAGTCTAGCTTGCAGGGAAATCTGCCTGTAGGCGGTCACTCACTGGGATTCTACGGGAAGACCTCTGCCCCTTCAGTTAGAAACCGTCGGTCTAGCCCTAAGTCACCTGGCATTTTCAGACCTTCGGTGTACGGTCCGGCAAGCGGGAGCGGTAATAACTGCCTGGCCCCATCATCAGCTGATGTAAGGAACAATGAAAAGATGTGAAAGTAGTTTATAAACCTTGAATTCTTTGCAAGAATGATGCTTTATTGTGTCTCTCAGTGGTCAGTGCCTCCTTTTCTATAATACTGAGCACACCTTGCCAAGGATATGCATCTTGAGCAAAGTGAAGGACTTTGGAATGGTGAATATAAAATAGGATATTGGTACCTGCTGCTTTTTTTCCCCGAGAGGTACAGTAGCCTGCACTGACTTCTTGCTGTGATGGGATGCTTTCTCAAAGGCCCTTCCAGCGTTTTCTCCCCTAGTCATTAGGCATAGAGAGTAGGGCCTGCCTGCCCACCTTTGCTTTGCTCTCATGCTTGTTTCATGATTTGGGCCCATGGTCAAAATGTCTTTGAAGTCGGTTTACATACTGCTGTCATCCTGTGTTGCTTCCTCCTTTGTGGCCTGGGAATCCACAGGGTTCAGGTGTGGCCTTGGCTGGCCATAATGTGATGAAAGGTCCAGCATCCTTGGCATCTAGTGTGATTCCCTCTCCAGTTTCACCACCTTCAGTCATCATCTTACTTGGGCTATGGATGTGCGTGTTCCAGAAGTTTCTGCACTCCCTACATCTTCTGGGAAGGATAAGTTGTCTTAAAGTTTTCTGCTGGTGTTTTTGACCATGAAATCTTAGACCTGAAGAAAGTTTGGTTACCGAATAGCCTAAGGAAGGAGGAAGTAATATTTGATTTACATAAGATCTAGGAAATGAGAAAAGGCTTGGTGCCAGGAGCTGTGTTTCCAGCTAGGCCTTATTAAGTCTCATAGTCCTTGAAGCAGAAAAGGTGACTTCCTGGTGTTGCTAATGGAATTTCTGGTGAATGGGAGACAAAACCAGGACCCACTTCATCCCATTCCCCATAACTGAAAAACTATTGCTGGGGCGTTCAGTCATGTTCCAGCTGTACCTTGAGAAAGGGATTTTGGCTTTTGAGATGGCTTAAGTGCTTTAAATTCCTCAGCTGAGAAAATTGGAGGTGGATAACCAGAGGGTTTCCCAATCCCTTCATCAAGCCTTATGAGCTCAGAGTACCGTCCAGGTGCTCTCCTTATCTCTCAGCTGTTTTTCAGGTTTCTGTGACCAGGAAAAAGTCACCTGCCCTAATGTTTCAGGTTTAGCTGTATTAACTTCATTTTTACCATTTTCTCTGTAGTTGTCAATTCCTTCATCCATGTGACCATCTTTTCTTGAAGGCCTGCTTTGTGCGATGCATTGCTTGGTACTGTGAGGGACACAGAAATGAACGTTATGTACCTTGGCCTTTCATTGCTTATACTGTACAAGAGGACATAGGCCTGAGAATAAACGACTTTGCTGACACATAGACAAGGGAGCGGATCTTCTTATAAAGCACAACCAAGATCTTACTTTGGAGAGTCTGCACAGTTGCTCTTATGACTTTGCACCCAGAGAGCCCAGAGCTGCTTGCAGGTCCTCAGAGTTGAGGTATCGTGAATAAAATGACATGCTGTTGGCCCTTCCAGGGGCCTGCCACCATTTCACCAAAAGTGGGTTGAGTCTCTCTTTGTCCTGCCCCTAAGTGGAAGCTGAAATCAGATTTAGTGGAGGCCTTGAAGACTAATTTTCCTAAATGAGGTTCTCTTTCCAGGTCACATGTGTGTGTGTATCACGTATTTGGTGTGACCTAGGTCCCCCCTTTTTTCTTATTCTGATCTTTGGTTTAGAGAGCAGTTTGTGAGGAGACATGAAATCTTTCTGGGGACAGCCCTGAGTTGTAGCTTGCTGATTTTCATGTAATTCTTGGCTACTTGCCAGTTTGGTTGAGGTTGAACTGTTTTCAGAGCAGGAAGAATGAACCTAGCATTTTGGTATAGAAACAAACAAGGCTGCTGTTGTACTTGATAAAGCTAAAACTGTAGACCCAGCAGCAGCTCATTAACCATCAGTGACAGCTCCTGGTTAGTGGTGAGTTTCAGAGACCCCTAGACTCTCCAGAGGAGGCAGTAAATATTTATCCATGAAGGTAATAAATACCAACAGAGTGATTGATTGTCAACAGAAACGGATTTTCTTGTTAAGGGGCAGATAAGCAGGAGGCAGAAACCTTAGGAGGCTGTTGTAAACCAGTTTCAGCTTCTGCTACTTTGACTTCTCTATTTAAAAGATTAAGGCTGTACCATTGCATGGATATCTTCCGTGCACCTTCCACATCCCCCCCCCCCCCAATCAGATTCAAGATTTATCATATTTTAGGAGTAAATATAATTAAACAGCAAGAGAACCAAGATACTTAACAAAATAGAAATTCCTGCCCTTGACATTTATAGTGCTACCATAGTCATCAGAAAGAAAAAATGTGCCACTTACAGGTACTCAGTAAACAAACACATACGTGCTGGCCTCTGCTCTATACCGCCAGCTGATCTTTGCTTCATCTTCAGCCTTTCTTGAATGCCCCGTGTGTCCTTGTTTTCATGCTTTTGGTCGTGCTTGGCCTTGCTTAGCGCTTTCATCTTCTCCCCCAAACCCTACTTTTTTTTTAGTTAGCCATCTCACAGTGACACTTTTTTGGCCAGTCTGTCCCTCAACAGCTTCCTTTCTTCAAGCTCTTCTTACACTTCTGGCTCTACCCCTTCCCTCGCTTTTATTATAGGGTGCCATTTGTTTCTCCCTGAGGTCTTTGCTCCCTCACTGTGTAACTGAGTAAGTCACTCCTTCAGGGCAAGGCCAGTTCATCCAGTAGTGATCTTTCTCATCCCCGTGGTCTATCCTGGTGGCTGGACGTGACTGTGATTATCATGTCACAGAAGAGGGGGAAGTGACGGGTGTAATATCAAAACACTGTGTCCATGCTTGTTCAAGCCATTTTGTCCAACCACACAGGTCTGGCTGAAATGCTGGCTCCAACTGCCTACTAGGTGTGTGTTTTTGAATGAATTACCTAACTACACTGAAGCGCATGTTTTTCATCTGTTAAATATGAGATAGCAATATAGGTTCGGGTTCTCCCTCTCTGAAATATATCATCTGATGTTTAACAAGTGACTGTGTACTGTAGTTGAGGGCTGTTTACCCAGCCAGTTTCTGGGAAGACTCAGGAAAGGAGTAGGAGAGCATCCCCAGGTTTTCATGGAGGCCTTGTAGAAGAAACAAGCCCTGTGCCTTGTAGACCTCCTTGTCCCTTTTGGAACCCAGGAGAGGTGTGTTACCTTGCCTCAGCAGGCTTGCTCCTCGTCTGCCTTTGTCCAGTCCCAGGACACAGATAAGTTAGTATTCTTGGTTTCTGGCAGCTGAGCAGTCTTTAACATTTCTACTTGGCAAGGTTCTGCCAGTCTTTGTTCTGGGCTTGGAATTCTTCCTATGGCATTCCCCAAAATAATTACTTCAGGATCCTTTTATTGATGCCCAGCCTTGCATTTATGACATGATGTCTTGGTTTGACTGATTGTGGCACTCCTGTCAATCTGGGGTTTGGGTTAGTATTCATGTCTGCATTTTTTGAGTCAGAACTTGAAGGCATTTAAATGTGCTTGTGCACAGCCTGCGAGTGAAAAGAAAGGTCTTTTATTTTTATCTTAGATGTTCTGTATCTGTGTTGCAGCCTCTACTCAAAGCATCTGGAAATAAAAGGCTTTAGGTCTGGAGATTACCTCTTGCCCTGGAAGCTGGCAGTTGCTATCCTGTTCTGACAAAACCTTCTTTCTTCAGATTCCTTGATTGCGAAATGAGAAACTCAGAGCCCTCAGCCCTAGTCTCCTTTAGCCTCTGCTGGCCGATGAACACTTCACCAGATTACCTGAGATCCAAGGCATGGAAGACCTTCCATGCCACCTTGCTCCTTGTGTGGGGACCGGTTCCGTGTTGGGAACTTATGAGAACTTTAGGACTGTCCTAGTCTTTTACTTCATGGAGCTCAGGCCCCAAAGTTGGTCAGAATGAGAGGCCCTGACCCTATCCTTGGGAACACCACTGTCAGATTCATTGTTAAGTGACAGTCTTACAGATAGGGTTCTAGAGCACTGACTAGGGACATGAGTGTCTGCTTAGCGTTTAGCTGACCGTCAGTTCCAGTTTTTGCTTTACCGGTAACTTCTGGTTTAATATCATGACTCCTGTATTATTGTAAAGGAAAGAGTCTGGAGCCAGAGATGTCATTCAGATCCTTGCTCTTACTCTGCCTGCTCTGTGACCTTGGGCAGGTCTCCATATGCCTCAGTTTCTACAGCTGAGCAGTAAGGATATTAATACCTACATGATGATCATGAGATGTTGGTTAAATGAAAGTTCTTAACATAAAGGCTGGTTTCATTGTCAGTACTAGCAAATAACTTCTCTCGCTCTGCCTCTTTCCCAGAATTTCTTTTTAATATTTATTTTTAAAGTTTTATTTATTTGGTTTTGGCTGTGCTGGGTCTTGGTTGCTGTGCAGGCATTCTCTAGTTGCAGTGAGCAGGGGCTGCTCTATAGCTGCTGTACATGAGCTGCTCATTGAGGAAACTTCTCTTGTTGATGAGCACACGCTTTTAGTGTGCAGACCTCAGTAGTTGCAGCTCATGGGTTCAGTGTCTGCGGCTCCCAGGCTCTAGAGCACAGGCTCAGTAGTTGTGGTGCACAGGCTTAGTTGCCCCTTGGCATGTGGAATCTTCCTGGAGCAGGGATCGAACCTGTGTCTGCTACATTGACAGGTGGATTCTTTACCACTGAACAACCAGGGAAGCCCTTTCTCAGAATTTAAGGATTATAAATGCATAGGCTGCCTAGGAAAATGTTGCCAAAAGATTCTTAAATCAACTATAGTAAAGGAATGAATTTCACTAGCTTTGAACATGTATTATGTTGTAATGAGTGAGTGAGTGAAAGTCGCTAAGTTGTGTCCAACTCTTTGTGACTGCATGGATTATACAGTCCCTGGAATTCTCCAGGCCAGAATACTGGAGTGGGTAGCCGTTCCCTTCCCCAGGGGATCCTCTCAACCCAGGAATTGAACCCAGGTCTCCCACATTGCAGGTGGATTCTTCACCAGCTGAGCCACAAGGGAAGCCCAAGAATACTGGAGTGAGTAGCTTATCCCTCCTCCGGCGGATCTTCCCAACCCATGACTCGAACCAGGGTCTCCTGCATTGCAGGCGAATTCTTTACCAACTGAGCTATCAGGGAAGTATAGCTGTTGCAGTGTGTCTTCTTTAATAAATTAATCCAAACGGTTTCAGCATTATCTTTGTCACTACTCAGGGCCATAAACAGTTATTAAACTGAATATTTTGACAGCATAATCCTGGTCAGTTCTGGTTTAGTGTGATTTGCAGCATGTAGGATCTTAGTTCCCTGACCAGGGATGGAACCCATACCCCTTGGCAGTGGAAGCACAGAATCCTAACCACTGGACCACCAGAGAATTCCCCCTCCCCACCTTTTTTTAAGTTGGTGAATTCAGCATTGAATCAAATTCTACATTGTGTCAGGGAGATGACTAAAATGGTTTGAAGATGGATTTGACTTAGCTTTGGTCTACCATGTATGAACCTGGATCATTTATATAAAAGAATCTTTTTTCAGACTAGTAGAAACTACTGATTATCATTTTGCTTCTTAAATCCCCAAACTGACTACTTTGTCCCTGGGTTGTGGTAATATTTGTAAGTCATGGCAAAAAGTGAACTTGCCTTCCTGGGAATGCCTGCATTTGCCATTTCAGCTGCTCTTTCTTCTCATCCTCCAAATTTTAGAACTCAGTGAGGGTTGGTCAGGGACTAGGGGCAAGGAAAAGTAGATCAGTGAGGAAGATACCATTCTTAGTAGTCACTTTGTTAGAGTGTATGATGTTGTTTTCGGTTTAATGTTGCCTGGTACACAGAATCTTATAGTCTTGTAAGAAGATAAAAGTTGGCAAATGCTGATTAGAAACACTGTCTTGAGTAGCATCCTTAATAGAATAATTTATTAGGTTGCAAGGAAATTGGGAAGCCTGTGTTGCAATTTTGATCATTGAGATTGAACTTTGACAAAATTATTTTTGAATTTCTAGTAATCTTGTTGCAGTTCCACTTAATCAGAGATGACTGCTGATAAATATTATTTAGAAATGTGGAAAGTTTCCTTTGTCCATTAGAGCAAGGATTCTTGACTGTCTTGCTCACAGAGGTACCTCCAGCTCCTATACCAGTGCCTGGCATACTGTGGGTGTTCAGTAGGTGTGGAATGAATGAATGGATAGTATGCCTACGCCATGTACTCTTTCCATAGAGCTGTGGGTGTCATGCTGTCTTGTCAGGTAGGTTCAGAGCGGAGTTGCCCAGGAGGAGTTGAGGATGCCTTTTCCACTAGTTTTATTGTCAAAGTTAATAATGCTGGGTGTGTTTGAGGATGGTCTACGTTCGAGGAAATGAAAAGAGGGTGTAGAAAGCTGTCTCTTCTCTCTTGCCCAGAGGGATGTGTCTGAGTGTCCAGGCCTGCCTGCCTGGCTGGCAGTTCATCCTATGTGTGAGGGTAGAAGCAAGGCATGGGCTAGACTAGATGACCGCGTCTTGAGGGGACATATTCGCTGAAGAATGGCTTCCTAGTCCCCAAACACCTGCAGTGGCAGAAGCCACTTCACCCCTCTTCCCTTCTCCATAGCAATGGGGCTGCTAGTCATTTCTTTGTGAGACTCCAGGAAATGGCCCAGCTGTCTTGGCTTATTCATTTCCTTGTCCGGAAAGTCGATGTGACCTTGACCGTCAGTGGGAGACCTGTAGCAAGTACATTGTGTGTCTGGCTGGATTCGCTAATGATTGAAAAGTACTTTTGGCAAGTCACCTTGCTGTAAGTGTTATATACTGCTAATTTATTGTCCTCAGTAGAGGTGAAAGAAAATAGAGGTGAAAAATAATTTGCAAGAATCATTTCTGATTTACCTGGGTCTGCCCAGCACAGTGCCAGTCCCACGGGGGCCTTTGCTGAGTATCACTGAAAGAAAACTGTTGCAGAAAATAAAAAGATGAGATATACTTGCTTTGAGTGATGGAAATATCATTAATCTGCAGCCTAGGAAGTTATTAGAAAGTAACTTTGGGTTTACAGTGTTCCTCTGAAGATTGTTCTCATTGTGAGTCATTTCTGCAAGTCCAAATCCAAACACAAATGCTTGCTACTATTGTCTTTGCTAAAGGTTTCATGGCTGGAGGGAGGGAGTGTGACCTGCTGTTAAGGGAACACTAGCCAGACAAGAGCTGGCTTACACCGCTGACTGGGAAAAGTCAGGTGAGGACGCCAACCCCGGGGCCTTTGCTTCCTGTACAAAAGCTTACCTTAGAGAGCCATTTCTCCGTAAACTGCACTTAGAGAAGAAAGTCTGACAAACCTAAGGTAGTGAACTTTTCAGAAGCAAGAGTCGGTTTAAATATAGAGATCTGTTTCACTGGCAACTTGGAGGCTGCGGTGGGACTTGTTGTACCTTTTGTAAGACAAGTGAGGAAAGATGTTGGCACCTGTACATGCAGTCTGTTTATGAAACATAAACTCTCCTGTCAGAGCGAGGGCTCGAGAGGTCAGTACCCAAGGTAACATGTCCTACCTTCACTGGGAAAGAGGTGCCTCTCCCAGCCCTCTCTGAATTGCATCCGTCCCTTGAGAAAGTTGGAACAGCCAGGCACGGAGCACTGTCGGTTCTGGCAGAGGTGGGGTGGGAAAATTTCTGTGAAACTGACAGCTCCTGGGCCCTGTTTTCTTAACTAAGGAGGAGAAACAATTCCCTGGGAGCTCTTAGAATCCCATCATTATTCAGAGAAATGTAGCTCTTTGCAGCATTAAAGCCTTGATTTATGTACAGTCCAGCCTGCTCAGAGCCGAGGGGAGCAAAGGGGAGCGGGCAGCGGCCTTGTCCCACCTCACTGTCGGCTCCAGCCCTAGGTGGGTCCAGGGCTGGACTTCATGGGTTTGCGGCACATCCTTCTTAGTATTCTCCAGCAGCTGTCTGGAGTTTTTTCTGCCGTGCCTGAACTGATGTCATTTCCCCCTTGGCAGACAGCTTCAGCTTTGCTGCGTCTGAGATATGTCACGAGAAGGTGGGGGTGGGTCAGAGCCAGGCTCGGGGAGCAGCCAGGAGAGCCGGAGGAAGAGTGCCCGCTTGGTCCCAGGACTCTGTTTACTTTTCCTTCTTTGCTAAGGAAGGCCGGGTAACCGGGAACGCTGAGCACCAGACCCGCCAGGGGAAATGCTCCTTCCAAGACCTTAACTTTTCAAAAGCCCTTTGTTCCCAGCGTTAGTGTGGACGATGCTCTTGCAGGATGCCTTTCCTTTTGGGTCTTAGACAGGTAATGGAACGGGTGGTCCGGGAACTGGGTTCCGAAAGGGAAGAGGGTGGGAGCTTACTTATCCTACTCCTGCTTTGGGTGGAGGGAACCTTTTAGAAAATGTCTCGCAGTTGCAGCAGGCCAGCTCCCTCACAGAATTTTCCAGGCTTTTCTTCCTGCTATCTAGTTGCTCCTTAACTCCCCTGGCCACCGGGTTCTTAACCCCCCTGTATCCCTGAGATCTTGCTGGGGTGTCTGTTCTGATTTTCCATTAGACACCGTAAAACCATTGCCAAGCCCTTAGTGAGGAAACAGTTGAGGGGTGAGGCCTGGAGGGAGAGAGGCAGAGCAGGATTCCTGATCAAAACCCCTTTTATTCCTTCTCCATTTTGATTGGGTTAGTTAGCAGAGACCACAGTTCTCTGCTTCTGAAGAGATTCTGAGTTGGGGTGGGGGGCCTTCTGTTAAAGAGAAGGGCTCCTTTTAGAGACTTTCTCCTTTTAAGCCTGTGGTCAGGGCTGTGGGTCCAAGGGACGTCCTGAATGTCTCAGAGGGGTGGGGGTGGGACTGACCACATTCTGGTCTTCCTGATGGAATTTTCCAAGCTAGCAGACCCCTGTGGCAGAGACTTGATTACTTTGCGAGCTGCCGTTTGAAGTAGGGGCACTTGAATTATAGCCGGGAACCTAGTGTGGAATGAGAAAACAGTAGCGACCAACTGCGGTCTTCTGAGAACACAGCTGTTGCCAACTATTTGTTCCAGGGCTTCTGAGCTCAGGCCACCCCCACCCCCTCTTTGGTCTGAGAGGCATGTCTGTATCGGAATGTGTAGCTGTAATCAGCAGTGGCTGTAAGCGGGGGTGGGGACAGACACACACCCTTCTGCTGCCTGTTCCTGGGTGAGAAAAAGCCACAGATGTGATCAAACCAGAAGTCTTACAAAAGAAATATATATGCTTCTAGGGACTGCTGGTTTAACCGCACGCTTAGAAAAGGGCTAGAATGTCCCTTGGGTGGCCTGAAATTCTTCTAAAAGTAGGCTTTTCTGAAAAGCTCCCCATGTTCTAGTACTGCTTTTGTTACTGTTCAGAGTTCCTTAGATGCAGAGATAGGCAGAGAGAGTGGGGACCCTATTGGAGCACCTCCTCTGTCCCTCAGGAAAGGCTGTCCTTTTGATTTGTGGGCAGAGTAAGCCCTGGCGAGGATTTTGAGCAGTGTTGGAAATAGGAAGCATCTCATGCTATGTCAGCAGGTGGGGAATAGCAGCTGGAAACTGCCTGGTACAGTGGAAAGAGTGGGACTGGGGAGCCAGAAGACCTGCCTCTGTATCTTGGCTCCCCCGCAGGGTCTCAGAGGCTGCATAACTGCTCTGAACCTGGTCTTAAAAATAATATAATCTACTGGAAGAGTTATTGGGAGAATTTGACGGAAAAATGTATTTGAAACACTAGCACTTTGGCTAAATTAGAATAGGCATTTAGTAAAAATGTTAGGAAACTAGAAGCTAGAGGACTGGTTTCTAGACAGAGGTGGAGGCTATAATGGCAGGAGCTCTTGCCCTGGGATTTGGACATTGTTTGTTGACTGCGACTTGGGAGGCCTTTGCTTACTGTAATCCGTACTATAGTAATTACTATAATCTGAGCTCACGTCCAGTAACCTCCGCACAGTTGAGTGAGAGGATGCAGAGCTGGGTGGCGTGGCGTGAAGGACTGGGTTGGTTGGGGGGAGTATCTCAGAGGCTGCACAGCAGGGGTGAATCTACGTTCTTGTTTCTGAATGGGTTCCTGTTAGAGGGCTGGACTTGAGGACCTCCTGAAGCTCTTTCTGCCCCAGCCTTCTGTGATTCATACCTTGCCTGTGAAAACCCTGTGTATCTTTGGTAACATAATTTTGTATATTTTCAGTATTTCTGTGTCTGACAGCGAAGCTGTGTTCTTTATTGGAGCTATTGTAAAAGCCAGCCTTCTAAAACTTACTTGGTGATAATTCTGTTTTTAAGAAAATGACACAAAACAGATATGCTGTTGGTCTTTATCATACATTTTATATGTGTGTGTGTATATATATATATATATATATATGCGCTGCTGCTAAGTTGCTTCAGTCATGTCCGACTCTGTGCAACCCCATAGACGGCAGCCACCAGGCTCCCCCGTCCCTGGGTTTCTCCAGGCAAGAACACTAGAGTGGGCTGCCGTTTCCTTCTCCAATACATGAAAGTGAAGTCAGTCAGTCGTGTCCAACTCGTAGTGACCCCATGGACTACAGCCTTCCAGGCAAGAGTACTGGAGTGGGGTACCATTGCCTTCACACACACAGACACACACACACACACACACACACACACGCACGCTTTCGTATATTATTTCCCTCTTAATACACGTGACACACCTATCTTATGTGGATTGTGATTCTGTTTCTCTGATAGTTGTGCTGAGGCTTACAGAAGGTAAGCCACTTGTCCAAGGTTGATCAACTAGCTAGGGAAACTAGCTAGGTCATTAATGTTTATTTGTTTTTGACTTCTTTTGTTTGGTTGGTTTTGTTTTAAAATTTTCAAACCGAGGCATTTTGATTCCAAAGCCTGGTGTTTTCTTCGCTATCTACTGGTGTCTATGAAAGTGGAGTTGGATTAACGCATTGCTCGCGCCGAGGCGTGTATCCTGAAGTTTATTTCTAAGTGGCCCAGGTACCAGATGAGACACGTGTCTCTGAGTACCCTTTTGCATTTTACTCTGTGGAAGATTCTCATGCATATTGCATCTACTGAATAATGCCACTGTACTTAATGAATGTGGACCTGGCACAGAGGATAAATAAAGCACCGTGCTTATTCCTAGAAATCACTCTAGTGCAATAGTTCTCAAATGCATAAAAATCACCTAGGAGTGGAGTGATTAGAATATAGATTCAGTAGGTGTGGGTCCAGGGCCCAGGATCATTTCTATTAAGTTCCCCAGGTGGTTCAGACCTGGTAATATCTGGCCACACTTGGAGAGATTCCGCCTCAACTTGGCTCACACCCCTTACTCCCTTCCCTGCACTTTAGTAGCTTGGATATAATTATAAGACAGTGTGCTAAGCCTGAAACAGAGGATCCCCAGGGACTAGGACAGCTTAGGGTGGGAAAGCATCAGGCTTGGGGAGTGGGATGGGCATGGAAGGTTCCGTGAGAAGTGATACTTGACCTGAGTCTCGAAGGATGAGTAGGAGTTTACCAGACATATGAGCTGGGAAGGAGCATTCCAGACAGATCAGGTTGGGAGTGTTGTTTTTGTTTTCTCCTGCAGATGAGAAACTGTCATCTATGAGTCTTGGTGTTAGGTATGCCTGAGATAAGACAAGGCCCTTGCTTCAGCAAGTATTGGTGTCCTCTGTGACACAGAGAAGGAAGGAAAGCATGAGGGGCCTCAATCTAATAACGAGTGTGGCATGAATTCAGTGTCTGTAAAGGGCAGCTAGGCCTTGTTGTTGTTTAGTTGCCAAGTTTTATCCTGTACCTCTGACTCTTGCAGCCCTAATGGACTGTAGCCCACTAGGCTCCTCTATCCATGGGATTTCCCAGATGAGAACACTGGAGTGGGTAGCCATTCCCTTCTGCAGGGGATCTTCCCAACCCAGGGATTGAACCCATGTCTCCTGCATGGCAAGCAGATTCTTTACCACTGAGCCACCAGGGAAGCCGTAGGCTGTGTTAGTTCTTCCGGTTAAAGGACAGCTAAGCCAACCCCTGGAAGCTACAGGGTTGACTAGAGAATAGTGGTTTTGTGCTTACTGGGGCTGAAGTTCTGAAGAGAATCACCTGCTGTACTTTGGGGCTGTGGCACCACATGGCACATTTTAGGTATAACATGTAGTGGAGCATGCCATCCCTTCCTTCTCTGGCAAGATCAGAAAATGAGTTTTCTGGTTAAGAGGGAATCTATCCTGTATACCTGGCAGATGGATTACTGATTTTCAAAGAACAAGATTACAACAGAATGATCTTGGTCTGCTGATTTGAAGGAATTCTATTTCATGTTTAATTCAGAAGGTATTGATTGTATAATGCTGGAAATTCTTGTGACCAACATCTCTACCTGAAAAGTATTGAGCACCTGTTCTACTCAAAGCATGTTGTGGATACAAAGGGGTAGAAACTTGATCTCCATCCTCACAGGTAGGGGGCATAGAACGAGCTCACAGATGATGGAACTTTACGCAGGTGGCGGCGAGTGACATTAGGAGCGGAGTGGCACGGTTCACGGGTGGAAAGGTGGCTTTTGCAG
This sequence comes from Ovis canadensis, assembly GCF_042477335.2. NCBI lineage: Eukaryota > Metazoa > Chordata > Mammalia > Artiodactyla > Bovidae > Ovis > Ovis canadensis. Next base: position 38,788,390 of record NC_091266.1, read on the forward strand.
GTGGTCCTTTCCACAGTCCGGTGGTCTCTGTTGTTGCACAGTAGGTGTGTGGAAGGACCAGTGCAAGTTCTAATTGCTAGAATGCAGCCTGGATCCGTCAAGACTTATAATTTATGTTCTGTACCTCGAATGTTGCCTTTCTGTAGGAACATTATCCCTTGAGATGTCCTCATTGATGAAGTGTGATGATCCCTGGTACTGAAATGAGTCATCTCCAGTGAAGCTGTGGTGGGTCTGGGGCTCTTTCGGGCAATGTGCCCTTCCCAGGTTGGAATGTATGGGCTAGAGGCACGGGGGCCGTTTACTTTTTTTTTTTTTTTTTAAGATTTATTTGTTTATTAGCTGCACTGGGTCTTGGTTGCTGCGCGGGCTTTCTCCAGTGGGGCTGAGCTGGGGCTACTCTTCGCTGTGGTGCGTGGCTTTCTAGAGCACAGGCTCAATAGTTGTGGTGCAGGGACTTAGCTGCCCCGCATCATGTGAGACCTTCCTGGAACAGGGATCAAACCCATGTCTCTTGCACTGGCAGGTGGATTCTTAACCACTAGACCACAGCGAAGTTCTGTGTTAGGCCCTTGCGTGGCCTGATGCTGAATATGACAGAGTAGCCAGAGTGTTGAAGCCTAGTTACTCCCTGGACACAGTCAGAAATCCTCGGGACTCCAAGGACAACACTGAAAGTGCTGTGAGGGAGCCACAAGTGGGGAGGGCATGCCCAGGGAGAGGGCTGAGGGAATTTGCTCACTTCTAATTTAACCCCTACACTGCCGGACATGATTCTTGGATTATTTCATCATGACAGCCACCCATGAGGTAGGAGTTCTTATCTCCTTTCTCCTATGATGCAACTGAAACTAAGAAGTTAACTCTTGGAGATCACAGAGCTCTGGTGCAGTGGTGGCAACTCTGGAGGCAGACGTCCTCAGTGTTGTCCTGCTGTTGCACGTCATAGGGGGAGTTTCTGCAGCAAATCTGCTGTCAGACTGCTTCCCCACGGCCGTCTTCCTCATCTAGGATTGTTTCCCAGTCACCATTACCCTCCTGTGTGGGGTTTTTATCCTTGAAAGTTATGACCAACCTAGATAGCATATTAAAAGGCAGAGATATTACTTTTCCAACAAAGGTCCGTCTAGTCAAGGCTATGGTTTTTTCAGTGGTCATGTATGGATGTGAGAGTTGGACTGTGAAGAAAGCTGAGCGCTGAAGAATTGATGCTTTTGAACTGTGGTGCTGGAGAAATCTCTTGAGAGTCCCTTGGACTGCAAGGAGATCCAACCAGTCCATCCTAAAGGTGACCAGTCCTGGGTGTTCATTGGAAAGACTGAAACTCCAATACTTTGGCCACCTCATGTGAAGAGTTGACTTATTGGAAAAGACTCTGATGCTGGGAGGGATTGGGGGCAGGAGGAGAAGGGGACGACAGAGGATGAGATGGCTGGATGGCATCACCAACTCGATGGACATGAGTTTGACTGAACTCTGGGAGTTGGTGATGGACAGGGAGGCCTGGCGTGCTGCAATTCATGGGGTCGGAAAGAGTTGGACCCGACTGAGCGACTGAACTGAACCGAATCAGGTTTAGCACATAGTAAGCGAGACCCTGCTGGAAGGGAACTGGCTTTATATAATTCAGCAGACACCAAAGTAGCACTTGTTTGTACTACCAGAGGTGGAAGCTGAAATTCGTATTGGAACCGATTTGTAAAAATCTGTGAATACTACAAGTGAGAGCTCCATAGAACACCTCACTTCCCTGCTGTCACCTAACAGAAAGGGTGGTTCTCATCCAAGCCTTTCAGGTGACTTTTTAAAAGCACACCCCACTCCCCCCAACAACCGTCTCTGTTGCAAGAAGCGGCTTTTTTAGAGGAATGTGCTTGTTTTTCATCGCATTCCTGTTATCAAAGCAAAGAGAAACCAGAAGACTGGACAGTAACTCAGTGGAAAAGAAGACTGTATCTGCTGATTTTGAAACTTTAATCCAGAATGGGGCCAAAGAAAACATTCACTTCCTCCATAATATCCCAGGAGTTTGATCCACCCCTCCCCCCTTTTCCTTGAAGAGGTAAATTTTAGTCTAGGAAGAGAGTAATATGCGGCTACTTGGGAATAAAAAACAAACTGTGCTATAAAATTCCTTCCCCTGCCCTGACTCCCTAAGGCCTGGGTGACAGTTCGTCCTTGACACTAATCTTGATTCTGTTTGTTGATCTGTTTGTTGTTGACAGTGAGTTGAAACGCCCTGCAAATTTGACCTGGTTTAGCCATTTCTGTGCTTGCTCTATAGCCATTGCTCCTCTGGGAAGGGCTCAACTGGACTTGAACCTGGACCTACCTCAGGAGAGGCATCTGTTGCCGAAAATGGAGATTCAATCCGAAGTCACTTGCTTGACCTGTCTTGTTCTTTTAACTGAAAGAGCTAGGAGGGACAGTGGCAGAAAATACACATCTCAGGAGAGAGGGAGACAGGCCTTGAAGACCAGCAGCTGGAGTGTGACACAGTGACTTCTTTTTTTGCAAGTGGTGAATTGTTTGCTGCGACTGAGGTGCATAGAAGACATTGGTTCCCTTGGGCATTGCATCAAGGGATTCAGAGTATTCTTTATTGTTTGGTCTCTTGGTTAACATACATGTTCTCAGGAGCTTCCACTGAACTGTGACGCATGGTCTCGTTCTTGGTTTCAAATATTGCACAGCCTATCCTATGGTTTTCTTCAAGGGTTTGGAAATCCTTGGGTTTCCTGTCCCCCAGGCAGTGGTGTGAATACTTACGACCTCCCACTCCTTGTGGTGTGATTCTGGAGTGTGGTGAGGCAGCCTCAGATAGGCTGGATGGGCTGCCAACAAAAATATGCAAATATGAACGTGCAGTCATTTCCCTGTCTTGGAAGTAAGATTCCGGGTTGATGAACCAGGCTCAGATTGTACTGGGTTACTGTAATCCCAGGGAGCCGTGGGTTGGTGTCAAGTTATCATGTGAAATTATGTTGCTACAGCCCTGGCCTAACCCTTGGAGGATCCCTTCGGGCTGCTGCTTGTACAGGGTAGCTAAGAGGCATGGGGAACATGGGGGAGGAACAGCCTGTGGGGTCACTTCATTGTCAAGTCAACAGGATGAATACTTTCTCAGGGTTTTTGTGTGTCTAATCCTTTGCTGAATAGGTGCACTTGTGAGATTGACCTCATCCTTCTCTTAGGGAATTTACAGAGTGGTTGGGGAACCCAAAGGACAGTCAGGTGACAAAGACTGGATGAGACACGCGTCTGCACTGAGTTGTGTGGTTCAGTTTGGCTGGAAGGGTGGTTCTAAACTAAGGGCAATTTGTCCCCCTCCCCAGGGGACTTTTAGCAGTGTTTGGACTTTGTTGATTGTCGCAACAAGTAGCCAGGGGTGGAGTGGGGTGTTGATACTGGCATCTAGTGGATAGTGGCCAGGGATGCTGCTTAACATCCTGTAATGCACAGGAGGGTCGCTGCAGCAAAGAATTATCTGACTCCAAATGTCAGTACAGTTGTCCCTCAGTGTTCACAAGAGTTTGGTTCCACAAGTCCTGCAGGTAACCAATATCTTAGGCTGCTCAAGTCCTCCATGTAAAATAACTGTGTACACTTGGCTTTCAGCACACGTAGGTTCTGCATCTGTGGGTTCAGCTCATCTGGGATTGATCCTGCGGGTACAAAGGGCTGATGAGCCAAGGTGGAGACAGGATGGGCAGAAAACTACTGCTACATAGTGCGTGGCACTCTGCTCAGGAGGCAGTCACAAGCCACAGGCTTCAGGGAGGGTAAGCTGAGATGTTTTAATAAAGAGGAAGGAAACAGGGGTACTTTTTCCTGCTGCTTTCTAAGCAATATGCATTATCTACCCAGAAGTTTAGAATCTTAACATCTTGGTTGCCCCAATCAGCAGGAACTGTGCCTTCTCAAGGACAGGTTTAGAGCTCACTTTTTATGGCCAGTAGATAAGATCAAACCCCTTTAGAACTAACATTTTATCTCTGAAAAATCTGAACAACCACCCCCAGAAGGGTAGAATCTCAGAATTGCCCAAATATCAATAACTTTATACAGCTTAAAGAACAAGGGTTATTTAGTTACTCAGTCATGTCCAATGTTGTGATCCCACTAACTATAACCCCCCAGTCTCCTCTGTCCATGTGACTTTCCAGGCAGGAATTCTGGGATGGGCTGCCATTCCTTCTCCAGATCTTCCCAACCCAGGGATGGAACCTGCATCTCCCGCTTGACAGGCAGATTCTTTACCGTTGAGCCTCCTGGGGAGACCTAAAGAACAATTAAGCTACAGTTATTTTAAAAACAACCCATATTTCAAGCTGGATGCCTATTGCTGTGGCCCTTGTTGTTCAGTCACTCAGTTGTGTCTGACACTATATGAACCCATGAACTGCAGCTCTGCAGGCTTCCCTGTCCTTCACCCTCTCCTGGAGTTTGCTCAAACTCTGTCCATTGACTCTGTCTCTCTCCATTGAATCGGTGATGCCATCCAACCGACTCATCCTCTGTCATCCCCGTCTCCTCCTGCCTTCAGTCTTTCCCAGCATCAAGGTCTTTTCCAATGAGTCGGCTCTTCCCATCAGGTGGCCAGAGTATTGGAGTTTCAGCTTCAGCATCAGTCCTTCCGATGAATATCCAGGATTGATTTCCTTAGGATTGACTAGTTGGATCTCCTTGCAGTCCAAGGGACTCTCAAGAGTCTCCCCGAAGGCATCAATTCTTCAGCACTCAGCCTTTTTTATTGTCCAGCTCTCATATCCATACATGACTACTGGAAAAACCATAGCTTTGACTATATGGACCTTTGTAAGCAAAGTGATGTCTCTGCTTTTTAATACGGTGTCCAGGTTTGTCATTGCTTTTCTTCCAAGGAGCAAGCGTCTTTTAATTTCATGGCTGCAGTCACCATTCACAGTGATTTTGGAGCTCAAGAAAATAAAATTTCCCTGTTTCCATTGTTTCTCCATCTGTTTGTCATGAAGGGATGGGACTGGATGCCCCAATCTTTCATTTTTTGAATGTTGAGTTTTAAGCCAGCTTTTTCATTCTCCTCTTTCACCTTCAGTAAGAGACTCTTTAGTTCCTCTTCACTTTTCTGCCATTTGGGTGGTGTCATCTGTATATCTGAGGTTGTTGATATTTCTCCCAGCACTCGTGGTTCCAGCTTGTGCTTCATCCGGGAGGGCATTCCGCATGATGTACTCTGCATAAAAGTTAAATAAGCAGGGTGACAGTATTCAACCTTGATGTACTCCTTTCCCAATTTTGAACCAGTCCATTGTTCCATGCCCAGTTCTAACTATTGCTTCTTGACCTGCATTATAATCTATCTTTGATAATGGAAAAAGGGGATACTAAATTCCCCTTCTTCTAAATCACCTGATGTCTCTTTTAATCTTTAGATGTCAGGTCTTAAAATTCAGAAAATTCTTTAAGGTTATTCAATATTTTGAAGAAAGCCTCTGGATTCTGAAGATTTTAAGAAGTCTTATATCTGTTCACTCAGGGGTAACATTTTTAATGTAACCCATTGTTGAGGTAAAAGCCAGTGGTTTCCTTGAACTTTCTACTGGCAATAAATCTCTGGTACTGGTCTCTAGTGGAGCCGGGCATGGTAACCTACTCCAATGTTCTTGCCTGGAGAATCCCATGGACAGAGAGCCGCAGGCTAGTCTATTGGGCCACAAAGAGTCGGATGTGAGTGAGCACTGGTCTCTAGACAGTCAGGCTCACAGGATATGTCCCATTATTATTAATATTTCTTTTGCCACCAACAAAAGCTTGGTGCAGTGGGGTGGAACTACTGAGGAAAAAACGAGGTTAAATTTAGAATTTTGCTTAAAGTGAAGAAGGGCTCTGAGACCCAACGTGTCCTTCACTGTCCAGTGAAACTGTAGTGAGTCTTTCTCAAAGTATATCAGCAACAAGTTAACATGTACCTTCAATATTTCATATCCCCTTGAAAACTGCACCTCTTTTTGGGCAAAGTGATTATTTGATTTCATCAGGAGCCATGTTCAAGGTAAAGCAATGACTTTGATGAGCTAGAGCCCAGTCATGGAAAGAATACTGAACCGAAAGTCAGAAGATCCGAGTTTGACAGTCTCAATTCATCTGCAGCCTTAGGCTAGGTGTCAGTTCCTCCTTTGTAAGATAAGGGTGGTAGGACTTCTGATGTCTTGTTGGGTGCTGGCTGGCAGGCTCAAAGGTGAGGCTGACTGTTGAAAAGCATTTGAGACCTGTAAAACTGTGTATTATATAAACTGACTAGATATATGTGTGTGTTGTGTATATAACCATCATTGCTTCAAATTATGACCCTGAGGTTTTTCCACATTATTGAAGGGAAAAAAAAAAAGGAATGAATTCTGTTGATTAGACTGTATTTGAGGCACAAAATGAACCTGAATATTTTAGGAAGATTTTCAGCAATAAGAACTCAAACAGAAGCTTTTTTTTTTTTTTACCCTAACAGTTTACTAATTACAAAGTTCCTCAAAGGCAAAGTCCATGTCTTATCTGTCATTTTTGTGCCTGTCAGCATCCAGCATGAAAGTTTAGGATAACTGCTAATCATTCAGGTTATTTTCCCACTAAAATTTCAGCTTTAGATCCAGAAAACTTGTTCTAGCTGTGTGATCACTCTGAATCTCGGTTTCCTGGTTTCCTGTACAAAGAGAGGAATATGTAACTTGGATAAAAACGCCCAGCCAGATGCTTGATAAACACAGGCACGAGGCAGAACTTGGCTCTCTGTGTCATTTCCTGAGTGCTGTGACTGGAGGTTTTCCTGACTGGCTAGAGATCTCCTCAGTCAGAGAAGAGGGACCCTCCTTTTTGTCTAGGTAGCTGTTTTGCGTGGCACGTGTAAGATGTAGCTGGAGCCTCGGTCTAGAGAGTTCAGATGTCTGCCATTCATATTTGGGCCTCTGAGCAGGCCTTAACCTCAGAGTGAGAGGATGAATGGGGTATTACTGAACTTGAGAGCAGGAGGAGCTCATCAGTTGCCCACAGGGACTAGGCAGTGACATGCTTGAGTCAAGCAGATGGGGTTTTTGGACAGTAGGGGTTTTGGGGAGGCTGAGGTGGAGCTAGAGGCCATGTATGTTTGTGACCTTATCTAATATGGCCCTGGGATTTTCAAAAGCTGGAAATCAGAATTTCTGTATGAATCCTTTTCATTTTAAGATATTGACAGTTATTTTCATTTTTTTTTTTTAAATTGTAAAACAAAGGTACCACGTGGACAGAGAGCTCAGTAGTGGGCCCATGGGCCAGCAGTTTGCAATCTCTGCTTTCAAACAGGAGGGGCAATGATACAGCTAATACAGAAGGAAAGGACTTGCCCTCCTGGCCAGCTGTGCAGACACTATAGTAGAACTGCCTTCCTGCTCTCTGAGTGCCGCTTGCTTTGTCACATGCTCCCTGCTACTTTGTCCCTCAGCTTTGCACCAGCCCTTGCTGAAGATGGCATACTTCTCGGTGCATTTATTCTATGGCAGAAGAAGCCAGTGATGAGGGATTGCCAGGATACCTCAAGGGAGAACTGTTTTTCCTTGTAAGTGTCCAGGGGTGAAAGAGTGGCAGGTTAACCCAGTGTCCTGAGCTGCTCCCACCGGCCAGACCCCACAGGCCTGCAGGCATGGGGACATCAACAAGTAGCCTTTAATAAAACCATGGTCTGTGTTGCAACTTCCGATCTTTGCTCTGGGATTTTCCTACCAGGGTCAAGTGGCTTTTTCTGAGTTTGTTATTCAGGTTCCTAATCCAACACAGGAAATGGATTTTAATTTCTTTGCTGGCTGCTCTCTTGGGGGCTACTTAATGAGGCTCCAGTTGCAATGCAGCAGGACTGGTGTGGATAGCAGCTTACTTGACCTTTCACCTTTTTAAAAAATTACGATTATGATCTCTTTGTATTTTTTTATGAAATGAGGCAGGAGAGCATAAGTAATTTTATGGGCTTTGTTTCTAAGTGACAACTCTTCAGGGTAACTGTTGGGATGTGTTTAAGATTATAGAAAGAGATATAGTGGAAGTCTATCTCTTCCACTTTTAGAGGTAAAGAAATGCATATGCTGTATATTTGTTATAAATTTAGGGCAATGGTTGTTGAATTTAAGTATATGTGAGCATAACCAGGGGAGTTTGCTTTTTTTAAAAAACTTTTTATTGTGTAGTATAGTGTAGCTGATTAACAATGTTGTGAGTTTCAGGTAGACCGCAAAGCTGTACGTATACATGTATACACTCAGGGGAGTATATTTTAAAAGGCAAATCTTCAGTCTCTAGCCCCAGAGGTTCTCAGTCTACATTCTTCACAAACATCCCAAGTGATATGGGGTCTATGGACCATACTTTGGGAAATGCATCTCTATTTTGTTGCCTTTGTTGTCTAAATGTGTTCCTGCCCACTGGCGGGCAGATTCACTGATTTGTGAGATGCCCTGTTTTTTTCTGATTCACTGTGCTGTGCTACCTCAGATTCTTGGAGAGAGTCTCTGAGAGTCCTAGAGAGAATTGTTCAAGAGACCCTCACAGGTTGGCATACAGGGACCAAATCCCTACTGCAGCAGGGGTCCCAGAAACTCTCCTTCAGCAGCACATACTGCCGCCAAATCTTGAAGCAGCTTCCCACATTGGTTGTAGGCTTTTTCCAAGTGTGTCACTAGCTCCAGGGTTTAGCTTTCCCCTTTAAAGTACTTTACAACCAGCGTATGGGAGACTGGGTGCTCCTAAGCCAGACAGCTGGAGCTTTGAGTCCTTAAGGGAAAAGCACGCTATCAAATCTGAGGGGTGAGGCTGAGTCTTACCAGATTAAATTTATTGGCTTGATTAGAGAAGCATGCCCAGGCTGTTTGTCCTTCCGGAAAATGACTGAGCTCAACAAAGTAGCATAAAGATCCATTCCTAGTACCCTAGTGCATACAAAGCAGAATCATGGTTTACATCTTAGCAGGGCCTTGCCCCTTATTAGAAAGGAAAAAACCATAGCTAGCAAAGCTTAAAGGAGTAATTGTCATGTGTAGTATACCTTGGGAAGAATACAAAAGGAGAATGTGACAGTCCCTACCATCAAAGGGAGATTAGAGTAACACCTGGGAAACAATGGGCCAGGACTCCTGTAGAATCATCCCTCTGCCTCACTTTACTTTCCTTCATCCCCAGCTCTTCTGTGATGTCCTCCCACCCTTGGGGACTTCCCTAGTGGTCCATTGATTTAGACTCTGCTTCCAGTGCAGGGGGCATGGGTTCCATCCCTGGTTGGGGAACTAAGATCCTGCATGCTGCACAGAGCAGCTGGGGGAAAAAAAGGGTGGGGGGGACCTTTGAGCAGTTACTGTTTCCTTCAGCTCTTCAAACAGCCTTAAAACTATTAGTAGGAGAAAAGTGATTTTAACTTCCTTATTATAAAAATAGAGGTAAATTCACAAAACTTTATAGAGTGTATTTATATTTTATGACCACTTGCAAAGGACGTGAAAGTGTTTCGTTTTTAGAATTTAAAAGATTCTGTCTCGGCGTGCGAGTGTGTTCAGTCACTTCAACTCTTTGTAACCCCATGGTCTGTAGCCTGCCAGTCTCCATCCATGGAATTCTCCAGGCAGGAATACTGGAGTGGGTGGCCATGCCCTCCAAGAGTCTGTCTAGGATAGAAGAAAGATAGCTGATTCTGAGTTAAAGGTACTTCTCTGTTGTACAAGGCATATGAGGTCTGGCCTCATTCTGAATTCTCAGTACTTCCTTTCACACTATTCTTCCCTAGATTCACTGTGCTCAGCCATGCTAGCCTTCTGTCTTTTCCTAGAGCACACCAGTTTCATTCTTGCATTGGTGTCTTGGCATGTACTTTACATTCTTTCCCACAGATTTGCTTAAGCTGGCTCCTTCTCATCATTCAGGGCTCAACTCAGACATCACCTTCTTAAGGAGGCCTTTCCTGACTGCCCCATCTGAAAGCCTTTGTCCTATTATCCTGTTTTAATATCTTTATGAAGCTTATCAGTACTTTAAATTCTAATTTCACTTGTTAATTTTCAGTCTTCCCTCACTGGAATATATTTAAGATCTTTTTTGTCTTGGTTGGTCTCCAGTTGCAAACAACATGCCCAGATGTGAGTTTATTATTGTCTGAAAGTTCCATCTTTAATCTGTTGTCTCTTTAAATATTGACTCCATTTTCTTCTTTCCTTCTTTAGCACCTCATTTCTTATTTTCCATTTCTGTGTTTCCTCTTAATCGGTAGAAGCCAGTTGCTGGTAATTTTCTCAGATCTGCTTTCCCGTCTACTGATTCTCTCTTTCACACGGTCTAATCTCTGTGTAAACCACTGGCTGAATTTTTAATTTTAATAACTATTTTTCTACAAGTTGTATTTTTTTTCCTGAAATCCATTTGGTCATTGTTTCTTTTTTAGTATGTTCTTTTCTCATGTTTTTCATATTTTCTTTTTGGCTTTAATCATTTGAAATATGTATATGTATTACAGTTTATCTGATAGTTCTGTTAAGGTTTTTTTTGGAGAGTCTTACCCTGCTCTTAATTGAATTTCCCACATCTTGTTTGTATTTTTACATAGTTTTTACATTTTGCTTGAGCTCATCTTCAGCAGAGAGCTTTATTTGTGGGCATCTTTCATGCTGTGATTGAGGGTAGGTCTCTTTAGAATTTTACATTCCCTCTGCCAGATGTCTCATTCTGGGACTACTTTTTGTGTTAAACTTTTGGCCTGGGGATTCTCAGACTATGTAGCTCAATTGAGTTCAGTCCTTCAATCGTGTCCGACTCTTTGCGACCCCATGGACTGCAGCACTCTAGGCTTCCCTGTCCATCACCAGCTCCTGGAGTTTGCTTAAACTCATGTCCATTGCATCGGTGATGCCATCCAACCATCTCATCCTCTGATGTCATCCCCTTCTCCTCCCGCCTTCAATCTTTTCCAGCATCAGGTTCTTTTCCAGTGAGTCAGTTCTTCACATCAGGTGGCCAAAGGATTGGAGTTTCAGCTTCAGCTTCAGTCCTTCCAATGAATATTAAGGACTGATTTCCTTTAGGATTGACTGATTGGATCCCCTTGCAATTCAAGGGTCTCTCAAAAGCGTCTTCTCCAACATCACAGTTCAAAAGCATCAATTCTTTGGCACTCAGCTCTCAATAGTTCAGATCTCAATAGCCTGTGGAAAGGCTTGTAGTTACAGATTATTAGAAGAGATACTTTTTTCCCTCTCAATTCAGACCTTTCTTGTTGTTGCTGTGTGCCAATGGGCTCTTTTTTCTAGTCTGCTTTCTCTCTTTGAGGGTCTTCACCTTACATTGGAACTCAGTTCCAAGTGCCCGTTTTAGGTGGACTCAAGAAAATAAAACAGCTCCTTTCCACAGCAACTGGAAACAACACCAGCTGATCTCATTTATCACTGTAGTTTCTAGTTCCCCACCACCACCATTTTTGGCCCTGGGGTTCTTTCTTGCTTTCAGCTATATAATTGAAATGATATGTTATTTTTTAAGTTACCTACTCAGCTATATCGTCAGAAGCAGGATCTTTTCCCCTAGAGTCTCTTGCTCAGTGCAGTAGCTGTAGCATCTAACACAATGCCTGGCTTGTGGAGAAAGTGATATCAATACATATGTTACTCAGTTTTAGAAATGGGTGTTTCCGTTAGGAAACCATTCCTCTTCCCTGTAGAGAAGGCCAGAGATGGTACTCCAAATTCACTAGTATCCAACAGCCAAGAGGTTTAGCGTTTGTGATTTAGCAACTTGTGAAGGATTTCAGTTTTCCTATTTTTCACTATTAAATGTTAATGCTTTCCTAAGGGCATGAAGATGCTGTTGCCAGTTGCTAGCAGGGTTTTCCAGCCCCATAAATTGGCAAATTAAAACCATCCCTGGGGAACTATTATTGCCCAGTGTCTCTTTTTATGCTGGCATTTTGAAAGTTCTTACACTGATTAAATTGACCTTTACAGTGGCTCAGCTAAGAATAGCAACTCAAAGACATGGAAACTCCTAAGGAAAATGATGTTAGTCCCATAGTTTATGCTGCCGCCAAAGATGAGATAGTTTTTTGCATATGTGCAAAGGCATACTATTCATCCTTTTCCATTGTAAAAAATGTTCTTTCCAGTTCAGTATTGGTCTTGCTTACTGGTTCTTCTGCCTGTGCTTTTTGTTTGGTGACCATATATGCCCTGTGTTTCTTAGAGAAGCTGGTCACTGTGCTACCAGAAGTCACACCGATAACAAATCAGAAATTTGAGGGTCACCACCACAGTTATTCTGAGGTGAAAGACCTCAGCATAAGAGCATGTGTTATTCACTCAAAGTTCCTTTTTAACAAGTCTACATTTCTTGTATTTTTGGGCCAGGAGTTTGTGCAAATGGAACATTGCTGAGAAGTAGCTTTAAAATGCAAATCTCGTCTCACCCCCACTCACCTAACTTGCTACCTACTTTTTCAAGCATCTCCAGCTGAAGGACTTTCCTGGTACTGTTTCCTCTGTTCTTCCCACCCGTCTTCCTTGGTTACTAACTTTCTAACCAAACTGGCAATCTCAGTTCAGGCTTACCTTCCTCACAGCTGTCTGGACCTCCTCAACTACTTTCTAGTTAACTAGTTTCTGTTGTAAACTCTTACCAAATGAGGTGTTTTTCTTTCCTACTTGCAATTTTATCTGTATGATTACTTTATCATCTCATTAGACTTTAAGCTCCATGAGGGTAAAGACCATGACTGTTCTGGCCGTTATTTATTTATTTTTAAGCTTGTTTTATTTTATTTTAACATTTTATTTATGTATTGTTGCCTGTGCTGGGTCTTCATTGCTGCATGCAGGCTTTCTCTAGTTGTCGCAAGTGGGGACTACTCTCTAGTGGTACCTGGACTTCTCATTGCAATGGCTTCTCTTGTTTCAGAGCACGGGCTCGAGGGTGCTCAGATTTAAGTAGTTGCAGCAGGCAGGCTCAGTAATTGTGGCTCATAGACTCTAGAGTGTAGACTCAGTAGTTATAGTGCATGGGCTCAGTTGCCCCACAACATGTGAAATCCTCGGACCAAGGATTGAACCCGTGTCCCCTGCACTGGGAGGTGGATTCTTAACCACTTGTCCACCAGGGAAGTCCCACTTTTCACCTTTTATTTGCCCATTGTGCCCCACTGCTATTTCAGTGTTGGTGCAGGGTAGGTACTCAATAAATATTGAAGGAACAGGTGAAGGCCCCATGTTCCACAATGCAATGAAACACCATTTTACTTTGCAGAAAATTTGTGTGTGAAAATAATGACCTTTCAAGCAAAGAAGGGAGGAGCCCCAAGCATGTTGCCCTTCCTCACTGTCAAGTAGAAAGTGTTCCCAAAGTCAAAGAGCTCCTTAAGGGCAGGGACCTTATCTTTTCCATCAAAGACAAAATGTTGATTGTATTCGGGGATTTCAGTGGATTTATTTAGGCATATTCAAAAGCAGAGACATTGCTTTGCCGACTAAGGTCCGTCTAGTCAAGGCTATGGTTTTTCCTGTGGTCATGTATGGATGTGAGAGTTGGACTGTGAAGAAGGCTGAGCGCCAAAGAATTGATGCTTTTGAACTGTGGTGCTGGAGAAGACTCTTGAGGGTCCCTTGGACTGCAAGGAGATCCAACCAGTCCATTCTGAAGGAGATCAACCCTGGGATTTCTTTGCAGGAATGATGCTAAAGCTGAAACTCCAGTACTTTGGCCACCTCATGAGAAGAGTTGACTCATTGGAAAAAACTCTGATGCTGGGAGGGATTGGGGGCAGGAGGAGAAGGGGAAGACTGAGGATGAGATGGCTGGATGGCATCACGGACTCGATGGACGTGAGTCTGAGTGAACTCCGGAAGATGGTGATGAACAGGGAGGCCTGGCGTTCTGCGATTCATGGGGTCGCGAAGAGTCGGACACGACTGAGCGACTAGGCTGAACTGAACTGATTTAGGCATCTGAAGTGTTAAAAGCAAGTGAAGAAGTATAACTTAAACCAAGGATGTTCTAGTTTATTAGTTAAAAGCTCAGGCTCTGGAGTCAGATGAATTAGCTATCTGCGTGGCAAGTTACTTAGCCTCTCTTGACTTCAGTTCTCTTTTACTACCCACTTCATCCTCTTGTAAGGAATTTAGAACAGTGCCTAGTACATAGCAGGTACTCAGTATTATTCACCCCAGCTCATTCTGCCTTCATGGAGGCTGCATAGCCATTGTTTCATTCACTAAACCTTTGTGTGCCCAGCACTGTGCCCATTCTTGGAGTTAGGGATGGGGATTAAAGAGACAGAGCTCTTGCCCATAGAAAGGGCACAGTTTATTCTCTCATTCACCCTTGGGGAGGGGAGGGGAGGGGTGGGATATTAACTTCCCACTCCAGACTTAGCCTAAACAATGTAATTTGTGTATAGACCTTGGAGATGTTTGGAAGAAAAGCAAAGGATACTTATGAAGAGTGCTGAGAATTTTTCATATTTGAACTTTCCATTGCATTCTCTTCAGTTCCTTTTTCTATTCTTTATGTGTCTGGAGCAGCCCACATTGGCAGTGAGCTTTACTGTTCTGAGAAATAGTTCTAAGTGAATCCACAGTACTCTTTATTGAATGGTCTCTCATTGAATGCAAAGTGCTCGTTATTGAATGGTCTTTCATGCCCAGCAATAATGACTCAGAGAATAACATTGATATTAAGAGCTCAGAGAAGTTTAGTTACTACTGAAGTTACCACAGTTAATAAGCATAGTGTGAGAACCAGACTTTGAACCCAGATTTGACTGAATCTTAACCATTTGGATCTTGAGCTGCCTGGAGATCCCTGAAAGTCCTCTGGGTGACTTCCTCCTACAGGGAAGGGTAGAAGAGCACCAAGCAACATTTGCATACCTCTATTCTTTGCTTTGACTGAGAGGAGACATAGGTTACAGGAATTTTTGCATTGGCTACTGCCAAAAGGCACCCACTCCAGTACTTTTGCCTGGAAAATCCCATGGACAGAGGAGCCTGGTCGGCTGCAGTCCATGGGGTCTCTAAGAGTCGGACACGACTGAGCGACTTCCTTTTCACTTTTCACTTTCATGCATTGGAGAAGGAAATGGCAACCCACTCCTGTGTTCTTGCCTGGAGAATCCCAGGGACGGGGGAGCCTGGTGGCTGCCGTTGATGGGGTCACACAGAGTTGGACATGACTGAAGCTTCTTAGCAGCAACAGCAGCAGCTGCCGAAAGGAATGGGAGGTGGGTAGGCTGGTAGACTCTTCAGGTTGAAGGAGACATGAGTGAGCATCTTAACTAACTCTTCGGCCACTGAGTGAGTGACTCAGAGTCCCAGAGTCCTGTTCCTCGGTAATGGCAGAACTAGGACCAAACCCAGGGCTTCTGAATTTTCTTCTCCTACTAGTAGGTCTTTCTCTGGAGGAGCTCATCATGCTCACATCTCACTATGCTCTTAATCCATCATTGAAGTGAAGTGAAGTCGCTCAGTCGTGTCCGACTCTTTGCGACCCCATGGACTGTAGCCTACCAGGCTCCTCTGTCCATGGGATTTTCCAGGCAATAGTCCTGGAGTGGATTGCCATTTCCTTCTTCAAATCCATCATTTCTTCCTTGTAAAGGTCCCTGAGTCTATGTCTGTTCTTTAACTGCCCACCTACTTTCCTTCCTCCTGTAGCAGAAAATGACCGTTCCCATAACCAAGACCATCCTAGACAACTTGGGGACTCTATTTGGGGAGAGGAGAACAGGGGATGAGATATCCTAGGTAAAAAGTATTTGGGAAACTGAGTTACATGATGCTGCCACAGTCTGCTCTCCGTGGGAAAGTGGCAGGAGAACAGGGAAAAGAGCAGGGTTCTGTTTATACCAGGCTCCCTATCTTGGTGAATGGGAAAGCCAAGAGAAAAGCTGACACCAGTAGATCATTAAGATGCCACATGTTTAGATTTCAAACACATTCCATTTATTGCCTCACAGAGGACCAGTTGACCACCCTGTATTCCAAGCCTGGACCTCATCTGATAAATTTTTTTGAGGCAGAAGTGTCACTGGATTCTTTCATGTGTTGAAGTATAGGCAACACAGCCTCTTTTCGAAACTATGTGGACAGTTTGAACTGTGCTCTTGTGAGCCAGGCCAGAAGAATGGCATTTCAGGAACTGGTAAACTTGGGAGAAGATTTTTCATGTCCTTAGGAAAGCAGTATTTTGCTCTGAAGTCAGAGGAGGTGTGTTCTGGCAAAAGCATCAAGCACAGATCTGTTTTCTCCACATGCATCAGGCCTCAGAGGAGACATCCTAGCAGACAGCCATCTTACAGGTGTGCCATTTTACTTAACGGTGGACGTGGGGCGGCAACAATAGGATTCTGTGTGCAGTGCTGTTACAAAACTGTCGTTGTCACAATCAGCAAGTATCTTGCCCATGTTTCCTTCTTCCTAAACCCCTTTGCACCAGGGTGTAAGGCTCTTAAAGACCAGGAAACACCTGAGGATGTGGTGGAAACACGCTCTGAGCCAGGGATCTGAGTTTTAGCCGTGCCCTTTCTTTTGTCTTCGCCCTGTGGCTTCAGGTCCCCAGCCTCTAGCCCTGTAGACAGTGTCTGGGTTGCTTTGTTTATATCCTTGGCCAAGTAGACAGCATAGTAGAGCAGGGCCCAGAGAACAGGAACCAAGTATGTGGCTTGAATTTCCACTGGCAGATGTCCGCCCGGATGTACACTGTGGGCAGGGTCAGCCTGAGTAGCAGCAAATACAATACTGTGGTTTTAGTTTCTTTGCTGAGCAGGGTTTTTTTCCCTTCCTAACTGTGCTTCTTGAGGTTAGGGACAGTGTCTTATTCATCTTCACGTCTCTCATACCTAGCCCAGTGTTCGGCACAGAGACGGTGTCCAGTCAATGACTGTGTTGCTTCTTTAGGATAAAGAAACGTTGAAAGCCACATCTTAATAGGTCTCATGTACTGTGGCCCAGAGGACATTGGAGGCTGAAGTTTATTTAAGTTATTATAAACTTATTTATAAATAATAGTAAACTTTTTATAAATAAGTTATAAAGCTTATTTATAAACTTACTGAAGTTAATTTAAGTTTCATATCTTAACTGTGAAATATAAAATAAACCTTTCCACCTCTATTCCCATCCACCAGTGCTGTGAATAGAATTTGGCAAAATGCTAGATGGTTACTCAGCAGTGCCCTTTCTGTAGCTGTCCCTGACAAGGGACAGTGTGAATTCTAGATCCAGTCAAGATTATTAAGAGATCATCTGATAAGCAAAAAAAGGTCTAGCAAATTGAAACTGCATTAGGTCACCTAAGCAAGTCATTCTTAAGACTGAAGAATTTTAGTAGCAGGTTTTTTAGCCTTCTTTTGAATCACGCTGTAATTAACCTTGGAGATTATATGTTTTAAAGGGAGGATGGACTGGCTGACCAGATGCTAATCCTAGAATACATACTGCCTTAATTATTCCAGGAACTTTCACAGAGAAGCTGGTTTTATTTAAAATGTACAGCCAGTTACAGGAGAATCATGACCATCTTATGGGCTAAATTAGCATCAGAACATGGGGTGCTTCAGCTTGGACATCAAGCAAGGAGGACTCTGCTCTGTTTTTCTCTCTGAGAACTCTGCTCTTTACCACTTGGCTTTGTGTACTGAATCTTCTTCCCTCTTTAATATTATTTTTCTTAAATTTGCTGTTGTTGCTTGGTTTTTCTTTTTTTCTCAATGGAGTAAATATTGGTACAGACTGTTTGGTAGAGGATGGATAGGTGACCAGAAAGATGGGGATAAGAAGAAAGTGTGTTAGTCGCTCAGTCGTGTCTGACTCTGTGACCCCATGGACTGTAGCCCGCCAGGCTCCTCTGTGCATGGAATTCTCCAGGCAAAAATACTGGAGTGGGTTGCCATTTCCTTCTCCAAGGGATCTTCCTGACCTAGGGATTGAACCCAGGTCTCTTGCATTGTAGGCACATTCTTTACCAACTTAGCCACCAGGGAAGCCCTATGAGAAGAAAGGTGATATTTAAAAGCTATAATTTAATGTGCTAAAATTTTGAATTTCTTTTAGGATAAGGAAACCTGCGTGGGTACCAACAATCAGAGCTACATCTGTGACACAGGACACTGCTGTGGACAGTCTCAGTGCTGCAGCTACTACTATGAACTCTGGTGTAAGTCCTTGCCTGGGGGTTTCTTGGTGTCTAGCCGTCTCAGTTCACCGCCTCTGCTCATTGGGAAACTGAAGACTGGTCAGCCTTGTTCCTACTCTCTCGGTGGCAGTGTTGGCGAGCAGACTCTGCTAGGTTCTGGAAGCAATCCTTCTGTAGAGGAGGAGTGCTTCAGTGCTCTTTGGACACCATGAGCTAAAGACTGGAAAATATGGTCTGAGCCCCTCCTAAGAGGCCATGGTTAGCAGATCTGCTGCAGAAGCTTCTGAGTGGGATTCTCTTGGATGCCCTCTTCAGGGTGTGCCAAACAGTGATAGCAACTTATGCCCTCTCATGGGCCAGCCCAGCTGCCTCCCAATCTTTGCAAAGAAAGGTTTGCAGCAGTCAAGCTGCTGTGGATGCTGGGCTGCTCTCTGGATAGCTGTAATGCCATTTTCTTGTTTAAAAAGAAACAAAACACCAGGACTTCCCAATTCCTCATAGATCCTCAAGGAGCTGCCTCTGTTTCTGAGGGTCCCTCTCGGTGGGATAATCTTTCCTTAGGTCATGGCCAACAGAGCCCTCCTGGAGAGGAGGAATAGAGATTCAGCCCCCTTTGTTCCTTCCCCAGATCGCAAACTGAAGTGTCTGGAGGCTTCTCAGTCCACCTAATCTGTTACTGTTAGCTCAAAGCCATTTTGAGTTGTCAGCTCCACCACCTTGTCACTGGCCCGGTGGAGGCCAGGACCACTTGCATCTTCTTGAGTTGTACAAGGATGGGGACATTGCCCTGGGCTTCAGGGAGTGACCTACACTTAGAGAGTTCACTGAAGTACTTTGTACTCTGATCTTCCTGAAACTCAGATGAGACACTGGGGATACTGGACAAAGAAGGGGGGAGAATGGGAGAGTCCTGAGGGCAGAGCGTTGCCAGGTGACCAGCACTACAGTGGTTCTCAAGCTGTCCGTTGATACAGGGGGCAGTAGATTGTTTTCCCGGAGAATTATAAGCCCCCATCACTCCCTCCATGTGGAGACAACCTTTGCCGCTTGCTTCACATCCTTGCCATCACCTCCACCTCTGCCCTTTTCTCCCTTCTCGTTTCTGATCTCCCCATTCACCCCACATCAGGTATATGTCAGAAAGCAGCTAGAACGGCTGTTGTTTAAAATGGAAAGGAAATTAGACTCTTGGCTGGGAAGCTTCTCCCTCTGGATGCAAACGATCTTGTAGCCAGTGGGAGTGGTTCCTACAAAAAAGACGTCTCCTCACCCTCGTACTTCCCTTTTGATGACTGGCTCTTCTGCCTCTCAGGAATTCCAGGGGTGATTAAGGGCAGACTCCTTCCCAAGGAGAGAACAGGGTTCAAAATGTCCCCATCAGTCCTCCAAGTACATAAGCAGCAGCAGCAGCACAGGCAGGCCTGGAGTTGTTGGTGCTATTTTAGAAGGGGTGGGGCTGAGGGACTCACTGGAGAAACACAAAGTGCCAGGCAGGTGGACAGACTGTTTAAATGTTTTAAAGCGCAGATAACCACAGGGTTCAAATTCTCCCTCTCACCCCTTATTAAAACAAAAGTCAAAGCTGGGCTGCCAAAAAGTCACTGAGCTGCGGTTTGTTTTTCTGGGACCCGGCCCAGGCGGCGTCAGTTGCAGAAAGGATGGAGTTGCTAATGGCCCCCATCTCAGATTGACAGAGCCTCCTGAGGTGTTGGCGGAATAGACTCAGTAGCCACCAGAGTTGGGTCATGAATGCCAAGGCTGGAGGTGGGGTGATGGGGACAGGGAGATGCGAGACACAGGTGTCAGGGAGGCAGGTGGTCTGGGAACCAGGCACTTCACCCCACAGGCCTAAGGAAAGCCAGGGGAAGAGCTGCACAGTGGCTAATCACTTCTTCAGTCGTGGTTAGCTGGGGAAAGAAGGAGGCCAGACAGAGACCAGTCTGGCCGGGGAGGAAAGATTCACCCCTGTACAACTTGGCCGTTGCTTGCCAAGTTCTCAAGAGACAGAGACTAAAAGCCCAACTTCCTCTTTGTGCCCAGAAATGGCTTTTTGGTCAGAAGATGCCCAGTGAGCGTTCCGCCTCTCTCCGGAATTCTTGGTTTTTCTCCTTCTTGAGGGCCTGGCCTCGGCCAGATGCGGAGAGGAAGGAGGTCAAGTGTAGGAATGAGCCCTTTCAGTTCTCATCAGAACTGTGCTTCTGGTCACTTTGAACCCTGTTCTCTCTAATTGCCTCTGAACTCTGCCTGAAAATAATGGGCTTTGGGTTATTCTTTTTTCTTTTTCCTTTGGAAGGAAAAGATCTCAGCCAGGAAACCCTTGGCAGAGTTTTTGTCAGAGTACCTTTTTAACCATAGTTGCCTACTGGGAAGGCCTCGGGGAAAAATAAATGCCATTTCCATCAACCCTCATACCACTGCTAAGCCAAATTTTCCTGTGTGTTGAGGACTGGCACACACACACATGAGAGCCCACTTTGCACAGACACACAAGCACATCATAAACACACAGAGACCTAAACTTCAACCAGCACCCTTTCTCCACTGTCTCTTTAATCTCTCATAACATAGGCCATTGTCATTAGTGGGTCTGCATCAGTTCAGGAGTGAAAGTCCTGTTTTACCACCGCCATGTTTGAGGCTTTAAGACCTGGCCTTATCATCCCATGCGTTTTTATGGCTCTTGTACTTTCAATCATCATTCAGTCGTTTATTCAGCAAACTCTTATTCCAGTGGTTTCAGACTTTGGCAAGTGTCTGCGTTTCCTGGAGGGCTTATTAAAGCATGGATTTCTGGGCCCAAGTCCTAGAGTTTTTGATTCAGTAGCTCTGAGGTGGACCTGAGAGTTTGCAATTCTAACCAAGTTTCTGCTGGATGAGGTGGCCTCCTCTGTGTTAAAATGTGTAGGGAGACAGAATCCTTGCCATCAAGAAGGGAGTCTCTAAGCAGAGAGAGGAAATAATACAACATGCCTCACTACTAATTCAAAGTAGAAAGTGGAGTGTGTGTGCCAGGACCACTGGGTATGTGCTAGAAGAATTTGCTTTCGCTGGACAGAATTCAGGCAGGCTGCATGGAGGTGGTGGCATTTGAAGTAGGCCTTAAAGAAAGGGTGGATAGGATTTAAACACATGGAGAAGGATAAGATGACTTCTCAGGCAGAGGAACGCCAAACACCATAGGTCAAGGCTCCATGGGAAAGAAGAGAGCATGCATCACGTTAACCTTTTCCCTGGGATCGTGGGGTTCACTCAGGGGAGATGAGGGTGCTGGTGTGCATAAAACTCTGCTGTGGGCTGGGCACCCAGTAAAGTCTGCACACCTGTCAGCTTAGCCTGCTCTAAGGACAATCCTGCCAGATATGCATAGCCCATTTCTCAGGATCTGGGATGTTCAGTCACCAGTCAGTCAGTTGTAGTTGAGTCGTGGGGTTAGTGTGCCTCACACAAAGCTACCCCCTTCCAGAACTCTTAAGTGCCAAGCCAGACGGTGGTGGGCCCAGATTGTGGAAGGTCTTGAATGTTGAGGTTTGAGAACTCTGCATGTGGACATTAACTCAATTATCCTCACAATGACCAAGTAGGTAGAAACTGTTATTCTCCCCATTTTATAGATGAGGGAAGTCAAGACAAAATGACCAGGGTCACAAAGCTAGAATATGAAACTTGTCCAGTCTTTCTGATGAAGTTGCAAGTCCTCTGAAGTCTTCATTCCCCAAATTCAGGCCTTGTCCACAGTGGAAAAGGATTCCACTGTGGAAAGAGCTGTCAAGGGCTAAGGAGGATACCCACCATCCTATGGGGTAGGAGGAGAGCTAGTAGACAGTATACTTTGGCTTCCTAATGAGGAATTTCCTGCCAGTTGGGGAGTGGTGTTTTCCCAAGTTTATAGTGAACTCTGGGGGCACATGACTCAGTTCCTACATTGGACTGTGATTGTTTTTAAAAACATGTTTTCCATTTTGCTTAGCATGACAACCATGCCCCACAGTGAGGTCACAGCTTTCAAAGGTCATTGGGGAATGTAATCTGTGGGTAGATGTGTGTTTGGGGAGGAGGGCATGCTTCTGTCTTTCTCTGTGTGGCTCTTTCTTTTAGGTTTCCCTTTTAAAAACTTTCCTCCTTGTTTGTGAAAACTAGTGAAAAGATCAAAAGTTTGCACAGCTCCATAGGGACTAGTCTAGATGGTCCCCCTTTTAAAGATGTGGGGACGTGGCTTTGACTAGAATCCAGTAGGATCTGTTGTGTGAGGGCCAGACAAGAATGCCTTCTGTCTTCCCACATTAACTCCATCAAGTGGGACCAGTCCTTAGGGGGCTTTTCTGGACCTATGCTAATGCCCCATTACTCCACTTGGCCCCTTCTGCTCCCACATCAGTTTTCCCCTAGTTTTGATCCATACTGTCACTTTGTGATACTGTATTAGAAATGCAGAAATTGGAACTCAGTTTGAGACTTTATATAATATCATACAAATGGTACATAGTAGGGAGAGTTTTTCTACCCATGCTACCACAAGAAAAGAAGCAACTGATGGAATTTCAGTAGACATACGAGTTTTCTGGTGCTGTTAGATATGACTGCGGTAAGGTAACCCTTTGCCAAAGGGTTACAAATGCCTCTACTTGTCTCATTTCTTCCCCCAATCTCCTTCCACCCTGCCTCATTTTTCCTTTAAAAAAAATAAAAAAGACAAGACCTCTTTTTCTATTATACTTCTAGTTCAGTGGAACTTAGGCTTTTTCTGGAACAAGGATTCTCTTAAGAATCTGATGAACGTTTGCAATCTTCTCTTCCAGAAGAGCCTATAAAGGATCAGTCTGGATAGGCTAGAGGTTATGCTCTGTAATAAACAAGTCCAAACCCCTGGAGGTCCTAAAACAACAGGTTTATTGCTCACACTCTGTCCATCACAGATTGGATGGGAGCTTTGTTCCTACTTCTTTATCCTCTGGGGCCAGACTGACCCTGAAGTCAGTCTAGAATGTTATGACTTGCTATAGCAGAAGGGAATCTAACGGAAGGTCTCACATTAGCAAGAAATGTTCTGGCCTCTTAGTGACATCTGTCACTTCCAGTCTCAATTTGTTAGTTAGAAGTAGCCCCAAAATGTCACCTAATCATAATGGGGCCAGGAAATTCAAGCCTACCCACATGCCAAGAAGGGGGAGAACCAGAAATATTTGGCCATCATGAAAACCGTGAAAAAAATCTCTGCTGTAATAGCTAAGAAGTTTTGCCTTAGATCATATATAGTGCAGCATTAAGGATTCAAGTTAATTTACCTTTAGGTAAGAAGCAATTGGAAAAGTGACAGGAGGCAAAAAGTAGAGTTAGGTGCTGATTATCTCATGGGATAATGTACTTTTTTTTTTTTTTTTTGGGATAATGTACTTTTAAAATTATCAGGTAACACAGAAGCATAAAGGATTGTGATATGATGCTGGGCAAGTTAATGTAGGTAATATAAAAAAAGTGGTTAGCCCAGAATCTTTTAGACTTGACTCTAAAATATTCCCTGGTGGCTCAGAGGGTAAAGCGTCTACCTGCAATGTGGGAGACCTGGGTTCAATCCCTGGATTGGGAAGATCCCCTGAAGAAGGAAATGGCAACTCACTCTAATACTCTTGCCTGGAAAATCCCATGGACGGAGGAACCTGGTAGGCTACAGTCCACAGGGTCACAAAGAGTCAGACACGACTGAGCAACTTCACTTTCTTTCTTTCTTTTTCTAAATATTCTCAGAGAAAGGCTCTTCAGCAGAGTGCATTTTGCTTGCTTACACCACCTCCCTTGGGTGTGACCTAACCCTGCAAGGCTGGGAGCTGACCGGACCGTAGCGGCAGGAGATGTTACAGGGCAGCAGTGGGAAGCCAGTTCACTCCCAGAGCTCCTTTCTGGCCTCAAAACCCCTCGCTGAGAGCTCCACTAACAGTATCCAGTCTCCGGTCAGCCAGTATTGAAAGGAGGGAAGTGTTTAAGTTAGATTAAGCAAATGTCTGCTGTGACTCTGGGAAGGACCACGAGGGAGACTTCGGACTTAAACTTAACATCTGTGTTCTCTGGTTAGGAATGGGGTTTTTCTGTCTGCTGATGGGAAAAGGGGAAAAGATCCTCTCCTCATTGTCCTCCGCCTGTTCTGTCACCAGACCTCAGCAGAAGTTTCTGTTGAACTGTGACATGTGCTAAAAGCAGCAAGGTGCAGCAAGTGGTGTTGCCAGCCTGTCAGGGCTGGAAGGCAGTACTGCTGCCCTGTCTTACCCTGTAGGGGTGGCTCTGTGGGTAGACTGAGAGAGGACACCCCTGGGGGACAGAAAGAAACACCCTGGGTGTTGCCAGAGGCCACACCCTAGATTTCAATGGGCTTTTTCAATTTATTGTGTTCCGGTACAAAAAGGAGAAAAAAATCAAGGATTTATTCATTTGTAATTGTTTACCAAGAGAGAGAAGCTTTTTTTTTTTTTTTTAAATATTCATTCTGATAAGAGTTATAGAAATACTTAACATGTTCTAAACACAAACTTATAGTTACAGAGCAGATGATTAAAAATAATATGTAACATTTATAATGGAAAAAATTGAAGTTCCTCAGAAATAGGGAGCAAATGAAAAATAATCTAGTCTCATTTAATAAAAACTCACCTTAAAATTACTCCTCAGATTTAATTGAGAAAAAGTATTTTTTTTCCCAAAGAAGTACACATTCATCTTAGAAAATGCAGGAATTGCAGATAAGCAAAAAGTAAGAACTGGTAACAGAAAATCCTGTTGTCCAGGAATAATCTCATGATTAACTTCCTTATCATCCCTCTGGATATTTATACTTTTTTTTAAGCAAAAGTTGGGGTTATATTTTATGCTGTTTTGTAATTGCTTTTTTTCTATTTAATATTTGAAACGTCTTATTATGTAAAAAATAGTATTCTGTGGATAATTTTTTAAATGATTCATATCATTGTATGAAGACATTCCCAGAAGAATTTTTAAGCCTATTCAGAAATGTATTAATTTTTTTTAAGCCAGAAAAAATAAAAATTAGTCACAGATATTTTTAAGTTTTAACTTTTACTTTGTTTCTAGTTTTATAATTTGAAAGAAGAAAATAAAAATTGGGATAAAATTTCTTCTCATAATCCCACAACTTAAAGATGTCACTATTTTTGTGTTTTTATTTCCAATCTTTTTTTCCCCTCTAACCTGTATTTATTTTTTAAAGCAAAATTCCTCATTTATTAAACAAATTAGAAGCCTTTTCTGTATACATGTGAAGATTGGAGAGGGGTTCTTATATTAGGGTTTGCCAGGATTCTCTAAATATGATCAAAGAGAACATCAGTGGGAAATGAAAAGAAACAGTCCACCTGGGGAATGGAGAGCTATGGGCTTCTCCCCTGCTCCTCTACTCCTCTCTGGAGCCAGGAGGAAGAAAGGGAGACCACTGATGCTTCCCAGTCTAAGCCAGCTGCAGGCAAAGCGAGGTAGGGGAGTGGATTGTGATGATGTGAGATGGAATTGTACCAGCTCATGTCAAGAGCAGAGGAAGTTGTTTATACTCTCCAGGGAAGTAATGGGCTGAGGCAATTAGAATTTTTCCACTTCTAACTTCCGTGACTCCTGTATGATGGAGGCAAAGTGGTAGAGGAAAAAACTTTTATCAGGCAGTCCCTCCGGGGTCCTCTGCAGCTGCTTTCTGCTGAGTTGTGGGGATTCTGAGGGGCTCTTCATTCTTGGTGGGGAGCCTGGGAGCCATCCTTGTGGGCCAGGGCTGGGGAGGGGAGATGGGCACCAAGAGAGGCTGAAGCATTTTCTCAGATCTCTTAAGAGAGGAAGGGCACATTGTCCTGAAAGGTAAGCATACTTAATGCCCACCAGACCAAAAATATAGGAGAACCTGGGGTGCTAGACAAACACCTCAGCACTCCTCCCCTCTCCCAAGAGCCTGGAGGCACCCCGGAGTGAGTAACCTCTTTTAGGGTCACTTTTCTTAACATTCTTGCCCTCTTCCATCCCACATATCTTTCACTCTGGTACAAACATTTATGAAAATTGAATACAGGTTCTGAATGCAACTGCCGGGCAAGGCTCAGAAGTACTAGCTTCGGCTAGGTGCGCACCGTCCCAGAGTCGCCCTGTGCTGTGAGCAGCCCCTCCAGCTGGTGTCCCACTGGCATTCACAGTGTGCCTGCCCCTCTCTGACTTTCCTTCCCTCCCAGGGTTCTGGCTCGTGTGGACCATCATCATCATCCTGAGCTGCTGCTGTGTCTGCCACCACCGCCGAGCCAAGCATCGACTTCAGGCCCAGCAGCGGCAGCATGAAATCAACCTAATCGCCTACCGGGAAGCCCATAATTACTCAGCGCTGCCATTTTATTTCAGTACGTACTCCAGAAGCCACCAAACCCACTCTCAGAGGGAGCGGGAGGGTGGGGGGTATGACACATAGACTGTGGGCCTCAGGGCTTGGCCTCTTTGTGCCTAGAGCAGGGTCTCAGAAGTGGGAACAAGAGGGTGTGCACCTTGATCACGGAGAGGCCAGGGCTGTGGATGTAGCCCCTGGGCCGCTCCATTCCACACTGGCTGGGTTCTCACTGCATCTCTACTCCTTTAGATTTTTGTTAGGCATGTTGTTGAATGGTGTATGATGTGAATGAATTGAGATTTTGAGGTCAGTGGGCTTGAAATCTCTCCATTTTGCTTCCTGCCATGTGATATGCCTAAGCAGAGGCTGCCGTAAAAAGGGCAGGAATGGGAGGTGATATTGGGATTTCCTGAGAACCAAGAAACTCAATGATTCACTGAAGGGCACACTCACCTGACTTCCCTGGGGTTCCTTCCACTGATCTCTCAAAGGATTGGTGGAGGCCCAGTGGTACAGCCTGTCCAAAGGCGTTCTGCAGTATGTTCTACAGAATAAAATAGTTATGAATTTAGAATTCCTCATCTAGAAGAATTAAGTGCTTAGCACAGTGGCCGGTGTATAGTAAGTGCTCAATAAATGCTAGCAATCACTGTTAAAATTAGATCATCTGTGTCTCAAAACAGAAGATTACTCACCTGCCATATTCCTAATAAGCCTTGATGACAGGTCCCTCATCCTGCATTGGTAAGCCACCTGCTATTGGTCTGAAGCAGGATGAGGTTTAGTGTGTCTTTCCAGCCGTACCAGGGTGAGAGGCAACACAGATTTCCAGCCTCCCAGAGAAAGGCTCTCTTCATGATAAACATCTGGAAAATCGGGGAAGTGGGTGCAAAGTGGGAGAAAGAAGTGTCAGGATGTTTTAAGTTAGGGCCCCTGACCCCAAGGCCTATGGGATACAGATGGCAGACACAATCTGAGCCAGAAACATGAGACCCGGGTGCATGTAGAAACAGGTCCCTTCCAGACAGAACTCTCTTGGCCGTTCACCACATTTGCTGAACCTCTTCCTTAACTCCAGATGAGCAAAAGTCCTTGCCTGTGAAACAGCTTTAGGAGCTCAGATTTCAAGAAGCTAACATAGGTTACTCTTAGTCTGTCCTTCTTTCTCTGCAAAGTCGCTCACAGCCCTTTGTCCTGCCTGCACCTGAGAGTTGTCACTTAGTGGGTATGCTGCGGGTGGGATGAGATACCTGTTTAGTGTGAGCCTGCAGTCTGTCCTGTAACAGTTGCCAGTGCAGTAATTTCTCCTCCCTACCTCCCCATTTTAGGGTTTTTGCCAAACTATTTACTACCTCCTTATGAGGAAGTGGTGAACCGACCTCCAACTCCTCCCCCACCATACAGTGCCTTCCAGCTCCAGCAGCAGCAGCAGCAGCAGCAGCAGCTGCCTGCACAGTGTGGCTCTGCAGGCAGCAGCCCCCCAGGCACCGACCCCACCAGGGGCTCCCAGGGGGCTCAGAGCAGCCCCTTGTCCGGGCCCAGCAGAAGTAGCACGCGACCTCCAAGCGTCACTGACCCTGAGCCCTCTGACGTGCCAGCAGACCCAGCAGCCACCAAAACCTCTGGCATGGAGCCCAGCGGCTCTGTGGCTGGCCTGGGGGAGGTGGACCCCACGGCCTTCCTGGACAAGGATTCCGAATGTAAGGAGGAGCTTCTGAAAGAGTACAGCTCCGAGCAGGGCAGTGCCCTCCCTGACAACAAAGACAAGACACCCGGCAGACACCGCCGCTTCACGGGTGACTCAGGCATCGAGGTGTGTGTGTGCAACCGGGGCCACCATGACGATGACCTCAAAGAGTTCAATGCGCTCATCGACGATGCTCTGGATGGGCCCCTGGACTTCTGCGACAGCTGCAACGTGCGGCCACCTGGCGACGAGGAGGAAGGTCTCTGCCAGCCCTCCGAGGAGCAGGCCCGGGAGCCCGGGCATCCACACCTGCCAAGGCCGCCTGCCTGCCTACTGCTGAACACCATCAACGAGCAGGACTCCCCAAACTCCCAGAGTAGCAGCTCCCCCAGCTAGAGCAGGTCCTGGCTATACCTGAGAACTTGGCGATGCAACCAGGGTAGGGGAAAACCATGCGAGAAGCATTAAGTAACTGTGTTCCTTTCCCCGCAACCCCTGCTCCTGCATTTTCCTGCATCTCCAGGTACAGTTTGGGGTGTGGGTGGCTTGCCCCCAACAGAAGCACAGTGCCGTGGAGGGCTGAGAAGTTATCCTATGACTCATTCCTCATACCCACCCCATTCCCCTTTACCTCTTTTAAAGTCACATCTCACTACCTGCTTGGGTCAGGGAGATGTGTGTTCAGAAGCCCCCAAGGAGGGAATGAGACCGTGCCCTGAGGTGACTCTTGGTGATGGAATGGATGTGCTTTCCGGTGTTAGTTTATGAGAACCTCGCTGCATCTCTGTCCAGAGGAGGTGGCTAGTCTCAGCCCTGGATGAAGAAGGAAGCTAACAGAGGCCCAGGGATTGTCGCCCCTTGCTACCAGCATCTGTGGAGCCAGAATTGTGTTCTGCTGTGGTGGGGAGGAGAGTTGACTGGCAGTTGTGTGGTGGGTTGGTGAGGGACTTGTGCTCTCAAATTCCAGGTGACAAGCTCACGGTGCCAGGGTGTCCTGGAGGGGCCCCTCCCTTTTCAGCAGGATCTGGCTGGCTGCAGGCTGGTTCCAGGCTGGAAGATTATATACCTGCCTTTTTTGTTTTGTTTTGTTTTTTAAAGAAAAAAACAACAAAAGCAAGCTGAAAACAAGAACTTGACCAATGGGCAGGCAAGAATTCTGTTATGGAAAAGGGAAGTTTGTCTTTTTCTCAACTTGGCCTTCAAAGAGCCTGGCTATAGTTGAGCCAGGAGATACATAATGTGCAGGCTTGGGTGGGGGCTGTCTCTGGAACTCCTGTGGATGAGCAGGAGGCCCTGCAGTGTGACAGCGGACGGAGGTGCAACTTCCCATTGTCTCTGCCCTTTGATCTGCACCCATGGGTGACCAGTGCCCTCCCCTCATCCCAGACACACGTCTACGGGCCTGCACATCTCACTGTTCTCGACGAACAAATGAGGCTGTGGGTCCTGAGAAAGGGCAGGCCCACAGTCTGGCTCTCACACAGTATTTTCTCTTGATTCTAAATTAAGTTGTTTTGTTTATTTGTTTGTTTTTTCAAACTGACCACTTGGAAAAAAAATGCCTTGGTTATCTGTGGTTTTCATGCCCTTTGCCTGCTCCGCAGCACCCCTTGAGTGGGGTATCTAATTTTTGTAGCCTATGTAAAGAGTCTCAGTGGCCCATATAGGAGGGTGTAGGCAGCCCTTCTGAAGGACCACAGGATCCTTAATTCCTGTAGTTTTGCTTCAGAAACCAGGTGAGCTTTGATAGGAATAATCTGAATGGAGAAAGCAAACTGCCGAAACTAACATTCCCTGTCCAGCCCTGTTCACATGAAGAGCTTGGTTCTTCCCCCACTCTTGAATAATGATATTCAGAGTAGGCATTGATGTTTTAGTTAAGAAAGGAAGGCATATATCTGTATATATATGAATACACACGTATCTATGTGTATGTGTATATATATGTATATGTATATAAACACATACACACAAAATAGACAAAGCTGAGGCTGTGAGGTGAACAAGTGTCTGCATTTGGAGTCCACAAAACCAAAATCCATGTTGAACAAGTGCAGTCTGTATACGATGACTTTTCCAGTAACCTGTGTGTCTGTCCATTGTGTGTGAGCCCCCAGCCCTGTTTTCCTGTGAATATACTTTGAGCGGCAGCCACTCTGTTCACATTACCCATGCGTTCGGAGCAGGCGCGGCCCTCTCAAGGTAATTTATTTTACGCATTTACTGTTTACTGAGCAAATGTCTGACTGTGCACTTGGGTGTCAGCAGTGCTGTTGACGGCAGTCCCCACGTTTGCCAGAGATACTGTGCTCCAAGTAGAGGTTTTACTCTACCCCTCACTGCAATTTGCACATTGCTCCATGGACACGCGGAGGCCTGTGTCCTGTTCCCTGTAAGCGGAAAGCGCTCTGAACCTGTCCGCTTTCCCCAGCTGCTCCCAGCCCTCGGCATCGGCCCCCAGGAGGGTCCAAACCCCCTCGGAACAGAGGGCCAAGGTGGAACCTCAGACAGAAGCTTGACTGGATCTTCACGGTCCAGCTCAGACTGGCTTTGGCCCAGGCATCGGCCCTACCCAGAATTGCCAGGAGGCTTTGATGGCCACCACAGTGCCCTAGGGCTTACCTCCCTCTGCTGAGGGTCCAGCACATGGCCGATGTGTGGCCAGAGCAGGCAGGAGTGTGCCTGCAGCCCCCCTCAGATGCCTTTCCTGACGCCTTTTTTTTTTAATCCCACACAACTCACTGAAGTGTCTCAAAGGCTATCAAGTTTTACCAAAATGAACCCTGTTTGAGTTAACTGGTTAAAGGGGTGGATTCTGGCCCTCTGAAGATTCCTTCTCCAGTCAGAGTGGGGAACTGGTCTGCAGGTTTACTGTTGGCTTCACTGCAGTGTCTGACCCTAAAGGCATGAGAAGAAAACGAAAATGCGGCGGGTGGAGCTGGACTCGAGTCCAGTGTCACCGCCTGGCCCCTGCTACATGAGGCTGCCCTGCACATGGAAGCACGGGAGTAGGGAGCTGAAGGACCCTTGAGGGGTTGGGGAGATTTGAGGGAGCCTGGTGTTCCAGGCAAATGAGAAGAAAGGGATGGGTCAAGGGTTTGGTGCTACAGTCGGAAGATTTGCAATTGCTAACACATTCCTGTGTGAGGCACATCACCCTTTGTCAGTTATTGTGAATATGTGTATTTTAAGCAATAAGATTCAGCTGGTCAGACTTTTCTGGGCAGTCTTGGTGACACATTTCCTGTGCTGTGATTGTTCTGAAGACAGAGTGGCTCTAACCACTGTGAGAAGCCCAAATAAAATCCATCCCCAAAACCTGATTATGCTTTTTCCTTGCAATGCTTGTTCCTTTTTCCTCCTCCCCTTGAGATTCCTCACCTTCTCCACATAGAGGCTAAGAGACATCACAGCCGTCAGGACAGGCACTTGGGCTGAGGGCACTTTCTGTCCTGAGGACTTCCCCTCAAACCCCTTGCTCTGCCAAGAGGATATTTCTGAGTTCTTCATAAAGTCCCACAAACAGGTTAAAAGCAAACCCCTCCAAAAGCAAAAACACATTTTGTTAGAGACTCCGTAGCTAAGACATTTAAAGGAAGTGAGCCCTTCTGGGGAACTCTTGTATTGGTACGGTAGAGCTGTGGGTGGGTGCTTGGCCTTGGAATTTAATACACAAAAAAATGCAACATGGAGCCCCTATTTTGTGCTCAGTACTGTGCTGGGTCCTGGGGAGAATGTGAAAGAAATGTGTAAGACAAGGCCCCTCTTTCTGGAAGTTCAGTTACAGTGGAGAGGACGAAGCAAACTCATGTGAAATAGCTAACCAGCAATGTGAGGGCGGTTGAGAGGAAGTGGGCACTATAGGTTCAGAGAAGCTTGAGGAGCATGGGGGGTAGTGTAGGGCTTGCCTTCCAGGCAGGGACCAGAGAACTGATTTTCAGGCGGCTGGGAGCCACTGGTGTGCCGACATATGCCATCATGGGCCCATGAGCCTTCCTTCAGACTTACTGTCACTTTCCCCTCTGCCTAAGATTGTCCTCTTAGCACTTTGAGTCAGTGGTATTAAAGTCCCTTCTCCAAGACTGGGAAGGAACAGCTTCTGCCTCTACCCAGATGGGGGGAACACCCCGACCTAGCGAGACTTCTCTGGGCCACATGCAGGTGGGCAAAGCAGGATGATGAGTACCCACAGAACCCTCCCTTGAGGCCTTGCCTCCCCAGGTGGGGTGATGGGCCAGTAGGGTATGCTGGCAGAGAGCGTTGTCTTCTCTAGCCCCTGGGTTTGCCCAGCAGTCAGCCATGTGGTTTCTGAGAGTCCAGTAAAGCCAGGCATGCTCCCAACCCCATTTGACCCTGGGCCAGAGGATACTACCCTGGCCCTTCAGTGACTCTGGTGGGATGGTTGCCGCCTAGTTCCTTCTAAACTGCTGGTCTCCTCTAGGTAACCCCAGGGGAGCCATTTAGCATCTAGGGACAGTTACATTCTGAAGGTACAAGAAGGAAGTGGCAGAGCATATCGTTCTTAGCTTTTAAGCTTAGGTCTGAATGGCACGAAAACATAATGGTACAGCTATTGCAGGGTGCATACCAGAGGCTGTTCGTGTGCTCTTACTGCCCAGGTCATTAGCGACCCTCGTACAGCACCCCCAGCTCCTGAGTCACTGAGATCCTGATTTCTCAAATGAGGTGCAGCATTTGCTGTCTACCACCCCTGGTGACCAAGTTCAGGTGGGGACCATACCTGTTCTGAAAGCACAAAACAGATTTGATGAACAAGAATTTCAAGAAACACCCCCTGCTTTCCAATTTCCTATATTTTCAGCCGGGGACAAAAAATCAAGGTTTAGCTCAGGAGAAGGAGCAGGAAGTGGGTTTGGCTGACTGTTGAAACCTGCTGGAAACCTGGTTTTTGTTGGAAAGGGCTGTGGGTCTTGGGAGATGTTTGGGATACAGTTCCCAGCTGGGACAGGTGACTGGACCCTTAAGAGCTGAGCACTTACAAGCACCTATCATGTGCTAGGCACTGGGGATGCAATATGCCTTAGACCTGGCCCCTCTTCAGAAGACCGAATAATAGTCTATCAAGGGAAAAAGGCACATGAACAGTTTTAGCAGTACATGGTAAGTACCATGAAGCATGTGGACACAGGACGCTGTAGAGGAGAATGTAGCCCACCTGAGGGTTCAGGGCAGCCTTGCTGGATCCGGGACCTCTAAACTGAGCTTGCCAGGTGAAGAAAGGTGTAAGGGCAATTCCAGGCAATCAGTCTGCAGATTATTGAATGCCTACTGTATGCCAGGTGCTGAAAAGCACACAAAAGTGTGGGAAACCTAAAACAAGAGAATGTGGTGTCATGTCTAAAACTGTGAGCAGTTTCATCCCTCTAGGTAATTGCCTTCTGGAAAGCGACAGAAGATGAAACTGGAGAGGTAAGCCGGTAATAAAAAGATTTTCATGTGTCCTTATTTATTGACTTTATTAACCCAGGTCTTTAGTATAAGCATCTTACCTATATTATTTTAGCCTCAAAGCAGCCCTCTGAAGTACGGACTGTTAATTATTCCTGCTTTATTAATGGGGATGAAGCACTCAGAGGAGTTAATTAACTGGTCCAAGATCACACAGCTGGTGGAGTTG
The DNA here is from genome assembly GCF_042477335.2 of Ovis canadensis. NCBI lineage: Eukaryota > Metazoa > Chordata > Mammalia > Artiodactyla > Bovidae > Ovis > Ovis canadensis. The sequence continues at coordinate 38,822,227 of NC_091266.1, forward strand.
TGGTAGAGCCAGGATTAAAACTCACATCTGTTGATTGCCAAACTACTGCTTAACTAGTTGGCCAGAGAGTGGAGAGTTGTATCGTTTGGGCTCACAAGCCACGTGAAGAACTTTTTATTTTCAAAGGTGAGAGGGAACCAGAGAACGATGTGTTGAGCAGGGGAGTAACGTGGTAGTAATCGAATCAGAAAAGGCTTCCTCTGGAGCTACTTTATTCCCTCTTCCTCTCCCCTTGCCTCCTTATGAGCCCCCACAGAGGCCCCACACCCAGGCAGCTTTCACCTAACAGAGCCCCTCAGTGCTGAAATGGCAGGTGGTATCTGCTTCAGTAACCCCTTGGAAACACTAAAAGATTCAGGAGTTATTTGGACCTTCTTTGTATCTCTTCCTTGCAAGAGTGTTTTGCTCTGCCTTGGAAATTAAAAAAAAAAAAAGCTTTTGTGGCAGTTGAGAGGGAGAAGAGGATTTTTGTTTGAGCTAAAATTTCTCCTCTTTCTGTATCAGCCTGCTCCTTGCCACAATTTAACTTTCCATTGTGCATCTTCAATCTAAGGAGTCTCAAGAAACCTTATCCCACTGGAAAACATTACAGAACACCCTGGTTTTGGAACTGCAAAGTTGTCTTTGAGGTCTCCACCCACTTCCCAGTTGCCAGCCTGCCCTGGCTCCAGCAGGAAAGGGGGCAGTGGGCAAGGCCATCTGGAGCTGCAAGAGGGGGCCCTCCTGTGGTCCTGTCCTGCAGACACCCATTTGGATACCTGCTCACCTCCCTGACGAAGGCCTGACGAAGCTGGTAGCTTTTGGGAGGGTTGTGTAAAACCCTTAGAGAAGGCCTGATTTGGTGGGTCTGGACATAGGCACTGATAATAAAACCAGAATCTATTAAGGCACTGAACAGGAAATGCAGATTCATATTTGGTCCTTAGCAAGCCTCTGAGGTAGGTGGTGCTATTTCTACACACCCATATTACAGATGAGAACACAGAGGTTCAGGAAGCCCTAGTCAGTGGCCTATGCTCACTGGTCCATAAATGATGACTCTCAGAGAACTTGCTCCTGCAGCCTGACCTCTTATCTTTTGTAACTTCCAACAGTGTGGACCTCTCTTCTCACACAGCCCTTTCTGCTTTTCTTCCTCACCAGAACCTCAGATAATGGCAGCCCAGGTGGTAAGTTACCCCACTTTCCTAACGAGAAGCCAACAGTGAGCCTAAGAGTCAGAGCCTGAGATCCCTGGGGACCAGAACCCGGGGCCTCCTCTTGCAGGCCTCCCCCCACCCCTCTAGAGCCTCTGTGATTAGATTCCTGTCCTGAGATGGGTGTTTGTCCCCATGAGCGTCCCTGGAGAGAGGGCTCTTTATATGCTGCATGTTTAGTGGCCATCAGAGGCCGACCAGAACATTCACACACTCACTCACCCACACCCCACAGCTAGGTCACCAGCGAGGGGCTCTTCTCCTCCCCACAGAACGGGGACTTTGGGGAACCACTCTTCTGAAGGACAGGGACAACCTGTTTCTCCTGCGAAGGCTAGCTCTTAACAACTCCTAAAAACTGATCATTAAATTTTCAGGAGTTTATGAGCTATTTAATCAGAGAACTTATATAAGCTTGCAATTGAGTAAATTATATGTAAAACAAAGGTAATAAATATACAAAACTGATCATTTCCTAATTATTTTGCTATATTGCTATTATCTGCGCCCTTGAGGTAGGGTGGGAATACTGTATGATGGTATCAACTGTGTAATATAATGGCAAATAGTATGTTATGCTACTGTGAGTCTCTTCCCCAGCTCCTGTGTGACATTATATTGATGGCTTGAAATTGGTCACGATGGAAATGTTCATACCACCGTGATCGGCGGAACACTGCAAATCAGGGCTGTTTCCTCTCACCAGCACCAAGTAACTTGTGTTGTTTAATGTTTATTTGCCATCACACCACTATCCTGGTTAAGGGCAGTCTGAGGCTGAAAAGGTGGCTGTAGGGTCTTGATGAAGAACTTCGAGCTTTGCCAAAGATCTGGATTTCCTTCTTTAATCACCAGACCAATTAGCTGAGTGATGTAGAGCATCTGACTCATTTCTCTTGTGTGTCTGACCTTCTGCTTGTCAGGTTGTCATTCAGCCAAAAGAACACAAGAGGGCTCAGTCTTGAATTCCAGAGATGCTGGGGCAGACAGTGTCGCTGTAGGTCTCCACACCCATTTGCAGCCCAGGCAGGTGCTCAGATGCACATGCGATTCCACACCAAGGAACAGAAGCTGAGCACTGAAAAGATTTAGGTTGCTGGGAAAAGGCCTTCTAGGCAGGGGAAGGGCAGTTTGGGCAGGTGTCAGAGGTCACTTCCTGAAAGGACACTCAACTCTGTACTCTCTCTCCCCAGCCAGACAGCCAAGCCCTTCTGCACAGATGCAGAAGACCTGTGGGGAGAGCGTGCTGGCTCCTCATTCCACATCACTGAAATATTCTGGGTTCTTGCCCTTAGGGCACGTCATCGCCCCACATGCCTGCCCCCCCCGGCCCTCAGGTTTCTCCTCTTCACCTCTCATTTCACGGCCAGTCAATGGTCTGAATCTAGCTGGGGAGTGGTTGATTCCATCCCGGTTACACTTGCCCACCTCTTCTAAAGGGGATGTTGTTCACCTGTTCCTTTCAGAGTCAGAGCAGATTGGAGCACTTCCCTCCTCCAGCTGGGCCTCTCTCCACTTTCTGAGCCGAGGGTTGCTCAGCTCTGGATCAGCAACCAGCCGATGGGGTCAAGGGACCCGGGAGAAGGAGGGGGCCATCTCCAGTTTAACCCCATTCTCATAAGCTCACGGGTGGTGTCATCTCTCTCGGCTGCCTGTGCTCGGGGCTGAGTCAGCCACAGCTGCCCACTGACTCCTCTGGGCTCTTTAGTAAGGCCTCAGGGTCATGGGCCAGGGAAGGCTAGGACTGAGTTGGGGGCCAGGAGTCAGGTACCCCTGGATTAGCAAAGCTCTTTGAAGGAAGAAGATGCTGCTGTGATGGAAAACGACCCTCCCTCCTTGTGGGGCTCCCTTGATTTCATCTGTCTGGAACTTGGCCAGGAGGGTCTCAGGCTTGCCCTGCCAACCGGTCCAGAGCCCTTCTCCAGTCAGAAGGATTGGGTCACTGATGATCTGACCCTGGTCTGGCTGGCGCCAGGGAGCTGTGGTTGGGGCCTCTGTCTAGGCTAAAGAGCAAGGGCCAGTTTCTCCCAGGGCATCTCAGGACATCGTTTGCTTGCAGACTGGCGAGCGGCCAAGGTTTAAAGATGCTGGTTTTAAGGTCTGAAGAAAGTTCTGTTTTCTAGTAAGGCATTTACAGACGTCCTGGGGTTTGGGGGTGGGGAGTGGGGACAGAGCCTCAGTGCTTCAGCAGAAGGCTGCTGTGGAAGCCCTTCCCTGGTCGTGGTTACTCCAGTAGAGAAGAAGGAAAAGGAGACCTGCCAGTCTTTGGGGAACAAGACAAGAGGGAGGGGTAGTGCTGGGTTGAGTTTGTGGATTACAGACACCTCTCCCAAAGACAAACCTTTGAGGTACACACAGCAATCACTGGATCAAAGCCAACATGACCTGCTGCTCTACTTTCAAAGTGTAAACTCAATCCCACTACTTCTTGCCATCTCCACTGCCATCCCCAGGGTGTAAGCCACCATCGTTTTGCTCTCAGGGGCCAGCACAACCTCCTCCCCCAGCCCCACTCTCATCTCTCTGCAGACCAGTTTCCACTTGGATGATTTTTTAAAAATATGAATCAGATATTTCCACCTAAATGTATAAACCCTCCTATGACTTCCTCTCATATCTGGACTAGAAACTGAAACTCCTTCCTCCCACTTAGAAACATTCCATGGGACCTGGCCCTCCCTGCAGTCTGACTTCATCAGGGACCATTCCTCCCCTCATTGGCCCGAGCAGAGGCTGTAGACTGCGGCATGGCCTCTCCTACCTTGAGAACCTCTTCCCTGTTGCTCTCTCAGCAGGGGGCTCCTCCCCCCAGTCTTCATGCCTCCCCCACCGTTTCATTCACAGCAGCCTTCACCACCTCGGCCATTCCCCTTACATCATCAGCACTGAATATAATTGACTCCAAATTGACTCCAAAGCACTTATGAGTCTCTGAAATGTTCATTTGTCAATCCTCATTAGAATTTTAAGTTTCATGAAGCCAAGTAGCCTGAGGGTCCAGAGACAGTGAGTGAGCGGCACGTAGTAGGTGTTCAGTAAAATACTTGTTGAAAGAAACAAGTGAACAAACGAAGGAGCTGTTCAAGGACCTTTGGAGAAAGACCTGTTTTATGCACATCACTACCAGGGCTACAGGCTGGGAAAGAAGGCAGACGGGGCGGGGAGGAAGAAGGAATGGTGGGAGAGGGTGGGGGAGCTCCTCTAATTGTGTGGGGTGGGAGTCACATAGGGTGGAGTCATGAGGTGCTACCCTCAGCCTGGGCTTCCTTCCAGGCCTGGCGCACCTCGATCTTCACCTTGAAAGGTTTGATCTGCAAGACGAGACTGGGATTGCCCTCCAGAGAGGGTAGCTTCCCATCATCCGGGATCTCCAGGTTGAACCTCTGCAGCAGCCGGGACATGAAGAGGAAGAGCTCCTGGCGGGCTAGCATCTCACCTACACAGGAGCGGGGTCCGGCTCCAAAGGGCAAGTAGCTTAACGATGGCGAGATGAGTTGTGTCCCTGTGGGGTCCAAGAAGCGCTCTGTGGAAACGGGGAGGCCATGGAGAGGCATCAGCCAGGGGCCAGGCCAGGGTCAGTAGAGGACTGGGGAAGGACAAGGCCCTGCCTGGGGAGCCCCAGTCTGGGAAGGTGGACAGCCTTATTTGGGGGGGGCGGCAATCTTAGGAGAGATAAATGCCCTGCTCTCAGGTAGCCCTTAATCACACAGAGAAGATGGAATATTCAGAAAGGATGAAAAGGTGTATTAAACAGATGAAAATGGCACCATCCAACAGGAGAGGGGGCTGACTTCACAGGAGACGTATGCCTATGGGCCTTCTTAGAAGAGGAGCTTGCAGTTGGTGGAAGGAGAGTGGGAAACCCAGCTGTGAAGAATGTGGGTAAGTGTCGGGTAGGCTAGGGGTGTCAACAGGTCCATGTAGTGGGAGTCAGGAGTCTTCTAGTAGGAAGCTTGGCAGAAGGGAAGCAATGCTGGAGAGGTGGGCACAGAGGGCGCTGTGTGGCCAGGGGGCAGGACAGAACAGGGACTCACCGGGCATGAACAGGTCGGGCTGCTGCCACTCCTTCTCATTGTGATGCAGTGCCCACAGGTTGACCACAACGTCTGTGCCCTTGTCAATGGTAAGGTCGCCAATGCTGCCCCAGAGAGGGAGAGGAAAAGAGGGTCTGGAGTATTGTCCTTCCCCACCTGCTCTGCCCCAAGTCTCCGTGGTCCCTACCCTGGGGAAAAGAGTCCTTTGCTCCCTCATGCCACTCCCTCATGCCCACTCCTGCATCTTCTCCTCAGCTTCTGCCAGATTGAATGTGAATCCAGCCCTCTCTTCCTGACTAGCACTTGGGATCAACACTTGTGTGTCTGTTAGGGCCTGTGGGTGTGCATATTGAGCTGCTGCGTGTGTGTTTTGGATTGGGTAGGAGCACATGTCTCCCAGGTGGCAGGCAGCTTCTGAGGGAGGTCAGGTCGATGGGTGAGTGAGTGTCAGTGGGTAGAAGACACACTGGTCAGTAGGGTCATGGGTAGGATGATCGGTTGTCAGTGGTTGACTGTAGGTTGACCAGCCAGCTGGAAGAGTCAGATGCTGGGGGAGGGTGCAGGTGGGTTGGACGTTCCTGGGAGGGAAGGCACACCTGGAGTCAATGATAGCCTTGTGGGGGATCAGCATAGGGGCCACAGGCCGGATTCGGAGCACCTCTCGGATGGTCGCCTCCAGCAGGACAAGGCGGTTCCGGTCACTGATGGTTGGGGTGCGATTGAAACCTATATTCTGGTCAATGCTATCCTGGATCCTCTTCTTCAACTGAGGGCCAGAACAGGGTGGATGTTACCAGGGTGTATCAGCCCAGGAGAAGCGAGGGCTTAGAAGAATCCTACTGTCACACCCAAAAGGGCAAGACCCTTCCCAGTGGTGGCTCTACAACCCCGGCTTTGCTTGCAGAAGATGGGGCAGCTCCACCGAAGGACGAGAGCCAACCACTGCTTGGGCAAAGGGTGCTTCAGCCCAGGCATCCTGCAAAGAAATCCCGAGGTACTGACTCTCCCTTCCTCTGGAGCAGAAGTGAGAGTGCCTGGGGTCAAGAGTGCTTGGGAAGGCTCGGGTGGAGAGAAACTCACCGAAGGATGGTGTAGCAGGTAGGCCACGATCCACTTTATCACAGAGGTGGTGGTCTCCACACCAGCCCCGAAGATGTCCGCTATGGTAGCGAGCATGTGTCTGTTTGAAAGCAGCTTTGAATCCTGCTCTGGGCCAGTGTTGTTATTGTCTGCATTCACCTTGGCTTGCATCAGTATGTGCAGCAAGTTAGTGATGGAGTCGCTGGTGAAGTTCTCCTGGTTGGGTGAGATTGGGAGACGATGAAGAGGAAGGAGCCCCATCTGCAACCCCTGCCATACTCTCACCCAGACTGTAGACACAAAGGCTTCTCCCACTTGGGAATGAGGGAGTGGAGGGAGGCTCGTCAGGACCCATGAACTTGTGGGAGTGGAGAAAACACTGGGCCCTCTTTAAATTTGCAGGGTGGACGGGACCCTTCAGCGTCCTCTTCAGTTCCTCACGTCTCTACTCCTATTTACTAGTTAAGTCAGGTTTTATTGAGCACCTACTACATGGCAGGCTCTCTGCTAGGTGCTGGAGCTGCTACACTGTCCAAAACGGACCCTACCCTGCTCTCCTGCCACTTTCCACCTAACTCGTCATCTCTTCTGCTTCATCACCTACCTGACATTTTTCAAGGATTTCACTCAGCAATTCATTTCGCGTTTCAACACAACCCTTCATCTTTTCCATGGCTTTGCTGGGGAAAATCTGCAAAGTAGAAATGTTAGATTCTCCCTGGCCGTCCCTGGTGAGTTCCCACCCTGACCCCAACCTTCAGCCAGAATGGAAAGCAGGAGAGGGACCCGGAATGGGAGCATCAGTGACAACCAGGACAATTCCAAACAAGGGAGAAAGGAGTCACCTCCACTTCCCCTTCCCCCTTCAATCGAACATCTAGCAATGACTGAGACTTTACTCAGTAGTAACAGAGTAAACTCAGTACAGTAAACTCTGTTACAGTAGTAACAGAGACTCAGACATGAGTCTCAAGGCGTGATTAAGTTCCTTAACTTTTTGAAGCCTGTATTTTCATCTGCATGGGGATAATAAAGCCCACTTCCAAAAGGAATGCGTGATTCATGAATGTGGAGCTTTGGTACTGGCACATGGCATTTCCCAGTTGCTCAGTGGGTAAAGTCTCTGCCTGCAATGCAGGAGACGTGGGTTCAATCCCTAGGTTGGGAAGGTGCCCTGTAGAGGGAAGTGGCAACCCACTCCGGTGTTCTTGCCTGGGAAATCCCATGGACAGCGGAGTCGGGTGGGTAACAGTTCGTGGGGTCGCCAAAGTCAGACACGACTGAGTGACTAAACCCCACCACCAGCATTACCATGAGTATCACAGGGCACAGTGTAAAAGCTAAACCTATTTCTGTAGAGAAGCAGCAAGATTTTGAAGAGTCAGAGGAGGCAGAGGTCACAGTAATTGAGGTAGTCAGGAAAAAATGCGGGTCTGGAGTGAACTGTAAGAGGAAAGAACTGGGGATACTGTCAGGGTGTGCTGAGGTCTGCCCGTAGGGCCTGGCCCCATCCTCACCTTCAGCGCAGGGAATATGTCTAACAGAACTTCCTTGCTCAGAACCTCCAGGATGCCATCATTGACATTTTGTATGGCCTTCAGGGCAGGATCCTCATTCTTGAAGGAGAAGTTGAAGCAGATAAAGCTGATTATGTTGGTGACCGCCAGAGAGAGAGGCTCGGACAGATCTATGGACTGTCCATGCTGGGTAGCCAGGAAATCACACAGCACGTTGGCTTCCTGATTAACTGAGCAGAGAGGGGGATGTGAGGGAGGAATTGAGCCATCCCTTCACCCCCATCTCGACCAGTTCCATCTGAATCTAAGACAGCAGATGTCCAGCAGATGGCAGTGGTAGCCAAGAAAATGTGGAATGGAGGCACCCAGAACCCTCCCCTTCCCCAGCCCTCTGCAGGCTCCTTGAGCCCAGGGCCAGCCAGGCACTCACTGATCTTCTCTAACTTCAGGTTGCCATCCTTGAACAGGGCAAAGGCATTCAGTACCAACTTCCGATGCAGCTGCCAGTGGGCACCATGGTCGGCAAAGGCAATGCCCTTTTGGTTGTCTGACAGGATGTCTAGAGTGGCCTTTGGAAAGCAGGAAAGGACATAGGACAAAGGACTCAGGCACCATCCACCTGCCCTCACTGAGGGCAAAGAGGCTGGTACCTGTCATCAGCCTCCTTGTAGAGCTCCCTGCTTCACTCCACCCTGACGGCAAGGCCTTGGTAGGACAGAACCTTTGGCCTGACACTCCCAGCTCCAACAGAGAGACAGAGTAAGGCGAAAGAAAGAACCCTGAGTTAGATTGTTCAGATCAATGACAGGGTGAGGCAGCTGTGATGGGATGGACTCTCTAAACTTGTAGGAGCAGAGACTGAGGACACACCAGGCCCCTGCCCTTCCCTGGGTCCTCTGGGGATGGGGGCTGCTAAAGGCACAGCAGCTGAGCCCCCTTTAGTTTTCCCTTCTGTTAGGTAGGTAGAATTGGGAAAAGGAGTCCAAAATGGTGGTGGCTAAAAAACAAGGAAGGGCAAAGGTAGGTCCGAGGACCAGAGTGAAGACTTCAGTAGAACAAACAGCACTCCTGCTAAGCCCAATTTGCCTGGGGCAGGCCCAGGGGAAGGCAAAAACATATAAAAGGAAGAGCCAGAGCACTCTCTCTCTTTCCCGTGTGCGTGCACTCTTTCTCTCTCTCTCCCTCTCTCTCTCCCTCTCTCACTCCCTCTCCCGCTCTCTCCCTCCCCCATGGACTCCTCCACTCTCTTCTCTTCAAGTCTTTGGGTTGGCATGCCCTCACACTTCAAGGATGGATTCTCCTTCTATCTTCTAAATAAAATAGAGCTATAACACTGATTTGCCTAAGAGCTATAACACGGTTTGTCCAAGACCCGAGAGCTGTGACGCGCCGAGGGCTTTAATGTCCATCCCGGCAAATCTTTGTTGTGATGAGACAAAGAACTGAGGAACATACACTCGCGTGACACTTCCATTGCCAGCCGTGTACGCACTACAGGGCCACATCGGGAGAGGCACATGTCTTGTCCACCCGGTCGGGACTTGGGCCAAGCTGCTTCTGCCCAGAGGACCCCCAAAACTATACAGGTCCCCCCAGACCTCCCCTCTTCTATCCCCGGATCTGCAGGCCCCATCAGACTAGCCGCCTCCTTCCTCTTTGCCCTGGAGAGACCAGCCCAGCAGAGATGGGAGAGGGTAGTTGGCCCACAGACCAGGCCGACTGGCCCAAGCAAAGAAGAGTCAAGCCTTGGTCTGATCAAAGATAAGCAGCCAGGGGGCCTTGCCCAGGACATTCAGGGGAGTACCCTGCAGCCAGGTGCTGTGTCAGAGGCTGGCAGTGTTGCTGGATGACTAGCTCCCACTGCCTTCTGCCCCCAGGAGCAAACAGAAAGCTCGACAGGTTGAATCTTCAGCGTCCTCCTTGAAAGTGCTAGGGCTGGAACAGCTCCAGGAAGCTCCAAGAAAATAGTGATCCCAGCCCTCCAAGAATCAGGGTACTTCCCCCTCACAACTCTTTGTGGAGGACAGGAATCACTAACCCGTTTTCCATGTGAACTCTGTTCATCAAGGCTAGTTATTGAGAACTTCCAGCACTGGCCTAAATGCTTTACATACACTCTTTCAGTGAATCATATGAGAGCTCAGATTTCAGGCTCAGAGAGCTAGACTCTTGGGCTTCCCAAGTGGCTGAGATGGTAAAGAACTTCTCCGCAATGGGCGAGACCTGGGTTTGATTCCTGGGTCAGGAGGATTGCCCAGAGTAGGAAATGGCAACCCACCCTAGTATGCTTGCCTGGAGCGAGGAGTGTGGTGGGCTAGTCCATGGGGTCACAGAGAGGCGGTCAAGACCGAGCGGCTCACACTTTCACTTTTTCAGCTTTTTCCCTGACCCCCTCAAACCACTACCCCCACCCTGTCCCATCTCCAGAAAAAGCCAGAAAATAAAGTCTTCCTTTACTTCTTCCTGCCTAGTTTAGAGCCTGGGTGAGGTCTGAGGGGTCACTCCCCACCCATAACCCCACCAGTCTGTTATTGGAAGAATCACAGGTTGCTGGAACTAGAAGGGGCATTGCAGGTATGGCCTTGGCTGAAGAGCTCGACATGCTCAGGGGCTGGTGAGGGGAGGGATGAGAGGCATTACTTACCACTTTGGGACGCCCAGAGAATTCCTTGCCCTTCTTGAGAAGCACCTCCCTGGCCAACTGGTGGTGTCCAATCATCACAGTAGTCTTGGAACCCAAACGAAAGGAATAGATGGGGCCATATTTTTCCTGCAGCTTGAAGAAGTTCTCGTGTTGCTGGCCACGTCTGGGGAGGAACGGCAGGCTGCCCACCAGGGGCAGGGATGGGAGGCTCCTGGGGTACCTGGCACCAGAGTGCTTGGTCTTGGGCCAAAATAAATAGGCGAGGGTGAGCAGAAAGACAGCCAAGAGCACCCACATTGTGTCCGGGTGGCAGCAGGCAGGACAAAGAGCTGTGGAGTGGCTTCACCCACCTTAGGGTGCAAGAAGGCCTTTTTAAGGGCTCCCCTGACCTTCTCCTTGACTTTATGTTATTGCTCGCCTTGTGGAAGTTTATCCTGCAGCACAGCCAGGAGTTGTCTTCCAGAATGGGGAAGGGAGAGAAGGCTTGTTTCAAGAGCTGGCTCCACACCAGGGCACACCCCTAAGGGAGGGGCTAGGTAAGGGCACAGACAGCTAGTCCCTGTCCCTTGCTCCCTGTCCATCAACGTCTCCAGAGTGGGCTAGAAGCAAATGATATCTGGGTCAGGAATCACGGCTCGGGACTCTCTGTGTTATGAAATCATAAACAACAGACAGCTATCCTATTTTATCAGCTGAGGAAAGTGAGGCCTCCCAGGGTCAGGTTTATATAAAGGCACACAGATAATGATGGCTTGAAGCAGTTCTCTTTATTCCTGGTTTGCTGCTTTTGCCAGGGGGAGTGAAACCCTTGCATTAGAGCAGGGCCCCTATTGTCATATGGGTTTAGGCTCAAATTCTAGCTTAACCGCTCTCTAGCTATATGACTTAAAAGGTTTAGCATGAAGTTTACCATTTGAGTGTACAAATCAGTTGCATTGAATATGCTTCACAGTGTTGTACAGCCATCACCACTGTCTACTTCCAAAACTGTTTTCATAACCTTTTTGTGACTGAACAGCATTCTGTTAAGCGGGTATACCACCTTTTGTTTGTTCATTCATCAGTTAATGGACACATAGGTTGTTTCCACTTTTGGCTACTGTGAATAATGCTGCTATGGACATGGGTGTACGTGTCCGCAGCATGAACATAGTATCTACTTGGGTCCCTGTTTTCAATTTTGGGGGTGGTAAATACCTAGAAGTGGAATCGCTGGGTCAGATAGTAACTTTATGGTTACTTACCTGTTTTAAGTTTCCCTTTCTTCCTCTATAATGGGAATAACAGTGGCATATACTTCTTTTTCTTTTTAAGTTTAATGTTTCTTTATTTATTTATTAATCAATTCTTTAACTATTGGCTTCTAAGACCTTAACTTTAAAAAGCCCTTCATTCCCAGTGTTAGTGTGAATGATGCTCTTGAAGGATGCCTTTCCTTTTGGTCTTAGACAGGTGGTCCGGGGATTGGGAAAGGGAAGAGGGTGGGAGCTTACTTATCACACTACTGCTTTGGATGGAGGGAGCCTTTTAGAAAATGTCTCGCAGTTACAGCAGGCCAGCTCCCTTACAGAATTTTCCAGGCTTTTCTTCCTGCTATCTAGTTGCTCCTTACTCCCCTGACTGCTGGGTTCTTAACCCTCCTGTATCCCTGAGATCTTGCTGGATTATCTGTTCTGATTTTTCGTTAGACACCATAAAACCATTGCCAAAGCCTTAGTGAAGAAACAGTTGAAGGGTGAGGCCGGGAGGGGGAGAGGCGGAGCAGGATTCCTGATCAAAACTCCTTTTATCCCTTCTCCATTTTGATTGGGTTAGTTAGCAGAGATTTCTTCACAGTTCTCTGCTTCTGAAGAGATTCTGAGTTGGGGTGGGGGACCTTCTTTTAAAGAGAAGGGCTCCTTTTAGAGACTTTCTCCTTTTAAACCTGTGGTCAGGGCTGTGGGTCCAAGGGACGTCCTGAATGTCTCAGAGGGGTGGGGGTGGGGCTGACCACATTCTGGTCTTCCTGATGGAATTTTCCAAGCCAGCAGACCCCTGTGGCAGAGACTTGATTACTTTGCGAGCTGCCGTTTGAAGTAGGGGCACTTGAATTATAGCCGGGAACCTAGTGTGGAATGAGAAAACAGTAGCGACCAACTGCGGTCTTCTGAGAACACAGCTGTTGCCAACTATTTGTTCCAGGGCTTCTGAGCTCAGGCCACCCCCACCCCCTCTTTGGTCTGAGAGGCATGTCTGTATCGGAATGTGTAGCTGTAATCAGCAGTGGCTGTAAGCGGGGGTGGGGACAGACACACACCCTTCTGCTGCCTGTTCCTGGGTGAGAAAAAGCCACAGATGTGATCAAACCAGAAGTCTTACAAAAGAAATATATATGCTTCTAGGGACTGCTGGTTTAACCGCACGCTTAGAGAAGGGCTACAGTGTCCCTTGGGTGGCCTGAGATTCTTCTAAAAGTAGGCTTTTCTGAAAAGCTCCCCATGTTCTAGTACTGCTTTTGTTACTGTTCAGAGTTCCTTAGATGCAGAGATAGGCAGAGAGAGTGGGGACCCTATTGGAGCACCTCCTCTGTCCCTCAGGAAAGGCTGTCCTTTTGACTTGTGGGCAGAGTAAGCCCTGGCGAGGATTTTGAGCAGTGTTGGAAATAGGAAGCATCTCATGCTATGTCAGCAGGTGGGGGATAGCAGCTGGAAACTGCCTGGTACAGTGGAAAGAGTGGGACTGGGGAGCCAGAAGACCTGCCTCTGTATCTTGGCTCCCCCACAGGATCTCAGAGGCTGCATAACTGCTCTGAACTTCATCTTGAAAATAATAGAACCTACTGGAAGAGTTTTTGGCTCCATCCCTTCATTCTTTCTGGAGTTATTTCTCCACTGACCTCTAGTAGCATATTGGGCACCTACTGACCTGGGGAGTCCCTCTTTCAGTATCCTATAATTTTGCCTTTTCATACTGTTCATGGGGTTCTCAAGGCAAGAATACTGAAGTGGCTTGCCATTCCCTTCTCCAGTGGACCACATTCTGTCAGACCTCTACACCATGACCCCCCCGTCTTGGGTTGCCCTGCAGGCATTGCTTAGTTTCATTGAGTTAGACAAGGCTGAGGTCCTAGTGTGATTAGATTGACTAGTTTTCTGTGAGTATGGTTTCAGTGTGTCTGCCCTCTGATGCCCTCTTGCAACACCTACCATCTTACTTGGGTTTCTCTTACCTTAGGCGTGGGGTATCTATTCACTTCTGCTCCAGCAAAGCACAGCCACTGCTCCTTATCTTGGATGAGGGGTATCTCCTCCCGCCGCCCTTCCTGACCTTCAACGTGGGATAGCTCCTCTAGGCCCTCCTGCCCCGGCACAGCCACCACTCCTTGGATGTTAGGTTGCTCCTCCCGGTCGCCGCCCTGGACACGGAACAACAGACTGGTTCCAAACAGGAAAAGGAGTACATCAAAGCTGTATATTGTCACCCTGCTTATTTAACTTCTATGCAGATTATATCATGAGAAACGCTTGGACTGGAATCAAAATTGCCGGGAGAAATATCAATAACCTCAGATATGCAGATGACACCACCCTTATGGCAGAAAGTGAAGAGGAACTAAAAAGCCTCTTGATGAAAGTGAAAGAGGAGAGTGAAAAAGTTGGCTTAAAGCTCAACATTCAGAAAACGAAGATCATGGCATCCGGTCCCATCACTCCATGGGAAATAGATGGAGAAACAGTGGAAACAGTGTCAGACTTTATTTTTGGGGGCTCCAAAATCTCTGCAGATGGTGATTGCAGCCATGACATTAAAAGACGCTTACTCCTTGGAAGAAAAGTTATGACCAACCTAGATAGCATATTAAAAAGCAGAGATATTACTTTGCCGACTAAGGTCCGTCTAGTCAAGGCTATGGTTTTTCCAGTGGTCATGTATGGATGTGAGAGTTGGACTGTGAAGAAGGCTGAGCACCCAAGAATTGATGCTTTTGAACTTTAGTGTTGGAGAAGACTCTTGAGAGTCCCTTGGACTGCAAGGAGATCCAACAAGTCCATTCTGAAGGAGATCAACCCTGGGATTTCTTTGGAAGGAATGATGCTAAAGCTGAAACTCCAGTACTTTGGCCACCTCATGTGAAGAGTTGACTCACTGGAAAAGACTTTGATGCTGGGAGGGATTGGGGGCAGGAGGAGAAGGGGAAGACTGAGGATGAGATGGCTGGATGGCATCACTGACTTGATGGACGCGAATCTGAGTGAACTCTGGGAGTTGGTGATGGACAGGGAGGCCTGGCATGCTGCAATTCATGGGGTCGCAAAGAGTCGGACATGACTGAGCGACTGAACTGAACTGAACTGAAAGAGTTATTGGGAGAATTTGACAGAAGAATGTATTTAAAACACTATCACTTTGGCTAACTAAGAATAGGCATTTAGTAAAAACGTAAGGAAACTAGAAGCTAGAGACGGGTTTCTAGACAGAGGTGGAGGCTATAATGGCAGGAGTTCTTGCCATGGAATTTGGACATTGTTTGTTGACTGCGACTTGGGAGGCCATTGCTTACTGTAATCCGTACTATAGTAATTACTATAATCTGAGCTCACGTCCAGTAACCTCCGCACAGTTGAGTGAGAGGATGCAGAGCTGGGTGGCGTGGTGTGAAGGACTGGGTTGGTTGCCACAGCAGGGGTGAATCTATGTTCTTGTTTCTGAATGGGTTCCTGGTAGAGGGCTGGACTTGAGGACCTCCTGAGACCCTTTCTGCCCCAGCCTTCTGTGATTCATACCTTGCCTGTGAAAACCCTGTGTATCTTTGGTAACATAATTTTGTATATTTTCAGTATTTCTGTGTCTGACAGCGAAGCTGTGTTCTTTATTGGAGCTATTATAAAAGCCAGCCTTCTAAAACTTACTTGGTGATAATTCTGTTTTTAAGAAAATGACACAAAACAGATATGCTGTTAGTCTTTGTCATACATTTTATATGTATATATATATATATGCTGCTGCTAAGTCGCTTCAGTCGTGTCCGACTCTGTGTGACCCCAAAGACAGCAGCCCACCAGGCTCCCCTGGCCCTGGGATTCTCCAGGCAAGAACACTGGAGTGGGTTGCCATTTCCTTCTCCAATGCATGAAAGCGAAGTCGCTCAGTCGTGTCCGACTCTTAGCAACCCCATGGACTGCAGCCTACCAAGCTCCTCCACCTATGGGATTTTCCAGGCAAGAATACTGGAGTGGGGTGCCATTGCCATCTCCGATATACACATACACACACACACACACATACACACATATATATGCTTTCATATATTATTTCCCTCTTAAAACACGTAACACACATTTCTTATGTGGATTGTGATTCTGTTTCTCTGGTAGTGTGTGCTGAGGCTTACAGAAGGTAAGCCACTTGTCCAAGGTTGATCAGCTAGCTAGGGAAACAGTCATTATCATTTATTTGTTTATGGGGTTTTTTTTTTTTTTGCTTGTTTGGTTTTAAAATTTTCCAACCCAGGCATTTTGATTCCAAACCCTGGTGTTTTCCTTGCTATCTACCAGTGTCTATGAAAGTGGAGTTGGATTAATGCATTGCTCCTGCCGAGGCATGTTTTCTGAAGTTTCTTGCCAAGTGGCCCAGGTACCAGATGAGACACGTGTCTCTGAGTGCCTGTTTGCATTTTACTCTGTGGAAGATTCTCATACATATTGCATCTACTGAATAATGCCACTGCACTTAATGAACATGGACCTGGCACAGAGGATAAATAAAGCACCGTGCTTATTCCTAGAAATCACTCTAGTGCTGCTGCTGCTGCTGCTGCTAAGTCACTTCAGTTGTGTCCGATTCTGTGTGACCCCATAGACGGCAGCCACCAGGGTCCCCCGGCCCTGGGATTCTCCAGGCGAGAACACTGGAGGGGTCACTCTAGTGCAGTAGTTCTCAAATGCATAAAAATCACCTAGGAGTGGAGTGGTTAGAATATAGATTCAGTAGGTGTGGGTCCAGGGCCCAGAATCATTTCTATTAAGTTCCCCAGGTGGTTCAGACCTGGTAATATCTGGCCACTCTTGGAGAGATTCCGCCTCAACTTGGCTCACACCCCTTACTCCCTTCCCTGCACTTTAGTAGCTTGGATATAATTATAAGACAGTGTGCTAAGCCTGAAACAGAGGATCCCCAGGGACTAGGACAGCTTAGGGTGGGAAAGCATCAGGCTTGGGGAGTGGGATGGGCATGGAAGGTTCCGTGAGAAGTGATACTTGACCTGAGTCTCGAAGGATGAGTAGGAGTTTACCAGACATATGAGCTGGGAAGGAGCATTCCAGACAGATCAGGTTGGGAGTGTTGTTTTTGTTTTCTCCTGCAGATGAGAAACTGTCATCTATGAGTCTTGGTGTTAGGTATGCCTGAGATAAGACAAGGCCCTTGCTTCAGCAAGTATTGGTGTCCTCTGTGACACAGAGAAGGAAGGAAAGCATGAGGGGCCTCAATCTAACAACGAGTGTGGCATGAATTCAGTGTCTGTAAAGGGCAGCTAGGCCTTGTTGTTGTTTAGTTGCCAAGTTTTATCCTGCACCTCTGACTCTTGCAGCCCTAATGGACTGTAGCCCACTAGGCTCCTCTATCCATGGGATTTCCCAGATGAGAACACTGGAGTGGGTAGCCATTCCCTTCTGCAGGGGATCTTCCCAACCCAGGGATTGAACCCATGTCTCCTGCATGGCAAGCAGATTCTTTACCACTGAGCCACCAGGGAAGCCGTAGGCTGTGTTAGTTCTTCCGGTTAAAGGACAGCTAAGCCAACCCCTGGAAGCTACAGGGTTGACTAGAGAATAGTGGTTTTGTGCTTACTGGGGCTGAAGTTCTGAAGAGAATCACCTGCTGTACTTTGGGGCTGTGGCACCACATGGCACATTTTAGGTATAACATGTAGTGGAGCATGCCATCCCTTCCTTCTCTGGCAAGATCAGAAAATGAGTTTTCTGGTTAAGAGGGAATCTATCCTGTATACCTGGCAGATGGATTACTGATTTTCAAAGAACAAGATTACAACAGAATGATCTTGGTCTGCTGATTTGAAGGAATTCTATTTCATGTTTAATTCAGAAGGTATTGATTGTATAATGCTGGAAATTCTTGTGACCAACATCTCTACCTGAAAAGTATTGAGCACCTGTTCTACTCAAAGCATGTTGTGGATACAAAGGGGTAGAAACTTGATCTCCATCCTCACAGGTAGGGGGCATAGAACGAGCTCACAGATGATGGAACTTTACGCAGGTGGCGGCGAGTGACATTAGGAGCGGAGTGGCACGGTTCACGGGTGGAAAGGTGGCTTTTGCAGGTGGTCCTTTCCACAGTCCGGTGGTCTCTGTTGTTGCACAGTAGGTGTGTGGAAGGACCAGTGCAAGTTCTAATTGCTAGAATGCAGCCTGGATCCGTCAAGACTTATAATTTATGTTCTGTACCTCGAATGTTGCCTTTCTGTAGGAACATTATCCCTTGAGATGTCCTCATTGATGAAGTGTGATGATCCCTGGTACTGAAATGAGTCATCTCCAGTGAAGCTGTGGAGGGTCTGGGGCTCTTTCGGGCAATGTGCCCTTCCCAGGTTGGAATGTATGGGCTAGAGGCACGGGGGCCGTTTACTTTTTTTTTTTAAGATTTATTTGTTTATTAGCTGCACTGGGTCTTGGTTGCTGTGCGGGCTTTCTCCAGTGGGGCTGAGCTGGGGCTACTCTTCGCTGTGGTGCGTGGCTTTCTAGAGCACAGGCTCAATAGTTGTGGTGCAGGGACTTAGCTGCCCCGCATCATGTGAGACCTTCCTGGAACAGGGATCAAACCCATGTCTCTTGCACTGGCAGGTGGATTCTTAACCACTAGACCACAGCGAAGTTCTGTGTTAGGCCCTTGCGTGGCCTGATGCTGAATATGACAGAGTAGCCAGAGTGTTGAAGCCTAGTTACTCCCTGGACACAGTCAGAAATCCTCGGGACTCCAAGGACAACACTGAAAGTGCTGTGAGGGAGCCACAAGTGGGGAGGGCATGCCCAGGGAGAGGGCTGAGGGAATTTGCTCACTTCTAATTTAACCCCTACACTGCCAGACATGATACTTGGATTATTTCATCATGACAGCCACCCATGAGGTAGGAGTTCTTATCTCCTTTCTCCTATGATGCAACTGAAACTAAGAAGTTAACTCTTGGAGATCACAGAGCTCTGGTGCAGTGGTGGCAACTCTGGAGGCAGACGTCCTCAGTGTTGTCCTGCTGTTGCACGTCATAGGGGGAGTTTCTGCAGCAAATCTGCTGTCAGACTGCTTCCCCACGGCCGTCTTCCTCATCTAGGATTGAGTTTCCCAGTCACCATTACCCTCCTGTGTGGGCTTTTTATCCTTGATACCAGGTTTAGGACATAGTAAGCGAGACCCTGCTGGAAGGTAACTGGCTTTATATAATGCAGCAGACACCAGGGTAGCACTTGTTTGTACTACCAGAGGTGGAAGCTGAAATTCATATTGGAACTGATTTGTAAGAATCTGTGAATACTCCAAGCAAGAGCTCCATAGAACACCTCACTTCCCTGCTGTCACCTAACAGAAAGGGTGGTTCTCATCCAAGCTTTTAAGGTGACTTTTTTAAACACCCACTCCCCACCCCCCCACCAACCATCTCTGTTGCAAGAAGCTGCTTTTTTAGAGAAATGGGTTTGTTTGTTTGTTTTTTTATCACATTCCTGTTATCAAAGCAAAGAGAAACCAGAAGACTGGACAGTAACTCAGTGGAAAAGAAGACTGATTTTGAAACTTTTATCCAGAATGGGGCCAAAGAAAACATTCACTTCCTCCATAATATCCCAGGAGTTTGATCCACCCCTCCCCCCTTTTCCTTGAAGAGGTAAATTTTAGTCTAGGAAGAGAGTAATATGCGGCTACTTGGGAATAAAAAACAAACTGTGCTATAAAATTCCTTCCCCTGCCCTGACTCCCTAAGGCCTGGGTGACAGTTCGTCCTTGACACTAATCTTGATTCTGTTTGTTGATCTGTTTGTTGTTGACAGTGAGTTGAAACGCCCTGCAAATTTGACCTGGTTTAGCCATTTCTGTGCTTGCTCTGTAGCCATTGCTCCTCTGGAAAGGGCTCAACTGGACTTGAACCTGGACCTACCTCAGGAGAGGCATCTGTTGCCGAAAATGGAGATTCAATCCGAAGTCACTTGCTTGACCTGTCTTGTTCTTTTAACTGAAAGAGCTAGGAGGGACAGTGGCAGAAAATACACATCTCAGGAGAGAGGGAGACAGGCTTTGAAGACCAGCAGCTGGAGTGTGACACAGTGACTTCTTTTTTTGCAAGTGGTGAATTGTTTGCTGTGACTGAGGTGCATAGAAGACATTGGTTCCCTTGGGCATTGCATCAAGGGATTCAGAGTATTCTTTATTGTTTGGTCTCTTGGTTAACATACATGTTCTCAGGAGTTTGTACTGAACTGTGATGCATGATCTCATTCTTGGTTTCAAATATTGCACAGCCTATCCTATGGTTTTCTTCAAGGGTTTGGAAATCCTTGGGTCACCCCCCAGGCAGTGGTGTGAATACCTATGACCTCCCACTCTTTGGGGTGTGGTTCTGGGATGTGGTTCTGGACTGTGATGAGGAAGCTTCAGATAGGCTGGGATGGGCTGCCAACAAAAATAGGCAAATATGAACATGCAATCATTTCCTTGCCTTGGAAGTAAGATTCCGGGTTGATGAACCAGGCTCAGATTGCTCTGGGTCACTGTGAGCCCAGGGAGCCGTGGGTCGGTCTCAAGTAATCATGAGAAATTATGTCGCCTCAGCCCTGGCCTAATCCTTGGAGGATCCCTTCATGCTGCTGCTTGTACAGCGTAGCTTAGAGGCATGGGGAACATGGGAGAGGAACAGCCCATGGGGATACTTCATCATCAAGTCACAAGGATGAGTATTTTCTGAAGGTTTTTGTGTGTCTAATCCTTTGCTGAATAGGTGCACTTGTGAGATTGACTTCATCCTTCTCTTAGGGAATTTACAGAATGGTTGGGGAACCCAAAAGACAATCAGGTGACAAAGACTGGATGAAACACGATTCTGCACTGAGTTGTGTGGTTCAGTTTGGCTGGAATGGTGGTTCTAAACTGAGGGCAATTTGCCCCTCTCCCCAGGGGACTTTTAGCAGTGTTTGGACGTTGTTGATTGTCGCAACAAGTAGCCAGGGGTGGAGTGGGGTGTTGATACTGGCATCTAGTGAATAGTGGCCAGGATTGCTGCTGAACATCCTATAATGCACAGTAGGGTTGCTGCAGCAAAGAATTCAGTTTAGTTAGTTCAGTTGCCCAGTCGTGTCCGACTCTTTGCGACCCCATGAGCTGCAGCACACCAGGCCTCCCTGTTCAACACCAACTCCCAGAGCCCTCCCAAACTCATGTCCATTGCATCAGTGATGCCATCCAAGCATCTCTTCCTCTGTCGTCCCTGAATTATCTGACTCCAAATGTCAGTACAGTTGTCCCTCAGTGTTCACAAGAGTTTGGTTCCACAAGTCCTGCAGGTAACCAATATCTTAGGCTGCTCAAGTCCTCCATGTAAAATAACTGTGTACACTTGGCTTTCAGCACACGTAGGTTCTGCATCTGTGGGTTTGGCTTGTCTGGGATTGATCCTGCGGGTACCAAGGGCTGATGAGCCAAGGTGGAGACAGGATGGGCGGAAAACTACCACTGCATAGTGTGTGGCACTCTGCTCAGGAGGCAGTCACAAGCCACAGGCTTCAGGGAGGGTAAGCTGAGGTGTTTTAATAAAGAGGAAGGAAACAGGGGTACTTTTTCCTGCTGCTTTCTAAGCAATATGCATTATCTGCCCAGAAGTTTAGAATCTTATCATCTTGGTTGCCCCAATCAGCAGGAATTGTGCCTTCTCAAGGACAGGTTTAGAGCTCACTTTTTATGGCCAGTAGATAAGATCAAACCCCTTTAGAACTGACATTTTATCTCTGAAAAATCTGAACAACCACCCCCAGAAGGGTAGAATCTCAGAATTGCCCAAATATCAATAACTTTATACAGCTTAAAGAACAAGGGTTATTTAGTTACTCAGTCATGTCCAATGTTGTGATCCCACTAACTATAACCCCCCAGTCTCCTCTGTCCATGTGACTTTCCAGGCAGGAATTCTGGGATGGGCTGCCATTCCTTCTCCAGATCTTCCCAACCCAGGGATGGAACCTGCATCTCCCGCTTGACAGGCAGATTCTTTACCGTTGAGCCTCCTGGGGAGACCTAAAGAACAATTAAGCTACAGTTATTTTAAAAACAACCCATATTTCAAGCTGGATGCCTGTTGCTGTGGCCCTTATTGTTGTTCAGTCACTCAGTTGTGTCTGACACTATATGAACCCATGAACTGCAGCTCTGCAGGCTTCCCTGTCCTTCACCCTTTCCTGGAGTTTGCTCAAACTCTGTCCATTGACTCTGTCTCTCTCCATTGAGTCGGTGATGCCATCCAACCGACTCATCCTCTGTCATCCCCGTCTCCTCCTGCCTTCAGTCTTTCCCAGCATCAAGGTCTTTTCCAATGAGTCGGCTCTTCCCATCATGTGGCCAAAGTATTGGAGCTTCAGCTTCAGCATCAGTCTTTCCAATGAATATTCAGGATTGATTCCCTAGGGTTGACTAGTTGGATCTCCTTGCAGTCCAAGAGATTCTCAAGAGTCTCCTCCAGCAACACAATTCAAAGGCATCAGTTCATTGGCACTCAGCTTTTTTATTGTCCAGCTCTCATATCCATACATGACTACTGGAAAAACCATAGCTTTGACTATATGGACCTTTGTAAGCAAAGTGATGTCTCTGCTTTTTAATACGGTGTCCAGGTTTGTCATTGCTTTTCTTCCAAGGAGCAAGCGTCTTTTAATTTCATGGCTGCAGTCACCATTCATAGTGATTTTGGAGCTCAAGAAAATAAAATCTCCCTGTTTCCATTGTTTCCCCAACTGTTTGTCATGAAGGAGTGGGGCTGGATGCCATGATCTTCGTTTTTTGAATGTTGAGTTTTAAGCCAGCTTTTTCATTCTCCTCTTTCACCTTCATCAAGAGACTCTTTAGTTCCTCTTCACTTTTCTGCCATTTAGGTGGTGTCATCTGTATATCTGAGGTTGTTGGTATTTCTCCCAGCACTCGTGGTTCCAGCTTGTGCTTCATCCGGGAGGGCATTCCGCATGATGTACTCTGCTTAGAAGTTAAATAAGCAGGGTAACAATATTCAACCTTGATGTACTCCTTTCCCAATTTTGTACCAGTCCATTGTTCCATGCCCAGTTCTAACTATTGCTTCTTGACCTGTGTTATAATCTATCTTTGATAACAGAAAAGGGGGATACTAAATTCCCCTTCTTCTAAATCATCTGATGTCTCTTTTAATCTTTAGATGTCAGGTCTTAAAATTCAGAAAGTTCTTTAAGTTTATTCAACCTTTTGAAGAAAGCCTCTGGAGTCTGAAGATTTTAAGAAGTCTTGTATCCGTTCGCTCAGGGGTAACATTTTTAATGTAACCCTTTGTTGAGGTAGAAGCCAGTGGTTTCCTTGAACTTTCTACTGGCAATAAATCTCTGGTACTGGTCTCTAGTGGAGGAGGGCATGGTAACCTACTCCACTATTCTTGCCTGGAGAATCCCATGGACAGAGAGCCGCAGGCTACAGTCCATAGGGCCGCAAAGAGTCAGATGTGAGTGAGTGACTGAGCACTGGTCTCTAGACAGTCAGACACACGACTGGTAAGTCTCATTTTTATTAATATTTCTTTTGCCCCCAACAAAAGCCTGGTGCAGTGGGGTGGAACTACTGAGGAAAAAACGAGGTTAAATTTAGAATTTTGCTTAAAGTGAAGAAGGGCTCTGAGACCCCACGTGTCCTTCACTGTCCAGTGAAACTGTAGTGAATCTTTCTCAAAGTACATCAGCAACAAGTTAACATGTACCTTCAATATTTCATATCCCCTTGAAAACTGCACCTCTTTTTGGGCAAAGTGATTATTTGATTTCATCAGGAGCCATGTTCAAGGTAAAGCAATGACTTTGATGAGCTAGAGCCCAGTCATGGAAAGAATACTGAACCGAAAGTCAGAAGATCCGAGTTTTGACAGTCTCAATTCTGTCATCTGCAGCCTTAGGCTAGGTGTCAGTTCCTCCTTTGTAAGATAAGGGTGGTAGCACTTCTGATCTCTTGTTGGGTACTGGCTGGCAGGCTCAAAGGCGAGACTGACTGTTGAAAAACTTTTGAGACCTGTAAAACTGTGTATTATATAAACTGACTATATATATATGTGTGTGTTGTATATATAACCATCATTGCTTCAAATTATGACCCTGAGGTTTTTCCACATTATTGGAGGGAAAAAAAAAAAAGGAATGAATTCTGTTGATTAGACTGTATTTGAGGCACAAAATGAACCTGAATATTTTAGGAAGATTTTCAGCAATAAGAACTCAAACAGAAGCTTTTTTTTTTTTTTTACCCTAACAGTTTACTAATTGCAAAGTTCCTCAAAGGCAAAGTCTATGTCTTATCTGTCATTTTTGTGCCTGTCAGCATCCAGCATGAAAGTTTAGGATAACTGCTAATCATTCAGATTTTTCTCCCACTAAAATTCAGGCTTTAGATCCAGAAAACTTGTTCTAGCTGTGTGATCACTCTGAATCTCGGTTTCCTGGTTTCCTGTACAAAGAGAGGAATATGTAACTTGGATAAAAACGCCTAGCCAGATGCTTGATAAACACAGGCACGAGGCAGAACTTGGCTCTCTGTCTCATTTCCTGAGTGCTATGGCTGGAGGTTTTCCTGACTGGCTAGAGATCTCCTCAGTCAGAGAAGAGGGACCCTCCTTTTTGTCTAGGTAGCTGTTTTGCGTGGCACGTGTAAGATGTAGCTGGAGCCTCGGTCTAGAGAGTTCAGATGTCTGCCATTCATATTTGGGCCTCTGAGCAGGCCTTAACCTCAGAGTGAGAGGATGAATGGGGTATTACTGAACTTGAGAGCAGGAGGAGCTCATCAGTTGCCCACAGGGACTAGGCAGTGACATGCTTGAGTCAAGCAGATGGGGTTTTTGGACAGTAGGGGTTTTGGGGAGGCTGAGGTGGAGCTAGAGGCCATGTATGTTTGTGACCTTATCTAATATGGCCCTGGGATTTTCAAAAGCTGGAAATCAGAATTTCTGTATGAATCCTTTTCATTTTAAGATATTGACAGTTAATTTCATTTTTTTTTAATTGTAAAACAAAGGTACCACGTGGACATAGAACTCAGTAGTGGGCCCATGGGCCAGCAGTTTGCAATCTCTGCTTTCAAACAGGAGGGGCAATGATACAGCTAATACAGAAGGAAAGGACTTGCCCTCCTGGCCAGCTGTGCAGACACTATAGTAGAACTGCCTTCCTGCTCTCTGAGTGCCGCTTGCTTTGTCACATGCTCCCTGCTACTTTGTCCCTCAGCTTTGCACCATGCTTCCCTGGTGGCTCAGAGGTTAAAGCGTCTGCCTGGAATGTAGGAGACCAGGGTTTGATCCCTGGGTTGGGAAGATCCCCTGGAGAAGGCAATGGCAACCCACTCCAGTTATCTTGCCTGGAGAATCCCATGGAGGGAGGAGCCTGGTAGGCTACAGTCCATGGGGTTGCAAAGAGTTGGACATGACTGAGCAACTTTACTTACTTTTGCTGAAGATGGCATACTTCTCAGTGCATTTATTCTATGGCAGAAGAAGCCAGTGATGAGGGATTGCCAGGATACCTCAAGGGAGAACTTTTTTTCCTCGTAAGTGTCCAGGGGTGAAAGACTGGCAGGTTAATCCAGTGTTCTGAGCCTCTTCCCTGCTGCTCTCTCAGCAGGGGGCACCTCCCCCCAGTCTTCATGCTTCCCCAGCCTTTCATTCCCCGCACATCATCAGCACCCAGTATAATTGACTCCAAAGCAGTTATGAGTCTCTGGAATGTTCATTTGTCAGCCCTCATTAGAATTTTAAATTTCATGAGGCCAAGGAGCATGAGGTCCAAGGACAGTGAGTGAGCGGCACGTAGTAGGTGTTCAATAAAATTTGTTGAAAGAAATGAGTGAACAAATGAATGAGCTGCTCAGGGACCTTTGGAGAAAGAAACTGTTTTATGCACATCACTGCCAGGGCTGCAGGCTGGGAAAGAAAGCAGAGGGGGCGGGGAGGAAGAAGGAATGGTGGGAGAGGGTGGGGGAGCTCCTCTAATTGTGTGGGGTGGGAGTCACATAGGGTGGAGTCATGAGGTGCTACCCTCAGCCTGGGCTTCCTTCCAGGCCTGGCGCACCTCGATCTTCACCTTGAAAGGTTTGATCTGCAAGACGAGACTGGGATTGCCCTCCAGAGAGGGTAGCTTCCCATCATCCGGGATCTCCAGGTTGAACCTCTGCAGCAGCCGGGACATGAAGAGGAAGAGCTCCTGGCGGGCTAGCATCTCACCTACACAGGAGCGGGGTCCGGCTCCAAAGGGCAAGTAGCTTAACGATGGCGAGATGAGTTGTGTCCCTGTGGGGTCCAAGAAGCGCTCTGTGGAAACGGGGAGGCCATGGAGAGGCATCAGCCAGGGGCCAGGCCAGGGTCAGTAGAGGACTGGGGAAGGACAAGGCCCTGCCTGGGGAGCCCCAGTCTGGGAAGGTGGACAGCCTTATTTGGGGGGGCGGCAATCTTAGGAGAGATAAATGCCCTGCTCTCAGGTAGCCCTTAATCACACAGAGAAGATGGAATATTCAGAAAGGATGAAAAGGTGTATTAAACAGATGAAAATGGCACCATCCAACAGGAGAGGGGGCTGACTTCACAGGAGACGTATGCCTATGGGCCTTCTTAGAAGAGGAGCTTGCAGTTGGTGGAAGGAGAGTGGGAAACCCAGCTGTGAAGAATGTGGGTAAGTGTCGGGTAGGCTAGGGGTGTCAACAGGTCCATGTAGTGGGAGTCAGGAGTCTTCTAGTAGGAAGCTTGGCAGAAGGGAAGCAATGCTGGAGAGGTGGGCACAGAGGGCGCTGTGTGGCCAGGGGGCAGGACAGAACAGGGACTCACCGGGCATGAACAGGTCGGGCTGCTGCCACTCCTTCTCATTGTGATGCAGTGCCCACAGGTTGACCACAACGTCTGTGCCCTTGTCAATGGTAAGGTCGCCAATGCTGCCCCAGAGAGGGAGAGGAAAAGAGGGTCTGGAGTATTGTCCTTCCCCACCTGCTCTGCCCCAAGTCTCCGTGGTCCCTACCCTGGGGAAAAGAGTCCTTTGCTCCCTCATGCCACTCCCTCATGCCCACTCCTGCATCTTCTCCTCAGCTTCTGCCAGATTGAATGTGAATCCAGCCCTCTCTTCCTGACTAGCACTTGGGATCAACACTTGTGTGTCTGTTAGGGCCTGTGGGTGTGCATATTGAGCTGCTGCGTGTGTGTTTTGGATTGGGTAGGAGCACATGTCTCCCAGGTGGCAGGCAGCTTCTGAGGGAGGTCAGGTCGATGGGTGAGTGAGTGTCAGTGGGTAGAAGACACACTGGTCAGTAGGGTCATGGGTAGGATGATCGGTTGTCAGTGGTTGACTGTAGGTTGACCAGCCAGCTGGAAGAGTCAGATGCTGGGGGAGGGTGCAGGTGGGTTGGCGTTCCTGGGAGGGAAGGCACACCTGGAGTCAATGATAGCCTTGTGGGGGATCAGCATAGGGGCCACAGGCCGGATTCGGAGCACCTCTCGGATGGTCGCCTCCAGCAGGACAAGGCGGTTCCGGTCACTGATGGTTGGGGTGCGATTGAAACCTATATTCTGGTCAATGCTATCCTGGATCCTCTTCTTCAACTGAGGGCCAGAACAGGGTGGATGTTACCAGGGTGTATCAGCCCAGGAGAAGCGAGGGCTTAGAAGAATCCTACTGTCACACCCAAAAGGGCAAGACCCTTCCCAGTGGTGGCTCTACAACCCCGGCTTTGCTTGCAGAAGATGGGGCAGCTCCACCGAAGGACGAGAGCCAACCACTGCTTGGGCAAAGGGTGCTTCAGCCCAGGCATCCTGCAAAGAAATCCCGAGGTACTGACTCTCCCTTCCTCTGGAGCAGAAGTGAGAGTGCCTGGGGTCAAGAGTGCTTGGGAAGGCTCGGGTGGAGAGAAACTCACCGAAGGATGGTGTAGCAGGTAGGCCACGATCCACTTTATCACAGAGGTGGTGGTCTCCACACCAGCCCCGAAGATGTCCGCTATGGTAGCGAGCATGTGTCTGTTTGAAAGCAGCTTTGAATCCTGCTCTGGGCCAGTGTTGTTATTGTCTGCATTCACCTTGGCTTGCATCAGTATGTGCAGCAAGTTAGTGATGGAGTCGCTGGTGAAGTTCTCCTGGTTGGGTGAGATTGGGAGACGATGAAGAGGAAGGAGCCCCATCTGCAACCCCTGCCATACTCTCACCCAGACTGTAGACACAAAGGCTTCTCCCACTTGGGAATGAGGGAGTGGAGGGAGGCTCGTCAGGACCCATGAACTTGTGGGAGTGGAGAAAACACTGGGCCCTCTTTAAATTTGCAGGGTGGACGGGACCCTTCAGCGTCCTCTTCAGTTCCTCACGTCTCTACTCCTATTTACTAGTTAAGTCAGGTTTTATTGAGCACCTACTACATGGCAGGCTCTCTGCTAGGTGCTGGAGCTGCTACACTGTCCAAAACGGACCCTACCCTGCTCTCCTGCCACTTTCCACCTAACTCGTCATCTCTTCTGCTTCATCACCTACCTGACATTTTTCAAGGATTTCACTCAGCAATTCATTTCGCGTTTCAACACAACCCTTCATCTTTTCCATGGCTTTGCTGGGGAAAATCTGCAAAGTAGAAATGTTAGATTCTCCCTGGCCGTCCCTGGTGAGTTCCCACCCTGACCCCAACCTTCAGCCAGAATGGAAAGCAGGAGAGGGACCCGGAATGGGAGCATCAGTGACAACCAGGACAATTCCAAACAAGGGAGAAAGGAGTCACCTCCACTTCCCCTTCCCCCTTCAATCGAACATCTAGCAATGACTGAGACTTTACTCAGTAGTAACACAGACATGAGTCTCAAGGCGTGATTAAGTTCCTTAACTTTTTGAAGCCTGTATTTTCATCTGCATGGGGATAATAAAGCCCACTTCCAAAAGGAATGCGTGATTCATGAATGTGGAGCTTTGGTACTGGCACATGGCATTTCCCAGTTGCTCAGTGGGTAAAGTCTCTGCCTGCAATGCAGGAGACGTGGGTTCAATCCCTAGGTTGGGAAGGTGCCCTGTAGAGGGAAGTGGCAACCCACTCCGGTGTTCTTGCCTGGGAAATCCCATGGACAGCGGAGTCGGGTGGGTAACAGTTCGTGGGGTCGCCAAAGTCAGACACGACTGAGTGACTAAACCCCACCACCAGCATTACCATGAGTATCACAGGGCACAGTGTAAAAGCTAAACCTATTTCTGTAGAGAAGCAGCAAGATTTTGAAGAGTCAGAGGAGGCAGAGGTCACAGTAATTGAGGTAGTCAGGAAAAAATGCGGGTCTGGAGTGAACTGTAAGAGGAAAGAACTGGGGATACTGTCAGGGTGTGCTGAGGTCTGCCCGTAGGGCCTGGCCCCATCCTCACCTTCAGCGCAGGGAATATGTCTAACAGAACTTCCTTGCTCAGAACCTCCAGGATGCCATCATTGACATTTTGTATGGCCTTCAGGGCAGGATCCTCATTCTTGAAGGAGAAGTTGAAGCAGATAAAGCTGATTATGTTGGTGACCGCCAGAGAGAGAGGCTCGGACAGATCTATGGACTGTCCATGCTGGGTAGCCAGGAAATCACACAGCACGTTGGCTTCCTGATTAACTGAGCAGAGAGGGGGGTGTGAGGGAGGAATTGAGCCATCCCTTCACCCCCATCTCGACCAGTTCCATCTGAATCTAAGACAGAGAGCAGATGTCCAGCAGATGGCAGTGGTAGCCAAGAAAATGTGGAATGGAGGTACCCAGAACCCTCCCCTTCCCCAGCCCTCTGCAGGCTCCTTGAGCCCAGGGCCAGCCAGGCACTCACTGATCTTCTCTAACTTCAGGTTGCCATCCTTGAACAGGGCAAAGGCATTCAGTACCAGCTTCCGATGCAGCTGCCAGTGGACACCATGGTCGGCAAAGGCAATGCCCTTTTGGTTGTCTGACAGGATGTCTAGAGTGGCCTTTGGAAAGCAGGAAAGGACATAGGACAAAGGACTCAGGCACCATCCACCTGCCCTCACCGAGGGCAAAGAGGCTGGTACCTGTCATCAGCCTCCTTGCAGAGCTCCCTGCTTCACTCCACCCTGACGGCAAGGCCTTGGTAGGACAGAACCTTTGGCCTGACACTTCCAGCTCCAACAGAGAGACAGAGTAAGGCGAAAGAAAGAACCCTGAGTTAGATTGTTCAGATCAATGACAGGGTGAGGCAGCTGTGATGGGATGGACTCTCTAAACTTGTAGGAGCAGAGACTGAGGACACACCAGGCCCCTGCCCTTCCCTGGGTCCTCTGGGGATGGGGGCTGCTAAAGGCACAGCAGCTGTGCCCCCTTTTAGTTCTCCCTTCCATTGCCAGCCGTGTGCCCACTACAGGGCCACATCTGCAGAGGCACATGTCTTGTCAAACCAGCCTGGATTTGGGCCAAGCTGCTTCTGCCCAGAGGACCCCCAAAACTATACAGGTCCCCCCAGACCTCCCCTCTTCTATCCCCGGATCTGCAGGCCCCATCAGACTAGCCGCCTCCTTCCTCTTTGCCCTGGAGAGACCAGCCCAGCAGAGATGGGAGAGGGTAGTTGGCCCACAGACCAGGCCGACTGGCCCAAGCAAAGAAGAGTCAAGCCTTGGTCTGATCAAAGATAAGCAGCCAGGGGGCCTTGCCCAGGACATTCAGGGGAGTACCCTGCAGCCAGGTGCTGTGTCAGAGGCTGGCAGTGTTGCTGGATGACTAGCTCCCACTGCCTTCTGCCCCCAGGAGCAAACAGAAAGCTCGACAGGTTGAATCTTCAGCGTCCTCCTTGAAAGTGCTTGCATAGGTCAGCTCCCTAGGGCTGGAACAGCTCCAGGAAGCTCCAAGAAAATAGTGATCCCAGCCCTCCAAGAATCAGGGTACTTCCCCCTCACAACTCTTTGTGGAGGACAGGAATCACTAACCCGTTTTCCATGTGAACTCTGTTCATCAAGGCTAGTTATTGAGAACTTCCAGCACTGGCCTAAATGCTTTACATACACTCTTTCAGTGAATCATGAGAGCTCAGATTTCAGGCTCAGAGAGCTAGACTCTTGGGCTTCCCAAGTGGCTGAGATGGTAAAGAACTTCTCCGCAATGGGCGAGACCTGGGTTTGATTCCTGGGTCAGGAGGATTGCCCAGAGTAGGAAATGGCAACCCACCCTAGTATGCTTGCCTGGAGCGAGGAATGTGGTGGGCTAGTCCATGGGGTCACAGAGAGGCGGTCAAGACCGAGCGGCTCACACTTTCACTTTTTCAGCTGGGGGAGATGATGTTGTAAGGGCTCCCTGACCCCTCAAACCACCACTCCCACCCTTTCCCACCTCCAGAAAAAGCCAGAAAATAAAGTCTTCCTTTACTTCTTCCTGCCTAGTTTAGAGCCTGGGTGAGGTCTGAGGGGTCACTCCCCACCCATAGCCCCACCAGTCTGTTATTGGAAGAATCACAGGTTGCTGGAACTAGAAGGGGCATTGCAGGCATGGCTTTGGCTGAAGAGCTCAACGTGCCCAGGGGCTGGTGAGGGGAGGGATGAGAGGCATTACTTACCACTTTGGGACGCCCAGAGAATTCCTTGCCCTTCTTGAGAAGCACCTCCCTGGCCAACTGGTGGTGTCCAATCATCACAGTAGTCTTGGAACCCAAACGAAAGGAATAGATGGGGCCATATTTTTCCTGCAGCTTGAAGAAGTTCTCGTGTTGCTGGCCACGTCTGGGGAGGAATGGTAGGCTGCCCACCAGGGGCAGGGATGGGAGGCTCCTGGGGTACTTGGCACCAGAGTGCTTGGTCTTGGGCCAAAATAAATAGGCGAGGGTGAGCAGAAAGACAGCCAAGAGCACCCACATTGTGTCCGGGTGGCAGCAGGCAGGACAAAGAGCTGTGGAGTGGCTTCACCCACCTTAGGGTGCAAGAAGGCCTTTTTAAGGGCTCCCCTGACCTTCTCCTTGACTTTATGTTATTGCTCGCCTTGGTGGAAGTTTATCCTGGAGCACAGCCAGTAGTCCTCTCCCAGAATGGGGAGGGAAGGGGAGAGGAGGTTTCTTTCAAGAGCTGGCTCCACACCAGGGCACACCCCTAAGGGAGGGGCTAGGTAAGGGCACAGACAGCTAGTCCCTGTCCCTTGCTCCCTGTCCATCAACGTCTCCAGAGTAGGCCAGAAGCAAATGATATCTGGGTCAGGAATCACGGCTCGGGACTCTCTGTACTATGAAATCACAATCAACAGACAGCTATCCAATTTTATCAGCTGAGGAAAGTGAGGCCTCCCAGAGTCAGGCTTGAATAAAGTCACACAGATAGTGATGACAAGAATCCAGTTCTCTTTATTCCTAGTTGCTGCTTTTGCCAGGGGGAGTGAAACCTTTGCGTCAAGAGCAGGGGCCCTGTTGTTAGATGGGTTTAGGCTCAAATTCTAGCTTAACCGCTCTCTAGCTATATGACTTAAAAGGTTTAGCATGAAGTTTACCATTTGAGTGTACAATTCAGTAGCACTGAATATGCTTCACAGTTGTTGTACAGCCATCACCACTGTCTACTTCCAAAACTGTTTTCACAACCCCAAACAGAAAGTATATCCATGAAGCAATAACTCCCCGTTCCCCTCCCCCCAGTCCCTGGTAAGCTCTAATCTGTCTGTGAATATGCCTATTTCACGTAAGTGGAATCATATAGCATTTGGTCTTTTGTGACTGGCTTGTTTCTCTAGGCATGATGTTTTCAAGGTTCATCTACTTTGTAGCATATGTCAGAACTTCATTCATTTTCTAAATATTTGTTTATTTGGTTGTGCTGGGAGTTAGCTGCAGTACTCAAGATCTGCAGTCTTCATTGCAGCATGTGGGTTCTGATTCCCTGGCCAGGGATTGGACCTGAGCCTCCTGCATTAGAAGTGTAGAATCTTAGCCACTGGACTACAAGGTAAGGCCCCTCCATGCCTTTTTGTGACTGAACAACATTCTGTTAAGTGGGTATAGCACCATTTGTTTCTTCATTCATCAGTTGATGGACACTTAGGTTGTTTCCACTTTTGGCTACTGTGAATAACGCTGCTATGGACATGGGTGTACATGTCCACAGCATGAACATAGTATCTACTTGGGTCTCTGTTTTCAATTTTGGGGGTGGTAAATACCTAGAAGTGGAATCACTGGGTCAGATAGTAACTTTATGGTTACTTACCTGTTTTAAGTTTCAGTTTCCTCCTCTATAATGGGAATAACATCTTTTTTTTTAAGTTTAATGTTTATTTTTAAACAGTTTATTTACTGTTGACTGGATCCTCATTGTTGTGCAGACTTTCCTCTACTTGTGGGTAGCAGGGGCTACTCTAGTTGCAGTGGGGAGGCTTCTCATTGCAGTGGCTTCTCTTGTGGAACCCAGGGGACTCAGGCTCCAGTAGCTGCTGCACATAGGGTAGTAGCTGCAGCTCCCGGGCTCTAGAGCACAGGCTCAGTAGTTGTGCTGCATGGGCTTAGTTGCTGCATAGCATGTGGGATCTTCCTGGATCAGGGATCAAAAGACTGTGTCTCCTGCGTTGGCAGGCGGATTCTTTACCACTGAGTCACCAGGGAAGCCCTGGGATATACTTCTTAAGGCTGTTGTGACTCACTAAGATAATGCATGTAGAAGTGCTGCCTGACATGAAGTACATGCTCATTCAGTATTCACCAGAATCATTGTTGTGTCAAAAGGCCTTCCTCGTTTTTCTGAGTTCTTATTAGTATATCTTCCTAACAAACAAAATCCTCATCTTCTGCTGTACACCTTCAGTGGCTCAATCAGTATTTATCAATGATTTGATAAAACCAGGTAAAGGCACAGTCACAAGAGAGTGTCAGTCATCACCAAGGTGACTCCTGGTGTCATTCATCGTAGAGGAGGTGGGTCCTCAGGCAAGTAACCATGACCCACTGAGTGAGACTCGCAAAGGTGAGAGATGGAATTTCTGCCCCTCTCTGGGGGTGATCTGCCAGTGTTCATACTTTGAAGAGTATTGACTTGTATAAGGGCTGCTGGAATTAAGCAGGAAGGCAGCAGGGCAGGGAGCTCAGGATAAAGATGAATCCACAAGGCCTTGTAAAGCAGGCTGTCTCGTTGCCCACTACTTCAACAGTTCAAATGTTGTTCAGACTTTTAGGGCCATTTGGAGTCAGAGGTATGAGCTGGAGTAGTCTTCATGAAAGCAAGGGGATTTGAGCTAAGCCTTGAAGGAGAGATTAGGATGACTTAATAGGCAGAGGCAGGGGGAGAGGGGAGGAAGGGCACCGTTGGAAGGGAGAGCAGTGGAGTCAAACACGTGGAAGCTAAAAGAGGTGCAGTGTGTGAGATGGTCTTGATTGCAGACTTGAAGAGGGTGTGCAAGGGGCAGTACCTGAGAAACAAGATCTGACAAGTACATTGAATCAGGCTCTGGAAGCCTGAATTGGAAAGCTAGGGCGGGTGGGAAGCCATTGAAAGTTCCATAGCAGGAAAGCAACAGGGGCACAGTGGAGGGCGAATCTGGCCTCAGTGCTAGGCAGACTGGATGAAATCTTGTATAACGTTTGATAGCTCGGTGGGACGTGGTGAGGCCTATGATTCAAGCAGGGCGCTAAGTGGGGTCAACCAGCTGGTGGAGAAAAATAAAGGACTTTCTGTCCCTCAAGCGAATGCCAAGGTGATTCTCTGATATTTCACATCCAAACACAAATAAGAAACAGGAATTTTTAAAAATTGTTGCTTCACATCCTTATCACTATATTATAAAAGTTATACATGATAACTGCAAAAAATCTGGAGAATACAGGTAGCTAAAAAATGAAAATTTCAAATATATTTTTAAACTTAATGACTTAATGCATTTTTTGGCATGGTTAGTTTTCTATGTTATTAAAAGCTTTTCTACAGCAATTATTTTTAAGGGCTACATATTATTTCATGGTCATATGTATTTAATATGTAGAGCATAGCTTAACTGACCCTGTTTTGTATTATTGGACATTTTATGTTGTTTCTATTTTTGTCTTTGTTGTTGATATAAACAACACTAAGGAATAGCCTTGTGAAAACTTTGGATATAACTGTTATATCTTCTTAGGATAGAATTCAAAAAAGTGGAATTGTAGGTCAAAGGCTATGTATACATATTTTTAAAGACTCTGACAAATACTGAATTATTATTAGATGCATTATATTAGTAGATTTCTTAGTATCCTGCCATTCCTAGGATGCTAAGTTTATTCAGTCATGTCCAATTCTGTGCAACCCTGTGGATTATAGACTGTTAGCCTACTCTGTCCATGGGATTCTCTAGGCAAGAATAACGGAGTGTGTTGCCAGGCCCTCCTCCAAGGAATCTTCCCAATCCAGAGATCGAACCCACATCTCCTATATCACCTGCACTGGCAGACAAGTTCTTTACCACTAGCACCACCTGGGGAGCCCTAGAATAATACTAACTTATCCAAAGAATTGTCTTTTAATACAGATTGGATTCTCTTTGTAATTTACTTAGGATTTTCTTTCTGTTGCATCTCTAGTCATATGAAAAAATGGGTTGTAGTTTTCTTACTTATGGATTGTCAAGTTTTAGTATTGTGATTTTGCAATCTTTTTCTATGTCCTAAAGCAGATTAAATAGCATGGGAATTATCTATTTTTTGAAGCTCTAAAGAAAAGTGACCGTGAGAAGTGTTGGTCCCTCCCACTTTTGGGGAGAGATAATTCTCTAACATTATTTTCCAGTTTTGTCAGTAATTATTGATCTCCTCAACTCTTTGAGACTTCCTGAGTCCATCTGGCAATTAATATTTCTTAAATTTTTTTTCTATTTTTTTCTTGACTTGTCAGAACTTTTGTTAATCTTTTCAATGAATCTCTCCTTGGGTTTATTCATCAAGTCTTTGATTGTTGTGGTCTTATTTCATTCTCAGTGTGGATAAATGACCAATGCAACACATGTATAACTTTATACTAGGACTCAGACTGAAAGCTTGTATGAATTCCGCTTCCCCTGCATCCCTGTTTTCCTTGTCAAAAAACATAAGACCCATTATCTACTAGAACTTATGACCTGGGAACTCTATTCTTAGGTGTATAACCAACAGAATGTGTACATATGTTCATCAAAAGGCATGTCCAAGAGTGCTCATAGCAGCACTGTTTATAATACTCCCAGACCAGGAAAAACCCAAATATTTATGGATTGTAGAATGGATGAACTGTCATCCATCATAAAGTGGGCTATGATATAGACATGAGAATGAATGAAGTACAGCTCCATATACCAATGTGTATGAACTGCCCAAACATAATACTGAGTAAAGAAACCAGGCTTATAAGAATGCATCCTGTATAATTCTACTTATATAAAATTCAAAAGCAGAGCAAACTAGTCTATAGTTATAGGAGTCAGGATGGTGGTCATCTTGCAGGATGGTTCATGGCTGAAAGGTAGGGATTCTGAGGGACAGGTGATGTTCTGCTTCTTGATCTGGTTTCTGGTAACACAAGCAAGTTCACTTGAAGTGGGACACCAATTATTCATATGTATGTTATACTTCAATGAAAAGTTTACTTTAAACACAACACTGCAAATCAACTATACTCCAATATAAAATAAAAAATTTTAAAGTAACAAAATATACATGAAGAAAAAAATTTACTTTCAAAAGTTGGGGTGTCTATGGAGTTTGTGACCTCCTGAGATTGCATGCAACATTTGCAGATACATATAAATATATATTTTTCTGGAGACAGGATTCATAGTTTGCATTAACTTCTTACAATAGTGACTTTATCATTGACTCAGGGATTCCAATATCCTCACTTAGTCCTACCCTAATCTTGCTTTGTCAGTCTCCTCCTTTGTGTATCTTCCCATCTCTTCTCTCCCTCTCTCTGAGAATTTTCCCCTGACTGCTCTGGTATTCTCTCTTTCTAGAACAAGCATACTTCCTTACTTTCCTTATTTTGTGATTCAATGTTTACATATATTTCAAAATGATGACCATGATATCTAATTGCAATCTATCACCATACAAAGATAATACATATTTATTACCTAAATTCCTCACACTGTACATTTCACACCTGTGTCATATATTTTGCAGCTAGAAGTTTATACTTCTTAATCTCCCTCATCTATTTATTTCCTCTTTCTACCCCCTTTCCCTCTGGCAACCACCTCCTTCTTCTCTGTATCTATAATCCTGTTTCTCTTCTGTTATGCTTGTTCATTTGTTTTGTGTTTTAGCTTCCACAGATAAGTGATAATAGTACCAAATTTGTCTTTCTCTGCCTGATTATTTCACTTGGCATAATACCCACTGGGTCCATCCATTATCCATTTCATTGCAAATGGCAAGATTTCATTCATTTTTTAAATGGCTGAGTAGTATTCTTGTATATATATATCAGTTCAGTTCAGTCACTCAGTTGTGTCCGACTCATTGCGATCCCATGAGTCACAGCACGCCAGGCCTCCCTGTCCATCACCATCTCCCAGAGTTCACTCAGACTCACGTTCATCGAGTCCGTGATGCCATCCAGCCATCTCATCCTTGGTCGTCTCCTTCTCCTCCTGACCAATCCCTCCCAGCATCAGAGTCTTTTCCAGTGAGTCAACTCTTCACATGAGGTGGCCAAAGTACTGGAGTTTCAGCTTTAGCATCATTCCTTCCAAAGAAATCCCAGGGTTGATCTCCTTCAGAATGGACTTGTTGGATCTCCTTGCAGTCCAAGGGATTCTCAAGATTCTTCTCCAACACCACAGTTCAAAAGCATCAATTCTTTGGGGCTCAGCCTTCTTCACAGTCCAACTCTCACATCCATACATGACCACTGGAAAAACCATAACCTTGACTAGACAGACCTTAGTCGGCAAAGTAATGTCTCTGCTTTTTAATATGCTATCTAGGTTGGTCGTAACTTTTCTTCCAAGGAGTAAGTGTCTTTTAATTTCATGGCTGCAGTCACCATCTGCAGTGATTTTGGAGCCCCCCCAAAATAAAGTCTGACACTGTTTCCACTGTTTCCCCATCTATTTCCCATGAAGTGATGGGACCGGATGCCATGATCTTTGTTTTCTGAATGTTGAGCTTTAAGCCAACTTTTTCGCTCTCCTCTTTCACTTTCATCAAGAGGCTTTTTAGTTCCTCATCACTTTCTGCCATAAGGGTGGTGTCATCTCCATATCTGAGGTTATTGATATTTCTCCCGGCAATCTTGATTCCAGCTTGTGTTTCTTCCAGCCCAGCATTTCTCATGATGTACTCTGCATAGAAGTTAAATAAGCAGGGTGACAATATACAGCCTTGACATACACCTTTTCCTATTTGGAACCAGTCTGTTGTTCCATGTCCAGTTCTAACTGTTGCTTCCTGACCTGCATACAGATTTCTCAAGAGGCAGGTCAGGTGGTCTGGTATTCCCATCTCTTGAAGAATTGTCCACAGTTTATTGTGATCCACACAGTCAAAGGCTTTGGCATAGTCAATAAAGCAGAAATAGATGTTTTTCTGGAACTCTCTTGCTTTTTCCATGGTCCAGCAGATGTTGGCAATTTAATCTCTGGTTCCTCTGCTTTTTCTAAAACCAGCTTGAACATCAGGAAGTTCACGGTTCAAGTATTGCTGAAGCCTGGCTTGGAGAATTTTGAGCATTACTTTACTAGCATGTGAGATGAGTGCAATTGTGCAGTCATTTGAGCATTCTTTGGCATTGCCTTTCTTTGGGATTTGAATGAAAACTGACCTTTTCCAGTCCTGTGGCCACTGCTGAGTTTTCCAAATTTGCTGGCATATTGAGTGCAACACTTTCACAGCATCATCTTTCAGGATTTGAAACAGCTCAACTGGAATTCCATCACCTCCACTAGCTTTGTTCATAGTGATGCTTTCTAAGGCCCACTTGACTTCACGTTCCAAGATGTCTGGCTCTAGATGAGTGATCACATCATCATGATTATCTGGATCATGAAGATCCTTTTTGTACAGTTCTTCCGTGTATTCTTGCCACCTCTTCTTAATATCTTCTGCTTCTGTTAGGTCCCTACCATTTCCGTCCTTTATCAAGCCCATCTTTGCATGAAATGTTCCTTTGGTATCTCTAATTTTCTTGAAGAGATCTCTAGTCTTTCCCATTCTGTTGTTTTCCTCTGTTTCTTTGCATTGATCGCTGAGGAAGGCTTTCTTATCTCTTCTTGCTATTCTTTGGAACTCTGCATTCAGATGCTTATATCTTTCCTTTTCTCCTTTGCTTTTCACCTCTCTTCTTTTCACAGCTATTTGTAAGGCCTCCCCAGACAGACATCTTACTTTTTTGCATTTCTTTTCCATGGGGATGGTCTTGATTCCTGTCTCCTGTACAGTGTCATGAACCTCATTCCATAGTTCATCAGGCACTCTATCTATCAGATCTAGGCCCTTAAATCTATTTCTCACTTCTACTGTATGATCATAAGGGATTTGATTTAGGTCATACCTGAATGGTCTAGCGGTTTTCCCTATTTTCATCAATTTGAGTCTGAATCTGGTATATGTATATATATATATCACAACTTCTTTGTCCATTCATCTATTATTGGGCACTTAGATTGCTTCAATATCTTGGGTACTAAAAATAATGCTGCAATGAACATACGGCATGTATCTTTTCTAATTAGTCCTTTTGTTTTCTTCAGATAAATTCCCAGGAGTGAAATTGCTGGATCTACAAGAACTAACACCCCAAAAAGATGTCCTTTTCATTATAGGGGACTGGAATGCAAAAGTAGGAAGTCAAGAAACAACTGGAGTAACAGGGAAATTTGGCCTTGGATTACGGAATGAAGCAGGTCAAAGGCTAACTGAGTTTTGCCAAGAGAATGCACTGGTCATAGCAAAAACCCTCTTCCAACAACACAAGAGACAACTCAACACATGGACATCACCAGATGGTCAACACCAAAATCAGATTGATAATATTCTTTGCAGCCAAAGATGGAGAAACTCTATACAGTCAGCAAAAACAAGACTGGGAGCTGATTGTGGCTCAGATCATGAACTCCTTATTGCCAAATTCAGACTTAATTGAAAAAAGTAGGGAAAACCACTAGACCATTCAGGTATGACCTAAATCAAATCCCTTATGATCATACAGTGGAAGTGAGAAATAGATTTAAGGGACTAGATCTGATAGATAGAGTGCCTGATGAACTATGGAATGAGGTTCATGATATTGCACAGGAGACAGGGATCAAGACCATCCCCATGGAAAAGAAATGCAAAAAAGCAAGATGTCTGTCTGGGGAGGCCTTACAAATAGCTGTGAAAAGAAGAGAAGCAAAAAGCAAAGGAGAAAAGGAAAGATATAAGCATCTGAATGCAGAGTTCCAAAGAATAGGAAGGAGAGATAAGAAAGCCTTCCTGAGCAATCAGTGTAAAGAAATAGAGGAAAACAACAGAATGGGGAAGACTAGAGATCTCTTCAAGAAAATTAGAGATACCAAGGGAACATTTCATGAAAGATGGGCTCAATAAAGGACAGAAATGATATGGACTTAACAGAAGCAGAAGATATTAAGAAGAGATGGCAAGAATACACAGAACTGTACAAAA
Source organism: Ovis canadensis (assembly GCF_042477335.2). Lineage (NCBI taxonomy): Eukaryota > Metazoa > Chordata > Mammalia > Artiodactyla > Bovidae > Ovis > Ovis canadensis. The sequence goes on from NC_091266.1 coordinate 38,862,506, forward strand.
AAGATCTTCACAACCATGATAATCATGATGGTGTGATCACTCACCTAGAGCCAGACATCCTGGAATGTGAAGTCAAGTGGGCCTTAGAAAGCATCACTACAAACAAAGCTAGTGGAGGTGATGGAATTCCAGTGGAGCTATTTCAAATCCTGAAAGATGATGCTGTGAAAGTGTTGCACTCAATATGCCAGCAAATTTGGAAAACTCAGCAGTGGCCACAGGACTGGAAAAGGTCAGTTTTCATTCCAATCCCAAAGAAAGGCAATGCCAAAGAATGCTCAAATGACTGCACAATTGCACTCATCTCACATGCTAGTAAAGTAATGCTTCTCCAAGCCAGGCTTCAGCAATATATGAACTGTGAACTTCCTGATGTTCAAGCTGGTTTTAGAAAAAGCAGAGGAACCAGAGATCAAATTGCCAACATCCACTGGATCATGGAAAAAGCAAGAGAGTTCCAGGAAAACATCTATTTCTGCTTTATTGACTATGCCAAAGCCTTTGACTGTGTGGATCACAATAAACTGTGGACAATTCTCAAGAGATGGGAATACCAGACCACCTGACCTGCCTCTTGAGAAATCTGTATGCAGATCAGGAAGCAATTGTTAGACTTGGACATGGAACAACAGACTGGTTCCAAATAGGAAAAGGTGTACGTCAAGGCTGTATATTGTCACCCTGCTTATTTAACTTCTATGCAGAGTACATCATGAGAAACGCTGGGCTGGAAAAAGCACAAGCTGGAATCAAGACTGCTGGGAGAAATATCAATAACCTCAGATATGGAGATGACACCACCCTTATGGCAAAAAGTGAAGAGGAGCTGAAAAGCCTCTTGATGAAAGTGAAAGAGGAGAGCGAAAAAGTTGGCTTAAAGCTCAACATTCAGAAAACGAAGATCATGGCATTTGGTCCTATCACTTCATGGGAAATAGATGGGGAAACAGTGGAAACAGTGTCAGACTTTATTTTGGGGGGGCTCTAAAATCACTGCAGATGGTGACTGCAGCCATGAAATTAAAAGACACTTACTCCTTGGAAGAAAAGTTATGACCAACCTAGATAGCATATTGAAAAGCAGAGACATTACTTTGCCAACAAAGGTCCGTCTAGTCAAGGCTATGGTTTTTCCAGTGGTCATGTATGGATGTGAGAGTTGGACTGTGAAGAAGGCTGAGCCCCGAAGAATTGATGCTTTTGAACTGTGGTGTTGGAGAAGACTGTTGAGAGTCCCTTGGATGGCAAGGAGATGCAACCAGTCCATTCTAAAGGAGATCAGTCCGTGGTGTTCCTTGGAAGGACTGATGCTGAAGCTGAAACTCCAATACCTTGGCCACCTGAATATTCAGGATTGATTTCCTTTAGGATTGACTGGTTTTATCTACTTACAGTCCAAGGGACTTTCAAGAGTCTTCTCCAGCACCACAATTTGAAAGCATCAAGTTTTCTGGCACTCAGCCTTCTTTATGATCTAGCTCTCACATCTGTACATGACTACTGGAAAAAACATAACTTTGACTATATGGACCTTTGTAGGCAAAGTGATGTCTTTGCTATTTTATATCCTATCTTGATTTGTCATAGCTTTTCTTCCAAGAAGCAAGTATCTTTTAATTTCATGGCTACAATCACCATACACAGTGATTTTGGAACCCAAGGAAAGAGTCTGTATTGTCTCCATTTCTTCCTCATCTATTTGCCATTAAGGGATGGCACCAGATGTCATGATCTTCGTTTTGTGAATGTTGAGTTTTAAGCCAGCTTTTTCACTCTCCTCTTTCACCTTCATCAGGGACTCTTTAGTTCCTCTTCACTTTCTGCCATATGGGTGGTGTCATTTGCATATCTGAGGTTGTTGATATTATATTTCTCCCAGCAATCTTGATTCCAGCTTGTGCTCCAGGAGGGCATTTTGCATGATATACTCTGCATATAAGTTAAATAAGCACGATGACAATATATAGCCTTGACATACTCCTTTCCCAGTTTTGAACTAGTCCATTCTAAGTTCTATGTCCGTTTCTAACTGTTGTTTCTTGACCTGCATACAGGTTTGTCAGGAGGCAGGTCTGGAAAGGTGGTTTGGTATTTCCATCTCTTCCAGAATTCTCCACAGTTTGTTGTGATCCACAAGCTATGGTTTTTCCAGGAGTCATGTATGGATGTGAGAGTCGGACCATAAAGAAGGCTGAGTGCCAGAAAATTGATGCTTTTGAACTGTGGTGCTGGAGAAGACTCTTGAGAGTCCCTTGGACTGCAAGGAGATCAATCAATCCTAAAGGAAATCAACCCTGAATATTGATTGGAAGGACTGATGCTGAAGCTGAAGCTCCAATACTTTGGCCACCTGATGTGAAGAGCCGACTCATTATAAAAGACCCTGATGCTGGAAAAGACTGAAGGCAGGAGGAGAAGAAGAAGACAGAGGATGAGATGGTTGGATGGCATCACTGACTCAATGGACATGAGTTTGAGCAAGCTCTAGGAGATGGTGAAGGACAAGGAAGACTGGTGTGCTGCAGTCCATGGGGTTGCAAAGAGATATGACTGAGTGACTAAACAGCAGTCAATGAATCAGAAGTAGACATTTTTCTGGAATGCCCTTGCTTTTTCTATGATGCAGTAGATGTTGGCATTTTGGTTCCTCTGGTTTCTCTGCCTCTTCTAAATCCAGCTTGTACATCTGGAAGTTCTCAGTTCACGTACTATTAAAGCCCAGCTTGAAGGATTTTGAGCATTACCTTGCTAGCATGTGAAATGAGCACAACTGTGTGGTAGTTTGAACATTGCCTGGCACTGCTCTTCTTCGGGACTGGGATGAAAACTGACCTTTTCCAGTCCTGTGGCCACTGCTGAGTTTTCCAAATTTGCTGGTGTTTTGAGTGTAGCACTTTTAACAGAATCAGCTTTTAGAATTTGAAATAGCTCAGCTGGAATTCCATCACCTCCACTAGCTTTGTTCATAGTAATGCTCCCTAAGGCCCACTTCACTTCACACTCCAGGATTGGAGTCTGAAGACTCCACCTAGAGTCTGGCTCTAGGTGAGTGATCACACCATCATATATAGATCTAAATTTTTTGTGTACATACATTTTGAACCAATTATTCCAACTCTAGGAATATATACTGCAGATGGCTCATGGTTCAATATACAAAATGAACAATGTACAGCCTCCATTAATAGGAAACTGAAATAAAATGCAATCAGGAAAAAGAGGAAACACTTTATATACTTATTAGGGAAATCTCTCTCAAATATGTTGTTAGGTTTAAAAAAACAAGAATGATGTGTATTGAATTCCCCCAACTATGTGAAAAAGAAGAAGAATATATGTACTTTTTTGCTAGCATATAAGGTGTCTCTGGAAGAACACTCAAAAAGCTCATGAATTTGGTTGTCAATGGGAAGAAGAATTAAGAACACACAAAAGCTGGGGGTATGGTGGTGGCGGGAAGAAGAGTTTTCAATGGCTACCCTTTTATGCCTTTTAAAATATTGAGAGGATTTACCTGGTGGTCCAGTGGTTAAGACTCTGACTTCCACTGCAGGGGACGTGGTTCCATCCCTGGTTGGGGGAACTAGGATTCTACATGCGGTGTAGCCAAAAACAACACTGAACCATGTAAATGCATTACCATTTCAAGGTTGAGTTAAACATTAAAGCAAGAAGAAAAAGAAGAATAGAAATAGAAACTGTATTAACTGACTGTGTTAATATATTTTTTTAAAAAATTGATGCCTCCACCTACTGCCCTGTTCCCTCAGACCTCCCAGAGATTCTTGTTTCATTCATCATTTTCCTCCTGCATCTTCAACTCACCCTCTTGGTTGGCTTTTTCTCCTCAGTTGACAAATACGCTTAAGACTTTTATCTCAAACAAAATTTTAATATCCTCCACTGATGTTATGTTCCTCTCTAATTTTCCTTTAATTTCTGTCCTCCAATTTGCAATCAGACTTCTTGGTAGAATAATATGATGAACATTTGTGTTTCTATCTTATTCCCCATTCATTGTACACTTGTAGTCTGGCCTCTGACCCACTACACTGGTAGATCCATAGGATGTCTTTCAGACCTTCTATCCATCTATCTATGTATTAATTATTGAGATATAGTTGATATTATAATAGTTTCAGGTATATAACATGGTTCAAAAAACTTTAAGGCTATATTTCATTTACAATTATGAAATATTAGCTAAATTCCCTGTGCTATACAATATATCCTTGTAGCTCTTTTAATACATAGTAGTTTGTACTTCTCAATCCCTTATCCCATCTTGCCCCTCCCCTCTTTTCTCTCCCAGTGGTAACCACTAGTATGTTATCTATACCTGTGAATCTGTTTCTTTTTTGTTATATTCACTAGTTTGTTTTATTACTTTAGATTTCACATATAAGTGATATCATACAGTATTTATCTTTCTCTGACTTATTTCATTTACCATAATACCATCCAAGTCAATCCATATTGTTGCAAATGGCAAAATTTCATTCTTATTTGTAGCTGAATCAAATACCATTGTGTGTGTGTGTATATATATGTATATATTTATATCCCACATCTTCTTTATCCATTCATCCATTGATGGACATGTAAGTTGCTTCCGTATCTTGATTATTTGTAAACAATGCTGCCGTGAACATTGGGGTGTATCTTTTTTTTTTTTGACTGCACTCTTGCAGCTCATAGCACCTTAGTTCTCTGACCATGAACTGAACCCTGCCGTCCCCAGTGAAAGCACTGAGTCCTAACCCCTGGAGAACCAGCGACATGCCCACAGGTATCTTTTTGAATTAGTGTTTTCCTTTTTTTTTCAGATACATTCCCAGAAGTAGAATTGCTTGTTTATATGGTAGTTCTACTTTTAGTTTTTGAGAGAAACTTCCATAGGTACCATTTTTCACAGTGGCTGCACCAATTTACATTCCCACCAACAGGGTACAAGAGTTCACTTTTATCCACAGCCTCACCAACGTTTGTTATTTGCGATCTTTTTGATAACAGCTATTATGAATGGCATCACATTGTGGTTTTAATTTACAGTTCTCCGATGGTTAACAACATGAGCATCTTTTCAAGTGCCTGTTGGCCATATGTCTTCTTTGGAAAAAAGGTCTATTCAGGTCTTTTGCCCATTTTTTAATCGAGTTGTTTGTGTTTTTTTTATGTTCAGTTGTATGAACTGTTTATATGTTTAAGATATTAATACCTTATCTGTCATATTGTTTTGCAAATATTTTCTCCCATTCAGTAGGTTGTCTTTCTGTTTTGTTGGTGGTTTCTTTTGCTGTGTAAAAGCTTTTAAGTTTAATTAGGTCTTGTTTGTTTGTTTTTGCCTTTATTTGCTTTTCCTTAGGAGACAGATTAAAAAAAAAATTACTACAATTTATGTCAAAGAATGTTCTGCCTATGTTTTCTTCTAGGAGTTGTATGGTTTCCAGTTTTACAGTTAGGTCTCCAATCCATTTTAAGTTTTTTTAATATAGTGTTAGAAAATGTTCTGTGCATGCTAAGTCACTTCAGTGGTGTCTGACTCTGCGACCCTATGGTTTGTAGACCAACAGGCTCCTGTGTTCATGGGATTCTCCAGGCAAGAATACAGGAGTGGGTTGCCATGCTCTGCTCTAGGAGATCTTTCCGCCCCGGGGATGCAACTAGCATCCCCTATGGTTCCTGTGTTGCAGGTGGATTCTTTACCACTGAGCCGCTGGGGAAGCACAACTTCATCCCTTTACATGTAGGTGCTTTCAGACATTCTCTTGTAAAGACTCTCAATTAGCATTATCAGTTATTTTCATCTTCTTTACACCTTCTAATATGAAATACCACATAGCTCTGGATTCCTGGTAATTCTTTTGTTTCTCTTCTAGTTCCTCTTGTCTTCTCATGGATGTCACATTTCCCTAGTCAGCTGTCTTTGGCCCTTCTCCATCTACATTCTGCCTGAATGATCTCACACTTTCACGGTTCTATCTATCATCAATACTCAATCTTTTTTTTTTTAATGATCATTTTTCTACCAATGTTCAAAGTTTAGTAAATACTTCCTGCTTTTGACCCTCACAGAGTTTAGAGATGTCTGTCATTGCCTCCCATACTCATCTGACTTCACCCAGTTTGTGCATTTGTGTCTTGTGACCCTGATTGAAATAGGAGGATATGGCCAAAGGGGAATCTATTCTCAGGCTCAGTTAAGACAATCAAGTTATTTTTGGGAACTTGACCCTGCACTATCAGGAACAATGCTGATTTAACAACCCTAGTCACAGTGTGGTCTGGCGGTACATTTTCCTTTACATCCTTGTTAGTTGGATGGGCATGTCCAACTCTTTGCTACCCCATGGATAGTATCTGTCCATGGGATTTTCCAGACAAGAATACTGGAGTGGATTGCCATTTCCTTCTCTAGGGGATCTTCCCAACCCAGAGATCAAACTTGGGTCTCTACACTGCAGGCAGATTCTTTACCAACTGAACAACCTGCAAAGCCCATTTCATCCTTAGGTATCAGTTATACATTTATCATCTGACTGTTGAAAAATCTTAGTTTATGAAAACATTTGCATTTTAATTAACTTGTAAAAAATAAAGCTACCTTTTCAAAATTAAAACAAAAATCCCCCCAAACAGTGGTCTATCAGTATCCATGGGGTGTCAGTTCCAGGATCCCCTTGGATACCAAAATTCACAGATGCTCAAGTCCCTTACATAAATTGGCATAGTATTTGCATAGAATCTACTCACATCCTCTTGTAAACTTTAAAATATCTCTATATTACTTATAATACCCAATACAATGTAAATGCTATGTAAATAGTCACTGGGCTACAGCAAATTTAAGTTTTGGTTTTTAGAACTTTCTGGAATTTTTTTCCCCAGGAATATCATCTATATGAGGTTGGTTGAATCTGTGGCTGTGGAACTGGTGGTTGCAGAGGACTGGTTGTACCTTTAGTCAAAACAAGCTTTTTCAGAAAGGCTGATTGTGTAAGGTAGATGATAAACTGATCTACTCAATAGTAAGGCAAGAATCACCTGTTTGTCAGTGTAAAAATCCCTTCCAAGAGTACATATATATCTGGTGAGGGGTAATTATGATCTCTGTTTTCTAGATCAGGAAAAAGAAGCTTGGAGAGATTAACTAGATCTGTTCAAGACTGATCCCACAGCTGGAAAATGAGAGTGCCAAGGTTCAAATCCAGGGCTGACACCAAAGCCTGTAGTCTTAACTACTATGCTTATGGTGTGGCAGCAAGAGAATCAGGAACAGGTGAGAAGTCACACTCCTACATATAAGAAGGCACACTGTGCACAGCTCAGCCTCCCAGCCTTCCCCCAACACAGCTTCCCCTCCCATTCATTAGCACCCAGACGGAAAGGCAGAAAGGAACTGGAGCTGCTTCTCATAAAGGCTGCCCCCAACTAAGATGGACACCAAGCAAAGTCTTTGGCAGATATGTTTACACAGAAGAAGAATGCCAAGGGCCATGCTTCCTGCCCTCAGAAAGCTTGGTCTAGTTTATACCCAAAGATCATGTCCTCAAATTGCCCACAAATACATGGTGTGCTCAGGGACTGTAATACATGTGCACGTATACGCCAGTGTGTGTAGCAGATGTAACAGTCAAGTAAATGCACATGTATGTGGAGAGCACTGTAGATTTTCTCTAAAAATACCCTAGCAGCTCCATTCTACTTAATAATGTAATACTTCACATAGCTGAGCTAAATGGACTCTCAACCTAGCTATGAGAAAAATAAAAAAGGTTTACTAAATAAAAGTATACCTAAGCTTTAAGGGTTACTGGTTAAACTATTAAGGACTCCTTCAAAGTAACCTCAAGCACTTAGAAGTTTTCCATTTACATGCAAAATCAAGACTAAGGCAATTGCAAATTCCTTAAGGCTCATGCTAGGTAATATGTGCTTTATGTTTTTTATATATACATATACACACAAATGAAAATATAACATTCTTTGAAAAACACTGTATTTAAGATTTTAAGCTAGTTAGTTTAGGCTTCTCTCTACTTCCTCAAATATTGCAAGTTAGTATGGATTTATTACACATGATGAAATTTCAGAAATAATCAAAATTCTAAGAGTTAAGCAATGATGAAAAGTGGGAGATTAGCATAATGGAGATAATTAGTTATCACAGCTTAAATTCTAAGATCATATACCACAATTTAAATATGAAATGTGGAAGTAATCCAAAAAACTAATAAAAATAAATATCTATTTTAATCAGTATCGTACTTTCTCCCATTAATTATTTCTATCCATTTTAGCTACAATTTCACAAGGGAGACAAAGTGATAAAAAGGGGCCACTCTTGAAAAATTAGAAATTTCCTAGGACCACAGTGAAAAACATAAAATTTGGTCTATAGGTGTTCAGAACAAGCATCCCCAAATGGGCTACTCTTCAGTTCAGTTCAGTTGCTCAGTCATGTCTGACTCTGCAGCCCCATGAACTGTAGCACGTCAGGCCTCCATGTCCATCACCAACTCCTGGAGTTCACCCAAACTCATGTCCATTGAGTCGGTGATGCCATCCAGCATCTCATCCTCTGTCGTCCCCTTCTTCTCCTGCCCCCAATCCCTCCCAGCATCAGAGGTTTTTCCAATGAGTCAACTCTTCACATGAGGTGGCCAAAGTATTGGAGTTTCAGCTTTAGCATCATTCCTTCCAAAGAACACCCAGGACTGATCTCCTTTAGAATGGACTGGTTGGATCTCCTTGCAGTCCAAGGGACTCTCAAGATTCTTCTTCAACACCACAGTTTAAAAGCATCAATTCTTCAGTGCTCAGCTTTCTTCACAGTCCAACTCTCACATCCGTACATGACCACTGGAAAAACCGTAGCCTTGACTAAACGGACCTTAGTCGGCAAAGTAATGTCTCTGCTTTTCAATATGCTATCTAGGTTGGTCATAACTTTCCTTCCAAGAAGTAAGCGTCTTTTAATTTCATGGCTACAGTCACAATCTGCAGTGATTTTGGAGCCCCCAAAAATAAAGTCTGACACTGTTTCCACTGTTTCCCCATCTATTTCCCATGAAGTGATGGGACCGGATGCCATGATCTTCGTTTTCTGAATGTTGAGCTTTAAGCCAACTTTTTCACTCTCCTCTTTCACTTTCATGGAGAGGCTTTTTAGTTCTTCTACACTTTCTGCCATAAGGGTGGTGTCATCTGCCTATCTGAGGTTATTGATATTTCCTTGATTCCAGCTTGTGCTTCTTCCAGCCCAGCCCAGCGTTTCTCATGATGTACTCTGCATATAAGTTAAATAAACAGGATGACAATATACAGCCTTGACGTACTCCTTTTCCTATTTGGAACCAGTCTGTTCCATGTCCAATTCTAACTGTTGTTTCCTGATCTGCAAAGAGGTTTCTCAAGAGGCAGGTCAGCTGGTCTGGTATTCCCATCTCTTGAAGAATTGTCCACAGTTTATTGTGATTTACATTGTCAAAGGCTTTGGCATAGTCAATAAAGCAGAAATAGATGTTTTCCTGGAACTCTCTTGCTTTTTCCATGATCCAGTGGATGTTGGCAATTTGATCTCTGGTTCCTCTGCCTTTTCTAAAACCAGCTTGAACATCTGGAAGTTCACAGTTCATGTATTGCTGAAGCCTGGCTTGGAGAATTTTGAGCATTACTTTACTAGCGTGCAAGATGAGTGCAATTGCTGTGGTGGTTTCAGCATTCTTTGGCATTGCCTTTCTTTGGGATTGGAATGAAAACTGACCTTTTCCAGTCCTGTGGCCACTGCTGAGTTTTCCAAATTTGCTGGCATATTGGGTGCAGCACTTTCACAGCATCATCTTTCAGGATTTGAAACAGCTCCACTGGAATTCCGTCACTTCCACTAGCTTTGTTTGTAGTGATGCTTTCTAAGGCCCACTTGACTTCACATTCCAGGATGTCTGGCTCTAGGTGAGTGATCACACCATCATGATTATCTTGGTTGTGAAGATCTATTTTGTACAGTTCTTCTGTTTATTCTTGCCACCTCTTCTTTATATCTTCTGCTTCTGTTAGGTCCATACCATTTCTGTCCTTTATTGAACCCATCTTTGCATGAAAGTTTCCCTTGGTATCTCTAATTTTCTTGAAGAGATCTCTAGTCTTTCCCATTCTGTTTTTTTCCTCTATTTCTTTACATTGATCACTGAGGAAGGCTTTCTTATCTCCCCTTCCTATTCTTTGGAACTCTGCATTCAGATGCTTATATCTTTCCTTTTCTCCTTTGCTTTTCGCCTCTCTTCTTTTCACAGCTATTTGTAAGGCCTCCCCAGACAGCCATTTTGCTTTTTTGCATTTCTTTTCCATGGGGATGGTCTTGATCCCTATCTCCTGTACAATGTCACAAACCTCCATTCATAGTTCATCAGGCACTCTGTCTGTCAGTTCTAGTCCCTTAAATCTATTTCTCATTTCTACTGTATAATCATAAGGGATTTGATTTAGGTCATACCTGAATGGGCTACTCTAACACAAGAATTATTTTGAACTAAATGCAATACAGACCCTGTGGATTTAGGAGAAATCCACTGCTCCTGTCTTAACTACCTAGAAGAATTTAAATTGGAGATTTTTCCTAGAAAAAGTATTTACCAGAGGTAAAATTTATCTTAGTGGCCCCATCTTTATGACAGAACAAATACCTACTTATTAAATATATGCTGTTCTTAATCTCCTGAGAATGACCCTCCTGTCCTTGGAAGACCTAGACCCCCTACTTCATTCCTTAGCTCAGGATGGCATAAGTACCTCCTTTTACCTTTCTGTCACACTTATGTGGAGTCTCTGACCTCTTATGTGTGTGCATTCCTATATATATGAAGTTAAATTGGATTTTCTCCTGGTAATCTGTCTCATTTAATTCTTAGACCAGCCAGAAGAACCTGGAAGGGCAGAGGATAGTTTCTTCCTTCCCGACGACGCTCAGTCTTGAAAAGAGAGAGATGTCTTATTCTCCAACAATAATGCAAATTCTCCATTTGGTTGGAGGACATAATAAAAAAAATGAGAAGGTACATTTCAGTGATTTTTAAAGTTCGACATCCTCAACAATCATTCAAAGTACTGCCCATTAAGGAGGGGACTAAGACACCCCCCTCACACCTCACAAATCAAAAAGGGGGAGGGGCTCAAGATTACACTAAAGATTGCTTCTCTACATTTGAAACTCAGTATGAAGGGTTGGTGAGAAGTGTTCAAGATTGGGAATTTGGCTTGTTCATGCCTCACCTCCTTTACTGACCTTGTGCCCTGTCCACCTGAAAGCCCAGTGGACTTGAAATGTAAGGGGCTGTGATGACTGTTATTATAAATGACACTGTTCCTATCATCACTAATTACCTTCAAAGAACCAGGTTTCCTGGAGTTTAACAAATGAATAAAGAGGACATTGAAAAAAAACAAAACCAAAAAACCAAAGTATCTCTAGTGTTTCATCTTCTTAGTGTAGTTAGCCATGATTCACTTCAAATAAGAACTCACATAGAACAAATATTTTTTCTTCCCTGGCATAACAGACAAACCTCAATTAAATTTTTTTTTTTTTTTTTTTGCTGAAGTATCCTCAGGAAAAAAATGGAAGGAAAAAGAACACCACAGCTAAGTTTTAGGTAAGACAAAATTTATGCACTGATGGGAGTAGTTTTCTTCAGGATCTGTTCAAGATGACCACAAAGATAATGGAAGTTTCTCCCCTGCTCATCCCAAACATGTTGCCAGGGCTTCGGTGATAATGGTTTCCTCATCTACACAGAAGTGACTCAGGGGAGAGTACTTGAAAAGAACTCCTGTTTACCTAATAAAATTCAATGTTCAGAATTAAAATTGGGCCTGTCTCATATCACCCTCTTTGAAAGGACTCTTTCACAGGTGGCTCCTGGAGCAACTGAGAAGTCAGTCATAAGTCATTAAAGCCTCCCTCCCTGGGGAACAATCTTATTGATCAAAGCACCATCATGGTTTCCATGCTGAGCTCAAGAATCTTGTCTCTAACTGTAGATGGAATGATTACTTTCTTTCATGTTGTTTTTGGGTTAAGCTTAAAACTGCCTGAAAAATGGAAAGAATTTTATGATGGAAGATAATTTCACTCTATTCAAGCAACCTTGGTGAAGTCAGCAAAGAATGAGCTGAATGCACTGTATGCTCTAAGTTGGTTGCAGAACCTAGATCCTCCCTACAATTGTTTATGTCACCTTGCCTGTGTGCATATGCACATTCTCCTGGGAAAAGCACACAATTTTGACAGAATTCTCAGAACATATAAACAAAACTTCTTAAAGAACTGTAGACCTAGAGGTGTCCTTTGTGAGTGAACAAAAGCACTTTCATAGAATGTGTGTCATTAACTTTTGTTTGTGCTTTTGAACATCCACAGGTTTCCATCCAAAAGTATTAATACCATTGACCACAGTGAGAATTTGGGGGCCAATCTGTACAACCCTTTCCAATTTTCCAAATCAAGGAATCTAGAACGTACAGTGGGTTCCTAACAACGTGCCTCCAGAATGATCTATAGCCATAGTTCAGGCCTTCACACTGAGGCCTCACAGAGAAGCTGATGCACTGTCATCTCTCACTCCTCTGGTCTTAGTCCCTCTGGAGCCTCAGTCAGTCAGTCAGTCAGTTCAGTTGCTCAGTCGTGTCTGACTCTTTGTGACTCCATGTATTGCAGCACGCCAGGCCTCCCTGTCCATCACCAGCTCCCGGAGTTCACACAAACTCATGTCCATCGAGTCGGTGATATCATCCAGCCATCTCATCCTCTGTCGTCCCCTTCTTCTCCTGCCCTCAATCCCTCCCAGTATCAGAGTCTTTTCCAATGAGTCAATTCTTCGCATGAGGTGGCCAAAGTACTGGAGTTTCAGCTTTAGCATCATTCCTTCCAAAGAACACGCAGGGCTGATCTCCTTTAGAATGGACTGGTTGGATCTCCTTGCAGTCTGGAACCTCAGTGTCCTCTAATTTAGGGAAAATGATAATAATGGCACCAAACATTGCATATAATTCTTGGAAGTTAAACCAGTATTGAACCAAAGAAGCTAATATTCCTAACAGACTGGGCCATCTTGATGCCACTTTCAGCATAGCAGTTAATAACACTGTCAACACTTGTCCCTGCAAAACAAATAAAACTTCAATAACAAACCCACAAACAAACAACCCTAGCACTTTCTTCGAGGAGGATTCTTATAACAACTCAGGACACTAGTACCTAGAAATGCCCTTTCTCTATCACCACCCCATGAGGTCCTACCTCTCTGGGATAGAACCATGGATTTCTTCCCCCAGTTCTACCCCAACTAACCTGCCTTGTACTGTCTCTGTCAGCCTTTGTTCTAGAGGAAATCACTCATCTCACTCCTTTATCCTCCTCCTCTCCTGGTTCACTCACCATGAACAAGAGTTGAGATCATTTCCCTGGGCAGAAGGAGAGAGAGAAGGAAGATACTACCAAATACCAGTAATCTTTTATTTTTGTTTTTCACCAAGGCACAAGTATTTAGCAATGATCTTTGCAAACTTCTAAAGTGTTATAAAACTACATTAAGGTGAATAATCACCATCAATTAACTCACCAATCCTAAAATGAATGGGCTTCCTTGACACTCTTCTTGTCACTAATGCAAAAATTTTTGCACCAAATAATCATAACCTGTCTCAAATCTAATTTTCATCACATAACTTACATGTTTTAAGGACTTAGAGTTATCTAAGTTATCTATCTAGGTTGGTCATAACTTTCCTTCCAAGGAGTGTCTTTTAATTTCATGGCTGCAGCCACCATGTGCAGTGATTTTGGAGCCCCCAAAATTAAAGTTTGACACTCAGTTCAGTTCAGTAGCTCAGTCATGTCCGACTCTTTGTGACCCCATGAATCGAAGCACGCCAGGCCTCCCTGTCCATCACCAACTCCTGGAGTTCACTCAAACTCATGTCCATTGAGTCGGTGATACCATCCAGCCATCTCATCCTCTGTCGTCCCCTTCTTCTCCTGCCCTCAATCCCTCCCAGCATCAGAGTCTTTTCCAATGAGTCAACTCTTCGCATGAGGTGGCCAAAGTACTGGAGTTTCAGCTTTAGCATCATTCCTTCCAAAGAACACCCAGGGCTGATCTCCTTTAGAATGGACTGGTTGGATCTCCTTGCAGTCCAAGGGACTCTCAAGAGTCTTCACCAACACCACAGTTCAAAAGCATCAATTCTTCGGCACCCAGCTTTATTCACAGTCCAACTCTCACATCCATACATGACCACAGGAAAAACCATAGCCTTGACTAGACGGACTTTTGTTGGCAAAGCCTCATACCCCATACCCATCATTTTTTAGTGTTGTCTTCAGCTCTGTTTCAGTCACACTGCTGCCATACTCGCCTTGCTCAGTCCCATCTAAGCATCCGTGCTGAAGCCTCCGTTATCCCAAGAGGACCCCGTTCTTGACTATGACTTAGCGCATGTCATGCACTGAGATATTGGGATCCCCTTTCTCAAGGGATGCCCCTTCCTTCCCCCTCACATCTGGCGTCGGCGGCCTCTATTCATGTTGTAGAATAGTGAATAAACGTTGTCTCCCCACCTCTGAGACACCAGTTCACATCCATTACTCTTTCCCCAGACTCACTGCAGCTTCTCTATTGGAGTGGCTCCACACCAGTCCTTCTTCTGTTACCATCACACCAAGCCGTCCTTCCTAAGACAGATACTCACTGAGCCTCTATCAAAGCCAGGCACTGCTGTCCGCTGGGAATAAAATAATGAGCCAAACAGATAAAAATCCCTGCCCGCATGGAGTATGCATTCCAAAAGGGGAGAAGTGGATGCCCTAGACAGCTCACATTCATTTGAATTTCAGTATAATTCAGTTTTGATTTTACATTGAGTCAAGCGACTGCCCAGACTCCTGTGCTAGATATTCTGCAAAGACAGGTACCACCATCTCCTCCTAAACCTGCAGACACGGAACTACTCCTCCCATCTAGAGGAAGAGTCTGTTTCCTCTCTACCTGAACCTGAGCTGCCCTGTGATTCGATCAACAGTATCCTCAGAAGTTACCACTGTGCCAGTTCTGGACCTAAGAAGCCCAAAAGCTTCCTCCGTCTGGGAAACCAGGTACCATGTAAAGAAGCTCAGCCTATCCTGCTAGAGAGAAGGCTATGTGGAGAGAAAGACCCCAAGGAGGAGAACCGTGGCACCCTGAGTGACAGCCAGGACAAAGGCCACAGACATGTGAGTGAGGCCACCTCCTACCTTTCAGCCACCAGGTGAATGCAGCCCCATGAGTGAGCCCAAATAACTTCACTGGAGCAGAGACCATTACCAATGATGAATTTCTGAACTATAGCATCACAATCAATATAGTGGTGGTGGTTTTAAGCCACTAAATTTGGGGGTGATTGTTAGGCAGCAATAGATAACGAAGATCCTGCCTTCATGAGACAGAGTTCTTAGCCAGAGTCAGGGGTGGTATCTTCTACATGTTTCTAGGCCTTCATTACATCCATTACAGTTAGGGATTCCCTTGTGGCTCAGGTGGCAAAGAATCCACCTGCAGTGCGGGAGACCTGGGTTCAATCCCTGGGTTGGGAAGATCCTCTGGAGAAGGGAAAGGCTGCCCACTCCAGTATTCTGAATAGTCCATGGGGTCACAAAGAGTTGGACATGACTGAGCAACTTTCACTTTTCACTTTAGGCAAAATGGAAGTACCCAGTCAAGATCTGATGAGTGACTTTTTTTTGTTTGTTTTTTTTTAAACAGCTTTATTGAGTTAAAAATTACATACGTAAAGTTCATACACATGTACAGTTTAAGAGCTTCAAGTAACCATCACAGAATCCAATTTTAATTTTTTTTAGAATCCAATTTTAAAATCTTTTCATCACCCCCCCAAAAGAAACCCCACTCCCACTACAGTCAGTTCCTATTTTCCACCAACCCTCTGCCCAGCCCTAGGCAACCACTGATCGACATTCTTTCTGTCTCCATGGTTTTGCCTGTTCTAGACATTTTGTATAAATGGGATCATATACTGTCTGGTCTTTTATGACTGCCTTCTTTCACTTTGCACTCTGATTTCCAGAGTTATCACATTATTAAACTCAAAAGTCCAGTGTTCACTAAAAAAATCACAAGGCATACTAAGCAAAGTATGGTGCACTCAAAGGGATAAAACAAATCAACAGAAACTATCCCTGAGAAAGACCTAATGTCTGATATAGTAGATAAAGACTTCACAGTAACTGCCGTAAGGATGCCCAAAGGACTAAAGGGAGATACGGAAAAAGTCAAGAAAACAATGTGTGAACAAAATGGAAATATCAATAATGAGACAGAAAACTTAGAAAGAACCAAAAAGAAATCCTGGAGCTAAAAAATATAATTGAAATTAAAAATTCATTAGAGGGATTCAAAGGAGATTTAAGCAGACAAAAGACTCAGTGAACTTGAACATAGGAAAATGGACAGATTCTGATATCCTGGTTTACAAAAAGGATCCACTGAGGTAAGCTGTCATTGAACATAGTTCAGGCAAGTTCTGATGATTTTCTATTAGTTTTCTATTGCTGCATAACAATATTACCACATACATAGTGGCTTAAAACAACACATGTTTATCATGTCTGTGGGTCAGGAATCCAAGGACAGCTTTTCTGGGCCATGCAGGGTCTTAGAATGCTGCAGTCAAGGTTGTGGCCAGGTTCTCATCTAGAGGCTTGACAGGGGAAGGATCTGCTTCTCTACCTGCCTGGTTGTTAGTACTATTCAGTTCCTTTCGGTTGTTTGACTGAGAGCCTCCTTTTTTTGCTGACTGTCAGCTGGAGCTCAGCCCTTAGGCACTAGATGATACAGTTCTTTGTTGCATGGAGTTCTCCAATGGCCGCTTGTTTCCTCACAGCTCGAGAGGGAGAGACTCCAGCAAGATGAGCCTTACAATCTTATGTAATGCAATCCCATAATCTCATACATGTAATCACATATCTCCCATCACCTACGCATATATGATTGTTTGGAGGTCACATGTCCTGCCCACAAGTAAGAGAGGAGGATTACGCAGGGCATGAACACTGGGAGAGAGAGATGATAGAAGCCAGCTGTCAGTGGCCACAGTTACACAAATTAATAACGTGGCTACTTGTTACCATGGCTCTAGAACAACTGATCTTTTCCTAAGTTTATGGGTGTGAAGCAACTGGAGTCTCCTGCACTGCTGTTGGGAAGGCAGTGTAAATAACTTTGGAAAATGGTTTGGCAGTTTTTTGAAAAGTTAAAGACTTACCATATGACCCAGCCATTTCATTCCCAGATATTACCCAAGATAAATGAAAATAAACTCACATAAAGACTTGTATGTGAATGTTTATAGCAACTGTATTCATCATAACCCCCAAAAGGAAACAGCCAAAATGTCCATCAACAGGTGAGTGGATCAACAAAATAGATTTATCGATACTATATCTCAGCAGTAAAAAATGGAACAGACTAGTGATACACACAACTAAGTGAATAACTCTCAAAATTGTTATGCTGAGAGAAAGAAGCCAAAAAAAGTATTTCCTGTATGATTCTATTTATATAAAATTCTAGAAACCCAAACTAACCTATAGTACTAGAAAGCAGATTTGTTGTTGCCTAGAGTGAGGGATAGATGGACTACAAAGGGGCACTTGGATACTTGTGGGAGCGATGAAAATGTTCTATATCATAATAGTTGTAGTAATTCACAGGTGTACACATCCATCACACTCATCAAATTGTACATTAAAAAAAATTGGGAGGGAGCCATGCTGTGTGGCCTGTGGGACCTTTGTTCACTGACCAGGGATCAACCTGTACCACCTGCATTGGAAGTTCAGAGTCTTAACCACTGAATCACCAGAGAAATCCCCAAATTGTACACTTCAAAAGAATGTAGTTACTTGAACATAAATTATACCTTAATAATGTTAAGAACAAGAGTTAAATGAAAGAATCAGAGACATTTGAATATAGACACTTGGAAGATAAAGTAATGTTGATATTCGGTATAGGTGATTTTAAACAAAATTTGCCAATGTACCATTACCTCTCTCTGGTGCACTGGCCTGAAAAGAAACAGCTACACAAAACACTTCAGATATTAATTCTTTTCAAGGTGATAATCAGTTTGCTTTAATAGAACAAAGGGGTCATTTATCACTGAAAATTACTAGAGAGGTTAAGCATTTTTCATACCTATTGGCTATCTTATTTACCTTTATAATTGTCTGTTTTGTGAACTTTGCCAGTTTTTTCTGTTGGCTTTTTCCTCCTGGATTTTCTGTTTGTTTACTTGTCTCCTCAGCCTGGGAGTTTACTGGAGACAAGGACTGCATTTCATTTTTCTATCCTCAGTCCAACAGTGTTTGGTGTTTCGTTCACGAAATGTTTGTTAAAATTGAATTGAATGATCTTAATTCTCAGAACGCTTGGGAGATTTAATTTTATTATTTCTATTTTACAGATGAGGAACACAAGATGCAAACGCTGAAGAATCTGCAGTCACACAACTAACCGGGAGAAGTAGAACTGTAATCCATCACACTTTGACTTTAAACCATAGGTTTACTGAAATTGTCCTCCATCCTGTTCGTTGATGTTTCCCTGAGCCGCGTCTTCAGGATATCAACTGAGTATTTTAAATTAAAGTGGGCAAAGCGCAACCTCCCCTAGGCGCATGCGTCCCTTCCTTTTCCCACGGTAGGAAAAAAAGACACCGCCTTCTTTCCTTCCGCTTTGCACATCTTTTGGCCCGGGCGACTCGCCATTGCCTTTGGGGAGGTGTTCACTGGCCGAAGTGATGGCGACCGGGACCCCAGATTCGCAAGCGCGATTCGGTCAGTCCGTGAAGGGGCTTCTGACGGAAAAGGTGAACACCTGCGGTACTGACGTGATCGCTCTAACCAAGCAGGTTCTGAAGGGCTCCCGGAGCTCCGAGGTAAGCTAGGAGTGACCTCTCCGGGCCTAGCACCCTGGGAATCTCTTTTCTTCCTTGTCTGTGTGGAAGGAAGTGGGGTGGCCGCATTGCATCATGGGAATTGTAGTCCGTGAACTAGCGGAGAAGAGAGGAGAGCTCGTTCGCGGAGAGCGTGCTTTGAACTCTGGGGTGTTGTCTCTGGACAGGACTACTGGTTCTACGAGTCGAGGAGGGAGCAGAGGGGAATGGGGTGGGGAAGAAACCAAAGGATAAGAATTGGTGCTTTAAAGCATACATTGCGCTCGGAGACGGATGAGATAGTGATCCTATCGAGTTCCTCGTTTGTTTCTCAGAGTTGTCTTTAGTGAAGATCTGTCCCTTTTGGCCCCAAAATTTCGTGTGGTTTTGCCCTTAAGATCCCAGATACCTTTCAGACTTTATTTCTGCGCTGTCTTCCTTGCTGCACTGGGGGCTTTCTCTAGTTGGGACGAGTGAGGGGGCCTCTCTCCTTTTGTTGTTTGCGGGCTTCTCATTACGGTGGCCTCTCCTGTTGTGGAGCACAGGCTCTAGGGCGCGTGGGCTCAGTAGTTGTGGCGTAGGGGCCTAGTTTCCCTGCAGCATGTGGGATCCTCCCCCACCAGGGATCCAACTGGCCTCCCCTGCATTGCAAGGCGGATTCTTAACCACTGGACCACCAGGGAAGCCCCCTTCAAGACTCTTCTATATCGTGTGTCCACAGATTCATTCTTTTCTGACTTGTCTTTCTGGTCAAGTTTTTTGTTTTCTGTTAGCTTTCTCCTTTGCCGTGATTTTCCTCTCATCATCCTCTGGCTAGTTCCATGAATGGGATTGTTTGATGGCTTTTCACACCAGCAAGCTTTATATGTGTACGCTTTCTCCTAAAAGAGACTTATCCATTGTACCCTGAGAATTCAACCAAGTGAAATGAAACTATATGTCCACACAAAGACTTGTATGTGCTCATAGACATTTATCCAAAATAGCACCGAATTGGAAGCAATCCAAATGCCCATATGGCAGGTGACTGGACAAACAAAATAGGTCTAATGACCCAGCTTTTCGACTTCTAGGTTTTTACCCAGGAGAAAGGAAAACATGTCCATCGTTTTGTTACAGAGACCAACCATGCACATGGTGTATCATGTAAGATGTCCAGGTTTGGATTTTTTAAAATGGAAGATATCTTAAATATGCATGCAGAATAATCTGGGGACAGAGTCTTTCAGTTCAGTTCAGTCGCTCAGTTGTGTCCGACTCTTTGCGACCCCATGAGTTGCAGCACACCAGGCCTCCCTGTCCATCACCAACTCCCAGAGTTCACTCAAACTCATGTCCATCGAGTCAGTGATGCCATCCAGCCATCTCATCCTCTGTCGTCCCCTTCTCCTCCTGCCCCCAATCCCTCCCAGCATCAGAGTCTTTTCCAATGAGTCAACTCTTCACATAAGGTGGCCAAAGTACCGGAGTTTCAGCTTTAGCATCATTCCTTCCAAAGAAATCCCAGGGCTGATCTCCTTCAGAATGGACTTGTTGGATCTCCTTGCAGTCCAAGGGACTCTCAAGAGTCTTCTCCAACACCACGGTTCAAAAGCATCAATTCTTCAGCGCTCAGCCTTCTTCACAGTCCAACTTTCACATCCATACATGACCACAGGAAAAACCATAACCTTGACTAGACAGACCTTAGTCGGCAAAGTAATGTCTCTGCTTTTGAATATGCTATCTAGGTTGGTCATAACTTTTCTTCCAAGGAGTAAGCGTCTTTTAATTTCATGGCTGCAATCACAATCTGCAGTGATTTTGGAGCCCAAAAAAATAAAGTCTGATACTGTTTCCACTGTTTCCCCATCTATTTCCCATGAAGTGATGGCACCGGATGCCATGATCTTTATTTTCTGAATGTTGAGCTTTAAGCCAACTTTTTCACTCTCCACTTTCACTTTCATCAAGAGGCTTTTTACAGAGTCTTTAGGTTTCTATAATTTCTCCTGTAGACCATTGTCTGGCTCATAATTAATCCAATAGCAGTGTATCTTAGCTACTCATTTTCAACAAGTATATTTGATTTTTGACTTAGTTTTATAGTAATAACAACTCTCTCTCCCCCACTCTTCTTTTCCTCATATTTCATCATTATTCCATTAAGTTATGTAGTTCCTTTAGCAAGCATGATATGTCTGCAAGTCTTCACCTTCATATATGAGTATTCAAAGTATTAGTTTAGGGTCTGGTAGAATTATCTTTACAAAATTAGCTTTTACCTTATGTCCTTAGTTTCTATTGATAGTGGCTATAAGAAACAACTGTATAAAAATGTGTTTACCATAACACTATTGTTGAAGTAATTGATCTGGTGCTCCCAGATATGCTTTGTATGAAGTTCCACGTGGTACATTCATTTTAGGATCCAGAGGGCTTCCCAGGTGATTCAGTGGTGAAGAATCTGCCTGTTAGTGCAGGAGCTATGAGTTCAATCCTTTGGGTTAGGAAGATCCCCTGGAGAAGAATATGGCAGCCCACTCCAATATTCTTACCTGGAAGAGCCCATGGACCAAGGATCCTGACAGGCTACAGTCCACAGGATTGCAAAGAGCCAGACACTACTGAGCACTCCCTCAGGCATCAGAGGAAAATTTACCTGTTTTAAAGAATTGCTATGTCGCCTTTTACCAAATAAGAATTATGAAACTTACTGTGCTTCATCTTTTACCTTGGCTGCACAGTTGGTTTTAGTGGTAGACATATCTATTTCTCCTTTTCATGATTTTTTAGGTTCTTTTTCTGTTATTTGTTTTTTTTTTCTATGTGTGTGTTTTATGTAGCTTAATTCATACATCTTCATAATCATTGATAAAGGAAGTGCTTTTCTTACAGAGAGGAGTTTCACTTGTCCAAGTTCATGCAGTAGCTGGGAAGGGGTAGTACTAAGGTTCAAACCTAGGCAGACTGGTTCTAAACCCACACTCTTGGATGCCACTTCTTGTGGCCCCTAGCTGGATTAAGTGGTCAAAAAACCACGGTACCACTGTTGACTGCCCTGACATGGCTTGCTGCTTCCCGTTGCAGCTCCTCGTGTATTTTTCACAAGAGTTTCTTCTGTAGTAGATTTAGACAGGGTGCTTAGTAAGTGGTATGAATTGAGTTAAGCTGAAATCAGCCCAGTTTTCTGGGACAGAGTTGATACACTTCTCAAGTGGAACTTTGTCTTTATTTTAAAAATTGGTTAATATTTTATTTATTTAGTTTTAAATTGGAATATAGTTGCTTTATGGTGGTGTATTAGTTTCTACTGTACAGCAAAAATGAATCAGCCGTATGTATACATATATCCCCTCTTCCTTGGATTTCCTTCCATTTAAGTCACCACTGATCACTGAGTAAATGTTTCTGTTCTATACAGTCAGTTCTCGTTTGTTATCTATTTTATACATAGTGGTGTATATATGCCAATCCCAGTCTCCCAATTCATCCCATCTCCACCTTCCTCCCTTGGTATCTTCGTCTGTGTCTCTATTTGCTTTGCAAATAAGTTCATCTATGCTGACTTTGGGCTTCCCAGGTGCTGCTAGTTGTAAAGAACCTGCCTGCCAATGCAGGTGACATAATGAGAGACATAAGGAGGGTTCGATCCCTGGGTTGAGAAGATTCCCTGGAGGAGGGCATGGCACCCCACTCCAGGATTCTTGCCTGGAGAATCCCACGGACAGAGGAGCCTGGCAGGCTATAGTCCACAGGGTCTCAAAGAGTTGGACATGACTGAAGTGACTTCGCACACACACATGCATGCACACATACCAACCTTGGCTTTTTACTAGATCTCGTACATGACACTTATCATGTACCATGTTGCATTTTTCTATAGTTACTTAGGACTTCCCTCATAGCACAGTTGGTCAAGAATCTGCCTGCAATAAAGGAGACCCGTGTTTGATTTCTGGGTTGGGAATATCCTCTGGAGAAAGAAATGGCAACCCACTCCAGCATTCTTGCCTGGGAAATCCCATGGACAGAGGAGCCTGGCAGGCTACCGTGCATGGACTTGCAAGAGTCAGATACAACTTAGTGACTAAACCACCAACATAGTTACTTATGCATATTTTTGCCATTTTCTTTACTAGGCCCTGAGGTTATGGGAGTATTACTGATTTTCAGTCCTTCTTAGCCCACAGAGCATTGCTTCCCTCTTCATCAGTCTCAACAAAGCTGTTTTGTGTGAATATAAGACAAACTGGTGTTACAATAAGTATGAGCAAGCCTGGGGAAAAGTTCATAGACATGTACAAAGATTCTATACTCAGATTGTTTTACAGGTGAGTTTCAGATGTTGTTCCACTTTAAAGAAACCGAAACTGGAGATCTTAGGTAATATGTTATGTGCGTGGCTGGTTTATGTAAGCAAATAAATACATCAATGTCAATGATTATGTCTGCCATCATAGAAAAGGCCCTGGTCCTGCATGCCAACAGCCCCGGCATTCCAGGCCATCACAAGTCCCATCAGGTCTATCTTCTGAATAACTCTCAAGCCCCTCACCCTGCCTTTTTAAACTGTCAGTTCTGTGGTTCAGGTCACTCTCATTACTTTCCTAGAATACTGCTATATTCTCCTAACCAATCTCTGCCTTCAGGCCTGCTCCCTCCATCCCCCGCACTGCCCCATCTAATCCATCTTGCTCACCACATGCTAAAACAGTCAATCTAATCATGCCACTTTTTTGTAGCATTATACTTCTGAATTCCAAGCACCAGCCTTTAGATCTCAGCTTAGAAGTCACTTCTTTGGGCTTCCTTGGTGGCTCAGTAGTAAAGAATCCACCTGCCAAGGCAGGAGACATGGGTTCGATCTCTCATCCAGGAAGATCCCACATGCCATGGAGCAACTAAGCCTGTGGCTACAACTATTGAGCCTGAGCTAGAGCCTGGGAGATGCAGCTACTGAAGACTGCACGCCTAGAGCCTGTGCTCTGCGACAGGAGAAGCCACCACAGTGAGAAGCCCACACACCGCAACTAGAGAGTAGCCCTCGCTCGCTGCAACTAGAGAAAGTCACGTGTAGCAACGAAGATCCAGCACAGCCAAGAGCCATACGTAAATAATGAAATCAGGAATTTAAAAAAAAAGTCACTTTGTTTAGGAAGCCTTCCCTGAGTGCCTGCCCTGTAGTGGGTTAGTCACCACTGCCCCCAAGCTCCCCTGGTATCTAATGCATCCCCTCAGCACCTACCACAAGGTATCATAGGACCTTTGTCTTCTCTAATCCCAGTTTGTGAGCCCTGAAAGCACGGGGGCTATGTCTCTTACTGGCTTATAAGTGCTTAATAAATATTTGTTGAATGAATGAGGAAGATACTATTAGAATCTTCAATTTGTTGGTCACCATCCCTCGGAATCTTCAATTTGTTGGTCACCATCCCTCGTCTGTAGGAGTTTGGAGTTTGCCATTTAAAAGTGGCCACAGGGAGGAAATAGGAACTCTCCTACTTGGTGGGAATGCAAAATGGTATAATCTTAACAGGGAGGGTGATTTGAGAATATGTAGCAAAATTAAAACCCTCTGATCCAGCAATCACAATCAAGATTCTGAGTCTATCCAGAGATGCCGGCAAAAAGATACAAAAAGATATGTAAGGTATTTTTTTTAGCACTACTTATAATAGCAAAAGACTGGAAACAGCCCCAAAGTCTTTAGTAGAAGACTGGTTAAATAATCTTATGAGACATCTGTACAGTGGAGTGCTCGGCAGCCCAAAAAGAACAGGTGGAGATTCAATATTTATTGCTGTAGGTCTATCTCAGTATATATTATCTAGGGAACATGGCATGATGTGGAAGAGTGCATATGGTAGGGTGCATTTTATGTAAGATGGGCAAAATATACACACATGTCCATTGTTTTATTAAGGAACAATGGAAAGATAAACCAAAAACTAACTTAAAAATATGTATGCATAGAGGAGAGATACCAGGAGAGGAAGAGGCTGGATAGAAGGTCTTATTTTATTGTTTTGCCTTTAGAAGCAAGTAAAATGTTACTAACTTTTGAAGTTAAAAAGAAAAAGTTGCAATAGGGAAAGAAGTCCGGAGGCTGGATCAGTGCTGGTTTCTTGTTAATTTGAAGTCATCTGACCCAGGGGAACAGGGAAGATTGGTAGACACACGTAACAGGAGCTCCCTTTCATGGCTGGTCTTCATGTCTGCCAGTAACAGGGTGCCTCAGGAAGTGGAACACCTCTGTTCCTCTCTTCTTGCTATTCAGCGCAGAGTCAGATCTGCTGACCACAGGCCACCCAGCTGAAACAGAGCTCACTCAGCCTCTCTCTCTTTCTCTTTCTCCGCCGCAGGGCGCAGCTATCAGTGAATTCATCAAAATCCCCTGCCCTCTTCCTCCTTTCTTTTCTCTTCCCCAGCTCCATCTGACCACTCTTCACATGGTGCTTTCCAAGTTTGAATCCCAAACTTCTTTCCAGGTCTTTCCTGAGCACCCTCCTCCCCTCCCCACCCTCTATATCTATGTTTCTCATTCCATTTCTAAACAGCTACATCCCTTTGTCCTTTAAAACCCTATCCTAACTCTTGCCCTCTCCCTCCCTACAAACAACTCCAAATCTCAGATTTGCCTCAGAGAATCAGAAGTTAGGTTCTCACTGGGCTTGTGGAGCCAAAGTTTGTTTTCGCAGACTTTTCCTCTCCTCACTTGATGAATAAGCTCAGCATTCTGGGGGACTTGATTTCTCAGGCAATGGCCTTTGGAACAGATGTCGAGCCCATGCAAGCACTGCCATAGTGACAATGAAACGGATTTTCAACATGAACAAATGGGAAATTTTCCTCCTTTACATTCGGAGGGTTTGTATTTGTATGCGGTGGCAGAGTAGGGGGAGGAGAGAGGGCCCTGGGAGAACAGCTGCAGAGAGAAGATTACAGGAAGTTTGGAAATTTTGATTTTTACCATTTTATTTTTGTCTTCCAGCTGCTAGGTCAGGCAGCTCGAAACATGGTACTCCAGGAAGATGCCATTTTACACTCAGAAGATGTAAGAAACAATTTCTGTTACGATTTGAGTTTTATGTGCAGTTTGTGTGGCTTCAGGGAAGTGGAATGCTCTATTTCTCTCTCTCTTTTTTTAATGCAGAGTTTAAGAAAAATGGCAATAATAACAACTCATCTTCAGTACCAGTGAGTATACACTCTCCAGTGCCTGCTGTACTTGCTACACAGTCACTCTCTGCAGGCTTACTCTTGTGACCTTTGTGCTTTTGCTTGTTTTCCCTAAGGCGGGAACCAGGAGTAAAGTGTCAGGAGAGTGGTGGGCGTGGGGTCGGGAGGGGGTTAGTCAAGGATATGTTCCCTCTGGAATAGATGCCTGACACTGCAGAAGAAGTTGGTGTACAGGGTGCGATCAGAGTGGGAATCACCTTTGTGAACCTCGCTTATATTTTGAGGGCTTCTTAGAAGGAGAGACTGCAAACCACATAAGGCCAGGACCCATCCAGGACCACACACATGCATAGCCCTTGCCACTTGGTGGACACTTAAGTGGTATTTGTCAACTGTCTGTGCCTGAGGGCTTTCCCAGAGTGGCTGTACCTTCCCTGGGGAATGGAGTGCATCATTGACCTTTATCTTACATTCCCATGTGCGTGCTAAGTCACTTCAATTGTGTCACCTCAGTCGTGTCTGACTCTTTGCAATGATATGGACTGTAGCCCTCCAGGCTCCTCTGTCCACGGGATTCTCCAGGCAAGAATGCTGGAGTGGATTGGCATGAGCCCTAACTACCTATAAATCATCCAGCAGATTCTGAAATATAGAGACTCCCTTCTCCATTATAGTTTTGGAAAAAATTACAATTTAATTAACTTTTCATCTTACTTCATTTTGCTTTTTATTTTATGCAGTTGATATTACACTTATGTACCTATTGGAAATATCTGACTGGGAATTTAACTCTTGATATTTAAATAGCTAAAACATTCATTCTGGGGGTATGTACCTATCAGGTATGTGACCCTTCAGCTCCACGTACCCAAACTGAAGTTGAGTCATCCTTATAGTCGGTTGGACCACATCCCTCAATCTGATAGAGTATTATTACATCTTTAGGTATAAAATCCATCTTTTCAGCAACTCTGCGCTCAGATAGTAAAGAGGGATTCAATAGCACAATCTTAGGATAGGATGGACAGAAATAGAAAATGTGACAAGCTGGAAATATGTCCTTCCTATGTATATATCTGATCATAGATAACTTCTTCTAGGTTGCTACATTTTCTTATGTTTATTTTCCTCTTTCCTTTTCTGATTTAGGCAAGAAGCTATTCAGAAGAAGTAAGTAACCCCAAAGGTAGAGGAGTAGGGGGCCAACTAACTGTAGCAAGCTGGGGGGAATTACACTGCTGGGCCTAGGATGAGTATAAAACTCTGGTTGACATAGACCCTTAAATTGATTTAGGTTCTAGGATAGCTCACTGAAAATATAAAGAATATTTCAAAAGCATGCAGTAAGTCAATTCACTTCTAGCACAGGCTTTCTAAAAGTTATAGGGTGTAGAGAACCAACCTTAAGGAGTAGACAACTTTTTACACTGGTAATATTTGTTAAGTAGAGTAAATGTGCTGCAGTCATTGAACAGACTTGTATGTTTGTGTGTGTGTACTTTTTTTAAGTGGAATAAATCAGTCCCTTGCAATATTTTTATATAATAATTGGCTTTACAGATCTTCTCTTCATATTTTGAACATGTCTGGTCCCCCCACCAGTGGACCAATATAAATTTTTGATTTAGCTTCAACAGAACTATGCATATATGTTTTGTGCAAATACTCTGTGCAAATCATTTGCCCAATGAAATGTCTTGTGTTTTTTTTCACATCGGTTGATTTTTTTTTTTTCAGTATCTAGTTCTCCATTTTTCTAGGGAGAACATATGATATTGTACCTTCAGGGATAGTAAACCGTTACAAACAAAGAATGTAGAGAAATATACCCCTGTCTCTGTACCCAGTCACGAATCTGACCCCATTAATAGCCCCCATATTTAAAGCCAAAAGAAAATATGATTGCATAGAGGGGTTGCTATGATGACAAGATGCCCATTGTAGATAAACTTTTTTCTCTATCCTAATTTATAGTGTTGAGCAGTCTTCAAATCTACAGGACCAGTTGAATCATCTATTGAAATAGAGCGAGTTAGAAGAGGGCAAAAGCACTTCTTTGCCTGATCCTGAGGAGGAAGTATCTTACATAACCATGTGCTATGGGTTTGATTTTCCATTTTCTTCTCCAAAAGTTAAATTAGAAAAGATCTGTGATGATGAACAGTTTCTCCTGAAAGGAAATTAGGTGAATAAATTTTAGAAGCACTTCTTAAATCAAACCAACCCAGGCTTTCAGTGAATTTTTAAGTTGTTCTGTTAGTTTGATATTAAAGCAAAATTAAAGGATGTCTTAGTTTTTCCCACAGAATTTTAATATGTCAAAAGCCATGTTGTCTAAATGTGTTTCTTAAGTAAATACTGAGTAGTGTTTTAAATTCAGACTTAGAGATTCTACTGTGAATTTATAAGAATGATTAATATTTTTTAAAGACTTTTTTTCTTTTAATCATATTTTCAGGAAATATTTTAATTTCATGGTCACAGAATGATGATTAGGTAATACCGGTTGTTTTCTTTTCTAGTAACTAAGAAGAGATACTTATTTGTTGGAGCAAATTCCTTCATGAAAATTAGGCAAATGGTATCATATCTGGCCAGCTGCAACCTCCTGCCTTGACCTTCATTCCTAGGGTTTCTTTGTTGTTGTGACTCTTGATTAAGTGGCCTTGGGTTCATTTTGTAATTTTGCTAGTCGTCAGCAAATTCACTTGTATGACACTGTTGCCAAGTAAGGACTCAGCTAAATTACCAGGATTGCAGTATAAGGTTGTGCCATGTAGAAAACCTTATGTTTGTAGATGTATACCCATGTTCACTGAATTTATCTTATTAAATGTCATTGACTTTGTTCTCAAGTCTGAATGTCTATGCTTTGTTTGAATTTAAAATGGGACTCCAACCTGGTTTAGCTCTGTTCTTAATTCACTAAAGTATTGGGAGAAAGCTGACATAAGAAAATCGTGTTTTTACTGAAAGAAGAAAAGCAAATGTGAATCCAGTTTAATTCATATTCTCTATCATCAAGTTGACTAATGTTAGATTATATATATATTCCTCATTTTATGTATATGCACATTAACTTAAAGTAAAAAATAGGTATGAAGGAATTCAGTTATGTATTCATTCTATAAACACTTATTACAATTATTAAATGGAAACAGGCTCAATTTACCTTAAAAAGAATGGTTGCAAACTTACATCAATTGTCATATTATGAGTAAAACATCTGAAATATTATCTGAGCATGTTACTATCAGTTTCTATTTAGCATTTCACTGGAAGCCACACCTGGTGCAGAAATTAAAATTAAATGTAACTATTAGCAATGAAGAGACAAAATTGTTGTCATATAGTAGAATTATCTTCTTAGAAAATCCAAGGACTGATTTTTTTTTTTAAGTCACCAGTTTAGAAAACAAAACAAAGTTTAACCATCCAAATATACACAAAGCAAAGAAATATTTAAGATGAAAAAAATTAACATATGCTGGAACAAATATTAAAGAAGCAGTAATTGCTTAGGCTTCCCAGGTGGCTCAAGTGGTAAAGAATCTGCCTGCCAATGCAGGAGACGCAGGTTGGATCCCTGGATGGGGAAGATCACCTGGTGGAGGAAATAGCACTTATTCCCATATTCTTGCCTGGGAAATCCCATGGACAGAGGAGGCAGGCAGGTTATAGTCCATGGGGTCTCAAAGAGCGGGACACAACTTAGCGACTGAACACATACACGCTATTGTTTATGTTGTATCTGATAAAATAAATTTTACAACTTAATTTTCACAATTAAAATTAAAGATGAAATTTACATTAAATAATGAAACCCTAGTTTTTTGTTGTTGTTCAGTCACTCAGTCATGTTGGACTCTTTGTGACCCCATGGACTTCAGCACACCAGGTTTCCCTGTCCTTCACCATCTCCCATCTTGCTCAAACTCATGTCCATTGAGTCAGTGATGCCATGCAACCATCTCTGACTCTGCCATCCCCTTCTCCTCCTGCCTTCAATCTTTCCCAGCATCAGAGTCTTTTCTAATGAATCAGCTCTCTGCATCAGGTGGCCAAAGTATTGGAGCTTCAGCATCAATCCTTCTAGTGAATATTCAGGATTGATTTCCTTTAGGATTGACTGGTTTGATCTCCTTGCAGTCCAAGGCACTCTCAAGAGTCTTCTCCAACAAAGAACATAATGCCAAAATACATGAAAGAAAAGTAGGCAAATATGAGAATAGGCAGAAATATATACATAATTTAATAGCTTGTTTCTTATAGAAATAGACAGATTATGTAGAATTAAATGGTGATCAACCATATGGAGACAAAAGATATTTCTTTAAAATAACATCTGGGTTATAGAGGATATGTTGGAGGATAATTTCAAAATAATGAAAATTCAAATTTTATGCAAGTGAATTTATGTGGTGACACCCCAGCAGTACTATAAAAGAAAAAAAGTCATATTTTAAAGTCATACCGACTCAATGGACATGAGTTTGAACAAATTCCGGGAGAAAGTGAAGGACAGGGAAGGCCTCTATATTAGGGATAAAGTAGAAATAAATGTTTCCCCCCCTCCCCAACCCAAGGGGTTTGTGGTTAGAATTTAGAAAGAGAGCAAAAGAAATCAAAGTAGAATAAGAAAACCAAGCATGTGTTACAAAAGTTAGAAAAATATATGAAACCATTAATTAGTTCTTAAAGATTAAATTGGTTAAATGTCAGCTCAATCATAAAAGTATAAATTAGTAAATTTGTAATTGAACAGGAGATATATAAGTCAGTTAGATTTGAAAAGAATTATCAGTTTGATTCTGTATAGACTAAGGTATGGGTTTTCCAGTAGTCATGTGTGGATGTGAGAGTTGGACCATAAAGAAGGCTGAACACCAAAGAATTGATGCTTTCTAATTGCAGTGCTGGAGAAGACTCTTGAGACGCCCTTGGAATGCAAGGAGATCTAACCAGTCAATCCTAAAGGAAATCAACCCTCAGCTGAAGCTCCAGTACTTTGGCCACCTGATGCAAAAAGCTGATTCATTGGAAAAAACCCTGATGCTGGAAATGATTGAGGGCAGGAGGAAAAGGGACAAAGAGGATGAAATGGTTGGATAGCCTCACCAACTCAATGGACATGAGTTTGAGCAAACTCTGGGAGAAAGTGAAGGACAGGGAAGCCTGGTGCATTGCAGTCCATGGGGTTGCAAAGAGTCCGACACAACTTAGTGACTGAACAACAACAAATCAGTTTGATGCTGAAAATTTAATTATTAGTATCAACATGTCTGGTTCATTAGAAAGACATAGTATTATAAAACCGACATTTAAAAAAGAGTATGTCCCATCTGGTTATGAGAAATAATCCATAACTTGTCAAAAATAACCAGTTAAAATGACATCTGTTTGTAATGGCTATCCTGAGACTTTTCCAGAGTATCAAAGAACAAATCATTTCCGTATGCTCCCAAAGTATAGAAAATGATAGCAAGATACCCAGTTCCTTTGCTGAAGTAAATGTAATTTTCATAAAAAAAATAAATTGAGATAACAGGTATTTAGGAGATACTTATTTATGAATATAGATGCAAAAATCCTAATAAAATCTCTGAAAAATCAAATAGAGAAATATTTAGAAGAGTTGCCAAAATAATTCCAGAATTACAAAGTTGATATAACAGCTGCAAAATACATTAGATTACTAGGAAACAATAAAAATTATACATCACTGTAATAAGCACCAAAAGGGGGTTAGAAAAAATTCAACTTCTAATTAAAAAAACTCTCTAAAAGTATGTTTTAGAGGAAAGTATCATAGGACTCCAGAATATTATAGCTGTATGGGGCCTCACAAGTGATTAAATTCTGGCCCCATGTTTAACAGATGAAAACACATAGGCAGGGAGATGAAGTGACTTATCCAAAGTCTCTGAGCTTGGTAGTCTTGACTGCTAGTCTAGCTTGCTAATATCTGTTACTTTTCTTTTAAATTGAGACAAGGGTATGTGTGTGTGCTCAATAGTGGCTCTTTGTGGCTCCATTGACTGTAGCCCCTCAGACTCCTTTGTCCATGGAATTTTCCAGCAAGAATACTGGAGTGGGTTGCTGTTTCCTCCTCCAGGGGATCTTCTCGATCTGGGGATTGAACCCATGTTTCTTGTATCTCCTGCACTGGCAGGTGGATTCTTTACCACTGCACCACCTGGGAAGCCCCAGAAACAAGGATGCTTCCTATCTTTTCTAGTATTTAGCATCATACAAAGGAAAGATTTTTGAAACTGAATCGTAACCCATTTACCCCTGCTGCTTCATCTCTGGTAGGTAAACAGCCAGTTGGTATTTCTATTAATAGCTTCTGTTTAACTGCTCCTAATGTTTGGAGAATCTTTTACTTGGGGGTGCTGGCCATTTTGGAAGCTCTACTGGAAAGATGGCTCTGTGTATTGAACCAAAATCTGCCTTTCTGGACCATGCTGGAATTGTCAGACCAATAACCTACAAGGTTAGATGTGTGGAGTTCTACACAAGGCCATCCTTGGAGGTAAAGAAAGAAAACGTGAAAATATCTGTGTATGTTTATGTTTTATTTTTAAAAGAGAAGATTAGGGACTTTCCTGGTGGTCCAGTGGCTAGGGCTCTGTGCTCCCAGTGTCGGGAGCCTGGGTTCGATCCCTGGTCAGGGAGCTGGATCCCACATGTAGCAACTGAAAGGGTCCTGCACAGCACAAGAAGGAGCCACATGCTGCAACTGGGATCCAGCTTGGCCAAATAAATAAATAAGTATTAAAAAAGAAAATCAGCCTTTGCTAATATTTTCAATATGGCTTGATTTGAAAGCACGTGTACCATTCAGCAGGAGTGATGGCGGCAGTGGTGGTGGTGGTGTAGTCACTAAGTCATGTCCGACTCTTACGGCCCCATGGACTGTAGCCTGCCAGGCTCCTCTGTCCACGGCATTCTCTAGGTAAGAATACCGGAGTGGGCTGCCATTTCCTTCTCCAAGGAGTGATACTAAAAACAAAAAAAAACCTGTGACTGAGGCCCTGACCAATCAGGATGAGTGATGTTCACAAGCCATCTGGTCCAAAACCAGCCCTGCACACTAGATACTTGAGGGAAAACTGGGAATAACGCAGTGTAAGTTGATGGTGGTTTGTTTAATTGTAGCATATCTGTGTGTGGTTAAGTGGATTTAAGCCTTATCAAATGGTTCTTGTGAATAACCGCAAATTGAAGATAATATAATAAAACAAGCACAAGTGAACAAGTAGAAAATGATAAATTTCTTTCCTTAACCTCCTACTCATCTGTCCTTTCAAGATAAAGTTACCATTTTAACAATGAGTGAGAAAGTGACTACTTTTCTAAACGAACTCATTTTAAATGGAGAGTTCAGTTCAGTTTAGTCTCTCAGTTGTATCTGACTCTGTGAAGCCATAGACTGCAGCACCCCAGGCTTCCCTGTCCATCACCAGCTCCCGGAGCTTGCTCAAACTCATGTCCATCGAGTCAGTGATGCCATCCAACCATCTCATCCTCTGTCGTCCCCTTCTCCTCCTGCCTTCAATCTTTCCCAGTATCAGGGTCTTTTCAAATGAGTCAGCTCTTTGCATCAGGTGGCCAAAGGATTGGAGTTTCAGCTTCAGCATCAGTCCTTCCAGTGAATATTCAGGGTTGATTTCCTTTAGGATTGACTGGTTTGATCTTCTTGCAGTCCAAGGACTTGCAGTCCAATATTCAGGAGTGTTTTCACCATTAAATGATTGCCAAAAACCAGGTATCTATAAAAATTTAATTAAAAAAAAAACTTATTTTTACATCCTTAATAGTTAGAAATATTCTGGCCTATAAGAATATTCCAACAAGGATCATTTCCATGGGTTTAGTTTGTTAAAAATACAAAAATACAACTTCCTCTTAATATTTAAAAACTAACTGACATCTGGGAAAATTGTTATTATCAGATGGGATTGAAAAGTAAGTAAAATTTGGTAAATTTTCTGTTCAGATATCCTTTTAATTGAAACCCCATATCTCCTTACTATCCTAATGAATAGGAATTCTTGTTGTTACCACAAAATAAAATGTATTAGTGGAGGAAAAACTAAATTAAAAAAAAATTTCTGCAAGATGAGATGACAATACCTAGAAAACAAGTGAATTGACCAAAAAATACTAGAGGTTAAAAATGAACCTAGCAAAGTTGCTTCCCTACATACCATTCAGTGTAGACTGTGAACAACTACATAATGTATGAGTCTATCGCTGTGACATTCTGGGAAAGTTGGGAGAACAGATGGATGGTGGTTTAGAAGCTGGAGGTGGAGAGATTTACTATACAAAGAGGAACGAAGAAACTTTTGGGTGAGAGAGTCTCGATTATAGTGATGTGTACCTTGTTAGAAGTCACAAAACTGTGAACTTTATTTAAAAAGGTGAATTTTACTGAATGTAAATTATATCTCAATACACTTGACTTTAAAAACTAGATTGAGAAAAGGTGATTTCATTCCCTAAAGAGGCAAAAATCAATGTATGTGTGGATGTTAATATGAGCGTTATAAAATGAAAATTACAGTCGATCAATAAAGGAAGATACTAATTAACAGTAATAGCCTTTTCCTGGTTGGAAAGACCGAAAGCCAAGCTGACATTAGGCGCAGGAGGGCCAGAGCAGCTCATGGGGACACGTGGTCCCTCCTACCACACAGGTGGGTGCCTGCCCCGGGGGCGGGGGCGGGGGCGGGGGCGGGGGCGGGGGATCAGGCCTGCTTGTCTGGGGGTGGGGCCTCGGGAGCGCTGGGCTTTGAGAGAGGTCTGCGGGTACTCAAGTCCTGGAGTCCGGAGAAGGTGGAGATAGTGAGTGTGGTCCTTCTCCTCTCCGCCCGCCCCTAGAGCAGGCCCTGTGCCCGAAACTCTGCTCCCTCCACCTCCCACTGTCGCCACCACCAGGGAGCTCCGGCTCTAGGCCACCCCTCTGCCCCGGGGCTCCCCCACCTCCACGCTGGGCTCAGCGCCCTGGCTTTTCAGCTGCCTTTTCTCCCTTCCGGCAGTGGCGACCCCGCGCGACGCTGAGATCCGGAAGGACGTGCAGGTGCCAGTGGTTGCGGTGGAGCATCGGCTGAGTGGGGACTTTAGGCCTTTGGAAGCCCGGCCTGGCCCGCCAGGATTCCTGGGGTGGGGGCAGGGCCACTTCCGGGCTTGGAGCTTTACAGGGAGCAAAGGCCGGCCAGGCCTCAGTGGGTTGGAGTGGGGTTGTTGGGGTGCAGGGGGCCTTACCCCAATGGACACCAGCTCTTCTTTCCCCACCCCTCACCCCACCTTTGGCCCCTGGGTCAGACCTACTATGGGCAGGTGCTGAAGAAATCAGCAGACCTCCAGACCAATGCCTGTGTCACTGCAGCCAGGCCGGTCCCCCAGCATATCCGGGAAGCCCTGCAGAATGTACACGAGGAAGTATCCTTGAGGTAAAGTGCTCTGTGCTGCCTCCATGAAGACCCCAGACAGCAGCTTTCTCAGAAGACAGTGATGCCAGGTCACTAGAGTTAACCCCCCTCCTCCAGTCCATGGGGCTTGCCTTGTGTGTCATAAAATTGGTAAAGCACCCACTGATTATCTTACTGCTCTGTTGAAGAACATCCAGTGACACCCCCTCACCTCCCAGCTCCAAACACTGCCCCCTGCCCCCCGACCCCCCCAGTGCAGAACCCTTTACTCACAGGATACATTCACACTCCTTTGACCTGACATTCCAACCTGTTCAGTTTGGCCCTACCTTCCTAACCAGTCTTGGCTCCCTCTGATGCCCTGGACTACTCTAGGCTGACCTTTCCTTTCCTCTTACCATCAATGCAGCCAAGATGATTTCTGCCTGTGCGGCATGCTGTTATCACTCTGGAATGCTTTCTGAATCCCGCCTGTCCAACACCTCCCTGATGTCCTACCTACTTTGTGAAGCTGTTTTCAGTCCTTGAGCACTGCTTCCCCAGACCACACTGTTTTTCAGTAAATCATAGAAAATGTTTTCTGTGTTTGTGTTTTACCTCCCTCATTAAATACACTTGTCTTACCTTTCTTCTTCAGTAATGAGTTTGTCCTGGACCTGCATTAGATGTTCAGTTAGTGCCTAACAAATATTTTACTTGGTTTATTTGTTACTACCTGGAACAGCGCCCATCAGTTCAGTGGTAACAAAGCAGTGATAGTCAGCCTTCATGGAGCTTCCAGTATATTGGGGAAGACTAAACACCAAAAGAGAAATTGAATGAGTGATGGAAGGAAAGGAGGGAGGGAAGGAGGAAGGATTTATAAGATTTAGTGGTTCCATGTCTTCTAGTTTCTAGATGGAAAATAATAGACACTTGCATATATTTTCTATTTTCCAGGTATTATGGCTGTGGTCTGGTCATCCCTGAGTGTCTGGAAAACTGCTGGATTTTGGACCTGGGTAGTGGCAGTGGCAGAGATTGCTATGCTCTTAGTCAGCTGGTTGGTGAGAAGGGACATGTCACTGGAATAGACATGACAGAAGGTCAGGTGAGGCAGTTTCAGGGATAAGGAGGAACAAATTCTGAAAAGCAGTCTTTTAGAGATGAAGTTGTTTCCTTGTTACGTGTCAAGGATAATTTAAGAAAGATGCTAAATGCAATGCTCATTTCTGCCATTATTGCTTCCCGACTCAGAAGCTGAGAACTTTGAGGTTTAGGGGCCTCTCTGGGAGAAGGGAGTCAGAGGTTTGATCTGATATATGAGTCTCATGATGTCTGGATGGAGTTTGATCTTTTCCTTCTTTCTATCATTTATCCTGAAGGATTTTCTTGAATGAAGAGTTTATTCAAATAAAACCCATGTATCAAACAGGGGGTTTATGCTTCATTGAATTGTCCTATGTTGTAGTAAATTCTCCTTGCCCAGATGAACCTTGTTTACTTACCTAAAATAGTCTGGGGGGAGTATATTCCATTAGTAATAGGAAATTTTAGGAGAATATTAGTGCATTCAAAAATGTTGATTATCAAATCTATTTTTTTCCTTCCTGTAGGTGGAAGTAGCTAACAAGTACATTGAATATCACATGGAAAAATATGGGTTCCAGGCACCCAATGTGACTTTTATTCATGGCTACATAGAAAAGTTGGAAGAGGCTGGAATCAAGAATGAGAGTTATGATATTGTTATGTAGGTCTGCATCCTTACTGTTGTGAATATAGCCCATTTATGATTGAACACACAAACATCACCACTTTTTGTTGAATGGATTCTCATTTAGGGGCTTAAAGTAAACTTAGGCTGGCTTAACAAAAGGATGGAGCTAGCCTGAAGCACTTGTAGTCCACCAGCCACCTAACATACTAGCCTAAGAGAGAACATATTTTAAGCTGAACTGTGGTTTATGAATGCGCCCAAAAGACCAGCAAGACTCCTGAGTCTGCTTGTATAATATACATTGATCTGTTATTTTTAGTATGATTTTCATTGCAAATGATAACATTCTGTGCTTCTGTTTTCCCTCCGAGTTGTCAAATCATGCCTAAGTGACAGCCTTAATAAAGCTGCCTCTGTGGAACTCAACCTATTTACACGTGGTGTAAGAAATGCCTTGTGCAGTAGGCGTCTGGTCCCAGATCATTTTGTTGAATGGCCACCATCATGCCTCAGAATATTTTCTGCACACTCAAACTTGCTAACAGTTTATTGAGATTCTAAACACTCTATCTCCCTTATCTTGGGACAAAGTTGAGTGTGGGAAAGAGGAGGAAGGTGGGAAAAATGGTATAGCTTTGAGAAAATGGTGGGAACCACCTTTAGGGACTAAAAGGATTCGAGGGTGTCTTAGTGGTCTGAAGGTGTGCTTGACATTCTCTCTGTTCTTTTTTAGCTCCAATTGTGTCATTAACCTTGTACCTGATAAACGGCAAGTGCTGCAGGAGGTATATCGAGTGTTAAAGGTGAGAAGAGGGAGACAGGCTGTCTTTGAACATCAGTGAGAACATGTGGAATCTGTCCTGTCCTTGTCCCCTTGAGCTGAGAGCTCCAACTCTTAATTTATCCATTAAATTAGAAAGAGTGGCAGAAAGAGGGGGTGACTAGAATACCTGAGATATGAATTTGTTTCCGTCTCAGGTTGCAAAAGGTGATAAATCTGAGAGTCACGATTGTGATTGAATATGTTAAAATTTGCTTTTTTGACTGTTTTTCCTCCTGCTTGCTGCTGTAGAGGAGCCTAGAATAGCATCTGCAGAGCTGCGGGACCCTTTGGACTGACTCCTACAGTTATTTTGAATGTGCTCTCCTAGCATGGACAGTGTTTCTCAGTGCTCCTTATTTTGTACCCATCAGTATTCCATTCTCTTTGGGAAGTTACAGAAGGTGAATCTTTTACACTAACTACTCTCTTAAAGGGAAACTTGCAGGCCCTCCACACCCTCTGTATGTATCATGAGATGTATCTCTTCATGATAGAAGATTCTGAGATTCTTGGTTTATATTACTGTTGCAGAGATCAAGGGCTTTTGTTTGCAATTCAGGAGACCCAGCTTTAAACGATCTCTGGGTTGGGAAGATCCCCTGGAAAAGGGAATGGATACCCAATTCAGTATTCTTGCCTGGAGAATTCCATAGACGGAGGAGTCTGGCAGGCTACAGTCCATGGGGTTGAAAAGAGTTGGACACTATGCAGAAATGATTTAACAGTGTCTTAATTAGTATGCCATTATATAGACCAGTTCATTACTTTCACCAGGGTGTACTTGTAGAAGGTAGAGACATTACTGTAGAATCTAGACCTCCATTCTCTTGAAATTAGCTAAATAAAATCTTAAAATTCCTGACAACTCATATGCCTGAAATTTTAAGGACGTTTAAAAAGATAATGTGTTATTACAAAAATAAATAACAGTGTTGCAAAAGTTATATAATTTTTAAGGAAGGAGACTTAATGAGTACTGTTTACTTCTGTTCTGTGAAAGCCTGGTCTGCTTTGCTTCAGATTGATTAAGTTTGTAAAGTTATTTTATTAGCTATTGGCTGACCAGTCCCAAAGAAAGGCAATGCCAAAGAATGCTCAAACTACTACACAATTGCACTCATCTCACACGCTAGTAAAGTAATGCTCAAAATTCTCCACGCCAGGCTTCAGCAACATATGAACTGTGAACTTCCAGATGTTCAAGCTGGTTTTAGAAAAGGCAGAGGAACCAGAGATCAAATTGCCAGCATCTGCTGGATCATGGAAAAAACAAGAGAGTTCCAGAAAAACATCTATTTCTGCTTTATTGACTATGCCAAAGCCTTTGACTGTGTAGATCACAATAAACTGGAAAATTCTTCAAGAGATGGGAATACCAGATCACCTGACTTGCCCCTTGAGAAACCTATATACAGGTCAGGAAGCAACAGTTAGAACTGGACATGGAACAACACACTGGTTCCAAATAGGAAAAGGAGTACGTCAAGGCTGTATATTGTCCCCCTGCTTATTTAACTTCTATTCAGAGTACATCATGAGAAACGCTGGGCTGGAAGAAGCACAAGCTGGAATCAAGATTGCTGGGAGAAATATCAATAACCTCAGATATGCAGATGATACCACCCTTATGGCAGAAAGTAAGAGGAACTAAAAGGCCTCGATGAAAGTGAAAGAAGAGAGTGAAAAAGTTGGCTTGCTCAACATTCAGAAAACAAAGATCATGGCATCTGGTCCCATCACTTCATGGGAAATAGATGGGGAAACAGTGGAAACAGTGTCAGACTTTATTTTTTTGGGCTCCAGAGTCACTGCAGATTGTGATTGCAGCCATGAAATTAAAAGATACTTACTCCTTGGAAGAAAAGTTATGACCAACCTAGATAGCATATTGAAAAGCAGAGACATTTGCCAACAAAGGTCCGTTTAGTCAAGGCTATGGTTTTTCCTGTGGTCATGTATGGATGTGAGAGTTGGACTGTGAAGAAGGCTGAGTGCCAAAGAATTGATGGTTTTGAACTGTGGTGTTGGAGAAGACTCTTGAGAATCCCATAGACTGCAAGGAGGTCCAACCAGTCCATCCGAAAGGAGATCAGTCCTGGGTGTTCCTTGGAAGGACTGATGCTAAAGCTGAAACTCCAGTACTTTGGCCACCTCATGTGAAGAGTTGACTCATTGGAAAAGACCCTGATGCTGGGAGGGATTGGGGGCAGGAGGAGAAGGGGACGACAGAGGATGAAATGGTTGGATGGCATCACTGACTCAGTGGACATGAGTTTGGGTGAACTCCGGGAGTTGGTGATGGACAGGGAGGCCTGGTGTGCTGCGATTCATGGGGTCGCAAAGAGTCTGACAGGACTGAGCTACTGAACTGACTGAGGCACTGAAAAAAATTCTTGGCAGTTGGCTATTGACTGTAACTAGAGAGGAAGCAAGTAGTTATTTGTTCAAAAAGGGTCAACTCAGGAACTTCTGTTGTTTTTGTAAAACTTGATTTTGTCCCCTCATGCCTTTCTTTGCTATCAGGGACTAATGTAATCTTTAACCTTGTTTGGATTAATTCTGCTGTTTCAGCATGGTGGGGAGCTATATTTCAGTGACGTCTATGCTAGCCTTGAATTGCCAGAAGAAATCAGGACACACAAAGTTTTATGGGGTAGGTATTTGTGTTTTGTTTTGTTTTGAGGCAGATACTCGTTCAAGTACAGCATTCCATCCTGCTGATGTCCAGGGTGAGGCTTTGTGATGTGGGAACGCATGGCATTAGGTAGCAGGCTTAGGTTCTTTTCCTCCTCTGACACTCAACTCTGATAAGACCTTGGGCGATTTAATTACTCTCTTTGACTCATGACTTCCTAACTATTAAATGTAGGTAGTAATTCAGTCTGCCTCATAGGGCTGCCATGAAGATTGAATGGGATAATGTGTGTGAAAAATTCTTTTAAAAGCTCTAGTGTGGAAATGACGCCAGTTGCTCCAGAGATGGTATGTCCTTAATTCCCTGTATTTTCATCATTATTCTCTTGTTGATCCCTTGAGTGTTATTTTCATGGAGTTTCTGGACATTGAGGAGATAAATGGCATGTGTTTGGTCAGTCTGGCTATGAAATCAAAAGTTCTTTTAAAATAAATTATGTTCACTTTTTTCTTATTATACAGTAAGAAATAGATATTGTTGGGACTTCCCTGGAAATCCAGTGGTTAAGACTCTGTGCTGTCAATGCAGTGGGTGCAGGGTTGATCCCCTATCAGGGAACTGAGATCCCAAAAGCTGAGTGGCGTGGCCAAAAAAAAAAAAGTTGGAAAATACAAAAAGAAAAAATTACTACTAAACATGTAACTCTTTAATAGTTTAGTATATACACTTTTAGGTTTGCTTTTTTCCCTGTGGGTGAGTATAAAAATATTGGGAATATATTGCATATAGACTTTAGTATTCCAATTTTGTTTAGCCTATTTCCTAAGCCTAAAATTTTAAAAAATATTTAAAGGTATATCATACAATTTTACAGCTGAACCATATTTTATTTGGCCATTTCTTTCTTGGTAATGATTTAGGTTGTTTCTAATTTGTTGATGTAATGAACTTGAAAACTAGAAATGCCTTATGAACGTTAATAGTAATTACTGTTCTAGTAGCAGATTGTTATAAGGTTAATCTGGAACTAAGAGGCAGTTTTGTAATTTTTCTTGTATTTTTTTACTCACATAACATAGTGCTTTTCAGAATGTGACCTAATATATGCATGAATATTATGATTGATAGAACCATTAGCTAGCATATCCAGCCTTGACCTTGATTTTCTAGACCTTGGAGGACTCTCAGGTCCTTCTATTTTTCTAGGATCTGTGTTCTAAGTAATACCATAGCCTAATCAATTATACCAGAAGAATAACTTTCTAATATCTAGTTGTATTGGTTGATCTGTGATTTTTCTTTTTTTAGGTGAGTGCCTGGGTGGTGCTTTGTACTGGAAGGACCTTTCTATCCTTGCCAAAAAAATTGGGTTCTGCCCTCCACGTTTGGTCACTGCCAATTTCATTACAGTTCAAAACAAGGAGCTAGAAAACATGATTGGTAAGAAACAGTAGCAGGCACTGTTGTAACTCCACCCTGAATGGTTCAGATTTGGTGATTAGCAAGTATCTCCTCAGTGAGTCTCACTGAAGGACACTGTGTCATCTGGAAATCTCCATCTTATCTCCCCTTTAATGGCAGCTTCCCAAAGTTTGGTGTTTAATAAAGCCCGTTGAAGTTATTCAGTAAATAGAGTCATTTGCCCAGAAAGGTGATT
Organism: Ovis canadensis; assembly: GCF_042477335.2. Lineage (NCBI taxonomy): Eukaryota > Metazoa > Chordata > Mammalia > Artiodactyla > Bovidae > Ovis > Ovis canadensis. The sequence continues at coordinate 38,904,911 of NC_091266.1, forward strand.
GACAGCATGAAAGCAGATACCATCTTTGTAATATTTAAGTCTTCATCTATTGAGCAGACTAGTAACCACTGCAGTGCTGGAGACAAACCATGAGTGTATTCTGTTTTTAGGCGACTGCCGTTTTGTTTCTGCAACATTTCGTCTCTTCAAACTCCCTAAGACAGGACCAACCCAAAAATGCCAAGTTATTTACAATGGAGGAATCACAGGACACGAAAAAGAACTAATATTTGATGCAAATTTCACATTTAAGGTAACTAAAGATTTCCATGACTTCCAGCATTCTTCCTCTTCTTTTGCTCCACAAACCTTTTCTTAATCTTGCATTGCTTCTCACTTTTCTGGTCTTGGTATATGTGCATGTGTCTGTGTGTCTGTCTATATACACACAAACACACACGCATACTTGTGGGCTTCCCTGGTGACTCAGATGTAAGAATCTGCCTGCGATGTAGGAGGCCCAGGTTTGAGCCTTGGGTCAAGAAGATCCCCTAGAGAAGCAAATGCCACCTGACTCCAGTATTCTTGCCTGGGAAATTCCATGGACTGAGGAGCCTGGCGGGCTATAGCCCATGGTGTCGAAAAAGAGTCAGACACGACTTAGTGACTAAACAACAACAAATATATATATATATATATATATATATATATATATATATATATATATTTGCTAAACCATTAAAATGTAAGTTGCAGATATCATGACATTTTACCTTTAAATATTTCAGCATGCATCTCCTAAGAACAGAATGTTCTCCTACGTAACCAAATATCATTACCTTAAGAACTTTTTTGTGAGAAATGTCATTCATACATCAGAGTAATGGCATTATAAAGATGAGAAACTGTGAGAGTACTGAGCAACAATATTTCAGTTGTTTAATTATACTTCAGGATTAAGGACTTGTTAGTGTTTAATGATGACACTGATATTTTTAATATTTTTAGAGTAGGCTTTGTTTTCTCAAAACAGGTAAGTACAGGCTTTGGAACTAGATAGTTGGTTTCAAATTCTAGCTATGTTATTTATTTATTACTTGAATAAACTTGAATATGCCTCCAAAATTGTTTGAGAAACTGTTTGCTCCGCTGTTAAAGTAGGGATAATAATATTACTATGTGGCAGATTTTCTATAAAGATTAGCAATAATGTAGTAAAACATTGGTACTGGGAACTCAGTAAATAGAAGATACAGTCATTATTTGTTTCAAATGTGGAAGAACTTAACTGTTTCCCTACTCTGATGTTTTGGTCTAGATAGCATTTTCAGATTTCTTAAATACTCCTGGTGCTACAGAGCCATTAATGCTTTTTCACTGATATACTGCCACTTGCCTGCTCAGTAGAGTTGCAGAATCAGTAAAATCATCACTCTGGTCTAGTGGCTTTCAAAAAAACACATTTCTAATGGCAGAATTATTTTTTATTGAGACATAGTTGGCACATAACACTATATTAACTTTAGGTATAAAACATAGTGATTTAATATTTGTATATATTGCAGAATGATCATCCAGTAAGTATATAGTTAATGGCCGTTACCATACGTAATTATACATTTTTTTTTCTTATGATGAGAAATTTTGGGATCTTTCTCAGCTACTCTCAGATATATAAAACAGTATCATTAACTACAGTCACTATGCTATACATTACAGCCTCATGAGTTATTTATTTTATAACTGTGAGTTTGTATCTTTTGACCCCCATCAGCCAATCTGCCTACCCTCTACCTGCCCCCAGAATTTTTTTTTTCAGCAAAAGCAGGCAGATTCTTTACCAAGTGAGTTATCAGGGAAGCCCACAGTTTTATTTAAAAGACCAATATTTAACTATGTGTAGGTCCTTGCCTTATGTAACCCCAGTATCTGAAGGGATACAAGCAGAATTTATTGGACAGGAGCAGAAATTGGACAGCTCAGAATCTCCTGTGTTAACTCCTGGTTCCCAAGGCATGGACCCTTTATGCACCTCCCAGGCACATTGGAACTCAAGGAAATACACCATAAAAGCCATTAGTCCAAAGACCTCATTTTAGCAACAAATAAGGTGAAACTTGGAGAGCAATGGTTTTCTACATTTGCTTCTGAGCAGAAACTAGACACTGGAGCGATGAGTGTCTTTTTTTTTATGTTGCCACCAAAGGAAAACTGATAATGACACTGGTCAGTTCCATGGAGAAATAAGCGTGAAGCTACTAGCAGCAGGGTCTGAACATGAGAAAATACTATGTCAAAAGGTATAGTCTTTTATCTTGAGATACTACTCGATAGTAGTAGATAGAAGAACCCTTCAGGGTGTTTTTCTTCTATTCAGATGAAAGTGGCATCTCTAAGAACGTCTTTCATGCTTCCCTTCAGAAAGATGAAGCTGTTGAAGTAGATGAAGAAACAGTGGCTATCTTGAAGAATTCACGATTTGCCCAAGGTTTTCTGATCGGGCCAGATGGAGAGAAGTTGCCAACATGTGGAGCCTATACTGCTTTAGAAGTAAAGGTTAGCTTGGCTTTTAATTCCCTAACCTCAAACAGAGAACCATTTAAAAAATTGTTATGATCACCACAGACTGCTAAAGAAACAAATCATTATTCTTTTAGGTCACCATCATAATGTATTTCTAGGATTTTTGTACCTATAAAATGATCTAACTTCATAACTTCATTTTTCTAGTGCTGACTTGGTACTTCCATCAGTGGACTTTAAAGCATCCATGAACCCCTTAAAAGTGTATGTGTATTTTCTTGGGAAAGAGTCTGTTACTTTCATCAGGTTTCCAAAGAGGTACAGATACAAAAAAGATTAAGAGCTACCTTGGGGAAAATTCTGCAAAGTATACGTATATACATACACCTTTTAATGTGGCCTTCTGTGGTGGCTCAGCAGTAAAGAATCCACTGCCCATGCAGGAGATATAAGAGACGTGGGTTCTATCCCTGGGTCAGGAAGATCCCCTGGAGAAGGAAATGGCAACCCACTCCAGTATTCTTGCCTGGGGAATCCCACCGACAGAGGAGCCTGGAGGGCTACAGTCCATGAGGTCGCAAGGAATTGGACACAACTTAGTGACAAAACAGCAACAACAGACCTTTTTATATGAATAGTCAGAAAGATGGTACCAGCCTACATGCCTACCTGCAATGTATGAGAATACCTTTCCCCTGTATTCTTACTAATATGGTTATTACTTTTTTTTAAAAAAGATGATGGTTGGATGGCATCATCAACTCAATGGACATGAGTTTAAGCAAACTCCAGGAGATAGTGAAGGACAGGGAAGCCTGCCATGCTACAGTTCATGAGGTCACAAGGAGTCAGACATGACTGAGTGACTGAACAACAACTTTAAGAAAAAATCTTTGTGTAATCTGATAAGCAGAATAGAATTTGTTTATTTTACATACATTGAACTTTTTGGTTATGTTTATTGACCATTTACATTTCATCTATTGTGAACTTCCTATGTAATCTAAGACTTTGTTTATTATTATGTTGCAAATTTTTTCTCATTTATCTTTTCATTTGCTTTTTTTTGTTGTTGTGCCACATGGAACGTTGGACCTTCGTTCCCTGGGCAGGGATTGAACCCATGACCCTTGCAGTGGAAGCGCAGAGTCTTAACCACAGGGGAATTACCCTTTTTATTTGCTTTTTCTCCTGAATAGATGTTTTCAGTTTTTATGCAGTCATTTCCTTTATGGTATCTGGCTCTGGTGTTACCATTAGAAAGATCTGCACTGTGTGAACATTATAAATTTACTTGTTTTCTTTTAGTGCTTTTTAAAACTTGAGGTAAAATTTGCATAACATAAAATTCACTATTTTAACCATTTTTTAAAACCATTTTAATCTGTACAATTTAGTCGCTTTTAGTCTGTTTATAATGTTGTGCAACCATTACCACTGTCTAGTGCCAGAAAGCTTTCATCATCCCCCAAATAAATCCTATTCCCATTAAGCACTAATCCCCAGTCCTCCCCTCCCCCATCCCTGGCGGTAACTAATCTGTTTTCTTGTCTCTGGATTTGCTTTTTCTGGATATTTCGTATAAGTGGAATCATACAATACTTTGTGACCTTCTCTGTCTGGCTTATTTTACTTAATGTAATGTTTTCAGGGTTTATTCAAATAGCAGTATTTGATTCCTTTTCATAGCTGAGTAATAGTTCCTTATACGGCTATACCACAGTTTTTTCTTTCTAGTCCACTCATCACTTGAGAGACGTTTAGGTTGCTTCCACTTTGTGGCTATTGTAATGTTGCTGTGACTACGCATGTTTATGTGCCTCATGCACTTGGGTGAGTGGCTGTTTTGAATCCTTTTGGGTCTGTATCTAGGAGTGGAATTGTTGGGTCATATGGTAATTCTCCATTTAACTTTTTGAAGTCACCAAACTGTGTCCTTCAGTGGCTACGCCATTTTACAATCCTACCAGCAGTGTGCAAGAGTTCCCATTTCTCTGCATCCTTGCCAACAGTTGTTATTTTCTGTTTTGATTGTAGCCATCTTCGTTAGTGTGAAGTATTTGAGCCAGTAGTCCAACATATTCTAAAATGAATATTTTCTAAAATATCTTAGATTCTTATTTTAAAATTACTCTAGTAACTGAAATACTGGTGTAGCATTTTTAAAAGCATTTTATCACAAGTTATCTCCAGTCACCTCTCACAACCTCCCTATGAAGAAGGTGGATAGAGAGTGATAACAGATAGTGGCATCTTTCTCTTATTTATTTTTACCTTTCCCCCATTCATGCTCTCATAATTATTAATCCATTTGTTAATTTATAATATTCTATTATTTAGAACAGGCTTAGTGATGGATTTCGAGTCTTTTTTGTCTGACAGAACTTCTAACCTGCACCAAAGTCCTGCCGAGCAAAATAAGCTACTGCTCTTTCTGGGGCAGGATGGTGGGGTGTATGTACACGATAGACCAAGTACACATCTCGGCTCTGCCGCCTATGTGTAATCTTGGATTCCTTACCTAAGCTCCTCAAACCCTCGGTTTCCTTATGTTTAATGGCAAGATAATAATCCCTTTTCTCCTCAGATTGTAAAAGTCAAATGGAATGATACATGTAAATGTTAGGGAATGCCTGGCAAGTAATAACATACTCAAGAAACAGAGGTGGTTATGGTTATGGATTTTTATTTGCTAAGATTCTTGGTCCAACTAAAGACTAAGATCCAACCAGTCCATCCTAAAGGAGATCAGTCCTGGGTGTTCATTGGAAGGTCTGATGTTGAAGCTGAAACTCCGGTACTTTGGTCACCTGATGCGAAGAGCTGACTCATTGGAAAAGACCCTGATGCTGCGAAAGATTGAGGGCAGGAGGAGAAGGGGACAACAGAGGATGAGATGGTTGGATGGCATCACCGACTCAATGGACATGGGTTTGGGTGGACTCTGGGAGTTGTTGATGGACAGGGAGGCCTGGTGTGCTGCTGTTCTTGGGGTCGCAAAGAGTCGGACACGACTGAGCGACTGAACTGAAGTGAACTGAACTGAAGATTCTGGGTATCTTGGAACTGTGTTCTATGTGTTTGAATTCTGACCCTCTTTGCAGGATTCTTTCATCATTCTCTCATGTACCCTTTCTCCTGGCTCAGAATTTCTATACTCTTCAAAAATTTCACTTTTCTGCTCTTTATATTTTGTAGAAATTTTAGATACATGGGGCAAAAACATTGATAAACAAGTAACTCTTGTGCCTTTTCCTCCATCTTTTGTTACCTTGCAGTCTTTTTTTTTTTTCTTCCCGCAGTGCTTCTGGGATCTTAGTTCCCGAACCAGACATTGAACCCTGGGCTCCAGCAGTAAGCACCGAGTCCTGACCGCTGGACTGCCAGGGAATTTCCAGGCAGTCTTTTTTTATTTGGCCACGCTGGGTCTTTGTTGCTCTGCACCGGCTTTCTCTAGTTGCGGTGAGGGGGGCTACTCTTTGGTTTGGTGCATGGTCTTCTCATGTGGGCTCAGGAGTTGTGGCGCATGGGCATAGCTGCTCCAAGGCATGTGGGATCTTCCTGGATCAGGGATCAAACCCATGACCTTGCAGTGGCAGGTGGATGCTTATTCACCAGAGAAGTCCCCAAGCAGTGAAGCTTATTAGGGAATTCCATGGTGGCATAATCTGAGCTAAGTGTAGAAGCCATCTCTAGAGGTAAAAAGTGATTTTATGTTTGTTTTTTTTTTTTTGCTTTATTTGACTCTTGAGCACTCTGCTTTTGAGGGAAGAATAATTTTTGAGGGAAAAGTAGAGATATTTGAAGTCTGACTTTTCAGCCCATTGCATTTCATGAATGTGTTCCTGGTCTTTTGAAATGCTTGGTCATTCACTGATAACAAAATCTTGCTGGTCAAAATCAGTGTTTATCTGGAAATACTTTCATCATTCTATTCTCCTTTACTTGGTTTCCTGAATCCTGTCAGGTTCTGAAGGCTGTCAGAGGATTAGTTACAAGTAAACAGAATCTTTCCCCCAGGCCACTCTGGCTGGGAAACTGTAGTTAGATGTGTTTGCTTCTGCAGGAGGTAATTTTCTGCCAGCAGAGCTCTCCAGTACCTGATGTGCCTGACCTCTGGCAGGAATGCCAGTTTCTCCGCGTTTGGAATGGTTTATCAGAACCATCTCCCATCTCTCTCGCCTGACTTCTTTCAGCCTACGGTTGTGCCATCAGTTCCATGTTTCTGAAACGGGTCTAATTGACACTGAAGGAAGATTTGAAGAATGAAGCAGCTGTGTGTCCTAGAAATACAGCCTTGGGCTTTCGGAGGAGGACATTCTTATCTTTTTTATAGAAGACCTTTGTGATAGATTCCTGAGAACCACAAGCAGGAGGCATGTAGGGAATTGCTCGTATTTCTGTCATCTTATCAGTTGGTGCAGAAGAAGAATGAAAGTGCTGCTTCTTTCTGGGACTTGACTCCATAATGACGGTTTTTGAGAGTCCTTGTTTTTCTTTTTTCTTCTCCTCCTCCTCCTTTTTTAATCCTGACAAGCAAAGTGTATTTTGCTATTTAAAAGAATTATTAAAACCCTGCAGCATCTATAGTGATGCAGATAGGATGTGTGCTGTGTCCGGTCTTGCTCTAGTTAATAGTCCTGGGAGTAATCACATGATAATGTTGCTGTTGTTCAGTCACTGAGTTGTGTCTGACTCTCTGCTGCCCCATGGACTGCAGCACACCAGGCTTCCGTGTCTTTCACTGTCTCCCAGAGTTTGCTCAAACTCATGTCCACTGAGTCATTGATGCCATCCAGCCATCTCACCCTCTCTTGCCCCCTTCTCCTCCTGTCCTCAGTCTTTCCCAGCATCAGGGTCTTTCCCCATGAACTGGCTCTTCAAATCAAGTAGCCAAAGAATTGGAGCTTCAGCTTTAGCATCCATCCTTCCAATGAATATTCAGGGTTGACTACCTTTAGGATTGACTTGTTTGATATTGCTGTCCTGGGAACTCTCAAGAGTCTTCTCCAGCACCACAATTTGAAAGCATCAACACTTCAGCACTCAGCCTTCTTTATGGTCCAATTCTCACATCCATACATGACTACTGGAAAAACTATAACTTGGACTGTACAGACCATTGTTGGCAAAGTGCTGCCTCTGCTTTTAAATACACTGTCTAGATTTGTCATAGCTTTACTCCTAAGGAGCAAGCATCTTCTAATTTCATGACTGCAATCACTGTCTACAGTGATTTTGTTGTAGTCTGCTGCTGCTGCTGCTGCTAAGTCACTTCAGTTGTGTCCAACTCTGTGCGACCCCATAGACGGCAGCCCATGAGGCTCCTCTATCCCTGGGATTGTCCAGGCAAGAATACTGGAGTGGGTTGCCATTTCCTCCTCCAATGCATGAAAGTAAAAAGTGAAAGGGAAGTCGCTCAGTCATGTCCGACTCTTAGCGACCCCATGGACTGCAGCCTACCAGGCTCCTCCATCCATGGGGTTTTCCAGGCAAGAGTACTGGAGTGGGGTGCCATTGCCTTCTCCGTGTTGTAGTCTAGAGGACCTAATCTTTATCAAACAGTTAATATGTTGAAGGCACCTCATCATTTAGTCCTCATAATACTCCTCTTCATTTTACAAATGAAGAAACAGGCTCAGAGAGATTAATTTGCTGATCCAAGGTCACACAGCTAGAAAGGAGTAAATCTGAACCTACATCTATTTCTGGAGCTGACATTCTTAACCAGTATGCTGCACTAGCTCTCTATATCTATACTTCATAGAAGCACAGTTAGTGCTGGAAAGGACTGCTTGTCAGGGTGTCCCACCTTCTAGTTCCTTCAAGTTTTGAGAGCTCTTCGGGCTGGTTGCAGACATTTGGAAGTGGTGCTGATATTATTTGTACATCTTTCAGTTTGCCGCTGCCGCTAAGTCGCTTCAGTCGTGTCCGACTCTGTGTGACCCCATAGATGGTAGCTCACCAGGCTCCCCTGTCCCTGGGATTCTCCAGGCAAGAACGCTGGAGTGGGTTGCCATTTCCTTCTCCAGTCTTTCTGTTTGCAGTTACAAACAAAAAACTTGTTTGTAACTTGTAGGTTGCAGTCCACCAACAAATAATGAGTGTAAGATCATGTTTAATGAATTCATTTTCATTAATAAGGTGACTTGTGCATCTTCTTGATGTGCAGTCTTGTGCCTGGATTTTCTGACTGTTGGGACTGCTGGTAGAAGTATCTCATTAAAAGGTGAAAGGAGGAAAAATAAAGACTGCTGTCTTATCTTTTGAAAGTTCCACTTACTCTGCCCTGAAATCTTACTGGTTGTGGTTGGCAATCTCAACATCTGAATATCAGCAATTGCTAATGAGGGCCCTGGTCTCTGGGACTTCCCTTCTTCTCTTGCACACATTTCTAGAGATTAGAGTAAGGGAAGGGAAGAAGATCCAGCATGTCAGTAGCTCAGTTCTAAAAAGGTAAGAGGCACAAACAAACGGGAATCCCATGGAATAAAGCAAAATCAACTCTTCTGGCCCAAAAGGGACCTTTCAGAAGCTTTAAATGAAATTTACCTTGAAAATAGCGATAACTTGATTAGAAACTTCAGGAAAAGACAGCCACCTTGATAAGTGAGTCACTGATGCTGCTCCCAGACCCCGCAGAACTGTACAATTGTGTCCTCCTTGTAGGAAATAAGCGTTAAGTCCAGCTGAAATGCTAGTGTCTGTCAAAACATCTTTAACTTATCCTTTCGTCCTGGTTTGTCTTTTGACAGGATGTGATCACAGATCCATTTGAGCTTGCAGGGAGGTCTGACAGTGCGGAGTCCAGAAGCTCCCCCGCTGTTGGTGGCTGCTGCAGTGCAAAGAAATGCTCCTAAAACAACAGCTGACCAGAAGACAGTGCGCAGGAGGTGAAAGAATGAGTTACACGTCTTAACCCACCCTTTCCCATAGCCCATACTGCGCAAAAGAACAAGTGGCAGAAGTCCACTGATTTCTAGATAAAAATAAATGAGTTTAAAGGTTTACATCAAAATCACCTAAAGACCCGGTAAGCCAGTTTCCTCTTACCCGATTCTGGTGCCACCTGGTGGTCAGAAATGGAACTGAGCAGCAGTCGGGAAGCTTGGCCCATGGGCAAGGAAGGCTTTAGAAAAGAGAGTTGGCCGAGTCTCAGGGAAAACATCTTCCTTCTGACCCGCATAGAACCCTTTCGACTTTTCACCATGTGTGCTCATTAAACAAAGCTCCTACTGAAATCATTCGAATCATGCCAAAAGATTGCCAAATCAAATTTGGTAGGAGTGCTCTTGAGATAATGGTCTTTTATATCAGTTTTTTTCCTCCAATGTGCAATTGAATGAAGAAAAAACCCAAGTGTTCATTTTTTTGACTTCAGTTTACCCTAACATAAGACAACGTGGTGACCATATGCAGTAAATCCTAACCAGATCAGGAAAACAATTTGATACTTTTTAAAAGACAAACTAGAGGTAAAAATGGTGGGTTTTCTTTTCCTTTATAAAATTCCCTAGTTAAACCTATAGGAAAGTATTAGGTTTAGTCCTAGTTTCCATAGTTAAAGAAGAAGATTGAGGGATTCTTCTTTCCTTAGTCTTCAAGGATTGTTGAAGATTTCAAGGATGGTTGCATCATTAGAAATTAAGAACCTTAAGGGAAGTTTCAAGAATCATTAGACCAATTGAAGACCAGTTTTAGTTGAAGACTTTGTTAGGGGCAGAATGTGTAAGTCATATATAAGCCAAGGCCCTGGTCATCAGGAGCTGATGGTTCAGTTTTTAAATAACAACCTTCAAGCAATGAAGAATTTTGACAAGCAAATATCAACTAGTTGCTCTGAGTTCAGTGCAGAAAGAATAAGGGGGGATCACACATGACTGAAGAGTTTTTTTGTTAGAGGTAGGAAAATTTTTAGGTCTTCTAAAACGTTGGAATGAATTTATAGGACATGAACCCTCTTTTAATAGAGCTGTACAAAATAGAAAAACTCTCAGATTTCTGAATGGGTTCAGGTATAGACTCTGACTTACTACTACAAACTGAGGAAAGGGCTGGGGGTATACTTCAAGGCTGATGCATCTGTGTGACCTTGATTCTAAACAGTGCTTTCTTCGTTGTAGAGTTCAATATCTATTCAACCATAACCTACTTCAGTGACAGTATTACTTAGAATGGTACAGCTGGGTTTAAGCCTACTTTGCTATTCATAAGTGCTCGATGGTCCTGCAATAGTAAATGATGACAAGATATGGTGTTCTGATTATTTGGTTTATTCAGTTTAATTCAGTCACTCAGTCATGTCCTACTCTTTGCGACCCCATGAATGGCAGCACGCCAGGCCTCCCTGTCCATCGCCAACCCCCAGAGTTTGCTGAAACTCATGTCCATTGAGTCGGTGATACCATCTAACCATCTCATCCTCTGTTATCCCCTTCTCCTCCTGCCCTCAATCTTTCCCAGCGTCAGGGTCTTTTCCAATGAGTCAGCTCTCTGCATCAGGTGGCCACGACTGAGTGACTGAACAACAAAATATGATCCAGCTATCTCACTCTTAGGTATCTATTCAAGAGAAATGAAAACATATGTCCATACAGACAATTATGCAAGTATACATAGGAGTATTATTCATAATAGCCCCAAACTTAAAAGCAATACAACTGCAATCATCTAGCAAATAAATGTAGTTTATCCACACAATAGAGTAAAATTTATCTTTAAAAGGAACAAGTTGCTGACACATGAACAACACGGCTGAACAAAATACTATGCTAAGCGAAAGAAGCCGGACATAGGACTACATAATATACAGTATTCAATATCCAATTTCACTGCATGGGTTTCCCCCATGTACACACCAAGCTATTCTTTGACACCAGTTGTTCAGTTCAGTAGCTCAGTCATGTCCGACTCTTTGCAACACCATGAACCGCAGATGCCAGGCCTCTTTGTCCAACACCAACTCCCGGAGCCTGCCCAAACTCATGTCCATTGAGTTGATGATGCCATCCAACCATCTCATCCTCTCTCATCCCTTCTCCTCCTGCCCTCAATCTTTCCCAACATCAGGGTCTTTTCAAATGAATCAGCTCTTTGCATCAGGTGGCCAAAGTACTGGAGTTTTAGCTTCAACATCAGACCTTCCAGTGAACACCCAGGACTGATCTCCTTTAGAATGGACTGGTTGAACCTCCTTGCAGTCCAAGGGACTCTCAAGAGTCTTCTCCAACACCACAGTTCAAAAGCATCAATTCTTTGGCGCTCAGCTTTCTTTATAGTCCAACTCTCACATCCATACGTGACTACCAGAAACACCATAGCCTTGACGAGACGGACCTTTGTTGGTAATGTCTCTGCTTTTTAATATGCTGTCTAGGCTGCTCATAACTTTCCTTCCAAGGAGTAAGCGTCTTTTAATTTCATGGCTGCAATCATCATCTGCAGTGATTTTGGAGCCCCCCCCCCCAAAATAAAATCAGCTACTGTTTCCACTCTTTCCCCATCTATTTGCTGTGAAGTGATGGGACCAAATGCCATGATCTTCGTTTTCTGAATGGTGAGCTTTAAGCCAACTTTTTCACTCTCCTCTTTCACTTTCATCAAGAGGCTTTTTAGTTCCTCTTCACTTTCTGCCATAAGGGTAGTGTCATCTGCATATCCGAGGTTATTGATATTTCTCCCGGCAATCTTGATTCCAGCTTGTGCTTCTTCCAGCCCAGCGTTTCTCATGATGTGCTCTGCATAGAAGTTAAATAAGCAGGGTGACAATATACAGCCTTGACGTACTCCTTTTCCTATTTGGAACCAGTGTGTTGTTCCATGTCCAGTTCTAACTGTTGCTTCCTGACCTGCATACAGGTTTCTCAAGAGGCAGGTCAGGTGGTCTGGTATTCCCATCTCTTTCAGAAGTTTCCACAGTTTATTGTGATCCACACAGTCAATTTGGTTTATTTGGCATTTCTAAATTGAGGACAGGCTTCCGGTGGCTCAGCAGTAAAGACTCCACCTGCCAATGGAGGAGACATGGGTTTGATCCCTGGGTTGGGAAGATCCCCTGGAGGAGAAGATGGCAGCCCACTCCAGTATTCTTGCCTGGGAAATCCCACGAACAGAGGAACTACAGTGGGCTACAGTCTGTGGGGTCGCAAAAGAGTTGGATATGACTTAGCAACTAAACAACATCAACACAAATCTAGGAGGATGAAGTATTAACCTTTTGCTTGTCATTCTGAACTTCTTAGTTCCTCCGAAAGAGGTTGAGTAATGAGATTAGGCTAGAAATTCACATTATTCTTTTCAAAGAGTAACATACTTTATGCATGTTAAGAATTGTATTTGATCTAGAACCTAGAAGAGATATATATTAGACAATATAAAATTAGATGTGTTTTACCCAGAAAAATGCCATAAACAGATATGTAAGTATTAAAAAAATAGATGAAATAGACAGCTAGGAATATTTGACCCTTATGAGAGTGAGAGGCAGTATGGAATGATAATTAAGGGCAAAAGTTGATGCCAGATGCTTTAGTTTTTTTCCCTCTCAACTCTGCCATTTAGCATTTTGGCCTTGAGAGAATCATTTCACATCCCCATGCCTTTGTTGATTTGTATGAAGTTCTTTGAGAGAGCACATGTTTAGATCCCTGTGGTTGCTGCAAGCATGTGATGTCAGGACAAGTGCTCCTGTTGCTGCCAGAACATGGTTTATGAAGCTGCCTGCAGGTCTTTTGACTGTAGGCAGCTTTACTTCCAACATTTTACTGTAACCATTTTCAAATATACAGAAAGGTTTAAAGAATTGTAGGGATGACCCATTTACCCACCCCCATCAAAAAAAAAAAAAAAAAGACTTGTTAACCATCTGCAATCATTCAATACATTTTAACATTATATTTACTGACAGTAGAACCATAGAAACATTCTTCCCTCACTGAAAATCCTTTTCAAAAGATACTGGACTTAAAAATTTAAGGAGCAGATTTTTCCTTAATTGATTATTGTATCAAATACAGTATTTTCAGTCCTTCATTATCACAGAGGAGGATTTATTTAAAAATTATGGAAGCCTGCAGAGGCTTTTCCGTTTACCTACTAGGGGAGGCCCAGCCGCAGCCAGAGCTGGGCCCCTCCTCCCACCCCGCCTTGAGCCACACATAGCTTTCAAGGTCATGGCTTTGTGCCAGGACAGCAGCAGAACCCTCTCCTCCTATTGATTCTTGGCCTGTCTTTGATGGCTCCCAGGAAGCAGCCAACGTAGTGACTAGTTCTGTCCTGTTAGGATGAGAGGCCTGTTACCTGAGTCCAGCAAGAAATGTGAACCTCCTATCCTTTTTTTTCTCTTTTTCTAAGTCAAAGAATGTTGCTTGCTGTCAGGTTCTGCAAGGATCAAGTCTTCAGCTACTTCAGTCACTGATGACAGCGCACCCTGGAAAGAGTCAAGGATGAAAAACAGGATGAAGTACTCTGTACTTTAGCAAAACAGTTCCCTTAGACAGTTACATAGATCTCAAGAAAAACTTTTATGAGCCTGGATTCTTGTATCTTCACATACATAGAAAAGCACTAAAATCATTAACTGAGATACCTGTTCCTCTGGATTAACAGTAACCTTTTACTGAGATGCATGCTTTCCTGCGCCAATTCCCTAGCCAAAGTCATCTTTATACTGACTTTCCCCCCTGTCTCTTTGGAGCAGTACCCCCGGAGCTATGGAGGGGATGATTCCCAAGCTAGAGTCTTTAGTAAGACCCTGAATAAAACTCAGCTCAACTCTGCATTTTTCTTTCAGTCTACACTTTCATTTGGCCACTAAATATTAATTAAGTACCTGCTGTTTACCAGGCACCATCCCAGGCTCCGATTCCTCACACTGGAATATTATGCACCTTGGAGGCCAACAGGACAAAAGCAACTAGGCATATTTTCTAAACTTTGTTGGCATCTTTCCTCACGTCTCTGATTTGCCACGTTTCTTCAGCTGTACACACACCACCATTTGGATCTACACCGGGGTTCTTTTGTAGGGTCTGCCCTGAGTCAGCAGAGGGAGATCTCCCTAGTGAACTCTTTTGTAAATTGGAAGCTGGAATTAGACAGTCCTAATAATGACCTATAACTTGAGCTTTCCTGCTTCATTCCAGTTTCTGTTTAACTGCTGATCCTGCAGTTCCCGTAAGCACAGCTCCCACTGAGGTTAGTGGGAGTGTTATGTGAACGTAAATTTTGTTCTTCATTTTCTCCTGCTGAGTGAGCCTTGCTTGTCTTGGACTGTCGACCATCCTAGTCCCCTTCCCCAATAGGCATGGGAGTGCTAGCCCGTCCTCTCATGACGCCAAGCCCTACCACAGTGACAGGCTCTAGGTGAGGGGAAAATCAACTGGGAACAGAAGCATTCTGCTTCTTGCCTCATATAACAGGAGAGAATGCGTCCTATTCACTGTCCAGAAGCCAGAGAGAGTAAGTGGAATGGCGAATGGATGATGTTCTGGGTGCTCTGTAAGCCAGACTTGAGTCTGCTCACTTTGCCTGAAGCCACTAACCTCATTCATGGAAGGAAAGGGATGCAGGAGACAGAAGACAGGTGTTCTGTTCTGGTTCTGCTGCTGAATTTGTCACTTTCCCCTTGGAAAATCATTTGTCCACTTTGGGATTCACTTTGAAATGGGATTCAGCTGTAAAATGAGGTTTTGAACTCTGCGTAAGTTCCCTTCCATCTCAGAAACAGACTTAACGGGTCTAGATTCTGGGGAAGCCACAGAATTTTAAACAATTGAACTAGTTGCCCACATTTATAAGTCAGAAGGTTTTCCATAAACTATGAATTTCTGGCTTCTCTTGAAAAATTGGCAACCTGACCCTGCATTTCTGCACAGCTGCCATGGCCCCAGTGAATACTGGTTTCCCTGTTACACAGCGCATGTCCCCTTAGGCATCGTCCCTACCCAGTCAACTTTGCTGACCCCTGTAGGCAAAGCGCCCCATTTTAGGACTGGAATTTAGCACAGTTTCATCATAATTAAAAGTGAGGGTATGTCCCCCATTATAATTGAAATGATGGCTGGCCTCTGGCTTAATCTATGACTCTGACATATATTTAATTCATTACAAGCAGAAGCTAAGAAGGGCACATGGAGCTGGGCAGGGGTGCTCACAGAGGGGAACCGAAGAGTGCTGGAGCTGCTTATGGTAATTTGACATATAACTCGGAGCCTGATTGTGTCAGGTGAGGCGACCTGGATGGTCTATTCTCTGTTCTGAGTTAACAGGCTTCCATCACATCAGTGTCTCTCTGAATATGAGATGAGCATCCCCAGGAAAGCAAAGCCTCAAAATGTCAAGTTGCTCAGGAGGAAAGGTTTTGCACAGGGAGCGCAGAAGGATTTGTGTGGCTTCTAGGCTTAATAGTTAATCTTTTATTAACTGTCTTTCTTTTCTTTTTCTTATTAACCTTATTATTCCTTTCAGTCGGCTCTAACTAGGGAAATGTTGTAAAGGAGGTGTTTGTATTTCTGCTTTTCAATAATGTAACAGGACCCTGCCCAGGCAGCCCTTCACAAATGGTGATTTCTCCTGGGGAGGAGGAAAATTCACTGCTTTGTGTGCATATAAAGAATGCCAAATATCCCAAGTTGTTTCTCTTCTGAAAAGAACTCCCTTACACCTCCCTCATAATGCTGATTTTTCTAATTTTACATAGGAGAAAACAGGCTGCAGGTATTTAATGATTTTCTCAGTGGGGGTGCAGTCTAAGAAATGTTAGAATCAAGGCTACACCTGGCTCTTCTGACTCTGGCACCACTGCCTCAGAAGGTCTGTCCTTGCTCTCCTAAAGGTGATCCCAAAATTTTAAAATATAGAATTAAGACGGGAAATGATTAGTACAAAAGCAAGCATCACTATAGTAGTGCAGACGGTAAGCAATCTGCCTGCCTAAATGCTAAAGAATCTGGCTGCAATGCAGGAGAACTGGGTTCAGTCCCTGGGTTGGGAAGATTCCCCTGGAGAAGGAAATGGCAACCTACTCTGGTATTCTTGCCTAGAGAATTCCATGGACAGACCGTGAGGTTGCAAAGAGTTGGAGACGACTGAGCGACTAACACACACACAAGGATCACTATGTAGGGTAAAGAACATGTGTGATCCGAAAGGGATAGATAGTTTTCTCAATGAGGGTGTGGTTCCTGTTACCATTATAAAAGATTACAAAGTCAACATAATCTTTGCCTGGGACTGTCCCAGTTAGCCTCAAACTAGGTTAGTTATTAATAGTACCTTTATTTTTTACTCCAAAACAGGTTCTGTTTTAAACAATAAATTATGTGGTCAGCTACTATACATTTATGCACCTTTATGATGTTTATTATGAGGCTTTCCACGTGGTGCTAGTGGTAAAGAACCCACCTGCCAGTGCAGGAGATGTAAGAGACATGGGTTCGATCCCTCGGTCGGGAAGATCCCCTCAAGCAGGACATGGGAACCCACTCTGGTATTCTTGCCTGGAGAATTCCATGGATAGGGGAGGGTGGCGGGTTCCATGGGGTGGCAAAGAGTTGTACATGGACTGAGCAACTGACACATGAAGTTCCTCAACTGACCATGAAGCTCCCCTCAATTCCTCCATTGTATCTGTATTTCTTTTAAAGACATTTGATATTCCACCCTGCAGTATGTAGTTATTTAGTACATGTTTCCTGATGTCCTTACTAGTAAGTTTTTTGGGATAACCTCTAGGTCCACAATGCCTAGCACACAATTCCTAGTGCTTATTTAGAAATGCAATCTCTCTGAGTTGAATGAGGGAAAAAATGAATGAAAGAGAAAAAAAGAAATGGGGTGAGAAATAAGACACACACACTTAAAGTTTAAAGAGAAAGCAGAGAATTGAGATGTGGTATTAATAAATGGGAAGAAGTACGTTAAATCTTCAGTGTAGTGGTATTTCAAATAAAACAAATATCTCAGAGGAACTAAAAATAGGAGCAGAATTTTTTCCCACTGATGCCTGGCATATTATTTGTCTATATGTGGAGATCTGACTAATTACTGGAGTAGAGTTTTTGCTGCAACTTCAAATGATTTGCAAAAAAGACCATACAAATGAACTCGGTTGATATGGAAAAACTAGCATTTTATGTCTAGAGGCATGATTGAAGATTAGAGCTTGGGTATCAGATCCAGGGCTCAGAATTGGACTCGCAGGATCTGTTCTTTTTCCTGCAGTCCTGTGGTCTCATAGTTACCTTCCTCCTATCAGAGTCTGCCTTACCTCCCACATCTTCCTCACTCCCCAAGTGTGGTTTTTATGTTTAGATATTTGAATGGGCAATATTCATAGGGAGCAACATTTTAAAACCTAAAATCTCAACCTGGGTTGAATGTTTTGGTCACAATTATAGGGATAGTGGAGCACAGAACATCTCTTACAACTTTGTCCAAGACTGAGCTGGAGATTGGAACTGAGGTGATACAGAAGTCAGAAAGAACATGCTAGAAGATTCTAGACAGTCCCACAGTTGTAGGGCCTGGCAGTCTGGAGGACGAGGGGGGGTGGGGGTGTAGGGGGGCAGGGCAAATAGCAGACTTAGAGCAGAGGAAGGACACCACGGGAGGTTTAGGAGGGGCAAGCTCCCTGGGAGAAGGGGAGTAGGTGGGGTGCTGTCCAATGCACCATGAGGGTGGGGCCAGGAGAAGGGCAGTGAGGAGGGAGGAGGCAGCAGAACATGAAGTGGCAGGGGGCCAAAAAAAAAAAAAAAAGAAGTGGCAGGGGGCCACCCACCATTGGCAGGGATTCTCTCCTGAGGAGCTTGGGTCTTTCTCAAAGGAGGAAGATTTTCTCACAACTCTATCAAAAAGTCATGTTTTCCCTTCTCTTTTACCCCAGTGACTATGTCCAGAAAGTATCCAGAAAAGGAGGGAAATAGGAAAGCCTGAAACAAAAAGCCTGAAAAGCCCTCTAGAGAAGGTAAACTGCATTGCTGATTTTATTTTGTTGGTCCTCTGTTGTGAAGAGTTCTCATTTGAGCTAAAAGAGTTCTGTGTCTTTAAACACATGGACAGCGTTGCTTCAAGGGGAGCAGATTTGATTGGAGGGAAAGTTTGGGCAACACCAGCATCACCCAGTTCCTGATTTTCCTCAAAAGACCCAGTGCTTCAGTGAGATTAAAATGTCATTTTGAACATTTTTCTACAACTAGGCATTTTTCTGGGGGAAAAAGTTTCTCTATAAAACTGGAGCTTTATGTTGACAAACCAAATGCACAGAGAGCCATTTGGTGTTCTACTTGCCATCTTTAAAATCAAACTTGAAAAGACTTCTAGGTCTGGATACAGTGCCTTCCTGTCTCTGAACCTGCAGACAGGGGAGCATATTCCTGGCAAATGAGGGAACTGAACAGGTGCCTTACCCCTGGAGGACCCAGTGATGGATTCTAGCAAGAGAGGGTAAGTTAGGGAAGGTATCTGCTAGGAGGTTCTGCTTTACCTAGGGAGGTGTGGAAGGTCAGAGTCAGAGCCTACCTAGGATTAGACATCCGTAGCAACCAGTAAGCAGTCTTGAGCCTTTTGTAGCTCTTTGTGGAGATGAAGCATGTTCAGAATTCAGGGTTTTATTTTTTTCTGCCAGATTTAAAAAAAAGAGATCCTGAGAAGTAGGTGCTGCCCCTGCCTTCAATTCATCCAGATGGACAGACTGGGAAGCTCCTGAAGGTCAAGTCTGTATTAACAGGCCCCTGTTAACTAAAGAGAGGATAGGCCAGCTAAAAAGCCTCCAAACTTGAAGCAGGATCCCACTTGCTATGGAAAAATTACTTGGCTAGGGTGTCTAGATTGCTCTGTGTCTTGGGTGTACATGGAGAATGTATTTTTGTTTATTTGCTTTTTGGCCACACAGCACCTCCTGTGGGATCCTAGTTCCCTGACCAAGGATTGAACCTGGGCCCTCAGCAGTAAAAGCACAGGAAAATCCTAACCACTGGACCGCCAGGGAATTCCTTCACGGAGAATATGATCCCCACCCCCCACATTCACATCTAGGATGAACATTAAATTCACACAGGGAATTGTTGAACTTGTGTGTAAATTTGAGCTTGCTTTGTTCTATATTGTAAATTGTCTTACTGGGTGCTTTCTGACATTTTGCTGTGAACTTCTAACTTGCTTCTAAATTGCTGAATGCCACTTTCCTGACTATTCTAGTTTTCTCTGAAATGCACAGGAGATGTCTGTAGGTTTGGCAAGCCTCTCCTCACCCTCTTCTCTGCACTCTTATTCCAAAGGTATGCGTTCAGCATTTAAGAGCCTTTAATCATCTTCCCTCTTAGCTCCCTTAAGCAGACTTGTGCTCACACTTTCAATGAAGGTAAAACAGTTGTGGTCTTAATCAGCTCATTTAGAAGACCATATCTATCCTTAACCTTTGTCATATATTCCCCCAAAGCTCAACATTTCTTCCAAACCTTGATGGTGTTATTTTTGTAAACACATGCCAAGTCTGTGAATCAGGGCTTTTTTAAAAACCTAAGCTTGTTTTTCAGATGTACCAGTATGAGAATTGTGGGTGCGGGAAGCAGCATCAGAAACTGAAGGGTTAGGACTTCCCTGGTGGTCCAGTGGTTAAAACTGTGCTACCACCACGGGAGGCCTGGGTTCGATTCCTGGTCAGGGAACTAAGATGTCACATGCCACACAGTCAACCCCCCAAAACAACAACAAAAAAGCACCAAAATGAACCAAAAATACCTGATGAGCAAGGAACCTTTATCAGTTCAGTGTCAGTTCAGTCGCTCAGTTGTGTCCGACTCTTTGCGACCCCATGAACCGTAGCACGCCAGGCCTCCTTGTCCATCACCAACTCCCAGAGTTCACCCAAACTCATGTCCATTGAGTTGGTGATGCCATCCAGCCATCTCATCCTCTGTAGTCCCCTTCTTCTCCTGCCCCCAATCCTTCCCAGCATCAGAGTCTTTTCCAGTGAGTCAACTCTTCGCATGAGGTGGCCAAAGTACTGGAGTTTCAGCTTTAGCATCATTCCTTCCAAAGAACACCCAGCTCTGATCTCCTTCAGAATAGACTGGTTGGATCTCCTTGCAGTCCAAGGGACTCTCAAGAGTCTTCTCCAACACCACAGTTCAAAACCATCAATTCTTCGGCGCTCAGCTTTCTTCACAGTCCAACTCTCACATCCATACATGACTACTGGAAACACCATAGCCTTGACGAGACAGACCTTTGTTGGCAAAGTAATGTCTCTGCTTTTTACTATGCTGTCTAGGTTGGTCATAACTTTCCTTCCAAGGAGTAAGTCTTTTAATTTCATGGCTGCAATCACCTTCATAGCAGCTCTGAATGCAGACCTTCAGTCCTCTTCCATATAAGAGAGAAGTCAACTATATTAAAAAAAAAAAAAAAGAGAGTGAAGAACTGGAAACTAGAGTTGGGGACATTATTTGGAACACTTAGAATAAAAATTCTTTCATTTTTAAAAATACAAGTACTGTTTTGAGCATCTACTATTCTTCTAGGTCCTGATGACACAGCAATGAATAAAACAGACAAAATCATTGCCCTTAGGAAGCTTAAGTTCTAGGAGGAGACAGATCTAAACCAAATTAAGGAAAATACAGTAAGGATGGAGTATAGGGATTGTTTGGTCACTGGTTTATAAAGATGGACTTGAAACAGTCTTGAAGGAGGTAGACTAGGGTTCTGTGCTGACATCTGGGGGAGAGAGTCCCAGGCACAGGCAACAGCAGCAGGTGTACAGGCTCCCCAAGGGAGCATCCCTAGAGAGAATGAATAACCAGGAGAATCTGGCTGGAGCACAGAAGAATGCAGGGAGTGGGGGGAGGGGGGCAGTAGGTCTTTTAGACCCTTGTCAATACTGTAGCTGCCAGTGGCTTTTACTGTGATGAGTGGAAAGCCAGAGTAGGGTTTCAAACAAAGAAGGGACAGTGGCTTATTTAACAAAACTACTCTGGCTGGTGGGTTGAGAAGGGAAGGGGACAGGTGTAGAAGAGGATAGAACAGTGAGGAGGCCCTTGCAGTTATATCTTATTAGAAATTAATAAAAATTTTACAGACAGGAAAATGTGCTTACAGCATAGAAAAAATGGAAATAATTTTTTGGATGTTTAAGTTCCAAGAAAAAAAACCAGTTTGGCTACTCTGTTTCCTCCAGATACAGAGGGGCTTGGGAGTCCTTGGTCTTCAGATTTTTTTTTCTCCTGAGCCACCAATGAACCTAGCAGGGTTTGGTCAGTGTGTTTAAGAATGAGCCTTTATGGATCTGCTTAGGATGTCCACCCTGTCCCATTTCCCAGATTTGCCCAAGTGCCTACTAGGAATAGATTCTTGAGTCCTACCCATCCAGTAAGTATGGAATGGGGCCAGGGAATATATATTTTCAGTAAGAAATTGAAGGGATTCTTATAACTTGGAAGATGAGGAACTGCCCCACCTCCTGAACACCTTTTTGGGTTTGCAGCATACCTGGAAAGCATTGCAGGGAGCCCGTGCTACCGGCAGGTGGCGCTACCTGACCGTGAGCTGCAGAGGGCATCTGTCCCTTAAGGATAAGCTAGCAGCTCCAGCGGAGCGCGTAGGTGTGGTGTTGGGGCCCACCAGCCACCGCTCATCCCGAGCGGAGAGGAGTGCTGGAGTAAAGAAGCGGGGCGCAGCAGGTACCTCGGCTTCATTTTAGGCTAATGTGCACCTTGAGTCAGGAAGGTGCAGCCCTCTCTGCACGGGCACTGAGCACGCGGGAGCCGGCAGCGTGGCCCGGCGAGAGCCGGCAGCCTCGGGCCACAGAACATCAGTCCAGCGGGCCACCCTAGGGACAGGAGTACTACCGAGGCCCCTCCGAGCCGTCAGACTCGCAGAAGGCCCCTATGCATTGGCAGCCGGGACGGGGGGCTCCGCCCCTTTTCGTACGGCTCTCATCTGTGACTGGCTCTTGGGCCCGGGCTGGCCACACCTCCTCCCCTCGCACATACACAAGAGTCACGCGCCTTTCAGTTGGAAACTTAGAGTGCAGAGGAGGACGCTGTCTCTCGTCTCCCCACCCACTTATCTTGCCATTGGCTCGCGGCGCCGCTCACGGCCACGCCCCCATTCCAGCCCCAAGGCTGGGAAGGCGGGCACCTGCTGGTGATTGGCTGGTCGGCCTGCCTCTCGCAGGAGCCGCTGGCAGTCCCCCCACCCTCTCCCCCCTCCCTCTAGCCTCGAGGTCTCGGTGCTGGCCCAGGCCGAGTCAGTGTCAGTCAGGGAGGCGGATTGCTGAGCAGTGGGTTCGAACACTGCATTGCAATCTCGCCCCAGGGCCGATGCCTGCGCTCGCGCCGCCGGCTGAGAAGGATGAAGCCGCAGCTGGAGCAGCCACCCTATGATTGGCTGTGGCGCTTGTGAACCCGAAGTAAAGATGGCGGGCGGGCAGGCAGCCGCCGCACTGCCCTCTTGGAAGATGGCGGCGCGCCGCAGCCTCAGCGCCCGCGGCCGGGGGCTCCTGCAGGCGGCGGGGCGGCTGCTGCCGTTGCTACTGCTGAGCTGCTGCTGCGGCGCGGGCGGCTGCACGGCGGTGGGCGAGAACGAAGAGACGGTGATCATCGGGTTGCGGCTGGAGGACACAAACGACGTGTCGTTCATGGAAGGGGGGGCGCTGCGGGTGAGCGAGCGGACCCGGGTCAAGCTGCGGGTGTACGGGCAGAACATCAACAACGAGACATGGTCCCGCATTGCATTCACAGAGCACGAGCGGCGGCGCCACAGCCCCGGCGAGCGCGGGCTGGGGGGCCCCGCGCCGCCGGAGCCGGACAGCGGCCCCCAGCGCTGCGGCATCCGCACATCAGATATCATCATCTTGCCCCATATCATTCTCAACCGCCGTACATCGGGCATCATTGAGATAGAGATCAAACCGCTGCGCAAGATGGAGAAGAGCAAGTCCTATTACCTGTGCACGTCGCTCTCCACGCCAGCCCTAGGCGCCGGCGGCTCGGGGTCCGCGGGTAGCGCCGTCGGGGGCAAG
Organism: Ovis canadensis; assembly: GCF_042477335.2. Taxonomy (NCBI): domain Eukaryota; kingdom Metazoa; phylum Chordata; class Mammalia; order Artiodactyla; family Bovidae; genus Ovis; species Ovis canadensis. The sequence continues at coordinate 38,928,396 of NC_091266.1, forward strand.
GGCGGCTCCGGGGTGGCCGGGCTCCCGCCGCCCCCGTGGGCCGAGACCACCTGGATTTATCACGATGGCGAGGATACCAAGATGATCGTGGGGGAGGAAAAGAAGTTCCTGCTGCCCTTCTGGCTGCAGGTGATCTTCATTTCGCTGCTCCTGTGCCTGTCGGGCATGTTCAGCGGCCTCAACCTTGGACTCATGGCCCTAGACCCGATGGAGTTGCGCATTGTGCAGAACTGCGGCACCGAGAAGGAGAAGAATTACGCCAAGCGCATCGAGCCCGTGCGCAGGCAGGGCAACTACCTGCTGTGCTCGCTGCTGCTGGGCAACGTGCTGGTCAACACCACGCTCACCATCCTGCTCGACGACATCGCTGGCTCAGGCCTGGTGGCGGTGGTGGTCTCCACCATCGGCATCGTCATCTTCGGGGAGATCGTGCCCCAGGCCATCTGCTCCCGGCACGGCCTGGCTGTGGGAGCCAACACAATCTTTCTCACCAAGTTTTTCATGATGATGACCTTTCCCGCTTCTTACCCGGTCAGCAAGCTGCTGGACTGCGTTCTGGGCCAGGAGATAGGCACCGTCTATAACCGGGAAAAGCTGCTGGAGATGCTCCGGGTCACAGACCCCTACAATGACCTCGTAAAGGAGGAGCTGAATATCATCCAAGGGGCGCTGGAGCTCCGCACCAAGACGGTGGAGGACGTGATGACTCCCCTCCGGGACTGTTTCATGATCACCGGCGAAGCCATTCTGGACTTCAACACCATGTCGGAGATCATGGAGAGCGGCTACACTCGCATTCCAGTATTTGAGGGGGAACGCTCCAACATCGTGGACCTCCTCTTCGTCAAAGACTTGGCCTTCGTGGATCCGGATGACTGTACTCCCCTGAAAACCATCACGAAATTTTATAACCACCCCTTGCACTTTGTTTTCAATGACACCAAGTTGGATGCTATGCTGGAAGAATTTAAGAAAGGTGGGAAAATTTTGGTATCCTTTCATTGGCTTGCTCTTTCTCACTCCATCCTCCTCCCTACTTGAGTCCTCTACCCTCAGACCAACCCCCCAAGGCGAGTTGACCGGAATTTCTCCTCTCTTTTAATTGTAAAGTTGAAAGGGTGGCATGGATTTGAGGGTGGATTGAACTAGTAAGCGCTTCTAGGTTCTTTAAAACCACAAGACTGCCCTGGCTTGCTTCCTTCCCTATCAAAGCAGGCTTCCTATTTTCTGGTACTTCCTATTTTCATGGTACTCTTACCCCCTGCACTCTGGCCTTGAGAAATCTGCTGCATTCATTGCGGGATTCTGAGTGGGTAGATGAAAAAAGGGACCCGTTGATGCCATGCTGTGCCATTTGGTTGCTATGTACTAAACTCAGGCATTTGGAGAACGTTTAAATGGCTTTTCTAAACCCAGAGCAATCAGTTGATATTTCCGAGATTGGAAGTGCATTTTCAGTTGCTTCAGTTCCTGGTTGTCTGGTGACCTGTGGGAGAGATTAGGGCCTGCTTTTGAGAATAGGGTATGGGATAAGCCAGGTATCACTAAAGAAAATCACTCATTTAGTTGACTTGCCTTTGCTGGAAAAGAGATGTTTTGTTGTTGTTGTTGTTGTTGTTTTTTAAACTAAAGCTATTTGTTAATATATAACTTGGAAAGACTAGAGATAAGTTAACCTTTTATGAGGCTCTATATTGCTTAGCTTTCTTCACTGTTTGTTTACATTTACCTAACAACAAATAAAATTTCCCAAACCAAGTGTGGTTTTGGCAGAAAGTTTGGATCTTAACAATGGGATTAATTCCTCTATGGTTTGTCAATTTCTTGAGACTTTCTGGTTTAAAAGTGTTCTTTTTAACCTTGATCACCTGGTATGTTAAATGGAAATATGTCTGCGAGTCATTGTTCACTGTTCCAGGGAGCTTTACCAGGAAAGAGAAGTACAGAGGGTGGTGTGCTCACCTTTCTTGCATAGTGGTGTTTTCTGTTTGTTTTACCATGTAACGAACCAGCAACTCATACTGTTATCACTGAAATTCTGACTTTAAAAATGTTTCCAGTAAGTAGCTAGCTTTGTTAGTTGAAAGCCAAGTTTTTGATACTGAGTTTTTAAATTGTTATGATGTGGGTGCATGTTCATGTATTAGAATGTGTATGTAACCTTTTAATGAACCAGTAGTCCTCAAAACTAACTTTTCCTTCTTCCAGTAGAATTTTGATCACTGAGAGTGGTCTCTTCACTGAAGAAAGCCAGGTGTAAGTGGTGACAGCTCAATGGATGTGATGATATGAACATAGATTATGCAGTTGTCCTAAATCCATTTTCCTCCCTGAACGCTGTCCTCTCTGGAACAGGATCACACTGCAGTAATTTTCAGATAGAGCAGAATGCGCTTCAGAGATGGGGTAATTTGCATTTAAAAGCAGAAGGAGATTCTTCTGGATTCTTAAACAGTAAAAAGAAAATGTCCATTATCTCTAAGTGACAGAGCTTCTTTGGAGATGGCATTATTCTTTCACTACTAAACTGTTAATTAGAGCATCTAACCAGTCTCTTTTTTCATTTTGCAGTAGAATGTGGAATACAGAAAAATGTCTTGAAATGCTTGAAAATGGCTTTGAAATACTTTATTTTCCTTATGTTGCTAAATTTCCCAATATTGATAGAGATAATATATTCTATTTTTTTTATTATTCAGAATTTTTGCATATCTGCTGATGGACTGGTAGCACTGGTGTGTACTCCCTGCTGAAATCTTCTCTTCACTTTTGTATCTTTTATTTTCTTTCTTTGAGAATTTAGTTCTGCCCCTTGCCATTCATTAATCCTGCCCCTCTCTCAAAATCTCAAGATTTGCATTATTTTGAAATTTGGTTTTGATTGTCCTTGAACAGTTTTCCTCTGAATGATTAATTTTTACAAGGAACTTTTCCCTTTCCCCAAATTACCTCTCACAGTACTTTCTTTGAAATATATCCTTTAAATTGATTGAATTGATAATATTTTCCTGTGAATTAAAAAAAAAGATAATGCACAAGATTTTTTTTTATCTGTAACCAGAATAATGTATTCATTTAAGAAGACAGTGTAAATTTAAGGTGCATTCACGCTAGTAGCTTATTTGGAAGAGTGGGCAATGACAGTTGATTGCAAATGGAAAATTTAAGCCATGATCTTAAAAGGCTAGAGTGGGTGCTTGTTGATTAAACTGTTGAAATAATTGATTTTTCGCCTTCCTTTCCTTGTTTTTTTTTTTTGAATGAATGTGGCTGTTTTAACCATACTAATAGCTGCATTATTTCTTTTTTTGGCTCAGAGGTTAAAGCATCTGCCTCCAATGCGGGAGACCTGGGTTTGATCCCTAGGTCAGGAAGATCCCCTGGAGAAGGAAATGGCAATCCACTCCAGTATTCTTGCCTGAAGAATCCCATGGATGGAGAAGCCTAGCAGGTTACAGTCCACAGGGTCGCAGCGGGTCGCAACGAGTCGGACACGACTGAGCGACTTCACCTCACCTCACCTCACCTCTGTGTTAGTTAAAATATTTCACCTGATTTTTCTTTCCTTCTTCATTTTCTGATTCGGTTATGAAGTAATGTGAACAGTCAACCTGCCACTGTTTTTCTCCGTTGAATAATGCTTTATGGGATGGTTTGAAGACTTTTACTTCTTCTCTTTTCTTCTTTCTCCTAACAACACCAAATATAACTCCCCTACACAGGTTAGACCCTTAATCCATATCTGATTGAAAATTATCCTTCCTAATTAAAAATGTCTGCGTTGAAGCCGTTCCTAGATATTGGTCTGCATCATTAGCCTCAGTTATTCATTACTAAGGAAGGGCAAAGTTTCTGTAATGTGGAAAGAAATGAAAAGCTGCCTTTATGTAGTGGCTTCCCAGGTGGCTCAGTGGTAAAGAATCCACCTGCCAATGCAAGAGATGTGGGTTCAGTTCCGGGTGTCGGGAAGAGCCCATGGAGAAGGAAATGGCAGCCCATTCCAGTATTCTTTTTTTGGAAATCCCATAGAGAAGCCTGGTGGGCTATAGTCCATGGGGTCGCAAAAGAGTCAGACATGACTAAGCGACTAAAGCAACCACCACCTTTCTGTGTTATGTAGTATATGTAAATAATCTTCTTTCTAATGATTAGAAGTTTTTGCCTGGCTTTGGTGCTAGTGGTAAAGAACACGCCTGCCAATGCAGGAGACATAAGAGACACGTTTTTGATCCGTGGGTGGAGAAGATTCCCTGAAGGAGGGCATGGCAACCCACTCCAGTATTCTTGCCTGGAGAATCCTATGGACAGAGGAGCCTGGCAGGCTACACTCCATAGGGTTGCGAAGAGTTGGACAGGACTGAAGCACCTTAGCATGCATGCAGGCTTTGCTACCAGGAAACTCATAGCTTTCCTTGAGGTTAGAAGACAGTAATTATGCTAATTTTGCAGTTAGCTCATTATTATTACTTAAGGTGCTTATCTCTGCAAGGTGCAGGGCTTAGTGCTTTACATGAATCACCTTGTTTAAATCTTCTGATAACTGATTGAGGTGGCATCTCCATTTTACAGATGAGGAAATTGAGGCATAGGTGAAATGATGTGTTCAAGGTCATTGAGTAATTTGTTGTTTTGGGGTTGGTGTCACAACCAGACCCATACTCTTAACCATTCTATTATGCTGATCCCTTGATCTCGATTTTACATTTTGATTTTAATTGAGCGTGAGGTTTGATCAAAACATTGCCTCAGGGCTTGTTGAAAGCAACAGACACAGAAATGTATTTAAACATTAAACACCACCTTAAACCAGTGCTTTTGTGATGTCATACCTAACAGCTGGTGTCCCCACTTTTGCCGTTAAAGTAAGTCAATTTCTGATGTGTATGATCCTAAATCCAAACAGTTCTGTTTCCAGTATTGTAGGTCAGGATTCACTTTGATACTGTTTTGGGCTAGCACTGTGTTGTAGTCAGCTGCCGGTGTAGTTAGTGGCTTACTCTAACCACTGACTAGTAGCTAAGGTATGCGGTCCTGTTTCCCTCTTAGTCTCATATCTGTTTGTGTTGCAGGGCTAACTCAAACCCAGTTTTGTGTTTTAATCTTGATTTTATTTACACTTTTTGTAGCCACTTTTGTGATAATTGGTTGCCATAGAGCCTCCTGTACAGCCCTGCCCACCACCCCCCTACCCCGTGTGCCGCACCATCAGCCTTTCTCTTTGTAAGCTTTATAGTTACTTATAAATCTAAGAAAGAGAATAAAAGTAAATCCTACTAGTAGATTAGGAAAATTTTAGAAAAATCACCTAAAGCAAAGTATAGAGGAAGGAAAAGTTAAAGGCTGCTACCTTTGTGAGCAGAAAGTGCCCTGGAGGCTCTTGCTGTACCTGGCAAACCCTAACTAAAGTCTGTGGGCTCTGAGCCACCTAGTTTGTTTTGCTTCCTTTTGTTTCTTTCAGCTTTGTAACAGTTGTATTCCAGTATTGCAGAGCACGCTGATTTATAGCCGCTGCAGACTTTGCCAGACTATTTCTTTATTTTTTTTTAAAACTCGAAACAGGTAAACTCATCAGATAATGTTCTTTAAGGGAAGAATACAGTGTGTAATTTTCACTTAAACATTAGGAGTACGAGTTCTCCCTTCCTGTAACACAAGTCTTTCCGTATTAATGTGCTGAGAGCTTAATATTGAAAAATTTTTCCTCACCAAATACAGTGTTCCATTTGCCTAGAATCTAGGAGGATGTTTCTATTGATATTTAAAGGTGTGAATGGTGTTGGGGTGAAGGGGTGGGGGTGGATGTATTTGTTTTTTTGATCTTGTAGGTTTATTAATTCTTTGCAAATTAATGTGAAAACGTGATACTAGTATAATTTTGCACAGTTTTAGAACATAATTTTGAAACATCCAGATAGTATAGAATCTGAGCTGGAAGACAGGCAACAGCTCATGATCATGTGGTCCAGTTTGTGAAACTTACCAAATGGTGAGACTGACTGGATCACTTACTAAGAATTACTTCCTAAGCCTCACTAAGAGACCCCCTGAACTAGAGTCTCTAGGGAAAGGGCTTTGGACTCTACACTGTTAACTGTTACTGTGAGGTAGTTCTTGTGATGAGGTGAGTTTAGGAAACTTTGGTCTTGTCAACCTCTTAACCATTGGTCTAGTCAGCCTCTCTAGAGTAGGAGAGAATGAGGAGAGAAAGCTAAGTGATTTGTGTAGGGCTACCCACCTAACTAGTAGCATCAATAGCCTTAGAACCTGACTCTAGCCTGCAGGTCTTTCCATTCCAACAAGCAGGCCTTCTGGTTCCAAGTTCAGGGTACCTTTAAACAAATATTCAGCTTTGCCATTGGTTTTTATTTGCCTTCTGATTTTGATATCAATATTTTTGATATCTGGCATTCAAGTCATCTTTGACAGGCATTTTGTTACATAGAAAATGAGTCTGGATGTGTGACCTCATTTTCTTTTAGGTTGTTTTTTTTTTGAGTTTTTCTCCTCTGCTAAGATTAGACTATGAGTGTGTTTTATGAAATGGATGTTGATATCTAGATTGAAGCCTTAGGTAGTTAAGTGTAAACTATTTCTTTTTCTTTTGAGTTAACTAACTTGTTTTAGATATCCCTGAGTGGTTTTGTTGTTGTTATTGTTTCTTCTGTGAGAGTAGTCAAGATTGGATTTGGGACTATGGGATGAAACTTCTTTGATTCTTTTAATTTTTGTTCAAGGTGCCCGTCTGTGACATTTCCATTGAAATAGCCATTAAAGCATTTGAAGCATATGTCCCGTTCATGCATTTGTGCGTTCCCCTTTTCAGGTTTTTTATCATGTAAACAAAATTCTTACAGAGGATTCAGTCTGAATTTTGAAGGTTATTTGTGTTAGTATCACTGAAGCCTTTTAGGTCAAGACATGCCGTAGATGAATACCAGGTCTGACTTAGTATTACCTGGATGAAATAGGAAAGGATCTTGTTCTGCTTTTTCTCTTGGTTTTTATCATTCCAAACCAGTACCATACTATGAGGTGGTGGTTAATTTTAATTATTAGCAGCACTAAACACAAGTTAAAATCTTATCAACCAGGAAAATGTACAAAATAGACTGAGCCAACATAATATTTTATGATTTTATTTGCTCTTGAACTGCTTCAACTTTTAAGAGCAAACCTCTGGACTTGAATTAGATGTTTACAGTACTTGAGTTACATATAAATTAGTATATTTCTTCCTAAGGAGCCCTTTCCTCTAAATACACATTTTATTGGTAGTAAGCGTCAATTCCAGTAAGATTTGCTTGGCACGTAAAGGACATTTATTAAGCTAAATACATAGAAATGGATGACTGGGATTGAATACAATTTCAGTATTGTCTTGTCATCTTCTTTTTCTCAGAACACAAACAAGAAACCCCAAATCCTACCAGCACTGCAAAGGAGAGACAATAGGAAGCGTTCTTTCCACATCACATCACTGGCACCTCTAGGATGTCCGCATAGAGGGATGTTCAGGGAGGCAGGCTGCGGAAGGGGCAGAAAGGGGACTAAGAACAAGCACTGATGCTGGAAGCTGAAGGTGATGTGTTTATTAGACTGGCTGAGGGCTTGATGGACATAATGGGGGTGCTGACTCTTCCCCACTTTGACATCAGTGCGACCATTGATCATAAATATTGATATAATGATGATGAGATCCTCATTTCTTCATACTTAACCCTCTCTTGCTGTCAGACGTAGATGGGAATGTTTCTTTCGTTGAATTCACATCCTGTGGGGAGGCTACTATTTGCTAGCGTAAAGGTTAAAAAATAAGTGCTCTTCCCGAATCTGCTTTGGACAAGTAACTTAGCCTCTTTAAGCTTCAGTTTTTTTCATAGTAAAATGGGATATTTTCTAACTCGTACTATACTTAGTAAGGATTAGTGTGATAGTGAATGTGAAAATGCTTCTGTACCAGTACCAGTCACTTTGCTTTTGTTGTTCAGTTGCTAGGTTGTGTCTGACTCTTTGTGATCCTGTGGACTGCAGACTCAGGCTCCCCTGCCCTTCATTGTGTCCAGGAGTTTGCTCAGATTCATTCCTTTGAGTCGGTGATGCTATCTAACCATCCGTCCTCTGCCGCCTCCTTCTCCTTTTGCCTTCAATCTTTTCCAGCATCACTGTCTTTTCCAGTGGGTTGGCTCTTTGCATCAGAGTACTGGAGCTTCAGCTTCTAGCATCAGTCCTTCCAGTGAATATTCAGGGTTGATTTCCTTTAGGATTGACTGGTTTGATCTCCTTGCAGTCCAAGGGACTCTCAAGTGTCTTCTTCAACACCACAGTTCTAAAGCATCAGTTCTTCAGTGCTCAGCCTTCTTTCTGGTCCAACTCTCATGTCTGTACATGACTACTGGAAAAACCATAGCTTTGACTATACCAACCTTTGTAGGCAAAGTGATGTCTCTGCTTTTTAATATGCTGTTTAGGTTTGTCATAGCTTTCCTTCCAAGGAGCAAGTGTCTTTTAATTTCATGGCTGTAGTCACCATCTGCAGTGATTTTGGAGCCCAGGAAAATCAAATCTGTCACTGCTTCTACTTTTTCCCCTTATATTTGCCATGAAGTGATGGGACTGAATGCCATGATCTTAGTTTTTTGAATGTTGGGTTTTAAGCCATCTTTTCCACTCTCCTCTTTCACCTTCATCAAAAGGCTCTTTATTTCCTCTTCACTTTGTGTTGTTAGAGCAGTATTATTTGCATATCTGAGGTTGTTGATATTTCTCCTGGCAGTCTTGATTCCAGCTTGTGATTTATCCAGCCCCAGGATTTTGAATGATGTACTCTGCACATATGTTAACTAAGCAGGGTAACAATATACAGCCTTGTTGTACTCCTCTCCCAGTTGTGAACTCCTTTCCTAGTTGTTTCATGTCTGGTTCTAATTGTTGCTTCTTGACCTGTATACAGGTTTCTCAGGAGACAGGTAAAGTGGTCTGGTATTCCTATCTCTTTAAGAATTTTCCACAGAGCTCAGTTAACCATTATTTTTATGTAATGATTCTGTAGACTCTTTGGTGGTGGTCTTGGTCTTTCTCTAGACTAATGATTGCAAGTCAAGAGAGACACCTTGGGTCATGTGTGCACCTAGTTGTTAATGGAAGTTGAAATTTTTTTTTTTTGGTGGGCCCATGTGGCTTGCAGGATCTTAGCTCCCTGACCAGAGATTGAACTGGGGCCCCTACAGGGAAGTGCTGAGTCTGGAATTCCTCTGGATGTCGAAACTTTGAAAAGTGGCTAATCGAAGTAGGTGTTTTTTGTGTGTGTGATTGAATTCTAGGCTTTTCTAGCCGATGCTGTTACTTATGAGGTGGCCACATGTGTATATGTTTTAAGGAAAACAATGCAATTGATTACATGTTCTGTCCTCTTTAGAGTAAGAATGCTGAATTTTAGAAAAAAACTTCATTCTCTTTAACTGTAAGTGACTGAAAAAGACAGCAAAGTTTAAAAGAAATAGAACAAATTCTCATGGATTTTGGAAAGCCTTGAATAATCAAAGTTAGAAGATTAAAGGAAGATCTCAAATTACTCGGATAAAATTTTTTAGCATGGCTATTTTTTATGCTTTTGACATAATCAGTGTCTAATATAGCAAGTTTTTGTTGCTGATAGCAATGTAACTTTGTAATACTTTTGGACGGCAACCAGGAATCATAAAAATATCCTTCAAAGCGTATAGTAATTTTTTTCCCCTGGAAATCTTAAATCAGTGATACAATTCCAGAGGAGAAAAGAGATATGTTGGCTTTTCATGTTGCTTGTATATTGCAAAAATACCTATAAATAGTGAAAAATTAGAGATGACTTAAATATGTCTAACACTTTAAGATAGGACATGGAAGAAAAGGAGTTAAGAAAATGATAGGTGTCAATTAATCACAACCTTTTAATGATCATATGGTCCTTAAAGGCCATGTAGCAATATGGAAAATTTATGCTGACTATTTTGTATAGTTCATCAGGCACTCCATCTATCAGATCTAGTCCCTTAAATCTATTTCTCACTTCCACTGTATAATCATAAGGGATTTGATTTAGGTCATAACCTGAATGGTCTAGTGGTTTACCCTACTTTCTTCAATTTCAGTCTGAATTTGGCAATAAGGAGTTCATGATCTGAGCCACAGTCAGCTCCTGGTCTTGTTTTTGTTGATTGTATAGAGCTTCTCCATCTTTGGCTACAAAGAATATAATCAATTTGATTTCGGTGTTGACCATCTGGTGATGTCCATGAGTAGAGTCTTCTCTTGTGTTGTTGGAAGAGGGTGTTTGCTATGACTAGTGCATTTTCTTGGCAAAACTCTTATTAGTCTTTGCCCTGCTTCATTCCGTATTCCAAGGCCAAATTTGCCTGTTACTCCAGGTGTTTCTTGACTTCATACTTTTGCATTCTAGTGAGTCTGAGTGAACTCTGGGAGTTGGTGATGGATAGGGAGGCCTGGTGTGCTGTGATTCATGGGGTCGCAAAGAGTTGGACACGACTGAGCGACTGAACTGAATTTTGTATAGATTATAGATATGTGAAAATATACATGTGTATAGACTGGAAGGGAACATGGACAAGTTAATAGTTGATGTGTTAGGATAGGGTGATCGTAGATCATCTTTCAAAGGTCCCTTTGTTAACTTTGCAGAATAACATACCTGGCAAAAATTCCAGTCTGCTGAGAACATTATGAGTCCTGTTCTTGGGAAAACTGACCTTTACTAATGGAGAACTCATATTATTCCATTTCTCCTTAGGAACATTTTGCTGCTGAGACAAATGGTTCCTTTAAATTAAAAAAAAATTGAGATATAATTAACATACCACAAAACTCACCCATTTTATGTGTACAACTTGGTTTTTAGTGTATTCACAAGGTTGTATAGTCATCACTATTGTCTACTTCTAGAGCATTTTCTGCTCCAGAAAGAATCACATTAGTAGTCACTCTCCATTCCCCTCTTCCCTGCTGGTGCTGCTGCTGCTAAGTCACTTCAGTCGTGTCCGACTCTGTGTGACCCCATAGACGTTAGCCCACCAGGCTCCCCTGTCCCTGGGATTCTCCAGGCAAGAACACTGGAGTGGGTTGCCATTTCCTCCTCCAATGCATGAAAGTACAAAGTGAAAGTGAAGTCACTCAGTCATGTCCGACTCTTAGCGACCCCATGGACTGCAGCCCATCAGGCTCCTCCATCCATGGGATTTTCCAGGCAAGAGTACTGGAGTGGAGTGCCATTGCCTTCTCCTCCCCTCTTCCTGGAGACCATTAATCTACTTTCTGTCTCTGTGGATTTGCTTGTTCTGGACAGTTCATGTAAATTAAATCATACACTATGTGGCCTTTTGTGTCTGGCTTCTTTTACTTAGTGTAATGTTTTCAAGATTCATGCAGGTACATCCATGTAACATGTATCAATGTTTCATTCATTCATTTTTATGGTCAAATAGTATTCCATATTATGGATATACCACATTTTGTTTTTTCACCCGTCAGTAGATGGACATTCAGAGTGTTTCTAGTTTTTGGTTATTATAAATATTAGTATACATGTTTTAGTGTGGATGTAAGTTTTCAGTTCTCATGGGTAGATATCTAGGAGTAAAATTGCTGGGTCTATGGTAACTCTATATTAAACCCTGAGAAACTGCCAAACTGTTTTCCAAAATGGCTGCACCATTTTACATTCTCACTGAAAGTGTATGAACATTCCAATTTCTCCATATCCTTGCCAACTCTTGTTATTATTGTTTGTTTGTTTAATTATAGCCATCCTAGTAGGTATGAAGTGGTGTCTCATTGTGGTTTTGATTGGTATTTTCCTAGTGTCTAATGATGTTGAACATCATTTCATCTTGTGGGCCATTTGTTTATCTTCTTTGGAGAAAAGTCTATTCTAATCTCTTTTGTCCATTAAAAAAATTGCATTGTCTTTTTATTATTTAATTGTAAGGGTTCTTTATGTATTCCACATACTAGTTTCTTACCGGGTATATAATTTGCAAATATTTTTTCCTATTCTGTTGGTTGTCTTTTCACTTTCTTGATAATAACCTTTGAAACGGAAAAGTTTTAATTTTGATGGAAGTCCGATTCCTTTTTTTTTTTTTGCTTTGTCTTTATTGTCATTTCTAGGAAACCATTGTCCAGTCCTAGGTCACAAACTTTTTGCCCATGTTATCTTCTAAGACATTCATAGGTTATCTTCTACACTTAAGTCTTTAATCCATTTTGAGTTCATTTTTGTATATGGTACGTGATAGCGGTCTAACTTTATCCTTTTGCATGTGAATATCTCATTGTTCCAGCACGGTTTGTTGAAAAGACTAGTCTTTCTTCATTGACTTGTCTTGGCATTCTTATCACAAGTCAATTAACCATAAACGTGAGGGTTTATTTCTGGACTCTAAATTCTATTCCACTGATACACGTCTTCGTATGTCAGTACCATGCTCTTTTGGTTCTTGTAGCTTTATAGTAAGTTTTGAAATTGGGACAAATGAATTATCCAACTTTGTTCTTTTTCATGATGAGTTTGATGAAATCGATCCCTTGCATTTCCATAGGAATTTTTCATGGATATTCTTGTTCATTTCTGCACAGGCAGTTGAAGTTTTGATAGAGATTGCATTGAATCTGTCAATTTGGGGAGTATTACAGTGTTAACAATATTAAATCTTTCATCCATGAATATGGGATATCTTCCCATTTATTTAGGTCTTTTCAAATTTCTGTCAACAGTGTTTTCTATTTTTCAGTGCATTTGCAATCTTTTTGTTAAATAAAATACTTGGAATAAAAGTTTTTTTGATGCTGTTGTAAATGGAATCATTTTATTAATTTCATAGGTAGTATATAGAATGTAATTTATTTTTGTATATTGATCTTGTAGCCTGCAGCCTTGTTGAACTCAATTATTAGATAACGCATGGTGAGATAGGAAAGTGCTTTTCAAAAACATGTGAATTTGGGGGGGATTATCCTATGTTTCATTTGATTGTACTGGACTTAATTTTTTCTTAAAAAAAATTTAGGAATTTTTACTTACCACTTTCACATATATAGAGTGAAGCTCTATCTGTGACTGACATTGTCATTCTTCGGCAAAGGTGATAGGAACGAATAAAATCTCTTTCTCAGATTAGATGTAGGAAAAAAAGAAATAGGCTGTGTGAAACGTGTTAGAGAGACCAAAAATAGAGCCGGCTGGAGCTTGGGAGTTTAAAAGTTAATCTGTTTGTATTTAATGTTTAGAGTGGCTTTGTATAAGACTTGGGATTTGGGCTAGGAGATGAGTACAGAAAAGCCTGTGTTTGCTTCGTGTCTAAATGTGCCTTTCTTCTCCAGGCCCTTTTACCAAAGGTTTTCTTTGGGTCATTTTTACAGGGACTAGAAAGAACCCTGACTTTCACTCACTCTGCCATTGTCAACGTAATCCTTAAGGCTGTTAGGTACCAGGTAACCGGAAGAGACAAAATGCAACTCTTTGCTCTTTGCTCTTTTTGTGTGGGGGGTAGGGGGCTGGTAATCTGAGAGGGAAAATGTTTTCCCGTTAGCAAAGACAGATTGAGGGCATCATCTGATCTTTATGGGGGTGTGAAAGCCTCAGTTTTTCCATTTGCCCATCTGCAATCATAGAAACAATGTGCTGACTCAGCATGGAGCCTCTGCAGAATGGCATTTGGGGCTGAGGCAGTTGGGAAAACCATACAAGAGATGGAAATATTTGAGCAGGGTTTTAGAGTTAACACTAAAAACAGCTAAAATGAGACTGTGTTCTCATCCCCTTCAAGTTTTGTTTCTTGAGTAGTCACTGGTAGTAGTAATAGTCACTAGTCTACATCCTTGATTTAAGGCATGGCAGAAATAATTTGGTCTCTGTAGAGCTGATTACTGAGCAGAGATTTTCCCTGTTCCTGTGGTTATACTTCAGGGGTATGGGATTGTTTGGTGTAGGGAGTGAGATTCTGCTACAAGCAAATCAATTGGGTAAAATACTGTTATGATCATACTGTGTGGGCCATCCGCTAAGTTTTTTCTTTAAAATTTTTATTTCTTTGTTCCTGTGTATCTACATTTACCCACAAAGGCTGGAAGAACATTTACCAAAATACAATATAATTTAACCTTCAAGTGTACAGCACAGTGATTCAGTTATATTCTTTTTCAGATTATTTTCCTTGTGGGTTATTATATAATATTGAGTATAGTTCCCTGAGCTACGTATCAACAGCTGTCCTTGTTGGTTATCTATTTTATGCACAGTAGTGTGTATATGTTAATCTCATCAAGTTGTTTTTTTAAGCATGTATTTTGTAATGTTTGGAGGGAAATGAAATGTTAAAATATTATTAAAGGTATACATTTTGTAACTTGAATCACTGATTTAGGTACTAAAGTGAAATTCAGTATACTTAGGTGAAATTTATCCTTTTTCCTTCAGAATATGGACTGTTTTGTCATAATGCAGCCGTGCTCTTATTTGTGCCATTTTATCCTCTTCTTGGAATCCTTAGCATTTGGAATGAAAGATGCATTTTAAAACCCATAAAATGTATGTGTATATGTGTACATGTGTGTGAGTGCACATGAGCGTGTAAAACAGCTTAGCAAAATTAATTTTGTGTTTGAAAAAAAGGAATTTAGGCTTTTGTGTTTTGTTTTCAAAACATGTTATCATTTGACAGAATCAGGTTTAGATTTGTACCTGGACTACCTGGAATGAAGCGATTTGATACTTACTTGATCCCTCTTATTAAATAAAAGTTTGGTGAAGTAGTAGAGTTTCACCCAGGTATGTCCTTTTAGCATAAAGCTGTAATACTGAGATACCTCTCATTTAGGGACACTGAGATTCTGGAAACTGATACTTCCTTTTATCTATAGAAATCAGTACTGTAAAACCAGTAATAATTATTAAAAGGGGACAAAAGAAAAAAAGGAATATTTTGAAACCACATATACGTGAAGCTCGGTAGTTTCCAGACTGTCTTTATACATTTGCTACATAAAAAGACTTTTTAACTTTGATGAGGTCAGATAGTTACTTGATTGTAGTTCTATAAAATTATATACCTGTTATATACATCATTTATCTCAGATAGATAAAAAGATGTGATTTTCTGTGTTTTTCTGAATGTATACAGAAACTTTATATTTCTTTGTAGGATAAGTTAGCTGTCATTTAGGCATCTTTCCTAAAGTGTGTTTTCTTTTTTTTTTTAATTTATTTTTATTTTTGGCTATACTGGGTCTTTGTGCTACATGGGGGCTTTCTCTAGTTGCCACAAGTAGGGGGCTGCTGTCTAGTTATGGTGCTCAGGCTTCTCATTGTGGTGGCATCTCTTGTTTTGGAGCCCGGGCTCTAGACCACGGGCTCAGTAGTTGTGGCTCATGGGCTTAGTTGCCTTGCAGCATGTGGAATCTTCCCAGACCAGGGGTAGAACCCACGTCCTAGGAACTGAAATGGTTGTTTGCTTTCTGACAGCTGGTAAAGAATCTGTCTGCATTGTGAGAGACCTGGGTTCGATTCTTGGGTTGGGAAGACCCAAGAAGAGAAAGGAAAGGAGAAGGGAGAAGGGAAAGGCTACCCCACTCCAGTATTCTGGCCTGGAGAATTCCATGGAATTGCAAAGAGTTGGACACGACTGAGTGACTTTCACTTTCACTTCTGACAAACGGTGGTGGTGGTTCAGTCACTAAGTCGTGTCCAACTCTTGTGACCCCATGGACTGTGACGAACAGTAGTGTTCTTAAATAGTCCCATGCATATTAGGCAGTCAAATCTATTATTCCTTAGTTCCTTGATATCTGAAAATATATGAAAGGTTTGGCATGCTTTCTCTACACTGAAACTCACAGTTGACACAGAACCTTCAGCCAGCGTTTATGCATAAGCTTCTTCAATGTGAATGGACAGCTAAACATCTCTGGATATTTGAGGAAAGCCTCTAATAGTCTCATAGTGAGACTAAACAAACAGAAAAAAGAATCTTAATTGACTAAAGCCGGTTTAGCACACATTAACTAAAGTCCAACAAACCAAGTCACTTACAGGTATTACTTTCTTTGACCTCTTAAGGGCACTTACGAAACCAGCTGTTAGTAGCAACTGTGAAGATTTGCTGTCTCTTCATACATAATATAGATAGAATCTTTCCTGTATTCATTCAGTCTGCCTGGTTGGTTGAGGCTCCCAACTAGGACGAATGTTGTTAAGTCGTTATAGCTTCCTTAGCCTCACTGCATGTGCAGAGGCCAGTGTAGGCATTTCTGGCAGTTATGTGTGTTAAGGAATTGTTACCTATTTTCCCTTTTTCCTCTTAGTATAAGATTAAAAACAAAACATTCTTTCTGTGCATCCAGCACAGGCTTTCTCTAGCTGGGCCTGGGCTTCTGTAGCTCTGTCAGGTGGGCCTAGTTGCCCTGCTGCATGTGGGATCTTAGTTCCCCGGCCAGGGATCAAACCTGTGTCTCCTACATTGAAAGGCAAATTCTTAACCACTGGACTAGCTGGGCAGTCTCAAGATTTCTTAAGGAATAGGTAGTTGCATCCGTTTGGTTGACTCCCATCATCTTTAGTCCTCTACAGTCTGGCTTCAGACTGTGATCAGGACTCCCTTTA
This sequence comes from Ovis canadensis, assembly GCF_042477335.2. Lineage (NCBI taxonomy): Eukaryota > Metazoa > Chordata > Mammalia > Artiodactyla > Bovidae > Ovis > Ovis canadensis. The sequence continues at coordinate 38,945,047 of NC_091266.1, forward strand.
TTGCCAGACCTATGTCTTGGTTATTATCCTTCCTCACTCCCTTGACTCCTTAGCTGCTTGTCACATCCAGCTTAGCTCTTCAGCAGTCTTGTTTCTCCTCCTGTTTCTCTGACTCTTTCCTTTTTCCTTTTAAATTCCTGATTTCTTCCTTCCGTCCGTAATTGAGCATTCCCCAAGATTTTGTCTTTATCTTCCATGGTCTTTTCCCATGTTTATGAAGTTTTCTTTGACTCACTTTTAATCCATAAGCATTTATTCAGTATCATAATAAAAAAGAACTGTGTAGGATGCAAAGGTGATTTAGATATATTTCCTGTTCTTGAGTAACCTGTAAGACATAGGAACTTTACAGTCTTTTTGCCCCCTGTGTCTTGTTACCAAAGTTAATTGATATTTTTGAAAATGCCTCTTATATATTTGTTTTCTTTCCATTCCAGCTTCTACTACTGCAGCATATAGTCATCTTTATTATAATTTATAAATAGGTTAGAAATTGACATGGATCTCTTTAATAAGATATCTAGGTTCTCATAGCATCTGCTCTTTCATTGTTGCATAGTTAGAAAATCCACTTGAAAATGGTAAAAAAAAAAAAAAAAAAAAAAGGCCAAGTATCATTATGACAAGTTTTCACCTCTTAGGAAATCTGGCAGGATCTCTGGGCCTCCCAGGTCAAAAGACAGACCTGCCCGTACTCCAGTGTCTTCTGGAATTCCTTATAAATTTCAGTGGGCACTTAAGCTATAGAACATTCTATTTACTGTAGTGTTGTTGTTGTTGTTGTTGTTGTTTTACTGTAGTGGTTTTAAGGTGGAATTCCAGAATTAAACACTGTGCCCAAACTTAACGTTTTCAAACTGTCTAGCCTTATCTTCCAAAAATAGTATATTACTTTACCAACTCTCCCTGCCCAATAAAGGACCTGAAACATCAAGTGTTAACTGCAAAGAAGTTAGATGGGGCTCCTCTTCTCTCCCCAAGTCATTTGGAATCTGAGTGAATGCAAGTAACACAAACACATGACAATAATCTGTCCCCCAAAGCAAGCAGGCATTACTTTATTATTTAGGGGAAAATACAAAAAACCTCCAGGAGTTCCCTGTATCTCCTGTATAAAATCCAAACCCTTCTAGAGTTTTCAGAACTCTTTATACTCTGACTCTCAACCATATTTGTACCTTCTGTCCAAAAGGGCATCTCATAACTGCATATATGTAATATATGCATATATACATATGTTTGTATGTTTACATGTGTATGTGTTTCTGTATACACATACTGTGGCTTGCACACTTCTACTCATGGTATCCTAATAAACACTTAGTTCTGCCCGTCTAAGACTCTGCTGTGCCTGTAGTACCTTGTTAAAATGCTGTTTTTTTTTTTCCTGAAATCTCTGCTGATCTGTAACTCTTACACTACTTATATTTATGTCCTATATAATTAACCCTCTATTTCTTAATTCTCTTCAGTCTTTAAATTGCTACTTTTGTATGTCTCCTACTGCCTCTCTCCAGATCGACCTTATTCTTCTCTGCCTAATTTTCACTCATCTTCCCCTTATATAACTTTTTATTTTGAAAAAAATTCCAGCACAGAAAAGTTTAAATAATAGTACAATGAATTCCTGTATACCTCTCATCTAGATTTATTGGTTGTTAATATTTTGATACCGCTTTTGTCTCTTTTTCCATATTTATTGTGTGTGTACATATGTATTTTTTTTTCCCTAAACCATTGATCATTTGAATGTAGGTTGCAGATATCATGATATTTCACTCCTAAATACTTTAGCATGGATCTCTTAAGTATAATGATATTCTCCCAAATAATCACAGTAACATTATTACACTCAAGAAATTTGATGTCAGTACAAACATATTGTCTAATATTCAGTCCATATTCATTTGACTGTCTGATCTATTTGGTGTCCTTTATTTTTTATATGTATTTTATTATTTGTATACAAGTTATTACAAAATATTAACTCTGTTCTTCATGTTGTACAGTATATCCTAGAGCCTGTGTTTCAGCAAATAGTTTATATCTGTCACTCCCCCACCTTTATATTGCACCTTTCCTGACTTCCCTGGTGGCTCGGTTGGTGAAGAATCCGCCTGCAATGCAGGAGACCCAGGTTTGATTCCTGGTGGGGAAGATCCCCTGGAGAAGGAAGTGGTGACCCACTCCAGTATTCTTGCCTGGGAAATCCCATGGACAGAAGAGCCTGGAGGGCTACAATCCATGGGGTCGCAAGAGTTGGACATGACTGAGCGACTAAACCGCAACCACCACCACCACCCTCTCCCTACTGGTAAACACTAGTTTGTTCTCTGAATCTATGAGTCCACTTCTTTTTTTTTGTATTCACTAGATTGCTGTATTTTTTAGATTCCATATATAAGTGATCTTATACAGTATTTGTTTTTCTCTGTCTAGCTTATTTCACTTTAGCATAATGCCCTCCAAGTCCATTCATGTTACCACAAATGGCAAAATTTCATTCTTTGTTATGGCTGAGTAGTATTTCATTGTATGTGTGATATACACACATGTATATGTATATATAGTTATCCACTCTTTTGTTGATGGACACTTAGGTTGCTTCTGTACCCAGGCAATTATAAATAATGCCTCTATGAACATTGGGATGACTGTATCTTTTCTATTCAGTGTTTTTGTTTGTTTTTGAATATATACCCAGTAGTGGAATTGCTGGGTCATATGGTAGTTCTATTTTTATTTTTTGAGAAAGCTCCATACTGTTTTCCATGGTGACTGCACCAGTTTGTAGTCCCATGAACAGTGCACAAGGGTTTCCTTGTCTCCACCATTCTCACCAATATTTTTTAGTTGTGTTCTTTTTGATGATAACCATTCTGACAGATGAGAGGTAATATCTCATTGTGGGTTTGATTTGCATTTCTTTGAATATTACTGTTGTTGAGCATTCTTTTCATTTTCTTTAATCTGAAATAGTTCTCTTTCCTTTGTTTTTTTTTTTCATGACATTGACGTGTTTGGAGTCCAGGCTGGTTGTTTTGTAGAATGTTCCACAATCTGGATTTGTTCGATTTTTTTCCTCTCATAATTAGAATCAGTTTAAATCTTTTCTGTTTTTCCTGGCAAGAATACTACATTGTAGACAACCTTTCTCCCTTGTAGTGAGTAAGCTATGGGGTGATATTTTGAGATTGTATATACCCTGGACTCTCCGGACACTTTTCATCCAATGGTTCTGATATCTTGCTCCTTTTAAAAGTATCATTCTGCAAAGTCTCTCTCATCAATCTTTTCTCTGTTAATCTGGTCTTTCTTCCATTTGAGCATGAAAATAGACATTTGCGATAGGAAGAGATAGTAGTAAATCTGTTTCAAAAGTCTTATTTTCTAGATGAGCATTTAATGTTTTGCCCAAGAGCAGTCATGAGCATGCACGTGGGCACTTGGTTTCTCAGTCGACCCATGGACTGTAGCCCTCCAGGCTCCTCTAGCTATGGGATGTTCTCCAGGCAAGAATATTGGAGTGGGTTGCCATTTCCTCCTCCAGGGGATCATCCCAACCCCAGAGCAGTCCTGTAGCTAGTAACAAAGTTACTGACCAGAACCTGGATTTCCTGGTTCTTAATCCAGTGCCACTTCCAGCTGCGCTCTATTGACTCTTAACCAATAATGCAAAACCCAAAGCATATATGTATTGCTTCAAGTAGAGTATAATTTTTTTGCAAGTAGAAAGCAGATATTCATTTTCCTTCTGCATACATTCCTTTATTCACTTATTCAGAAGAGGCAATTCAAGCTCTTCTACCTGCCCCTCCCATATCCTTCATGGTGCAGCCCAGCTAAACCTGAGCTCCATGCTTTCCAGCTCTGTCTTCCTAGGTGCTGTTCCTTTGGCTTGTTACGTTTATCTTTCCTTTCTCTTTTTTAAGTTAATTTTTATTTTTTAAAATAAAAAATGTTAATAATAATAATTTTAAAAATATTTACTCATTTACTTATCTGGCTGCATCAGGTCTTGGTTGCAGCATGTGGGCTCCAGAGGACGTGGGCTCAATAGTTGTGGTGCATGGGCTTAGTGGCTCCTCAGCATGGGGATCTTAGTTCCCCAACTAGGAATCAAACCTGTGTTTGATCAGATTCTTAGCCACTGGACCAAGAGGGAAGTCCTTTAATTATTATTTTTAATAAATAAAAAGTGTATATGTTTAGGGTATACAGTGTGATGTTTTGATATATGTATACATTGTGAAATTATTACCATAATCAGGTTAATTAACTTATCCATCACCTCCCATAGTTATCTTTCTTGTGTATATGTGTTGAGAACGCTTTAGATTTACTCCTAGCAAATTTCAGTGTACAATACATTGCTGTTAACTGTAATCACTGTTCACTAGTTCTCCAGAACTTACTTACCTTATAAACTGAAAATTTGTTCTCTTGGATCAGCATCTCCCTTTTTCTCTCATGATAAGCCCCAGCCTCTGGTAACCACTGTTTTACTTTGTGTTACTGTGAGTTCCAGTGTTCAGTTTTCTCAACCGTGAGATCGTGCAATATTTGTCTTTCTGTATAATACCCTCTTAGAGAAGGCAATGGCACCTCACTCCAGTACTCTTGCCTGGAAAGTCCCATGGGCAGAGGAGCCTGGAAGGGTGTAGTCCATGGGGTCACGAAGAGTCGGACATGACTAAGTGACTTCACTTTCACTTTTCACTTTCATGCATTGGAGAAGGAAATGGCAACCCACTCCAGTGTTCTTGCCTGGAGAACCCCAGGGATGGAGGAGCCTGGTAGGCTGCCGTCTTATGGGGTCGCACAGAGTCGGACACGACTGAAGCGACTTAGCAGCAGCAGCAGCAGCATAATATCCTCTAGGTTCATCCATGTTGTTGCAAATGGTAGGATTTCCCTATTTATTAAGGCTGAATAATATTCCTTTCTGTGGTATGTGTGTGTGTGTGTGTGTGTGCATGCATGTGTGACATTAAAAAAAATTTATGTATTTATTTGGCTGTGCTGGGTCTCAGTTTTGGTATGTGGGATCTTATAGTTGCCGCACGTGAACTCTTACTTGTGACATGAGGGATCCTGTTCGCTGGCCGAGAATCGAAACCAGGCTCCCTGCATTGGGAGCTTGAAATCTTAGCCACTGGACCATCAGGGAAGTCCCATGGTATAACATTTTTTAAATCTATTCATCTGTCGATGGATACTTAGGTTATTTCCATATCTTGGTGACTGTGAAAAATTCTGCGGTGAACATGCAGATGACACCACCCTTATGGCAGAAAGTGAAGAACTAAAGAGCCTCTTGATGGAAGTGAAAGAGGAGAGTGAAAAAGTTGGCTTAAAACTCAACATTCAGAAAATTAAGATCATGGCATCTGGTCCCATCACTTCATGGGAAATAGATGGGGAAACAGTGGAAACAGTGGCTGACTTTATTTTTTTTTTGGCTCCAAAATCATTGCAGATAGTGATTGCAGCCATGAAATTAAAAGATGCTTACTCCCTGGAAGGAAAGTTACGACCAGCCTAGTCAGCATATTCAAAAGCAGAGACATTATTTTGTCAACAAAGATCCGTCTAGTCATGGCTATGGTTTTTCCTGTGGTCATGTATGGATGTGAGAGTTGGACTGTGAAGAAAGCTGACTGCCAAAGAATTGATGCTTTTGAACTGTGGTGTTGGAGAGACTCTTGAGAGTCCCTTGGACTGCAAGGAGATCCAACCAGTCCATCCTAAAGGAGATCAGTCCTGGGTGTTCATTGGAAGGGCTGAAGCTGAAACTCCAATCCCTTTGGCCACCTGATGCGAAGAGCTGACTCATTTGAAAAGACCCTGATGCTGGGAAAGATTGCGGGCTGGAGGAGAAGGGGATGACAGAGGATGAGATGGTTGGATGGCATCACCGACTCAATGGACATGAGTTTCGGTGAACTCCGGGAGTTGGTGATGGACAGGGAGGCCTGGCGTGCTGCAGTTCATGGGGTCGCAAAGAGTTGGACATGACTGAGCGATTGAACTGAACATGGGAGTGCACATATCTCTTCAAGATCATGATTTTATTTCCTTTGGCTATATACCCAAAAGTGAGATAGCTGGTTCATATGGTAGTTCTATTTTCTAATATTTAGAGGAACTTCTATACTGTTTTTCTTAGTGGTTCTATCAATTTACATTCCCACAGATTGTACAAGGCTTCCCTTTTATCCACATTATCACCAATACTTGTTATCTTTGACTTATTGAAAATAGCCATTCTAACAGGTGTAAGGTGAATCTTATTGTGGTTTTGATTTTCATTTCCCTGATGATTAGTGATATTGAGTGTCTTTACATCTACCTATTGGCCATTTGTATGTCTTCTTAGAAAAATGTCTATTTAGGTCCTTTGCCTATTTTTAAAGCCGAGTTATTTGTGTGTGTGTGGTTTTTTTTTTTTTCGCTATTGAGTTGTATTAGTTCCTTATATATTTTGAATATTAACCCCTTATTAGATACATGGTTTGCAAATACATTTTTCCTGTTCCATAGGTTGCCTTTTCATTTTGTTGGTTGTTTACTGTGCAGAAGCTTTTCAGTTTGCTATAGTCCTCCTCCTTTATTTTTGCTTTTGTTGCCTGTGCTTTTGGTGTCAATTCCAAAAAATCATTGCCAAGGCCAGCATCAAGGAGCCTTTCACCTACTTCCCTTCACTCTTTAACTATTAATGAGCTGAGTTCTGCTGAGAAGGCCTCTGACTACCCACCTTCTGGCTGAGTTGGGTGCCCTTCTTTGTTATTATAGGAACTTATTCATGTCTCATGTATCACTGTGTGGATTTTTTTTTCCTTTTGCTAATAGTTGTTTGCAGTTATCTTCTCTTTTATTGGACTGTGAGCTCATCGAGGTCAGGAATTTCTGTTTAGTTCATCTCTGGGCCTGCCACTTACAATGCTCAATCAATATGTGCTCTAATAGTGAAGCCATTTCAGCTCTGTGGTCATTGATTGCTTTATCATAAAGACATGGTTGAGATTCAGAACTCCACGTCCCTCCAGTTCTGATAGCTTCCATAAATATTTAATCTAGAGTGTGCAAGGCAGTATGGAAAATGGAAAGCTGTTTTCTGTGCTATGCAAGTCCTCAAGGAACGTGGAGGGAAAGCCTTGACTATAGTTATAAAAAAGACAGAATGAGCTAGTTGGTGCTATAGGGAGTATTCTGTGTTGCTCCAGCACTGGGAGGGTAGAGTGTCCTCAGGGCAGACCCAAAGGAGGCCAGAAGCTAAGGGGATTGTTGGAGCATTTCAGTTGGCAAGAACAATTTCGGGAAGGCTTAGAATCAGAAAAGATGAGTTTGGAAAAATTTGAGCAGTTGAGTTGACTGGTTTTTAGGCTTCTTTGCCTTATAAATAGCATACACGTAGATGGTTCTTTGTACGAATTAATTGCTATCCTGAGTCTTTTCCATTTTGCTTTTAGAGAAAAGTAGGGTATATTTACTGGTTCTGTTAATTGAACACCTGTATTGCCAGAAAAGGAGATCTTTTGGGGTGTTAGTTCTAAAAGGTCTTGTAGGTCTTCATAGAACTGTTCAACTTCAGCTTCTTCAGTGTTACTGGTCGGGGCATAGGCTTGGATTGCCGTGTTATTGAATGGTTTGCCTTGGAAATGAACAGAGATCATTCTGTCATTTTTGAGATTGCATCCAAGTACTGCATTTCGGACTCTTTTGTTGACCATGATGGCTACTGCATTTCTTCTAAGGGATTCCTGCCCGCAGTAGTAGATATAATGGTCATCTGAGTTAAACTCACCCATTCCAAATTCCAGATGTTCAAGCTGGTTTTACAAAAGGCAGAGGAACCAGAGATCAAATTGCCAACATCTGCTGGATCATGGAAAAAGCAAGAGAGTTCCAGAAAAACATCTATTTCTGCTTTATTGACTATGCCAAAGCCTTTGACTGTGTGGATCACAATAAACTGTGGAAAATTCTGAAAGAGATGGGAATACCAGACCACCTAACCTGCCTCCTGAGAAATCTGTATGCAGGCTAGGAAGCAACAGTTAGAACTGGACATGGAACAACAGACTGGTTCCAAATAGGAAAAGGAGTACATCAAGGCTGTATATTGTCACCCTGCTTATTTAACTTACATGCAGAGTACATCATGAGAAACGCTGGGCTGGAAGAAGCACAAACTGGAATCAAGATTGCCTGGAGAAATATCAGTCACCTCAGATATGCAGATGACACCACCCTTATGGCAAAAAGGGAAGAGGAACTAAAAAGCCTCTTGATGAAAGTGAAAGAGGAGAGTGAAAAAGTCGGCTTAAAGCTCAACATTCAGAAAATGAAGATCATGGCATCCGGTCCCATCACTTCATGGGAAATAGATGGGGAAACAGTGAAAACAGTGTCAGACTTTATTTTTTGGGGCTCCAAAATCACTGCAGATGGTGATTGTAGCCATGAAATTAAAAGACGCTTACTCCTTGGAAGGAAAGGTATGACCAACCTAGATAGCATATTAAAAAGCAGAGACATTCCTTTGCCAACAAAGATCCATCTAGTCAAGGCTATGGTTTTTCCAGTGGTCATGTATGGATGTGAGAGTTGGACTGTGAAGAAAGCTGAGCGCCGAAGAATTGATGGTTTTGAACTGTGGTGTTGGAGAAGACTCTTGAGAGTCCCTTGGACTGCAAGGAGATCCAGCCAGTCCACCCTAAAGGAGATCAGTCCTGGGTGTTCCTTGGAAGGACTGATGTTGAAGCTGAAACTCCAATACTTTGGCCACCTGATGCGAAGAGCTGACTCATTGGAAAAGACCCTGATGCTTGGAGGGATTGCGGGCGGGAGGAGAAGGGGATGACAGAGGATGAGATAGCTGGATGGCATCACCGACTCGACGGACATGAGTTTGGGTGACATGAGTTTGGGTAAACTCCGGGAGTTGGTGATGGACAGGGAGGCCTGGCGTGCTGCGATTCATGGGGTTGCATAGAGTTGGACATGACTGAGTGACTGAACTGAACTGATTGCCAGAAAAATCTTTTGTTGTGGTAATTTCTACCATGGAGGACTTTTAAAGCAAGCACTGGGTAGCTGTTGTTCCAACCCAAGTCTTTTTTAAAGATCTGTTCATTGCTTGTGTAACACCTGTGAGCCCAGATTCTTCACTCTTTTAGGTTAGATAGGTAAAGTTCATTAATGATTGAAAACCTGCGAAGCATTACTGCTTCAATTCTGAACTTTTAGTGTTTTCTGTTACATGAAAACTTTATTTAATCTAATTTACATCCAGAATATTGAGATGTAAGCACATTGAGAACAGCGTGCACCTTCACCATGATACTTATTTTCTAGCTGTTTTCTTTTCAAATGAGGCAAAAACCCTGAAACTTACTAATATAAGGTACCAACTTGAAGAATGCAATGTTGTTTTCTAAGAACTAGACATGTGCCTTTTTAATACATTAGTGTCTTTTTTTTTTCCCTCTAAAATATACTTCTGCTTATATTTTGAATAACTCTTCACCAAATGCCAGAGCTTTTTGCTTATAGTAAGTGTTGGTAAGATGGGAAGTGTGAACCATTAAGAAATGGATTTTTTTTTTCCCTTACAAATACTGGCTTACTTTAAATAGGTTTTCAGTTACTAACCTTGTTGCCATAAATTCCCCAGTCGTATGTTCTGTAATCTCTTCTCTGGCATACATTTTAATTGTTTTCTTACTGCTTCATAGGTGCTATAATCCTTTTATAGCTTCCTGGGTTTTAAAATAAACCTATAAAAGGTTCACTTTTATATTTAATAGCCATGCTTCACAGAGTTCTAAAGCTGTGAATAAGTTCAGGCAGGCAAAAGCTTTTGATGTGGAATGCCTTTGTTTCTATGTTTTAACAAAACGTATTAGTCCTCCAGGGTTTCACATCATGATTTTAGATACTGACTGAGGTTTTAAAAATATTCAGAAATAGTTATAAAGAAGAAATGTAGAAGAACACTGAAATTCCACAGGTTAAAAACACTGGTCTCATAATTTTCTGTTACCAAGTTTTGGAAAAATCATTTCTTTTTGAAACATTTCTGTTGACAAGTAAGCGTGTCACTGCCCTCTTGGAGCTTGCAGTTAAGCGCAGGAGATAGACGTGGACTAGATAATCACACAGATACACTCACCATCATGGGATGTGCCCTGGAGAAAAAGTGCTTGGTGCCCTGAGAGAATATCAGTTGAGGAAGGAAGTGACTTTTGAGTGACTTGAGATCTGACAGTTAAGTAGGAGTCAACTGGGGGAAATTTGGTTCTGGAAAAGAGACTATTACAAGGAGATACGTTGAGGAGGTGGGAGCTAACACTTTCAAGGAACTGAAAGGTTAGTGTGGTGATTTATCCAGACTGTATAGATACTGATTTCAGTGCTTTAAAAAAAAAAAGTTAAATAAGTACCATTTCAGATAAGCCCGTTGGGATTTATTAGTGGAGTGGAGTAGGGTTAACGTGAGGCTTGTCTCCTGAGGAGCCTCAGTGTTAGGGCAGCACAGTGTTCCTCACCTCCTGGTAGAAGCCCACGAGGCATGTTCTGTACATCTGTGAAATATTACTATATCAGTGAAGCTGTAACTGAAAAGTAGTTTTCCCTTGTTACTTGAACAAAAGGCCTTGATGGTTCTGTGCTGGAAACATATAGAATGGGCTAATAGGGTTAGTTGGTGATCTCATTGTAAGATCAGTGGGTATATTACAGGGAAACTTTGAATTATTTCCTACTGATGAGTATACAGAAGAAGAAAATATGACCTTGGTATGTATTGATTTAACTATTGAGTCAGATTAATAAACTTAAATAAACTTAAACTACCAATTATATAGTATGGAATTTTATGGACAGTGACTTATGATTTCTCAGGGAAGACTTCTGTGAAATGAAGTTCTAAAAAGTAAAAATTGCTGGTTTCAGGTTTTATTCAGCTTGCTACTGAAAACTTACCTAGCAAGAAGGAAGAGTTTTCATGTAATAGTGACTGTAGCTCCATTTACTGAGCATTTACTATAAGCCAAGTACCGTGCATGCTATTTAATTTTACCTGACAACAGCCCAGTGAAATTGGTACTATTATTCCTAATTTACAAGTCAAGAAGCTGAAGCTCAGAAAGGCCAAGTAACTGTTCAGGATTTCTCCATGAGAAAGTGGCTGAGTGGGAGTGAATCTCAAAGTGCTCAAACACACTTAGTCCAGTTCAGTTCAGTTCAGTTGCTCAGTTGTGTCCGACTCTTTGTGACCCCATGGACTGCAGCATGCCAGGCTTCCTTGTCCATCACCAACTCCTGGAGCTTGCTCAAGTTCATGTCCATCAAATTGGTGATGCCATCCAACCATCTCATCCTCTGTCGTCCCTTTCTCCTCCTGCCTTCAATCTTTACCAGGTTCAGGGTCTTTTCCAGTGAGTCAGTTCTTTGCATCAGGTGGCCAAAGTATTGGACCTTTAGCTTCAGTATCAGTCTTTCCAATGAATATTCAGGACTGATCTCCTTTAGGATTGACTGGTTGGATCTCCTTGAAGCCCAGTGGACTCTTAAGAGTCTTCTCCAGCACCACTGTTTGAAAGCATCAATTCTTCGGCACTCAGCTTTCTTCACAGTCCAACTCTCATCCATACATGACTTCTGGAAAAACCATAGCTTTAACTAGATGGACCTTTGTTGGCAAAGTAATGTCTCTGCTTTCTAATATGCCATCTAGGTTGGTCATAGCTTTTCTTCCAAGGAGCAAGCATCTTTTAATTTCATTGCTGCAGTCACCATCTGCAGTGATTTTGGAGCTCAAGAAGATAAACTGTCTCTGTTTCCCCATCTATTTGCCACGAAGTGATGGGACCAGATACCATGATCTTCATTTTTTGAATGTTGAATTTTAAGCCACCCTTTTCACTGTCTTCTTTCAATTTCATCAAGAGACTCTTTAGTTCCTCTTCAGTTTCTGCTATAAGGATAGTGTCGTCTGCATGTCTGAGGTTATTGATATTTCTCCCAGCAGTCTTGATCCCAGCTTGTGCTTCATCCAGCCTGGCATTTTGCATGATGTACTCTGCATATAAGTTAAATGAGCAGGGTGACAATATACAGCCTTGATATACTCCTTTCCCAGTTTGGAACCAGTCTGTTGTTCCATGTCTGGTTCTGACTGTTGGTTCTTGTCCATGCTATTCTGAACGTAAATTTTTAAAAAACAATTTAGTTTTTATAAGTTCATCAATCAGTTAATAATTACTTATAAGACAGTGAAGGCCGTGATATAGATCAACCTTTAATGTCTCCTCTCCAGGGAAATACACCTATTTCCCTGGTGGCTCAGATGGTAAAGCGTCTGCCTACAATGCGGGAGACTGGGGTTCAATCCCTGGGTCGGGAAGATCTCCTGGAGAAGGACATGGCAACCCACTCCGGTATTCTTACCTGGAAAATCCCATGGACAGAGGAGCCTGTAGGCTACAGTCCATGGGGTTGCAAAGAGTTGGACACGACTGAACGACTTCACTTTTCTTTCTTACACTTATTAAAAAGTATTTATTGAGCCTACTGTGTGAGAGTCTCAAAGCTGCTAGGCTTAGGTGGACCACACAAAGATGAAGAAGTCTTAGCCCCCTGTTTAGTTCACGGCTTTGCAGCAGTGTCTTGGCAGTGAAGAAAGACATTGCTGGTAGTTACTGGATAAACTGGTGCTTTGAGACAGATGAGGGAAGGTTCTTAACAACCAGTTGTGGGAGGGGAAGACTTCAAGTAGCAGTGGGCTTTTGAAGAAGACCTTGAGAGATAAGTAGGATTTCCACTGGTAGAGAGAGGGGTAGGTCAGGAGGGTGCAAGGTAGGCAAGGAAGAGAGAGTAGTGGGGGTATGGGCTGGAAAGGAAAACTGATCTAGAAAGAAAAGTGTGTGAGTGCAAGGTTGAGTGATTTAAACTTTATGTACTAGTTGATTATATGTTCATTGACATTTATCAGGCATCTCTTATGCTCAGTCACTACTTTCAATTTAGGAAATCAACAAACTGTTGCTTTTAAGGTTGTATGGCTTTTCTTCTCACAAAGAAGGCTCTTTTGATAGCCTTTATTTAGGTCAGGATTTCTTTCATTCTTAAGGTCTTGACTTTTGTCCCTGGAATTAAGCACTAATGGAAGAAAAACATCTTTTAAAGACAGGGACTGATTTCTCTGTTTAATTCTGATACAGTTTCAGGTGCCATATAGTAATTAATCTGGCATTTTGAGGTGTATTAGACTGGAGGAGAACTGCTCACTTTGGCATTACTTTTTGCTTCTCTGTAATAAGCGCCTACACCTACCACAATCTAGAATACTGTGATACTAAGTAGCAGTTGCTCTGGGAGAGAAAGTTGAACTGTGTGACATTTTAGAAGGTCCAATTTTCATTTTTTTCTTCCCATGTTCCACAATTTGAGACTCTTCAATATATTTAGTTTCAAAAAGTAATATTGTATGGACAGCAAAGGAATTAAAGTGAATATAATTTGAAGTTGGATAGTTTTTGGCATGGCCTCCTCTTAACACTATTCCCTTTTCCTGTATAGACTGTTGAGTCTGAATTGACTTGTTCTAAATTCTAGGAACTTGTGTTTGTTTTTTACAATTTGGACTTTGTGTTTTGGCTTGTGATGGCTATTTCAGATTGGTGCTTTAAAAAACCCGTTTTAAAAGATAGCCAGAATTCAGTGTGTGCTTTCAGAGGCAGAGATGGTTATCCTGGTTTTGGAAGGTTTGAGTGAGTTTATTTTATTGTTGCACATTTGCCAATATAACTACACATGAAAAATGAATTAAACATGTTCTTTAGGAGGGATTCTCCAGCTTTCTGTGGAAGATCTGAGTTGTGATTATAATCCAGGAAGCTATAATCTAGATCTGGGGTGTTGGATGTGTGCTTATTAATGAAGAAATGCCAGCATCTCATTCTCAATAAAAGGATGAGCTTTGCCATTAAACATCTGTCTTTGAACCCTGGCTTTTCCACTTGATAGTATAACATGGGCTAGTTATTTCAGTTTACCTGTAAGCCTCAGCACCTCAGCTTTAAAATGAGAATAGTGATAGTATCTTTCAAATTTGTGAGAGGGTTAAATGAACTAATCCATGTGAAGACTCAGCAATGCCCCTGACACATTAAGTGTTCAATAATTTTTAAAAAGCATTTTGATTTTTAAAAAAAAATTATATATTATTTTTATTTGGCTTTGCCAGGTCTTAGAGCATGTGGGATCTAGTTCCCTGACCAGGGATGGAACTCAAGGGCCCCCTGCATTGGGAGTGTAGTTTCAGCCATTGGACCACCAAGGAGGTCCCCATTTTGATTTATTATTCACATTTCATTTAAAACTTGGCCAGTACAAGTGTGTACATACTCTGCAGATCATGACTGAAAAGTTATTGAAGGGGCAGCAACTAAATAATTATGGAATCTTTTGTTGTTACATGAATTGTTGTTCAGTCACTCAGTCATTTCTGACTCTTTGCAACCCCATGGACTGCAGCATGCTACACTTCCCTGTCTTTCACTATTTCCCAGAGTTTGCTCAGACTCATGTCCATTGAGTTGGTGATGCCATCCAACCATCTCATCCTCTGTCATCCCCTTCTCCTTGTGCCGAGCTTCAGCTTCAGTATCAGTCCTTCCAATGAATATTCAGGACTGATTTCCTGTAGGATTGACTGGCTTGGTCTTCTTATAGTCCAAGGGACTCTCAAGAGTCTTCTCCAACACCATAGTTCAAAAGCATCAGTTCTTTGGTGCTCAGTCTTCTTTATGGTCCAGCTCTCACATCCATCATGACTACTGGAAAAACCATAGCTTTGACTAGACGGACCTTTGTCAACAAAGTGTTGTCTCTGCTTTTTAATATGCTGTTTAGGTTTGTCATAGCTTTTCTTCCAAGGAGCAAGTGTCTTTTAATTTCATGGCTGTAGTCACCATTGTGATTTTGGAGCCCAGGAAAATAAACTCTGTCACTGTTACATGAATGTATAATGTGATTGCAATAAGACAACCAATGTTCAACTATTGAAAGCGGTGTCTTAAAAAAAAAAAATATATATATATATATATATATATATATTTTGTTTTGCTGCTCTGGGTCTTAGTTGCAGCATATAGAATCTTTAGTTGCATCATGCAGGATCTAGTTCCTTGACCAGGGATCCAGCCTGGGTCCCCTGCATTGGGATCCTGGATATTTAACCACTAGACCACCAGGGGAGTCCTTGTTGTTTGTTTTTCTTCATCATTTTGACATATCTTTTTTCTTCCCAGTGCATATTTATCTTTTATTTATTTATCTTTAACATAATTATAGTGGGATTATGTTCTATGATTTTAACATAATTATAGGGATTATAGTGTTGTATCTGTTCCCCTCAATTGATGTTTTGTTTTAAACTCAACACCATTTTAAATGGCTACACAGAAACATCCCACCAGATGGAGCAGGCCATTCTTAACCTTCATGTTGTTCTTTCTCCATCAAATATTGTAGCAGGCAACACCAGGCTATCGAAATAGATCACTGAGTAATTTTATTCTGCAGTTTTAACTGATATTAAATGTTCTTGATAAGTCAAGAAATCTCTCTCATTTATAAGAAGCTGAAATTATAAAAGGAAAGAACATTTACTTAAACTGAAGGGTTAATGGTATTTTTTTTGCAATCCTGAGGCTATTTCTCTAGTAACTCATTTTGAGCATGTCTTATAAAAAGAAATATTTACATTTTTAGCAAAGGAAACATTCATGAAATGCTTTTCTTCCTGTAAAATGAGGAATTTTACATTGTTTTTAACTCCTGGATTTAATGCAGTATAACTACCTTAGCATTTTAATTATAAAATTCAATGGTAAAATTTTACAATTAGATAAAGATATGAAATTTTGTTTTAAAGATATTACTCCTTTTTTAAATTCTGCAGTAGTTAATTTATCTTGAGAATAGCCAAATCTGTTGTGGTGTAGAATAAAGCCTTTTATTTTATTTTATTTTTAGAATAAAGCCTTTTAGAGCCAATTTTACAGAGTTTTAAAGAAGACTGTGTAATCATGCTAATGAAAAATGGACTTCTGACTTGAAATAAGCCACTTAAATTTTAAAAAGTGAAGATAATTTCCATTTTGGTGATAAAAGACTATTGAAACAGCCAGATACTGGTTTTTGTCTAATTAGCCAAAAAACCCCCCAACACATTCAGGGTAATGAGGGTACGAGGACATGGGCATCCTCACTGCTGGTGGGATTTGATACACCCTTTCCAGTGAACATTTTTGTTTGGAATTCATGTGGTTATTCTTTCAGTCATTTTTCCTGAGGACGTGGTCTAACTCAGACATAGAAATGTGCACAGAGATGTTTATCTAAGTAGTATTCAACCAGAAAAATACTGGAAACAGTTCAAATGTCTGACAAGATATATCCAAATGATGAAATATTATATAGCTGTTAAAATGATGTGCTTAAAAAGCATAATTAATAACATGAGGAAATTCTCACAATGTGGTTGGTATACTTTCTATGTTACAGTATTATGTCAATTTTGCAAGAGTCAATTTATTTGCACACAAATTTTTTTAAGACTATATAGAAACAAATATTTTTAAAATTTCCCAATTTTTTTTTCATGAGCTTTTTATTCTGTAACCAAAAAGAAGTGAATAAACATTAGCATGAAATAATGATTTGGACAAATGGCCCTATGTGATTCACTTTAGATGGCCAGAGTTTTGCTATATAGATCACAGTACGTTATCCTTAATGGAAAAACTATTTGGCAGCATTTAATAATTAATGTTTACTTTTATCTTGGGGCCATTTATTTTAAAAAAATGGAAGACTTCACATTTAGATAAGCTTTAATCAGAAATCAAATGACAACTTAGTGTAAAGTGAAAGTGAAGTCTCTCAGTCATGTCTGACTCTTTGTGACCCCATGGACGGTAGCCTACCAGGCTCCTCTGTCCGTGGGATTTTCCAGGTAATAGTACTGGAGTGGATTGCCATTTCCTTCTCCAGGGGATCTTCCTGACCCAGGGATTGAACCCTGGTCTCCCACATTGTAGACAGACGCTTTACCATCTGAGCCACTGGAGAACACTAAACTTCTTTGATGAGAAGTTTGGCAAAATTTCATCAGTTCTCTGAAAATACTTCTACATTGCTGAGTAAATGACATGGGCAAGTCAAATGGGAAGAGGACTAAGTATGTAGTTCCAAGAGGAGAAACCTTTTTAAAATAGGGGGAAAAAATTCCCCCTGTCCTTAATTTTTTCCCCATTACCGCCACCCCCTTTCTTTGGCCTCGCTGGAGTACATAGTAACATTAAGTGATCCTTTTCCCTTGGACCAGCTCTCTTGGTTAAAGTTCAGATAGCCATCTAGTGGAAAGAAGACTCTTGAAGAATGACTTTCCTCTAGACATCCAATATCATGTTTGTTCAGTTGGCTTGTCCAAACAATTTTTCTGTGTTTTCACCAGAGAAGGATCAACTTAGCATGAAGATTAAAGCTGTTCTCCATCTGCTTTATCTGCCGTTCTTAATTAGAACCTGATGACAGAAATCAGCTTGGACTCAAGACTGATTGTTCCAGGAGAATCTCATTTATTATTGTATAAATCTTTTTTTTTAATAAAAAACATTTATTCTGAGCATCTATATGACAGTAATGTAGGGGAAAAAAGAGAATAATTTCCTTTATTTAAACATTTATTCAGCATCTGCTATTCCAAGTGCTGTGGGGTATATTAAAGTTGTTTACAGTCTGGTCGAGAAGGTAAAGAATGCATGGAAATAATTTTAATCCACATAGAAGATGATTAGGGCTCAAAGAGATAAACACAAGGTGTGTGGGAATTCAAATAAGGCAATTATTTCTGGTCATGGAATCATATTTTGAGTTTTCTTTTAGAAATTAAGCAAATAGACCATTGTTTATTGCTTTTCTTTACTTTAGGATAAATGAAGGGAAGGTGAAAATGTTTGGATGCTATTCTTTTAGGTAAGGAGCCTAAGAGTGGCTTAATGATTTTTAAAAATATTCTACAAATATTTATTGAGCCTCTCCTCAAGGAGTTTGTAGTCTACCAACTGTAATGAAATGTAATTTTATGCATAAAGTAATATTGAAAGTTACTTACAGAAAATGTTCACTTGGGACGTCCCTGGTGGTCCAGCGGTTAAAACTCTGCCTTGTAATATAGGGGGTATGGGTTAGACCCTTGGTTGGGGAACTAAAAATCCCACATGCTGCAGGGTATTGCCAGAAAGAGAAAAAAAATGTTCACTTAATTGGCTAATTAGATGTTCTTAATGTAGAAATCGAGAGAGGAGGATTGGTATCAGGTGTCCTGAATTAATTAACTGACAGTGAGAGCTAGTTAACTAGACAAACTGTTCAGCTTAGGGAGACGATATGAGATGGTAAGACAGACAGAAACTTCGACTCTTCTGTTTCCCAGTGCTGTTAAAGTTTTATTTTGCCTTTCTGTTCCTCAGGCTTCTCTTTAAAACTCTTCGTAGGAGTCTGGTGAGGATCACGTGAGATATTATATGCAATGCACCTGACACATGGCTGTCAATAACTGGGGTTCTTCCTCACCCTGCCTGACCTTATTTGAAGCATCAGCCATTAGAAGATGAACAGTTAAAAATGCTTTCAGTATTTCTCCTCCGTGTTAGTCACATATTGGGATGGCTTGTGTTTATTTAATAAAAGCACAGATATTTAATAGGAGAAGGTGTACACTTACTGCAGTCATAGATGTTTAAAATAGGTGTCTAATTATTAGCAGGTCTGAGTGAAAAGACACGTGGCAAATCTTTTTCATTAGCTACAGACGTGTGCCTCTGTCCCAGTGGGATCTTCAGATGTCCTCATAGTTAATTCTTGCTCTTTGACTGGAGATAGAGACTCTCAGACTCCTTCCTTGAAGATGACCAGTAGACGGTTTTTAATCCCTCATAGTGTCAGTTTCACTGTTTTAAAGCTTGTTTTTCTTAAGTGTTGAGTCAGCGTTTTATCTTTATCAGTGTTTGGCCTTTATGTCCTCTATCTCGGTGCATCATTTTGGGGAGAGTTAAATTCCATCTGACGCAAATTGTGGTTTTAAAAAGAACTTGCTTTGCCTTACCTTCTTTGAAAGTAAGAGCAAATAATTTCCAGAAGTCACTTATATATGAAGTTTAAAAAACCAACATTTGAGAAGCCGCAAAGCTGCTGGAACGTTTCTAAGCTTTAGGGTCTCTGTATTGTCCATTTCAGGCAAGAGTGACCAGTGAAATCAAGTCCCCCTAAAACTGAGTTCCTCTGCCGAGTTTACGATTAACCTTTCTGTTCAAAACTTTATTTATTCAAAACTGTATATCTATGGTTGATTCATGCTGAGGTTTGACAGAAAACAGCAAAATTCTGTAAAGCAATTATCCTTCAATTAAAAAAATATATTAATTTAAAAAACACTTCATTCTCTTTCTTTTCCCTTCCCTTCTGGATTGAAGAGTATCAAAGAAAAGGAGAGTTTGAAACTAAGCAGGACCCAGTAGGGCCCTCCTGGGTGCAGAAGCCTCTGTGTCACTCATTTCTTGTAGAAAAAGACATTAGTCTCTTTAGCCTTCCCTGAGTTCCAAAGAGTAGACTCCAGCAGTTACTAATTAGGGGAGTCACAGAAACAAAGGGAAAGCAGTCAAGAAATAATAGTGCCGCTAAAAACCAGCCCTAGCTCCTCCTCAAGAGATGTGCATAGCAATCTGACACTTATCTTTGAATTGTTCTGCTGGAACTAAGATCCCTACCCAGGTGATGATGGCAACTATGTGATGGGCAAGAGCACTTAGACCCCAGACGAGGCTGGGTTTAGTTAGCCCCAGTTTAGGCTGATTTCTAAAAACGCCGCTTGTTACCTTACCTGCAACCAATCAGAAGAAAGTCATGCATCCTGCCATTCTCACCCCTATCATTGCCTTTAAAAACTGTTCGATAAAGGCCGTTGGGTCTTTTGAGCAGTGAGCTGCCAGATCTCCTTGCTGGGTGCAGATGCTCCTCCCTTCACCGCAACCCAATGTCAGTAAGCTGGCTTTGCTGCGAGGCTGGCAAGCGTACCCACATTCAGTTGGTACCACCAGTGCTAACACTTCTTACAATAAAAGGTAGCCTCAATGACAGCAGAGGAGCTTCATTTCAACCAGGCTTTTACCAGAAAGGTTTCTAAAGATGATGTTTTTACTAGTTTGGAAATTTCTTACAGGTTGAAATTTGGCTTTGTTTGAAGTGTATGAAGCCATGTTTTCTAATCTCTCTAAGTTTCCATTGACTTGCAGATTTAGTAACTGGCTGTCAGGTTTGCTTGTACTCAGCATTGAAACGGGATTTGTGATTCCTGTATTTGTGTGATTAAAATGGAAATGTCTGGAATGAGCATACTAAAAATGTTGAACAATTGGAAGGCATTTAGATAATGGTTTTTTGGAGGAGAGTGGGGGATGTAGAGTTGGATGAGTGAGTCTTCAAGGTTTAGATTTTTGCCACTTTTCATGCTGCAAGAAGGTTTTTAAGAGAGCACCTAATCCTGTCGATTTTGTTAACTATTACAAATAGTCACTGAGTGCCTGCTCTATGTAGAGCGTAATAAAGAACAGATAGGTGAATGACACAGTTCTTTGCTCAAGGAATTTATCACAGGTAAGAGGTTAGGACTAAAGGTGACGATAAAAAGTTCAAGCACAAGTGCTGGGATGGTTCAAAGAAGAAGCCACCTCCTTGGGAGCGAAGTCGGGGTGGAGTGAAGTTTCCAGAGGAGGTTTTCGGTTAAGGAGGCTTCCCAGGACCATCCAGAGCAAAGGCATAGAATCAGGAGAGTGCCTGGGGCATGCTGACTGTGAGCCACCGATGGGTCCACAGGGCTGTTTGGGGTCTTGCTCCCCCTATAAAACAGTCTCTTGAGGTATAGTTTGCATATCATAAAATCCACCCATTGTGAGTATGAAAGTCATATTCGTAAAGGCAGTTTGTAGAGTTGTGCAGCCATCACCCAGTCTAGTTGTGTCCACTTGCTTTCCTCCTATAGAGCACCCTCCTGATTTACTGGATCTCTGCTTTCCCCTCTGAGGCAACCACTGATTTGCTTTCTGTCTGGAAAGATTTGCCATTTCTAGAAATTGCATATAAATAGGAATCATATAATGTAACACTGTGATGTATCGTAGGAAATAAATAGATGATCTTTGTCCCTTGTTTCTGGCTCAGAACTCCTAAAACTCTTGGGATTTCCCAAGTGACAAGAGTGCCAAAGATGCCTGGATATTCCTAACAAATCCCTTTCAAACACACCTGAGTTTGTTAATGAGGTGACTTCTGGAAGGCACTTAAGGATGGGGGCTGGTTGCCAGGGAGACCAACCACAGGATCAGAGGGCTGGAATTTTCAGTTTGCCCCTCCCTCACCTCCCTCTGGAGATTGAATTGGTTGGAGAGTGAATGCAGTCGCCAGCTGTCAATGATTTAATCAATCTTGCCTATGTAATGAAGCCCCCGAGAATCCGAAAGGATTGGGTTTGCAAAGCTCTCAGGTTGGTGAACCAGAACTCAGGCAAGCTTGTGCTTCGCCTTGAACCCCACAGGTACTGAGGTCCTTTTTGTATCTCTTATGTATCTCTTCATTGGGCTGTTCATTTGTAGCCTTTAAGGTTGTTTGTGATAAACTGATTAACCTAGTGAGTAAACTGCTTCTCAGAGTTCTCTGAATTGAACGCATGGGTGATGGGAACCTCTGATTCCCATCAGTTGGTCAAGAACACAGGTAACGACCTGGACTTGTGATTGGCATCTGAAGTGGGGTGCTGTCTGGTGGGACTGAGCCCTAAACCTGTGGAATCCGATATTATCTCTGGATAGTGTCAGGATTGATGAATTGTAGGGCACCCAACTGGTGTCAAAGAATAGCATGGTGTGTACATGGGGGAAACCCATGCACTGAAACTGGGTACTGAATACTGTATATTAGGTAGTCCGTCCGGCTTCTTTCACTTAGCATAGTATTTTGTTCGGCCGTGTTCATGTGTCAGCAACTTAAAGATAAATTTTATTCTGTTGTGTGGATAAACTACATTTAGTTGCTAGTTGATTGCAGTTGTATTGCTTCTAAGTTTGGGGCTATTATGAATAATACTCCTGTGTACACTTGCATAATTGTTTATGCGGACATATGTTTTCATTTCTCTTGGATAGATACCTAAGAGTGAAATAGCTGGATCGTATTTTGTTGTTCAATCACTCAGTCGTGTCCGGATCATATAGTAAGTATATGTTTAACTTTATAAGAAACCACCAAGCTGTTCTCCAAAGTGGCTCTACTGTTTTACAAACCAGCAGTGTTTGAGGATTCTGGTTTTTCCAGATCTTCAACATTTGTTGTTGCCAGTCTTTTGCATTAAAATTACTCTAGTGGAAATGTAGAGATACCTTATTGTGGCTTTAATTGCATTTGTGCAGTGACTAAGATGGAGAAGGCAATGGCAACCCACTCCAGGACTCTTGCCTGGAAAATCCCATGGAGCCTGGTGGGCTGCAGTCCATGGGGTCGCGAAGAGTCGGACATGACTGTGACTTCACTTTCACTTTTTACTTTCATGCATTGGAGAAGGAAATGGCAACCCACTCCAGTGTTCTTGCCTGGATAATCCCAGGGACGGGGGAGCCTGGTGGGCTGCCGTTTATGGGGTTGCATAGTCGCAAGACAAGACTGAAGCGACTTAGTGGCAGCAGCAGCAGTGACTAAGAGGGCTTCCCTGGTGGCGGCTCAGACAGTAAAGTGTCTGCCTGCAGTGTGGGAGACATGGGTTCCATGATCCCCTGGAGAAGGAAATGGCGACCCACTCCAGTACTCTTGCCTGGAAAATCCCATGGACAGAGGAGCCTGGTAAGCTACAGTCCATGGGGTCGCAGAGTTGGAGACGACTGAGCTACTTCATTTTCACTAGTGACTAGGAACCCCTTTTTAAAAAAATATATTTATTTTTATTTACTTGTCTGCGACGGGTCTCCGTTGCGGCATACAGGATTTTTAGTTGTTGCATGTGGGATCTAGTTCCCTGACCAGGGATCAAACCCAGGGCCCCAGTGTTGGGAGCATAGTGTTCTAGCCACTGGACTATGAGGGGAATCCCAGGAACCCCTTTTAATATCATAAATTCTGCCAGTCATTTGAGAGAAAGCTCATTTTATAATAGTGATAATTGGTACTGTGGTTCACTATATAATTATAGACCTCTTGAAAGAAATTTTCTATGTAAAGAATCTGGGCAGTGTTTTACTAGAGCCTTCTTGTTTATTTGCTTGTTTTTACTCTGAGATTTGTAAGATTATCTTCTAATGCAAACTACTGCATGTGGCCTACCACCTGCTTTCATATGCCTGCAGAGTAACGAAATTTTTTTTTCCACTTTTAAATGGTTGAAAATCAGAAGAATAGCAAATCAAAAGTAATACTTCATGACATGTGAAAACTATGTGAAGCTAAGATTTCAGTGTCAAATTTTGATGGGAACATAATGAAGCTTACCCTTACGTGTGATCTTTGGTTGCTTTGGTGGTATGATGGCAAGAGTTAAGTTGTGATGACAGAATCTATGGCTTGTGAAGCCTAAAATATTTACTCTGGTCCTTCACAGAAAATGCTTACCAGCTTTTCTAACTTCTCGCTCACCTGTTCCATTTCTTGCCTAGTTTCAGAGAAGATTTTACTCTGGCCTTTTTATTCAGTTCTTGCATTGGTTCTCCAGTTTGTTACTGAGAAACCTAAATCCATTGGCCGACTGGCGCCCTGGAAGAGAAGAGACTGGAACGTTAAAAGACTCATTTGCTAATGATTTCTCTTCTGGCCGGTGGCTCTAGTTAGAAGGGTTAAGGTAGATAAAGCTCTTAACAATATTGTAAAGTAGCCTCCAATTAAAATAAATTAATTAATTAAAAAGAAAAGGCTCTCAGAAAACTAAGGGGGAAAGGACAGGAGCTTTTGTAGAGGAAGGTATCATGTTAACTGTTTGTATTAAGTTTGGAAAGTGATGATGTGCAACTTTTTCATCAATTGGGAAATTCAAAAAAATTGCTTCCTGTAAAAAAATCAAGACAGTAGAGAAGTATGTGAAGTAAGACTTACGTGTCTCCATCAGCCACTCCCTTACTATACTCTTACTGGTCATTACTGTTAGAAATTAAGTCTGATTACTTTTAGACTTCTTTCTGGATTTTGTGGTTTTTATAAAAATGAAATTATAACATGCATACTGTTTTAACATCAAAGTTTTTTTTTTAACTTGGCATAATCTGTGATGGCCGTTTCTTCCACATGCATAAATTTAGAGTTGCCTGATTTAAGCAGCTGCATACCATTTGTATGATTCTACTATAATTTACTGAACCGTTGGTGAATGTTTGGTTCTTATATAGATAATGCTCATGTGTTTCAGGTAGCCTTACCAAAGACTGCCTGTTATTAATCTTTTAACATTTTTGTCTATTTGCTAAGTGAAAAATAGCTAATTGTTACAATTTGCACTTCTTTAGTGAAACTGAACGTATTTTTTTTCTTGTAATCATTAGCCACTTGTACTTTGAATTGCTGGTTGCTTTGCTTATTTTTCTTTTGGGTTTATCTTCTAATTAATAGGAAGAAATCTTTATATATTTTGGCATCTGCAAGTGTTTCCTCACAACTTATTTTTCTTTATGGTGCAGTTTTTCCTTACAGAAGTTTTATTTTTTTGTGTCAAATTTGCCAAGCAGGCATTGCTTCTACGTTTGGAATTAAGCTTAGAAAGAGTTTCTGTGCTTGAGTATTTTAAGTGTAGTTATCTTTTAATTTAATGTTTCCTAATTAGAGACGCATCAGAATAACTTAGGCGAGTTTTTCCAGTACATATGCTGTGATTTTCCGCTAAGTAAGATGTTCTTACTTCGTAGATCAGCTTTGGGGTCCAGTTTTGTGTTTTATTTTGAAGGGAGAGGAAGAAGCTCTCCTTCTTCCAGGGTTTGTGATGTCAAACCCTGGTTATAAATCCCAATATGTAAAGTAGATGTCTTTTCTTAAAATGGAGTGGTGCTGGTTGAAGTTGATGCAGGTTATTTACACCTGCATCCATCCACTGAATTCCTGTGACAGGTCTGGAGAATTAATAAGGAGAGACTTTATGTACTCGATAAAAAGAAAAACTGTTGTATACTGTATCCTGAAAATAATTAAATTTCTTGATCTTGAGCCAATTGTGTGCTAAAACAAACTCAAAACTGTAGGGTATATCTCATTGATTGTAAAGATACACTTTTTCACATTTTAACATCTGTGAAATTGGGATGATAGCAGGTTGTAGTTTATTTATTTGGCAAAGCTTATTTCTTGCATGCTAAGTTGCTTCAGTTGTGCCCAATTCTGTGTGACCCCATGGACTGTAGCCTGCCAGGTTTCTCTGAATTCCAGGTGAAACTGTGTTTGAAATGATTTTTTGGCTTGAAATGGAGGGAGTGGAAGGGATGTTTAGGTTAGTATGTGTAAGCCTGAAGCTAGGTCATCCAGTCAGGCCTTTACTTTGGATGGAGAGGGAGAGAAAACACAAACAGATCTAAGATCTGAGGATGTGTACATGTCCAAACTGGAATTGTCGTATTTTTGTCAAACTAAGATGATGGAGGGTTGAATACAGATGGAGTTTAGCTATTTTTGGTCCGTGAAACCAACTGCGTAAGTGAGCGCTGGAGGATGTAGAGGAATGTGTGGGCGATACAGGTGCTTTGGGGCAACGGTCAGCGGTTGAGTGTGAGTACGGGAGATGGGGTAACAAAAAAGCCAGTCTCAGATGCTCTATTTAAAAAGGAATTAAAAATCTAGAAATCTCGATTTGGGGGAGATGATGGTTGTATCCACTCTAGAACAGAGTAAAATACAACCATTGAATCCAGGTCTATTCTTGAACGTGTTCAAAAGTGGTAGACAAGGCGATGAAGGGACTGGAAAGCCACATACAGAAGAATGGTTGAAAGAATGTTTGGTCTGGAGGTGAGAGCTTGGGGCCTGGGGAAGGAGGCCACATTCAAATATTGTAAAGGAAGAGGGTTTAGTACCTTGTGTTTCCAGGGAACGGAACTAAGGCCCGTGGATGGAAGCTACGGGAAGAAAGACATAGTTCAGTTTAAGCAATAATTTGCAGTGAAAGCTGTCTAATGATTGAATAGAAGATAAATTTGCTGTTGCAAGAGGTGTGAGGGCATTGGTTGACCACACATTTGGCAACATTTGTTTTTGTTATAGGGGAATTTTCAGTTGAATTGTTAGCAGCCACTCCCATTTCCTTATTGTAAATTGAAAAGGCAGTAAACATCCAAAGTTGATTGTGCTCAGATTTTAATAGACTTCTTGATATAACGTTATCAAGTTTGATTATTTTGCAAGCGATGGTAATGCCTTTAGAGAGCATGAACCAGCAGATGGACTTCAGCCTTCTTTGCTGCTCTGCTCAGTTCAGGGTCAGTAATGGATAGTGGACCTACCGGAGCAGGTTTCCCTAGGTGAACTGTATGAGCTGGAATCTTTTTAAACAGTTATAGCCTTTTCTCATCACTGACACAGTTACAAGAACCTGCAAATACATGTGCACTGAAGAGTCAAGCGGGGAGCTATATGCCAAGCTTCATAAAACTGAAGGAGTGAATTCTTCATGTTAAAATTTGAGTGTCTGTGTTGGCAGGGCCTGTGAAGCACTTCTCTGGAACGGTCTGCAAACCTTGGCACTAACTGATCTCTAAGGACTCCTTCCAGTTGTAAGATTCTTGGGTATATGAACTTGTAATAAATGTTAAGCAGCAGTTTAGGGTTACAGAGTAATAGAATCATAGCCAGTTAAAATTGAAAATTTCGATGGACTATAATTGGTCCCTCTGAAATTGACCACAGCTTTGGGAATCACAGTTACAATGAAGTCAGCAATTTGAAATATGTTCTTAACATAGGGGGAGAAGGAGGTGTCCTCATGGTAAAGAGCCACTTCCAGTCTGAAGTGAAATTCTGCTCCCTTCTCGTGAAAGAACCTTACCTGGGTCCTTTCTGTTGAGGAAACCTCGACATGTTTAAGGAGAGAGAGATTTGGATGGTTAATGAAAATAACGTTTGGTGAGTCTGAGCTCACTGAGCTGACTGAAGGGTTTAGAAGCTGAGAAAGAGATCTTACAGCAGTCTGAGCCTCAAATAGTCTAAAACATATCTCCTTATGCTAATTTTCTTTCAAGTTCACAAACTTTTTGGAAGGGTGGTGGATTTAAAAAGAGAAGAAAAGACACAGCGCATGGAATCTTGTGACTAGTTAAAGAAGAATGTAGTCAAGAGTGATGCCGACTTCGCTGCCCTCAGCAAATTCCTACTCATCCTTCACGCTGTAGCCTCCCCTGGCCTTCGATTCTGGGTTAGGCACCCGCCTGGTACTTTACTTAGCCTGTTATAACATGTTTTACACTGCTTTGTTATTGGCTGGTGGTTTTCCAGGCCCCTAGACTATACGCATCAGGAAGACAGGGACGAGGTTTTTGTCTGTACTTTCAGGGTTGGTTGGATGCATGGTAAGGGTTTTATAAACGTTTGTTGACTGAATAAAAAGGAGCCCCTTTACCTTCTCGGGCTTCCCTGGTGGCTCAGAGGGTAAAGCGTCTGCCTGCCATGCAGGAGACCCAGGTTCAATCCCTGGGTCGGGCAGATCCCCTGGAGAAGGAAATGGCAACCCACTCCGGTATTCCTGCCTGGAGAATCCCATGGACAGAGGAGCCTGGTAGACTACAGTCCACCGGGTCGCAAAGAGTTGGACACGACTGAACGACTTCCCTTCCCTTCCCTTTACCTCCTCTGGCTTCCCTGGTGGCTAGGCTGGTAAAGAATCTGCCTGCAATGCAGGAGACTTGGGTTGGGAAGATCCCTTGGAGAAGGGAAAGGCTACCCACTCCAGTATCTGGCCTGGAGAATTCCATGGACTGTATAGTCGATGGGGTTGCAAAAGTCAGACATGACTGAGCGACTTTCACTTCACTTCCCTTCTCTTTCATTGTACTACTTACTTGTCTTGGCATTTCTCTGAGATGTTGCTGATGTCCTCATCGTGCACTTGTCTTGCCATTAAAACAATCTTTGCAGGCTGGTAATTTGTCACGCTAGGTATTGGGTACAGGGAGGCTCATTGTATTAATCTCTTCCTAATAAAAATATTAAGGAGAGATTCATCCTAAAGGAAATCCACCCTGAATATTCATTGGAAGGACTGATGCTGAAGCTTCAATAATTTGGCCACCTGATGTGAAGAACTGACTCATTGGAAAAAGGTGCTGATGCTGGGAAAGATTGAAGGCAGGAGGAGAAGGGGATGACAGAGGATGAGATGGTTGGGTGGCATCTCCGACTCAATGGACATGAGTTGGAGTAAACTTTGAGAGATAGTAAAGGACAGGGAGACCTGGTGCACTGCAGTCATTTGGGGTCTCACAGAGTCGGACACAACTTAGTGATTGAACTAAGTGAATCACTTAGTTCACTAAGTGAACAGATGAAAATGTTAAAAAAAGAACTTTGACCTCTGTGGAAGTAATTTTCTGAAGAGCTGTTCTCATCTGACTGCAGAGAGGAAAGCATCTGATAGCTAAACTATAAAAGCTCTTATTAGTTACTCTCTCATGGCTGTTGGCATTTTCAGCTGGGGATAGTTTGTTTCTCAAGCTACAGTTCTTTGGGAATTTACTCTCTGAATCCTTGTTCTCCATAAATTTTTTAAAAATTGCCTTTATTTCAATTATCTTTCAAAACTAGCATAAATCAAGTCTGGATCTTCTGGATGATCAGATTATCGCTGAGCTCTGGCACTTCACTTTGAATCTATACCAGATTATGTTCTTTAGTCGCTGAATCGTGTCCTCTTTGTGACCCCATGGACTGTAGCCCACCAGGCTCCTCTGTCCATGGGATTTCCTAGGCAAGAATACTGGAGTGGATTGCCATTTCCTTCTCCAGTGGATCTTCCTGACCTAGGGATCAAACTTGCTTCTCCTGCATTGGTGGGCATATTCTTTACTGCTGAGCTACCAGGAAAGCCCCCATACCAGATTATGCTGCCATAATTATTGTATATTCATGAGAAAAGGTCTTAATAGAATTGTCTTCCTGCCTAATAGCTGTAAAGACACACTGTACAAATGAGGATTTTACAATTGTTTGACTAGAGGAAAGTGGCAAGATTATGTGCTGTGTAAGCTAGTACCATACATTGTGAATAGTGGTTTAGTTTTAGGAGGAGAATATTCCTTAACTCACTGAGTTGATATCATTAATCTGGGTATTATTCTTATTTTATATTTGTAAAAGAGGTTTTTTTTGGTTTTATTTAGTAAAATTTTATTTTTTTTTACGCCATAAATGTTTTGTATTAGGGTATAGCCAATTAACAATGTGATAGCTTCAAGTGAACAGTGAAGGGGCTCAACTATACATATATGTGTATCCATTCTCCCCCCAGACTCTCCTCCTATCCAGGCTTGCACGAGACACTGAACAGAGTTCCATGTGCTATACAATAGGTTTTACATTGCTTATACATTTTAAATATAGCAGTGTGTACATGACCTTCCCAAAGTCCTTAACTGTCCCTTCCCTCTGGCAACCATGAGTTTGTTTTCTAAGTCTGTGAGTCTCTAAAAGAGTTTTTTTCTTATATCTACTTTATCATTAACACTTGGAGTCTTTTTTTTTTTTTAATTCACATTTGAGAAATATTTCCTTGAATTCACAGGCGTCAATCTCTTAGTGATCTTTGAGGCCTAACTTAACAGGCAGATTAGGGAGGAGGCTTGTTTGGCCCAGGAGGCTTCTGTCCTTTTCCAGCTGTACTGTGCAGGTATAGAAAGATAGGAGCAAAGGCCAAGTGAAATCTGACTTTAGATGTTCTTTAAGGATTGGCTATGGCCAGGATAATAAAGTATGGAGAAGTATCAGGGTTTATAAAAGGTCAAGAAAAGAGGATCAAATAAGAGATCGTGAACTCAGAGCTGTGCTGTCCAAATAGTAACTGGTAGCCACGTGTGCCTGTTTAAATTACATAAAATAAAAACTCAGGGCCTCAGGCACTATAGACACATTGCAAGTGCTCAGTAGCTAAATGTGCCTCGGGGCTACTGTGTTAGTCAGCCAAGGTATAGAACGTTTCTTTTCATCATCACAGAAACTTCTGTTGGACAGTGCTGCTCTAGAGGGAGCAACAGAGTGGAAGCCAGGGCAGTGTGAAGGTAATAAGGAGGAGGTGGGAAAACAGGTCACGGGAGGAACGACGCTAATAGAACCCCCAGTTCTCACCGTCTCACACCTTGTTTCTGAGGATCTTGACAGTTTTAAGGAGTACTGGTCAGGTATTTGGAGTCAGGTTTGGAGAAGGAAATGGCAACCCACTCCAGTACTCTTGCCTGGAGAATCCCATGGAGAGAGGAGCCTGGTGAGCTAGAGTCCATGGGGTCGCAAAGAGTCGGACACGACTGAGTGACTTCACTTACACGCACTGAGTCAGGTGTTTTGTAGAAGGATTTGTCGGGAGTTAAGGGTTTGAGGAAAAGGCCGCAAAGTGTCTCTCTCTTCGTCTCGTGTCAGGGGTACGTGACTTCATGAGTGTTGATATTAACCTTGATCACTTGGCAGAGGTAGGCAGTCCCCTGGTTTTAAAGCTGTGCTTCTGCTCTCAATTCCCAGATTTATTTTGCAATCCAGATTTTCTTGCACTCCGAATTTATGCATCCAGCTACAGGTTTTAACAGCTCTATTTGGACCCCTCACAAACATAAGGTTCTCAAAACTAGACATTTCCCCCCCATGCTCTCCACATCTACGTTTTCCATAGTCTTTTCCACTTCAGCTAAGGCACTTCTGTTTTCCAGTTGTCCAGGCCAAAAAAACAACAACAACACACACTTCATGCTATCCTTGTTGCTTTTATTATTTGGTGTAGTCTGTTAGGAAATCACGCTGACTTTAGCTTCAAAATATTCCAGGATGTGGCCATTCAGCACAGTCTCTGCCTCTCCTGCTTGAGCCACCATCATCTTATTTTGAAGAATTACACTAGCTTCCTAACTGCTCCCCGTGGTGTTTTGCCTCCTTAGAATCCATTTTCCACACAGCAGATTCATCTTTTAAAAAGAGCCTTACATTTATATACAGAAAATTGCACATATTATGGGTTTGTGGTGAATTTTCACAAGTTGATCACATCTATGTATGCCGTACCCAGAGCTGAAATCGGCATGTGACTAGCTACTCCTCACGTTCACCTGTAGACACTGATCCGCCAAGGATGACCCCTGTCTAAGGGCACAGGTTAGTCCAGTCTATTGTTAAACTTCATGTAAATGGAATCATACAATGTGTAAGTTGAGTCTGTCGTCTTTTATGCAACATTATGTGTGTGAGATCCATCCACATTATGTGTGTGCATGAAATTTGGTTTCTTCTCATTGCTGGGAACTATTCAGTTGTGTTCAGTTCAGTTGCTCAGTTGTGTCTGACTCTTTGCAGCCCCATGGACTGCAGCATGCCAGGCTTCCCTGTCCTTCACCAGTTCCTGGAGCTTGCTCAAACGCACGTCCATCGAGTTGGTGATGCCATCCAACCATCTCATCTTCTGTCGTCCCCTTTGTGTTAATATACCACAGTTTATTAGGGCTTCCTTGGTGGTGCAGACAGTGAAGAACCTGCCTGCAGTGCGGGAGACCCAGGTTTGATCCCTGGGTTGGGAAGATCCCCTGGAGAAGGAAATGGCAACCCACTCCCGTATTCTTGCCTAGAGAATCCCATGGACAGAGAGGAGCCTGGTGGGTTACAGTCCATGGGCTTGCAAAGAGTCAGACATGACTAAGCGACTAACACATACACACCACAGTTTATTGATCTGTTCTACTGTTGATGGACTTTCAGATAGCTCCCAGTGTTTCGCTGTGTTTTCCTCTGGGGTCGCACAGAGTCGGACACAACTGATGTGACTTAGCAGCAGCAGCAGCATATACCTAGGAGTCAGATTTTTGATTCAGTATCTACTAGCCTCATGGCGTGTGTGTTCAGTCATGTCCGACTCTTCATGACCCCACAGACTGTAGCCCACCAGGCTCCTCTGTCCATGGGATTTACCAGGCAAGAAGACTGGAGTGAGTTGCCATTTCCTTCTCCAGGGGATCTTCCTGACCCAGGGATTGAACCCGGGTCTCCTGCATTGCAGGCAGATTCTTTACCACGACACCTGGAAAGTCCAGTGTTAGTGTATATTGTCTCAGCCTTAACATATAGTATATATAATATAAGCCTTAGCATATATTGCCAGTTTTTTGTTTTTGTTTTTTTGGCAAGTGATTGTATACCAGCAAGTGATCTTTTAAAGAGTAAAAGTTAATTCCTATTGCTGTAACTCATTTGAAGACCCATGGTTCATTAGCTCATGCAGAGTAATAGCAAAAGTACTTACAATGCACATAAGGCCCTAAATAGCTGGTTTTCCAACTTGCCTTTGAACATGCTAAGCGCATGTACATCTTAGGGCCTTTGCATTAGCTGCTTTCCCACCTCCTCTGTTCTTTTGCCACATATCTGCATGGACTGCTCCCTTATTAACTCCAGATGTCTGCTTAAATGCCACCAACATATATAAATGCTGGAAAAATTTCATGGACAGGAGCCTGGGGAGCTAGGACGTAGGGTTGCGACGAGTCGGACATGACTGAGCATACACACATCCATCTGTTTATTTTGCATTACTTTTCTTACCACTTACTTCTTGGCCTATCTGTATGTGTTATGTAAAATATTTTGTGTGTCCCCACTAGACTTAGTTTTTTGTTAATTGCTTATCAAAAACAGTGGACATTAATAGCTTCCCAGTAAATAGTTGAATGAATAAATGAATTCAGAAAATAGTTCTAGTTGTAATAGATGTAAGGTGTCTAGAAATAGAAATTTGGGGAGAATGGAAGTAAGGCAAATGATGTTAAAAATTGGTGAAAATTTTAATTTTTATTAAAAAATTTAATTTTTATTAAAATAATAGCTTCAAAAGACACTGGGCTTATGATTCAAAAATAGCAACCTTCTGTCTCCTCCCAGCTCCCCAGATTTGACTACTTTCTAGCTGTTTCTTATGCTATTAAATTTGATATTTAAAAAACCTGTGGTTAAATCGCTGTCTTTTATATTTCAGTTTTAGATCTTGAGGGTTTTCTACACTGGAAGATACCAATCTACTTTTCTTAAACTTCTTTCTCCCTCCAGCACACACACCCTTTCCCCCTATCCTCCCAGTACAATTGTCCAAAATTTTAAAATATGTTTTTAAGTTGTTAAAACATGCTTCCAGTTGTCTTCACAAATGCCACTTTCTCAGGGAATGGTTCTCTAGCTTAGCTTCTCATGTCAAATGTTTAATGTATACATTATTGTAAACATGAAAGTTGTTCCATGTGAGCCAGGTGATATGTTATGATCACATCTTAGTTTTTTTTTTTCCTGGAATTTTCCTTAATTCTCATTTTTTTGTTTGCTTATTCTTCTTCACGTAACTAACTTACTATCCTCATACTCCTTGCCAGGATTCTAATACACATGGAGTTATATATTAGTTCTCTAGGTGGTTTTGGAAGCATTTATCCTAGAATTGCCAACAGGAACTATAGAACTGTAGCAGCCTGTTGCTCTGAATCTTCCCTTCACAAATTAACCTAAAAATTATTTTTTTCCTATGTTTAAATCCTTCACTTCTGGATCCCAAATCAGAGTCTGTCTTGGTTTACTTGTTCCTCCTGGGAGGACATATCCTTCAGTAGTTTCCAGAGAAAAGATACAAGAATAGTAACTTTTAAAGATCTTGTATATCAGTTATCTGTTGCCATAGTAATGCTGCATGGCAGATGACTGAGAAATGTCAGTTGCTCACAATAAGTATTTGTCGAAAACATTTCTAGGGTGGTCGGTTTGGGGGCTCTGCTGACTTTGGGAGTTTGTCTGGCTATCTGCTGGTTTTGGCTGGAACAATTCGTGTGACCTAGCTCTGTTTCAGGAGTCTCATCCTCCCTGGGGACAGGCAGTCTAGCCAAGGTGTGATATTTACCAGGTCATGGCAGAAGGCAACCAGGTATGCTTACGTGCCTTTCTTGTATTTTAAATACACCAGCTGACGATAATTCCAAAATAGGATGTTTTTAAATATGTAACTTATTTGACCAAAACCAAATATCTGTGCAAATATGCAGAGAGAAAATTCAAGATAAGCAGCGGCCTTCAGATACCTGATTAAATGTTACTTTCTCAGGGGGTGGTGTTCTTTTCCTTCTATTAGGTAAAATTCTCCTCTAAAGTCTTTTAACATTGTTACTGTTCTTTCACAGTATTTATCACACTAGTTATTTGTTCATACTGCTCTATCCCTCTAGAACTTAACTTTCCTGGAAGACAGGGGCCATGTCTTTAAAAGGGTTAGCCTAGAGCCTGCCATAGTGAAGTATACAATACATGTCAGCTAAATGAGTCTGGTTACATCTCAGGAACAGGAAATACTAGGATTCTTTTTATTGAATCTTTGTATGTGCAGTGTGTCCCTTCTTCAAGGATTTGGCAGAAAAGAGAGGAAAAACATTACCAATTTGTGGGAAAGATAAGCTCGCTTCTCTCTGGGCGTTTTGGTGGGCGGCTGCACTCCCCTGAGTAATCAAGGCTGTGAAGCTTTGATTAGTAGTGTATTGTTTGTGGCTTTAGGGCCTTTAGATTACAAGGAATTGTTTTCAACAATGTGTTAGTTATGACTCTGGGACTTGTAAACAGAAGGAAACAAGAGTGTTTCTACTGGTATATATGAATGTTTATTATTCTGAATTAGATGACAGCACTTTGATTGTTATTTCAGATGAGTGAAGAACATGTGTTTGAACTCAGCGACTGAGCTGCAGTGCACTTCTTTGATTGGTATTGTATTCTGTAAACTCTGCCGTAGTGTGAACTTTTGATATATAAAAAATTAACCTTTAACCTAAGTTATAGAAGATCTTCTCTAAATGAACTCAGAAACTAACTGTAAAAAAACTGTTCCTCAAACATGAGCTTATGTAGGTTTAAATAACTATCCAATTTACAGTGTACTATTTAATCATTTCCCAGCTTTTTCATAATTTGCAAAGAGATTCATATATTTGTGACCCATTGTTTGATCAACAGACATTGACTTTGTTTGGACGGGAACTTGTGATAGAGCTAGAAATTTGTACCCAGGATTGAAGCAGACCTTGCTTGGGTGTGGTCTAAATATTACTATTTCTTATTAATGCCAAGTTTTAGTCTTCTGCTTTTTTGATCAATTAAAATGGTAAATGTAGATGATCTTTTATATAATGAAATTTTAGATCTTAAAGAGACAATAACATCTCAGTCTAACCTTTCCATTTTATATAGCACCTGGGTTGTAAGTTTTATGAGAATGCTGTTGACTGGCAGTAGTTGGTCAGTAAATGTTTGTTGAATGAGTAAATAAACAAATGTACATTATAAGTAAAGAATGAAGACAAGAGATTTTAGAGATTCAGTTCAGTTGCTCAGCAGTGTCCGACTCTTGGTGACCCCATGGACTGCACCACGCCAGGCCTCCCTGTCCATCACCAGTTCCCTGAGTTTACCCAAACTCATGTCCATTGAATTGGTGATGCCATCCAACCATCTCATCCTCTGTCGTCCCCTTCTCCTCCTGCTTTCAATCTTTCCCAGCGTCAGGGTCTTTTCAAATGAGTCAGCTCTTCGCATCAGGTGGCCAAAGTATTGGAGTTTCAGCTTCAACATCAGTCATTCCAATGAACACTCAGAGCTGATCTCCTTTAGGATAGACTGGTTTGATCTTTCTGTCCAAAGGACTCTCAAGAGTCTCTCCAACACCACAGTTCAAAAGCATCAATTCTCCGGTGCTCAGCTTTCTTTATAGTCCAATTCTCACATCCATACGTGACTACTGGAAAAAATCTTTGAGCATATGGACCTTTGTTGGCAAAGTAATCTCTCTGCTTTTTAATATGCTGTCTAAGTTGGTCATAACTTTCCTTCCAAGGAGTAAGCATCTTTTAATTTCATGGCTGCAATCACCATATTCAGTGATTTTGGAGCCCCCCAAAATAGAGTCAGGATTCAAAAAGCTTATATAATTAGTGGGATAGGCAAGGCTAAATGGGCCAGTTTAAGAAAGCTGAAGAGTAGCATGACTATAGAAAGTGTTATAAATGAATAGAATTCAGAGAAATACTAGTAAAAGTAATTTCTATTATCATAGTTCCCAGTAACCATTAAGGGAATTCCAGTTTTAAGCTATAGCAGTGGCTTCAAATATGTGTTCAAAATTTTTGCAGGGAAAAAAAAAATTGATGTTATTAGTGATTTTAAAGAAGTATGTGTAAAAAGTTTATGAAATATTCTTTCTTTGACAGTTCAAGTCCACAGTATAACTTAAATGTAATTGTGTGATTACATTTTAGTCGTTGTTAAGGACTGAAAGACTGAATTTTGCTAACATTTTCTGATGTGTAAGAGAAATGTAAAAGAGAAAGATCTTTCTTTCCTACAGCAAGTGGACAAAATTCTTGCTTTGTGTAGGAAACCTTGGCAGACCTTGAGAATTCTGAATTGCTCCAATTGTTTTGTCTTTTTTTCCCTCAGAAGAATTTTAATAGTTTTTTTTTTTCTTTCTACATGATTTGCCTCTTCTCACCCTCATGTTTAAACATGACTCCTCTTCTGTATTTACATAGTTAGTCTGATACAGTCAGTTCTTTTTAAAACATTGTGGAGAACACACAAGTGATTTTTCCTCCCAGTTCCTCCTCATCAGAGCTAGGTATCAGAAGTCTTTCTGGTCCCTTGCTTCTGTGTGAATGACCCAAGACAGGCCGGAAGACCAGTCTCGTGTGTGTTCTCTTTGGTATTCTCTGGGTATATTCTTGGCTAATGTGCCACTCTGTACCACTTCAGATTCTTCCTTGGGTTCTCACTGACTACTCTTAGTCAGCTTCCTTCTAGTCATCAACTCCTCCAATGTCATGACCAAGTCGTCAGTACCCAGAAGTGCCTAGTGTTTAAGTAAGCACTTGGTGGCTTATTCCACAATAGAGTGTTTTTGTTTTGCTTTTAAATTACTAGATCAGGTTGATGAAAAAGCTTTTTAAGCTGCAGTGTAATCAGTTCACAACATGTCATCAAGGGACTGTTGTAAAAGCAGAATTGGGAGCATGGAGGACTTGCCTGGTTCTCTAAGCAGAGGATAAGCACGCTCCACCAGCTGATGAGAGGCCTCAGGCTTTGTATCATCCGTCAGCTTGGAGACCCATAGTTTCTTAGGCCCGCTGAACTGGGTCTGAGTCCTGGACGTTATTCTACGCTTGTCCTGATTCGCTCACCTGAAGTGTTCAGTGCCTGTTTTGGTTTATAGGACACAGATTAGCTGTGGTTCCAGCTGCCCTCTTTTGCTTGGAAAAGGTCCTCGTGTCTTGCCAAGGAAACCTAAAGATGACAAAAATGGTGCATTTGGTTTAGATTTGGGTGTGGGTAGTCCCCGTTGGCTCAGTGGGTAAAAAATCTTCCTGCAGCGCCAGAGACACAGAAGACGCAGATTCGATCCCTGAGTCGGGACGATCCCCTGGAGGGGGAAATGACCACCCATTCCAGGGTTCTTGTCTGAAAAATCCCACGGACAGAGGAGCCTGGTGGGCTTTGGCCCATAGGGTCGCAAAGACACAACTGAGTGACTTAGCACGTGTGCATGCAGTGATGGTATTTTGTGAGACCTCAGAAGCCCAAACTGGACCCAATATGAAAGTTACAAGGAAGTCAGTTTTCGCCTAATTCCAGCAGAATTTCTAATAAGTAGAGCTGTTAGAAAGTGTTTTGAGTTGGCTCCAGATGTATAGTTAAATTGGGTGATTCAGCAGAAGATAGATAAGCAAATTGGAGAGTTTTGTTGGGCATTGACAGTGTGGGTGAGGCAGGCTAGATGATACACTAGTGGTGAGATGTTTGACTCAGGTGTAAATGTTCAGTGGTTGCAGACTAATTCAGAGAGTAGGCAAGTTGACAAAACTTCTGGCGATTTGTTAGTAAGATGAATTTGCCAAGGGAGGGTGTACTTGAAAGAGCAGAAGGCCAGATACCTAAGCCCATACTTAAAAGGTGAAAGCAGGAATTGGAACTGCTGAAGGAAAACATTGAGAGGAAGAAAACTCAAATAGTTTAGAGTCCAAAGGCTAAGGGGAGAGAGTTGGAAGAAGAAATTCGAGAATAACATAGAAACTGGTTTACCCTTAAGCAGTTGTCCCCAAGTTGTCGCATGCATAGCTAACCAACAGATTGCAGTAGGACTCGCATGTTTATTCAAACATAAATATATAAACACTTACGCTTATTATTGAAGGTATTTCTTAATGTACGTAATGCATTAATTTAGTAAAAAAATACATAGGAGACATGGTCAACATTTAACTAACAGAATACGCAGGAAAAAATGAGTTGAGTCCTCTGTCCAAAAAAATAAAATGCTCTAGGTCTCTTCCATGCTTATAGATACCCAATTTAAGTTAAAAATCTTTTTTTGTTTTTAAACAGAATAAAATTTACCATCTTAGCCATCTTTAAACACACAGTTCAGTGGTATTAAGAATATTCACATTGTTGTGTAACCATGACCTCTTTCTATCTCTATAATTCTTTTCATTTTATAAAACTGCAACTCTATACCTGTTAAACAGTAACTCTCATTTTCCCCCTACACACATCCCCTGGTAACCACCATTCTACCTTCTTTCCTCATGATTTTTTGACTACCTGAAGTACCTCATATAAGTGGAATCAGACACTATTTGCCTTTTTGGCAGAATGTCCTCAAGATTATTGCAGCGCATTGCAAAATTTCCTTCCTTTTTAGGATATTCCATTATGTATATATACCACATTTTCTTTATCTAGTTTTCAGTCCATGGACACTG
Source organism: Ovis canadensis (assembly GCF_042477335.2). Taxonomy (NCBI): domain Eukaryota; kingdom Metazoa; phylum Chordata; class Mammalia; order Artiodactyla; family Bovidae; genus Ovis; species Ovis canadensis. The sequence goes on from NC_091266.1 coordinate 38,984,145, forward strand.
GCTTGCTTCTATGTTTTGGTTATTGTGAATAACACTGCTATGAATATGGGAAGGCAGCCAGCTCCGCCACACCCTCCTCTTGGTTTTTCTTTTTAGTACAGACCTGGAAGTGGAATTGATGGATCATGTCGCAATCCTAGAGTTAATTTTTGGAGGGACCACCAGGCAGTTTTCTGTAGCGCCTGGACAATTTTACATTCCCACCAATTTTACATTCTCCACGCCCTTGTCTATATTTATTTTCTGGTTTCTCAACAGTAGCCATCCCAGTGGGTGTGAGGTGGCATCTCCTGGTAGTTTCGGTTTGCTTTTCCTGAATGACTAGTAGTGTTGAACATCTTTTTGTGTACTTCATGGACATTCATAGATCTTTAGAGAAATGTCTATTCAAGTCCTTTGCCCATTTTTAAATGGGTTGTTTTATTGTTTGAGTTTTAGGAGCTGTATATGCTGGATATTATTCCTTTATTAGATACATAATTTGTAAATATGTTCTCCCATACTGTGGGTGGCTGTTTTACTCTTATAGTATGTTTTGATGCACAACATTAAAAATTTCCCAGCAACCTATTTATTTTTTCCCTTTTGTTTACTATTCCATTGGTGTCATGTCTAAGAAATCATTGCCCAATCCACTGTTGGGAGGCTTTTGTCCTATATTTTCTTCTAAGAGTTTTATACCTTTAGGGCTCATATTTAGGTCCTTGATCCATTTTTTGAGTTAATTTTTGTATATGGTGTTAGATAAAGATCCATCTTCATTCTCATGCATGTGGATATGCATTTTTCTCAGAAATATTTGTGGAAAAGAATATCCTTTCCCCCTGAAGGTTTGGCACCCTTGTCAAAAATTATTTGTCCATATATGCAAGGATTTTATTTCTGGGCCCTGCAGTAGATTGCATTGTGTCTGTGTCTGTCTGTTTACTAATACCATACTTGTTTGATTATTGTAACTTTGTGGTAAAATTTTGAATTCAGGACGTATGTCTTCCAGTTTTGTTCTTTTTCAAGATTGTTTGGCTACTTGGGGTCATTTTGAGATTTCATATGAATTTTAGGATGGGTTTTTTTGGTTTTGTTTTTCCTATTGCTGCAAAAATCATGATTGAGATTTTGGTAGGGATTGCATTGAATCTATAGTAGCTTTGGGTAGTATGGACATCTTAATAGTGTTAAGATTTCCAATTAATGATCTTGGGATGTTTCTATTTATGGCCTTAATTTCTTTTTATCAATATTTGTAATTATCATTGTACGAATCTTTTTCTCGGTTGACTCCTAAGTATTCTTTTTGATGCTACTGTGAATAGAATTGTTTCTGTGAACAGAATTCTTTGTAATTTCCTTTTTAAATTGTTCATTGTTATATACAGAGAAATGAAACTGAGTTTTTCTGTGTTGGCTTTTGTATTTTGCCACTTTAATGAATTTGTTAGTTTTAATAGTCTTTTGGTATGTGTGGAATCTTTAGGATTTTCTACATATAAGATCATATCATCTGCAAAGAGGTATCATCTTCTTTTCCAATTTGGATGCCTGTCTCTTTCTAGCCTAATTGGTCTGAGTGAACTTTAAATACTGTGTTGAGCAGAAATACTGAAAGAGGGTATCCTTGCCTTGATCCTTCTATTAGAGGAAATGCTTTCAGCCATGAACCATTGAAGATGGTGATCTCTGTGGGTTTTCACATACAGCTTTATTCTGTTGAAGTTTCCTTCTGTTTCTAGTTTGAATGTTCTTATCATGAAAGGGTGTTGAATTTCTGTCAGATTCTTTTCCAGCCCAATTGAGATGATCATGTGGATATTCTTCCTTCCTTCTGTTGATATAGTGTATTACGTTTTTGGTCTGTTGAACTATCCTTACATGTCAGGAATAAATCCTACTTGTTTATAGTATATAATCCTTTTAATATGCTGCTGACTTCTGTTTGTTGCATTTTGTTGAAGGTTTTGGCATTAGTGTTCAGAAGAAATATTGGTCTGCAGTTTTCTTACCGTGTCCTTATCCAGCTTTGGTATCAAAGTAATGTTGGCCTCTCAGAGTGAGTCTGAAAATATCCCCTCCTCTTCAGTCTTTTGGAAATGTTTGAGAACTTTTGGAGTTAGTTCTTTAAACGTTTAGTAGAATTCATCAGTCAAGCCATCAGATCCAAGGTTTTTCTTTGGAGATTTTTGATTATTGATTCAGTCTCCTTATTGGCTATAGGAATAACCAAATTTTTTAGTTCTTCATAATTTAATCTTTGTAGCTTTTGTGGTTCCAGGAATTTGTCCATTTCATCTAGATATGATTTGTTGGCATCCAGTTGTTTACGTCTGTCCCTTTATATCTGTAGAACCAGTGCTAATGTCCCTATTTTCATTTCTGATTTTAATAATGTGAATCTTTACAGCTTTGTCCCCACCCCTTTTGGTTGGTGATGTCACAAAACTAACATCTTTATACATAATACACTCTAAAATGAACTTATAATTCCTTAAAGGTGCACTGATCTAAAATTATATAGAAAATAAGATTTGGAGTGAGAAACCCAAGTTACAGTAATACTAGCTTTTGTACTATTTTATTTTTAATGTTTTAGTCTCTTAAATCATGTAGAAAAATGTAGTTACAAACCACTGTTACAATAATACTGCTGCTGCTACTGCTGCCAAGTCGCTTCAGTCGTTTCCGACTCTGTGCGACCCCATAGATGGCAGCCCACCAGGCTGGGGTTCTCCAGGCAAGAACACTGGAGTGGGTTGCCATTTCCTTCTCCATACAATAATAGGTTTCTGCAGTTGCGGATACACTCAGCTTTACTGAGATTTGTGTTTCTCTATAGGCTTTGAAATACTGTCTAGTGTCCTTTCATTTCACCCTGTAGGACTACTTGAGCATTTCTTTCAGGGTAGGTCTGGTGGTCACATACTTTCTCAACTATTGTTTGGGGAAGTCTTGCCTTCTCCCTCACTCTTAAAGGACAGTTTTGCCAGAAACAGGGTTCTCATTTGATAGTTTGTTTTCTTCACTTCGCAATATCAGCCCATTGTGCACCATTATTTCTGGACTTTCTGACAAGTCTGGTAATCTTACTGAGGATCCCTTTATGTGATGAGCCACTTCTGTCTTGTGCCTTCAAGACTCTCTTGTCTTTTGAAAGTTTGATTAGAATGTGTCTTGGTGTGGGTTTCTTTGTGTTCTTATTTGGAGTTTATAGAGCTCCTTGGATGTCTGTAGTCTGTATTTCATTAAATCTGGGACGTTTTCAGCCATTATTTCTTAAGTATTCTCTCTTTCCTTTTCTCTCTTTTCCCTCTGTGACTTCCTCTGTGCTTATGTTGCTCTTCTTAATGGTGTCCCACAGTTCCCTTACGCTCTGTTGGCTTTCCATCCATCTTTTTTCTTTTCTTTAGACTCAGTAATTTCCATTGTCTTATCTTCAAGTTCACCGAGTCTTCTGTCTACTGAAATCTGCTTTTGAATCCTTCAAGGAATTTTTCATTGCAGCTATATACTTTTGAGCTCCATCCAGAACTTCTTTTTGGTTGTCATTTTATTGATATTTCCTTTCATTCACACTTTGTTTTCTCGGCTTTTTCCATATCTTCCTTTAGTCTGTTGGGCATCTTTAAGACATTTCCTTTGAAGTCTTTGCCTAGTGTATTAGCCATTCTGTCTTTTTTAGGGACAGCATCTATTGATTTTTTTTTTCTCTGAATGAGCCATACTTTGCTGTTCCTTTGCATGCCTTATGATTTATTTTAGTGGACTCTTGAATATAATAATGTGGTAACTCTGGAAATCAGATTTCCCCCTTCCCTAGGGCTTGCTTGTTTTTCTTATTGTTTGCTTTTTATTTTGATTGATTTGTATAGTCCCTTTGCTGAGGATCAGCCTGAGATGGAAACCAAAGGTCTTCCCAGGTCTTTTCTGAGCTTTTCTCAGGGCACATATAGTCACGTTCTAATTTTTTTCATATATGCAGTTGTTTTTAAATGTCCTAGTCTTTAAGGTCAGGCTCCAAAGGGGGAAAAAAGTGAAAAATGAAGGAGGAGAAGGGACCTGGCCTTTTAAATCCCCTGGAAGTCATCTCAGCTAGAAGGGAAGGGGACTGCAACAGGGTGGGGAGGCACAGTGGCTGCTCGCCTCTGATCAGAAGCAGTTATTGGCAGTCACAGCAGGGACCCCCGGTGTTTGGAGCACAGAGTCCTTTATGCCCACCCTAGCTCCCACAGGCTGTGAGCAGTGGTTCCAGGAACACATGCGCAGTTGTCTGCCAAGGGTCTGGGGATGATGAACAAGTGGCTCCTACTGTGCTAAGAGCCAAAATTGACTGTAGTTCATCACAATTTATCATCTTACCTTCCCCTGGAAGGTGTAAGCATTCAAGGTTCCAAAATAGTTAAATAGATTCCACCAGTGCAGTTGTTGGGTAGGTGGGAAGACAGATTCTGGTGCGTTATACTTTGGCAACTTCTCCACAATCCTCTCCCCCATTTAGTTTTATAAATATTCACTCATCATTAGAGCAACTATACCCCAATTTTAAAAAAAATCATGGTAAGTGAAAGAAGGCAGTCATAAAAGACCATATAGTGTATGATCCCATTTATACAGAATGTCTAGAATACGTAAATCCATGGAGACAGAAAGAATGTCCATCAGTGGTTGCCTAGGACTGAGCTGGGGGTTGGTGGAGTTAGGGAGTGGGGGTTAGTTGGTTGGGGGTTAGGGAGTGACTGCTAGCGATTATGGGGTTTCTTTTGGGGGGGTGATGAAAAGATTTTAGATTCTGTGATAGTTACTTGAAGCCCTTAAACTGTACACTTTATGTGGATGAACTTTAAGGTATGTGATTTCTAACCCAATAAAGCTGTTTTAAAAAACAAACAAAAAAATATAGTCACTCATCAGATCTTGGCTGGGTATTTCCTTTTTGCCTAACTGTAGTGGTTTATATAATGAAGGTCTAGAAACAGTAAAAGATACCACCCTGACCCTGGCTGAGAACTGTGGCTCATGGAGGCAGGATCTCCCTTAACTATTGCTGCCTAACAACCACTCCCAAATATAGTGGCTTACAACCACCACCACTTTACTGATTGTGATGCTGTAGTTCAGAAATTCATCATAGGTGGTGGTCTCTGCTCTGGTGAAGTTTGCTGGACTCACTCAAGGGGCTGCATTCACCTGGTGGCTGGAAGGTAGGAGGTGGCCTCACTCACGTGTCTGTGGCCTTTGTTCTGGTTGTCACCCAGGGTGCTACAGTTCTCCTCCTTGGGGCCCTTCTCTCTGCATGGCCTTCTCTCTGGCAGGATAGGCTGAGCTTCACATGGTGCCTGGTTTCCTGGATGGTGGAAACTGGCGGATTTCTTAGGTCCAGAATTGACACAGCGGTCACTTCTGAGAATTCCGTTGACTGAGTTACAGGGCAGCTGAGGTTCAGGTAGAGAGGAAACAGACTCTGCCTCTTAATGGGAGGAGTAGTCCTGGGTCTGCAGGTTTAGGAGGAGTTGGGGGTACCTGTCTTTGCAGAATATCTACCACAGGAGTCTGGGCAGTCACTTGACTCAATATAGAATCAAAACAACTGAATTATACTGAAGTTCTAATTGAATATGAGCTGTCCAGGGCATCACTTCTCCACTATTAGAATGCATGCTCCATGTAGGCAGGGTTTTTTATGTTTGGTTCATTGCTTTATTTCAGCTGGACAGCAGTACCTGGCTTTGATAGAGGCTCAGTGAGTATCTGTTTTGTGGGGATGGTAACAGAAGGATTGGTTTGGGGCCAGTCCAATGGCGAAGCTGCAGTGAGTCTGGGGAAAGAGTAGTGGCTGTGAATCAGTGTCTCAGAGGTGGGGAGACGACGTTTATTCACTATTCTACAACATGAATTGAGGCCGCCAACGCCAGATGTGAGGGGGAAGGAAGAGGCATCCCTTGAGGAAGGGGATCCCAATATCTCAATGTGTGACACGTGCTAAGTCATAGACAAGAAGAGCGGGGTCCTCCAGGGGTGATGGTGGAGGCTTCAGCATGGATGCTTGGATGGGACTGAGCAAGGTGAGGCTGATGGAAGTGTGAATGAAACAGAGCTGAAGACAACACTAAAAAATGATGGGTATGGGGTATGAGAGTGACTGAGAAAGTCCAGAGGCTTGAAAATATTCACCTACAAGATGTATTTTTCAGATAGATGGTAAGAATCTCCCCCTCTAAGTCCTTAAACATGGGTGTTATGTGATGGAAACTAGACTTGAGTTTCTGAATTTTGGTGCAAAAATTTTTTGTCAAAGAAGGCAGGCCATTCATTATTAGGATTGGTGAATTAATTGATGGTGGTTATTCACCTTATGTAGTTTTATAATGCTTTAGATGTTTGCAAAGAGCATTGCCAAATACATGTGCCTGGGTGAAAAGGAAAAATAAAAGATTGCTAGTATGTGGTAGTGTCTTGCTCCCCTTCTTCCTGAGCAAGTGATCTCGGCTGCTGTTTGTGGTGAGTGAACCAGGAAAGAAGAGAGACGAGCATTCCGAACACTGAGTTCCATTAGGTAAACAGAAGTATTTTAAAGTCCTCTCCCTGAATCACTTCTGTCCATGTAGACAAGCAAACCCCCGTTGCTGAAGCCCAAGCAGCATGTTCGGATGAACCGCAGAACTGTTGGTTATCTTTTTGGTCATCTTGAAAAACTCCTGAAGAAAAGTACTCTTCCTTCAGTGAGTAAGTTCTGTCTTATCTAAAAACGTAGCTGTGGTCTTTTTTCCTTGCCTTTTTCCCTGAGGCTGCTTCAGCAAATAATTTTTTAAAATTGAGGCTGGCCTGTTGTGCCAGGGGAGAAAAAACACTTGTTTTGTGTGAGTTCCTAGTTGAAGTGAGTGATATCTAACTACACTAAGAAGATGAAATACTTAACTGTACTTTGGGTTTTTTTAAATATCCTCTTCACTCATTTGTTAAACTCTAGGGCTCCTGGTTCTTTGAAGGTAGTTAGTATGAGAGGAAGCGTGTCTTTAAAAAAAAATTTTTTTTTTTGATTTGTGATCATGCTGCATAGCGTGCTGAATCCTAGTTCCCCAAACCAGGGATCGAACCTCTGTCCCCTGCAGTGAAAGCACAGAGTCTTAACCACTGGATCACTAGGGAAGTCCCCCGTGTCATTGCAGTCCCTTACATTTCCAGTCCCTTGGGCTTTCAGGTGGACAGGGCATAAGGTCGGTGATAGCAGTGAGGAGAGGACAAGCCCAATTCCTAATCTAGAACACTCCTCACCAACCCTGCATACTGGGTTTCTTTTGTGTAATCTTTTTTTTTTTTTAGCCTGTTAGTTCGTGTCTTTTGTTAACCAGTGTAAAATTACTTGTTTTTTGGTTTCTTGAAACAGTAGATCAGACCACATAGGCCACAATAGCATCTGTCAAAGTGACTGGCCATAAAAACCAGCACCCACATTCATCTGAAGGGCACTCCCTTAGAAGGTGGCTGATTTTACCATTCTCATCTACCTTATGGTATCTGGGGACAGCCAGCTTAACCTTCTTTCCCTCATTCTTTTCGGAGTGGTGTAAGATTCTCTCTTAGCACCACCGTGAAGTCTCCACACAAGATGAAGAGTGGCCTCCTTTGAATGTTGAAGTCAGTCCGTCTTCCAGTTGCTTGCCAGCAAAGAGAAGCCTTTGATCAGAAGGAAATTCCTTATCCTGGATCCTGGTCTTTACCTTTTCTGTTGTATCCGGGGGTTCAACCTCCAGAGTGATGGTCATCACGGTAACCTGCATCTTGGCTGCTGTTCTTGGTGGATGGTGGATTTAGTGTAGTCTCGATCCTCTTTCTGACCTGTCCACTTTTTGAATTGAGGTGTGAGAGGAGTGTCTTCATCCCTTCCTTAATGTGCAGTGCCTTGATTGGTTGTTTGAGGGGGTGGACTTTTAAAGATCTTTGCAGAAATGTGCTATATTGTTTCTTTTACCCCATCCTCCAACCAAAGGGAGAGTTTGCCTTGCTGTTGGAAAGTGAGACGAGATCTCTAAGACTGAGACCTGTCAGGAATAAAGAAAACTCTCTTCTACCCTTCTAGGTTCTGGCTAGCCTAAGAATTAAACTGACATGAGTCAGATCAACAGGAGGAACTAAAACTTTTTAAATTTATTTTTAAAATCGAAGGATAATTGTTTTACAGAATTGTGTTGGTTTCTGCCAAACATCAACATGAATCAGCCATAAAAAGGAATGCCTTTGAGTCAGTTCTAATGAGGTAGAACTAGAACCTAGAACCTATTATACAAAGTGAAGTAAGTCAGAAAAAGAAAGATAAATACATATTCTAACGCATATATACGGAATCTAGAAAAATGGTTCTGAAGAATTTATTTACAGGACAGCAGTGGAGAAACAGGCATAGAGAACAGACTTATGAACTTGGGGAGAGGGGAGGACAGGGTGAGATGTATGGAAAGAGTAAGATGGAAACTTACATTACCATATGTAAAATAGATAGCCAATGGGAATTTGCTATATGGCTCAGGAAACTCAAACAGGGGCTCTGTATCAACCTAGAGGGGTGGGATGGGGAGGGAGTTTCAAAAGGGAGGGGCTATATGTATACCTATGGCCGATTCATGTTGAGGTTTGACAGAAAACAGCAAAATCCTGTAAAGCAATTATCCTTCAATTAAAAAAAGAAGTCCTAGGGATGTGACAGTTAATACTGTGTTACATATGAAAGTTGTTAGGATTTACTATCAGGAATTTTCATCACAAGGAAAAACTTTTTGTATCTGTATGAGATAATAGATGTTTACTAATTATCACGAGATTAGTAAACATTCATCGTCTCATGGATATCTTGTGATAATCATTGCATGATGTCAGATCATAATACTATACATCTTAAACTTATGCAGTGCTGATGTGTGTTGAGTATATATCAATAAAATTGTAAGAAAAGTATTTGTTACATATGAAAATTGCGTGTACGTGAGAGGGTCAGGGCCCCCATATATGTGAGCGGTTGAGAGACAGAAAGATAAAATGAAGCACACATGCCATCCTGAACTAAGAAATGGGGTAAGGTGCTGGGCTGGGGCCTCAAAAACTGTGGTCCTAGGAAATTTGTCATTTTCAGTGAGTGCTCTCTCTATTCTTCTCTCTCATGAAGTCCTTTCTAGCTAAAATGGGATAGAGATATAGGAGGAAATAAGACATTGATTAAATTGGATATTTTTATTAATTATTTTGGATTGCCTTCTTTTTAAATTGCGGTATATGATCTCAGGATTTGAACTGTGACGTCTAATTTTCTCCCATTACGGTGATCTCCTACTTTACATCATTGGTTTGCTTAGCTCTTAGAATTTTGATTACTTTGTTTCTTAGATTCCATCGTATTAAAGCCATACTAACTTTAAAAATATTTGAGGGAATAGAGGGAAAGGCCAGTCTAACCTAACTAGCTTAAAATTATAAACACAGTATTTTTCTTTTTTTAACTGCTTTTAAAATTTTTATATATCCAGGATGTTTTATTCTTTTAAGGTTCTCATTAGTGATCTATTTTATACATAGTGTCAGTAGTGTGTATATGTCAATCTCAGTCTCCCAATTTGCCTTGCCCCACCCTCCCCTTACCCCTCAGTATCCATATGTTTGTTCTTTGTCTCTATCTCTATTTCTGCTTTGAATATTGTCTATACCATTTTTTTTCAGATTCCACATATATGCATGGGATAATATATGATATTTGTTTTTCTTTCTGACTTCACTCTGCGTTAGTCTGTATTTTCAGCTGTGTCTCTACAAATGACCCAATTTGGTTTCTTTTTCTGACTAGTAGTCTACTGTGTGTTTGCACCACGTCTTTATCCATTCCTCTGTTGATGGACGTTTAGATTGTTTCCTTGTCCTGGCTACTGTAAATAGTGCTGCACTGAATGTTGGAGTGCGTGTGTCTTTTTGAATTAGGCTTTTCTCAGGGAATATGCCCAGTAGCGGGCTTTCTGGGTCACATGGTAGTTCCATTTTTAGTTTTATAAGGAACCTCCATAGTGTTCTCCATAGTGGCTTTATCAGTTTACATTCCCACCAGCAGTGTAGGAAGATTCCCTTTCCTCCACACCCTCTCCATCATTTACCGTGTGTGGACTTTGTGATGATGGCCATTCTGACCAGTGTGAGCTGATTTTCATTGTAGTTTTGATTTACATTTCTCTAATAATTAATGATGTTGATGTTGAGTGTCTTTCCATGTGTTTGGACATCTGTATGTCTTCTTTGGAGAAATGTCTGTTTAGGTCTTCCACCCATTTTTTGATTAGGCTGTTTTTTTGATATGGAGATACATGAGCTATTTGTTTATTTGGAGATTAATCCTTTGTCAGTTGCTTTGCTAAACAGTATTTTTCAAGGAATGTATATTATCATTTGTGTGTATATGTATATATCAGTTGAGTTGCTCAGTTGTGTCTGACTCTTTGCGACCCCATGGACTGTAGCACACCAGGCTTCCCTGTTGATCACCAACTCCTGGAGCCTACTCGCACTCATGTCCATCGCATTGGTGATGCCATCCAACCATCTCATCCTCTGTTGTCCCCTTCTCCCACCTTCAATCTTTCCCAGCATCAGGGTCTTTTCAAAAGAGTCAGCTCTTTGCATCAGGTGGCCTAAGTGTTGGAGTTTCAGCTTCAGCATGAGTCCTTCCAGTGAATATTCAGGACTGATCTCCTTTAGGATGGACTGGTTGGATCTCCTCTGTCCAAGGGACTCTCAAGAGTCTTCTCTAACACCACAGTTCAAAAAAATCAATTCTTTGATACTCAGATTTCTTTATAGTTCAACTCTCAAATCCATACATGACCACAGGAAAAACCGTAGCTTTGACTAGATGGACCTTTGTTGGCAAAGTAATGTCTCTGCTTTTTAATATTCTGTCTAGGTTTGTCATAGCTTTTCTTCCAAGGAGTAAGCATCTTTTAATTTCATATAAATAATTATATATATATTTATACATGTATGTATAAAATGTAAACCACATGTTACCTTGCATGATCTTTAAGGAATCTGCAGTTACCTGAGTCTTGATTTTGCATGTATATAGATATGTTTAAGTGCTTGAGGCTACTTTGAAAGAGTTCTTAGTAGTTTAACCAGTAGTAACCCTTTAAGTCTTGGATGTGCTCTTAGTAAACTTTTTTTAAATTCTCATAGCCAGGTGAGAGTCCATTTAGCTCAGTTATGAGTTATTACATTATTAAGTAGAGTGGCACTGCTAGGACTTCAAGAGCATCTCCAGTGCTCTCCACATACATGTGCATTTACTTGACTGTTACATCTGCTACACACACTGACTTGTACGTGCACATGTATTACAGTCCCTGAGCACACCATGTATTTGTGGGCAATTTGAGGACATGATCTTTGGGTATAAACTAGACCAAGCTTTCTGAGGGCAGGAAGCATGGCCCTTGGCATTCTTCTTCTACTGCAGACATATCTGCCAAAGACTTTGCTTGGTGCCCATCTTAGTTGGGGGCAGCCTTTATGAGAAGCAGCTCCAGTTCCTTTCTGCCTTTCCGTCTGGGTGCTAATGAATGGGAGGGGAAGCTGTGTTGGGGGAAGGCTGGGAGGCTGAGCTGTGCAGTCTGCCTTCTTGTGAGTGGGTGTGTGACTCCTCGCCTGTTCCTGATTCTCTTGCTGCCACACCATAAGCTCAGTAGTTAAGAGCACAGGCTTTGGTGTCAGCCCTAGATTTGAACCTTGGCACTCTCATTTTCCAGCTGTGGGATCTGTCTTGAACAAATCTAGTTAATCTCTCCAAGCTTCATTTTCCTGATCTAGAAAACGGGAATCATAATTGAACCCTCACCAGGTACATTTACACAAGGATGGATTTTCAGTAGTGGAAGATGGGGAATCTGTGTGTGCCCTGTCCTTGTGTGCAGCCAACTGGTGGATACAAAGTATTCAAACAATTTCTGGAAAGTTCTGAAAACCAAAACTTGAAGTTGCTGTATATGCCAGCAACTATTTACATAGTATTTATATTATATTTACACCTGTTTACATAGCATTTACATGTTGTGTGTTTGTGTGAAAGTTGCTCAGTTGTGTCCAGCTCTTTGTGACCCCATGGACTATAGCCTGTCCATGGAATTCTCCAGGCAAGGACACTGGAGAAGGATCTTCCCAATCCAGGAATTGAACTCAGGTCTCTGGTATTGCTGGCAGATTCTTGACCATCTGAGCCACCAATGTTCTATAAGTAGTTGTAAATATAATGCAAATACTGTGTAAATAGTTGCCTATGAGGGAAATTGAAGTTTTGTTATTTTATTTTGCCATTTTTTCCCCTGAAATCTTTGATCCACAGTTAGTTTAATTCAGATGTGGAACCCATAGATGGAGAGGGCAGGCTGTATTATATTGAGGAATTTTGAGTATATAGGTTTGTTAGGAAGGGATATTGGTCTGGAGTTTTCCTTCAGTGTCTGTCTTTGGAATCACATTAGTGCTGGTCTCATAGAATGGGAAATGTACCTTCTTCTTATATTTTCTGTAGTGAAAAGTGAAAGTGAAAGTCATTCAGTTGTGTCCAACTCTTTGTGACCCCATGGACTATACAGGAATTCTCCAGGCCAGAATGCTGCAGTGGGTAGCCTTTCCCTTCTCCAAAGGATCTTCCCAACCCAGGGATCGAATCCAGGTCTCCCACATTGCAGGCAGATTCTTTACCAGCTGAGCCATAAGGGAAGCCCATTTTCTGTAGAGACTATATATATTTAGCATTACTTCTTTTTTAGATATTCGGTAAAAGGAAATGGCAACCCACTCCAGTATTCTTGCCTAGAGACTCCCATGGACAGAGGAGCCTGGCAGGCTATAGTCCGTGGGGTCGCAAGAGTCGGACATGACTTCACGACTAAAGAGAGAGAAAGAGAATTTACCAGTGAAATCACAGGGGCCTGGAGACTTTTTCCCCCAGAAGATTTTTTTTTAAACTCTACAACATTTTATGAGTTACAGATGTATAGCATAGTGAGTCACAGTTTGCAGAGGTTATACTGCATTTGTAGTTACTGTAAAATACTGGCTCTAATCCCTGTGTACAGTATAGCCTTGTAACTCACCTAATAGTTCATCCTCTTAATTCACTCCCCCATCATTGCCCCTTCTCTCCTACCCCTCCCCACTGTTAACCACTGGTTTGTTCTCTGTATCTGTGAGATGTAGACAAAAGGTTTTTTTTTTATCTATAGTTGAATTTTGTTAAATGTTTCAGTTACCTATTTCATCTTGGATAAGTCTTGATAGCTTGGGGTTTTTAAGGAATTGGCCCATTTTACCTAAATTGTTGAATTTGTGTTGTAGCATTGTTGGCAGTATTCTCTTCTTTTAATGCCTGTATTGAAATTCCCTCCTTTCGTTCCTGATAAAAATTCGTGTTGTCTGTTTTTTTCTTTGTTATTCTTGCTAGAGATTTATCAATTTTGTAGACTTTAAAAAAACACAAAAGAGAAAACAGAAGTTTGGTTTTACCTGTATAAGTGGTTAGAATAGTAATGCCTTTACCTTTTGTTTTCATCTTCCCTCTTATAATGCCAACTTGTGGTATCTTTTTATGTTTTGTTTTTAAAAGTAAAGAACTTCATCAAAGCTGAGATTTTTATTTATTTCTATAATGTAACTGCAATTAAGATGACTTTGCTTTGTATATAGGTTGGATCTATAAATCACTTACATTATTATGACTATATAAATACTGTTCACTTCTCATCCTAATACTGTATCCTGATTACATTTCCTTTCTTATGTGATCTTTTTTCTAAAATGTCATTCTTTCTTGACATACTCCCTGATTATGATGGAACATATCCTTAAGAACCACCTTATTGAAAAATGTGAAGGAAGTCACTCTTTGAATCCTTTTATTCCCTCTGTACATATAATGGCTGGTTGGGTTGGGTGTTTTCCTTGAGAATTCTGATGGGTTGCTCTACTATCTGTTAGCATCCAGTCTCAATGATGAGGAGGTCAGTTCTATCCCAGTTCTTGTTCCAGTGTAGAGGTCTGATTTTATACGTGATCTTTGAGAGATTGCAGTGATATATCTTGACATAAACCTTTTAAAATTTGTTGTATTGGCCATTGGTAGGCCATTTTAGTTTGAAGATGCATGTTCTTTGCAAATACTACTTGGCTAGTTTTTCCTGTTTTCTTTATTTTCTTTCTGAAATTCGTAACTATGGAGACTCTTATTGATTGCCATGTAGCAAACTACTCCAAATGTTTAACATTTAAAAAGTCATTTTATCACACGCATAGATTCTGTGGATTTCAGACAGGGCATAACAGGGAGGCTTGCTCTGTTCTCTGAAATCTAGGGTTTCAGCTGAGAAGCAGCAGCTGGCGCCCAGAATCAGCTGGAGACTTCTTCACTCCCATGTCTAGTGCTCACACTTGAAGGCTCTGCTCAGCTGAAACTCCTGGCCAGAGCATTTCTGCATGGCCTCTCTATTGACTTGAATGTGTACGCATGATGGCTGTGTTCTCAGAGGGAGAGTTTGCCCAGGGAACTTTTTGGAGATGACCTGTCCAGAGATCAGATGTCCCAAGAGAACATGAGGCCACTGCTGGGTTCCTTCTGACCTGGTTCCACAAATTGCATCACTTCTGCTCATTTTTTGGTTTCTGATGAGTCAGAGCCAACCCAGACCCAAGGGGAAGGGAATTAGACCCCATATTACTCCACTACAAAAGAGATAAATAGCAGTGCTGGATTTCTGGTCTAAATACATGGGGAAATAACACCTTTGTCTGAATATTGAAACATTTAAATTTCGATAATACCTCCTGGTGACTCCTTGTTCCTGAGGAGTATTTTCTAGTTGTAGAGCTCACTCGTTAAAACAACAGATAGTTAAATATAAAGAAACAGAAGGACCAAATGATCTATTTAGAATAAGCATCAGAGTAAGGTAGTAGGAGACCTGGGTTTGATCCCTGGGTTGGGAAGGTCCCCTGGAGAAGGGAAAGGTTACCCACTCTGGTGTCCTGGCCTGGAGAAGTCCATGGGCTGTAGAGTCTATGGGGTGGCAAAGAGTCGGACACAACTGAGTGACTTTCACCTTCACTTCAAGATAGTAGGAAGAAAGAGAAAGTAGAAGTAAAAGTGAGGCTGAGCATTTGCTAAGAAAAACCCCATGGACAGAGCCTGGTGGGCTGCGGTCCATGGAGTCGCGAAGAATCGGACACGACTGAGCAACTTCCCTTTCACTTTTCACTTTCATGCATTGGAGAAGGCAATGGCAACCCACTCCAGTGTTCTTGCCTGGAGAATCCCAGGGACGGGGGAGCCTGGTGGGCTGCCGTCTATGGGGTCACACAGAGTCGGACACGACTGAAGTGACTTAGCAGCAGCAGCAGCAGCTATAGGGGAAGTTATCTGGAGGGCTGCAGTAGCAGTAGGCACGCAGATCAAAGGGAAGCAGATTGTGCTCACAAACCCTGCTAGGAACCTGGAGAGCTGATGCTTCAGTTAAGGAACATTGTACCATATTCTTCCAGTAGCTTGTTATTACCAAGGCAAATCCAAGTTACTTCATGGCAGTGGAGGTCCAGGGGAAAGGAGTGACTAGATCTCAGGTTACTTTGATGTATGTTTGTTCATTTTAAAGCCAAATGTTTGAGTAGCTCAAATGGTAAAGAATCTGCTTGCAATGTGGGAGACCCAGGTTTGATCCCTGGGTTGGGAGGGTCCCCTGGAGACAGACATGGTAACTCACTCTAGTACTCTTGCCTGGAAAACCCCATGGACAGAGGAGCCTGGCGGACTACAGTCCATTGTGTTGCAAAATGTTGGACATGACTGAGTGACTAACATAACATTGCTTAAAGAAGAGAAGTCTTTGTCACCCACATAAAAAACCTCACTGAACATTGGGAAATGTAGATGAAATAATCCTTTTTTGAAAGTAAGGAGAATGAGTATATTCATGATAGTAAATAGTCTATCTGATCATATACAATTAATCCATTGATATTTTCTATATACCCAAGTAGAAGGTAAAGATTTTTCTGTTTGAATTTGAAATACCATTGAAGAAGTATGTACAGACACTCTGAAATACAGCAAGTGCATGACTTGAATGCCATGCGTGGACATTCCTACCCTCTGCTGATGGGCATTCTTCGGTTTTGTTATTTTCTTGCCACATGGTCACAGTCACCAGAAAGGTTAAAGAAGAAAAATTGCATTCCTAAAGTTTCAACTTCCTTTCCTTTTTCTTGTGAAGGATTTCTGTCTTTTCTCCAATTAACTGCTATTGTATTTTACTTCTTCTTTCTATATTTTTCTTTCAATTGACATTATAGACTTTGAGGGCCTTAAAGAATTAATTTAAATGACTGTGAAGGGGAACAAAAGTCACAGTATTTTTTTAAAGACCTTGAAAAATGCCTTTGCTAAGTATTAAAAATAATGTTCTGTGTTATCATAGTTAGGTAACTAGAATATCATAGTTCAGTTCACTTCAGTCGCTCAGTTGTGTCCAACCCTGTAACCCCATGGACAGCAGCATGCGGGCCTCCTAGTCCATCACCAGTTCCCAGAGTTCACCCAAACTCATGTCCATTGAGTCATGCAACCATCTCTTCCTCTGTCGTCCCCTTCTCCTCCTGCCTTCAATCTTTCCCAGCATCAAGGTCTTTTCAAATGAGTTAGCTCTTCGCACCAGGTGGCCAAAATACTGGACTTTCAGCATCAGTCCTTCCAATGAAAACTCAGGATTGATCTCCTTCAGAATGGACTGCTTGGATCTCCTTGCAGTCCAAGGGACTCTTAAGAGTCTTCTCCAACACCACAGTTCAAAAGCATCAATCCTTTGGTGCTCAGCTTTCTTTATAGTCCAACTCTCACATCCATATGTGACTGGAAAAACGATAGCCTTGACTAGATGGACCTTTGTTGGCAAAGTAATGTCTCTGCTTTTTAATATTCTGTCTCAGTTCAGTTCAGTCACTCAGTCATGTCCGACTCTTTGTGACCCCATGAATCGCAGCACGCCAGGCCTCCCTGTCCATCACCAACTCCCGGAGTTCACTCAGACTCACATCCATCGAGTCCGTGATGCCATCCAGCCATCTCATCCTCTGTCGTCCCCTTCTCCTGCCCCCAATCCCTCCCAGCATCAGAGTCTTTTCCAGTGAGTCAACTCTTCGCATGAGGTGGCCAAAGTACTGGAGCTTCAGCTTTAGCATCATTCCTTCCAAAGAAATCCCAAGGTTGATCTCCTTCAGAATGGACTGGTTGGATCTCCTTGCAGTCCAAGGGACCCTCAAGAGTCTTCTCCAACACCACAGTTCAAATGCATCAATTCTTCGGTGCTCAGCCTTCTTCACAGTCCAACTCTCACATCTATACATGACCACAGGAAAAACCACAGCCTTGACTAGACGGACCTTAGTCGGCAAAGTAATGTCTCTGCTTTTGAATATACTATCTAGGTTGGTCATAACTTTTCTTCCAAGGAGTAAGCGTCTTTTAATTTCATGGCTACAATCACCATCTGCAGTGATTTTGGAGCCCCAAAAAATAAAGTCTGACACTGTTTCCACTGTTTCCCCATCTATTTCCCATGAAGTGATGGGACTAGATGCCATGATCTTCGTTTTCTGAATGTTGAGCTCTAAGCCAACTTTTTCGCTCTCCTCTTTCACTTTCATCAAGAGGCTTTTTAGTTCTTCTTTGCTTTCTGCCATAAGTGTGGTATCATCTGCGTATCTCAGGTTAATGATATTTCTCCTGGCAATCTTGATTCCAGCTTGTGCTTCATCCTAGCGTTTCTCATGATGTATGCTGCATATAAGTGAAATAAGCAGGGTGACAATTCCTATTTGGAACCAGACTGTTTTCCATGTCCAGTTCTAACTGTTGCTTCCTGGCCTGCATACAGATTTCTTAAGAGGCATGTCAGGTGGTCTGGTACTCCCATCTCTTGAAGAGTTTTCCGCACAGTGATCCACACAATGAAAGGCTTGGCGTAGTCAATAAAGCAGAAATTGATGTTTTTCTGGAACTCTCTTACTTTTTAAGTGATCCAGCAGATGTTGGCAATTTGATCTCTGGTTCCTCTGCCTTTTCTAAAACCAGCTTGAACATCTGGAAGTTCACGGTTCATGTATTGCTGAAGCCTGGCTTGGAGAATTTTGAGCATCACTTTATTAGCGTGTGAGAGGAGTGCAATTGTGCGGTAGTTTGAACATTCTTTGGCATTGTCTTTCTTTGGGATTGGAATGAAAACTGACCTTTTCCAGTCCTCTGGCCACTGCTGAGTTTTCCAAATTTGCTGGCATATTGAGTGCAGCACTTTGACAGCATCACCTTTTAGGATTTGAAATAGCTCCACTGGAATTCTGTCACCTCCACTAGCTTTGTTCATAGTTATGCTTCCTAAGGCCCACTTGACTTCACATTTCAGGATGTCTGGCCCTAGCTGAGTGATCACACCATCGTGGTTATCTGGGTCTGGAAGATCTTTTTTGTACAGTTCTTCTGTGTATTCTTGCCACCTCTTCTTAATATCTTCTGCTTCTGTTAGGTCCATACCAATTCTGTCCTTTATTGAGCCCATCATAGTTGGTAGCTAGAATAGTGCACAAAAGTTTGTTGACTGTGTTATTGCTGAGTCCAATACTGTTTTTAAGTAGTAGATTTTAGCAACTCTTTAATTTTTACACAGGGTTTTTTTGTTTTTGTTTTTGTTTTCCAATTTATTTATTTATTTTTTGCTACATGACATGTGGATCTTAGCTCCTTGAACAGGGATCTAACCTGTGTCCCCTACAGTGGGAGCACAGTTCTAATCACTGGACCACCAGGGAAGCCTCTCTCATAAACAGCTTTTTATGAAAAAAATCTTGTCACAACTTATGACCTCATTTCTATGGGAAATTTTATTTCTGATTTAGAAACATAATACAACTTGCTATAATTTAGATATTGAGTGTATGTAAAAGTTTGTTTCAAATTCTGATGAATAAATATACCAGAAACACAGATATAAAGTCTAGTGTTTTGGTTTTAATATTTATGTATGCAGCAGCATTCTAAAGTGTTAAGTTCCACAGGCTATAGACCAGGTATATTTAAGCTGTCTGTTTAAATATTTGTAAAGTGTAATCTCTATGGAAAAGCAGTTCAGGAAAAAGACCCATAGAGTATAGGTTAAAAGTACTGTTACCTGATAGAGTATGAAGGTTCTAATCAATGTAATGAATTTTATTCAGAGATAAAGAAAACTGCAATATTAAGCCAGGGTATGTCCACTCTTATGTTGTAGGCAGTCCCATTAGATTTCTAACGGGATTTCATTTCCTCCCTCTTAAAAAATGACCAAGTATGTAGTAATACATAGCAACTGAAGGAATGAAAACACTGAAAGAATAAAAGGATAAACTGATGTTACCCCTGGACTTCATGAAGGTTTAGAACAGATATCTCTTTGAGCATAAAAAGTCATATATTTAGCATGACTTGCACTACACAGGATGTATCCCATGTTTATAGCCTTATGTCAGCATTCAGGTTTTATTTCTTCCCCCTGTTTCTGGATATCTTTAAGTTAGAGAGTTTGTAAAATCTATTTGGATGCCGCATAAAAAGGTAGCTACATTTTCATGAGTAATTATCTCCTGCTTTGTAAAAGCAGGATCAGTTCCTTATTTATACTGGCTTTCTTACTCACAATGCAAATATGACTTCAGGTGGGGTGGGGACTCACGAGATGCTTACTTCTTATATTTGCAGAGCATCTAGAGCAAGGAAGTCCCTCAGGACTCTATTTAGGGTCATAGCAAAGGAAATTAGAATGGCCTGGCTAACCACATCAATATGCATAATTGACAAGTTACTCAATACTCCTAAAGATAAGTACTTTCCACTCTTTTCTTTTCGCTATCAAATGTAACCGTATGTATTATTCCTAGGCTACTGTTTTGGTCTAGAAGTTAACATGTATCCTTAATGTGTATATGCTAATTAAGAGTGGAAAGCTTCATGGAACTTGAAAAATAGTGTGGTGCCTCTAGGCAGGATGGTCTTTAAAATATCAATGTGTTGGTGATAGGTGATGTATAATCTCCAGCCCGTACAAGGATAAGGTAGGTGCTCAGGTTGGAAAGGAAGAAGTAAAACTATGTTTGCAGATGATATGATCTTGTATATATTTATAGAAAATCCTAAGGTATCCAGTACAGAACTATAAGAATTAGTGAGTGAGTTCACCTGGATATCAGGGAGGGTAGCAATAGTATAGGAGCAGTAGTATGGGAAAGTCATTTGTATTTTTATGCATTCACAATGAACAATTCAACAATGAGATTAAGACATTTCTATTTATAGTCAGGATATTAGGAATCTATTTACAAAACAATTGCAAAACTTGTTCTGTGCAAACTACAAAACGTTGTTGAATGTCCAGAATAGGAAAATCTGTAGAGACAGAAAGTGACTTGGTGCTTGCCTAATGGTGAGGGTAAGGGGTTGGGGGACATGCGAGTTACTGCTGGTTGGAATGGGTTTCTTTTGGGAGTGATGAAAAAGTTCTGCCGTTTTAGCTATTGGTGCGTGCATGCTGTCTCTTCAGCTGTGTCTGACTCTTTGTGATGCTGTGGAATGCAGCTCACCAGGCTCCTCTGTCCGTGGAATTCTCCAGGCTGGAATACTGGAGTGGGTTGCCACATTCTCTGCCAGGGGATCTTCCCGAGCCAGGGATTGAACCTGCGTCTCCTATGTCTCCTGCATTGGCAGGCAGGTTCTTTACCACTAGCCCCACCTGAGGTAGTGGTGATGGTCATACAACTCTTGAATATACTGAAAACCACTGGACTGTATATGTTGGGTGAAAGGTACGGCCTGTGAATTATATCTTATAGAAGTTTTTAAACAAAGGGGAGGGAGATAAAGTAAACTTTAAAATATTGACACGAAAAGGTATCTATAGCTTAACAATGTAAAAGTAACATATACTCCTAGTTAAAGAATTTTTCCAACACCACAGAGCTTAACTTGAGGCATTGAAATTTTGCCTATATTTATCTTCTCTGCCTAAACTAGCTGGATGCCTGTTTTCTTTAGAAACTTTTTGAAAACTGGAAAACATTATGGTAATTAACAGGATACATTTTTAGTTTGCCTTGTATGTAAGCACGGTAATCCAAGCCTATGCCCCAACCAATAACGCTGAAGAAGCTGAAGTTGAATGGTTCTATGAAGACCTACAAGACCTTTTAGAACTAACACCCAAAAGGATGCCCTTTGCATTATAGGGGACTGGAATGCAAAAGTAGGAAGTCAAGAAACACCTGGAGTAACAGGCACATTTGTCCTTGGAGTACAGAATGAAGCAGAGCAAAGGCTAATAGAGTTTTGCAAAGAGAAAGCACTGGTCACAGAAAACACCCTCTTCCTACAAAACAAGAGGAGATTCTATACATGGACATCACCAGATAGTCAACACCGAAATATGATTGATTATATTCTTTGCAGCCAAAGATGGAGACGCTCTATACAGTCAGCAAAAACAAGACCGGGAGCTGACTGTGGCTCAGGTCATGAACTCCTTATTGCCAAATTCAGACTTAAATTGAGGAAAGTAGGGAAAACCACTAGACCATTCAGGTATGAGCTAATCAAATCCCTCATGATTAAGTAGTGGAAGTTAGAAATAGATTTAAGGGACTAGATCTGATAGAGTGCCTGATGAACTATGGATGAAGGTTTGTAACATTGTACAAGAGACAGGGATCAAGACCATCCCCAAGAAAAAGAAATGCAAAAAAGCAAAATGGCTGTCTGAGGAGGCCTTGCAAATAGCTGTGAAAAGAACAGAAGCGAAAAGCAAAGGAGAAAAGGAAAGATATAAGCATCTGAATGCAGAGTTCCAAAGAACAGCAAGGAGAGATAAGTCTTCCTCAGTGATCAATGCAAGGAAATAGAGGAAAATAACAGAACGGGAAAGACTAGAGATCTCTTCAAGAAAATTAGAGATACCAAGGGAACATTTCATACTAAGATGGGCTCAATAAAGGACAGAATTGGTATGGACCTAACAGAAGCAGAAGATATTAAGAAGAGGTGGCAAGAATACACAGAAGAACTGTACAAAAAAGATCTTCACGACCCAGATAATCACGATGGTGTGATCACTCACCTAGAGCCAGACATCCTGGAATGTGAAGTCAAGTGGGCCTTAGGAAGCATCACTACAAACAAAGCTAGTGGAGGTGATGGAATTCCAGTTGAGCTATTTCAAATTCAAAAAGAGATGCTGTGAAAGTGCTGCACTCAATATGCCAGCAAATTTGGAAAACTCAGCAGTGGCCACAGGACTGGAAAAGGTCAGTTTTCATTCCAACCCCAAAGAAAGGCAATGCCAGAGAATGCACAAACTATATAGGTGACCTATTTAATCTTCTGGCACTTTTTAGAGAACTTTTAAAAAAGTACAATATATATACAGAAAGTATACAAAATGCAAGTATATATACAACTTGATGGATTTTTCCATCCATGTAACACTGCAGCTCATGAAATAGTAACTAAGAGAGAATAATGTTCCCGGGTCACCTAGTGGTAATAACTGCTGCCTTAACTTCAGAATGCATAGTTTTTCCTGCTTTTGTACATCATGTAAATTAAAACATACAGGATGTATTCTCTTGGTCTGCTTTGTTTATACAGCAAAATGTTTGTGAATTATAGTTAGAGTGTTTCTTCTCATTTTTTGGTGATTATCCCACAACTGATTCTTTCCATGGTCTGGCATTGGGGTAGTTCTTGGTTTTGGCTATTAATATTATTAATACTTCTGTAACGTCTGTTGGTGGACATCTGTCTGCATTTCTCATCAGTTCAGTCGCTCAGTCATGTCTAACTCTTTGAGACCTCATGGACTGCAGCACACCAGGCTTCCCTGTCCTTCACCATCTCCCAGAGCTTGCTCAGACTCATATCCATCGAATAGGTGATGCCATCCAACCATCTCATCCTCTGTTGCCCCTTCTCCTCTTGCCTTCAATCTTTCCCAGCATCAGTTTTTTCAGTGAGTCAGCTCTTCTCACTAGGTGGCCAAAGTATTGGAGTTTTCAGCTTCAGCATCAGTCCTTCCAATGAATATTCAAGGTTAATTTCCTTTAGGATTGACTGATTGATCTTGCAGTCCAAGGGACTCTCAAGAGTCTCCTCCAACACTACATTTCGAAAGCATCAATTCTTTGGCTCTCAGCTTTCTTTGGAGAAGGCGATGGCACCCCACTCCAGTACTCTTGCCTGGAAAATCCCATGGGCGGAGGAGCCTGGTAGGCTGCAGTCCATGGGGTTGCTGAGAGTCAGACATGACTGAGCGACTTCACTTTCTTTGTGGTCCAACTCTCACATCCATACCTGACTACTGGAAAAACCATAGCTTTGACTAGTCAGACTTTTGTTGGTAAAGTAATGTCTCTGCTTTTTAATGTTCTGTCTAGGCCGGTCATAGCTTTTCTTCCAAGGAGCAAGTGTCTTTTAATTTCATGGCTAGTCACCATCTGCAGTGATTTTGGAGCCCAAAATAATAAAGTCTGTCACTGTTTCCATCACTTCCCCATCTATTTGCCATGAAGTGATGGGACTGGATGTCATGATCTTAGTTTTCTGAATGTTTAGTTTTAAGCCAACCTTTTCGCTCTCCTCTTTCACTTTTGTCAAGTGGCTCTTTAATTCTTCTTTGCTTTCTGTCATAAAGGTGGTGTCATCTGCATATCTGAGGTTATTGATCTTTCTCCCGGCAGTTTTGATTCCAGCTTGTGCTTCATCCAACCCAGCATTTCGCATGATGTACTCTGCATATATGTTAAAAAAGAAGGATGACAATATACAGCCTTGACATACTCCTTTCCCAATTTGGAAATAATCTGTTATTCCATGTCCAGTTCTAACTGTTCCTTCCTGACCTGCATATCGGTTTCTCAAGAGGCAGGTCAGGTGGTTTGGTATTCCCATCTCATGAAGAGTTTTCCACAGTGTATTGTGATTCACACAGTCAAAGGCTTTGGCATAGTCAATAAAGCAGAAGTAGATGTTTTTCTGGAATTCTCTTGCTTTATAAATGATCCAACAGATGTTGCCAATTTGATCTCTGCTTCCTCTGCCTTTTCTAAATCCAGCTTGAACATCTGGAAGTTCACAGTTCATGTACTGTTGAAGCCTGGCTTGGAGAAGTTTGAGCATTATTTTGCTAGTGTGTGATATGAGAGCAATTGTGTGGTAGTTTGATTATTCTTTGGGATTGCCTTTCTTTGGGGTTGGAATGAAAACTGACCTTTTCAGTCCTGTGGCCACTGCTGAGTTTTCCAAATTTGCTGACATATTGAGTGCAGTACTTTCACAGCATCTTTTAGGATTTGAAATAGCTCAGCTGGAATTCCATCACTTCCACTAGCTTTGTTCATAGTGATGCTTCCTAAGGCCCACTTGACTTCACATTTCAGGATGTCTGGCCCTAGCTGAGTGATCACACCATCGTGATTATCTGGGTCCGGAAGATCTTTTTTGTACAGTTCTTCTGTGTATTCTTGCCACCTCTTCTTAATATCTTCTGCTTCTGTTAGGTCCATACCAATTCTGTCCTTTATTGAGCCCATCTTAGTATGAAATGTTCCCTTGGTATCTCTAATTTTCTTGAAGAGATCTCTAGTCTTTCCCATTCCATTGTTTTCCTCTTTCTTTGCACTGATCGCTGAAGAAGGCTTTCTTATCTCTCCTTGCTGTTCTTTGGAACTCTGCATTCAGATGCTTATATCTTTCCTTTTCTTTTTTGCCTTTCGCTTCTGTTCTTTTCACAGCTATTTGCAAGGCCTCCTCAGACAACCATTTTGCCTTTTTGCATTTCTTTTTCTTGGGGATGGTCTTAATCACGGCCTCCTGTATAACATCATGATCCTCTGTCCATAGTTCTTTAGGCACTCTCTCAGATCTAATTCCTTGAATCTGTTTCTCACTTCCACTGTATAATCGTAAGGGATTTGATTTAGGTCATACCTGAATGGTCTAGTGGTTTTCCCTACTTTCTTCAATTTAAGTCTGAATTTAGGAATAAGGAGTTCATGATCTGAGCCACAGTCAGCTCCCGGTCTTGTTTTTGCTGACTGTATAGAGCGTCTCCATCTTTGGCTGCAGAGAATATAATCAGTTTGATTTTGGTATCAACCATCTGGTGATGTCCATATGTAGAGTCTTCTCTTGAATTGTTCGTGGAGAGTTCTGACAAAATGCGGTCCACTGAAGAAGGGAATTGCAAACTACTTCAGTATTCTTGCCTTGAGAACCCCATGAGCAGTATGAAAAGACAAAAAGATACGACACTGAAAGATGAACTCACCAGGTCAGTAGGTGCCCAATAATGCTACTTCCTGGAGAAGAGTGGAGAAGTAACTCCAGAACGAATGAAGAAACAGCCAAAGCAAAAACGCCGAGTTGTGGATGTGACTGGTAATGGAAGTAAAGTCCAATTATGTAAAGAAGAATATTGCATAGGAACCTGGAATGTTAGGTCCATGAATCAAGATAAATTGAAAGTGGTTAAACAGGAGATGGCAAGAGTGAACATCAACATTTTAGGAATCAGTGAATTAAAATGGGCTGGAATGGGCGAATTTAATTCAGAATACCATTATATGTGCTACTGTGGGCAAGAATCGCTTAGAAGAAATGGAGTAGCCCTCATAGTCAACAGAGTCCTAAATGCAGTTCTAGGGTGCATTCTCAAGATGACAGAATCATCTCTTTTGGTTTCCAAGACAAACCATTCAGTGTCACAGTAATCCAAGTCTATGCCCCAGCTAGGAATGCTGAAGAAGCTGAAGTTGAATGGCTCTGTGAAGACCTGTAGAAGACCTTCTAGAACTAACACCCAACAAAGATGTCCTTGTCATTATAGGGGACTGGAATGTAAAAGTAGGAAGTCAAGGTATACATTAAGTAACAGGCAGATTTGGCCTTGGAGTACAAAATGAAGCAGGGCAAAGGCTAACAAGGGTTTTGCCAAGAGACCGCACTACTGATTGGGCGTATGTATACCAGGGAGTGAAATTGCTGGATCCTAGGGCATTGCTGCTCAAACTATCTTGTGGATATCAGTCACCTGGGGGTCTTATTAAAATGCATTGTCTACTTCAGCAGATCTGGGGATAGAGCCTGAGAGTCTGAGTTCCTAACAAGCTTAAGGGAATTCCAAATGTACTACACTTTGAGTTAGCAAGTTTATAGTATCCTATGATACTTATATATCTACTCATAACTGATATATTCAGTTTTAGTAAATAACACCAAGTCGTTTTCAGAGTAGTTGAGTCAGTTTACATTCTTATTGGCATTTTATAAGATTCCTTTGTTTTATTCCTTGATTTATTTGTTCTGTTGCACTGATTGGTTTTTCTATTTGTGCCAGTACGACACTCCTGATTACTTCATTTTTATGTGAGACTTGATATTTGCTAATATAAGTCCTGTCCTTGAAGTCTTCATTTCTTCAAGATTGTTTCAGCTTTTCTTGGACCTTTGCATTTTAATCTACATTTTATGATTAGGATCAGTTTCCATGTGGATAACCTGCTGGAATTTTGATTGGGATTGTATTGATTCTAGAGATCAATTTGAGAAAGAATTGATGTCTTTCCAACATTCAGATCTCTGAATATGGTATATCATCCTCCGTTATTGATGTAGCCTTTCATTTGTTTCAGCAACACTTACAGCTTTCTGTGTTGAGGTTTTATTTTGTTAGTTTATTCTTAAGTATTCCATTTGTTAATGCTGTTGTAAATAGTTCTATTCTTAAATTATTTCATAATTGTCAAGGCTGATACATAGAACAATTGACTCTCATTTGTTACTTTTAAACAAGTATATTGGTATATTCTCTTAATTTTAAGTGTTTATATATAGATTCTTTTGGGTTTTTTTGTGTGTGAACTCAATCATGTCATGCAAATAACAAATGATATTTCTTTCCTTTTCAAACTGTATACCATTGGTTTTTTCACCTAAATGCTCTGCTTCGTATCTCCAATTTAGTGTTGAATACTAAAAGAAATAATGGGTATTCTTGTAATCCCCATTTCAGGGGGAAAGCTTTCAGTATTTCACCATTAAGGATGATGTTTGGTTTAGATTTTGTATAGATACCCCTCATCAGATCAAAAAAGGTTCCATATAATCCTAACTTTGCCAAGAGTTTTGGGGGGTTTTTGTTGTTTTTGAAGTCATGTTTGATACTGAATTTGGTCATATGCTATTTCTTCTTTTATTGAGGTGATTATATGTGACTTTTCTCCTCTCCTCTGATAATGTGATGAATTACATTGAGTTTTTTAAATGTCAGAGCAACCTCTTTTCTTAGAGTTTGAAATGTATTGCTCCTTTTTTGTATATGTTTGGATTGGCTGATACTTTGTTATGAATTATTACATCTGTGTTAAAGAGGGAAATTAGCATAGAATCTTCCTTGTTATGTTTGTCATATTTTGTGCTTGTCTCATAAAATGAATTGGGAAGTATTCACTTTTTCTGTCTCTGGAAGAGTTCATATAAAATAGTTGTTTCCTCTCTGAATGTTTTGAAGCGTTTACTGGCGAAGCAACCAGGCCTCGAGTTGTCTTTCTAGGGAAGGTTTTTAGTTCTGGATTTAATACATTGTGTAGATTTAGAACTATATACTATCTCTTAATTAGTTTTGGTGTTTTACTAGGAATTTTTCTGTTTTTAGAATTTTACAAATATATTAAAAAAAAATTCTAGTATATGTACTTGAATTGTTCAAAACAAGTGCTTAAGTATCTTTTTAAGATCTATGGGACCTTAAATTATGGCCATTTTACTTTCCTATTGTTGATAATTTGCATTTTTTTTCCCCTTGACTTGCCAAATTCTTATCAATTACATTGTCTTTTCAAAGAACCAACTTTGTTTGTTTGTTTTTTTTAACTTTCTATTGCATGTTGCCTGTCTCATTTTTTGCTTTATTTCCTTTCTTTTCCTTTCCTTTCCTTTCTTCTCATTTCTTTGGGCTTAAACTTTTCTGATTTATTGAGATACATTCTTGAATTATTGAATTTTTCAGCTTCCTTTTTTAGGATCCCTTTAAAGCACAGCTTTAGCTGCATTCTGCAACATTTTGTGCCTTATTTTTAATATTAGCTGAAAATATTTTCTAATTTCCTTATTTCTTATAGTTAATTCAGAACTATCTTTCTAGTTACCTTTTTGTTATTAGTTTGTAGGTTCACACTATTGTAATCAGAGAAAATTTTTAATCTTTTGAAATTTATTGAAACCTATGTATGGCATATCTTGTTTTTTAATTCGGTATTTCTATGATTTTAATTCTCAAGGCCTTAAACTCTTTTATAGCCCAGTGACTCATCAGTGATAGGGATATATGAGGTGTGGATATTTTTGCTCAGGAACAATTCATGGCTAGATAGTATTACTTAACCTCTTTGTTTTTTCTCTCTCATCTTTAACGGGTTGCCTTTCCAGCTATGTTCATGAAGCTGGATATAATATACTTAAATTTATTTTCACTAAAATAATACGTGCTTATTTCTCTTTTTCTAAGATTGTTCCTAAACCCTGCCAAGTGGAGTTTTGTGTTACAGATCTTTTTCCAGATACATTTGCACTTTCTTGTGTTAGAGAACTGCTAGTGTGTTTTTGTTATTTTTACCAGTTTTTGTGTTTAATTCTAGAGAGAAACCTTATGCATCTTGGCTTCAAATTATTGGGTGGTTACCTCATTGTTACTCAAGATCTGCTATATAAATTGTGAGGTGCAGGATGAGTGAAAATGTGAGGTATCTTGCTCAAAAATTAAGAATTTCAAGACAGCAGTGGCAGAACAATATGCCAAGTATGGGGTCCTCCTGACCATTGCTCACATGCTCGTGACCAGCTCTGCTGTCACCAGTGTCTATAGACTAGTTTTACATAGTTGTATTAAAACAGAAATAAGAAATTTTCTTGAAATTTTTCAGATGTTCGCACTTCATTTTCATAAATTTGAACTCTGAAATGCATATTCCCAAGCATTTGAAAAATCAGATTTTTCAAATTTCCACTGTAATTATAAAATTTTATATTAGCTAAATGCCTGTCAGCTTAAACAACCTGATACACTCAATTATGAGAACATTTTTTGTGTTCTTAAAAATATGATCAGTTTATAAAAATAAGAAATTCTGTGTTGATTTATGACATCTTCGTAGACTTTAAAAAAACCAGTTGAATCGGGAAAGTGTTGTTCAGTATTAGATTTTGGAGACAAAATTTAAAGGAAAACTATGCTTGAGGAAAGTCTAGGTATCGTTAGCCTCAAAAAAGGTGCATGGCCTCATTAGGGGTGGGTGTGTGTATAAAATGGGTCTTCAAACTAGTTGATCAATTTTGAAATTTAGAGAAGTATGAAATTTGCTTATATAATAATCATACCTTTAATAAGAAATTATGACTTATGTTTAAAAGACAGTTTGGAGACTTCCCTCAAGATGCTGTGGATAAGACTCCATGCTTCCGTTGCAGTGGATGGGGAACTAAGCTACCTCATAATACACAGTGCAGTTAAAAAAAAAAGTTGCCAAATAAACTGTCAAAAACATCAGCTTATGAATATATAAATATACCCAACCATTTTATTTTGTTTTCAGAATATAATAGAAACATGCAAATGCATACTTATGTAAATAAATAATTTGTTGTATGACACTTAATGAGAACCAGACCTTCCAATAAAATTCAGTTTTGGGAAAAAGAATGAAAGAAAGTATGAACATTCAGAGATGATCATTTTTTTTAATCAATTTCAAAGCCTGTAAATCTTTTTGCAAGGTAGTCTGGCTTTAACAAGGTTCTTTTCACTCAGAAAGCTCCGCTTCTAAGGATTTACCTTAAAGAAAAAACTGAACAAGTGTATAAGGTGCATATAAGATGTTTGTTGCAGCATTGTTTTTAAGAGTGAAAAATGTGGAGCGTGTTATTCAGTAGAGGTTTCATCATGTGAATTATGGTGTATTCATACAAAGGAAAGTAGTACAACCATTAGAGTTGATAGTGGTTGCTTGATTGTACAAAAGAATAGACTTAGAATGGTGCAAGGTGAGAGGGAAATGGAGGTGAAGAGAACTACATAGAGTGCCAGCATCATTACCTTAAAAGTGGTAAGGCAGTGGCTACTGTCTTAAAATAGAAAGGAAATGAAGGTAATGGTTATATTATCCAAGGTTATGAAGGTAGCGATAAAGAATGTATAACTAATAAAAAGTATATTGGGAGCACAGAGGACTCGATATGGGCAGTGATAAACCTGATGCCCAGTGAGCTGATCTCCATAGACCATGACTAAAAGGGCTAAGTCAGGAAATAGTGAATGGAGCAGTTTGCCACTTTGGAAGCTTTACAGCCCTTCATCTTTTTTTTTTTTTAAATTTTTATTTTACTTTACAATACTGTATTGGTTTTGCCATACATTGACATGAGTCCACCACGGGTGTATATGCGATCCCAAACATGAACCCCCCTCCCACCTCCCTCCCCACAACATCCCTCTGGGTCATCCCCGTGCAACAGCCCTTCATCTTGAGGTGTTTGTTGTGTCATCAATGCAGCACCCCCATATCAATCTGGATTTCATAGCTTTTGCATGCAGAAAAAGGAGATGCAAGCCCCTCCCCATTAAAGAACAGTTAGTTAAGACTTACAATGCAAGGATCTCCTTGGACTTCACTAATTCAGGTTATTTTATTAAAATGTTATAAATTTTCACAAAAGAAATAATGGTAGAAACATCAGAGCTGGGAATAATTACAAAAGAAACTGCTGAAAAGTTGAACATTTTAGAAGATTTAAGTAGGAGGATGTTTAATCATAAACACATTGATTTAAAACAAAATTTGAAACACTTTAATATTTAATAACATAGGAGAATGTTTATCTGTATTCTTCAAGTGGAAATATGCATTGCCAAATAATATGATTCCCATTTTTTTTAAAGATATATCTTAAGTGAGAAACTTTAGAAAGATGCATGAAATGTTAAAAATCATTGTCTCTTGATAGTGGGATTAAACCTTATTTTCATGTTTTTCTGTTGCCTATTTTAAAAAGCAGTAAGCCTATGTGATTTTTTTGTAATCAGGGGGAAATACTTCCTCTTGGGGAAAAGAAATTATAATAGTGATATAACTTAAGTGGAGACTGTATGTGTCTTAACATCCAGCACAATGCTTGGCACATGGAAGACACCTAATATTTGCTCATACTATTTCATCTTTGGACTTCCCAGATGGAGCTAGTGGTAAAGAACCTGCCTGCCAATGCAAGCAAACATAAGAGATGTGGGTTCCATCCCTGGGTTGGGAAGATCCCCCCTGGAGGGGAGGGTATGGCAATCTAGTCCAGTATTCTTGCCTAGAGAATCTCATGGACAGAGGAGCCTGGCAGGCTATGGTCCATAGGTTTGCAAAAAGTAATAAAAGCATTTTGTAACCATTGGCAAAGTAAAGTAAGCTATTTTTAAGCAAAGCATATGTTATGAAAAATGTGAGAATTAATGCAAAAGACTACAAAGTGTTACTATCAGGTAAAAAGTTTAAAAACATTCAGAAAGCAACTGGTAAATGTTATGCTGTTTTGTTTTTCAAAAGTAATGTACTTATAGTACCCTTGATCTTGAACAAGGTGGGGGGTTAGCAGTAACAAGCCTCCATGCAGTTGAAAATCTTCATATAACTTTATGGTCTGCCCTCTGTATCCCTGGCTCCATATCTGCAGATTCAACCAACTCTGGCTTCTTGTAATAAATGTTTAGTGGAAAAAAATCCACGTATAAGGTGACCCATGTTGTTTATGGGTCCACTGTACATAAAATCTTGAGAGTGCAAAAACATATCGTGAAGTCCCTTCACCCTGCTACCAGGACTCTCCTCCTGGAGGCAACATTGAATTTTTTGTATATCATTCTAGAAATACACAAAATGCATGTCGTCCCCTTTGTTATTACATATGATATCATGTTATATGCACAATTCTTTTCCTTACCCCTGTCCCCATTGTATGTCTTAGAGA
The DNA here is from genome assembly GCF_042477335.2 of Ovis canadensis. Classification (NCBI taxonomy): domain Eukaryota; kingdom Metazoa; phylum Chordata; class Mammalia; order Artiodactyla; family Bovidae; genus Ovis; species Ovis canadensis. Next base: position 39,016,285 of record NC_091266.1, read on the forward strand.
TAATTTTATATTGTTGTGTGGAAGAATTTATATTATCTTTTTATGGCTACACAGTATTCATTGTATGGCTATATCATAATTGATTTAACTGTCTCTTGTTAATGGATACTTAAGTTGTTGGCAAACTTTACCACTGTTAACAATGCAATAGAATATTTCCTTGTTCATACATAATTTTACATGTGTATAAGTTTCCCTGTGAGATTAATTCCTTGAAATAGTTGATAAATCAAGGAATGTCTACATTTGCAGTTTTGGTAGATTAGGCCAAAGTGCCCTTCAGTGAAGTTAACACTTTTACCAGCAATATCTGAGAGAGATTATGTTAGTTTCCAGGTATCACTGACATGTTGAAAAATGTGCCTACATGAGTAATGAGACTTGACAAATGAGATTCATTGTGGACAATGATAAAGCATATACTTTTTATTAGAGGAATATGAGCTAAGACTTGTAAAGCATGTTCTAGAAACAGTAGTTGAGTACAGTTTGGATAAAGTACTGGGCGGAAGAGGAGAGTGAAAAAGGAGAGTGAAAAAGTTGGCTTAAAGCTCAACGTTCAGAAAATGAAGATCATGGCATCTGGTCCCATCACTTCATGGGAAATAGATGGGGAAACAATGGAAACAGTGTCAGACTTTATTTTTCTGGGCTCCAAAAATCACTGCAGATGGTGACTGCAGCCATGAAACTAAAAGACGCTTACTCCTTGGAAGAAAAGTTATGACCAACCTAGATAGCATATTGAAAAGCAGAGACATTACTTTGCTGACTAAGGTCCGTCTAGTCAAGGCTATGGTTTTTCCTGTATGGACGTGAGAGTTGGACTCTGAAGAAAGCTGAGCACCAAAGAATCGATGCTTTTGAACTGCAGTGTTGGAGAAGACTCTTGAGAGTCCCTTCGACTGCAAGGAGCAACCAGTCCATTCTGAAGGAGATCAGCCCTGGGATTTCTTTGGAAGGAATGATGCTGAAGCTGAAACTCCAGTACTTTGGCCACCTCATGCGAAGAGTTGACTCATTGGAAAAGACTCTGATGCTGGGAGGGATTGAGGGCAGGAGGAGAAGGGGACGACCCAGGATGAGATGGCTGGATGGCATCACTGACTCAATGGACACGAGTCTGAGTGAACTCTGGGAGTTGGTGACGGACAGGGAGGCCTGGCGTGCTGCGATTCATGGGGTCGCAAAGAGTCTGACACGACTGAGCAACTAAACTGAACTGGGCATTAAGAAATTTGAAATCTAACAGGGATACACCATCATGGTCATGTATTGAAATATTTTTTATTTCATCTGAAGTATCGGTTTCAGTTTTGGATGCAGTAATATGGGAAGAACATGATTGAGTTGGAGAAGGATAACCATCAATTAGGATGTGTGCATGCTCAGTCATAGCCAACTCTTTGCAACCCAATGGACTATAACCTGCCAGGCTCCTCTGTCCATGGGACTTTTCAGGGAAGAATACTGGCATGGTAACCATTTCTTTCTTCAGGGAATCTTTCTGACCTGCATCTCCTGCAGTGGCAGCCGGAGTCTTTAACATTGTGCACCTGGGAAGCCCAGTTAAGAGGATGACTGGGGTTTAAAAGTATTGTTCAGAAAAAGAAAGAACAACTAGGGGGTGGAATGGCTTCCCAGGTGGCTCTTGTGGTAAAGAACTGCCTGCCAGTGCAGGAGACATAAGAGACGTGGGTTCGATCCCTGGGTTGGGAAGATCCCCTGGAGGAGGGCATGGCAACCCACTCCAGTATTCTTGCCTGGAGAATCCCATGGACAGAGGAGCCTGGTGGGCTATAGTCCATAGGGTCTCACAGAGTCAGACAGGACTGAAGTGACTTAGCACGTACACTAGGGTGGAATACATCTAAATTTTTGAGTCATGAAAAATATGAATGTGCACACACTTTTAATTAATATGTCTTAGAGTTTTAGAAGTTAGGAGTATATAGGACTCTCAAAAGAAGACGTGACCACCTCTAGTGCCATAACAAATTGCAGATGGGTAAACTGGAGGAGAATACATTATTTTTATACTTCTGGTTGGATGGCCTTTCTAAAAACCCAGAATTCATGAAGGCAAAGATTGACAGTTTATGGGTTGTAGCCAAATCTTTTGAAAGGCAACCACAGATTGGGGTAAATATTTGCAAGACAAATGATAGGACAAAATATGTAATTTATGAAAAGCTTTTAAATCTTTAAGAGGATAAATATGCTAGGAGAAAATCAGAGAATATGAAAGAAAGAAATGGTCAACAACAAGAAACTATGTTGAATCTAACCTAGTAATTAACAAGACATTTTATACATGTCGTTAAATACAAAGATTGACAGTCCATCATTAAGGGTATAAAAGAATAATAGGCTTTCATTCTTTCTGGAAAGCAGTTTCATGTAATATATATCAAACTAAAATAAACCTCTCTTGTCTATTTTAAACATTGTCTAATAGAATTTTAGTCAGTTTATACTATTAATGTAGAATAAACTGTTGAGTAAATTATCTTTCCTTAATTAAGAAGATAATTTATGTGACTTGGGCTCAATTTTGTGAACACACTTAAGCTGTGAAATTGATACTTTTGTGTAAGATTAGATTGCACCATATAGCTGTGGGTTTCAGTTCAGTTCAGTTGCTCAGTCATGTCCGACTCTTTGCGGCCCCATGAATCGCAGCACGCCGGGCCTCCCTGTCCATCACCAATTCCCAGAGTCCTCCCCATCCCATGTCCATTGTGTTGGTGACGCCATCCAACCATCTCATCTTCTCCTGCCTTCAATCTTTCCCAGCATCAGGGTCTTTTCAAATGAGTCAGCTCTTCGCATTAGGTGGCCAAAGTATTGGAGTTTCAGCTTCAACATCAGTCCTACCAGTGAACACCCAGGACTGATTATCAATGAACACCCAGTGTTTCAGGTCAGGAGTATTTAATAAAATAATTTTCTAGTTGGAGACCTAATGTATTTAGCTCAGGGAAAGTTTGATACTTTGTAAATACTGCATGAGTGTTCTGTGAATTCCCACTTTAAATTCTAAGCTCATTTGAAAACACAAATACTTAAAACCAGAAAAACCCACCACCAACAATAAAACTTGCTGGAGATTCCGTTAGTAATAAGTAATATGATACAACTGAATTTTAAAAATTGAACATTCAATACTAGGTTGAATTTTAAAATATTTCATATCAGTAAGAATTATAGAACGAGAGCTTCTAAAAATGAGTGCTAGTTGATCAGTCAACACTGAGCTGAGCAGACCGCTGTATGATTGATACATGTTACAGAATAACCTGCTATAATTGAGTTTTGAGAGACTTACACATCTATTAAAAATAAAATCTTGAGTTGAATTGCAAAAAATGGTTGAATTTGTTTATCTGGAAGCTAAGCAGTTTACTGAAGTTCTGAAGACATTGAAGAGTGTTCTAGAAAGGGCTCAGTACTTAATGCTATTTCACTGTGATCCTCACCAGTTTGGTATAGTCTACTTTTTAAAATAAGAGTTTAAGACCCTTTGGAGACAGAAGTTACCACAGCCTTTCCTTCTTTTATAACAGTCAGTTCAGTCGCGCAGTTGTGTCCGACTCTTTGCGACCCCATGAACTGCAGCACACCAGGCCTCCCTGTCCATCACCAACTCCTGGAGTTCACCCAAACCCATGTCCATCGAGTCGGTGACACCATCCAACCATCTCAGCCTCTGTTGTCCCCTTCTCCTCCTGCCCTCGATCTTTCCCAGCATCAGGGTCTTTTCAAATGAGTCAGCTCTTCGCATTAGGTGGCCAAAGTATTGGAGTTTCAGCTTCAGCATCAGTCCTTCCAATGAATACCCAGGACTGATCTCCTTTAGGATGGACTGATTGGATCTCCTTGCAGTCCAAGGGACAACAGACTGGTTCCAAACTGGGAAAGGAGTACGTCAAAGCTGTATATTGTCACCCTGCTTATTTAACCTCTATGCAGAGTACATTATGAGAAACGCTGAGCTGGAGGAAGCACAAGCTGGAATCAAGTTTGCCGGGAGAAATACCAATAATCTCAGGTATGCAGATGACACCACCCTTATGGCAGAAAGTGAAGAACTAAAGAGCCTCATGATGAAAGTGAAAGAACAGAGTGAAAAAGTTGGCTTAAAGCTCAACATTCAGAAAACTAAGATCATGGCATCTTGTCCCATCACTTCATGGGGAATAGATGGGGAAACAGTGGCTGAGTTTATTTTTTGGGGCTCCAAAATCACTGCAGATGGTGATTGCAGCCATGAAATTAAAAGACGTTTCCTCCTTGGAAGGAAAGTTATGACCAGCCTAGATCGCATATTAAAAAACAGACATTACTTTGCCAACAAAGACCCCTAGTCAAGGCTATGGTTTTTTCAGTGGTAACAGAGCCTTTTCAGGCAGGTTTTTTCATTCCTTAGCTGAGAGTGGAAGGAAGTTCTATGAAAGGACTTAGTTGTATAGATTGCATAGCAAAATAATTAACTATGGATTTTGGAATCAACTAGAATTCCCATTTATCTATATTTTGTTCAGTCAATCAGTTGTGTCCAACTCTTTGTGACCCCATGGACTGCAGCATGCTAGGTTTCCCTGTCTTTCACTTGTCTCCTGGAGTTTGCTTAAGCTCATTTACCATTGAGTCAGCGATGCCATCCAAACCCTCAGTCATCCCCTTCTCCTCCTGCCTTGAATCTTCCCCAGCATCACGGTCTTTTCCAGTGAGTCAGTTCTTTGCATTAGGTGGCCAAAGTATTGGAGTTTCAGCATCAGTCCTTCCAATGAATATTGAGGGTTGATTTCCTTTAGGCTGATGGTTTGATCTCCTTACTGTCCCAGGGACTCTCAAGAGTCTTCTCCAACACCACAGCTCAAAAACATCAATTCTTCAGCACTCAGCCTTCTTTACGGTCCGTCCAGCCCTCACATCTGTTTGTTTTGACTGTATGGACCTTTGTCAGCAAAGTGATGCCTCTCCTTTTTAATACGCTGTCCAGGTTTGTCATTGCTTTTCTCCAAAGGAGCAAGCGTCTTTTAATTTCGTGGCTGCAGTGCCTGTCCACAGTGATTTTGGAGCCCAAGAAAATAAAGTCTGTCACTATTTCCATTGTTTCCCCATCTATTTGCCATGAAGTGATGGGACCGGATGGATTAATCTTAGTTTTTTGAATATACTTTTTATATACTTCTTAGTTATAAGACCTTCAATCTTCAGTTTCTTATAAAATGAGGGCAGCAGTCCAGTGGGCCTGTCTGAGGAAACTGTTTTGAGTAACCTACTTGGAGTCCTTTGAAACAAGGACAGAAACCCAGGGAATGTTAGCCTTTTTAAGTCTCAGTTTTGTGATTTATAAAATGGAATTACTATCTTCTTGGGGTTCTTGGATAATTAAATGAGATATTCAAACCTAGTGCCTGGTATACACAGGCCCTCAATAATTGTGAGTTATTATTACTAGTACTGCAGTCATGTGATGTCTGTTGGTGGAGTTATAGCCTCTCTGGCCTCAATTAGTACTCTAAGGAAAGGTAAATCTGCAACTTGGTGGGTTAGATAAAGCATTTTGCTCTGAGAGGTCATTAGTAGAAGGCAAGCACAGGGTGTACTCAATGAAGTGTGACTGCTGGACGCCAAGAAAAATTGGGGTTTGCAGTAACAGCCCCCTTTATTCAAGCAGTAAACAGTCTGACGCAAGCAGTGCTTTCTAAATGGCTATGAATGGAACAATCTACTAGGAGAATTTTCCATCTAGAGTACTGGTAATTAATCCAAATGAGCCTAAACTGCTGGAAAATCCGAGAGCAATGGAAAATCAAAAGGGTGCCCCGAATTGAATGGGTTAAGGCTGTATTGTACTTTAATTCAGAAACAAGTTTTGTGGTTGGAAAAAGCTAAAGTAATTAATTTGACCGTGAACTCTTAGATTAAATTTATTGGGAGAGGAATCTCATTTTCTAGTGAATCTGTGTAATTCTAGACTGAGGGTTTAGACTTTGATCAACTACTACTTTCCGATCCCAACTGAACTCCCTTATGAGTTGAACCTTGAGAAACCCAGAATAAATTTTTAAAAAACCCTGCTAAGAAACAGTATTTTTTTTTAATTTTTATTTTTACTTTACAATACTGTATTGGAGAAACAGTATTTTTTGACCATAGAAGATTTGGGTCTTGTTTTTATTGGCCCTTTTATCTTTGCTATTGCCATTTATGATGGTAGTTCCTTTCTGTATTACTGATTGCAACCTATAACCTAATAGCTAGAATTTCAGATTAGTTGGTTAAATTCAGGCAATATTTACTGTGTATCTGTTGGGTACCAGGTGGTGTGCTAAATGCTAGAAATATAGAGACAAATAAGACGTTGTTCTTGTCCTCAAAGCATTTGTTGCCTTGTTAGGTTCTATCAGTAATGATGACTGTAGTAAGAATAGCTAACATTTGTTGAGGACTTAGTTTCTTTGCAAGTGCTTTGTATGTGTTGACTCAATCCTCACAAGGACTTGGGTGCAGGTGCTTTTATTTTGTTTTACAAATGAAAATCTTGAGGCACAAAAATTCAAGTAGCTTGCCTAAAGTGGAGTAGAGAGCAGGAATTTGAATGTAGGCTGTTGGTTCTACTATGGCAGGCAGCCACTGAGTACCTGCAGCATGCTTCGGTCAGAGTGTAGCTTATTAAAATTTTAACTTTTCTTAATTTTAAAAAAATTTAGATTTTTTCTAATGTGGACCATTTTAAAAGTCTTTATTGAATTTGTTACAATATTGCTTCTGTTTATGTTTTGGTTTTTTGGCCATGAGGCATGTGAGTTCTTAGTTTCCCAACCAGGGTTGGAACCTGCACCCCTGCATTAGAAGGTGAAGTCTTAATCACTGGACCCCCAGGAAGTCCTTAAATTTATGATTTTTTAAAACCCATTTTCTTTAAACCTTTAAAACCCAACAAAAGAATAATAAATCCAGTAAAATAAAATTCTAATAAATCCGTGAAACTTGGTAATAAAAACACATCTGGGGCTTCCCTGGTGGCTCAGTGGTAAAGAATCCACCTGCCAATTTAGGAGACATGGGTTCAGTCCCTGGGCCGGGAAGATCCCACATGCTGAGAAGCAACTCAGTCACAACTACTGAACCTGTGCTCTAGAGCCTGGGAGCCGCAACTCCTGAGCCCTTGAGCCCTAGAGCCTGTGCTCCAAAACAAGAGAAACCACCGCAGTGAGAAGTCTGCGCGCTGCAACGAAAGAGTAGCCTCTGCTTACTGCAACTAGAGGGAAGCTTGTGTAGCAACAAAGACCCAGCACAGCCACAAAGAATAAACAAATAAGTAAAAACACATTTGCTAGTTTTTTGATGCTCAAATGCTTTTAAATATGAGATGAAATTCTCATATTAATACTATTTACAAACTTGGTTAGAGTTCCTTAAACATTTCAAGCCATACTTACAAATTGAATGTCTGATTTCCTCAAGTACTTCAAACTTCCAGTAGAGACAGATAAGTCATCATCTCTTAAGAATTTTAAACATTTTAACATTACAACCACTGATGGTTGTAATGGTAATAAAAGTTATTACTTCACTGTATAAATACAACTTAAAATGATCACTACTACTGTCTCTTCATTCAGAGACTACAAATGTACCCAACCAAAGTGGACAGAATTACCATCCTGAAGCTACTATAGCGTTCCAGGTTGGAGATACATGTCTGGGTCAATAATTCTAGGCTTGTTCTTCTTGGCCTAAATGCCTTTATAGTAATGGGACTGCCCAAGCCTCTGCCTCTTTCTGTATCTTGTACTTGTCTAATTAAAAAAAATTATTGGAGTATAGTTGATTTACAGTGGTGTTAGTTTCTACAGTACAGAAAAGTGAATCAGCTGTGCATATACGTGTTAGTTACTTAGTCATGTCCGACTCTTTGCGACCTCATGGACTGTAACCTGCTAGGTTTCTCTGTCCGTGGAATTCTCCAGACAAGAATACTGAAGTTGGTAGCCATTCTCTTCTTCAAAGGATCTTCCTGACCCAGGGATCAAACCTGGGTCTCCTGCATTGTAAGCAGATTATTTACCGCCTGAACCACCGGGGAAGCCCATGCATATACATATATCCACTCTTTTTAGATTCTTTCCTCATACAGATCATTACAGAGTATTGAGTAGAGTTTCCTGTGCTATACAGTAAGTTCTTATTAGTTGCCTAATTTATATATAGTAGTGTGTATGTATTGGAGAAGGAACTGGCAACCCACTCCAGTATTCTTGCCTGGAGAATCGCAGGGACGGAGGAGCCTGTTGGGTGCCGTCTGTGGGGTCACACAGTGGGACATGACTGATGCAACTTGGCAGCAGCAGTGTATGTATCAATCCCAATTTCCCAATTTATTCCCCCCCATACATTTGTTTTCTATATCTGACTCTTTCTGTTATGTAACTAAGTTCATTTTGTACTTATCTAATCTTTTAAAAACTATTTATTTGGCTGTGCTTGGTCTTGGTTGCAGCATGTGGGATCTGGTTCCCTGACCAGGGATCGAACCCTGGCCCCCTCCATTGGGAGTGAGGAGTGTTAGCCCACTGGACCACCAGGGAAGTCCCTGTACTTGTCTAATTCTTGACCATAGTCTCTTAATCTACGTTAGAGGTGACAGGATTCTTTAGACCCTGCCTGGATGGTATCTTTCCTGTTGAGTTTGCATCAGCAGGACCTTGTCCAGTAGTCAGAGGTAGTCATTTCGGCAGATTGGCACATAACATTTTAAAGTAAGTACTATTGGAAATTCACATACACTGTAATCCTATACCCAGGACGATCTCTGGCACAAACAGTACTTTCTGTGTGAATTAAAAGGTGCCAACCTAGGTAGATGAAATTATTACAAAAGGCCTCAGGTCACAACTCAAGGTTCAGCTAGCTAAGCCTGGCTGGATTTTTTACTCCGGCTTGCCTTGTTTGCCGCAGGTACCCTATAGCTCAAAAACTCCCTTTTTGAGTACCATTAAGACTCATGAATTTTCACAGAATTAATGGTCAGATTGCCATTTGATCTTTTAAACTGGCTCCTTGCTAGACTTCTGGCAAAAACAAGATATTCTAGCCCCATCCTGATGTATCCCTTCCCCCACCCCTGACCAAGACTAGAGTCAGATATTATCTGCGGAGCCAGTAGCTTTTGTGGCAGAATAGTGTTAGATGCTATTAGATATGTTTGAAATTTGATTATGTATGAAATTGTTCCGTTGGATTACTGATACTGCTCCTTAGTGACAAAGATCTGAAAGATCTATTTTTAATGGATCACGGAGTTTCCGATTTAACTCTATTAAACCCTTAAAGTAGTCTTCTAATTAAAAAAAAATTTCCATCTCTCTTCACTTTTGCTTTGAACCACCGGCTTGTTTGCCATCTCTATATACAGCAACATTCACTTAACAACTTCAGTATGTGGTGCTGTGCCTAACTGTGATGACCTTCGTGTTGTCTAAGCCTTCTGTGATATGTGCCTCCTTAGATCCTGGTGCTTAGCCGGGCTTCGTCTGTAATCGCTCTGTAACCGTATGTTCAGTAGGGAAGACAGATGACCAGCACCTGGTTCCTGACGTTACCTTGCTCTGGCCTTGCCCCTCCCAGTGGTGCCATGAATACCCTGCCAGCCCTCTGCTTCCTTCTGGTCACTTACCCTAGTATTTCTTCTCCTGTTTCTTTTGTTTTCTCCGTTCAAAACCCGCAGTCTCCCTGTGACGTGGAGTTTTTTTCCTTTTTTGGGGGTGGGGGAGGAAGGGATACTTATAGTACTTTGTTAAATTTTGTGTGTGTCTGTATGTTTTTTCCCCCATCTCCCAAACTCCTTTTATTGGAAAACTACTAGAGAATGTGTTAAATAGTTTTATTTTAATTTTTTTTAAAAAAGCAGGTGAGAAAAAAATAGACAATTCAAAAAACACACTTCTCTTCTTTATTTTTCTTCAAATCTGATACTAAGCTAGCTTAGTGGAGTGAGTCGGTATTCATGGGATTATATTTATGTTTTTTTCCCTTAAACTGGGTAATAGGCACATGGATATTTGTTTCTTCATACTGTTTTTATGTCTGAAATATTTTATAATAACACATTTTTTCTTTATTTAAAATTTTTGTCTGAACTCTTGATTTTTGTAGGGATAGGAAAAGGTGCATCATTAGCCCTGAATAGACAAATGCATGAAGATGTGTGGCTGAGGATATGCAGTCAGTATTACTCAGATTTGGTGCCTGTTATGCCCCAGACAGTGTTCCAGGCACAGAGGATTATAGTGTCACTAGGAGAGTGTTCTGCTATATCTAGGTGGGGAGCACACTAAGCAAATAAATATGGAATATTATATCAGCTACTAATAAGTGCTACATGTAGCATGGAAGGAGGACCTTCGACTGGGTTGAGGGAAGCTAGTTTAGATGGATGGTCAGGGAAGACCACATAAGGGGGTGACATTTGAGCAGAGACATGAATGAAGTGGGGGAGTAAGAAGCACGGGAATGGAGAGCATAGATCCTTAGGCCAGAGAATGTTTGGCATATTTAAGGAAGAGCAGGAAGTGTCTAAAGAAAAGTAAGCCAGAAGTGATGGGGGATGAAGCCACGAAGATCAGCAGCGATCAGTAAGGCCTTGCAGGTCGTAGTGAGGGGTTTGTGTTTACTCTGAGTATGGTGGAGGGTGGGTTTGTTTGTTTTAACTGCACCATTCAGCATATGGGATCTCAGTTCCCCAACCAGTGATCGAACCCGTGCCCCCTGCCTTGGGAGCGTAGAGTCTTTACCACTGGGCCACCAGGGTAGTCCCACAGTGGGGAGTTTTTGAATAGGAGAGTGACAGAATCTTAGTGAACTCTAAAAAATTACTTTGGTTATTCTGCAAAGAGTTTATTATAGCGAGTGAGAGTAAGGCAGAGAGGCCTCAGCTAGCTGTTGTTGCAGTTCAGGTGAGAGATGATAGTGGCTTGGACTGCTGGGGGTGGCGAGAGAAGATCGAATTCTAGATATTTTTTCAGAGGATTAGAAGTGAGGAGAAAGTTAAGGATGAAGCCTGGGGTTTTGGCTTGAGCCACTAATTTTGGTGAATGTTAGTTAATAACATATTTTCCCCCTTTAAAGGAGGAACAGATTTAGAGAAAAAAAGTTTCATATTCTTGGTACACGGTCTGATGGAGATGTCAAGTGGGCAATCGGATATATAAATCTGCGATAGGGAAATGATCCGGATGGAACTATATGGAGGGATGATTGACTTACAGATGTTTAAAACTTTGAGATTAAATGAGATAATTACTCAAGTGAATAAGTGTCCGTGGAGAAGAGATCCAAGAATGAAGAGCAAGAGTACTCTGTCTTCTAGAGGTCAGGGGGATGAGAGGAACCAACAAGGGAGATTGAGATGGAGTGGCCGTCAAGGAAGGGAAAACTCAGAGAAGTGTGGTGTAAGCCAGGTGAAGAGATGGTTTCAGGAAAGGAGTGATAAAAAGTGGACTAAGATGAGGGCTAAGAATCGATCTTTGAATGTATCCAAATAAGAGTTTATTGGATATCTCTACAAGAGTAGTTTCATTGGACAGCTATTGGTTTGCAGCATATTGAATAGAACGTGAAAGATGAGGAAATAGAGATAGTGAATAGAGACAGTTCTGTTAAGGGCTTTGCTGTAAAGAGCCGTAGAGAAATGGAATGATAGCAGGAAAGCGATAAGCTGGAGAGGTTTTTGGGTTTTGCTGCTGCTGCTAAGTCGCCGCAGTCGTGTCCGACTCTGTACGACCCCATAGACGGCAGCCCACCAGGCTCCCCCGTCCCTGGGATTCTCCAGGCAAGAACACTGGAGTGGGTTGCCATTTCCTTCTCCAGTGCGTGAAAGTGAAGTCGCTCAGTCGTGTCTGACTCTTAGCGACCCCATGGACTGCAGCCTACCAGGCTCCTCCATCCATGAGATTTTCCAGGCAAGAGTACCGGAGTGGGGTGAAAGATGGGAAATATTCTGGGCTTCGAATGTGCTCATAAGAATTATCCAGTAGAGAAGGAAAGCCAAGTGATGGAGGGGACAGTCTTCCCACATAAAACCCTTGGGCCTTCTCCAAATCTGTGGAGGTGGCAGTCAGGGAAGGGTAGTTTTCCTGGGAGGAAGTATCAAACATTATATGAAAGATGATAGACCGGAAAGTATTGTAATGTCTAACCTAGAGGATATGAAATACATTGACTATGTAACAATTGTGGTGATACAACGCAGAACTACAGTTTACTCAGTAAAAATCACGAACTTTTGTATTGATTGATATGGAAAGATTTTCAGATTTAAGTGCAGAAAAGTATTTTTCATGAAAAATGATTAATACACATTTTAGTAGAGAAAAATGTCAGTGATTTTATTGGTGATTTTTAATTTCTTCATTTCACTGTGTTTTCCAGGCTATTTCCTCATGGTTTTTGTACACTGAGCATATATTACCTGTATCTTAAAAAGTTAGAATGTCAGTGAGCTGAACTGATTGATACCAATCATAAAATATTTATTTTGATTTTTTAAAAGCTGTATTATTGCATGTTTTCTGTTTGCTTATTTTTGTTATCCTCTTTTCCTACCATCTATTAGCTAAATATAATAGTCCTCCTGTTTGAAAGTTATCCATTCTGTTTTTATTCTTCCGGCAGTTGTCCTTAACTCTTTTTTTTCTTTTTAATTAATTTATTTGTTATTGAAGGATAATTGCTCTACAGAATTTTGTTGTTTTCTGTCAAATCTCAACATGAATCAGCCATAGGTATGCATACATCCCCTCCCTTTTGAACCTTTGTCCCTTCTCCCTCCCCATCCCACCCCTCTAGGTTGATACAGAGCCCCTGTTTGAGTTTCCTGAGCAATACAGCAAATTCCCGTTGGCTATCTATTTTACATATGGTAATATAAGTTTCCATGTTACTCTTTCATATATCTCACCCTCTCGTCCCCTCTCCCTATGTCCATAAGTCTGTTCTCTATGTCTTTTTCTCCATTGCTGCCCTGTAAATAAATTCTTGAGTACCATTACTTCACTCTGTATAATAGGTTCTAGGTTCATCCACCTCATTAGAACTGACTTGAATGTGTTCCTTTTTATGGCTGAGTAATACTCCATTGTGTATATGTACCACAGCTTCTTTATCCATTCATCTGTTGATGTACATCTAGGTTGCTTCCATGTTCTAGCTATTGTAAATAGTCCTGCAGTGAACAATGGGATACCTGTGTCTCTTTCAATTTGGTTTCCTCAAGGTATATGCCTAGGAGTAGGACTGCTGGGTCATATGATAGTTTTATTCCTAGTTTTTTTTGAAATCTCCATACCGCCTTCCATAGTGTCTGTATCAACTTACATTTCCACCAACAGTGCAAGAGTGTTCCCTTTTCTCCACACCCTCTCCAGAATTCGTTGTCTGTAGACTTTTTGATGATGGCCATTCTGACCGGTGTAAGGTGATATCTCATTGTAGTTTTGATTTGCATTTCTCTAGTAATGAGCAATGTTGAGCATCTTTTCATGTGTTTGTTAGCCATCTGTATGTCTTCGTGGGAGAAATGTCTGTTTAGGTCTTTTTCCCACTCTTGATTGGGTTGTTTGTTTTTCTGGTATTGAGTTGTACGAGCTGCTTGTATATTTTGGAAATTAATCTTTTGTCAGTTGTTTCATTTGGTATTATCTTCTCCCATTCTGAGGGTTGTCTTTTCACCTTTCTTATAGTTTCTTTGCTGTACTAAAGATTTTAAGTTTAATCAGGTCCCACTTGTTTAGTTTTGTTTTTATTTCCATGACTCTAGGAGGCGGGTCATAAGGGATCTTGCTTTGATTTATGTCATTGAATGTTCTGCCTATGTTTTCCTCTAAGAGTTTTATAGTTTCTGGTTTTACATTTAGGTCTTTAATCCATTTTGAGTTTATCTTTGTGTATGGTGTTAGGAAGAGTTCTAATTTCATTCTTTAACATGTAGCTGCCCAGTTTTCCCAGCACCATTTATTGAAGAGGCTATCTTTGCCCCATTGTATATTCTTGCCTCCTTTGTCAAAGATAAAGTACCCATAGGTGCATGAGTTTATTTCTGGGCTTTCTATCTTGTTCCATTGGTCAATATTTCTGTTTTTGTGCCAGTACCATACTGTCTTGATGACTGTTACTTTGTAGTATAAGCTGAAGTCAGGAAGGTAGATTCTTCCAGCTCCATTCTTTCTCAAGACTGCTTTGGCTGTTCTGGGTCTTTTGTGTTTCCATATGAATTATGAAATTTTTTGTTCTAGTCCTGTGAAAAATGCCCTTGCTAATTTGATAGGGATCGCACTGAATCTGTAGATTGCGTTTGGTAGTCATTTGGTAGACTATTTGGTAGTGAAAATGGTCATTTTCACAATATTGATTCTTCCTACCTAGTAACATGGAATATCTCTCCATCCGTTTATGTCGTGTTTGATTTCTTTCATTAGTGTCTTATAATTTTCTGCGTACAAATCTTTTGTCTCCTTAGGTAAGTTTATTTCTAGATATTATTTTTATTGCAGTGGTGAATGGGACTGATTCCTTAATTTCTCTTTCTGATTTTTCGTTGTTAGTATATATAAATGCAAGTGATTTCTGTGTATTGATTTTGTATCCTGCAGCTTTGCTAAATTCACTGATTAGCTCTAATAATTTTCTGATACCATCTTTAGGGTTTTCGATGTACAGTGTCATGTCATCTGCAAACAGTGAGAGCTTTACTTCTTTTTTTCCAGTCTGGATTCCTTTTATTTCTTTTTCTTCTCTGATTGCTGTAGCTAGGACTTCCAGAACTATGTTGAATAATAGTGGTGATAGTGGACACCCTTGTCTTGTTCCTTATCTTAGGGTGAATGCTTTCAGTTTCTCACCATTGAAAATAATGTTTACTGTCGGCTTGTTGGGGCTTCCCTGGTGGCTCAGAGGTTAAAGCGTCTGCCTCCAGTGCGGGAGACTTGGCCTTTACTATGCCTTTACTAGGTTCCTTCTGTGCCCATTTTTTGAAGAGTTTTAATCATAAATGGGTACTCAATTTTGTCAAAGGCTTTTGCTACATCTGTTGAGATGATCATATGGCTTTTATCTTTCAGTTTGTTAATATGGTGTATCACGTTGATTGATTTGCATGTATTGAAGAATCCTTGCATCCCCGGAATAAACCCAACTTGATCATGGTGTATGAGCTTTTTGATGTGTTGCTGAATTCTGTTTGCTAAAATTTTGTTGAGAATTTTTGCTTCTATGTTCATCGGTGGTATTGGCCTGTAGTTTTCTTTTTTTGTGTTGTTTTTGCCTTGTTTTGGTATCATGGTGATGGTGGCCATGAAGAATGAGTTTGGAAAGTGTTCCTTCCCCTGCAATTTTTTGAAAGTTTTAGAAGGATGGGCATTAGCTCTTCTCTAAATGTTTGATAGAATTCTCCTGTGAAGCTGTCTGGTCCTAGGCTTTTGTTTTTTGGGAGATTTTTGGTCACAGCTTCAATTGCAGTGCTTGTAACTCTTACTCTTAATTTGATAATATATGTACTTGTGTTTGTTCCTATTGAAAAAATTTCTCTATTTTAAACCTTTAAATGTAGGTATTCCCCAAACATACTTAAAAAAAGACTAGTATGTTTGATGCTTTCATCTTCCTTTCTACCCTCCAGCCATGACCCACCTTAAAAAAAAAAAAGTGCTTTGATTTTTAAAGAACACTTCAGTTCAGTTCAGTCGCTCAGTCGTGTCCGACTCTTTGCGACCCCATGAATCGCAGCACGCCAGGCCTCCCTGTCCATCACCATCTCCCAGAGTCCACTTAGACTCACGTCCATTGAGTCCGTGTTGCCATCCAGCCATCTCATCCTGGGTTGTCCCCTTCTCCTGCCCCCAATCTCTCCCAGCATCAGTCTTTTCCAATGAGTCAACTCTTCACATGAGGTGGCCAAAGTACTGGAGCTTCAGCTTTAGCATCATTCCTTCCAAAGAAAGCCCAGGGCTGATCTGCTTCAGAATGGACTGGTTGGATCTCCTTGCAGTCTGAGGGCCTCTCAAGAGTCTTCTCCAACACCACAGTTCAAAAGCATCAATTCTTTGGTGCTCAGCTTTCTTTATAGTCCAACTCTCACATCCATACGTGACTACCAGAAACACCATAGCCTTGACGAGACGGACCTTTGTTGGTAATGTTTCTGCTTTATAATATGCTGTCTAGGCTGGTCATAACTTTCCTTCCAAGGAGTAAGCGTCTTTTAATTTCATGGCTGCAATCACCATCTGCAGTGATTTTGGAGCCCCCCAAAATAAAGTCTGACACTGTCTCTACTGTTTCCTCATCTATTTCCTATGAAGTGATGGGACCAGATGCCATGATCTTCGTTTTCTGAATGTTGAGCTTTAAGCCAACTTTTTCACTCTCCTCTTTCACTTTCATCAAGAGGCTTTTTAGTTCTTCCTCACTTTCTGCCATCAGGGTGGTGTCATCTGCATATCTGAGGTTATTGATATTTCTCCCGGCAATCTTGATTCCAGCTTGTGTTTCTTCCAGCCCAGCGTTTCTCATGATGTACTCTGCATAGAGGTTAAATAAGCAGGGTGACAATATACAGCCTTGACGTACTCCTTTTCCTATTTGGAACCAGTCTGTTCCATGTCCAGTTCTAACTGTTGCTTCCTGACCTGCATATAGGTTTCTCAAGAGGCAGGTTAGATGGTCTGGTATTCCCATCTCTTGAAGAATTGTCCACAGTTTATTGTGATCCACACAGTCAAAGGCTTTGGCATAGTCAATAAAGCAGAAATAGATGTTTTTCTGGAACTCTCTTACTTTTTCCATGATCCAGCGTATGTTGGCAATTTGATCTCTGGTTCCTCTGCCTTTTCTAAAAACCAGCTTGAACATCAGGGAGTTCACGGTTCACGTATTGCTGAAGCCTGGCTTGGAGAATTTTGAGCATTACTTTACTAACATGTGAGATGAGTGCAATTGTGCGGTAGTTTGAACATTCTTTGGCATTGCCTTTCTTTGGGATTGGAATGAAAACTGACCTTTTCCAGTCTTGTGGCCACTGCTGAGTTTTCCAAACTTGCTGGCATATTGAGTGCAGCACTTTGACAGCATCATCTTTCAGGATTTGAAACAGCTCAATTGGAATTCCATCACCTCCACTAGCTTTGTTTGTAGTGATGCTTTCTAAGGCCCACTTGACTTCACATTCCAAGATGTCTGGCTCTAGATGAGTGATCACATCATCATGATTATCTGGGTCGTAAAGATCTTTTTTGTACAGTTCTTCTGTGTATTCTTGCCACCTCTTCTTAATATCTTCTGCTTCTGTTAGGTCCAGACCATTTCTGTCCTTTATCGAGCCCATCTTTGCATGAAATGTTCCCTTAGTATCTCTAATTTTCTTGAAGAGATCTCTAGTCTTTCCCATTCTGTTGTTTTCCTCTATTTCTTTGCATTAATTGCTGAAGAAGGCTTTCTTATCTCTTCTTGCTATTCTTTGGAACTCTGCATTCAGATGCTTATATCTTTCCTTTTCTCCTTTGCTTTTCACCTCTCTTCTTTTCACAGCTATTTGTAAGGCCTCCCCAGACAGCCATTTTGCTTTTTTGCATTTCTTTTCCATGGGGATGGTCTTGATCCCTGTCTCCTGTACAGTGTCATGAACCTCATTCCGCAGTTCATCAGGCACTCTATCAGATCTAGACCCTTAAATCTATTTCTCACTTCCACTGTATGATCATAAGGGATTTGATTTAGGTCATACCTGAATGGTCTAGCAGTTTTCCCTACTTTCTTCAATTTAAGTCTGAATTTGGCAATAAGGAGTTCATGATCTGAGCCACAGAACACTAGTTCTGGAATTGCTATGGGTTTACTTTTTTGTTTTGTTTTGTACCTTGTTTAGACAATAGTTAACTTAGTAAGTTACTTACTTATTATCTTTCCCATTTTTTATAGTGTATTCCAGAATATGTATTTCTTATTTTTAAGTTTCAAGTTTTTTTCTTTCACGTCTTTGCACCTATCACTTCATTGACTTCTTAGAACCAGTGTTGCCTTTGAGAATTATGGAGTCAACCTGATTCTTGTTTTTACTTTATAAGTGATTTACTTTTCCTCTAATCTTTAGGCATCTTTTTCTTTTTTCTTTGATTTCATTATACTGTGAGGTGAAAGTCGCTTGGTCGCTTTTGACTCTTTGCAACCCCATGGACTATACAGTCCATGGAATTCTCCAGGCCAGAATACTAGAGTGGATAGCTTTTCCCTTCTCCAAGGGGATCTTCTTAACCCAGGGATCGAACCCAGGTTTCCCGCATTGCAGGCGGATTCTTTACCAGCTGAGTCACAAGGAAAGCATTATAATTAGTTCCCACAAGGGAAGTCATTATACTGTGACTGGTGATAAATTCCACCCCCCCTTTATCCATTTTATGGGTGTTTTGTTTTGTTTTGTTTTGTTTCATTCTGAGGTCTCACATCTTTTACTAGAGCTGGGAACCCTGAGTTATTTCTTGTTCAAAATTTTCTCCTTGTGTTTTTCTAGGAGAAACAACTTTCCTTTTCCCTAGGCCTCATTACATAGATGTATTGACACTTCCACTTACATCCTCTACCTCTCGCTATTTATTTTCCTCTTTTTTCCCCTTCCTAATATCTTCTAAGAGTTTCTTCACCTGATCTTCGGCTCTTTAGCCCAGCTGTTGAGTTCTTTATTATCCTGGCTCTTAAATTTTCACACCATTAACTTTAATTGGTGTTTATTTTAAAACTTCTTGTTCTTGCTTATGGGCTTCCCTGGTGGCTTAGACAGTAAAGAATCTGCCTGCAATGCGGGAGACCTGGCTTCAATCCCTGGGTTGGGAAGATCCCGTGGAGTAGGAAATGGCAACCCACTCCAGTATGCTTGTCTGGAGAATTCTGTGGACAGGGGAGCTTGGTGAGCTACAGTCCTTGGGGTTGCAAAGAGTCGGACACAACTGAGCAACGGACGCTTTCACTTTGTTCTTACTGCACGTTTCCAGTTACGTATCTTCTTGGAAGAGATTTACTGATTTATTTTTTTTACATACTGATCTATTAACTTGCTTTTATTTGATATAACTGCTTTAGTTTTGTTCTTCTCTGTGGCAGCTGTGCCCCTGAGATGAGTTCATCTGTCTTCTCTGTGAGTCCTTTTTTTCTGACTGTCATCTCCTGATGGATCCCTGGACTGTGGCACAACACAGAGGCACTGGCTTATGCCTCTGAGAGCTTCCTTTGATGACAGTCCTTACCTCTGGCTGGGAAGGAGGATAAAAGAGGAAGATGCACTTAGGGCTTTACAGCTGCTTGTACCTCTATTTAACCCAGCCTACTTAAGCATACCACCCTGGTCCTGATGTCAGAGCCAGCTGGGCAAGAGTGTTGTGAGCAGTGGGAGCCAAGAGGCGTGAACAACATAGAGAAACACACGTGGAGAAGCCTGTCCCCTTCCAGTGTTCCCTATGCACTTGCTTAGGACCTGCCACGGGCATCTCTTTCCAGCTGAAACATGGCTGTTTTCTGTGGCCTGAGGTTTTTGTTACAGCTTTTGTGTTAGTGTGACAGTTTCATTAACGTGTCTGTGAGATCAAGTTTCTGTTGGGAGCCTACTATAGTTTGCCATCTTATCAGAACCATGTATATAACATTACAAAAAAATCATTAAAGAGGTTATAAAAAAATAGCACTGGAAGTATATACACATTACCTGCTTCTCTTTTTAATGATCTGTTTTACAGCAGGAAGCAGTTCAATATTCTAGACATGGTGTTGCTTTTCACTTTTGGTGTTTTCACTTGAATACTTACATTGAACATTGGATTTTATTATTTAAACCGGTCAAGAAATAATTGAGTATCATCCATTTACTGGGGACAGTTTTCAGCTCTGGGAATACAAAAGTAGGAAAAAAGCAAGTGAGAGTCCCTCCCTTCATGGAGCTGTCCTTCTGTGGAATAGAAGACAATAAATAAGATGCAAACAGAAAATGTGTACTATTCCTTAGATAATGAGTTGGATTTAAATCAGTTTGTTATTTAGCCAAGCAAATAAGATGAAGTGAGAGGGGCCAGGGAATTGAGGGTCTAGTTAAAATGATTGACAATGAAATGATGTAGAACTTGATTAGGAGGAGAGAGGACAAGTGAAGGGGGTGGAAACAGTGGATTGAGAGTGAGGCAAAGGATTGCTGGAATTGTACTAGCAGGACTGTTCTGAAAAAAAAGGAGGAGGGAGAGAGAGGTGGTGGTTGGGGAGTAGGTGTTTGGAATTGAGATAATGAGGGGTTGCAGTAATTGTAAATGACAAGGTCAAGGGAGTGACCATGGAAGAAAGTGACTGAGTTAGGATGGAAAATAAACAGAGAAGAGGCGTCCATTTGTGCCCCTGTGGAGTAACAGGGACCAGATTTACCCTCCTTCCTTAAATAAGTAGCCAGATATGCAACCTAGACAGCATATTAAAAAACAGAGACATCACTTTGCCAACAAAGGTCCATCTAGTCAAGGCTATGGTTTTTCCAGTGGTCATCTATGGATGTAAGAGGTAGACTATAAAGAAAGCTAAGCACCAAAGAATTGATGCTTTTGAACTGTGGTGTTGGAGAAGACTCTTGAGAGTTCCTTGTACTGCAAGGAGATCCAACCCATCCATCCTAAAGGAAATCAGTCCTGAATATTCATTGTAAGGACTGATGTTAAACTTGAAACTCCAGTACTTTGGCAAAAAGTACCTGATGCAAAGAGCTGACTCATTTGAAAAGACCCTGGTGCTGAGAAAGATTGAGGTCAGGAGGAGAAGGGGACAGTAGAGGATGAGATGGTTGGATGGCATCACCAACTCAATGGACATGAGTTTGAGTGAATTCTGGGAGCTGGTGATGGACAGGGAGGCTTGGCATGCTACAGTCTATGGGGTCGCAAAGAGTTGGACATGACTGAGCTGAACTGATACATATAGTGCTTTTCAGATGTTGGACAACAGGCAGTACCGAACGACAATCTTGACCGAAGATGAGCCCTTATGATTACACCAGCTTTCTACCTAGATGAAGGTCATGATTCAAGAAGGGCCAACCTAAACAGCGCCTGCGGTCTCCCTGAGTTGAGTAGATAATGTTGAGAATTCAAGGAGGCCTGGAATTCAGAGAATACTGGAGAAGAGAGAGTTGCACAGATCTGCAAGGGGTTTTACTGCGTCTTTAGCAGAGTACTATTGAATACATGCCTGTGAGGAAAGCACTTGAGGTTGGCAAAAAATAAGGAAGGCCTGGCAGTCCTGGGCTTCTTGTGAATGGTGTCAAGGGCGTGATGAAATTAGTCCTGATTATCCCAAGGTAGACATTGCAGAGAGGCTATGGGTACTGAAGGGGAGAACTGGAGTGGTCTGGTCAGAATTAGAGTTCTGGGGCTCCCACTTGACTTTGGCCTGCTGGGGGCTTATTTCACTTCAAGGATTGTAATCCTCTTTTGACAGCTTCTGCTTCGCTTGGCTCCTGCCAGTGGAGGCATGGAGTCTTACAAGAGAGTTAGATTAAGTGGTTAAGTCCAGGAATCACATTAATGTACTCCTTTTCCTGTGGCCTTTTCCCCTGAGAAGAATACACCTCTAATTCATGGTTTAAAAACCAGGATTCATTTAACAAAATGTGTTTTCTAGCAAATTTATGAGAAAATATTTGTTCCTCTAAGTAAGAGTTGCTTCTGCTGTTCATAATTATAAATAGTAATTTCGGCCTAAAGATAGTTGCCTAAGATTAGATAAATTCCTCGCAGAGGAAATTTTCCAAAGCCAAATTAGAACTCCTTAGAGTTGGAGGGAATTCTGTTCATGTGTGTTCCCAGACCCAAAGTCATAGAAAGTGCTCAGTGAATATTTGTTCAATGACTGTATTTTGGAGTGAAATGTGGCATTCTGAGTGACTGAAGGCTTCGTGTGAATCTTATCATGGGTACTGAGGCAGCCAAGATTCTAACTTTTCCACATGTGAATAAACTTGTTAAACTGCAACCTCTACCCTGTCAGCCAGGCATGATGATTTGGAACTTTTTTTGGTACTAGTTTATTGTTGTTGATTCTTAATTTTTATTTTCTGGCCACGTTGTGCAGCATGTGGGATCTTACTTCCCCAACCAGGGATGAAACCCATGCCCTTTGCACTGGGAGCGCTATTAATTTTTAAATTCTTGTATTAGGAATGATGGAAATAAATGCATGACTGCATAGATGTCAGATTAGGAGCTTATGGTGAGAGAAGAGCTCTTTCAAGAGACCCATGTCCTAAGATTTAGAAATTTCAATTTCATTTATATTTTGAATATTTATAATACATTCACATTTTTCAAAACTCAAAAGGCTCAGAGCAGTAAAGTGGCTTCTTCCCACTCCTGATGGCAAGTTGCCCAGCCATTCAGTTCCCTTCCTTAGAAGCAACGTCAATATGCCATCTTAAAAAGATAAGATGACCTTTTAGATTGTGAATCAGGCTAGAAAATAATAATAGTTCAGTCACTCAGTCATGTCCGACTCTTGTGACCCCATGGACTGCAGCACTCCAGGCCTCCCTGTCCATCACCAACTCTTGGAATTTACTCAAACTCATGTCCATTGAGTCGGTGATGCCATCCAGCCATCTCATCCTCTGTCGTCCCCTTCTCCTCTTGCCTTCAGTCTTTCCAAGCATCAGGATCTTTTCTAATGAGTCAGCTCTTCACATCAGGTGGCCAAAGTACTGGAGTTTCAATTTCAGCATCAGTCTTTCCAGTGAATATTCAGGACCAATTTCCTGAATGGTCCTGATGGACTGGTTGGATGAACTGCTTGGATCTCCTTGCAGTCCAAGGGACTCTCAAGAGTCTTCTCCAACACCACAGTTCAAAAGCATCAATTCTTTGGCACTCAGCTTTCTTTATAGTCCAGTAGTAGGAAGTGGTTAGTAAGTTAGTGATTACTGTATACCAAGCACTGTGCTGAATATTTATAGATAGTTTAATACTTTGTCTTCTGTGTTCAAACCCTTCTCCTCCCCTGCCTCACCCCTTGTCAGCTGATGACCTTGCTTCTTTGTTTTCTGGAAACCATCTTTTCTCTCTCTCCTGTTGCAGTGGGCCTCCTTCTGTTACGATCTGGATTCAGTGATGCGTTTGAACTGGCTGTGTCTTGAAAGACCAGTTGTACTCATTTCTTCCCAATTCTGTGTTCAGTGACGTGCTGGTAATTTGAAATCAGACATGGTAGGGATATTCACACCATGAAAACTGGTGAATGCTACAAACCAGGGCTGCTTTCCCCAGAGAACTTGTTAACCATATATCAGTGCCCCACTGTCTGGATCCTCTCCCCTCGTTCAGTTCACTAAATAACAAAATTAACTGAAGTATAGAATTTAAAAAATTATATACGCATCTGAAATATATTGTTTTGAAAAAAAATTTGCAAGTGTTTGACAAACTGCTAAAACCTTATTATGAAAATGTTCAAAAATACAGAGAAGTTGAATAACTAGTATAATTAATGTTCATATACCTGTCTTCTAAATTTGATAGTTCTTAATGATTTTTCCTGAACCATTTCAAAGTAAATTGCAGCTGTCATGAGATCTGACCCAGCATTACTTCTTGTACATCATTCTTATTGCATTATAACTAAGAATATTTATTGTTCCCCAAATCATTTACTCCCTGTCCATATTCAGATTTTCTATTTTCCCAAAATGTCATATACGGTTGTTTTTTTCTAACATGGATTCAGTCAAGATTTGTGCGATTTGTTAGTTGTTATGTATCTTTTAAACCAGAATAATCCCCTCCTCAGTTTTTTTCATGACAGTGAATGTTTTCTGTTTTTTTATGTTTTGAACATACATACAAAAGTAGTGAAAATAGGCAGTAAACCCTGGTATATCCATTGATTCAGTAATTGTCAACATTTTGCCATATTTACCTTTCCTCATCTTTTTTCTTTGCTGGAATATTTTAAAAACAAATTTAAGACATGTCATTTTATCCCTTTGAACTCTAAAAAATAACATTTTCTTAGGTAACCAAACTGGTGGTGTAATGATACCAAACAAAATTAATAATGGTATTGACTTTTTAAAGAAACCAAGCTAGTTCTTTAATGAAATATTCTATATTTTGGGCTTCTATGATTTACTCATTATCATTTAACTAATTTTTCTGACCGCCTACATTGCCTATATACTGGAAATTAAATCCAAATTCTTAAGCAACCTTTGGCAAGAATATTTTAATGAGCTGTATGTACTTAACAACACAGCACATCAGGGGGAACCTAGTCTGTTCAGTGTTACTGATGTTGAGTCACTTGATTAAGGTGGCAACTACCAGTTGTCTCCATTGTAAAAATATGTTCTCCCCCTTCCACGAATTACCACAGTAATTCATGGAGGGATACTTCAGCACCATGTGAAAATTATTTTCTCCACCACCCTTTCCTCTGATGTTTAGCAGTCATTTAGGTTCTTTGCTTGAATCAGTATGATACCAACAGGCAATGGAAAGTATTATTGTCTTTCTTCTTGTACAGAACCAAGGCCTTTTCTTTGAATGTGGGCTGATTTGTGTTCCCTGTAATAACTGAATGAACTCATCCAACATCTATATCTTCTCTCTGCTCTCTAAATTGGAGTTTTCTTTTTAAGTGGAACAAACAATACAAAGGATTTTTTTCGTTTAATTATGGCTTTTAAAGGGCTTCCCTCATGGCTCAGTTACTGAAGAATCTGCCTGCAGTGTGGGAGACCTGGGTTCGATCCCTGGGTTGGGAAGATCCCCTGGAGAAGGGAAAGGCTACCCACTCCAGTATTCTGGCCTGGAGAATTCCATGGACTGTCCATGGGGTTGCAAAGAGTCAACCACGACTGAGCGACTTTTATTATGTTATGGCTTAAAAAAATTATTATTGGCTGCTCTGGGTCTTTGCTGTGTGTGGGCTTTTCTCTAGGTGCAAGGAATGGGGGCTCCACTCTAGGGCAGGCGCTTCTCTTGTTGTGGAGCATGGGCTCTGGGGTGTGCAGGCTCCACGGCACAGGCTCAGCAGTCGTGGTGCACGGGTGTGTGGGATCTTCCCAGATCAGGGATCAAACCAGTGTCCTTTGCATTGCAGGGTGGGTTTTCAACCACTGGACTGCCAGGGAAGTCCCTACAAAGGATTTTTAAACAAATAGCACAAATTAAAGAGTTGTGAAAGATTTTTCCCCCTCACGTTTTGTGATTCTCTTGCCCACTTCTAATTCAGTATCAGTTTTTGACGCGCGCGCGCGCGTGTGTGTGTGTGTGTGTGTGTGTGTGTTTTCAAGCAACTTGCTTTTGCTGATTCCTTCCAAAGGATTCATCATAATTTCATAGAAACAGCAATTTCTTTTTATTATCATCAGTTTCTATAACATTTAATTTGTAGCATCAAGCACAGATGGCATAACTAGGTTTGAAAACAAAACTAACCAATTCTTGATAAACATTCTACTTAATACATGGGAGTAGATTATGCAGAGTACTGGGTAGTAGTTTTAGTAGCCAAAAGCTTCCAGTGTCCTATAGACCTCAGTCAGTGTGTTCCACAGGGAGAATGAACATGTCAGTTGATCAGCCTGTTGTCACGTGGAGGTCCCTTGAGAGAGTCTACCATGTTAGATGTTAATCTTTATTTGTCTTTTACACTAGACTTCTGGTTCCTTAACAGTGAAGACTAGTCTTATTTTCATGTGTTTATTTTAACCCTAAAGCTTAGTCCAGCAGGTAATGAGTGCGCGATAAAAATATTTGTCAAATGAATCCTTAACCAGCACCAGAGGAGACCACACTGACCTCAAGTCAATGCTGATCTTCAATATAGTAACCTTCACAGTGTTTTGCAAACTTCAGGGTTGGCATGGTCGTTGTGTATAACTTATTCTTTCACTGGCTTTTCCTCTTCGCAGTCCCTCAGTCTTTGAGTCTTTCTCTGCTCTGTGCCAGCTTCCATTTATGGTGTACGGCAGGCTACCTGTGTTCATTTTCATTCCAGCTTCCTGATCAAGATGCAAAAATGTGTAACAATTCTGCTTCTATGGCACTATACACAAAGAGATGAGATTCGTAGGAGAATACAAAGTAGTTCCTTAGTTCTCTGTGCTAGGGCTTAACCAATCCCAGGAACTGAAGTCTTCTGTTTCTTCACAGAGGAAATATGACAAAGGCAATGGCTGTACAAGCTTCATGGGCCGCCCTCCCCACTGCCCCATCCAGTAAGCGGGAGCAACCACTTCTAGAGGTGAGAGGGGATGGAGGACAATCTCCACAATCCATCTGAATCCACTCAGAGGCAAAGTTTTGGTTTTGAGAAACAGGGAACAATACGTGGAGTTGCTGTGCTGAAGAACTTTAACACAAGGCTGCCTAGGACTGAATGCTCACGGGATGTTAATTATGCTTTTTTCATAGAAGCCCATAGCCTCTATTTTAAAAGAAGCAGCTTGTAGCTGAATTTTCCCAATGATTCCAAGATCTTGCTTCCATAGATACTAAACGTATTATACGTATTCCTTTGAGATGATTATTAGGTTTCAGAACCAGGAGAAAGTTCATCAAGAATATACTCATTGTCGATTATCGCATTACTTGCTATGTGCCAGGCCCTGTGTTAAATTCTGAACTTCTTCAGTTTTCATAGGAAGCCTAGGACTTATCTCTGTTTCACAGATGATTAAAGTGAGAGGACAAGAGAGGGTAAATGACTTGTCCTTGGTCATACAGCTAAGTGTGTAGCAGAACCAGAGTGTTCAAACCCAGATTTGTCTAATTTTAGTTTAAGCCCTTAGTCACCACTGACAGTATTCTCTGGGGCCCCAGCACACATACTTGAGCTCTAAAACTGACTTTTTTGGTGAGGGATTAGTGGTGATGGATGACCTAGATTTTCTGAATGTTGTCAGGAACCAAGGTGATGTTCTTTTCAGGCAGTTGTAGTGCCTACTCCCAGAGAACTTAAGACAGGTTGTCGTCTTGACCAAGGGGCAGATACCTCAAAAGGTGTTTGAAGATTTTTATGTAAATGAGTGATCGTTGACCTCTTTTGAACATTCATTCATTCATTTGGTAAGCTAAGTGTGTTTCTCTCTCTTTTATTTGACAAACCATCATGTTTCAAAATTTGGAGTCTCAGTTTCCAGGCTGAATTCATGTTGTGTACTTAAGAAGACAATGAAAATTCTTTGAAGATATTCTCAAACTCAACAGGAAGGAGCACAGGGTTTGATTTGTACTTGTTTTTCAAGCTGGCTTCAACTGGAGACAAACTCTATTGTAACTTTTCTCGAAGTTGGTGCCAATAGGAGCTGAAATAATAAAATCAGTACAATTAAATTAAATAGGAAATGAGAGTCTTTTATGTCCCAGGCCTTAGATTAGGTAACAATAGTTGGTCACTCTTCTGGGAAATCATTGCTAAAATTACAATCAACCGGCAGTCACTGATTGGCCCCATTTACTGTATTGTGTCCCAGGAAGAAAAACAATCTCTTCTTATAACACAAGCTTGCAAAGATGATACTATTTTCCCCCTTTGATCTTCATCTTCCTTCTTATTTTCTTATGGTTTATTTGAGCCATGTATTCCGCATTTATTGACAGTGCTATATACCTGGTACCGTGCTAGCTTCCCCGACTTTAGATATAAAAGAGAGCGCTTGCCTTCAAGAATCTCACAGTCTAGTAGAGAAGAGAGCAAATCATAAAACAGGATGAGAAATCTCTGATGGAACTAATGAAGGCTCTGTGGAAGTGCAGAGACAGGACATCAAACCCAACTGGCATAGGTGACGTGACGAAGACTTCCAGGATGAGAAGATACTTGAATTGCATCCTTGAGGAGAATAAGAGCAAAGGGGAGGAGGGTGTTCTTGGCAGTTGTTGTTCAGTGACTAAGTTGTGCCCAACTCTTTGTGACCCCATGGACTGCAGCACATCACACTCCCCTGTCCTCAACTATTTCCCAGAGTTTGCTCAAACTCGTGTCCATTGAGTCGGTGATGCCATCCAACCAACTCATCTTCTGTCGTCCACTTCTCCTCCTGCCTTTATCTTTCCCAGCATCAGGGTCTTTTTTAATGAGTCAGCTCTTCCCATCAGGTGGCCAGAGTATTGGAGCTTCAGCATCTGTCCTTCCAGTGAATAGTCAGGGTTGATTTCCTTTAGGATTGACTGGTTTGATCTCCTTGCTGTCCAAGGGACTCTCGGGAGTCTTGTCCAACGCTACAGTTTGAAAGCATCAATTCTTCAGTCCTCAACCATCTTTATGGGCAAGCTCTCACATCCATACATGACTACTGGAAAAACTATAACTTTGACTATATGGACCTTCGTCAGCAAAGTGATGTCCCTGCCTTTTAATATGCTGTCTAGGTTCTTGGCAGAAGGAACTGTAAAACAGCAAATCTAGTTTGGAGAGTGGCAGAATGTGTTCTAACACTGAATGACCAAAGAAGTAGGAGATGAGACTAAAGAAAGAGCTGAGGATCATGTCATGATAGCTTGTAGGTCATACTGAAGCATTTAGATTATCCCAAGTGTAATGGGAAGCTATTAGAGAGTTTTAAGCAGTAGTATAACATGTTCAGATTTGCTTTTTAGAAAGATTACTATGGCATCAGGGAGATGGGGCGATTACAGTGAAGTTAGAAAGAGAACTTAGAAGGTTGTTACAGTTCAGAACAGAAATATTGATGGCCTGTAACTAAAAGTGAGCTGGTGATGGGGATGGAGAATATGGGAGAGATCCAATGGCTATTAGATCCAATAGATATCTAGGAGGTGGTCTTCAGTTTACAACTTGACACTGTTTGGTGACCAGTTTGTCATAGCAGGGTGAAATTAGAGAAAAAGGAGGAATCTAAGATGACTCCCACAATTCCACACATGATACATACTGGTCCCATTAGTCAGCAAGAGGAGTAGAAGTGGAGGAACAGGTTTGGTAGAGAAAGTGATCGTGCGGGGCGTGTTGAGCTTTGAGATGCTCATGGGACAAGTGAAGAGGACGAAGTTGGCAGTTGGGATATTTTTATGCCTGAAGTTTAGGAGAGAAGATTAGGTTGGGGATGCTGGTAGTGCATAGATTTGATCCTTTTCAGTCTTTGTGTTCTGTCTACTTTTGTTACACTTACTTGATTAGTACATAGTGAAAGGTAGATTTACCATAAAGCTAATTAACTTTAAATGTATATGCTTCTCATATGCACAGGCTTCAGGAAGGGCTCTAGCGAATGTGTTTACATCGTCATGTGTTTTTGTGAAATTTGAAAAATCTAGATATTACTGCAGTTTGTCTAAAATCCTCTCTTGGCATTCTTAATCACTCTCTTTCACTCTTTCTGCCTCTGGTAATGTTGGGATGTTGCAGGTGTTTTTTGGACTCTAGCTGTGGAGAAGCTGAACTGGGAATGCACTTAATTTGGGTTTGCAGTCACTTCAGTGTGTAGTTATTGCTGGCCATCCCGATGTAGGAATGACTTTGAGAAGTACTCCTGCACTGTGCCAGCTCACCTGGCATTGTGATACAAAACTGCATAACCAGCTTTGTAACTATATTGAGATATGAATGTATCTTTACACCTCTGGCACTGGAATCATGGAAATAGAAGAGGATGAAATGTACAAAGCCAGAAACCGATTAGTAGAAAAACTTCTGATGGAGTTATAGCCTGGACATCTGCCTGATACAAAGGCTTGCATGCTGGAGGTATATTTGGAATGGGATCCCAGGGTGCAGGAGTTCAGAACAAGGGAAGTGAAATGGGACGGAAGGAAAGAAAATCAAGGATGTGATAGTGTGTTGGCTCTTGACTACAGGTAGCAGGTGTTCTGTCCTACCTGGGACTTATAACGGAGCATTGTGAGATGCTCTCAGAACTGTGCTTGAGTACAGAGGGGGACGTATTCTCCCATGGGCATTAATTCCTTCTCTCTTCAGGAGAAGTCCCAAAGCAGAGGTGAGAGACGCAATGAGCTATGCTGTGAGCTGTGTATGAGGTGATGTCTGCTTGTACTAGGCTTCCTGGTGGCTTAGTGGTAAAGAATCCCCCTGCCAATGCAGAGGCCACAGGTTCCATCCCTTAGTCAGAAAGATCCCCTGGAGAAGGAAATGGCAATCCACTCCAGTATTCTTGCCTGGGAAATCCCATGGACAGAGGAGCCTTGGCAGGCTACAGTCCACGGGGTCACAAAAGAGTCCAACATGACCTCGCAACTGAAAACTGCTTGCAGTGGTTACATGGGTGTGAAACCAGTCTGAGCCTGTGTGGAACTGGTCACTGTGGCAGAAGGGATGGAAGGGGTAAGCAGTGGGCCAAGAGGATTTTGAAGTGATGCTGAAGAGCCATCTAATGTTGACAGAGGATTCTGTTCTCATTCATTCATGGTCAAACATTCTCTGTTGTTAGAATTACATATGCTAGTACAGGGCATGTCGTTATAAATCTCCATTCTGTTTTACTTTTTGATGACAACCACACAAAATAGACTTTATCAGAATTTCTACTTGTAGAACACAACCTTGTCATGGCTATTAAAAATTTCAGTCAACATGCTACTGTGAACTAGTTCCCTTGCAGGACATTTGGTCCTGTCCAAAATGTCCTGAGCATTTTTGGTCCATGACACATGATTTGGGACAAGACTGATTTCAAGGGAATCTCATAGACATTTTAGATAAGACTAAAAGACTCTGATGCTGGGAGGGATTGGGGGCAGGAGGAGAAGGGGACAACAGAGGATAAGATGGCTGGATGGCATCACCGACTCAATGGACGTGAATCTGAGTAAACTCTGGGAGTTGGTGATGGACAGGGAGGCCTGGCGTGCTGCAATTCATGGGGTCGCAAAGAGTTGGACACAACTGAGCGACTGAACTGAAGTATCTGCTAACCAACTATTCCTTGCCAGAATTTTCCTATATGTATATAATTTATACAAATAAGATAATACTATGTAAAATATTTCTGTTTTTTCCTGTTTTTATTTTCCTTTATTTTGGGTAACTTTTCATTAACAGTTAGGTAGACCTACTTTAATCTTGTTTAATGACTGCATAGTAGTCCATTATATGGATTTATGAGAATTTATTTAATCAGGGTTCTCTGTTGTTGGATGTTTTTCCTTATAGAAATAAAAATACTTCTTTTATCTCTGACTTGTGGGGGAAGATAGATAATGGAAATGGGGAGAGGAATTATGAAAGAATTTGAGAGAGAGAAGTTTTGATTTTTAAAGTCGTCTGGTATTATCTCTTTTCTGTGATGATGACGAAGTGCTTGAGGTTTCTGGGGGAAAAGAAACAGAAAAGTAAAATGCTAAGACTTCTATTGTCTCAGATCAGCAAGAAAAATACTCAGTATTTTTGCCCCCTTTTGTATTTTTTTAAGTTTATTGTTTGCACAAAATTTGCAGATGAGGTTAATGGCACTGGATGAGAATTTGAAATCAACTTTTCATTTTTCCTTGCAACATCGGGACTCAGTGATATTTTGGCAGTTTTCCTAGCCCTTTTCCTTCATATCATGTGATTATTAATGATATGATAATACATAATTAGAAAATTTATAACAGCAATTCCATTTCCTCATTACAATTCGAGGTCATCAGAAAGGACTTCTGAAAAGAGGAGACTTGAATAAGAAAAGGGGATAAGGTTTTTCTGAACAAACCCAGCCTTTAGTTTTCCCTTTAAGCAAGTTTTAAAAGAAGTGGTGACCTCACCTCTGTCCTTAAAATGCCTGCTTCTAAGGCAAATGTATGAGGTAGTTTGGGCTGTAGTATTTTTTAGCATGTTATCTGGACTTAGGTAATTTTTATTCACTGTATCACAAAAGAACCATGTTTTTATATCTGTTTTATATAACTACTGATCTTGCCTCCTTATGTTGTAAAAATCATCCAAGAAATTAGTTCAGTCAATATTGTGAGTTTTACACTGCAGCACGAAGTTCTGAAAGTTGCTGATCCAAAGACTAGGTCACAAGGAAGGAAGAGAAGAATTAAAGCACAGATAGTTGGTCTTACCTTAGCAACGGAAATATATTTCTGGTTTTTTGAATCTCCTGTTATTGGATATGTTGGGCAATTACTCATCTTTTGGGCTGTTAACTAACACAGTCATTCCTCATTCATCATCCTTAGGAAAGCTACAAGTCTGAAGGAAAAGACAGAAATAGACTCATTGGTTCTAAAATAAGACCCTTGGTTCTATAGAAGAACTGCCTATCTCTTGGGAAAGATGGGAAGGTTCCCATCATCTCATCCCGAAAGCCATCCTTTGTCTTAGCCACGTTTTCCATTGCCGATCACTTACTAGGAAAACATTCCAGTGAGTGTGCAGTGAGTGGTACAGACCACCAAAAAAGATGAAGTGGAGATGCCCGGCATGCCTCACTATTTATAAGAAAATATTTCCCCTAAAGATGGGAAAGTCCAAGTCTTTAAATACTCTGGGAGAGGAGAATAATGGAAAAAACTACAGTTTCTGTTCTGTTGGTTCACAACATTTTTCTCACAAATCATTTAGATGGACCTTTAAGCAAGTCACACAGTGACCGAAATCTTATATTAATTGCCCCACTTTGGGTTTCTGGCTAATGTATCTGGCAGCAAGACTAAAGAACAAGCAAAAGAGAATGAACAGCTGGTGGTGGTGTGGGGGAATGCAAGGCCATCCATTATTTGTGGCCTGGAACCCTAAGTTAGGTGGGAGAACCACAGGGCTCTCCTTAATAGGGCAGTCCACGCAGATGGTTTGAAGCAAACGATTTGGCTTTTTTTTTTTAATGTATGTGTTTTTAATTGAAGGATAATTGCATTACACTATTGTTTTCATAATGATTTGGTTTCTTGTCTTTCGAATACAACTTCAGTTTAAGTTGATATTTTGTTCCTAGTGGTTACTTCACTTGCTATTCTACCAGGAAGTTAATTCAGCAAGTCTCTCTGGCATTTAGTGTATATATAAGTACATATTATCTTCCTAGATAATCAGTCATCCATTGCCTTGAGTTTCGGAAATACAATTTAGTCCATAATCCTAGTTTTCTTTTGGTCTCTGCTTCCTGAATCCCTTGGTGGTATGGGTCCTGAGTAGGTCGATCATGGTTCGACAGGCAGAACCAGTAGAAGACAGACACACACATTCATTAAGGAATTTCTTATACGGAGCAGGCTTACGGAATTGTGGAGGCTGTCTAAGAAAGTCTAGAGTTGGTAGGGCAGGCTGTCAGGGAGGGAAGATCCCAGTAGGTGGAAACCCCATGGGCATGGTCTGCAGCGGCTTTCAGCAGGCAGAAGGCCATCTCTCCCTCAGAAAGCCTTCGCCCTGCTAAGGCTGTCAGCATGTTGAGTCAGTCCCACCGAGGATGGCAACCCTTAAAGCCGACCCATTAGAGACTTCAACTGCATCTGCAAAATCCCTTCACATCAGCACCTGGATTCATGTTTAAGTGAATTGTTGAAGGCAGTTACCTAGCCAAATGGACACAGCAAAAATCCATCCCATTCAGAGAAGCGAGAGGAGCTGCCTGAGAAATAACTGCCACAGAGGTGCTTCTGCAGCGTTCATGAAATCAGGGCTGGTGTCCGCTGCTCTCTACAAGCAGTCCTCTCTGAGCATCCCCAGCTGTAGCACTGCCTGCCAAGTACCTCCACCAGGGGAGCCCGGTTAGTTAATCTTGTCGGCACCGAACCCCACTCTTGGGTTTTCAAAAGTTGCACATAAAACAGGGTTTTGTTGACTGAGAAATGTTTCCCTACTGATTCCTATTTTGTGAGTTTTTAAATATTTGTTTAAACTTAAAAGCTAAAGCTCAAGAGCCAACTGCCAGTGGAAAACCAAGCGCTTACTTTATCAGAGAAGCTATTAAAATGATCTCTTCTGGGGAGTGGGAAGAGCAGTGAATGAGGCTGTGAAAGGACAACAAGAGGGTGTCCTGGTGCTGATAGAAATGCTCTGTATGTGTCTAAGGGTCAGTATCTTGGTGGTAATGTTGTGTTGCCACAAGATGTTCTTGTTTCACAAGATATTCTTGGTGGCAGAAGCTGATGGGCAAGAATGTAGAATTTTTCAATTCTAATTGAAAAATCATCCATTCTAGGGACTTCCCATGTGGTCTGATGGCTAAGACCCCACATTCCTAATGCAGGGAACCCGGGTTTGATCCCTAGTCAAGAGAGCTGGGTCCTATGTGCCACAACCAAGACTTGGCACAGCCATAAAAAAAAGAAAAAAAAATTATAAAGCAATCCTTTTATAATATTAATTTTTAATCCATTAAAAAAATAGTCATGTTTTCTTCAGGAGGTAGACATCTATATATCTTAGTCCTGTGCTTGAATAAACTACATATGGCTCAGTGGTAAAGAATCTGCCTGCTAGTGCAGAAGTGGGTTTGATCCCTGGGTTGGGAAGATCCCCTGGAGAAGGAAATGGCAATCCACTCCAGTATTTTTGCCTGAAAAACCCCGTGGACAGAGGAGCTTGGTGGGCTACAGCCCATGGGGTCGAGAAGGAGTTGGACAATAACACACTTAAAGTGTAAATCAAGAGGAAACCATTGGAAGTGTGCAGGAGGGAGGTAGTTGTGGGACAAATACCATCTTAGCCCAGAAAGTTGTATAGATTGAAAATAAAACTGTTTGAAGTATTTATGTAAATGTGCGGATTCACTCATTTAGTGAGTATTTGTGTGCCTCTCTGCCAGGCAACTGCCTATAGTTTTCATGTATTTCAGAAACTTTTCTAGATGTAGATATTGATGTCCTTGATGGCAGCCACGCCTTCCCCAAATCTCAACTGATACAGCTGTCAAAATCTGAGAATCATGTGGATTGGAATTTCTCAGTGTATATTTCTGATCCAACTATATCAGATTTTTGTGGCGAAGTGAAATTCCATCAGTCAAAAATAATTCATTGGTGACATTATAAAGATATCTGCAAATGTAATTCATGGATTGTCTTAAAAGATATTTTCTATTTGAAATGCCTTTCAGGTATTCTATTTTAGGGGTATAGAATAGGAAACTACGGTTAAGAAATAGGAAGGTGGGACCAAACTCAGTTTAAATGTTAAGAAACAGGTATTTATAGCAAATAGAAAGAAGGCTCAGTCAGTCAGGTAACCTCCAGGGACCAGCACTGGGGCGGTGGTTGTTCTCCAGTCGCTAAGTCGTGTCCGACTCATGACTTCCGTGAGATTCACAACTCACGACTCACATAGGACATGACTTACATGTCTGACTCACGCAGCCTAGCAGACTCTTGTCCATGGGGTTTTTTAGGCAGGAATACTGGAGTGCGCTGCCATTTCCTTTTCCAGGGGATCTTCCCAACCCAGGGATAGAATTTGTCGTATCTCCCGCCTTGGCAGGCCGATTCTTGACCACTGAACCACCAAGAAAGCCCTTAGCATTGGGCCTGGGCCCTGGCAACAGGCCCAAGTGCTCTGACTCCAGGGGGCTCCGTGCACTCTGTCTAGGACTCTGTAGTCACCTTTAGTGAAGGTGTAGGCTTTGCTTTTTTTTTTTAAGTACCTTAGAGGCTGAGGACCTCAGCAAGTGATTGCCATCTTTCTCTCAGAGTTTGGCCTATGAACAGCAGGATCTGTTCCCTGAAAGCTGTTATAATCTAAGTTAGTAGATAAATTTAGGGTTCTACCCAGGAAACGGCCCAATTAAGAAATACTCTCTGCATCAAATCAACTCCTGCCCTCACCCCCATAAATTAAAGTGTTTAGGAAACCATGACTCCATATTTCACCCCAGTCAGCTCCTGGCAGACATGACCTAACTGGGAGTGAGGTTGTCGGGGGTGGAGGGACCCCAACGCACCTGTGATGGAGAAGCTGTCCTGCTAGGGAGAGCTTGACTGGGTGGATGTTGGAATTTTTTAAAGTAGTTGAACTTTTGGTGAAAGGGGGCTTTTGTCTCCTGGAATAGCAACAGTTATCATCACTTAAAACCAGTGATTTCTATATACAGCAAGTGCTTCTATATATATACTCCTGTATTATTTATATAGGACTATTTTAAGATCCGTGTCACATTTTTTCTGGTGTATTTTATGGTGGGAAAATTCAGTTGGAAAAAATGCACTTAGCTCTGGTGGGGATGGTAAGGTAAAGTAAGACTTTAAAAAGAAATGAAATTTTGGGGTGTTTTTTTTCCTTCATTTTGTCTTTAAAGAGGACAGAAATAGCACGGTAGTAGCTCTCTAAGTGAAATTGTGTTGCTTCTTTCTCCTTAAACAAATCTTACCATTTTACTCATGTTATAATAATAGATCTGTCACCGTATAAGTCAGTAGAAGATCTGCAAGACGTGTAAGAATTCATCCGTGTGTCTGTTATGAAAACCTGTGAGAAATTAGCTGTTTTGTATAATATAGCTTGTAATCCAGGGTTTCTTTTTCTTTTGATTTTGCACTTGTTGAGAGGGAGAGGGGTAGGATAAGGACGTATCTACTGTTAAGAGTCATATGAGTGTGGCAGCCTGGACGGGAGGGGAATTTGGGGGAGAATGGATACATGTATATGTTTGGCTGAGTTGCTTTGCTCTGCACCTGAAACTACCATAGCATTGTTAATTGGCTATACTCCAATATAAAATAAAAAGTTAAAAAAAAAATGTAGTCTGGGTGTAGAGACACAGGCGTTCCCGGAGTCCAGGTGTGGCTTTGGCAGGAGCTAGGTGTGGATGTGATACGACAGTCTGGCCGAGGAAGGGGCAGCCCTGGGGGTTGCGCGTGCAGGGGTTGGGCCACTGTGATCTTTGTTCCCTTCCCCTGAGGAGAGGTTCCTTCCTCCGTGTTCTGTGGGGATGAATGAAACCATGGAGGTTACGGTTGGAGAAAATCAAGTCTTTTGATTGGCTGGGCCAGAAGAACATAAGAGTACGTGTGCTTAGTCGCTCAGTCGTGTCTGACTCTGCAACCCCATGGACTGTAGCCCACCAGGCTCTTCTGTTCACGGGATTCTCCAGGCAAGAACACTAGAGTGGGTTGCCATGCCCTCCCCCAGGGGACCTTCCCACCCCAGGGATCGCATCCAGGTCTCCCACACTGCAGGTGGATTCCTTACCATCTGAGCCCCCAGGGAAGCCCTAAGAGGAGTATGTTGGAGACCAAAAGAGGGAAAAACAGGGCAGTTAGGACCAGGTTCTTGACGGCCTTTGAACCCTACTCGAAGACATTTTCTTTTAAATTCAGTCATTGAAGGGAAGTGAGCACTTTTGAGTTGTAGAATGATAGGGTTATGTTGTGGTTTAGTAAGGATTACCTTTGTGTCTTGCGGGGGGTGGGCGGGGTGGTTGTTAGGTATTACGCTAGACTTGGTGGGACCTGCGGATGAAGAGTGATACAAAGATGAGGAACACAGGGGTCCCTGTCATCTAGGCATTGTTGATGATCTCAGAAGGGGAGACAGCCTTGAGGTGAGTGAGGTGTGAGTTGGTTGAGGAGGTGGTCAGGCGAGGAGGCACAGAACCAAAGGCTCGCTTTCCATTTCAGGGATTTGAAGGCCTCTGTCCTGCCCACCCCGGCCCAGGTTTCTCTTCTGGCTCAATGTCTCTAGCCTCCATTTCCTCCTCATGTGCCATAGTTTATACATCTTACAAGATCTTGGTAGTTCTCTGCTCAGTTTGCCTCATAAAATACAGAGACCCAGACCTGAACACAGTATTCCGCATAGGCTAACTGTAGCAGGAGCATTGCTTGCCTTGTTCTGAGATTGTATTGGCACTCAGTCACCAGGAAATAATATGTTCCTGGACCACCAGGACATCTATTCTGGGGAGACCTGCCATTAACAAAGAGAAGGGGTTCTGGGAAGGAGATCCTGGTGAAGAGGCCACAAGTAGGCTATGTTCCTCCTTGGAAACCTGCCTAGGTCTGCTCACCTTCCTTAGCGACTTCTCCTGTCACCTCCTGTTCCCCATTCCTGCTCCCGCCTCCTGAACCCTTTCATCCCTCATGGGTGGTAGTTCTGTAACTGCTCATTGAACTGTGCGTCTTATACATTTTATTGTTCAGTTCAGTCGTTCAGTTGTGTCCGACTCTTTGTGACCCCACGGACTGCAGCACACCAGGCCTCCCTGTCCATCACCAACTCCTGGAGTGTACTCAAGTTCATGTCCATTGAGTCAGTGATGCCATTCAACCATCTCATCCTCTGTCGTCCCCTCCTCCCACCTTCAGTCTTTCCCAGCATCAGAGTCTTTTCCAATGAGTCAGTTCTTCTCATCAAGTGGCCAGAGTATTGGAGCTTCAGCTTCAGCATCAGTCCTTTCAATGAATATTCAGGACTGATTTCCTTTAGGATTGACTGGTTGGATCTTCTTGCAGTCCAAGGGACTCTCAAGAGTCTTCTCCAGCACCACAGTTCAAAAGCATCAATTCTTCGGCGCTCAGCTTTCTTCACAGTCCAACTCGCACATCCATACATGACTACTGGAAAATCCATAGCCTTGACTAGACGGACCTTTGTTGGCAAAGTAATGTCTCTGTTTTTGAATATGCTATCTAGGTTGGTTCCATGTCCATTTCTAACTGTTGCTTCTTGACCTGCATACAGTTTTCTCAGGAGGCAGGTCAGGTGGTCTGGTATTCCCATCTCTTTCAGAATTTTCCATAGTTTATTGTGACCCACACAGTCAAAGGCTTTGGATAGTCAATAAAGCAGAAGTAGATGTTTTTCTGGAACTCTCTTGCTTTTTCAGTGATCCAACAGATGTTGGCAATTTGATCTCTGATTCCTCTACCTTTTCTAAAACCAGCTTGAACATCTGGAAGTTCATGGTTCATGAATTGCTGAAGCCTGGCTTGGAGAATATTGAGCAGTACTTTACTAGCATGTGAGATGAGTGCAATTGTGCAGCAGTTTGAGCATTCTTTGGCATTGCGTTTCTTTGGGATTGGAATGAAAACTGACCTTTTCCAGTCCTGTGGCCACTGCTGAGTTTTCCAAATTTGCGGGCATATGACTGCAGCACTTTCGCAGCATCATCTTTTAGGATTTGAAATAGTTCCACTGGAATTCCATCACCTCCACTAGCTTTGTTCGTGGTGATGTTTCCTAAGGCCCACTTGACTTCACATTCCAGGATGTCTGGCTCTAGGTGAGTGATCACACAATTGTGATTATCTGGGTCATGAAGATCTCTTTTGTACAGTTCTTCTGTGTATTCTTTCCACCTCTTCTTTGTATCTTCTGCTTTTGTTAAGTCCGTACCATTTCTGTCCTTTATCGAGCCCATCTTTGCATGAAATGTTCCCTTGGTATCTCTGATTTTCCTGAAGAGATCTCTAGTCTTTTCCATTCTATTGTTTTCCTTTATTTCTTTGCATTGATCACTGAGGAAGGCTTTGTTATCTCTCCTTGCTATTCTTTGGAACTCTGCATTCAAATGGGTATATCTTTCTTTTTCTCTTTTGCCTTTCGCTTCTCTTCTTTTCACAGCTATTTGTAAGGCCTCCTCAGACAACCATTTTGCCTTTTTGCATTTCTTTTTCTTGGAGATGATCTTGATCACTGTCTCCTGTACAGTGTCATGAACCTCTGTCCGTAGTTCTTCAGGCACTCTGTCTATCAGATCTAATTCCTTGAATCTATTTCTCACTTCCACTGTATAATCGTAAGGGATTTAATTTAGGTCATACCTGAATGGTCTAGTGATTTTCCGTACTTTCTTCAATTTAAGTCTGAATTTGGCAATAAGGAGTTCATGATCTGAGCCACAGTCAGCTCCCGTTCTTGTTTTTGCTGACTGTGTAAAGCTTTTCCATCTTTGGCTGCAAAGAATATAATCGATCTAATTTCAGTGTTGAACATCTGATGATGTCCATGTGTAGAGTCTTCTCTTGTGTTGTTGGAAGAGGGTGTTTGCTATGACCAGTGCATTCTCTTGGCAAAACTGTTAGCCTTTGCCCTGCTTCATTTTGTACTCCAAGGTCAAATTTGCCTGCTACTCCAGGTATCTCTTGACTTCCTATTTTTGCATTCCAGTCCACTATAATGAAAAGGACATCTTTTTTGGGTGTTAGTTCTAGAAGGTCTTGTAGGTCTTCACAGAGCCATTCAACTTCAGCTTCTTCAGCATTACTCGTCAGGGCATAGACTTGGATTGCCGTGATATTGAATGGTTTGCCTTAGAAACAAACAGATTATTCTGTCGTTTTTGCGATTGCACTCAAGGACTGCAGTTTGGATTCTTGTTGACTATGATGGCTACTCCATTTCTTCTAAGGGATTCTTGCCCACAGTAGTAGATATAATGGTCATCTGAGTTAAATTCACCCATTCCAGTCCGTTTTAGTTCACTGATTCCTAAAATGTCGATGTTCACTCTTCCCATCTCTTATTTGACCACTTCCAATTTTCCTTGATTCATGGACCTAACACTCCATGTTCCTATGCAATATTGCTCTATACAGCATTGGACTTTACTTCCATCACCAGTCACATCCACAACTGGGTGTTGTTTTTGCTTTGGCTCCGTCTCTCCATTTTTTCTGGAGTTATTTTTCCATTGATCTCCAGTAGTATATTGGGGAGTTCATCTTTCAGTGTCCTATCTTTTCATACTGTTCATGGGGTTCTCAAGGCAAGAATACTGAAGTGGTTCGCCATTCCCTTCTCCAGTGGACCACGTTTTGTCAGAACTCTCCACCATGACCCGTCTGTCTTGGGTGGCCCTACACGGCATTGCTCATAGTTTCATTAAGTTTCATTTAGATAAGGCTGTGGTCCATGTGATCAGATTGGTTAGTTTTCTGTGATTGTGGTTTTCAGTCTGTCTGCCCGCTGATGGAGAGGGATAAGAGGCTTATAGAAGCTTCCTGATCGGAGAGACTGACTGAGAGGGAAACTGGTCTTGTTCTGATGGACAGGGCCATGCTCAGCAAATCTGTAATCCAATTTTCTCTTGATGGGTGGGGCTGTGTTCCCTCCCTGCTGTTTGACCTGAGGCCTTGGTGGAGATAATGAAGATAATGGCAACCTCCTTGGAAAGGTCCCATGCAGGCACTGCTGCACTCAGTGCCCCTACATGTTATTGGAAGTAGGTTTATATTCATTCATTTACTCTTCATTCAAAAGGAAAGGAAAAAAGATCTGGAGAAAAGAGGCAAAGGTGACTCAGAGTTTTAAGGCTGGGTGATTGGAGCTCCAATGGCACTATTTCCAGAGGTGGCACTTAGAATAGGGAGGTGTTACTAAGGAAGGACAAAGACTCTGCCTAAAGACACAGGTCTTTGCTCTCAGGTGAAGGCGCCCTGGCAGAAGCAGGCCAGTGTGTTTGTCCTTGTTAGAAGAAGGAACGATGTTGTGGGAATCGCATGGATCGAACACTGAGATGGTGATCCTTGGATTCTTCATATATGACCTTTCTTGTCTTGAACATCTTTTGTTCCCAAAGTCACCTTTCATGATCTTTTGATATGTTGGCCACTTTTCAGCTTCTTCAAGTAGTTTTTAAAAAAATTTGGCTTCCAAACACCAATGTCTCTCTTCTCTGCTCACGCCACCAGCCCCTCCTTCTCAGTCTCCTTTTCGACTGTATCTCCACTTCCTGCCCTAGAGACGCTGGCCTGCCCTGGGCTCAGGCTGCACACACCCCCTCTCTTGGTGATCTCCACTGGTGTCTGGCTTCACTAGCGTTTCTTCTCTGGGAGTTCTCACTCTTCATCTGTAACCCACACGGCTCACACTCTGTTGAATTCTGCACTTAGGTATGTAACTGCCTGTTTGATATTTCCACTGGGAAGTCTAATAGGCATCTTGAACTTAACGTGTCTAACACTGAACTGATTTCTTCTTTCCAGGTGAGTACCTTCCACAGTCCTCCTCTATAAATGGCAACTCTATCCTTCCCACTGCTCAGGCCCCCAAATCCTAGAGTCAGCCCTGGCTTGTCGCCGCCTCTCCTGCCTACATTCAGTCGATCAGCAAAACCTGTTGGCTCTAATCTAAAATAAACACCCAGATTCTAAGTACTTCCCACCCCCTCCATTGTTGCCATCTGGCCCAGGCCACCATCCTTGTCACTGAGATCACTGAAATAACTTTTGTTGTTTTTTTAAAATTTTGATCGGAGTATAGTTGCTTTGCAATGTTGTGTTAGTTTCTGCTCTACAGCAAAGTCAATCAGCTATACATACACATATCAGTTCAGTTGCTCAGTCCCATCCAATTCTTTTCAACCCCATGGACTGCAGCATGCCAGGCTTCCCTGTCCATCACCAACTCCCAGAACTTGCTCAAACTCATGTCCATTGAGTCAGTGAGGTCATCCAACCATCTCGTCTTCTGTCTCCTCCTCCTCTTGCCTTCAGTCTTTCCCAGCATCAGAGTCTCTTCCAATGAGTCAGTTCTTCTCATCAAGTGGCCAGAGTATTGGAGCTTCAGCTTCAGCATCAGCCCTTCCAATGAATATTCAGGACCGATTTCCTTTAGGATTGACTGGTTGGATCTCCTTGCAGCCCAAGGGACTCTCAAGAATTTTCTCCAACACCACAGTTCAGAAGCGTCAATTCTTCGGCGCTCAGCTTTCTTTCGGGTCCAACTCTCACATCCATACATGACTACTGGAAAAACCATAGCTTTGACTATATGGACCTTTGTTGACAAAGAAATGTCTCTGCTTTTTAATATGCTGTTTAGGTTGGTCATAACTTTTCTTCCAAGGAGCAAGTGTCTGTTAATTTCATGGCGGCAGTGATTTTGGAGCCCAAGAAAATAAAGTCTGTCTGAAAATAAACACTGTTTCCATTGTTACCCCATCTATTTGCCATGAAGTGATGGGCCCAGATCCTGTGATCTTAGCTTTTTGGATGTTGAGTTTTAGGCCAGCTTTTTCACTCTCCTCTTTCGTTTTCATCAAGAGGCTCTTTAGTTCTTCTTCACTTTCTGCCATAAGGGTGGTATCATCTGCATATCTGAGATTATTGATATTTCTCTCAGCAATCTTGATTCCAACTACTTTTTGGACTTCTTCCCATTTAGGTCACCACAGAGCACTGAGTGAAGTGCCCTGTGTTATACAGTAGGTTCTCATTAGTTATCTATTTTATACACACGATCCCTGGGTCAGAAAGATGCCCGGCAGTAGGAAATGGCAACCCACTCCAGTATTCTTGCCTGGAAAATCCATTGACAGAAGAGCCTGGTGGGCTACAGTCCATGGAGTCGCAGAGTCAGATAGGACTGAGCAACCGCACACAAAGCGTGCGCACACACACACTTCAGTAAAAGCTAACGTCTTAGTGATGGAGATGTGATCTGCACTACCCCCCATCCCCAGCTACCCTGGCCAACCCCTACTAACCCCCATCTCATCTTTGCTACTTTCTCTCCTGCTTACTCTGCTCCAGCCACACTGCTTGCTTTCCCTCGAGCATACCAGGCCTCTCCTCTCCAGGGCTCCATCGTTCCCTCCACCTGAAACATCTTCCCCAACCCCTTACTTACTTCATTTGGCTCCTTAACGCCCTCCAGCATTGTTCAACTGTCCCCTTACTAGGGAGGCCCTTCCCTGGCCAGCCTAAGCTAAATAATTTGGCCTCTGCTTTTTTTGTTCTGCACAACACATTTTATACAGTCTGACACACATTTATACTGTTTCCCTGAGTGTTTGTCTCCCCTGCTAGAATGTTCCTTGAAAGCCAGAGCTTTGTTTTGTGCCCTGAGGTATAAGCCTGGCATATATAGTAGACATCAGTACATATTTACTGAGTGAATGAATGAGTTTGTGACTATAGTTCATTGACACTTACATAGCATTGTACCTTATGGATTATACATTATGTTCAAAAACATTAGATCACTGGTCAGTGTGTTCAATTTTTGTACATCAGACTAAATCTAACTCTAATGCTGCTTAAGTGTATTGACTTCCTTGATGGCCTATATGCAAACTGGTTTCCTTGGGAGATCTTAAGTATGGCCTTCAACTCTATCCTCCATCTTGTTTTGTTTTAGTGATGGGGGACCTCAATTCTAACTTATAGAGCATTTCTTTATGTTATCACTAGTTTCATTTTTAGGAACTTTATTGATTCCTGCTTGTTGAATTATTATAATTATTATAATTCTTATGTCAGGTAAACTGGGAGATGTTTAAAAACAGAGGCATATCAAATGCCTCCCTTGCCCTAATGCCCTTGTTTAGTGAGGGGCTACAACACTGCATGGGCTTCCCTGGTGGCTGAGTGGTGAGGAATCCATCTGTGGTGTAAGAGACACAGAAGATGGGGTTTCGATCCCTGGGTCAGGAAGATCCTATGGAGGCAGGCGTGGCAGCCCACTCCAGTGTTCTTGTGGGGAGAATCCCATGGACAGAGGAGCCTGGTGGACTACAGTCCACGGGGTCGCAGAGTTGGACACGACTGAAGCAACTTACACGCACGCATGACGCTGCACAACCTCATGGGAACTGTTAGGTCTTGCATGCCTACAGTTGTGGGGCACAGCAGCCATGGCAGACGTAAAATGTTTGGCTTCAGTTTCTCATTGTTGAATCTTCTGTTTGTTTTCTTCCTGCTGTTCAAGTGGCATTTTAAGACCCTGTCTGCTTTGCACTCACATTGCTCGGTCGTTTGGACTACTGCTTGTCGCTTGTTGTTAGCTCAGCTGTGTCAAGTTTTTCCTGATTCCATTCTACTTCATCTGCTCACTTGGCTTTCTGCCTTAGGTGTTTCAGTTACTCTGCCTGCTGTTCCATTTCACTTGATTGACATCAAACTTGCATGAGAGCAAATGAGTCCATATTT
The DNA here is from genome assembly GCF_042477335.2 of Ovis canadensis. NCBI lineage: Eukaryota > Metazoa > Chordata > Mammalia > Artiodactyla > Bovidae > Ovis > Ovis canadensis. Next base: position 39,061,134 of record NC_091266.1, read on the forward strand.
TCATTAGGCGGTTAAGGTACCCTTTGTCAGCCTAATCATTACCTAGTTAATTATCCCTATCAAAATACAAATGGTATCTGTCATTCAGAATCTGAGCCTAGCATTGTGGTAAGGTTAAAAGATTCGAGCGTGGCAACCGGCAACAGTTCTGAGCCAATTCTCCAGAGAGATGACGCAGTACTTTGATTTGGGGAGCAGTGGGAGCAGGCGGAGGCAGAAATTTGATCCTAGTTTTATTGCATATAGATGATTTTACTTAGCCTACCTCACAGTGAAGACATGTTATTATAATTTCATCTGTGCAAGTGCCCTGTTTTGAACACATAGCAGTTAAAATCTAGGTGATTATTTCATAGTCAACTTAATAATTCTGAATTTGACTGGAAATGTTTATGGAGCCCTATACTCTGAGGAGAGGCCTACATAGATGCTCTTAGGTCTGACTTAAGTATTTCGTTAGTCATCTAGGACCAGACTAGATGGAGAGAGGCTGTAGGTATAAGTTTCAGGACAGTTTGAAATGACATGAATACTGCAAGACCCCGTATATCTAGCCACAAAGGGCTGTCTCTAAGCCCTAATTGTGCCAGCAATGTCTGCTTCATTCTATATAATCTAGCTATATTAAAAAGCTTTAGTGCTATTTCATGCCTGTAATCGCATATTTGTGCTGATTGCTATGTTTTTATTCTTCTCTTTGGAAGTTAAGAATCCATCAGTTCATAATCTTTTCCAGTTTTTGGTTTATAAATATCTTTTGTTAGTTTCCCCAAAATTGCTTTGCTGCTTTCAATCCTGGCTTAATCCCTCCAATGCTCCAGTTAAGAATGGTGTTATTTGAGCTCAGTTCTTTAAATTTCTGTTTTGATAAGTTTATATTTTCCCTTTGGTTCCATTGATGAGGCCAAAGGCTGAATTCCCTGCAGTGAATGGTTAAGTAGGGGAAGAGGTACCTTATTGCTGTCTTCCAAAAGCATGATTAGAGAAGAGGGATATCTTTTTTTTTTTTTTGTACTGCTTACTGGGAAGAAGGTTAGAAAACAAGACTTCTCACCAGGAATTCCAAAGCTAAAAATATGTGACTCTGGGGCAGATGAAGAAGTTTCAACATTGGAGGTGGGGGTGTGAAAGGGAACACTGAGGTAGGAAGAAAACTTAATTTTCCATTCAAGAAGCCTAGCTTACATGAATAGTTTCTAGAGTAAGGCCTTTTCCAGTCAGATCTGTTGGTGCTATCGAGCTGGTATTTCAAGTATGTCCATCTGCATTTAAACGAATTGCTCCAAGACAATCTGATTATGCGGTAGTTACTTTGGTGAGAATAGCGCCTCAGTGGAATGGAAACTTCATTTTGAGTCTAATATTAGACCTTGCTTTGGAAAATTCCTTTTAAATGATCACAAGCTGGGAATAGCAAAAGAATTTAACTTTCGACAGACAGCATTCACCAAGAATTTTTAACTGCTTATGTTTGGGTCCTTGGGAAAGCAGATGGGAGAAACTGACCTGACCAAACTGACTAGACTAGAAGTGACTTGACCTGATGCGGTGTTTATGTATCTGTTGCTGATAAGTTTCCCTTGTAGTCTCATTTGCTCAAAATATTTTCATTCTTTGAGTGTGAGTGCACTAAGGATGCAGATTGTTAGGATGCCTAATTGTCTAACAATCTTAACTTCTCAGTCTCCAGACAACGTTGCCTGCACAGGGGTCTGAGGCAGAGCAGAAAGGGCAGATGAACCCACAGACCCAAAGCCAGCCTCTGAGTAAGTGCTGGGAACTTCATCAGAACTGGCCTTCAGGATATTTTTAGTTTGACTGGTTGTATCTGAGCAAACTCACCCAGTTTGAAGTAAAGTTTATTTAAATGATGCGCCCTCACTCCCACTGCCTCCAAAAAAACCTCACCCTGTCATTTAAAAATATAATATGTTGGGTAGGGGGAGGCTCAAAAGGGGAAAGATACATGAATATATATAACTGATTCATGTTGTCCTGCAGCAGAAATTTACATTGTAAAACAATTATGTTCCAATTAAAGAAAATAATATAATGTTAAAATGATCATGAAGTTTCCAGATATGATGTCTCCTTGGCTTAGCTTAAGGATACATCTCAGCTGCCCTCATGCCTTGTGTTAGGAAAACCAATTATTGGTGTATGAGATAAATTTAATATTTTTAAAAGATCTTTTTGAAATTGAAATGCATCCTTTTTTCATTTTTAAATTTTTAATTGGAGGATAATTGCTTTACAATATTGTGTTGGTTTCTGCCATACCTCACCATGAGTCAGCCATAGATATACATATGTCCCCTCTCTCTTAACCTCCCTCCCACCTCCCACCCCTCTAGATTGTCACAGAGCACCTGATTTGAGTTCTCTGTGTCATAAAGCAAATTTCCACTGGCTATCTATTTTACATATGGTAATTTTTGTTTCTATCACAGTGCACATTTAATGTAGTAGACTTTTTCTTTCTGACTAAGCTGGTAATAGTTGATAGTGCCTTAGAATTGAGGAAGAATATTGATAAAATTAATATAAGCTACCATTTATTGATTGCCCAGTTGATCCTAGTCCCTGCCTTTGCTAGGTGCATTATCCCTGATACTAACGATAATCCTGCATGGCAGCAGTTATGAGCCTGGGTTTAGAGAAGAGGAGACTGAGGCTCCGAAAAGTTACGTAGGCCTTGGTCCTGATTACACAGCTGGTGGTAGCTAAAGTGGTGACACTAGAGTTCATATCCAGAAGTGGTCAGTTTCGCAGCATGTGTTCTTATAGGATATCTTTTTGATGTTTACTATATTTGAAATTAAACCTGAGGAATTTTAAACATTTACTTTTTTTTAAGGGACAACCATGAATCCATTACATGTTAATATAGCATTTTTATTAAAGATAACTTTTTCCAAAACTTGAATAGTAAAGAGAGTAGTGGTTGCCTTTCTGTGTATTGCTTATTATCAAGCTAAATGGAGGGCAGCTAGATTCTCTTCTGTATTCAGTCTGTGCTATACACTGTTTTATTGAGGTATGTGAAGAAACTCTGTCCTCACACAGATATGTATTTGAAAAGGGAGGGGTATTTTAATAACCTTTATGAATATTTGGATGTTCTTTGATAATAACCCCAAACTCCCCAAGTGATAGTTTCTTTAAGGTTAGTTGCAATGTATCATCTGAAACTATGCCAGTGGACTTGTGGTGCCCTGTTCCATTAAAATCTTTTGGTCCGGAATCTTCCTTACAAAAGAATTCTGAGTAATGTGTATAGCTGTTCCCTGAATCCAAGAAGTAGGGCTTAATTCCTACCACTCACCCTCCCTGGGGGTGGGCTAGACCAAATGACTTGCTTCCAAAGAGTAGAATGAAGACAAGGAAAAAATTGGTAACTTTTGCAGTGAAGACATCTGGGAAACGTTACCTTGGCCACATAGTGACCGTGAACGTCGCCTGTGATGATGTGAGCCCCGATGTCCTGTAACGAAAAAACTCATCATCCCAGTCTAATCGTGAGAAAAACATCAGAAAAATATGTCCAAATCAGAAGATATTCTACAGAGTACCTGACCAGAACTACTTGCTTGTCAAGCTCATGAAAAACAAGGGCAGACTGGGAAACCGTCACAGACCAGAGGAATCTGGGACGACACAACAGCTGAGTGCAGTGTGGTCCTCAAGACTGGATACTTGAACAGAAAGAGGACATTAATGGAAAAACTGGTGAAATCCGAATAAAATCTAGAATGTACTTACTGTTACCGTATCAGTGTCAAATGGTAAAGCAAGGTGTTAATAATGGGAGGGGGAAATTGAGTAAAGGGTATACAAGAACTCTGTCTTTGCCACTTTCCTGTAAATCTAAAATTACTGCAAAATAAAAAGTCTTTTTAAAATCCGTTGTCGTGCATTGCATCCTGAATAAATCGTTTACCCATGCATGATTTGGTCACATCATGGCCATGGTCATTTGGAGAATACTGGTTCACAGAGTTAGGCAGATCTTTGAACTGTTGACACAATTTATTGTTCAGTACTTTACAAATCACATTTGTTAATAGCGCCACCTGTCTCCATCAGGTAAGTCTTCACTGAGAAGCTCTCAGGTTTCATGGTGGTAGATACAAGTTTCCCGAAATCCTAATTTTCCCTTGAAAGCTCAGATGTTATGTTTGGCAGTGAACACTGCTCTTGTTTTCCTGAATGTAATAGGCTCATCGTGTTCATTTTCAAGAAAATGTCTGCCAAATATCCAAGTCTAAATAACCATAGCTTGGTAGTTATTCTTTAAAATGTTTGGTGAAAAAATTGATTCAACTTGCAACTCAATTTGCATGAGTCTTTTTCCTCAAAACAGCTGTCATACTTCAGAATGCAACAGAAATGTTTTATGGTTCCTAGTTTGTCATGTACAATATTGAAAGACAGGTCCCAGGAATCAAGATTTAATGAAGCTGATTACTTCTACTGTATCATCAAGGATATTTTTTTCCCCTCTGGAAAAGAATTATTTTACAATTTTCAATTGAAATACAGTTGATTTACAGTGTTCTGTTAATTTCAGCTGTATAGCAAAGTGATTCAGTTTTATATACTTTTAAAAATTCTCTTCCATTGTAGGTTCTCACAAGATATTAAGTATAGTTCCCTGTGCTATACAGTAGGTCCTTGGTGGCTATAGATTTTATATATAGTCATGTGTATGTTTTAATCCCAGACTTCTAATTTAAAGGATACTTGAACAGATTTTTCCCCTTTTACTGTGTGTGTGTGTGTGTGTGTGTGTGTGTATGTTAGAGAAGACAGTGACCACTAGTAGTGACCCACTACTACCGCTGCCTTGACTTGTGCTGAGGCACTTTTATACCAGTGGTGCAAATACCAGCACAGTGGAAAACTCCAGGAACATTTTAGTAATCTAAATGAAAAGGATTTGGCCTTTCTGACTTTCCTAAAAGGGTCCTGGGCACCACACTTTGAGAACTGCTGTCCTCAGGTAAAGCAGCAGTTGCTAAATGGTCACAAAGGAACAGCTGACATAACCAGAGACCAACTCCATTAAGAAGCAGATGGCACCATGGTGGTACCCGGTGTGTAGATGATGATGCTGTTTTGGCTTAACTGGTCTTACTTTTGATGGCCCATGAAGCTTTTCCATTTGTTTGTGGACAAACATTTCCAAACCATTTTTAAATGCTGAAAGGTAGACTTTGATAATCTGGGATCTGTGTCTGTTGCTGTTTTTTAACATAATCCTTTATAAGACTACATTCAGGAAATTCAGAAAATCACCTCTGAAAATTACCTCTTTGCTTTCTTTTCTTTAAAGGTAAATCTCACCTGGCTATTGTGCAGCGAGTAAACAATGAGGGAGAGGGGGATCCATTTTATGAAGTTCTGGGAATTGTCACATTAGAGGATGTGATTGAAGAAATCATCAAATCTGAGATTCTAGATGAAACAGATTTATACAGTGAGTACCGTCACCTGAGTATAATTTTCCCAAACCTTTGCTTTTATTTGCCATGTTGTTTGTGAGTCATCTGACATCTCTTCAGCTGTTGTCTGTTTCTAATAACACACAGTGTGTGTAGGCAGGGTACCACCTACAAGTATACACCAGTCCTTCCACCGCAGAGGAAGAAGAGGCAGGTCCTGTAATATCAACTGGCCTTTTTTTTTTTTTTTTTTTTTTTAAAGCCAACTGCTTCTGAGCTGGGCATTACTTGCCCTAAACAGAGAGCTCCATTCTTGACTTTCATTTTACAGTTAGGCAAATTGTTTCAGTTAAGTTTCTGTCTCTACTTAAAGTCATAATTAAAATGCTTAAAAACTGAGAAAGGTTTGTGGATAGCAACTGTTGAAATTTCCTTGTTCCAGTACCCATGGGTCAGGATAGAGATGAAGTTTGCAGACGTAGTTTTGCTGGGTTAGTGTTGTCACCGCGGAGTATATAGCAAAAGCAGGACAGGTTAGGGTACACAATAAAAGCGTGTCTTTCTCGTTCTGTTTCTCTGCCTTTTGGGAGGTGGGCCTGGATCAGGGAAGGTGGGTATCCACACCTATTTGCCCAGGAGTAGGCTTGATCCTGGGGCTTCCTAGGTGGCACTAGTGGTAAAGAACCCGCCTGCCAGTGTAGGAGATGTTTAAGAGATGCAGGTTCGATCCCTGGATTGGGAAGATCCCCTGGAGGAGGGCATGGCAACCCACTCCAGGATTCTCTTGCCTGGAGAATCCCATGGACTGGTGCACTGCAGTCCTTAGGGTCACACACAGTCAAACATGACTGAAGTGACTTAGCACACACACAGGCTTGATCCTGGGCTGAGCGTTGAACCTGCATTCTCTCCTATTAAATCCACAACTGTTGGATTTCCTTAGCCTCACTCTTGGCAAAGTAATACTCTTTGAAGAGTTTCTTAATGCCAAAGATGGCCCAAGGCCTGAGATGTTAGGGGTTGTCAAAGGTGGTATAGAGAAGGAGAATTTGGGCTCTTTGTGTCCTGTTGGGCTTTTCAAGCTTGAATTGGAGGGGAAAAGGGACTGTTCAGGTGGCCTGGAGCACCAAGGACAAAGCCAGCCTTGCTCAAAGCAGTCATTTTATTCAGGCCTACTAGAAAAGGAATGTCCCTCATTTTAAAACTAAAGTCTTCCATCCACCCTTAAAAAAAAAAAAATTAATATTTAGCTCTTGACCTGCTTCCCAAATGGATCTTATTTTTTTCCTCACATCTGTATAGTGTTCTTTAAACAACCCCAATCCCTATGTGTTTTATCCTTTTGACTCTTGGAGAATAATCAGAGCTTTCATAATAGAGAATATTGTTAATTGTGTGTTTACATTCTTTTCATCCTTCCTCACGGAGACTGTTTAATACCAAGTGTGTCTCTGCATATTTATGTGTTTCCCAGGGGTAATCCTCAGTGTAGGAAAGATAATCTAGACATTTATGCGCTTTTATGTTTACACTTCAGCTCACTTCTTTTAAACCTTGATTGAGACTGATTTCATACATGGCTTCCTGAGATGAGATACTGAACTTGTGTTTCAAGGATAGTCTTGATTCAGTTCAGGGATGATGATGACCTTTGACATTAGAAAATGATTCAGAATGCTTGCCTTGATTTTTGATGCCTGACTTTAAAGAGAATTTGGGACAGAGGAAAATTCCAGGTTGTGATTGCCTTCTCCCCAGGACAAGCCTGATTAGTCATCACTGTTTTGCCTTAGGCATGAAATGGTAATGTAAAGACTCATGATTCTTGAGGGGAATTAGGAAAGCAATTAGGAAAAGCAAGCAAATTGTCTCTAACCTAGTTTTTTCTTGATCATTACTTTGTCCAGAAAAATACTCAGAAGCTTTGCATTTGACACCTTCAAGATCAAGGATTGGCAAATTACAGCTTACAAGCTAAAAAAAATTTTTTTTAACATTTTTTCAGTTGTCAAAAAGTCAAAAGAATATTATTTTGTGACTCGTAAAAATGATACAGAATTAAAATTTCCTATCCGGAATAACGTTTTACTGCAGCACAGCCCTGTTAATTCATTTTCACATGGCTCCTTTTTGCTCAACAGCAGAGTTGTAGTTGCAACAGAGCGTACATGGCCCACGAGCCTGAAATATTTACTGTCCAGCCCTTTGCAGAGGAAATGTGCTGACCTCTGTTCTGAATCACTTCCTTCGTATTTGCTTGACCTTGAGGGTCTCATGCTCTGGGGTATTGTTACTAAGATCAACAGATACTATTAAAAATCAACAGATAATATTAAAATCAGTCACAAATAATCACTGTTCTGTGAAAGTGTTCTTGTTCATTTCTCGAGGTTTTGTGTGTGTGTGAGTGTGTGCTTTTCAGCAGAGGCTGGGACGGACACACTAAAGGCAGGGACATGCTTCTCTGTGTCTTCTGTAGCATGATTGTTCTTCCTGCTGTGTGGCAGCCTGAGTAGTAGGAGCCTGTGTGTGCTCTGGGTTCATGTCCTGTTGCTGTAAAGTCTCTACGAGGGGAGGATTTTTGTCCACAGCTGCCCATTAATAATACTTAGAAGGGCCCTGTAGATCTTCCCAGCGTGTGTCCGCAGCCATTCCTAATCATGTTACCTGTGATTTCGTACTCTGGATTGTGTCATAGCCACGCCTGTGCTGCACTCATCCGATGAGGGTTCTCTGTCCCTCCCCGCTCCACGTGCTGTTTGCATGTAGCGTGCCCACCATCTGGAGAGCGAGCTTAGCCTTTCCAACATATCGTGTCATTTTTCGTTGAAAAAGAGCCCTGATCTAATGGAATGTGTTTCCTTTTTCCTTTTCTCATTCCTCCCTCAGCTGATAACAGAACGAAAAAGAAAGTGGCCCATCGAGAAAGAAAGCAAGATTTTTCTGCCTTTAAGCAAACAGACAGCGAGATGAAGGTTAAAATATCACCGCAGCTTCTCTTGGCCATGCACCGTTTCCTAGCAACAGGCAAGTGCCGCTTATCACAGTTTGAAATCTCTGCCAACCCTGGAGCAAGTTTCTCGCCCGCCGCTGACTGGGGTGGGCTGGGGGTGGAGCCTGGGAACTGGGGTGATAAGTAATGCCACTTTTGTGTTTTGTTTTTTGTTTTGTTTTGTTTGTTTTGTTTTGTTTTTTTCTTTTTAAATTCTCTCCTCTCCTATGTTCAGTGTCGGCATGAACCCTCTGAGACATTTACCAGGGGTGGACCAGTAACTTAAAATTGGTCTGAAAGGTAAGGATGAATGTTAGTGCCACACTGCATGTGAACGGTAGGCCAGGCCATCCGCTTCAGCTCAGTCCAGGGGAGAGCCAGCTGGCGGAGCAGGCGGACAGTGCATCCCAGGCCCCATCTCGGTGTGTCAGGCACTGAGTAGCTCTCTCTTCAGCTTGCCTCGGAAGAACAGTTGGACATCAGTGGTGACGCAGGTGCTATGATTTGCAGTGAAGAACAGTAAATTCTCAAAATTGAATCTTGACCCTTTCTGGTTGTAATGAAATCAGAAATCCTCAGAACTCTGACGTAGATTTCCTGATGGCCTCTTCAAAGCAGATTGTTAACTCAGGCCCATTCCAGGAGGCAAGTGTTCACATTATTAAAACCACCAACCCAGCCGGCAGTGACTGCTCCAGGGAGGTCAAGGTCGAATGGATTTGAGAGACTGACTGACCCTGCTCACATCCCCAGATGGCTCTCTAGGTGAAGGGTGAGCTCTGTTGGCCAGGGAGAAGTGTGAGAGAATCTGAGGGTGCCCAGTGGCCTATAGAAGACATCTGTGTCCAAGATGGGCAGCCAGTGCCTTTCAGCTGAATGCAGTGTACTTGAGATATTTTGAAAAGAAGGCTAACAGCAACCAAGTGATGGAATGTTATACACTCTTTAAGATCATTTTTTCAGATACCTCAAAAGACTCATCATATAATATTTATCACGTGAAAATACTTAGTGTAAAGTAAGAAGAAACAGTATAAAACCATGTGTACACAAGATTATCCTTGTATTTTTTAGTATACACACACGTACGTACATGGCACTCATGCCTAGGTGAGGTATGGGAAAGAAATACTCACCAATTGCTCAGAATGGTTATGAGTAGTTGGTTTATCGGTTTATTTTCTTCTTTCTGTTTTTCTATATTTTCCAAAACTTCTGTGATGTACTATCTTATTTTGTTATTACAAAAAAGTCACCGAACTAATGCAGAATCTATAGGTCTCACATATAACATAATTAAAAACCTTTTAGACATATGAACAAATATCTTTAACTTATTTTTTTTTTATTTCTGATAATATTGTTCTTCATCATTTAAGAACCACAATTTAGACATTACCTTTTTCTGCCTCATAAAGTCCACTTTCAGTATAGTACCCTTAAGTCAGTAACTTGGGATTTTGTTATTTTAAATGAAATCACTATCTTTATCACTTCAGATCAACATTACTTTTTTAAATAGCAAGCTGGAGTGCATGTTGATGTGTGCACGTGCCTTGCTTTTATTCTGAATCTCTCCCTTCCTCTGTTTCCAGACTTTCTCAGGGTAGTCGATGGGAGAATGAGATGTGAGCACTGCGTCTGAGCACCTGGTACTAACCCACGCCTAGACGCTTCCTGACCTCTGCTTCTTCCTTTGGCTGTTGTTGGACAGTCAGTCTTTTGTGGCCTGTTGCAGGGTGTCCTGGCAGTCATGGAGCCTGCTTCTGGTTGATTTTCCTTTGTGTCAGTCAGAAAATGAGGGTTGTGTTTTTTTTTTAATGATACCTGAAACCAATGACAGGTTGAAAAAGAAAAATTCTAAAGCAACAAACATGAGAATTCAGTATTTTCTAATTTCTCCCAGGTTATCTGCCCCCAGTGGATCACGAAACGGAAGTCTCATTAATCCATGCTGTATTGCTTCGATTCCAAGTATTCTTTAAACACTTTAATCACTAGCATCATTTTTTTTCCATCCATTTGAAGTGTAATATCAAGTTGTGTTTATATCTATAGAAGTAGAAGCATTTAGCCCATCCCAGATGTCAGAGAAGATCCTTCTAAGGCTGCTAAAGCACCCCAATGTCATCCAGGAACTGAAGTATGATGAGAAGAACAAGAAAGCTCCAGAATACTACCTCTACCAGCGAAACAAACCTGTAGACTACTTCGTTCTCATTTTGCAGGTCAGAAGTACTAATCAATAGTTATTTGATCTCATTGAGTACCCACCCTTTCAGCTCTGAGGAGACTTGGTGTAGGTGAATGGGTGTCAAGGATTACACACTTAACTTCTGGGGTGGCCTTATATGTGGGAGAATTTCATCTCCCTGTTTTCATATCTGCAAAAGCAGTATCGTTAGTTACTTTAATTTCCAATACTGATAGGCACTTGGTGATTGCTGAGGCATTGAGGCATTCCTTTGAAGAAGGGTGAATTCAGGTGTGTGTTTATTTGTTTTTTGGAAGAGTTTGAGGAATTAACTGTGTGTGTCTAAATCTTGGCTGGACATTTGAAATGTCACTGTGAGTTCCTTGAGTCTTCTTTTCATTGTCTTTTCTTTCTTCCACCCCTCATTAAGACTTGGCCATACACAGACAGCTTCTTAGAGATTCCTTATTATCTCTTCTCTTAATGTCATCAAAATAATCCATTTATTGGATTGGCCCAAAAGTTCATTTGGTGTTATGGAAAAACCTGAATGTATTGTTTTTATTCCTGGTTACTAACCAGATTCTGTTTTAATGAGCAACTGATGGGTAATCACAGCCCCTCATGGCAATGGTTACTTACCTCCTTCTTTGCTATAACATAATCCACTATATAAGGTGAGAAGGTCCCTCCATTCTGAGCCCTCTTAGAGGGGCTTCTGTGCTTGAGTTGACAGGAGGCCCTTGTTATCTCACAGTATCACCTGGTAGAGCGCAGTTCTTGGCATGGAGACCAAGATGCATAGTACAAAGAACAGTGTGCTAGTTTTATTGATTTCTTATACTTCTTTCGGAGAAGGCAATGGCACCCCACTCCAGTACTCTTGCCTGGAAAATCCCATGGGTGGAGGAGCTTGGTGGGCTGCCATCTATGGGGTCGCACAGAGTCGGACACGACTGAAGTGACTTAGCAGCAGCAGCATACTGCTTTAGTGAACATTTACTTTTATGGGAATTCTGAATGTATTTCAGTATGAGACTACTAGCCCTTTTAGCATTCTCCTTTTTCTTGGTTACTTCCTAGTAAGAATTGGAAGGATCTTTGTAAGAGTATAATTAGCACTTGGTAGGCCCATCTATCAGAGAAGGCAATGGCACCCCACTCCAGTACTCTTGCCTGGAAGGCTGCAGTCCATGGGGTCGCACAGAGTCGGACACGACTGACGCAACTTAGCAGCAGCAGCAGACCCATCTACAGTTTGCACCTAGCAAGTCCTAGCTATCTAAATGAACTAAAGTTCTTTTATTTGAAAGTAACTTTTATCAAATGTCTAGATGTTGGGAACTCTGGGAAGTACTGTGTTCATGCCCTATGTTTGGCCTGTACAGTGAATTCTGGATGCAGAAGTCAGGAGCTGTAGAAAAGTCTGGATTAACTGGGCATATGCTGCTTTCATAGGGTGTTTCTTGGAAACTTCTGTTTGCAGGTTTTCTAAGTCAGTACCCTGATGCTTCTAGTAAACTTAGTCTCATTCAGTCCTGAACTGTGTTTTTCGTTTCTCTAGGGGGATAGACGAGCTTGAAACTCTGAGGGGGCTATTGGGAATTAATTTTATTTACTACAGTGAAGGAGTAAAGCGTTCATGTTTCTCATAAAAGGTCGATATGAATATTCCTTAAACCTAGAGAAGCTATATGACATTAAAGACAGTTTATTTTGGAGAACTCTGAGGATTGACATTGTGAATTTCAGTAATAGTAGAAACTCTATGGCTTTCAATTGTCGATTTTTATATAGTTAGCATTTATGAATTCTGATTCATTAATGCTCTATTGGTATGTAAGAAAGCCATTTCCTGGCTGATGGATCTAAAAGTAGATTTTATGGAAGAGGGACTTCATAATCTTTGTTCCTTTATAAGTAAATCTTTATTTTTCAGAAGGCTCTTATGTCTATGTAACTATATTTGAATACCTGTGTCATGTTGAATATTTTTGTAAATGTGACAAGTTCTTGGAACTGACGATGTCATGAGGGTTTTATAAAGATTTACAGGATTTATGGAGGTGTTCAAATTATAGAGTTTGGTGAAAGTCATGTTCTTGTGAGCCAGCCAGTTACTTGAGGTACCTAGAGTATGACAAAATGAAATCTAATACCCTGTCAGTCTAACATATGCCCAGTCGCTCAGTCTTGTCTGACTGTTTGTGACGCCATGGACTGTAGCCCTCCAGACTCCTCTGGAGGGATTTCCCAGGCAAGAATCCTGGAGTGGGCTGCCATTTCCTCCTCCAGGGATTCTTTCAGACCCAGGGATCAAACCTGTGTCTCCTGCCTTGGCAGGCGGATTCCTTACCACTGAGCCACCTGGGAAGCCCCATACAGATAGTCCAAGCTAAAATATCACTAATCCATCATTGGAAATTCATGCCAGATTATTGAATATGTTCCACTGTATTTTAAGAGCATTAAATTAGTAGAAAGCAGCAGTAGCTGCCTTCCCTTCCTGTCCCAGGGCTAGCGAGCTGCCCTCTTCTGAAGACACTTGAAAACTCGTATCAAATGATTGATGTCTGGAATATAATTATAAATAGAAACATCATTTTGAGTTTAAACTCTAGATGAAATAGTTTAATTTATTCAAAGGGCAAACCATTTAAGTAAGCTTAATTAAAAGAAAATCCTATAGGTTATGGGGCACATACCTCCCACTACAGGTGAATAAAAAGGCACTTTCAAGTTTTATCTGAGAAAATAGTTTAACTAAAATGTATTTGGATAAAAACACAGTAAATAGTGAAAGAAAACTTTATTGGTTCTATATACCTTAAATAACTTAATAAAATAATGGAAATGGGTAGGAACATAATTTTAATGGAAAATTTTCTTCTACCATCTTAAAAAAGGAAGAAAAAATTATTTTAAATTGTGTACATAATAAAACAAAGTTAACCAAGTTGAAGAAAATTAAATATAAAGCTAGGGAAATACACTTTAAAAACATTTTATGTGACTTCATAAAAATTGGTCATTTGCTGTCACATGAACGTCTAGTAAACTCAGAAAGAGAGAAATTTCATAAAAACAATCTGCACAGATCATAATGAAATAAAATTAAACATAAAAATGCATAATTGAAAAGTACAGAGCTATTTTAAAATTGTGGTCAGTTCTCTTACAAAGATGTGTATATAAGGCATAGAACAGACAGTATAAGATGTTCTCATTTGTGTTAAAGGAACCTACATTCTTCCTTTACACACACATAATAATCATTGCCTCTGAGGAGGAGGTTTGGAGAACTAGGAATAGGGTAGAAGGGAAACTTACTTCTCTTTTTGAATTTCCATGTGTATGTACTACCTGTTTAAATATGTTAAAAATTGTGAATTAATGGCAAACTAAAAACCCTAAGTAGCAACTGAATTAGGGAGAAAATATATAGAGTATCATAAAATACCATAAGACTATTAAATAATATAAATACTGTATACATAATATGTCAGATTTTAAACTTTTATTTCTATATTTGCATAAGAAAAAAGATACCTATAATTTTCTGTAATAGAAAAGGAGCAAAGCAACAAACTCAAAAGAACAAATTAAATAATAGATTGTCATGAAAATAACTTTTAAAATGAAAAAAACTCTACGTACCATAAACAAAATCAAGATTGGTTCTTCTAAAAGATGAACAAACTCAGTATTCTCATGCCATAATTAATGTGATGAGAAAAAGCAAAACTAGAAGTTCTCCTTTGTCCCTCGGAAAAGCAGCTAGAATCAAAAGAATCACTTGGGGGAAAAGTTGAGACTTTAAAGAACTCAATTTCTATATTACACAAATAGAAAAAAATGATTTGACAATCAGATGCATTCTTTAGGACAACATGGCCTTATCTAATTAAGTCTGAGTAAATACTATTGTGAGCCAGTCTCACTTATCCACATTGATGGAGAATTCCTAAATAAAAAGATAGCAGTTAGAAACCAACAGTAGACCCAAAGAGTTATTCACTGTGACTCAATTAGGATTATTTTAGAAATTCAGGGCCAGTTTAATAGAAGGACAACAAAACTAAAATATGCCATGTTAATTAAGAAAGCAGTAAAAGAAAAAATAGTATAATCGATAGTTATCAAAAAGGCAACTGACAGAGGTAAACATCCATTCTTGATTTTAGAAAACAACCCCCACACACACACAAAAACTCTGTAAAAATCCATGATGAACAGTGAACAAAATACACAATACTTAATTTCACCTGTTATTTGGGAAAGGAATTTTAAGCCTTCAATATCAAACCTTCTCATGGAGTTTTGAGTTGCAGGATCTTATGTCTCTCAGTGGATAATGTTTCCTCACTCTTGACTCATGTACTGATAACACAGTCACATTAAAGAAAAAAATTAGCTACCTAGCGTCAGTCCTATTTTTTAAAAAAGTATGTATAAATATTAGGTTGGCTAAAGAGTTCATTTGAGTTTTCCCATAACACCTTACAGAAGAACCTCAACAAACTCTTTGGCCAACCCAATATGAAACCAATAAAAGTTCTTTTGAACCCTTTGAGCTGAGAACTCTTGTATAGAACAATAAAGAGAACAAGTTTGTAATTAGCACTTTAAATGTGTAAATGATGTTGTTTGGCTGACAGGAAAGTGCCAGTGGTCCCAGACTGTTGCTCTTGCATCCAGCACACTCGGCTCCCCTGCGCCTGGTGAGGACAGCACCCTCCCACCCTGTGCTGTTTGAGCTACTTTGTATGTTTGTACAGTATGTTGTGCTGTTAGTTGGCCTCTGCTGGGTGTGACCAGATTATTTCTATGTTTAGTCCTTCTCGCTGCTTTATCTTTGGCTCAGTGCTTCTCACACTTCAGTGTGCTTGGGAATCTCTTGAGGATTCATTACATCTAAGGTGGAGTCTTAACAAGCTCCCATTTGGATGAGTAGAAGGCTTAGCCACGATGATTCATGTAGTAAGAACAGCTTCTATCAGAGAGATCTGAGCAGTAAAGGCAAGTGCTGGCACTGACATCTGGTGGTAGCACTTGGTTAGATGATGGTCAACCAGACAGCCTAAAATATGTGTACATTAATTTTTGACCATCAAAAAATTTTTTTAATTTAAGCATTTATGAACTTGCTGAGTCCCAGGACTACATCTGTGGACTCCAGATTGAAAAATATTGCTTTAGAATGAATGGGTGATGTTCCTCTTCCTATTGGGTAGTGCTGGTGACCTGGCATTTGTGCTCCTGGCATTTAATGGTATCTCCCTGTACGTGTCAAAGCCTACTTTGTAACGATGACTTTAAAAACAGGAAATAAAAAGAGAACTCAATTCCAGAGCGAGCAGGAGACCAAGTTGCTGCTCAGCATATGGGATCTGAGGGTCTTCAGCCATGAGCCCATGGCCTCCACTGATCGCTTGATCTTGTCCGTGCCAGCGAGGACAGCTGAGGCTTCTCCCTTGAGGCCAGGTCCACCTGACCTCTGAGTACTTTGTGGATGCTTGGAAACTTTGAAAGGAGTTACACCTTTTTCCAAGGAAAGGTGGGATCCTGTGGGAGTCACTTTACTCGAGGAGCTAGCTTTGCTTGAGGCAGTGAAGCCTTCTTCCTATTTGTCAGTTTACCCATGTGATGTCCTTTCTTCCTTTGGGAGTCTGTCCTGCCCTGTCCCAATTTTTTTTTTTTTTTTTTTTGGCTGACAGGCTAGAGCAAAGCCATGAATGTTTCAAAAGTAAAGTTGATATGTAGCCCCTTCCCTATATAGAAAGTTGTTATCTGAGAAGTTCCCTGATTGAGTTTTGAGCCCAGCAAGATATTTCCTCAAAGGGCAGCCCTGTTTTGTGTACTGATAGGTTTACTTGAAAATGGTCACTTTTCTGAGTCATTGACACATGCAGATAAGTAAAAATGTATTCACTGGATGTTTTTAAAACTTCCCGGTCAGGAAAGCCTCACTCTAGAGGAGGGCTGGGTGGTTTTGGGGGGTTGTAGAATCACGGAATGTTAGAACTGAAAGAACCGTAGCGTTCGTCTTCTCTACTGCTGTTTTATAAATGAAGCAAGATTAGCCTAGGGCAGCAGTTCCTAAATGCTTGGTACTTGACAAAGTTTTCTCCAGTTTGAGGCAAAATGAGGAGAAAAAAGGACAGTGGCAATGAGTTCTTCATGAAGCTGTGTATATTGTTTGTTTCCCTAGTGGCTCAGTTGGTAAAGAATCTGCCTGCAATTCAGGAGACCTGGGTTCGATCCCTGGGTTGGGAAGATCCCCTGGAGGAGGACATGGCAACCCACTCCAGTATTCTTGCCTGGGGAATCCCCATGAACAGAGGAGCCTAGCGGGCTACCATCCATGGGGTCAGAGTCAGACACGACTGAGCGACTAAGCACACATTCTGAAATTATGTATTTTCTCTATTGGGGATTAAAATATCTGGGTTTCTGTGAAATCATGGTCTCACACAGATAGCTATGTTTAAAAAAAAAAATCTCTTATGAAATAAAAATGTGGCAACCCTCTCTTTGCTCCTGAGGAGGAAGATGGATTTTCCTAGTTTTTGGGATAAGCTGGGAACCACTGACCTAGTATACCTGCCTTTAATCTGATGGATCTAGACTCGGTAGACTCCACAAGGAAGGTAGCTGATCTTCCTCTGCCTGCCAGCCAGTCTTGGGGAGCAGGGAGAGATCATCTGAGGGGGCTGAGAATCTTTGAGCAGCTGTCCTGGTCTAACTGACAGCTTGTGGGGAGTCCCTTGAGAGGCCGGAATGCCCAGAGGTTCCAGAGCTGATACCCATTTGCAGCGGCACAGAACACAGAAGTCCCTGTCACTTGTTCTTAAAAAAAAAAAAAAAAAAAATTCAAAGGTCCATATCAACGGGTGGTTCATAGAGATGGACGTCATTAGGAGTCTTTACGGCATTTGATCCTGCCTCCTGATTTTCTGCGTAGAAATGCAGGTTAGGAGATGGTCTTGCAGCCACTTTTGAGTTTACAATCACCAAGGCAGACATTTTCAAATAGCATCTATGTGCATCCTAGCTCCCTGATACAAAATCAAGGATTAGTCCGTGACGAAATGGATATGTAACTGAAGGTATCCACCAGTGGGCACTTTCATTTCTGTTGCTTACTATCTCTGAATATTGTCCTTCCCTACGTCTCTTAGGGATCCTGCCTCCCATTGTTTCCTGCCAACTTTTAGCTTTTGCTCTCTGAGTTCCCACCTCTTCTCCCTCCACTGTCTTCCCTTTCTGGCTGGAAATGGAAACAACCCACTCCAGTATTCTTGCCTGGGAAATCCCATGGACAGAGGAGCCTGGCGGGCTACAGTCGATGGCATTATAGTCAGACATAACTTAGCAACTAAACAACAACAAAACAGCCCTCATTAACCCCACTGCACCCTCCTCACCCTGCTGCCATCTCCCCTCTGTGGCCCTGCCTCCTGTGCTTTGTCCTGCCTGCCTTCCCTTTCCATCCACTATCTGATTTCTTCGGGAAAATACCCCCTCAGGCCACACTGCCTTCCTTGGTGACGATGACCGTCCCTTCACTCTGAGCTTCTTCGGCTCCTCCTCTCTGCAGTGACGCGGTGGTCCATCCCTTCACGCTGAGGTTCTTCCCCTCCTCCTCTCTGTGGTGACACGGTCGTCCGTCCCTTCATTCTGAGGTTCTTCTCCTCCTCCTCTCTGCGGTGAGGCGATCGTACATCCCTTCACGCTGAGGTTCTTCCCCTCCTCCTCTCTGCGGTGATAGTGGCCGTCCGTCCCTTCACTCAGGTTCTTCCCCTCCTCCTCTCTGCCGTGACGCAGCCGTCCGTCCCTTCATTCTGAGCTTGTCCCTTCACTCTGAGCTTCTTCCGCTCCTCCTCTCAGTGGTGACGGGGCCGTCCGTCCCTTCACTCTGAGGGTCTTCCTCTCCTCCTCTCTGTGGTGACGCGGCGTCCGTCCCTTCACTCTGAGGGTCTTCCTCTCCTCCTCTCAGTGGTGACGCAGCGTCCGTCCCTTCACTCTGAGGGTCTTCCTCTCCTCCTCTCAGTGGTGACGCAGCGTCCGTCCCTTCACTCTGAGGGTCTTCCTCTCCTCCTCTCTGCGGTGACGCGGGCGTCCGTCCCTTCACTCTGAGGGTCTTCCTCTCCTCCTCTCTGCGGTGACGCGGCGTCCGTCCCTTCACTCTGAGGGTCTTCCTCTCCTCCTCTCAGTGGTGACGCAGCGTCCGTCCCTTCACTCTGAGGGTCTTCCTCTCCTCCTCTCTGCAGTGACGCGGGCGTCCGTCCCTTCACTCTGAGGGTCTTCCGCTCCTCCTCTCTGCGGTGACGCGGCGTCCGTCCCTTCACTCTAAGCTTCTTCCGCTCCTCCTCTCTGCGGTGACGCGGCGTCCGTCCCTTCACTCTGAGGGTCTTCCTCTCCTCCTCTCTGCGGTGACGCGGGCGTCCGTCCCTTCACTCTGAGGGTCTTCCGCTCCTCCTCTCTGCGGTGACGCGGCGTCCGTCCCTTCACTCTGAGCTGCTTCTGCTCCTCTGCGGTGACGCGGTCATCTGGTTCTACTTGTGTCTGTTTTCCCTTTGGCTCCAGGTGGTTTGTTTTTCTCCCGCTCTCAGTCATGGTCTGCAGTTGCTCCTTGTCTCTTTCCACCCACATTTCTCTTCTCACATCCCCATCTCCATTTCTGACCTTTTCCCTGAGCTTTGTTCTTCCATTTCAGCCTTTTTGATGGGCTCTTCGAAAGGTCTTGTTTTCTTGAAGGGCGTTCTTCTTCTCTTCCCAGCTCCCATCACTGCCCTTCCTAGTGTTTCCACCTCCACGCATGGAGTCCCCGTTCTTCAAGTCACTCAGAGCAAACTTTTCTTGCAATTTTCAACGCCCCTCCTTTCTCTCCTTATGCTTTTCTCTCACGGTTTCACTAAATTATGTTCATTCTTTATCCATGGCTCTTCTCATGGCGATCTTTTTCCAGTCCTGTGGTTACTGCCTTTGTGTACGTCAGACTTGATCTTCCTGAAACCTTCTCAACAACCTGACTGAGCTAGCCCATCTTTCAAGGAGCTCCACAGTCGGACCTGCTCACCAAACTCTCTTTTCAAACCTGTCTCCCCTTCTTCCCTGGTAAACCCACTGAGCCTGCTGTTGCCCACCTCTGACCTTCCTTGACACTGTTCCCTTCTCTTGGCTCAAATCCTACTCCTCCTTAGATTTTCCTTCCTGTGTAAAATTTGTCTTTATACAAGAACAGGAGGTAATTTTTTTCTCTCTCCCTGAAATCCTTGTGTTCCTCTCGTCTTTTTCCTCATGTGGAATTTTTGTTCACTGCCTTGTATCATGGCGTTTCATGTTCTCTCCCCTTACCTGAACTGTGTGCTCTTGGAGCACAAAGGCTGTCTTCTCACAAGGCTGCACAGGCTCCACTATAGGACCCTGTGTGGTCAGGGTTTTAGCACCTTTTGGTTTGCAGGTTGATTTTGTATAATAGCAAGAGAATTGGTTGGAGATTGATAAAACTAGTATTTTCCATCGAGTGAAGGAAAACCTAAAAGAGAGACAACTGATGGTTTTCTGAGGAAGGGATTTGAGAAGAGACTTACATAAATGGGAATTTAGTGTAGAATAAAAGGGAGTGATCACAGTGATAAGAGTTCGTGTTCGTGGGTGACAGTGTAGCATACTGATTAAGAGCTTGTTCTTGGGTCACTTCATCTTTCTGAGCCCCGTTCTCCTGATTTATATGAGGGTGATGATTGTGTCTGCTTTATAGAATTGTGAGCATTAAGTGAATTAATAAAGCACTGTGATTGTTGGCACAGTTCCTCTTCAATAAATGGTAGCTTAAGTTTTGTTTATGCATGGTAAAGGATGTACCATGAAGGTACACTCTTACCAAAGAGGCAAGAATTACAGGTAAGATGAGTGAGAACTTTCCTGATCCTTGGCTTAGAAATCTAGAATACAACTTGCTTATGAGGGTTTTCCAGTAGCCCAGAAAAATGCATGTTGATATCACCTACCGTGAAAAGATTATGGTGAACCCTAAGGATGGGGGAATGAGTAAAGCACAGCCTGTCCCAGAAGAAATGGTGAGAATGAAGAAGTTGTGATCAAGTTAGAGGAAGGAAAGAAGGAAGAACCATAATGGAAGGACATTTCTTAAGGTGCTTTTCCAAGACAAGAGAAGTACCAGTGTCACGGTGCCTCTTGGGTATCTGGATGACCAGGGATTGGCCTGCAGGGTGTTTGCTCAGTTGGTCACGACTATAATAGGGAGAGAAGAGTGAGTTCTGCCCTCAGGAACCGGTTTAGTCCTCCCTGTTTCATGGACTCTGCTCCGACTCAGGCTCCCATGGGACTGCCTGGATGATGGTCACAGCGCGCTTTCTCAGTGTTGCCCCATGGATGGGGCTCTTGCCCCATCCTTCTATCCCTGGGAGGGCTCTTGAATCCATGAACTGGGGTGCCGGGGACTACTAAGTGAACTCATGGAAATTAAACATCACACTACCATCCCCAGTG
Source organism: Ovis canadensis (assembly GCF_042477335.2). NCBI lineage: Eukaryota > Metazoa > Chordata > Mammalia > Artiodactyla > Bovidae > Ovis > Ovis canadensis. The sequence goes on from NC_091266.1 coordinate 39,082,282, forward strand.
CACCTCCAGCTGAATCCAGTTTCTCATATTTAAGATGCATTAACCCTCTCCTCTGTCTAAGTGGGAAAGGGCTACCTGAGGCTTTTTACTTCCTTGGTATTGTTGGGAAAGGGATTTAGACCAAAATCTGAGGAAGGACTAAATCTTGCATAGAATTTACAAAGAGGTTCGTATAAGTAGGCTGAAAATGCTCCCTTTTTCCTTTTCACAGGGGAAAGTGGAAGTAGAAGCTGGAAAAGAAGGTATGAAGTTTGAAGCCAGTGCTTTTTCATACTATGGTGTGATGGCCCTTACAGCCTCCCCAGGTGAGTGTCCTTGTCAGCCGCAGGGCAGGGCTAGGTGTCAGGAAGCAATGCCCTGTACTATCACTTTTATCTCTGTACCTGCTGGCTAAACACAACGCTTGTTTCTTTATTAACTTTTTATTGAAGTTGCATACAAAAAACACTGCTCACCTCATACATATATATCTCTGAGCATTTTCACAAATTCAGCTCTCCTGTGTAGACCAACTCCCAAATCAGGAGACAGAGCATCACCAACCCTCAGAGGAAACCACCCCCCCACCCCACCCCATCCTCCCCTTTAGTCACTGTCTCCCCACAGTAACCACTGTCTTGACTTCTGAGCCTTGACGAGTCTTGCCTCTTTTTGAACTTCAGCTCAGTGGAATTATTACACTGAATCTGGCTTCTCCCACCCAGTGTTGTCCTGGTCACCTTCATCTGTACTGCTGTGCAAGCTTACACTCTTCTCACTGCTGTATAGTGTTCCACAGTGTGTGCATATACACCAGTGCGTTTGTTCTTTCCGGTGCTGGTGGACACAGGGGTAGCTTCATATTGGAGGCAACTGTGAATTGTGTGGCATACCGCTGCACACGTCCCTTGGTGAAGACACTTCTGTCAGGTCTATATGTAAGAGCGGAATGTTGGGGCCCGTGTTAATAGCTGTTGCCCCACAGTTTCACAGAGTGGCTGAAGAGTTTCCACACGCCTGCCCCTGCTAATGAGGGTTCCAGTAGTCTCACGTCCACCTGTCCACCACTGGATACTGTTGAATCTTTTAGGTGTTAACTATTCTGGACTTTAAAAATTTTCACTTTTCTGAGGATAATTGAGGTTGTTGATATATATCCATTGCCTATAGTTCTTCTTAACTAGAGAGCTGGCCAGTTAAGTCAGCCAAGTAAGGGTGGGTGTACCCTCAGGGTATCAATCCAGTGCTCTGACACAAAATGCCAGAAAGCGGGGTCTGTGCTAGTGGGAATGTGGCTGCAGAGACTTGGCTCACCTCTGGGATGGGACTTGAATGGTCTCTGTGTAGCTTCCTTTGCTTTAACTGGGCAGGCAGGTGGGCTTCCCTGGTAGCTCAGCTAGTAAAGAATCCACCTGCAGTGCAGGAGACCCCGGTTCCTGGGTCGGGAAGATCCCCTGGAGAAGGGATAGGCTACCAACTCCAGTGTTCTTGCCTGGAGAATCCCCATGGACAGAAGAGCCTGGCGGGCTACAGTCCATGGGGTCAAAAAGAGTTGAACAGGAGTCAGCACAGCACAGCAGGGCAGGCAGGTAAACAGGGCCTGGAGTACCACCTTGTGGTCAAAATGCCTAATGACATGCTGTGTTGCTAGGAAATACCTTCCTTATAAACCTCAAACTTAAAAATCACCCATGAAGAGTGCTGTCACTTCTGAAAACCAGTCTCAAAAAGGGGAGGGGACGTCTCCAGACAAGTCTGTGTTGTGAGCTTGGTCCTCATTTACTGCATCTCACGGTGTCTCAGGCACCCAGAGATGTTACAGTTAGAAAGCAAGAGAAGGTCAAGAATTCTGAGGTTCGAAGCCTCCCCTGCACCCATGCATCTTCTCACTGCCCTGGTGCAGGTTACTGACTTCCATGGGCCAGCATCTCTGTTGTCAAGTGCCAACTGACACCCAGTGTGAGCACAAGCCTGTTGAATCCACAGAATTAGTAGGTATCTGCTGTAAACCTGAAGATGACCTGTTTTCACTGCTAGTGAGAGGACAGGGGCATTCTTAACTAGGTCGAGAAGACCTGAGTGACAGCCTGAGTTCCATCATTTATGGGTCTCCCAACTGAGAAAGGCCCTTGGCTTCCTCACTATTAAAAGGATATAAGATCATCTCCTGTGTTTGTTAGAGTAGAATGTGGTGATACTCATACAAGGGCTTTGTAACCTTTAAGGAACAAGAGGAAATGTTTATATTAACACAAGGTGTTGAGATTGTGACTCTTGCTTGGCAACCATCCTCATGTTAGCCCCAGGTTAGCAGAATCAGTGTATAAGGTAGCTTTGAAGAGAAAGCTAGTCCTCTTTGTAAAAATGTAAGTTGTACATTTTTATTGGTCACTAGTTCTTGAAACCTAAATATTAGCCCAGTTCATACTGAACTGTGGATTCATGTAGGGGTAAATTGCATTCAGAAAAGGAAGAGCAGGCCTTCCGTATAGAAAGCATGTGAAGCTGCAAGAGCCTTCCCTAGTATGTAAATGTCCAGAAGGAAGAGACTTAGCATCCTGTTACTACAAAAGCCCAGCATTTTACTTGACTTTACAATTAGGATTCAGGGATTTGTATATCCATTGAGAGATGCATTAGTATTGTAATCTCAAGATTATGTTTCTATTTGTTATTGTTGATTGCCTAGAAAACCCTGTGGTAATCAGTTATCAAGTCCTGCCCAGTTATTTGTCAAATTAAATCTCAATTAAAAAAAAAAAAACCTCCCCAGGAAATATGACCCCTGCGTGGTAGGGCATTTTGTTTGACTTTGGTCTGCTACTCCCAGGATATCTGCCTATGATGTTCTTTATTTATTGGATTGCCCAAAAAATTCATTTGGGTGAGCACTTATGGGAAATGAACGAACTTTTTGGCCAACCCAGTACCTTTCTCTGATACTTTGAATTGCTTTGGAATACCTGGCAATTTCAAACAATCCGGTCAAAGTTACAATCAGACTAATTAAGAGTGTAAATGAATAACTAATTGCTTGGCAGAGACAGGGATGCTGTAGGCTGTGCACTGAATGAACATCGCGGTGTTTTGGCAAAAGCGTCTTGGGTCATGCTCCTGGGGCAGATGACGGGTCGAGCTCCCAGTCTGTGTGGCTAGCTGTGTTTGAAGTCCTTAAGAGCACCTTTTGAGCTATAAACCGCAATTGGGTATTAATGGCTTAAGAGGTTTCTAGGTTAGTAAAGAAGCATGTGAGTGGAATTTCTCCCGATTTCAGCCTCCCTATATTCCTCTTCCTGGAAAGCAGTGTGTGTTCTCTTGGTTTATATAATATCATATAGGCTTCTGCATATCTGGAACCGAACACTCGTATGAGTAGAACAGGTAACCACTCCTGTCCCCTGATTACAGAGAGGTCCTGTCTTGCCTTTTGAAACCGTCTCACCCTGTTTTTCTCCATTTTTCAGTTCCTTTGTCCCTGTCTCGTACCTTTGTTGTCAGCAGAACAGAGTTGTTAGCAGCAGGTTCTCCAGGTAATTCTGCATGTTTCTTTTTCATAATTCTTCTGATCGCCTCCCTTGACCCCGCCAAAGCCTGTCTGGCCAGGCCTGCTCCTTCTATTAGGTTAAGGCCATTTTCAGTTTTTCTTTGAGCTCTTAAAAGTCCATTGTTCTATGACCTAAGGGTGAGCTACCCAGGAGAGGATTAGCCCTCAACTGATGGCAGAGAGGGTTTGGGAGCTGGGAAGGGAATCTTGAAACATGAGCAGCAATGACACTGGGGAAGGAGAGTGGTTCTAACGTGAGTCACCAGTGTTCTCTGTAAGTCCTACCCACACCGCCAACCTTGGATTTTCGTTGCTGCCCTTTGGTTCTTTGGGTGACCTCAGCAGAGTCATGGTGTGTGGAATCTGTAGAGGCCCCAAACCTTCAGCCAAAAGGCTGGAGGACTGTGAACTTTCCTTGGTTCTCCATCCTTGGAGGCCCCAGCATTCCTGTTTCTTTGGTCCTTTTTTCAGATGTCCACGTGAACGAGGTACATGTATTTCCACCCTCCGTCAGGCAGGTGGCCCCACTTCTCCTGTCTCGCTTTCTTCTTTTTGAAATTAGTACAGTGCACATTCTTAAGGAGCTCCTGGTTCTTGCCCCGCAGGAGAATGTGGTCATGCCTTCCTAATATGTCCAGCTGCTCACGAGAACGGCAAAGATTTAATCTCTCTTTAATTAAAATTGCTGGGCTTTCCTACTTGGTAGTCCAGTTATTCTGTATTTTGTTCAATACAGCTTCTATTTTAAAATCTGACTGAAACTATATCTCCTCATCCAGTTTCAGCAAAAGTCTAAAATGCCAATACTTGGTAAAGGAGGCAATACTTACTTGTCTTAGAAGGAACATTATATTTTTCAGGTCTTTGTTCTTAAAAGATTTGAGGGTGTTTGGCCATAAGATACTAATCAGGCTGCTTGAATCTGACCAGTTGACAGAATATACGTACATACATATACATATATGCATGTATACATGTGTATACATAAACATGTATTTATTTAAACGTATGTTGGTATTTTTTTCTTCCCTTTTTATTTGCTGGTATCTGCTACTGATTTAAAATGTCCTAGATACTGAAGTAAAGTGACTTTTGGATGAAGCTCCTGGAAATGTTGTTTGTGTTTCACTTTTTCTTAGTGATTTCATAGTTCAGCCTGTTCCATCTGATCTAGTCATAAGAAAATCCATTTTGGAGGTCCAGGCCTGCAGGCTGCTGGCATTACAATAATAAGATACCTGATGAATGGAGGTTGAACAACACCAGTGATTTGCAAACAGTTCCACACAGGGCCTCACAGCTCTAAGGGAGGAGGCTGGGCTGTTTCTTGATTGTGTCTTTCTAGCTGACTAGCTAACGTCAGGATTCCTGGGTAGGATGAATAAAATAAGCCAAGACAAAAAAATAAAAAATTCTGAGAAGGCATAAGAGCAATTAAAATAGATTTTTTTTTTGTAATTATCATCATAAAATCTTGGCACATAAATTTGGCAACAAAACGTGCACTGGGGGGTGGCAACTTGAAGTCTTTGTTATCTTTGGGTGTGAAGACTTGCACATCTCGCCATATGCTGACAAAAGGTGAGCGTGCTGGTTTCTGTTAAGTTGCAGAAAAGGTCCTGGAAAACGGTCTGTTGCTCTGGACTGTGGCTGTGATGCCAGGCAGTGGTTTCCTGGCAAAGGGGAGGGTTTACCTCTCAAAAAACAGAGGTTGGTGGGCTAAGAGGAAGCTAACTGGGAGTCTATAGATACCTTGGGAGACCAGAGAAATTGCCCTGTAATCCTCCTCAGGAGAAAAGTAACAGGAGATTGAGAAGCAGAAAGCCTCATGACAGCAATCGGGCAACGCACAGGATCTGATCAAATAAGAAAAGCGCTCTTTAAATGTTTTTATTTATTTATTTATAATTTATTTTTCGGCTGTGCTGTATGGCTTGCGGGATCTTAGTTCCCTGAACCTGGGCCCCCAGCAGTGAAAGCTCTGAGTCCTAACCACTGGACAGCCAGAACATTCCCAAATGTCTTGTTTTCATAACGTTAAATTGAAACTCAAAAGAAGTAAAAACCATTTCAGAAGTATCTGTAGATCTGGGGCTACAGCCTGGGGATAGAGTGATCCCTTGTTTCACAGATGGTTGCATCTGTCAGCCTGTGCAAAGTTACCAGGAGTGCAGAGAAGCTTGATACTGAGGGTAGGAGAATGGTGGAGAGGTCTGGGGTGGGGCTTTGGGGAAAGATTATAATAATGTTAACGAGGCTCATTCATCGGCACTTACTGGGTGTCAGACCCTTAGCTTTACCTTATCTCATGTTGACTCATCATCAGACCGGGTGCTAGATATAAGCCAGGTGCCCCATATAAGCCGGGTGCTAGATAAGGAATCAGGCTTAGCAAAGTCAGGCCATCTGATCAAAGTTAGGTCACCTGCGAAATAGAAGATATCTGATAAATCATTAATTTGCCATGTTCTCTTAAGTGGAAGCAACAAGAGGAAGTGCTGTTGAGTTCAGTTTTGACCAACAATGGAAAATTGGCTCCTGACATGAAAACTGTAGAGAAAGTTGTGACATGAAAATTTTGGGAGACAATGAACCCATCATATGAGCTTCCTTGGGTACTTGCCATGTTTTGTTCTGCTTGTCATATTTAAACAGGGACTTTTGCTCAGTGGTCTCACATGGTGGTCCGGATGGGCTAAGAAAAGATAAAATACAAGGTGAATGGTTGAATTATTTGGCCCAGAGAAGGAGATTTCAGAGCACTATCTTCAAACTCCTCAGGGCTATTCCAAGTAGCAGAGGAGTGGAAGTTACTCGATAGAGCTCCATAGCATGGAGAGGCTGTTACTTGAAGTTGAGGAAGCAGATTTTGACGGCTCTGATGACAGACTTTCCTGTCGTTGAAGGGTGGGACCAGCTGAGAGCCAGTCAGAACCACATTGGAAAGAGGAGCCAGCCATCAGATGGGAGACATTGTGCAATTCAGTGTGGGCACTCGGTTGATATTTGTGTAGTAGGTTTGACTAGAAAAGCAAAAATGGAAGAAACCTTGGTGAGGGGTGGTGGGTTTTATTTTTAATGAAATGTGTTAGAAGCTATGGTGAATGTGCCTTTAAAAGCAGCAACATTAGACTCACCTGGATTTCCTTTCACTTTGTTTTAATGAGAAAGTTCATTGAAGACTGCCCCAGCACCTAAGCTAACCTAATCAAACGTTCTAAAGAGGTTTGATGTCTCCCAGGGTGCTTGACTATTCTTGCTTTGAAAACGCCATGAACAGTATGAAAAGGCAAAATGACAGGATACTGAAAGAGGAACTCCCCAGGTCGGTAGGTGCCCAGTATGCTACTGGAGATCAGTGGAGAAATAACTCCAGAAAGCATGAAGGGATGGAGCCAAAGCAAAAACAATACCCAGTTCTGGATGTGACTGGTGATAGAAGCAAGGTCTGATGCTGTAAAGAGCAATATTGCATAGGAACCTGGAATGTGAGGTCCATGAATCAAGGCAAATTTAAAGTGGTCAAACAGGAGATGGCAAGGGTGAATGTCGACATTCTAGGAATCAGTGAACTAAAATGGACTGAAATGGATGAATTTAACTCAGATGACCATTATATCTATCTACTACTGTGGGCAGGAATCCCTTAGAAGAAAAGGAGTAGCCATCATGGTCAACAAAAGAGTCCAAAATGCAGTACTTGGATGCAGTCTCAAAAACGACAGAATGATTTCTGTTCATTTCCAAGGCAAACCATTCAGTATCACAGTAATCCAAGCCTATGCCCCACCCAGTAACACTGAAGAAGCTGAACAGTTCTATGAAGACCTGCAAGGTCTTTTAGAACTAACACCCAAAAAAGATGTCCTTTTCATTATGGGGGACTGGAATGCAAAAGTGGGAAGTCAAGAAACACCTGAGGTAACAGGCAAATTTGGCCTTGGAATACGGAATGAAGCAGGGCAAAGGCTAATAGAGTTTTGGCAAGAGAACACACTGGTCATAGCAGACACCCTCTTCCAACAACACAAGAGAAGGCTCTACACGTGGACATCACCAGATGGACAACACCAAAATCAGATTGATTATATTCTTTGCTGCCAAAGATGGAGAAGCTCTATACAGTCAGCAAAAACAAGACCAGGAGCTGACTGTGGCTCAGATCATGAACTCCTTATTGCCAAATTCAGACTTAAATTGAAGAAAGTGGGGGAAACCACTAGACCTTTCAGGTATGACCTAAATCAAATCCTTTATGATTATACAGTGGAAGTGAGAAATAGATTTAAGGGACTAGATCTGATAGATAGCCTGATGAACTATGGATGGAGGTTTGTGACATTATACAGGAGACAGGGATCAAAACCATCCCCATGGAAAAGAAATGCAAAAAAGCAAAATGGCTGTCTGGGAAGGCCTTACAAATAGCTGTGAAAAGAAGAGACGCGAAAAGCAAAAGATATACGCATCTGAATGCAGAGTTCCAAAGAATAGCAAGGAGAGATAAGAAAGCCTTCCTCAGCGATCAATGCAAAGAAATAGAGGAAAAGAACAGAATGGGAAAGACTAGAGATCTCTTCAAGAAAATTAGAGATACCGAGGGAACATTTGGAGAAGGCAATGGCACCCCACTCCAGTACTCTTGCCTGGAAAATCCCATGGACGGAGGAGCCTGGAAGGCTGCAGTCCATGGGGTTGCTGAGGGTTGGGCACGACTGAGCAACTTTCACTTTTCACTCTCCTGCATTGGAGAAGGAAATGGCAACCCACTCCAGTGTTCTTGCCTGGAGAATCCCAGGGACGGGGGAGCCTGGTGGGCTGCCCTTTATGGGGTTGCACAGAGTCGGACATGACTGAAGTGACTTAGCAGCTTAGCAGTAGCAAGGGAACATTTCATGCAAAGATGGGCTCGATAAAGGACAGAAATGGTATGGACCTAACAGAAACAGAAGATATTAAGAAGAGGTGGCAAGAATACACAGAAGAACTGTACAAAAAAGATCTTCACGACCCAGATAATCACGATGGTGTGATCACTCACCTAGAGCCAGACATCTTGGAATGTGAAGTCAAGTGTGCCTTAGAAAGCATTACTATGAACAGAGCTAGTGGAGGTCATGGAATTCCAGTTGAGCTATTTCAAATCCTGAAAGATGATGCTGTCAAAGTGCTGCACTCAATATGCCAGCAAATTTGGAAAACTCAGCAGTGGCCACAGGACTGGAAAAGGTCAGTTTTCATTCCAATCCCAAAGAAAGACAATTCCAAAGAGTGTTCAAACGACTACACAATTGCATTCATCTTGCACGCTAGTAAAGTACTGCTCAAAATTCTCCAAGCCAGGCTTCAGCAATACGTGAACTGTGAGCTTCCAGATGTTCAAGCTGGTTTTAGAAAAGGCAGAGGAACCAGAGATCAAATTGCCAACACCCGCTGGATCATTGAAAAAGCAAGAGAGTTCCAGAAAAGCATCTATTTCTGCTTTATTGACTATGCCAAAGCCTTTGACTGTGCGGATCACAATAAACGGTGGAAAATTCTTAAAGAGATGGGAATACCAGACCACCTGACCTGCCTCTTGAGAATTCTATATGCAGGTCAGGAAGCAACAGTAGGAACTGGACATGGAACAACAGACTGGTTCCAAATAGGAAAAGGAGTACGTCAAGGCTGTATATTGTCACCCTGCTTATTTAACTTCTATGCAGAATACATCATGAGAAATGCTGGGCTGGATGAAGCAGAAGCTGGAATCAAGACTGCCTGGAGAAATATCAATAACCGCAGATATGCAGATGATACCACCCTTGTGGCAGAAAATGAAGAGGAACTAAAAAGCCTCTCCATGAAAGTGAAAGAGGAGAGTGGAAAAGTTGGCTTAAAGCTCAATATTCAGAAAACAAAGATCATGGCATCTGGTCCCGTCACTTCATGGGAAATAGATGGGGAAACAGTGTCAGACTTTATTTGGGGGGGCTCCAAAATCACTGCAGATGGTGATTGCAGCCGTGAAATTAAAAGATACTTTCTCCTTGGAAGAAAAGTTATGACCAACCTAGATAGCATATTAAAAGCAGAGACATTACTTTGCCAACAAAGGTCCATCTAGTCAAGGCTATGGTTTTTCCAGTGGTCGTGTGTGGATGTGAGAGTTGGACTGTGAAGGAAGCTGAGTGCCGAAGAATTGATGCTTTTGAACTGTGGTATTGGAGAAAGCTCTTGAGAGTCCCTTGGACTGCAAGGAGATCCAACCAGTCCATTCTAAAGGAGATCAGTCCTGGGTGTTCATTGGAAGGACTGATGTTGAAGCTGAAACTCCAATACTTTGGCCACCTCATGTGAAGAGTTGTCTCATTGGAAAAGTCTCTGATGCTGGGACGGGTCGGGAGCAGTAGGAGAAGGGGATGACAGAGAATCAGATGGCTGGATGGCATCACCGACTCCATGGAAATGAGTTTGAGTGAACTCCAGGAGTTGGTGATGGACAGGGAGGCCTGGCGTGCTGCGATTCATGGGATCGCCAAGAGTCGGACACGACTGAGCGACTGAACTGAACTGAGGGTGTTTAAAATCCTGAGACGTCCTGAGGCTGCCTTTCAGGGATTTAACTGGGGTCAGAGGCAAAGATAACAGGATTGGCTGAGAAGTATGAACAGATAGACCTGTTTTGATCCTTTAAAAACACATACTGACTTAGGAACATTCTCAAGTGTTTTTGCTCCTGGCAAAATGATGCTGTGTTGCCTTCCTGCAGCCTAGGCCTTTATCAAGTAGCTTCTGTGTCTGGGGCCTCACCTCCCCTGACATAGCTTGCAGCCACGGATCTTTACTTATTGGAGACTCAGTGTGTTCATGTGGATGGGGCTGGGAATCTGTTGCAGGAGAAGCTGTGAGCATGCTGTCAGAGACCCTGCAGTTGAGCTTGTTTATTACTTTATGTGGAAAATAAAGAGCTGACTTTGAGTGACATCTGACCTCACTTAAAAGGCAGCTGGTTTGTTTTTTTTTTCCCCTCCTTTTCCAGGTGAAAACAAGTCACCTCCTCGCCCGTGCGGCTTGAATCACTCGGACTCTCTTAGTCGCAGTGACCGAATTGATGCGGTAACGCCAACTCTGGGGAGTAGCAACAATCAGCTCAACTCTGCATTCCTCCAGGTCTACATCCCCGACTACTCAGTGCGAGCCCTCTCCGATCTCCAGTTTGTTAAGGTGAGGGAAGGGTGGCCCGGCTGGGCCTGGCAGGGGAAGGTCTACTTCCCTTGTGAGCAGGTGGCTCCCTGGCCCCTGCACGGAGCCTGCCTTGGTCATTTTGCGGGGGCCCTGCCTCTAGCTCCTGTGCCCCTGCCTGCGCCGGGGAAGACCATTGATCTTCCTGGCTCTGTCCAGTGAGCTGCCAAATCAGATGTAGCTTTCTTTTTCAGGGAGTGAGAGCTGGAGATGGTAAGAAAAAGAGGAAACCTTTACAGCCAGTCTTCACGGACTTCTTAAAAACTTGGAGGATTTGCTAGGGAGAACCCTCAGCTTACCTCCTCCCCCGAGACAGAGCTTTTTTCTCAGTCTGGAATAAAAATGGCATTGAGGGGATGAGCCAGCTTTAGCTGATGGAAGCCTGTCTCCATTTTCTAGTCTGGGTGGAATTTTGAGACAAACTTTGGATATAGCTTATACCAGTACAAACTGACCTGTTCATAGAGTCAACATGAACTGTAAAAAGTGACTGAAGAATGGTTTTCACCTAGGGCAACTACTTGGGCCCTTCAGGGGATATAAGGTATAATAAATGTAATGCCATGTGGAGAAAAGATAGCCTAAAAATATTATCTTGGTTTGTTTTCTGTACCATCTCCTGGCCCCAGATCTCAAGACAGCAATACCAAAATGCCTTGATGGCATCCCGGATGGACAAGACTCCTCAGTCTTCAGACAGTGAAAACACTAAAATTGAATTGACTCTTACGGAGCTGCACGACGGGTTGCCGGATGAGACGGCCAACCTGCTCAACGAACAGAACTGTGTGACGCACACCAAGGCCAACCACAGCCTGCACAGCGAAGGCGCCATCTAGGGCGCCCGGCCCCCACACCAGGCTGCCGGCCTCCCGCCGTCCGACCGTGAATCCCACTAGTGTGAGCTTGTGTGCCATGCTGCATCCTGCAACGTCCTGACACCAAAGACTCTGTCCCCTTCCTGGAAGCAGCAGTAGAGGCCGGGGAGGGCAGGCATGGAAACCGGAGACAGGAAGTCGACAGCCAGGGCGTGGCATTTCGAGATTATGGAGATGAACTTCTTCCACCTAAATAGAATCATGTTTATTTTTTCAGCTGTACCTTTTATCATTATTCACTCTCCTCCTCCCTCGATTTGCATGAAGTTGAAAATTGTTGCGATTTATTTTTTCCGAGAGATCATGTTTTTAAAAAGTGTCTTTTGCAGAGTTGTAAGTTGTTCTGTCTGAACTCTGCTGTGACCCCATGATGTGACCGTAAGAGGATGGACTTGTCCCTCCAGTGGCCTCCCTTGGGCTCTCCCTCCCCACCGCCCCAGGGAGGGGCACCCTTCCTCTGTGCCCCAGTGGGTGTCGCTGTTGAACTTGAAGGATGAATGACACAGACCTGTGAAGGCTGTCGGCCCTGTGGTGGAGCCCGAACAGGGACCCGCAGTTGCTTCTCTGAGCTCAGTGTTGTTTTAAGTTAATGTTTAATGGTGTCTCTTCCCTCAGAAAGGTTTAACATTTGCTTGGAATGTGATTTTGCTCCCACTCTAAGGAATTTTTTTTTATCACCAAAATGAATGTTAATGAATTTTAAACTGATGGTTTATCTTTGCAAGAGGCCAGGGTGGATCCCCCTCAACATTCCCCCAGCCTGGGACCTCTGGCTCAGCCAGGCCTCTTCCCCATCTGAACCTCCAGAGCGCCGTCATCCCACCCCACCCCCGGCCTTGCTCTTGTTAACCCAAGATGCTGCTACACAGATGCCAAATGGAAATCTTCCACGGAGCCCTCGAGTAAACTCGAGGTGTGTCGTCCACGCTCCTGCCCTTCCTGCTGGGACGGTATGTGGTTGTTAGAAAAGCAGTTAGACCTTCCAGCTGTGCTCTGCGCCCTGCCGAGAAGGCACGTCGACCCATGTGTCTCACGGAGGGAACTCCGGGGACTGCCAGCCCCTGCCCCTCCATCCAGGGAGTCAACTGTCCCTCTTCCCCTCAGCCCTGGGCCCATGTGGCCCAGCAGGGGCTGTGTGTCCCCACCCGAGGACCTCTGTGCCTCCGCCTCGGACTCGGCCCATGCCAGAGAGGCTGCCTGTAACAGCCAGGGTCAGTTTGGTCCCAAACAGGGATTCAGAAACCAAATGCGTGTCATGGCCATTTCATGTGCGTCTCTGTCTTATTTTAATACCAGATTCATCACGTGTAGTGAGATCAGTGTCAGGAGGTATTTCTTGAATGACTGAATTCTTAACTCTTAGCTGTGTTTTAAGTGTTAACCCAAGGGACATGTGCATTTTGGGGGCAACATTCATAAACTGAAGTGACTTCCTACTGACCACAGTTTTCATGTAGACCCGTCAGTCCGCGCTGTGTCCAGTCTCTAGGCAAGAAGATAGCGTTTTCTCCACTGGGTCTCACTGCACGAAGGGAAGCCCCGGGGCTAAGCGGCAGTTTCTTCTTCCTCCAGGTAGGACTGTGCATCCCAGGCTGGGCGCTGGTGGGTGGGAGCTGTGGTGGGGGAAGAACCAGAAACACACTGGGCTTGCCTCCCAGGGAGCAGCTTGGTGGCTCCAGGGTCGCGTGCGTGCCTGGTGCATGGCTTCCCCTGGTACGTTGGTCCTGGAGCATCTTCCCAGAAGGTGCCATGTTCCTTGGTGAGGGAAGTACTGCCTCATTTGGTAGAAGTCACTGGGGTGCCCCCTTAGGGGCTGAGTGGCCTGCTGCCAGCACCCAAGATGCCACCAATGGGATGGCACTGCCACCGTCAGGCTTGACATAAAGTGTAAAGGTCTTGCTTTCTTAAGATGCATTGAGCTGAGCAGCCAGCGTGATGCACACTGCCAGCGTGATGCGACTCTGGAACTGGGATTGTCTGTGTAGGGGGGCATGCAGAAATGCGAGTTCCCTGTAATAAGGGAAACCTGGGCCTTGCTGGGGAAGGTTTCTCTGCCCTAGCCCCCAGGCCACACTCTGGGCCAGGACAGCACGTGCTGTCCCAGTGGTGGAGCCAGGCTGCCAAGCCGTGGTACCTCTGGCCTCCAGGATCTCCACCCATCAGCTTCCCCTGGCCTATCTGCTTCGATCTGCCTCCCCACACAGTCCATCTCTAGGCACGTTCCTCCTGGAAGGAGCCTCTGGAATCACTGTTAGTGTGTTGGATCTTTTTTGGAGTCCACCTGCTCCTCTGAGAATCCTAAAGCCCTGGTGAGAGGATTCCAGCTGGCTCCTTGGCTTCAGGGAGAAATGGATAACTTGTCCACACTGCCAATACCTGCTCAGTGTGGCTCTTTGAAAAGTCCTCTCTAAAGGAGCTGGTGGCAGGAGGGCTTTGCCGTGGGGCTCCTGGAGGATGAAATTTTAGTTTCCCAAGTTCGTATTTATTTTCTATAAACTACTCTTTATCTTTGATTTTTCATACTGTTTTATAGCAACAGGGAATCCCAAGTAGGTCCTGTCTGGTCCCTGAAGGAATGAAAGCTAACGTTTGGCAAGTTACATCTTCTTTGGGGAAAGCTTAGGACCCTTCAGATGGTAACACTCAACATCTGGGTGATAGATATCTCTTCCAGACCCCACTTTCCTTCTGGAAACTAACTTCAGGCTATTGAAGGAGAGATGCTGGCTTATTGCTTCTGTGAGGCAGGCAAGCAGGAGAATGACTTGAGCTTAGAAGGTCTGTGCAATTCGTGTCTATAAAGTAAACGGGAGCAGGGCAGATAATTGAGATCTTGATGTGTGGTGGCCAGTCCTTAGCACCACCAGTGGATCGTCCTCTCCTTGGGCTGCTGGCTTTGTAAGCATGGGTGAGGAAGTGGGTCAAGGAGCAGACACAGGGCCTGGGGTTCTGACTCGTGTGGGAGCTCTACTGTCCGGCCCAGGGCCTTGCTCTGCTATTCAGCGTCCTCTGGCGCCCCTGCAGTGAGCCCTGGCTCTGAGGGACCAGACAGGGCCACCTCCTGCTCCTGAGCAGCCATTCTGGCATCCTGAAGGTTCCTCCTGTAACTAGATTCTGGTATCCAGGTGTTCCCAGGACAATCTTTTTCTTCATAAATGAGACTTCCTAGTGCTTTAGAGGTTCTCTCTCTTTTAATTCTCTGTTCATCTTGCACATCAGGCAAGTCCAAAATCAAGTGTTTAAACTTTTAGGAGAACAGAAGCTTAAGATTTGTGCATGGAAATTGGGATGTTAGTCAACTTATAGTTAGCTTAAGCCTTGGTTCTTACATAATTTGGATTTGAAAGGGTACCCCATGTAACTTCCCTCCCCTCCCTCCTCACCTCACTTCTGGAAGAGAGCTCAGTGCCCATGCTGACAGGATTGTCTTCCCTCGGTGGGAAGAATAGGGCATCTTGCCATTTCCTAATATTATTTCAAGGAACTTTTGTGCACATGTTGAATGTAAAACTTCACACTATTATGGAACATTAACTGTGAATATATTGACCTGTGCTGTCCCCGGTACCATACAGTTAAAGGACCAGCTTTTCCATGTCTTGGAAAACAGTGCTAGGTACAAAAAGTGCATTTCCCTTAGGAAATGAAGCAACAGGAATTTGGGCTAAGCAGGGACCATGAACTTCTGTCCTCAAATTACCTCAAGTTGAGGAGCAGACCTAAGTAGGCCCTGGCCCCCTGAGCCCGTGTCATGGCTGGTCAAAAACAAAACCCAACCCTGTCGCCTCCTGAAAACCAGCCAGGGATCTGACCACTTTTTCCTTTCCTGGGCCAGGAGACCAGTATCCCTCCAGTGTTCTCCAGGGCCCAGTCCAGGCAGAGGACTCACCCGGGCTGGCACAGGAAGGTGCTCACCTTGTTCCCTGGGCTTCTAAGCAGGAGGCCACCAGGGAGGATTGGCCTGGGGCATGTCCCATGACACCAGCTCCTTGTTAGCACGAGGGCAGGAACAACTCCCCTCTCCACTTGGATCCTAGAGATGGTTTTTCTTGCAGAGTGGTGGGGACTGCCAGACGGAGCTGGGCAGTTCAGGGCGTGGAGCTTTCTGAAGTGCCACTGCTCACTTTCTTACGTGAGGACATGGGCTCTGGTCCCACCCAGGTCAGGTGTGGTTGTGTTATGGCCTCCAGACTAGTGGTGCTTCAGGCTAGCAAGGGCATCTTGGAGGGCTGGCAGGTTAATGCAGAATTAGGGGGGATTTAAGAAGTTCAATATGAAAGTGATTGGGAATTCAGAAACTCTTCCCATGTAAACGTTATCAGTGAGCAACCTACTCAGTGGATTTTTATACCTCAGGGCCATTTGCAGATTTTTATCTTTCCACATTTCTTTTGTATTTGAGTGGGCTGTTAGAAGAGATGAGTTTGGGGAATGTTGTTCATTTGCTGTTCATTGCCTCTGTGGCCAAGCCAAGATTGCTCAAGGCTGTGACGGTGGGCCTTCCACCTCCAGCACGTGCAGGCATCCTTCCTACAGGGAGCGCTTATGAGCTGGCTTTCCTCCTGCCCTGTCTGGAGATGCCAGGAGTCCCTGGTCAGCCCTGAGAACAGGAGGGAAGAGGGCAGTTCACAGCAGCTGCAGCACTTGAGGCAGCTTTCCATCCCACCATCTGGGGCTGGGGACCTTCTTTGCAGACTTCTGTGGTTGACTCAGCTCAAGTAAGCTTTCTCTCTGTATATGCTAGAGCCACTGACATCATCTCAGAAGAATTGTTTTAAATATCGGGCTGTACTTGAAGCAACATGGAAACAAAAGGTTCCAAGTGGCAAGAGAGTAAAGTTCTAGGGGTTTGCATGCCAAGGTTTATATGTACACAGATCCAACACGCACTATAAAACTTGAGTACCCATTTTCAAGTTTGAATACCCACTGGGTGTCAGACATGAACGACTTGGAAGAATGACTGGGAGTACTGTGTTCATTGGCAGCGTATCTTCTGGATTTGCTCGCATCTGACCAACAAGGATTCATTTGAGAAGTGGGCCCGTATTCCTCTTCAGACTTACCCTGGAGAGAACTATCAAGTGTGGACCTGGAGGACCCTGGGTGCCTGCCCTTAGGTTGGGAGGCGCAGGCCCCTTGGGTATAAACAGCTGGTTTCAGGCTCACAGAGCAGAAGGGAGAGGGAGAAAAGAGGAAGCCCTCAGGACTCTCATTCCCGAGAGCCCAGCCTCACCCTGGTTCATTACTCCCCATGTCTAAAGTCTACTGTGAAGGTGGAATGTGTCAGTCCATTGACTTTTCGTTTCCGGAGTCGTTTAAGTCCACAAATGTATATGCTTTATTTTATATTATTATTTATTATGTACATACGCCTCTACTGTTAGTGCATCGTCTGTGACTGAGATGAGATCTGTTCCCGAGCCCCTCATCCATGGAGCCCAGGGTTCAGTTGTCTTTCAGAGTGGGTGAGAAGGAGTTTTGTTTGTTTTCGTCTCTTATGTTGGTCCTAGTGTGCCAGGCCCTTTATTGGACCCACCTCTGTTCCTGACAGCAAGTGTTTTGAGATGAGGATGGAGGCAGGTCTCGTACTCCACGGCAGGGCCTCTTCAGGGACCTCTGTGAAGTACTTTAGAGGTGGTTTTGTGGTGACCGGGTCTGTTCTCTAGGCAGTGGTACAGCATGGCTTTGAGGCCAGGGCCTCCACTCCCACACTCCGAAGCCAGGTTGGTGGCCTGGCCCCACAACAGGGATGGTCTCCAATTCCCACTTTGGATCACAGGATCCATCTCTGTGCACTGGGGAAGCTGCCTGCCCACTTGGGCTTCTGAGATGCCTTTTCTTGGTTTTGAGGTCCAATGCCAGCACTGCCTTGGCGCCTCACAGAAGACCTGCTTTGATTCTGATTTCTACCCTCCTTAGTCTTTACTCACTGTATCATAGTGTACATTTCATGCTTTGCAGCAGCAGAGTTTTCTGAACACAATTATCTAGAGCTGTGTCCATAAACCTAAATAAGCACAAACGACATGTATAGGTTTCATGAGCTGATTGTCATAATGAATGCATTTTATAATTCAAATGATGTTGTAGATTTACAATCTATTTATTTTGTATCAATTTATTTGTAAATTTTGTGATTGTTTTAAAAGGTTTTTGTTCATTTCTATTATTCTATTTAGATAAATGATTTCTGTTCACCCTTCTAGCGAATGTGTGTTCCCTCTCTCCCCTATCACGTCTGCCAACACAGGCCTAGTGGGAAAGCTGGCAACACAGCAGGGCATTTCCTTTGAATGTACACTACCAAGTCTTACATTAAAAGAGAAGCAGGTGCTAGAACTTGAGCCTCCAACTTCCAGCCTAGTACACCAACTTCCAGCCAACAGCAGGGCTGTGTTCTCTTTTTCAAGGATCGTAATCTGTTCCCCATCAGTTCATTTTAGATAAAGATGCTGGGGTACCCACTGAAACTGCCCCAGACATTTGCAGCTCCACCACTAAAAACGCATTTCAGCTGGCAAATATCTTTAACTGTTTTTTCCCTAGGCAAGCCCAGAGGCCTCATCCAAGCCTCTCAGTTGGCTCTTAGAGATGAAAATGGCTCTGCAGAACTTTCTCTGTGATGGGAAGCCTAAGACAATGGTTGCAAGAGGCACAGATGGTCTACCAAGTTAAAATCAAGGGCATGAGTGTGGTGAGTCATGGTCAGATGCTCTTCAGGATTCCGTGGGCCTGCCTGATTCCTGTGTGAGCCCCATCCTCCTCCTTACCCTCCTCGCTCACATGACCAGATCCTGAAGATCTTCCAGTCGAGGTTCACGGACCCTTTGTGATCTATTCCTAGACCACATCCTTTTGGATTCCTTTTTACCTCCCCTCTGTCTCAGTTCTACATTCTTCTGAGAATTGAACTTCTCAATGGCTAGTCCCTTGTTTTTCCTACCATATTGCTTTAACCATGATGTTCTTGATCTGTTTTACTTACACTAGTCCTGTGGACTGGAGACATTTTAGTGAAGAACTGCTGACAAACCTGGCTAAGACACCACCTGACCTAACCACCTCTCCCACCTCCCCAGTCATCACCCCCAATTTCTTGAAAGTGGAAGAAGGCAGAGCTACATCCCAGCTAAGTGTTATCTTCTTGGGAGCCTGTTTGCTCTCCTTAGAAGAGCAGAAAGCAGGGCTAGGGAAGGAATTCTCTCTAGCATGTCTGCTCCCAGTTCGCTGCTTTGCTTGGTTTTTCCTGCTTTACTCACTTTGCCTAGGTGAGTCCTGAGCTCAAATCAGGAAATCCTCAAAGGAAAATGTCATTTTTCCTCCTGTGAAGATGAGGTTTGCCTAAGCCTTCCCTTTGCATCCATGGGGTTGCCTGCATGTTGGTTCATTCCTGAGCTGTATCATGATAAAAACTCTGGGGTTTTTATTTTATCTCATGCATTATGCTCTCCAGCGCCTCTCGGTAACCCAGCACTTCTGAGGACAAAGATAGTGATCAGATGGTCTTGTAGAGAAAGTGACCAGTACAAATGACCTTTTTGTAGCCTGGAGTTGATTTCTGGAAACACACTTTTTGAAGGTAATTTAATAGATAATTCCTTATTAAAGCCAAAATGTTTCATTATATGAGATGGCTAATAAATGTTTGGCTTCTTTGTATGATTGTTTTATCATTTTCCCTCCAAGATCCTCACATCTCTGCTCTTTCAAAAAGTCCCAGAACAAAGCAGTGGTTATAGTGCCTCTCTGTGACATTCTGGTGGCATGACATCTCCCCTAGTGGATGACTGTGAGGCCTAAAGATGCAGGCGGGATTGGGTACCAGAATTCTTTGTCAGAGAGCTTTTCCTGCTAGGATATGAGCAACTACGAAGCACTCAAACAGTAGGCTTACACATGGCAGGAATTTTAAATGAAGCCAGCTTCCCTGTGACAACTCTAATACATCACTGACCCGAGGGCAGTGGGTCCAAAAACAAAGTTACTTGCTTCAAAATGCCCATACCCACAAACTAAACATTATCTTTGGTGCAAACACTGAACACTTAATATTTTTCAGTGCTGGGAAGGTGTGTGTGACAAGTCCTCTTTCCAGTTATCTCAGGAACTTGTGAGACTTGGAAGGACTAATGCTGTCTTTCATGTGAAGACTGTGCACTCAGCTGCTTGGGCTCGTGTGTGTGTGATGCGATTTCCATTGGCCTAGACTCTTCAGCCTCATCTATAGTCCCGGCCAAACATGGCTTTGGGAAGAGCACAGTGGGAGACCAGGGCATTTCGGTGAATATATATGTACCTAATTTGATTCATGAACCAATCTGTCTAATCCATAAAGTGGAGCAAAGGTATTTTATGGGCAGTGACTAGACCAAAATTTTCTGTCATTTTAAATTAGAAAATAGAATTATTTATAGTTAAGAGTTGATGAGCTTGAGAGAAGTGTTCTGTGTTCACTCAGGAGTCCTTTTTTGGGTTAAAGCTCTTTAAAGGCACTTAAACTATTGTTTATATTTTAATTTTTATCTACCTTTGTGGGAACAAGTCAGATAGTTGTGGCCTTGGGAGGAAGACATGATGTCTGAGGGCAGGGGAGCAATGCTTGAAATTGCCAGGCTAAACAGAAAGACAGCCTTGTTCGTTCTGCAGCTGAATGCTCTCTCCATAGATGACTCGCCCTCTGCTGGGCCTCCACGCTCAGCAGAGAACGCCGCGCTCTGCACTGAGTGCTGCTGCTCTCCTGCTCCGGGGGCGTGGGCTGGGGCCGTGTGGGTTCTGGGAGGCCACCTGGCTGCTGTGCGTGCGCGTGTCCTCCCTGGCGGCCGTGCCCCGAGTCTTTTTTTCAAGGCTTCTCAGGTAGCCCCATGGTTGAGGCTTCATTTTCAGGGCCTCCCAAAGCTGCGTATCATTTGAAATTGTTCCATTTGAGGAAAAACTTTAAGAATAGCTCTATGCTCCAGTCACCAAGAAAGAATGTCATGAGAAACCTAAGTGTTGAGACATAAACTACTGAACTGAAGAGTGGGATTAAGTGTATGGCAATAGTTAGATCATAGTTATCATTTTTCCCACCATCAAAGAAAGGTTAAATAGTTTCCATAATGTGGAATGTGGACAAGGCTCCTACCCTTAATGTAGACTTAGATATGCCGTTGTTTGTCTCAGGCTATTTGTGGTGAATAAGCGGAGTATTTTTAAATGCTGTGGCAGCCTTGGAAAAATTGCAGGGCTTTAAAGTTGCTGACAAAATATTTCTTAAACAAATAAATCTGATTTAGGAATATCTAAACATGGACAAAGTACTTTTAAATCTGACATGTCACTGCAAGTGGCTTTTTAAAGTGGTTGCTTAAAAACAACACTAACATGTCGAAAGGATTTGTAGCTCTTAGCTGTTCTGTTAAGACCTGCTTTTCCTAAAAGCACCTTAGAAAGGTTATTTTAGGTCTCAAAGGATCTTAAGGTCTGAACAGAACACTAAACTTTCTTGGCTCTCAGTAACTTCTCTAAAGCACACCATTCGAGTTTTGCCTGACCACCTCTGTAGAGATGTGCATGCAGGTGCGTCCTGCAGAGGCTGGGCTGTGTTCTGACCAGCTGCTGGATGTGCTGGGGTGCCTAGGGCCTTAGAGTCTGAAAGTAAGTGGTGTTCACCATATACCCAGGAAACAAATTCTGAAGAGTTGGGAGAGCTTCCTCTCAGCCTAAACACCTTAAATTTTTTGCTTTTTCTAAAAGAAAATTACAGTTTCATTATAATTTAACTTCCTTAATTATTAACAACAGAGAAACTCACGTTTTAACAAGTCCAGTTATAGCTACTCTGAGTAGCCAGCTGCCCATGGGCCACTTACTCCCCAGCACTCTCCCAACAAAAATGAATAATATGCAGAGAGGCAACAGCTCTGCTCTGGGTCTCAGACTCATGGAATCCTGGGTCTTTAAAATATATTTTGGTGGTCCTGAAGAAAGCTGTGACCAATAGTGGAATTCTTATTTCAGGAGTGTGCTTTTTCACTTCTCAGTCTTTGGACCCACTATCAGAGACTCATCTAGCTGAAAAGAAATTCTTAGGTAAGATCTTATGTGAATAAAATAATTCAAAATGGGTGGTACCTTAAAGCAATGTGAGCTTGTTGGTCCTTACTCTAACAGGGAGAATATGTAAAGGTACTAAGTCAGCCAGATACTATCTGGCTTTGGGATCACTGAAGACACTGTCATACTAGGCAACATCTTCATCTTGAATGAGAATAATTAATATCTGGGGTGACCACATTTGCTACCATTTAAAACAGGAGCAGTATGTAATTGCTATCTGCAATAGCATTTCCAACCTAATACTTTAAAAGCAGCACTGAATTCCTAATAGTTATCAGATGCACATGCCTTGATGTGATGATGCAAAGCCACATATATTGAAAGCAGTAAAGTAATATGGCCTTAGCTAAGTTACTGAGCTGTGTTCCCTTACCTATAAAATGGCTTTTGGAAAGAAGCCCCACATTATAGTCCTGTACCAAAATAGTTTACATTAAAAAACTGAGGCCCATTTAAGTGCTATAAATTTGGCCATTAATCATACTAGACTAAAGAGAAAGTCAAGTTGATATCACTTAGTCAAACCTAAACCCACCTGAACTAGCAGTCTATAGTTGTGCTAAGGAAGGGCTCAAAGTCAGTATTAGAAATATTATACTTTATTGATTCTAGAGCAGCTAATCTACCGTCCCGTGTTGACAAATAGCAGTAAGAATGGAAGAAACATATGAAGGTTAAAGTGAGCGTCTACACAATGTTGTAACAAGGTTCACTGTTCTGAAGAGGCAGTTATAATACCTTAAAGTGTACAGTAATGACCCATTCTTGTTCCAAGCAACAAGAAGTGATTTCACTTGGGAGTCTGAAGTGAATTTATTCACACTGATTGTGCCCTCTGTTTCGTAAATGGTTCTGACTCACAAAAAAGCCCTCTTCCCACCCTCTAATGCTTGAGTTTAAAAGACAAAGAGGATAGAGAAGGCTGGAATGGGGTGGCATGAGCTACCTGTATGGCCCACATTAATGAATTTTACTCACTTATGGTAAAGAAGGAGGAGGCTCTGGTCTTTTTGGGTGACTTGCTCCTTTGTCCTCTTTTAGCTAAATTCTTTCCACAGATTTACCTCAGATGGGTAAAAGACCATTTTGGGCGGGGCAGGGGATTTTTTTTTTTTTCAATTTTTGCTATCAATCTAAATACTGTTGATGTGGATGAAGACTTTTGCCTCAAAATGCAATCACTACAGTCCATTCCAGACCAGCCCTACAGCAAGTAGAGAACACTCCTGCAAAGCCACTGACAGCAGCCTTACCAGAGTCATGGAAAACACCCAAAAGCTTGTAAAGAAACCCTGACCTTAACACAAGACTACATTTGATAATGGAAATAATATATTTCTCCACTGATATACAATACTTATGCAATGGACTGAAAAGATGGGATTTCGGAGTAAGAGCACAATCTGTACCATAACGTTTTTGGATCACATCTTCCCACTGGCGTCCTTGCTCCACTCTGAGACCCTTCACCACCCTTAGTGTATCTGGATAATACACTGCCACACACCAATGATGAAACAAGCAAGGAAACCGCGTCACAAAGCCACGATGGAGCCAGCTGCATGCAGTTCAGCCCAGCTTTACCCTTACTTTCCTCCAATACAGACTCCAATTTTGAACCATCTGCAAAGAGTGCAGACACACAAAACTAAAACAAGTATCTCCCTATGATTAGAATATTTAGTCTTCAGAAACTTTCCAGATGTACCTTTGATGGAACCCACCCCCACCCCCCACTAGGACCCACACAAGGACATCCTTTGCTCCTGTGAGTCCTGCCAGGACTTGTGTAATGAGTGCTCAGCATCTTTCTCCTCACTCCTCCTCTTCCTCCTCCTCCTCCTCATCATCATCTTCGTCATGGCAGTGTGTGATTTCCTGGGGGGCCAGTGGGAAGAGGTTGGGGGGCTTAATCTCACTGATTGACCGTGTCAGCTGGTGCCGCTTGTGGTCGGTATCTTTGAAATCCACTGATGTGCGGTTCCGGGTGGCGAGAGGGGACTCCATCTCATTGATATCTACATGTGTGTGCTCCACTGTGGACTCATGAGGCATCTACAACAAAGCCAAAGTTCAGAAAGCAGGCGGAAGAGACACAGCTGTCTCCCAGGTCCTAAGCCCTCTGCCTGTGTTAGGTGGCCGCACAGAAACTCCCAAGCCCTCAGAACTGTGCCAGATCAGATACTATAGTCTAAAACTGGCAAGATGGGAGAGAAATTACTATTTCACAGCTAAAAAGTCTTGAAATCTAGATGAGTAGTATTAACAGAATATAGGAATATAAAATTACTTCATTTAGTACTAAATAGAGGAAAGCCTTCACCATTCAAGCAACTTCTAAATCTAATAGTTTCAGAGTAAAGTTAAACTCTGTACCGTTCTGTCTTGATTATTCTTTCTCAGACTCCTTTTTGTGCAACCATGTAACCTGGCCATGGGCTCTGCACATTAGAAAGAAATGATCTAAACTTTCCTGTGCCACGCAGATAGCTAGTTGCAGAACTTGGCCTTAACAGTGTATCTTAACTGTAAATAGTGGTCTTGGGCTGTATTAACTTACCAAGACGTGGGCAGCTCTGAAGAGGTAGCTGAATGGGTAATACAGCAGGTTGATGAAAGATGCTGCATAGAGATCAGCATAGCGCATCACCTGACTGGCAAAGAGGGTCTGCCGGGAGCCACTGCGGAACAGGCTCCCCATCATCCCGTAGCACATGTCCATATCGTGAGTTACTTTCTAAAACAGAGAACAAGGTTAACGCTCAGCTCATTCAGCAGACTATTTACTGAATACTGGCTATGTGCCACTGCCTGTATAAAATCAGAAATACAGAAATCACTGCAAGTTTATTTTCCAAGTTTTCTCCCAAATCCCATTTGGTGGATACCTTAATACGTCTCTGGATGGAGCTGATATCCGGGCGCTCATTGCTGCTGCTGTCAAGGTGCCTGGAGACAAGAAAAATCCAGTGAAAATCTCTAGAAAGGATGTCTTGTATATCTAGGTGACTCCTGAAGAGGTAGATGGTTTTTAGGGAAGAAATTTTTGATACAAGGAAACTTACTTGTAGAGTTCAGCCAAGAAAATATCCAAGCTCTGAAGCTCTTCGAAAAGTGCTAAAGTTTGGGGAAAAAAAAGGAAAATGTTTTAAGTAAATCAAAAAGCATCTAGTTTTTAACTATTACTAAAAACTAAACTAAAAGGTTTCAGATATGGCTGAAAAGTAAAGCTGTAGGTGAGTGTATAAAATGACTTGCCTCACCTTCAGGAAAACGCATTAACACTGCTTGGAATCTGGCAGCAGATGACACCAGAATTTCCTCTTTAACAGCCCTTCCTCCTCCTCAAAACCACTAACTATACAACTTTCCCAACTGGATGCTGATTCTGAGCTTAGTAAGTGCCAATTCATACCCCATCTTGGGTATGTCAGCAAAGCAAGTGTTAACAGTTTCAGTCACGAGTTCAGAAAACAGAACCAGATCAACTAAATTTCTGAGGTTCCACAGGTGGAAAGCTGAAAAGAAAGTGAAAGTGTTAGTCGCTCAGTCATGTCTGAATCTTTGTGACCCCAAGGACTGCAGCCTGCC
Source organism: Ovis canadensis (assembly GCF_042477335.2). Classification (NCBI taxonomy): domain Eukaryota; kingdom Metazoa; phylum Chordata; class Mammalia; order Artiodactyla; family Bovidae; genus Ovis; species Ovis canadensis. The sequence goes on from NC_091266.1 coordinate 39,107,602, forward strand.
AGGCTCCTCTGTTCATGGCATTTTCCAGGCAAGAATACTGGAGTGGGTTGCCATGGCTAGCCAGAAAGTCCCACCAAGAACTACAAGCAGTAGCAATAGCCAAATATGTTGTAAGCTAAGCATTCCAGCCTTTCTCAGCCTGGGTTCCCCAAAGAGAATTAGGCAGTGATGCATCCACTGTATATAACAAATATTCTTGATCTACCATCTGTGGGAGAACTGAGAGTCATATCAAATCATCCTTGTTTTGAAGTTCAAATAAGGAGCCTCAGTTGAGAAAGGTTGTTACTTCTATCTCCTTTATAAATACACTGCCTCAGTTAAATCCCAGCAACTTTATGATAGTAGGTATTATCTTCATTTTCACATCTGAGGATACTAAGGCACAGGGTGTCTCAGCATCTGCCTAACGGCGTGAAGATATTAAGTTGTAGAGCCAGGGTTACTACCTGAGGCAGGCTGAGTTTTCAGAGCAGTAACATTCTGTATTTTAAAAGAATTCAAGAAAAAGGGGAAACAAGATAACCTCTCTAAATTCTGGACTTGTGTGAAATATGTGGCTATATGAGAAAGAGGTGCTCAAATATTAGGACCCGCCTCTGACCACCTCTGACTCCCTGCATACAAAGTAATGGTTCATCAAAAAGGACTGATTCATAGCTGGCCATTAAGATATAAACTAGCAATAGAAAAGATTTATAAAGTAGGAATAATGGTTCCTTACAGCTCTTATCGGTCCAGACATGCAGTTCCTGTGCGAGTTCAGGAATCACCAAGAAAGTTCGCCACCCTTGCCGTTTCTTTGATTTTAAAATGTCCCCAAAGATGTGATCTCCAATATACAAAATGTCTTTGCCCTTGGCTCCCAAAAGATCACAAATTGTATCAGATGAACCTGAAACAATGCAATGAGAAAATAAAAACCAGCATTCCAAGTACCATAACCATTAAATAGTATATAATTTTATTCTTTTAAGTATGTGAGGAATAGACTGGAAAAGGGGCTCACCTTTCTTAAGACAAAGACTCACCATCGTCTTTTTCCATCATTCTTTTTACTGCCTCTATGACAAGGCCTTTAGCGCCACTGTGCTGACCAGAGCTCTCGATCCCCAAATCCAACAGCAACAAAACCACGTCTCAGCCTGAGGGACCATAACCCTCCAAAGCACCACTACCATGTCTCCTCCCACGTCTGCCACTAGGCTGGGTTTGTTCAACTGCTTCTCATTCCAATAAGATACGCATCTATGTTCCTAAAACCCCCTTGAGGCCTTGGCAACCATCCACATGATTCCAACACTGAGAAAATGCCTCAAATATGCAGAGGAAGAGGACAGGAAAAACTGGTCCTTTTAGTGAAAATCAAATTAGGACATGCGGACTTCTCAAACCCATCCTCCCAACTCTTTAGTAGATGACTGAAGTGTTTACCTTCAGGAGACGCTATCTTTAGCATACTAAAGAACATAAGTAGCACGGTGTCAGGAGGACACCAACGCTTTCACAGTGAGATTCAAGCACAGACTTACATAAAGGAAAGTGCGTGACTCACCCCCAGAGTAGACGATGCCATGCTGTAAGGGGCCCGTGTAGGTACCAATTTTCAGCTTGCCAGTTTTCTGTGAGAAAAGAAATCTGGATTTTGTAAAGCTATCACAATCTCCACCAAAAATGCTACTTGGCTAGGCAGCCAAATGAATGTCACTTTTGAATTATATTCATTTGAATTATTCAGCTGTATTAATTGAAACCAAAAGTCTTAACTTCAAAAGAGGAGATAAGGCTAGTAAGTTAAAAATACCTGTTTCCTGGGGGAAGAATAAGAGGTGGGGAAGGAGGAACATGAAGGATAACTGCTTGTGAACAGACCATCCTCTCAACTTACAGTATCCACCTGACGCAGTACTGTGCCTTCTCCAAAGAACAGTGGTTTCCGTGCGTCCACCAAGATCAGGTCAAAGTAGGACTGCCACGGCCGATGAGAGCTCCCAGGCTGATAAGGAAGAAACAGCGAAAGCCAAAACATCACTCCTAATCTGAAAGCACTACTGTTGCATCTCAAGTCGGATGAAAGCAATATATAAATACTAAGTAAAACCAGAAAATGCCACTATTACAAACATACTGTGGCTTATTATAAGCCACATCCTTTTGAAAGCAGGCAAAGTGAAAATATAAACAATGACTCTAATAATCTCTGTATTTTAAATTGTTTCACCTACTCACTAATTTATTTCAAGCAATTTAATGTATGAAAGAGTGTGCTCATACTCTAAAAATGGGCTTAAGAGGCTCAAAGAGGCCAAGGAGAGATGCAAAAAGACAAATATGTTAAGAGACGGACTAAGAAAAAGGCAGTTTAGCACCAGAACTGAAGTATATAGCTAACACAGAACTATTATTAGCAAATTTTATGGGTTATGCTTTCAGAATGGTGGTTCCAGGTACACACTGGTCCTTGGCTAATCAGCACTGCAGGCTGATCAGCACTAATGTGGAAGGTATGCCCATTAACATTACTTCATCCTGAACTGGAACCATGGCTTTTAACCTTTTAAGGTCAAGACAAAGAGCACTAAATACTGTGCTTTTGGGTGATCTCAAAAGTCATTAACTAACATTTATTCAGAGAAGCCTAGTGACTACAAACCTAGTGTCTAAACCTGGGTCTCTTGCATCTCAGGCAGATTCTTTACCATTTGAGCCACCAGGGAAGCCCCCTAAATTGTGATTAGTATTCATTAAACCTAAGTATGGCCATACGGAAGGAATGAAGACTTCTCTGCTAAGTATCAAAGCTAGCTGTTCTTTTGACACAAAACTCAGCAATTACTAACAGCAGAATATAGAAGTTGTTAAGAATATATACATTTTCCGTTTCTTTTAATAAGATTATCTCCTTCAACCTGAAAGTTCCTTTTTTGCCACACAAATTTAGCAATTCTGTATAATTCCTGGGCATAAAATTCTGATATCATCTTACTAAATACCACACAAATCTCTCTCTCTTTTTTTTTTTTTAGAAATCTCTTATTTCTGTCTACCGTGTTTTCGAATTGCTAGCAACTTTAAATTATACTAGCTCCTATATTACTTCTAATATTAATGACGATTTCTGGATGGCTCCTGACCAATTCCTTATGCTCAATATTCCAGAATATTAAATGCATTCATTATTACTAAACCAACAGTCTGTTATATTACAGAGAGTACCTTGGGGCCATGTGGAAAATCAAACAGGTAAGTCATAATTTTCTGGAAAAAAGAAAATCCAACATAAAATCCATTTACTACTTCTGCAAGAGATATAGGACACCTAAGTAAAGCACACACAAGCTTTTTATAAGACATGTCTTTTTCAATACAAGATTTGTTACATTCTTGTTTCCTCTAAAGTTTATGGGAGTTGAAGCTAGAAATTAATGCTTCATCACAGCAAACAAATGCAAGCCTTATGACATTCAGTAGAACACAGGGTTCTTCTAGGAGGTATTTTTATACAGATTCATCCACATATTCCTATCAAGTTCTCCAAGTGGACCGGAATACGTATTTGGAGGTAAGGGGTATCTGAGATAAGGGTGTAGAGAAAACTGATGACTCACATGGAAATAATACACTATGGCCCTCTTACTACTGTTCCCAGGACAATCAAGCCAACTTACTCCAAATCACCAGATTTCTAAATCAGCATTTTACATAAAGAGGGTTAGCGAGCACTAAGCTTGCTAGGACTATGAACTTGTAACCAGCTTAGCAAAAGTAACACGAGGTTAAGGAATTAAATCAGCTTTTCTATATGCTTTAATCATGGCAAAAATTTTAAGAGGTAGTAAATTCTGATGGCTAAGAGTCAAAACATCTTTTTACCATCTATTGCTGTCTGGCTCCCAATGACAGGGAGGGAATGTATGTACACATGTAATAAAGGGTGTAACTTTTCAAGTTGTAGAATGACAAAGACACAGAAGATATTTTAATCAGCACAAATGTTTTAAATAACCCCAAAATGAAAACCTTTAAGTAGCCAATTGTAATCAGGGAAAATTGTCAAAAGAAATATTCATAAAAATTTGAGAACCACTATGATGTGTGCCATTTATTTTTGCTTTTTTCATTCTGCTTTCAAAATGAAATGGCAAAAAACTACTCTCACTTAATAAACTACCTTCTTCGTTATATTCTCAGTTCTTTAGTCCAAAATAATTCCTTTGTATAAAGAAACAAATATATTAAGCACTTACATCTGTATATTTATAGTCACTGTTGGTGGCAAGAAATACTTTTCCTACTTCCTTCATCCGGCTCAGAAGCAAAGGCAGTTTTCCCTAAAATGTAATTAGGATGATGAGCGAAACAGTAAAACACAAACATAGATCTTCTTCCACATGGGATGGGGTTATGTCCCAATAACACACTGAACATGGCAGCTAGCCTCGTCTACCTAAAATGTGCTCAGAACATACATTACCCTACAGCCGGGCAAAATCATCTAACACAAAGTCTACTGTAACTTATAGGAACACTGTACTTAAAGTGAAAAGTAGAATGGATGTATCAGTTGTTTACCCTTGTGATCTCTTAGCTGACTAGGAGCTATTGCTCCCTGCTGCTGCCCAGCATCTCAGGAGAGGGCATATCACTAGGCCAGGAAAAGATTCAAAATTCAACACACAGTTTATACTGAAATGTATCTCTAAATATATATATATGGTTCCTGTGAGAGTGAATATATATATATATATATTCACTTACACTGTGGAGTGGTCAGATACTGGACTTTTTTTTTGTCTACTGAAACAGGAACAGGTGATGCCCTTTAAGGGACGGTTGGTTGGTTTCAGAATTTTGCATTTAGAAGCCCACATTGTCATTGTGCATGAATTATTATGTATGTATAATATATATGGTGCATATAATAGACATATATAAAATATATAATTATATGCCTATTAAAAGACATAACTAACTTTCTCTTTATGTCTGTCTCAGGAAGTTTAAATTACCTTGTAACCTCTTAAAGAAAGTGAATTAAGTGTGTTACAGATTAGGAGAAGCCAATTTTAAAAAATCAGCTAAATACTCTATGAAGAGTATTAGACATGGTCTCAGTGTGTACACTTTCATTTTATGAAGTACCTTGCAGAAATGGCATGGTGTGTATAGAATGCAACTTGAAAGTGCCCAGACTCATCTGCAGCTACATGAAGAAATTCTGACTCCTGATGTGACCAGAAAGAAAACAGCCTTTCCTTCTATCACAGTAAATAGGTTCCTTCACTCAAATCCTCTTGTACCTCTCCTGAACCCCCCAGTCTTCTTAAAACAATCATGGATGTGGGAGTGGATGGGAAATAGGACGTACAAAGTCTGAAAATAAGACATCTTTACCAAAGAGCTTTGAGGGGATAATTGCATCTACTACTCTTACTCTATAAGAAAGGAAGACGTTATCTCATCTCAGTGCTCTGTGTGTGTGTCTGTGTATTTTTTATTTTGAAATAATTTCAGACTTAACAGAAAAGTTGTAAAAATAGTACAGAGGGTTCCCATGTATTCGTCATCCAGCTTCCCTTAATATTAACATCTTAACCCCAGTACAATGATGAAAACTAAGAAATTGACACAATGCTATTAACTATAGACATTAAAATTTTGTATTATGTTTACCACTAATGTCTTTTGAAGTATTTTAAAGCTTTCCTCATTACTCCCAGTTGACAGGTTAAAGACAATTTAAATAACAGTCACGCATGCACATTTTTTTAGATGGTCTAGCTCCATGGTTAAGATCCAGAGTACACCAAGGGATGGCTTTTGGCTTTCTCCTTACTAACTGTATGTACTTGGGCAAGTTACTTAATCCTGAGTCCCCAGCTTCTTCATCTCTAAAGCAGAGGTAAGAAAAACTAACTCAGGGTTTTATGGAAGGTTAAATGGGATAATGAATGTAAACACTTAGCACAGTGATATGTACACAGTAACCACTCTAGCTGCTATTACTATAATTAGAGCTAAAAGGATAAATGAAATCCTGGTCCTCTTTGCCTAATAAAAAACAGGAAAAACAAACCCCATGTTCCACCTGATAATGCTTGGTGCTTATACTTGGCATGTGTTAAACTGCCAAGACAAAGAAATATCTTCTCTTGTCCATTTCATTATAAATAAGCTTGTTAACTTCCCTAATAGGTAAAGGAAACTATCACGCAGATCTACTCTTCCCTTTACTACTTACATCTTTGACTACATACTTCTCAAGATTTTCAACTGTCTTTTCCTTAAGGGAACCCTAGAGAAAGAAAAAAAAAAGCAAGAAAAGAACAAAATTAATTTTTGAGTTTATTATAAAACCTGTGTCTATTATTAGCTTAAATGCATTTCTTAAATATTTCTAAAATTAAAATGGCAGATGTGATTTGCTGCACATCTATTTTAAAATGTATTTAAAATTTAAAAAAATAAAATAAAAAATGTATTTAAAATAGAAATCAAAAGGCATTTCATATTTAATTCAGCACAATTTATAATAAATGTAAACATATTATTAATCAGTTAATGTTATCAGCCAAGTGGGAGGTATTTGGAAAAAACAAATGGACCAAAAAATAAAAAACTAAAATTAAAAAAAATAATAATAAATTAAAAAAAAATAAAATAAAATAGCCCTTTGACTCACAAAAAAAAAAAAACAAAAAACAAATGGACCATAATCATCCTGAAAGGATATGTCAAGTATAACCCTAACACTAAGATCTCTTCTAGTAAGTCTGGAAAGTGCAAATGGAAATAAGATCTAGAAGCCAAGCACCACCACTGAGGAAAGACCACCATTACCTCTGCAAGCTAGACAGCCCAAGACAAGGACAAAAGTATTCTACAGAGCTATCACTAGAGGCAAATCCCGCCTTTTTAACAGTGAAAAACTCTGCTCTGTTTGCACTTGGAAAGTTAATGTCAGACCATAAAAGACACATGCCAGGCAGTAAGCAGGTGAAGCAGCAGCTCCTAGGTACCTTGTAATGAACCCAGTCAACTGCGTCTCTTACATCCTGGAACATGCTCCGGTAAGACATGAAGAGGTCCCCATCTTTAAATCCTGTTTCACAGCTACAGAAAGATGAAAAGAACATGACAGGTAATCCAAAGGAGGGTAAATAAAGGGAATACCAAACACTGCCCAGGGGACCCAAAGGTTCCTTTGTCACATAATAAAGGCTGTGTGGCTAATTTGGAAAATAATCACTCCCTAATGAAAATCCATTCTGACCATCAGAGATGACTATAGTGTTCAATGGAATATAGTAACTGTGAACAGATACAAAATGGTAGAAGAGTATGATAAGGCTAAAAGGCTAGTTCCAAAAATAACAGGTTGTTTTATTCATCACTTGTAAGAAACAGGTTCCCATCAAAGAAACATTTTAAATTGGTAATTTAGGTTCTCTCCACCCTGACTTTTCTGACACTATTTCTAGGTACTAAGGTATTGTCTATTTTTTATTTATCTTAGTGACTTAGTGCTCAACCAAATTTAGTGCCTTGAAGTGGGTAAGGCCTAAGGAGGATAAGAAGTTAGCAAACTCTGGCACATATGGCCGAACTTACAATTCCCCCTAGAAAGGAAAGGAAATCTTTTTCAAGACTTAAGCACATTTTTACTTCAGGGAGGATAAACAGTATCTTCCTCAATCAAATCTTGCTGGGCCTGGGAATGAAACGAAATTACTACCCCTGAATGGCTCCTGGGTAGCTGCTGTGAAATGAGTTGGGGGGTTTTAGTGCAATTCTGCTTGGACAGATAATCATCACACAAACCTCCCACTCAGTTGTCACAATTAGCACCTCTGCTGGCCGTCTTCATTCCCAGGAGAAGCCAATCAGAAGTGGTCCCTTCCAAACATGGCTGCAGCACACTGGCAAGGAGAGGGCCGTGTGGGAGGTGAGAGCCTGCATGGAGCTGCTGGTGCTGTCCCATCTCTCAGGCTGGCAATGTGGCATCTCTCACTAGCACTAAATTCACTTCAGAAAAGCAGAAAAGACCTACAATGGCCAGTTCTCTAAAACCCTGTACATTAATTTTAAAAAATCAATTGGAAAAAGAAAATTATAGTACATACATACCTGGTATATCTGGGACAATTAGTAAAAAAATCTACTAGGCAGGCCAACAGGTAGGTCTCTGAAAAATGAAGAATAGATATTCATAAGCTATAAGTGAGATAATTAAAATCTGTTTATCTCCCTTGAGCAAAGACAAATGATCATGGAAAGAAGGGGAGACATCAGTATATGTAAGCATAGAATGAATCTACCTGGTAGGTTGAATAGTGTGTTCAGAATGTAAAATCTTTCAGTGTCATCTCGTTGAATAAATTTATTTGGATACTGCTCTCTAGTTTCTGGTCTGAAAGAAAAAAAAAATTAACCGACATTCAAAAATAATATAAATCTGAGACGTATTCATCATTCAAAAATTAATTCAAATATTTTGGTGGCTATATGCAAGGTGGGGTTCCAAATAATACACATGGGAAACTCTGAAAATGAAGAGGCTCACTCACTGTTTCAGCCCCTAAAATATTCTCAGTCTGGCTAAGGGAGGGAGTCGCACACACAGACAGTTGTACAGGTCCAAAACTGAAACTCCAGTACTTTGGTCACCTCATGCGAAGAGCTGACTCATTGGAAAAGACTCTGATGCTGGGAGGGATTGGGGGCAGGAGGAGAAGGGGACGACAAAGGATGAGATGGCTGGATGGCATCACTGACTCAATAGACGTGAGTCTGAGTGAACTCTGGGAGATGGTGATGGAGAGGGAGGCTTGGCGTGCTGCGATTCAAGGGGTTGCAGTCAGACACGACTAAGCGACTGAACTGAACTGAACTGAAAACAGAACTGCCCCAGAAAGGTGCAAAGAGCTATGAGAAAACAGAGGAAGGGGAGACAGACCATTTCAACTTAATGGGTAGAGAAAACGGAATGTAGAGAGGAAAACCTAGAAGAATCCGTGAAAGTCATGGCATATGAGCTGATCCTTAAAAGCTAAACAGCCCAATCCAGAAACTAGTCAAATTCAAGCGGAGAAAGGGGAACAGAAAAATAAAGCTAGAAAGATGAATTGAGGCAATCATGCTATTGTTTTTATACATTTTTTATCTGAGCTAAATTATAAAAGTATTAAACTAGTAGGAGTATTAGGATAAAATGGAAAAAGAAATGTCATGGGTTGCAAAAAACGGCTACAAATCTTTCCTATCCCTTAGTAGTGTGACTTTGCAGTTTCTCCAATTAAGAGGCACAGTCTCTCTCTCTATCCTTGAATACAGGCTTGAGTAACAGAAAACGGGATCCAAGAAGACTTGGAAAACACTTGTGCATTAGGGCCAGGGTACTCCTGCTGGAGAATAACAGGCCCCATGCAGAAATGAGGTGCCCCTGCCAACAGGCTGCCCACTGTCAGACATGTGCATGAGGCCATTCTCAATCAGCTGAGCGATTCTGGAATTGCTCAGCTGACTCAGAATTTTGACCTAAATCAAATGGCTACTAGTTTAAGCCACTGAGTTTTGAAGTCATTTATTATACAGCAAGAACTAACCCCAGTCCATGGGGTCGCAAAGAGTCGCACATGACTGAGCGACTGAACTGAAGAACCAACTGACACAGACACATAGGCCTGGGAGATCAGTTAGGGGCTCCTGCAGGAGTCCAGCTGAAAGCGTGACGGGCATGGGCATGTCCTAGAGTGGGCGCAAAGGAAATTAAAGAGAAGAATTACTTAAGAGGGATTGCCAAGGTGAAAAGAACAGGCAATTGAACAGATGTGGTAGACGAGGGACATAGAGCTGAACATGATAATTCTTACACTAAGGTGTCTCTGAGAGGGTGGTGGTAACATTAACTGAAACATAAAAACTAGATAAAATACAAGAGGAGTTTTATTTTGGATACGTTAACCTGAAAGTAAACATTTTTATAGGCAAAAGAAACAAAGGTCAAGAACTTAAAACTGGGATTCAAATTTGAGAGGTTGCTGTGATCATCTACCTACAGGTTAACAGATGCAGTCGGGTAGACTATTAGAGCAGAAGAGGCTACTTAAGAGTGTAGAGAAAGAAGAGAAGACTGTCGAGGGCCACAGAGGACATTCAGAGTTTAAAAGAAAAAGCCAGTGAAACAAACAGAAATTGTTAAAGATGCACGAGAACCTTGAAGAGTGAAATAAAACACTGCAAGAAGAGGAAGGGGACAGTATTAATTATTACAGAGAAAACAAACAGGAGAAAAACGAAAATGTAACAATGCACAATCCTCACAATGAATATATGAAGATTAACTAATTTAAATAAAGGACATCAAAATTAAATTTCATACTCAGGATAACTTGGGTAATGTTTGTTAACTACAAATGTCATACACTCTACTTAGGAATATAAAATCACACTGGTTCCCTGTCCTAGTCAGCATTCTGAAATAAGAGTTCCCAATGAAGAATAACTTTGTGGAGTATGATATCTTCTAGTCTTCCAAGATTTTCTGTAATGAAAATTAAAGCAGAAAGGAATAGTAATGATATACTTTCCTCAGTCAGGTTTAGTAAGATGACATTGTCCTCTTAAATATCTTTCCCTATTCCCTTCATCATTTAAGAGTAATTCCTTTACATAAGGAAACTTAATCATTAGGCAATTAGAACCCAAACTGACTTATAAATACAGTTAGCAATTACATTTTGTTTAAGTGTCAAGTCATGCTAGTATACATTTAAAATGAAAACTGACTCACGGAGAGGTAATATATTATAAAAGAAGGGATGCTTGACTTAAAGTTAGGAAGAAAACAGAGTTCAGTATTGCTAACTATCTGTGACCCACAGAATAAAGATTTGACCTCAACATTATCCTAATCTAAAACTTTAAAAGCCTTTACTATTGCCTGAAAAGAGGTTCCAACTCATAGGCAAGGCATGTAAGGTGTTGCTTGGTGGAGCCATAATTTTTCTTCCAACTTTGTTTACCACTATATTTCAATAATTATCTCCGTTTCCATCCATCTTCATTCTGGCCTTCTCCATGGGCTTTCTAAAGACTGTACAATGCTAAGTACTGTTTGAATGATTCTGCATGTAACTCATAAATGATTTATTTCTGAAACAATATTAAATATATTTCCAAAGAAGCTATTTGGAAATTTTATTGGCTTCTTTGGTGGGGGGAAGAAAGGTCTGTAGATCTTGAGTCAGTAAATCTAATTGTAATTCTAACATACAGAACTGCTTCTCTTTCTTTTCTTCTCTATCTCCCACCCAATAACACAAAAATCCCTCTTCAGGAATTCATAAACAGAACCTTGGTTCATCATCATTGGGATTCTGAATTATAGTGACAACATCCATACATAAAAGAGTCTGGGTTTCTAGTACCATCTGCAGTCACTTCACCTTCTAAATCCTGCCTTTTGATATTCATGAACTTGAACAAATCCCTCAGAGAGAAATGGTGAAAGAAAGGTAGATATAACTACTGGTCTAATCAGATGTGTCAAAGTAGGGTGTTTATTCCATACTGTCCTCACAGTGTATACCTGGAAATCACTGAGCCTGTGTAATGCTGGCTGAAGACTTAATGGATGATTTAGTTCCAAATAGGGCCTGATGGGTACCTCAGATTTAAAGGGAACTCTGGTACAGTTTCAGTTAGTGTCTCTTATCACAAAAAGGTATTTACCAAAAAGACATTGTTTATTTAACAAATTTCAGTGTAGACTGTGTGGTTTTTACTATTTTGCTGTTGAAAATAAATAACAGACTGATACTTAACCCATATTGGTTTTAAGAGTTGTTCTGACCCTAATAGTGTCAGTGGTAAATTAAGTGCTTTAATAGTAGAGAAAACATATAATTGTAAAGCCACAATTACAGAAATTGTCAAACTGGGGTATTGTGATTTTTAAAGAAAAAATTTGAGATGTTTCACAAAAGACACTAGACACTAAATTTTATCTGCTGTTTATTATGAGGGTGGAGAGTCCAAATTAGTAAGACTAGTGGAAATATGCTAATTATGAAAATAAAACTTATTTGTTTCAAATAGTATCACTCTGTATTCATTTTAACTCCATGTTTAAAAAAATTTAACCACATAATCAAATACCTAAAGGTATACATTAGAATTTTAAAATTAATATATTAGCTGTTAAAAATCTTAGTCATTTACATTGCTGTAGTTTTAAATTTTTCAAAGCACTTTATGTACATACCTCTTCTGAGCAGCTACCTGAGAACTGTATTAAAAAGGAGAAAATAAAAATCTTAGAATTTCAAATAAGTCAAAGCCACTACAGTTTTTTGGGCAAGTTTCAAGATTAGCTTTGTTGGATGCTATATAATTTTAGAAGGCACTTAATTTAAACAAAATGTAACTGCTAACTATATTTATACATCAGTTTGGGTCCTAGCTGTCTAAAAAATAATTGTTAAGTATTCTTATGTAAAGAAATTGCTCTTTAATAATGAGGAAATAAGAAAGTATATTATACTGGGGAAGATAATGTCATCTTCATATTGTTTGACTATAAAAACACTAGAAAGAGTTTAAAGGTTCTTTGTACTCACCCCCTTATGAAGTTAAATCCATGTGCACAGACCAAGAGGTTTCCATAGGCATCAACTTTCAAAAGATTTCCATACAGTGTATCAAATACTAGTCCCCTATGTGAAAATGAAGATATCACCAATCATACAAAGTAATAAAGGCAATGATCTAACATAGTATTTACTCAATCACCACAAATTAACCTTTACCTTATTCAAGTTTTATGGTGGCTCAAGTATGTACCCAAAAATACATACCCTAGAGGGTAAAGTGAGTGAATAAAGTCTTAAAAACGAATCCCAGAGCAACTAACAAATACCTAACTCTGTCCAGATGAATAATCACAACTGTTTTGTGTGAGAGAGCTTAATCAAACAAGGTGTAAACAATAATTTCTCTGAATACAGCTGGTTCTGTTCTGAAACAGAGCTTCTTTTTATTCCCTTGGACAACTGAGCTGGCTTCTATTTCCCTCATAGACACTTCTCGCGCAGCGTGAGGTGGCCTGCGGTTCCCCTGGGACGGAAGTGCATTCCGCTGCCCGGTGAGAAGTGAAGAGTCCTTCCCAAGCCCACCTGTCCAGTCCGTCGTATCTCGCCCCAGGACTTCTGTGAGAAATGTTGTGAGCCTGTCGGGCTCCTTTCCATGGGGTTGCAAAGAGTCAGACACGACTGAGCAACTAAGCACACATGGGACATATACAATGGCATCTCAAAATAAGCCTCATCTTAACCTCAAATCTTTCTTATCAAATCCAGAAATGGAAACTGCCAAGAAGGCTCCTGATTACCAAGTTAAATATATTAGCAAAACATGCTATTAGCAAAACAAAATATATTAGCAAAACTCCCAACAGTGTAAGGGAGGAGCATCTGCAATTACTGACCATCAGTTTAATATAATCCCTCTTCTCATAAATTTGTTGTTGTTGTTCAGTTACTACATTGAGTCCAGCTCTTTTGCAACCCCATGGACTGTAGCCCACCAGGCTCCTCTGCTCATGAGATTTTTCCAGGCAAGAATACTTGAGTGGGTTGCCATTTCCTTCTACAGGGGATCTTCCCAACCCAGGGATAGAACCTGAGTCACCCACATTGGCGGGCGGATTCTTTACCACTGAGCCACCAGGGAGACCCCTTCTCATAAATGGACCTTCTTTAACAGCAGTGAACTAAGTTCAAAGTTCATATCAGGAACACAAAAGATATGGTGTACATAAAAGGTCATGATAATTTCAGAAAACCAACCCCCAAAATCCCAAAGACCTTTTGATGTTTTGTTGCATCTTTTTGTCTGGGGAATGGCGTTGGTTAGGGATACATTTGGAATTATTAATTTGGGGGACAAAATGATGGGTTTTAATCCAAAAATAATCTTGGAAAATTACCTGGTAGGGAATGTAGAGTCATATGCAAAGCTGAGAAGTTCCTGAGGATAGCCAATAGAAACTAATCTCTCCACGGTAAGCTCAAAGCCAAGGGACTCATACTCCGGGGACTTGTACACTGCACAAAGAGGAGGTTCTCATTAGAACACAGCCAATTAAAATGGAAGGCAAACAAGCGAATTTCTACTTTCCCAATTCCTCTCTCCTACTAAATTTGCCATTTTTCTTCTTTTCCTTCAAACTCCGTGCTTTGTACTGCCCCACGTAACTGCAGAACTCAACTGTCAGTCCGTGGAAACAGGTCATGTTAGGACAGGAGAAGCAGCAACAAGATGAATTATCAGGCATTTCAGGTTTTTCCTTCTTGGGAAACCTGATCCAATCATTGTTTCCTCTTTATTCTCTTACACCCACAATCTAAAGGGGGGGGGGGGCGGGAAATGTAATATGCACAGCTGTGGTATTAACCATGGGAATATAACTAATATAAAACTACATAGAGAGGTCTATATAAGTTGAAGTCCTCATTGATGTACATGACTGGTATAGGAATCCTTCAAAGCTATATTTTTTAAAAAGACTAGTCTATTTTTAGAATTACTATCTGGCTTAGGAGTTGCCTTAAACTCCAACCAGCATAATTCTATTTGCTAGGATTTACATGTTTTCTTTATCAGTACAATGTCATAGCCATTGAAATTGCATTTTACAAATTATTAGTGCTAAAACAACCATAAAAAGACATGTTTAAGACAAGGAAGTCTGAATATGAATTGGGAATCAGACATTGAAGAATTATAACTCATTTATTAGCCCTGATTATGGAAGAAAGAATATGTGCACATATGTGTGTGTGTATATATATGTATATATTAATGTTATATATATACACCTCCTTATCTGCCAGAGAACAATGAGCTTTTACAGGTGAAGTAAAATAGATTTTGGAATATAGGGGTTTCTCTCAAATATAATGTATGTCTGAAGTGTTCTATAATGAAAATCCTTTTCAGAATCATCACTGCTGCTGCTGCTGCTGCTAAGTCGCTTTAGTCGTGTCTGACTCTGTGCGACCCCACAGATGGCAGCCCACCAGGCTCCCCCATCCCTGGGATTCTCTAGGCAAGAACACTGGAGTGGGTTGCCATTTCCTTCTCCAATGCATGAAAGTGAAAAGTGAAAGCGAAGTCGCTCAGTCGTGTCCAACTCTTAGCGACCCCATGGACTGCAGTCTACCAGGCTCCTCCATCCATGGGGATTTTCCAGGCAAGAGTACTGGAGTGGGGTGCCATTGCTTCAGTATAAAGAAAATGTTGCTCCTTTAAACAGCTTTCTTCTAAAATAAAAGATGTAAGTAGACATTCTTCCATCAGTTTTCTAGGAGCAGGTAAGCCATATTAAAAATTTAAAAATAAAAAACACCTGCGATATTGCTAACTGCCAAATGAGGCCAAAAAAACTCCCCAAACATCCTATTCTTATGTCTCATAATAATGAAACTATTACTATAGTTCTTCTATCTACAATTAACATATAGCCTATGGCTCAAATGGACTCTTCATTCTAAGTAGTCTGCCTATCCAATTTAGAGTTAATATTTTAATGAGTATGACTCAACTTTCCCTTTCGAAAACAATCCTTTACAATATTTCTGGAAATACATAAAATGGTAATTCTGGTTGCCTCCAGAAGGGAGCTGAGTAGCTAAGGCACAGGAGAGGAAAACAGACTTTCGTGTACCTTCTTTTGTACCTTTAAAACTTGTAATATGTTAATACATTTATCTATCCTTTTTAAATTGAAATTTTAAAAAACAAGGTGAGCTTTCAAAATCCTTCAATAAACCTTTATCATATTAAAAAGCCTACAAATTTTAAGGTCCTTTAGGAGATGCTTAAGTCTCAGCTCACCAGAAAAATGTCACAAGAAGCTGTCATTTCTTCTGTGGAATGATGATTTCATGCTAACTCTGGCTAACATTTTCAAAACTGGCTATATTTTTCTCCTCCTCTCAATTCCAGCGCCATCCTCAGCCATCCCTCTCCCCAAAAACTTTTTAAATCCTCAGGCCTGGAAGATGCACACTGTTGTAAAGGAAGTGCTATGTATATACACATGCAAACAGAACAAGAGCTGGTGCATTATCACAAAAACTAGGAAAGCATGGTATCCGTTGATGTCAATTTGAATTATTTTGAGAATATAAAATAATATCTCACCCCCCGTGCTTCCGCCTCAACTGAAAGTAAATTTCATTTTAACAATATTTTCCAAAACAAAGATTATTTCTCAATCTTATCAAAGCCCCACTTACTTCAAACAACATTTTATTTAATGGAACAAAATTCCTACATAGCAAAGTCATTTGCATAATACACTGACACTTATTCTCATAGGATTTGGCCCATATAAAATGCTTTCAATTATTAAATTTTCATACAGATAATTTGCTGGATATGCCTTAAGAACGGGAGACAGGAACAAAAGTTAATCATCCCCACTGATTACCTCTAAATGAACAATTTTCCCTAAAGAAGTGATGAATAAGTAATATTCATTAAAATCTATTTCTATGAGGCAATTTGGACTGAAACCCAAATCAATTTATTGAGAATTTTTAGTGAAAAAAAATGTGGGAGGCTAGAGAACACAATTTCCCATTTTGCCACCACAATGAATAGAATAGCAGAAACTAAACAACATACTCCTATCACGTTTGCGTTTATTCCAGGGCAGAACTTCCAAATGACTGTCTAGAAATTCCACCTACTCAAGTCAATACTTCAAATTTCCTTTCTCTCAATGAGTTTAGGATGCTTCCAAAAAATATACTGTGTTTTCCCCAATTGCTTTTAAAGTTGCATGACAAGTACAAACATCAGCTGAAGCCAGAATTTAGGTTTTCCTGAGTCTCATCCAAAGCTTTCCATGGCGGCATATTAAAAATGAATTTCTAGACTGCACAGGCCATCGAAGTTTAGGCTTGGGTTTGAAACACACTACTCTCCCTCCGGTTTCTTTCAACTAGTCCAAAATGAACTGTTCTATTCACAGATGGGAATGGATTTAGCAAAGAGAGTCCAAGTTCCACTCTGACAACACTATCTATTTCACTAAGTTCGATGTTAATCAGTAAGACCTACAAGCTATTGACATTTTCTCATAAGCTTCCTGGATAATCATTTCAGTAACATGAACTCCCGGGTCACTAAATCATCTGCTAGAGGACTATACACTACAACCAGAGCTGGAGAAGCAGAACTGCAGCCGCACAGAGCAGGAATCTGGATGTTTGGTCCCAAGTGTCCCCTGAGGATAATTACAATCTGTTCTGACCTGGTGGCAAAAATGACTACTCTTGAAGCCTACATAGTACCATCATGCCTCAAATGAATAAATAAACGAAAAGCAAAATTCCCTTTTCAGTCAACCAGGCACTTCAAAGCCAGCCTTGACATCTGTGGGTAACCATATGTATCACCTCAGACTTAGAGCTCTATATGCCTCTCCACAGCTGCAAAGGCTCTAATTTCAATTCCTCTGGCAAAACTGGCAAGTAAATGATGCACAGCTTCAAACTCAGTTCTTATAACTGACTTACAAAACACAACCAATAGCTTCAGGCGTAAACATAGCCTTACACATGCACTGCTTATTTCTTCTTCAAGAAGGTCCTCAGGCCTATCCTAATTTACCCAATATCCAGAGACAAAGGAAGAGGTTATTTTAAGGGCCAGAGTCCAAAAGAGAGGCCTGCTTCAGGCACCAGGGCAGCACACAGTGTTCTCAGGTTACGTAACCAGACTATAAAGAGAACAACCAAAGCTTTGAGAGCTGAAGCTACTGAGAGCATTTGAAGATACTCTTTACTCCATAATCTGCGAGAGAGAACAACAGTTCTTCCAGAAGTATCAACTGCCTGTTGTGGGGATGAAAGCTGTGGGCTCTGTTCTGAGTAGATTTTGTTCATATAAGATCAATCTACATTAGAGGAGACAGTCCCTTTGGATGAGCCAAAAACTTTCTGCAGGGAAGTCTGAAACTCTCATGCAGTTTTTACCTTTGCCACCAAGACACACTGGGTGATAGTTTAGAGATTTTAGAAAAAAGGAAGGGCAAACCTCTACAGAGGTTCCAGCCTAGCAGAATGCTGCTGCCAAAATGAGAACTCACATGAGGCAGACGCAGACGCAGAGTGTGTCACTCCAGTCTTGAAGGAGTTACACTGGCTCTCCTGTTAAAAAACAAAACAAAGCAACAAAACAAAACAAAAACAAAAACTGGTTTTAAAACTGTTGTGTTGGGCTGGAACAGAGAGATACCATTTGGAAACTGGTATTAATAGGAGTTACTACCTCCTATTTAGAAGCCTCTGACCATCACTAAAATTCATCTAATTAGCCATAACAAGAGAATTGAAGATAAGCTTAAGTATTATACATTATTTAACTTTTCTTATACCCTAAGCCTAGAATACAAGCCTGATCCTGAAATGTTAAGTCAAAAGACAAATAGAAAAATAAATTTCTTTTGTCTTAGTTTATTTTTTCTGCTACATTTCAGGTTTATATGCCAAAACTGAATACAACTGGTAAACAGAGTTTAAAATTGAACTACAGTAGGTGAAACAGACCAATAAAGAATACAAGAGTAAACCAGAGCAGTCTCATCTCACTTTAAAGTGCTCATTTAAACAAAGTCTGCTTGTACCTAACAACCCACTTTTCTACCCTTCCAGCACCTAAATTTGTAATCTTGATACAGGTAAGAACCAACTTCCCCTATTCAAAATCTAACTTGATGTCCAAATATGGAACAGAAGGGACATTTTTTTTGATTCTGTGAATGGATATTTGCCCTTGGTAAATGGAGTCATATTATTCTATTTTTTAAAAGTTAAAGAAACTACCTAGTCTAGTAAAATAACTGACTTGAAGATACGTAAATCCTTTCAAGATATTGATAAATTTAGGATATGAATTATGTTTAAGTTATAGGGTGTTATTTTCCCTAGAGACATTTAGGTTTTTGAAAACATATGGTTAGATTCCTCCAACTTCTGTATTTTTTGTGAAAGGGAGATGGTACTAATTGGAACAGCAAAATGACCAAATGCAATGTTGAGAATTTCTAAAACTATTACAACTAGGAGAAACAAATACTACCAATCATACTATGAAAAGCAAATATCCAACACAACCACTCAAGAACAGTTATTTGCTTTTACGCTGCTATAAATGTGATCAACATTAACATTCTTTATTTAGGCTACATGATCTTGGTTCTCTGAGCTAACTAGGAAAGGTAATAATTCACATTTTCATTAAGGAAACTTTAAATTAAATCTATCCATTCTCATATAAACAAATACCAGAGAGCCTTTTCTATTTTTCACAACTATTTGAAAGCCCCAACACGCTATCATAGACAGTCAAAACTTTTCTAACCTATGAGATCGTAAGTGATCTAAAAAAAATGAAAAATTCTAAAAACTACCTCAATTTTAAAGTACCTAAAATCCAAAAGCTAGGAAAACCAACTCCAACATGGCTAAATATGTAAGTAAGTGAACAAGTAGAGTCTGAAAGACTGTCAATCTCAATTCATTGCCAATGCAAAATTAAATGGTAATTAAAAGATTTGTTTAAAAAGTTATTAAGAAATTAACAGGGTATTTATTTTAAAATAAAATGAAAAAAATTACCTAACTCAAATTTTCCCCTCTGAGAACCTATATGCTTAGTAGGAATGTGTATTTAGACTAAATTTTTCATTTTAAACCAGGAAAACTGGCATTTTTTGAAATAATGACTTTAAACACCCTCTTTAACCAAAGAAGATGCTTGTTAATTTTTTTAAAAAAGAGAGAAATAGCTACTATATAATTTTTCCCTCAAGTAAGAATAGATCATCACACTCAAATGCCTGTACTTGAAGTTAGAAGAATGTAACAGACATCTGTATGCTTACTGTATACAGGTATTAGATGCTGAGAACAGAAAACAATTTATAATCTTAGGCCTGAAGGAGATCACAGTGTAGCACAATTAGATTTTTATAATAAATTTTAGAAGATCTACAACACAATGTGACTGAGGAGGTACAGAAGGACAGACACGGGGCCAATCAGCCCAGTCCAGGAAGTCTTCTTTAAAAAAATATGTGTGATTTACTCAGGCTTACGTGGATAATTCATTTTTATAACTAGTATCTCAAGGTACTACAAAATTTACCAAACTTTCTGAGCTTCACATAACATGTTTCAAACACCTCTGTCAGGGTCAGGCAAGTGAATTAATGTGCAAAATGGTCTAAGTGCTGGTGTAGATCTTGGCATAAAGGGTGAAGGAGCTGTCAGCTATAGCTGACTTCCCTGTGGGAATGAAAGTTAAATGCTGCCATTTAGGTGATAACACTCAGCCTAGATTTTTACTTGGAATCTGCCAATTTTTAGCTACGGACTCAATTTAGAAAACCAACAAACTCTGAGCCAAACTATGGTCTGTGGTTTCAGTTGTGCCCATGGGCCACTAGTGTGCAACCTCCAGTGTACACTTTAGATCAGATACTTTCACATAAGTTCTCTCATCTAACTGAAATGTTTCGACTTCCTCTTCAAAGAGTCGTCTTTTTTTTTTTTTTTTTTTGTCTGCACCACACAGCTTGTTGGATCTTACTTTCCTGATGAGGGACTAAACTTGTGAATCGGCCCTTGGCAGTGAAAGCTCAGAGTCCTAATCACTGGACCACCAGAGAATTCCCCTCTTCAAAGAGTCTTAAAGAAATAGAACTTAGGTACTTAATGAATTGGAAGTCCAGGTGGAAATAAATTCATTCTTCAACAACCACAGAATATCCTAGATAATGTTATTCTATTTATCTCAGGAAAAAACTGAGTCAAAGTCACTCAGGGAGTGAAAGTCTGAGTGAAACTTGCTCAGTGGTGTCTGACTCTTTGCAATCCCATGGACTATACAGTCCACGGAATTCTCCAGGCCAGAATACTGGAGTGGGTAGCCATTCCCTTCTCCAGGGGATCTTTCCAACCCAGGGATCGAACCCAGGTCTCCTGCACTGCAGGTGGATTCTTTACCGTATAAGTCACAGGAAAAATTGAGGGGTGGATTAAAAAAAGCTTAGGAAATAAAGGAACCTTTACTGTAGTCACTTGATTTGGTCCCCCACCACAATGCTGAACAATTATGTCGTTAACAAATGTAATTATCTGAATCTAATACCTTCACAAACGACTGTGAAATCAAAGAAGTATTCCCAGTGATTGAAAGAAACGGTCATCTCATGGTCTGCCTAGGTAACCAACTTTCAGAGTTCCCTGACCCAGCAGGTTTTATCTATAAGGTTTAACCTAAATCTTCCCTACACAGCTTAACTCTGTTATCATTTGTCCTATTCTCAGTGGTCATTATCCCCATGATAAAGTAAACATTCAGAGAATGTGTAAGCAGAAAAGAGATAATGAATCAGAGAGAGCTATTGTTAGGAATACTTTAAAAACAAACTTCTCCATGTTGAAAATGGCATGCGATTATTTTTTTAAATTCATTTTAGTAATTTTACTGATGCAGCTAGTATTATATGATGTTTATTCACACAGAAAAATCTGACTTACATTTGAATGTCTTTATGCTTGGCAATGGAAGACAAAGACCATGAACACTGAAAATGAATTATTTCTACACTATGTAATACAGAGATGAAACTGGGTTTTATTAAGCAATCTTTTCAATTCCCTAATGATCTAGGGAATTGGTCCACAGGGTCGTAAAGAGTTGGACATAACTGAGCAAACTGAATTGAGCTGAACTGAATGATCTAGGAACAAACCACATATTACCGCAATTCAGAGGTGAATCTAAATTTTAGTGAAAACTCTGCTGGGATATAGAAATGACAGAAGCGAAATCCATCAAAGCTTGGAAATGACGTGTAGTCACAGATATATATTTATTGATATCTATCTATCTATAAGAGGGCTGCCTAAAAGTAATGTGGGCTTCCCTGGAGGCTCAGTGGTAAAGAATCCAACTCCCAATGCAGGAGGCGCAGGTTTGGTCCCTGGGTCGAGAAGAGAAGGAAATGGCAACCCACTCCAATATTCTTGCCTGGGAAATCCCATGGACAGAGGGGCCTGGTGGGTTACAGTCCACGGGGTTGATAAAGAGTTGGACACGACTTTAAACAATAACAGAAGAAATGTATAAGCTTAACACAGGTTAATATACATATAATATAAATCTATATCTAAAAATCATAGTTTTCAGAGTATATATCTCAATTAATACAAAGAATTTTAACCACAAGAAGAAAATGCACTGGAGTATTAAATAGTATTTCTTTTTTAATTCTTTCCTAACATACAGAGACCACCTCAAAAGTATGCTTAGCTGGAGAAACAGTATTTCATTTCCTGAGGGAGACAGTGTAAGAATTCTTAAGTTTAAGAAAAAAGCATTAAGAGGAGCTCAAATAAAGATTATACTCTCAAAAAGAAATAAAAAGACTAAAAAAGACCTTAAATTTAAAGGCCCTTTTAAATATAGTCACTTTGTTGGTATTTTGCCAGTTTCTTCCATTTGATTTTTAAATTTAACTTTACTAAGGATATTTTTTAATCATACATAAAAGTAGAGAGAAAATTAAATGAACTACTTTAAACCCATCACCCAAGCTTTAACAATTATCACTATTTTGTATTCTTGTTTCATCTATCCTCCCTAATTTATTCTACCCCAATTGAGTTAACTTTTATTAGATGAAAAACTTTTTAAACTTATCTTTAACAGAACATTTAAATAGCACAAATGTACACAAGTATCAAGAGCTTCCTGGGTAACTCAAATGGTAAAGAATCTGCCCACAAAGAAGAAGACCAGGGTTCGATCCCTAGGTCAGGAAGATCCCCTGTAGAAGGGCATGGAAGCCCACTCCAGTATTTTTGCCTGGAGAATTCCATGGACAGAAGAGCCTGGCGGGCTACAGTCCATAAACTCACAAAGAGTCAGACACGACTGAGCGACTAACACACACACACAAGTATCATACATACGCACCTACAGAATTATTCCATTACCTAGGTCAGGTGATCCTTTAATTACAGTTTAAACCTCCTTTCCATTTACAGGCCAATGAAGAACAGTCTTTTTATTAGCAGTAAGTTATAATAAAACCCTTCCAAATTAAGGATTGCTCAGAAATATTTTAACTATACTATGGTTATCAATTTTATAGTCTTGATGAGAAAATAATTCTACCAAAAGCACTGATCTTTTAGTATGATAGGACTGGCTTAGTATTACCATGCATTAATACTCTCAGGAAATCAGAGTTAACATATAGGCTGATATGTTGGGCGGAACAAAATAAAACAGTATAAACGTGTGAGAAAAATTTTAAACTGGGATGCCATCAACAATAGCTCAGTTTAAAAAAAGAATAGCTTAAATCAGTTAAAGAAACAAACTAATAAAGTATTTCTACTAGTTGGATCAATAAATCCTTTATTAAAAAGGATCAATAAATCTATTCCAAAGTAGTTCTCCCTAAAAGACAACTACCCCCAAAGAAAAGAAAAACCAAAAAATCTCTAAAACAAAACAATCCCAAAATGAAAACAATCAAACTGTATTATGCCTTTTCCCCCATTCTCTCCCTAAATAATGCCTTTTAAAGGCAAATGTAGTAAAACTTACTCATCAAAATGAGACTTTTCTCATTCAAAATAACCACTCCATAGCAATATATACTTACTCCAATAATTCATTACTCAAAACATATCTGAAATAGTTTCAAAATTACTTTCAGAGTTGACAGTATTTTGTTCTAGATATATATCTCCCTGGTGATATGTTTTCATCAACAAATGATGAATTTAATTTAAGGTGATGGGGAGGCAGTTATTGAGAGCAACCAGTGATTAAAAGGGAAATTCAAACTGGGTTAAAAAAACAGGTGGGTGCGGAGAGCTTCTCTGGTAGTCTAGTGGTTAAGAATCCACCTTGAAACGCAGGGGACACTGGTTTGATCCCTGGTCTGGGCAGATCCCACAAGCCTCAGAGCAACTAACTTGAGCGTCACAATTACTGAGCCCATGCACTACAACTACTGATGCTTCCATGCCTAGAGCCCATGCTTTCCAACAGGAAAAACCACTGCAATGAAAAGTCCACGGACCACAACTAGAGAACAGCTCCCACTCACAGCAACTAGAGAAAGCCCATGCACAGCAGTAAGACCCAGCACAGCCAAAAAGTATAAAAAATAAATATTAAAAAGCAAAATAGGTGTGACTACTTGAAGCGATGA
Source organism: Ovis canadensis (assembly GCF_042477335.2). Lineage (NCBI taxonomy): Eukaryota > Metazoa > Chordata > Mammalia > Artiodactyla > Bovidae > Ovis > Ovis canadensis. Next base: position 39,131,912 of record NC_091266.1, read on the forward strand.
AGTAGATTTTCTTGTGGGTTTATAAACTGGCTATGGAAACAATCCCAAAAGAATTCCTAAAATTCTAAGAAATAGCCATATTACAGTAATTTTTCTCTAATCAGGTGACTTTATGAAGGATAATACGTATTTGGAAGCATATCTTCTTGTGGACATTCTTTTATAAAAATCAGTCTTTTGACCCATTTTATATGTGTTTAATTTTGCAAGTCACTTCAAATCTCTTCTGGGGGTTTAGATAAAAGTAAATTTTATTGCTTTGTACGTAACAAACCTTCCAGCTATGTAAACCGATTAAACCATAGGCCCTGTCAAGTACAGCTTATTCTAACTGGACCTTTGATACAAATCACTGTACTTGAGTACTAAATTATCACTTCTCATCTTCACAATTCTTTTTTTGGGTTGGGTCCTCATAATATAGTCTAATTAGATTTTTATTTTGCTTGTTTTATGAGAGTGTTTTCCAACTTACTTTTACTAATAAATTTATCAACTAGCATCCTTGTTTTTTTCTTTTATGAAAACGGATCATCTCTATTTGGAGAAAGGTTTCCCTCCCTCCTTTTATCTGTAACCCTAGTTTCTCTATTCACTCAGTTTTATCCCCCTTTTCTACTGTTTCAGAAGAAACAAGGATCAGAAAACCACCTTCAAAAGTTCTTTTGGAAAAAAAAAAGAAATTCTCAGGGGAGAAATGAATGCACTTTACTTATCAAACTACAACCCTAGTTTATAAAAATAAAACTTTTTTTCCAATAAATGCATTCCTTTAAGAGACCCTGTTGTCACACTAAGAACTTCAGATTCATCCAGTTTATACCTATCCACAATTAAGTTCAACTCAGCTGATGTTTCATAATAATTTCATTCAGCACTGTCGAACCTCATCCTTCTTTAACAAGAGGTGCTGAAGCACAGGCAAGTTTACATTGTCATATGTTTCACTTTTTAAAAAAGTTCTCTCCCTGCAAATATGGTCAAATGATTGACAAGAATGTTAAGTCCATTTAGCGAGGAAACAGCAGTCTTCAATGATGTTAAAACTAGATGTCCACATGTGAAAGAATGAAGTTGGACCCTTACCTTATACCACACAAAAAAAATTATCTCAAAATGGATCAAAGATCTAAATGTTAAGAGCTAAAAATATAAAACATTTAGGACGTTTTCATTATATTGTATTTGGCAATGATTTTTGGATGTAAAAGCAGCAAAGTCACAGGCAACAGAAGAAAAAACAGATAGGTTAGTCTTCACCAAAATTAAAAACTTTTCTGCTTCAAAAGACACTATCAAGAGAGTGAAAAAACAACACACAGAATGAGAGACAATATTTGCAAATCATATACCTGAAAAGAGATTAACATCCAGAATATTTAAACAGCTCCTACAACTCAACAACAAAACAAACAACCCATTTAAAAATTGGACAAAGAACTTTAGATATTTCTCCAAATAAGGTATACATATGGCTAATAAGCACATGAAAGATGCTCAACATTACCAGTCATTAGGAAAATGCAAATTAAAACCACAATGAGATACCAACTCACACCCATTAAGAGAGCTATTATCAAAATAAAAACAATAGAAACTTGAAAATAACAGGTTTTGGTTAAGGATGCAGAGAAACTGCAACCTGCTGGCATGGCTGATGGCTGATGGCAACGTAAAATGGTGCTATCACTGTGAAAAACAGTGTGGCAGTTTCCCCAAAAGTTATACATAGAATTACCATGTGATTCAGCAACTCCACCCCAGGGTATAGACCGAGAATAAGTGAAGGCAAGGACTGAAGCAGATACTTGTACACCATTGCTCATAGCAGCATTAGTCACAGATGCCAAAGGTGGAAGCAACCAAAGTATCCACTGACAGACAGTGGATAACAAAATGTGGTATATAAAAATAAGGTAACATTATTCAGCCTCAAAAAGGAATGAAATTCTGAGATATGATAACACATGGATGAAATCTGAAAACATCACGCTAGGAGATATGCTGCTGCTGCTGCCAAGTCGCTTCAGTCGTGCCCGACTCTGTGCGACCCTATAGACGGCAGCCCACCAGGCTCCTCTGTCTCTGGGATTCTCCAGGCAAGAACACTGGAGTGGGTTGCCAATTCCTTCTCCAATGTGCGAAAGTGAAAAGTGAAAGTGAAGTCGCTCAGTCATGTCTGACTCTTAGCGACCCCATGGACTGCAGCCCACCAGGTTCCTCCGTCCATGGAATTTTCCAGGCAAGAATACTGGAGTGGGGTGCCACTGCCTTCTCTGCTAGGAGATATAAGCCAGACATGAAAAGACAAATATTCTACAACTCTACTATTTATATTAAATATCTAGAATAGGTAAGTTCACAGATACAGAAAGTAAATTAGAGGTTACAGGGGTTGAAGGGAGGAGGGAATGAAAAATTATTGCTTGATGGGTACAGGGCTTCCCTGATAGCTCAGTTCATAAAGAATCCACCTACAATGCAGGAGACCCTGGTCCAATTCCTGGGTTGGGAAGATGCACTGGAGAAGAGATAAGCTACCCACTCCAGTATTCTTGGGCTTCCCTGGTAGCTCAGCTGGTAAAAAGAATCCACCTGCAATGTGGGAGACCTGTATTCAATCCCTAGGTTGGGAAGATCCCCTGCAGAAGGGAAAGGCTATCCACTCCAGTATTCTGGCCTGGAGAATTCCATGGACTGTATATGGGGTCGCAAAGAGTCGGACACAACTGAGAGACTTTCACAATGGGTACATAATTTCTGTTTGGGATGACGAAAAAGTTCTGGAAATGGACAGTAGTGAAGGTCGCACAACACTATGGATGTATTTAATACCACTCAATTACACGATTAGAAATGAAAAAACGGCTGTTATGAATATTTTACCACAATTTAAACAAAGGGAGGGAAAATGTGCTCTACCTTGTTTGAGATGTCTTCAGGGACAGTCCACCAGTATTATATAATACTTCTTACTTTAGAATTATTTTCCTCACCCCTTTAAATGCTTCTAACGCCAATAAGCTTGGTAAGAATACACAATTGCTGACAGAGACATGATCTGAGTGCCCTGGACTTCAGTCCAAGCAAATACACCATGCAAATAACGTTCACTGAAATGTCAAGTGAGCTGAGTCAACTCCAGTGATAATAAAACAAGATCAGAGAGCATTGACTATGCCTGAGAGGATAGGATAAGAAACCAAAAGTCATGAGATGCTTCTGCAAGTAGCAGGATAATCTTCTGATTTACTGAGACCAAGAACTAGTTTATTTCTTCCCTGATGCTCCCAGTAGCTTCTTATTCTATCTTCCTTCCCCACTTTAGGCTTGTTAATGCAAAGTGATTAGGAATACGGGATTATTAAATTTCACCCCCAGTAGTTCATGATATGGTGTAGATAGGAGAGGAGGTCAGAAAAATCAAGAGTCTAAAACATATGTTCAATTTCTCCCAAGACTTTTTAATTGAAAAAAAAAAAAAAGCACAAGTTTAGAATTCTAACAATAAAATATTTATATAGTACTCTGAAGCTTTATTCTCTTAAGATTGCTTCTATTAATAAAAACTAAAGAAAAACTGGATAAAACTACAGAACTCACCCTTATCTTTGATGGATTCATTCCAAGAGCCCAACGGGATGCCTGAAACTGCTGCTGCTGCTAAGTCACTTCAGTCGTGTCCTACTCTGTGCGACCCCATAGAAGGCAGCAGGCTCCCCCGTCCCTGGGATTCTCCAGGCAAGAACACTGGAGTGGGTTGCCATTTTCTTCTCCAGTGCATGAAAGTGAAAAGTGAAAGTGAAGTCGCTCAGTCCTGTCCAACCCTTAGCGACCCCATGGACTGCAGCCTACCAGGCTCCTCCATCCATGGGATTTTCCAGGCAAGAGTACTGGAGTGGGTTCCCATTTCCTTCTCTGGCCTGAAACTGTGGACAGTATCAAAGCTTACATATACTATTTTTTCCCTATACATACATACCTCTGATAAAGTTTATAAATTAGTCACAGTAGGAGATGAACAATTACCACACAATTGCATTCATCTCACACGCTAGTAAAGTAATGCTCAAAATTCTACAAGCTAGGCTTCAGCAATGTATGAACCATGAACTTCCAGATGTTCAAGCTGGTTTTAGAAAAGGCAGAGGAACCAGAGATCAAATTGCCAACATCCTCTGGATAATGGAAAAAGCAACAGAGTTTCAGAAAAACATCTATTTCTGCTTTATTGACTATGCCAAAGCCTTTGACTGTGTGGATCACAATAAACTGTGGAAAATTCTGAAAGAGATGGGAAAACCAGATCACCTGACCTGCCTCTTGAGAAACCTATATGCAAGTCAGGAAACAACAGTTGGAACTGGACATGGAACAACAGACTGGTTCCAAATAGGAAAAGGAGTACGTCAAGGCTGTCTATTGTCACCCTGCTTATTTAATTTCTATGCAGAGTACATCATGAGAAACGCTGGGCTGAAGGAAGCACAAGTGGGAATCAAGATTGCCGGGAGAAATATCAATAACCTCAGATATGCAGATGACACCACCCTTATGGCAGAAAGTGAAGAAGAAGTAAAGAGCCTCTTGATGAAAGTGAAAGAGGAGAGTGAAAAAGTTGGCTTAAAGTTCAACATTTAGAAAACGAAGATCATGGCATCTGGTCCCGTCACTTCATGGGAAACAGATGAGGAAACAGTGTCAGATTTTATTTTGGGGGGCTCCAAAATCACTGCAGATGGTGACTGCAGCCATGAAAGTAAAAGATGCTTACTCCTTGGAAGAAAAGTTATGACCAACCTAGACAGCATATTCAAAAGCAGAGACATTACTTTGTCAACAAAGGTCCATCTAGTCAAGGCTATGGTCTTTCCAGCAGTCATGTATGGATGTGAGAGTTGGACTATAAAGAAAGCTGACCACCGAAGAATTGATTCTTTTGAACTGTGGTGTTGAAGAAAGCTCTTGAGAATCCTTTGGACTGCAAGGAGCTCCAACCAGTCCATCCTAAACGAGATTAGTCCTGGGTGTTCACTGGTAGGAGTGATTTTGAAGCTGAAACTCCAATACTTTGGCTACCTGATGCAAAGGGCTGACTCATTGGAAAAGACTGATGCTGAGAGGGATTGGGGGCAGGAGGAGAAGGGGACGACAGAGAATGAGATGGCTGGATGTCACCACCGACTCAATGGACATGGGTTTGGGTGGACTCCAGGAGTTGGTGATGGACAGGGAGGCCTGGCATGCTGCGGTTCATGGGGTTGCAAAGAGTCAGACACGACTGAGCGACTGAACTGAACTGAACTGAAGAGATGAATAATGATAACAAAATAGAACAATTATACCAATATACTGTAATAAAAGTTACATGATCCTTCTTTCTCAAAATATGTACAAATTTAATGCCTTTCCCATCTTAACTAAGCACTCATCACACAAACAGTAGCCAAAGTTTTCATGATTTTCTAGTTCCTTTTACACAATTTCATGAACAGAATATTCATTCTTACTATGGACCTTAGTAACCTTAGCATATGATTTTTTTTCCCTTATTGAGAATTTTTTCATTTAAAGGCTTCTCTTCAGCATATACACACTGCCAGCATCATTACTCTTGCTCTTTGGGGCCACTAATAAAAAATAAAGGTCACTTGAACACAAGCACTGTGATATCATGACAGCTGATTTAATAACTGAGAGGGCTACTAAATGACTAACAGGGAGGACACCCTGGACAGAGGGATGATTCATATTCTGGGTGGGAAGAAACAGGAAGGTATAAGAGTCCATAAAGCTACTCAGAATAATGTGTAATTTAAAGCTTATGAATTGTTTATTTCTACAATTTTCCATTTAAATATTTTCAGACCACAGTTGACTATGGGTAAATGAAGCCATCAAAAGTGAAACTGTTGATAAAGGGGCGACTACTGTATCTGTAGTTTAAGGATGAGGACTACATTTAGACGCCAGAGCAAGATGGATTTTGCTTTATGGAGAATTCCCATTTTGGGGAAAAAAGAAGGGTTATCTTCTATGTTTATGAACTTTTTTCAATTATTAGGTTCTTATCAAGAGGTGAGTAAATAATTTCTGTACCTCTGATAGCTGGGAGCAGCAAGAGAAATGGAAACTGACTTGGTTGTAAATTTTAGCTAGGAAGTGCAGTGGTAAAGAATCCACCTGCCAGTGCAAGGGTCTGGCAAGACCCCTTTGAATAGAAAATGGCAACCCCCTCCAGTATTCTTGCCTGGAAAATTCCATGGACAGAGGAGCTTAGTGGGCTACCATCCATCGGGTCATAAAGAGTCAGACACAACTGAGCAACTGAGTGTATACACGTGTGGGTCTTAAGTCAATGTACAAGCCACATACAAGTCATTTTACCTGTTGACTCTGGGGCCTTATTTGTAAAATGGAGCTTTGCTATTGCTGTTTAGTCACTAAGTCAAGTCAGTTTTTTACCGACCCCCTGGACTGTATCCACCAGGCTCCTCTGTCCATGGAATTTTCTAGGCAAGAATACTGGGGTGGATTACCATTTCCTTCTCCAGGGGATCTTCCAGACTAAGGGACTGAACCTGCAGCTCCTTCACTAGTAGGCAGATTCTTTACCTAGTGATTCCTATCTCAGAGGGTTGATGTGAGAATTAAAAGCTACACTGTATGTAAAGTACATTTCATAGCTCCTAATGAAAGTGAAAGTATTAGTGGGTGAGTCATGTTCGACTCTTTGCAACCCTATGGACTGTAGCCCACCAGGCTCCTCTGTCCATGGGATTCTCCAGGCAAGAATATTGTAGTGGGTTGCCATGCCCTTCTGCAGTGGATCTTCCTGACCCAGGGATCAAACCTGGGTTCCTGCACTGCAGGCAGATTCTTTACCATCTGAGACATCAGGGAAGTCCAAGGGTGACTTTTATTTGTGAAGGGCATTAAGTAAATATTAGTGAACCTTCCCCCACACCCCACTCCTACCCAAAAATGTTGTGCTACTCTCCCTTGGGATAAATTTCTGAAAACAATTCTACATATATAATTTTGATGTTAATTCTATGGAACTTACTGCATGTTTAAGTTTTTCATGCAACCCAAAAGTCAACTAGTTCTTTCCACTTAAAGGAGTCTTACTGTTTCAAAAAAGCAAATAACTCCCCTTGTACTTATCAGAAGCATATCAGTGATACCTCTGTCCTAAAGTAAAAATTTTAAGTAAGAACCTTTTCCCCGAAATCTATTTCTTCAATATGATCCTGCTAAGAAATAACCCTTCACTGAAAACACTGCTTAATTTCTATGGAAACATAATCTGATGCCAAATACTTTGTCATTAAGAATCTACTCAGAAAAGAACTTTAACTTTCTATTTTTTGTGATCATTGGCATTACTTAAGAAGAAAATTCAAAACAGTGATTAAATATTCCACTGTCAACATTTCAGGATTACAGGTTTCCCCACAATTTAGAGGAATATAAATGAGTTTAATTAATATTGATACTTTTCTCCTTAGAGTTTCCCTTATGCTCAAGTTCAGCATACTAACATTTTGGTATCACCAGTCAGAGCAAGAAAAGTACTTTCCCTGCATTTATCATTTTACATATATTCATTATTCCATTCAAACCTTATACCAATAGTTCATCGCTATAACCCTGCCCTGTTTTTGAAGTAAATGAAGAGGTTAAGCAACATGCTAGTAGCCAAGAGCTAGTACAAGGCAGAGATGGGACCCAGATCCAGGTCTCCCATTCCTCTTTCTCTCCAACCACAGAGCCTCTAAGGTAAAGATGAAAAATGAGACTGGGTCTAAACTCAGCGTATATGGAACTTACCCTTCAAAACAGAAAAAGAGCTATCCTGGCTTGTGTGTGTGTGTGTTTTTTTTTTTTTAATCACTTTTTTATACCAAGATTCCACTGGTTTTTCTAGCGGTCATGTGTGGATGTGAGAGTTGGACTGTGAAGAAGGCTGAGCGCCGAAGAATTGATGCTTTTGAACTGTGGTGCTGGAGAAGACTCTTGAGAGTCCCTTGGACTGCAAGGAAATAAGTGTTCACTGGAAGGACTGATGCTAAAGCCGAAACTCCAGTACTCTGGCCACCTCATGCAAAGAGTTGACTCATTGGAAAAGACCCTGATGCTGGGAGGGGTTGAGGGCAGGAGGAGAAGGGGACGAGAGAGGATGAGATGGCTGGATAGCATCACTGACTTGATGGACGTGAGTCTGAGTGAACTCTGGGCATTGGTGATGAACAGGGAGGCCTGGCGTGCTGCAATTCACGGGGTCACAAAGAGCTGGACACGACTAAGGGACTGAACTGAACTGGACTGACACTTAACAGCTAGTGACTAGCATTTTGCTTGTTAAAGAAACCACGTTTTGGAGATTAGCAGTCTGTCAGAAAGTGATGATCTATTACCATGAGGAGGTGATCTTAAGCACATTATGTGACCCAGTTAATCATAAAAGATCTTGTTTGAAACCTCAGCAATAAATTTCTAGGTATAATATTATAAAACTAAGTAACAAAATACTAACAGTAATGGAAACCCCAGGTCTGTTTATGCCTATATGCCACTTGAAAAATGAACAAGAACTAAACCTCAAAAGCTCAAGTCCTCCTTTTGTTTTCTATTTTCACTCTTCTGTCCACTGTTAGTAACAACAAATTCTGCAACGTAACATTTTTAGGAGTCCTGTATGCAAACAAAATCAAAGAAACAAAATTAACAAATAGTACAGATTGGTCCCTTCATTCTATGGAGCAGGAGTAACGTGGTTAAAAACAACTTTCTTGCTCTCTCACAAGTTCAAAAACCTAATCTTAGGTCAACTATCAAGACCTTTTAGGGCTTGGTTTGCCCTGGAGAATGCACTTATAAGTCTGATCCATCTGTCTGTCTCACTGAGGCACAAAAAGGCTAAACATTACTCTCAGATAAAGACCACAAACACAAATTCCGAGGTCTAGAAAGGACCTACACTAGACAACTTAATAAAATAGGAAACCAGAACACAGTTCATCACTTGTTGGTAACGAAGCTAATATACAAGACTAAGTATGATGCTTGCTCCTTGGAAGAAAAGATATGACCAATCTGGATAGCATATTAAAAAGCAGAGAGACATTGCTTTGCCAACAAAGGTCCGTCTAGTCAAAGCGATGGTTTTTCCAGTAGTCATGTATGGATGTGAGTTGGACTGTAAAGAAAGCTGAGCACCGAAGAATTGATGCTTTTGAACTGTGGTGTGGAGAAGACTCTTGAGAGTCCCTTGGACTGCAAGGAGATCAAACCAGTCAATCCTAAAGGAAATCAATAGCAAATATTCATTGGAAGGACTGATGCTGAAGCTGAAGCTCCAACACTTTGGCCAACTGATGAGAAAAACTGACTCACTAGAAAAGACCCTGATGTTAGGAAAGATTGAAGGCAGGAAGAGAAGGGGACAACAGAGGATGAGATGGGTGGATGGCATCACCGACTTGATGGATCTGAGTTTGAGCAAGCTCCGGAAGTTGGTGATGGACAGGGAAGCCCAGCGTGCAGCATTCCATGGGGTTGCAAAGAGTCAGACATGACTAAGCAACCGAACTGAAGTATGACCTAGATTCTAAACACTGACTTTTGTATACATTTAATCTGTTATTTAGTAGACAAACTGGTTATACTGTAATTAATGTACATAATTCCATTAGAGAAATAAAGTGTTAACCTAGAGTACTGCAGAGATGAAGCTTTAAATAAATACCAATACTGGCATTAATTCTATAGGCAGGTTTCAGGATTAAAACTGATTCAGGTCCAAAAATTCTCTGTTTGCAAGTTTTAATTTTTATCTATACAAAAATGTAAATCTTACATAGAAATCCTGCAAATAAACTAATAAAAACAAAAAAAAGTATAGCTTGCTTTAATCACAAGGATAGCTGATGATAAAGGGATCTTCTCATAAAAAAAATAACTATGTGAGGTATGAGGCTGATATTGGGATGAGATGAAGACAGTGAAGCTCCCATCAGAATGGATTGTTACTGAACACTGTGATTCACTTCACTCAATGAATAAATGTACCAAACTCTAAGCAAAATCATTAAATTTTTGAAAATTAATATAAGGCCATCTGGCCACCTGATGAGAAGAGCCAACTCATTGGAAAAGATCCTGATGCTGGGAAAGATGGAAGGCAAAAGGAGAAGGGGACAGAAGAGGAGGAGATGGTTAGATAGTATCACTAACTCAACGGACATGAATTTGAGCAAACTCTGGGAGGTAGGGGAGGAGAAAGAAAGCCTGGTGTGCTGCAGTCCACAGGGTCACAGAGAGTCGGACACAACTTAGCAATACAACAAAAACAAAATCAATTTCTCTTTTAATAAACTAAAAGAACAAAAACCCCACAACTTAATTTCATTCTGTCAAAGGTTCATATGGAACCTTTGACACCACTGATGGTAAACTGCAAGTCTGGAATAATTACATACACAGCTTAACATGCTTAGAGTCCATGTATGCATTCTTACCTTAGTTATCCTCTTTCTTATTTATTAGTGATAAATCAAAGTTTTAAGTGATTATTTACCACTAATTTTATCAACCCTGACATCTGACATGAAGATGAGGATTATCAAAGCCAATCTTCTTACCGATCAGTATGGACTAAAAGTGACCCAAAGCTAACCTAATCCATGACACCTCTCCTGCCAAAGAAGGTCTCCTATGGTCATTTTCTAGACCCAAACAGAACTGTTTTCTTATGAAAATAGCTTAACTCCCCCAAATTAGATTCCATCCCAAACTCTTTCCATGGAAAGGTCATACATATTTCAAACATGTGTAAACATGGGAAGAGAAACTTTGAGAAAACCTATGTAGTTGTTTTCTCTGAAAAAATTTAGGCAAGATTTACAGTGTGATAAAGTAGGCCCTGAAACCATAACCACCTTCTCTTACTGAATGAACCATTCCAAAACAAGACTGCCACATGAGACGCAATGTCCTATCCAGACTCTTCAGAAACACCGATCCTCGCCTTACTATCAATCTCCCTACATTCTCAGAGAAGGCGATGGCACCCCACTCCAGTACTCTTGCCTGGAAAATCCCATGGACAGAGGAACCTGGTGGGCTGCAGTCCATGGGGTCTCAAAGAGTTGGACAAGACTGAGCGACTTCACTTTCACTTTTCACTTTCATGCATTGGAGAAGAAAATGGCAACCCACTCCAGTGTTCTTGCCTGGAGAATCCCAGGGACGGGGGAGCCTGGTGGGCTGCCTTCTATGGGGTCGCACAGAGTAGGACATGACTGAAGCAACTTAGCAGCAGCAGTACTGCATTCTAACTCTGAAAACCAGTAATCCATCTATGCTGTAAATGATAACCCTGTATCACTCAAAATATCACTTGCCAGAATAGCCAATTCATAGATTATGCTAGATAGCAACTTTATAGCATATCTAACCATTTCATTCCAGATAAAATGAATGTTTATTAGCTTGTTCCTTCTCCCAATTAAAAAAAAAAAAGTAAATGTTTATTGAATGTCTCTTCTTTAGGAATAGTTACACAAAAAAGGTAGCCATTTACTGTAACAGCTACTATTTATTAAGCACTTAATATATACTGAGCTATTGATAATACTGGCTTCCCTAATAGCTCAGTTGGTAAAGAATCTGCCTGCAATGAAGGAGGCCAAAGTTTGATTCCAGGGTCAGGAAGATGCCCTGGAGGAGGGATAGGGTACCCACTCCAGTATTCTGGTCTGGAGAATGCCATGGACTATACAGTCCATGAGGTCGCAAAGAGACAGACACAACTGAGCAACTTTCACTACTTCTAGTTATTGATAATACTAAAAAAAAAAAAAAGCTAAAACAACTAAGCCCTTAACCGCCAAACTCTAAAGTCAATACAAGGGGAAAAAATGAAACAAAGTGTATTGTGCCACATTTCACTCCACATAGAGAATTGGCATATTTCATTAAAGCCTGAAGCAAGAAAGTAGGTCAACAACATCAAAGATATTAATGGTGCTGAGTGAATACAGAAGCAAAACAATCAAACTTAAAAGTTATAATCAGAAATTAAAGTTATTATTGCCTGCTGCTGCTGCTAAGTCGTTTCAGTCGTGTCCGACCCTGTGCGACCCCATAGACAGCAGCCCACCAGGCTCCCCTGTCCCTGGGATTCTCCAGGCAAGAATACTGGAGTGGGTTGTCATTTCCTTCTCCAATGCATGAAAGTGAAAAGTGAAAGTGAAGTTGCCCAGTCATGTCTGACTCTTAGCAACCCCATGGACTGCAGCCTACCAGGCTCCTCTATCCATGGGATTTTCCAGGCAAGAGTACTGGAGTAGGGTGCCATATTATTGCCTAGGTCCTAATAAAAAATATAAACCAAATGAAGAAAATGCCTGGAATATCTGCATAGTACTTTAATAATTTTCTAAGTACTGTTTTTATAGTTAACAATTATCACAAAAGCAGGTTACAACCTCAAAGTCATAATTAATTTAAAATCATCACTAAATTTAATTCTTCCTCATTCTCAAGCACTCATTGAAACCAAAAGGTGGTTCTTTTTTTCTTGGCAGAGGTTAAAGGGTGGGGGATTAATAACATAGATAAACCCCTAGCTAGACTGATGAAGGAAAAAAAAGGTACAAATTACCAGTATCAGGAATGAAAACAAGGACATTACTACAGATCCTACAGACATCAAAAGAATAATTTTAAAACATTATGAATTATTTGATGTCAATAAATTTGAAACTTAGATGAAAAGATACAAATTATCAAAATTGATACAGGAAGAAATAGAAACTGACTAGCCCCATATTTTTGTTTAAAAGTTGAATGTATAATTTGAAGTGAAAGTCGCTCAGTTATGTCCAACAGACCACCATGGACTATACAGTCCATGGAATTCTCTGGGCCAGAATACTGAAGTGGGTAGCCTTTCCCTTCTCCAGGGGATCTTCCCAACCCAGGGATCAAACTCAAGTCTCTCACACTGCAGGCAGATTCTTTACCAGCTGAGCCACAAGGGAAGCCCAAGCATACTAGAGTGGGTAGCTTATTCCTTCTCCAGCAGATCTTCCCCATCTGGGAATTGAACCGGGGTCTCCTGCATTACAGGCGGATTCTTTACCAACTGAGCTATCAGGGAAGCTCAATAATTTGAAACCTTCTCCCAGAAAGATAATTCCTGGCCTACATAGCTTCACTAGTTAATCTTATTGAATATTTAAGGAACATGTACATGACCAAGTATATGACCAAGGAGGATTTACTCCAGGAATGCAAAACTGGTTTAATATTCAAAAATCAGTCAGGGCAATTCACCCTTTTAATAGACTAAAAAAGAAAAAAAACACATAATCATCTCAACAGACAGAAAAACATCTAATGAAATTTAGCACCCATTCACATTAAAAAACAAAGCAAATCAGAACTCTCAAAAAATTAGGAATAAAAGGGAACTTCCTCAACCTGATAAAAATTATTTACATAAAACCAACACCTTATTTAACAGTGAAAAACTGAACATTCTCTCCCTAAGATCAAGAACACTTAGGAAGTTAATTCAACATGGTACAAAGGTTTTAGTCAGCACAATGAAGCCAAAAAATTTTTTTAATAAAATAAATTATAAAGATATATGGGCTTCCCTGGTGGCTCAGTTGGTAAAGAATCTGCCTGCAATACAGGAAACCTGGTTTTGATCCCTGGGTTGGGAAGATCCCATGGAGAAGAAAATGGCAACCCTCTCCAGTATTCTCACTGGGAAATCCCATGGACAGAGGAAACTAGTAGACTACATACAGTCCACAGGGTCGCAAAAATCATACACAACTTAGCGACCAAACCACAATAAAGATATATAGATTGGAAAGGAAAAATTGAATCATTTGCAGATGATATGATCATAAAAGTAGATAATTCTAAGGAATCTACAAAAGAGTTACTAGAACTAATAAGCAAATTAAGCAGGTCACAGGACACAAAAACACACTGCATTCCCAAATGCTAATGACAAAAAAAATAGAAAGTGGAATGTAAAACACCATTTAAAACTACATTAAAATATGAAATATTTAACAGATAAATGTAACAAAATATGTATGAAAACTTTACACCAAAAATCACAAAAAAATGTTAAGGTACTAAAGAAGATTAGGTAAATCAAATGATGTATCATGTTCATGGACTGGAAGATTCTACATAGTTAAGATAGTTAAGATGTCAAATGGAATAAGGGATGAAGGCAATCATAATCAAAACCCCATCCAGGCTTTTTTGAAAAACTGACGAGTTTATTCTAAAATGTATACAGAAATATGAAGGACCTAAAATATCAAAATAATTTGAGAAAAGAATAAAGTTAAAGGACTTAACACTACCTTACTGTAAGACTAACTATAAACCTACAATAACCAGTCAAGATCATGTGACATTCACTGAGATGAATGGACTAGAATGTCAATAGATAGACTAACACATATTTGTCAATTCAGTCACAAGATATGTATCTGACAGAGGATCAGCATTCAGAATACATACAGAACTTCTATAATTGACAATAAAAAGATAAACAACCCAATTAAAACATAAGCATTTGAACAGGCACTTCACGAAACACATATACCCAGTAAGTACATGAAGATTTTCAACATCACTAGTTATCAGAGAAATACAAAATAAAGTCAGTGAAATAACACTACATATTCACTAGAATGGCTAAAATTCAAAGGACTGACAATATCAAGTGCAGACAGGAGTGAAGCAACTAGAATTTGCATGTTTTCTGGGTACAAATTTAAAATAGTATCACTACTTTGAAAAACCATTTGTCAGTTTCCCACAAGGTAAACATTATCTGGCAATTACACTCCTAAATGTTTTCCTAGAAAAAAATAAAAATATACATCCACAAAAAGACTCCTACATATATGTTAACAGTTTTACTCACAATAGCCCCAAACTGGAAACAATCCAAATGCCCATCAATAGATAAATGGACACACAAATTGCAGCATAAAAACAAAGGACTGCTACCTGGTCTCCCGACCCAAAAAAGTAAAGCTTAAAGAGAAAAGAGAAGTTCATAATTTTTACTGGTTAGCATCACTAGTAATAAGACCTATTATGGGCCCCTGGTATCATACTCTAAGAAAGGCACATACTGCTGTGGTATTCTTCCCAAATATGCACAATACTTCAATCTATTCATGGAAAAAAAATAAATCAGACAAATCCAAATTGTGAAACATTCTACAAAAACATCTAACCAGGACTTTTCAAGTGTGTCAAAGCAATGAAAGATATGAAAGACTCAGGAAGCGTCACAGAAGAGACAAAGGAAATACAACAACTAAATCCAATGTGAAATTCTGGTTTGGACCTTGAATCAGAATAAAAGGATTTTAGTTTATAAACTGAATAAAGTCTGTTGTTCAATTAACAGTATTGTACTAATGTTAATTTCTTAGTTTTTATTGTCCTACAGTCAACCATGGGTCAAGTAAGACATTACCATAGGAGAGAATAAAGGCAAACTATTACTTTTGCAACTTTTCCATAAATCTAAAAATATTTCAAAATAAAAAGTTTAAAAAGTTAGGACTAAAAAAAAAAGAATGAACTACCTACTGACAGACACAACATGAATGAATCACAAAAACATTATGCTAAGCAAAAGAAGTCAGAAACAGAGTACATCAGTGTATGACTCCATTTATATGAAATTCTGGAAAGGTAAAATTAATCTGTAGTGACAAAAAGCCATGGGGGCAAAGAGAGGAGAAGGAGGAGAAGTAACTTCACAAAGGCAGTGAGGCAACTTTCTGTAGTGATAGAAAAACTCTCTATCTTAATTGCAGTGATGATGGTTGCTGGTTACATAGGCATATACATTTTGTCAAAGTCAATCTATATAATTAAAATGCATGTATTTCATTGTATGTAACTTATTCTTCAATAAGGTTTATTAAAAATTTTAAAATAAGCCCATGCTTAAAAGTATTTAACTTGAATAATTAGTGTATATTTTATATTGGGTAAACATAAAATACCATGATTGATTCTTAAACTGATATATTAAAACTTATGCACCCAAATTTTTCATTCAATAAATATTCACTGAGCAACTACTATACTCCAGATTTTAGGCCACACATAGGACATAAATGTGAAAAAGAAACTCCTTACCCTTGAGGAACTAGTAGGCCAAAGAGGAGACAAGCAAGTGAACAAAAACTGCAAGTGAATTACAAACTGCTCTGGGGGGTGATATACCAAGGTGTCAGGATTGCAGAGAAGACAATGTCTCAGAAGAGGCTTCAGAGAGAATACAAGCCCTTTCCAAGAATTCATCCTGTGAGGTTACTCCACTTATTTCAGGGATATTTATCCCAAATACTCAAAGCTTTCAAAAAAACACTACTTTTAGTCTTGTCACTGTACTTCATGACACATTTTTCTTGTGAAAAGTCCTTAGTACTTCAAGAGTGTGGTTTGTTTGTTTAAAAACCAAAAGTTATTCTGACAAATTTTATGAATATTTATTATGGCAAACAGGTGGCAGTATAAAATCAGTAAAATTGTTTTCCTACATGCTTTATGAAGTGAAGGCAATACCACAAGGATAGTCACAATGGTTTTCATCCAAAATAGAACTACTGGAATAATATATAGTCTCTCAAGGGGGCTACTTAAAGAGCTTTGTCTTTTTGGGTGCTTAAGTCTTGGCTGGTTTGTCTGCAGGGGAGGGGGAAGTGCGTATCACTTTCAAATTACACCTTGCTATAAACTGTCATTATTCAAAATACAATGTAAACTTATATTCATATATATTATATACATATATATACATGCATGCTTAAGTCTGAATCTTAGTTCAGCTATATCACAACTGAATGTCTTTAGATAAAGCCCTCAAAATCTTAGTGTCCTCTGTAAAATGAAGACAATAATAGTAGAATCTGCCTCATAGGATTCTGTATTAAATAAGTGATGTGAATGAGATAATCTGCATATTAAATGAAATAACCTATGTAAAACACTTAGAACAAGGCTTGGCATATAATAAGTACTTAATAAATGATAATAATCACTATTACACTAATATATAGCAAAGTATAGTGTCTAAACTAAGAATAAACATTAAAACATAAAGTAAGATTACAAAAAAAAAGCATATAAAAAGAAGAAACCATTAGGTAGCTTTAAAGTTTAGAAACCAAGATTCAGTGACTTTTTTGTTAAACAAGAGAATTCCTTTTTAAAGTATTCTATAGAATATACAGTTATCTCAATGCTCAGTAACAAAATCCACCAGGCACATTACAAGTTTCCAACGAATACTTATTGAACTACTTCAATACAGTAAGATGACCTTAGCAACCAAGAAAAAAAAGTTTGCCACTTTCCAGCCCCATTAACTTCTATCTCTGCTCTAGTTAATACCCCTTTCAGCTGCCAAATGATCTTCTTTTCCCTGGACAGCAGAATTCTAGAAAGGAGAAACTGCAGGATTTTCTTCCAATTTGGACAACAAGATCTACACTGAGAAAGCATAGTGTTTCTAACTGCTTTCTGATAAGAATATCTGAAAGTGCCTGTGTCCAACTGGGAAAATATAAAAAAGAATCTACTGCAAAAACAGCTTAAAGGTTAAAGAAAACTAAATAAATAACAAAGACTATAGAGAGAAGAAAGAAAAATTAAAATCAAGTCAGTGTATATTTTCAATACATAACTTGTTTGGTAAAATATACCCACATCCATGTAACAAGTACCTATAAACTACATGTGCTCATTTTGTACATTTTTAATATTAACTTATAGTTTCCTAAATTGAACATCAAATTGAGATTTATCTAATTTGAGATGGAAGTCAGTTTTCTAACACTGTTATATAAAGTTTCTGAAGATAAGTGAATTAATACATTTTAATGTTTTGTGTACTTAAAGACAATAGCTTTAGAGAAAATTTCTGAAAGACTCTGAGTTGTGCACATGTGCAGGTACAAACATATAAACGTGTGCTCAACTCAGTTCTTCACCCCCTTTTTTTTAGTTTTTTTTTTTTTTTTGAAGTAAAAAATGCTATGTTGGTATTAGCTTCAGGTGTACAGCAAAGTGATTCAGTTTTATATATATATATATATATATATATATATATATATATTCTTTTTCAGATTCTTTTCCCTTATAGATTATAAGATATTGAATATATAGTTTCCTGTGCTGTAGAGTTATCTCAATGCTCAGTAACAAAATGAGATTTTTGATTTTGAACCTTGTTGTTCATCCCTACCTCTTAAATTAAGTGACATTTTTGCCAGACTGCAAATACTTTAATAAAAACTTCATAAGTTCTCAAAATATGTTGCAACTATTGGCTAATACATTAAGTATTTCAAATATATCTCAGAGATAGAAAAGCAAAAACAACAATGCTGGTGTCTAAGGTCTATTTGATAATGAAAAAAGTAATAGCTCTAGCTTTTAAAGTCTTTACATAGTATACGTGTAATAATTTCAAAAGAAAATCAACACATTTTCCATTTGTCTTAAGAATAACATTGAAATTTTTAACTGATAAAAGTTTACCTGTGGTAGACAGACACAAAATTCCATCCTTGAAGAACAGCTTAATAAAGTAAAAGCCAGAAGTGCACAAATATACATATTAATGCATACTTTCATTGTATCATTTCTTACCAGGGTCTCTAATTTAGCACTTGTTCTACCTGTACAATCTAAATCTCAAGGAAATCTGATCACATCTGATAAATTCAATTTCACAAATGTCAATGAAAGCAGCCTGGTAACAAGAGCTTCTGGCAGCTAAACATGTGACTACATCAACAAGTGTTTATTGAAAGGTCTAGTGTGTTGTTGTATCCTAAGTAGTAGTTCTTAAGCAATCAGAAAGTGCTACTCACCAGCGAGTGTATAATCCATGTCAAAACCAAAACACTTTATTTTTTCCATGGCTAAACTCCGGTTCACAAACACCCTAAAGAAAAAACAGAGTAAAAAATGATAACACTGTAGCCAAAAAAAAATTTAAGTTCAATGGAATTATCTGGCTATCTTTCTAGATGTCATTTAAATACCAATATTAAGATTCACAATATAAATTATTCAAGTTCTCCTTATACCATAGGTGTTATCAGATACATTCAATAAGAAAACATATGAATTTTCTTATTGTGTCTTTATTTTAACAATGCTGTGTACTCAAGATTTCAAAGAATCAGTTCTCCTTTTCTAAGTCTGACCCCATAAAATAGCTTATTTCTGAGATTTTATAATTCATTCACTCATTTATAATATATTTAATGAACAGAGGTTCACTTAAAGCCCATCATATGCCATACACTAAAGACATAAATATAAACAGATTTATTCAACAAATACTTACCAAATGCGTACTATATACCAGGCACTGTGATATGGCAGAGAATAAAACAGTCCCTGCCCTAATGGTACTTATATTTTAACCGATTTCTATCCTTGAGGAATTCAGCAGTAGCAGGAGAGAGGCTTAAGCAACTAGTTAAAGTATTTCAATAAATGCTATAACATAACATGCGGGAGAGAGCACAAGTTGTTTGAGCTGATCTTAAACAATCAGTAGAAGTTTTCCAGTAGGACAAAGCAAGAAAGGCACTCCACACAGAATGACAAAGCAAAGATAAGGTTTGCAGGGAACCAAAAATCATTTACTGGAGCTGGAGCTGCATTTTCTTTGGTTTTAATTTTCTGTTTCTGCAAACGGAAGTTTTTCAGAGAAGGGAAAGCAGCAATAAAGGTTATGAAGCTTAAAAAGGGTAGCAAGGGTCAGATTAATGAAGACTGTGTGCCACACTAGAGAGATAGGGCTTTATCCTGCAGGCAAGAACAAATTATCAGATTTTGATGAAATGCAATAAGCAGATTCAAACTTCAGAAAAATAACTATGAAAACACAAGGAAAACTAAACATAACAGTATGCAGGATCATCATCACGATGGTGCTTTGGGGTAAGTTTCAAGCATCTCTGAAAATAAGGGGACCCCCTCAATCTGATCCCAAAGTTTGGTGGCCAAAATTACTGAATGGTTTATCCTCTTATTACCAAACCTTTTCTTTGCCTTCATCTCATAAGTAACTATGAGAAATGAGAATGCTACAAATCACCCAGGAAACTTGGTAACAATAAAGATACCTAGGCTAGGCTTCTCCACTGACAATATAGGTCAGTAGTCTCCAAAGAGGAGTGACTCCATCTAAGGATATGAAAGACTCCCCTGGAATACAGAACAAAGGGTTACAGCTTCTACTCAAAATTATCTCGTATTTTTAAGGGTCTAATTTGTGTATATTTTCTACTATACACAAGTAATGATAGTAGTATATGTAATTTAAGCATGCATCCAGAAGGATGACTGTTTCATACTTTAACCAACGAAATACTCAAGTTTGGAAATCATTAATCTAGATAACGACTTAAAAAAAAACTCTTCACCAACTCAAAAACTATTGTTTTAAACTTTAACAGAAAGTTTTTCCTCTCATCTCAGAATGCATGCACCAATTTTATATGCAAATAATCAAATATTTGCTTACAATATTTTAACTGGGGGACTTAATAGGTCCTTGAATTCAGAAATGTTATTCTCTAAAAAATATGAACTTGTTTCTCTCATAGTGTGCTATGCACACTAGGTAAGTTTTATAAAACTCTTAGTTCCTGAGAGAGATGTTATGTAAAACATTTATACTTTCTTTCCCTAAGAAAACCTGTTATTCTGGAAAATCAGCCCTTATTCTGATTGGGTTAATAATGGATGGGAGAGGAAGAGTAGTGAATAGCTGAAAGATACAGGGAACTAGAAGACAAATGACACCTACTCAAATCTTTTTAAAAATACCCCCAAACTCCAAATATATCACCATGACCCTTCTACCACTTCATCAAATTTCACTCTATTACTACCAACTGGAGCATCTACTTTATTATCACCTTTTTCAGTTACATAAATCCTTATGAAGGCACAAGAGAAGGTAAAGACACTGAGTAATGGATTTAACTCTGGAAACACTGAAGCTGAGACTTTTCAAACACACTCTCAATTCAGGCTAGGGGGCCAACTGGATCAAATCCTTGATCAAAGCCCAAACAGCTGACATGCCTGAAATATTCTGTGGGAATTCAGCAGGAACACACT
Organism: Ovis canadensis; assembly: GCF_042477335.2. Taxonomy (NCBI): domain Eukaryota; kingdom Metazoa; phylum Chordata; class Mammalia; order Artiodactyla; family Bovidae; genus Ovis; species Ovis canadensis. The sequence continues at coordinate 39,153,134 of NC_091266.1, forward strand.
GGGAAGATTTTTCTATCCAGGAGAGAGATATATGGGACCACATAATAAAAGGAACAGCTTTGATTCTGACATAAGAATGATGCAAGCTGGTAGACACAGCTAGAATCATAGACAAAAAGATACTTTTCTAGTATCAGTCACTGCTAAATGTAGAAAGAAATAGATCCAGCTAGATAATCCACCCACTTCTTTCTTGTCCAGAAGAGAGATTAACCTGTATTCCTTATCACATTTTTAAGGATACAGAGATCATACTATTATCCTTAGTCATTGTCCATAGAAACTTTGGGAAAGATATATATCAGGAATAAAAAAATCTGTTGTTTCTGCAAAAATAATCATTGCTAAATATCCATTAAATCACACTCTTTCCTCTTTGACTAACTGGTCACTTTATTCAATCAACATGTTTGTCGAATGCCTATTACAAAGCCGGTACCATTTTATGACATACATCCTAGAAGCTGTCCTTTAGGGAGTAGCTAAAACTAGTAAGATTTTTGAGATGTCTAAAATTAGAAAAGATGCTTTTCTATGAAACCAAATATGCTTTATCTTTTCATTTTCATTTAAAGTAAGTACCCTCACCTACAGAAGCAATTCCTGAACTTAACAATCACTCCTATCTCTCCTATAATTTATGAAACAAAAGAAAAACCTAACATATATTCTCACTGCTCCTTTTCTTTCCCTAATTTAAGCTACAACATAGGAGACAGGGGCAATAGGGAATTAAATCTAATTTATGCATGAATACCTAAAGTGCATAAGCAAAGCTGTGATAACAAAAGGGAACAGCTGTATTATAGATAACTGCAGTAATATATATCCCATGATTTATAAAGATAATAAACATCCAAATGCTGAAAGTATGCACTGACTTCAGCTGAGAGGCAGCCTTGAGCCAGAAATACCACGTCTCCAGAATATAGCCTTAAAGCGAAACTGATCTCCTGGCGTCAAACTAATAAATATTTTTTACTATTATTATATAAAAGAAAGTGCTAGGTGCTCTATCAATTAAAAGGCTGATTCATCGTCTCACCACACTTTTAAAACAAAAATATCATTATCTGCCTTGGGGAATCCAAAATTTTCTACTGGTCCCAGAACCTTGACTGCATCTTCATTAATGCCTGTTAACTTGTGTCATTTTTCTAAATTATTAACCAGTGGGCCATACTCCACATCTCTATCTTAAGAGCCTGCATTATATTTGTGAAACTTTCCAAAGCTTACTTTAAATAAAGCAAAAAGCTGCCACCCCAGAAAGCATGACTGAACTAAGCATCCAACATTAAAATGTAATTATCAGCCAGAAACTCCTATGTACTAAGTCACTTGCAAGATATAGATTTGAGCATTAAAACAACAGACACAATCTTTAGCAGACAGACCCAGAAACACTATAAAACTGAGCAGAGACGTCAACACAAAGATAAATGTAACAGCTTTTACTATCATACGGCACTGCAGTAAGGCATAACACTTGAAGAAATGCTATCCAAATAAATACAGACATTAAACAAAAGAAATAAGACTATTAACATAATGTGCTTAAGAACAGGAATCTAGTATTCTCACACTAAAGGAACATGAACATGCAATTTACTAAATTTGGAATTTTGTAAATAGCAAACTCTTAATGGTTTTGAGATTTAACTTGTAATTCAAAGCAGCATTACCTCATCTGTCACTGGTTGCCGTTCTGCAAAGTGTGAAACTATTTGAGTCAACTAGTTCTTGAAGTCACATAACAGAATTCTTCTTCAAATCCCTAGTATAATTTTTGTGTGTGTGACTGTAACCTTACTTCAAAAAGATCGTTTTAGTCGGAACCAGGCCCCTCCACAGTATGTCTCTTCTGAGACAGTGCTGGAGAAAACACCTCTGTGTCTAATTTAACTTGTCATTGGATATCACTGTTGCTCCACATGAATCCATTTGGAATAGAATTTCTCTGGCACTGGTGAACTTTATCCCTCGCTCCTCCTCCTGCCCAGGAGTCACAATTTCCTGGCCAAAGGCCCAACAACAGTTACTGCAACAACAAATGAGACTAAGGATACAAGCAAAAAATCTCAGGCATGTTTTGGTTATGGGTTTGTGTAATTATATACTCAAAGTTTGTTACAGTTACAAGTGCCTGTTGGAGAGTGCAAATTTAGATTATCAACCAAATGATGTATGTGAGTGTCTGTTAATTAACAGAAAAATACTATAAGGTGAATTTTTGTTGAAAACCTAATTTGTTATCTCTTTCCCCAAACTAGTCTCTATTTCCTCCAGGGCACTCTCATTTTCCCCTTAAGTCTAAAACCTAGTTATTAAAATCTTTTGATTCTTTCCTCTCCCTCAAATCCACAACATCTCACTTGCCTTCATTTAAATTTCCAAATGTCTCCAATCTAGATCTTCCATTCCATTCAAACTGCTAACAATTTGTCCAGGTCCCTCATTAATTCTCCAGCAATCATCTCTCAATGGCTCTGCCTGTGCACTAATGCCAAATTAATTGCTTTGAAGTAGTGCTACTCAAAAGTGGGGTCCACAGTCCAATGCAGATTTGTGAAGTGCTGTTACTGGTTTAAGAAACTGCAAGTATTTAGAAACTTAACAATTTGACAGAAAAGTTATGTTTGTTGAACATAATAACAAAAACTATATACTTTCATTTTATCTCTCTTCATTTTTCAAGTAATTCATTTTTATTCTAAGTATCAATTTATAACAGAAGAGAAGTCTTTTAGAAGAAAATGGTTCTCCAACATAGATGAGAAGCACTGTCCTAAGGCCCAGCTCTAATCATGTTGCTCTCCCTCTTAATAAACTTTAGACATTCCTCACTACCTACTACCAAATACATTACAATTTAAAAAAAAATCTTTGAGGAATTCAAAGCTTTCATTATCTTTCCAAAATCAGTTTTATCTCACATTGCTCCACATCACACACCTTTAGCTCTAGTAATTAAAATGAACTACTCGTTATTTCCTCAAAGTTCTCTGAACTTTATACTGTGCTTTGTTTATACTGTGCTCCATACATGAAACGTCCTTCTTAGTTATCTCTACCTTATTTTTCAAGACCCTTGAAATTTCTTTAAGAAACTCTTCTGGCCATGCCAGAGAACTATTGTAACAATGATGCCCCTGGGTCTCAGATTACTTTTTCTAATTAAAGATATTGTCACCCTGCTTATTAAACCTATATGCAGAATACATCATGAGAAACACTGGGCTGGAAGAAGCACAAGCTGGAATCAAGATTGCCAGGAGAAATATCAATAACCTCAGATATGCAGATGACACCACCCTTATGGCAGAAAATGAAGAGTAACTAAAAAATCTCTTGATGAAAGTGAAAGAGTGAAAAAGTTGGCTTAAAGCTCAACATTCAGAAAACGAAGATCATGGCATCTGGCCCCATCACTTCATGGGAAATAGATGGGGAAACAGTGTCAGACTTTATTTGGGGGGGGGGGGCTCCAAAATCACTGCAGATGATGACTGCAGTCATGAAATTAAAAGACGCTTACTCCTTGGAAGAAAAGTTATGACCAACCTAGACAGCATATTCAAAAGCAGAGATATTACTTTGCCAACAAAGGTCCGTCTAGTCAAGGCTATGGTTTTTCCTGTGGTCATGTATGGATGTGAGAGTTGGACTGTGAAGAAAGCTGAGTGCTGAAGAATTGATGCTTTTGAACTGTGGTGTTGGAGAAGACTCTTGAGAGTCCCTTCGACTGCAAGGAGATCCAACCAGTCCATTCTAAAGGAGATCAGTCCTGGGTATTCTTTGGAAGGAATGATGCTAAAGCTGAAACTCCAATACTTTGGCCACCTCATGCGAAGAGTTGACTCATTGGAAAAGACTCTGATGCTGGGAGGGATTGGGGGCAGGAGGAGAAGGGGACGACAGAGGATGAGATGTCTGGATGGCATCACCGACTCGATGGACGTGAGTCTGAATGAACTCCGGGCGTTGGTGATGGACGGGAAGGCCTGGCGTACTGCAGCTCATGGGGTCACAAAGAGTCGGACATGACTGAGCAACTGAACTGAACTGAAAGACATTTCACCAACAACTAAAGTTCTATAATGTGATACATGTGAGCAGCTCTGGCACGTCTATATTTTATCATATACATTAAGTGTTTAATTCCCTTATTCTTTACTGGATTATAATCTTGGAGACAAGGATTTATTGCCTTCCCAACAATGGCATAGGGCCTAGTAACAACTAGACACAATATTCATCTGAATTAAAATTTAAACTAAAAACTTAATAGCAATTAGTGACTGCCAGAGCTGTGGAGAAGAAGGAATGGGCAATTTGCTTTGGGGGATAATAAAAATATTCTGAAATTAGTACTGTTGGCTGCACACCTCTCGAGAGTATATTTAAAACCACTGAACTGTACTCTTTAAAGGGTGAACTGAATGGTATGTGAACTATATCTCAATAATGCTGTTATTTTAAAAACATAATGACAAGACCTTAGTCTGCCTTTATGCTTCCATTCTTCAGTAAAAGAATGCTGCTGCTGCTAAGTTGCTTCAGTCATGTCCGACTCTGTGCGACCCCATAGATGGCAGCCCACCAGGCTCCCCCATCCCTGGGATTCTCCAGGCAAGAACACTGCAGTGGGTTGCCATTTCCTTCTCCAATGCATGAAAGTGAAAAGTGAAAGGGAAGTAGCTCAGTCGTGTCCGACTCTTAGCGACCCCATGGACTGCAGCCTACCAGGCTCCTCCGCCCATGGGATTTTCCAGGCAAGAGTGCTAGTGATCTTAAAAAAAAATTCTAATTTATGAAAATGGATCCTTAAAAATTGAAAGTTTAAATACCTTGAATATACAGACACAATAAGAAATTGTGGACTAGATTATAAAAGTAAAGTCACTGAAGCATCAGTTTTTTTTCATAAATTTCCAGCCAACAGTTTCTTACTAATTTGTCTGAATATCCTCTCTGAGGAACATCCTCAGGAAGGATACATTATCAGATTATGCCATGAGAACAGCACCTTGTGCTTCAAAAGTCTGAATAAGCATGCTATCATTCCTAAAATAACATGAATTATCATAATTTTTCTTATTCAAATACTCAATATAAAAAAGTCCCAGTGAAGAGAATGTGGAGGGAACAAAATTAAAGATGGTTAAAATTTAAGACACATCAACTGTAGAACTCACCCATGTTACATGCCACTAAAAAAGGGCCAGGAGGGGTGCCCAAGAAAAGTCAGAGTCTTGTAAAGCTAGGATTATCAAAGCCCTCTATCCATAGTACAAGGGAAAAGGAGAGCTAAATCTGCAATATAGAAGAAACACACAAGGACATTTGTGCATCTTGACCCTGACACCAAGTCCAAGAAATGGGAAAAAAACTCCCCCTGAGAATCTGAACAATAAATCTGGTAGGTTTGTGGTTTAAATTTACCCTACTACCCAGTCCATATTCTTGCCTGGAGAATCCCAGGAATGGGAGCCTGGTGGGCTGCCATCTATGGGGTCGCACAGAGTCAGACACGACTAAAGCGACTTAGCAGCAGCATGGTTAATGTTGCCCCTACGTGACTGACAGAAATGAAATTCTCTCTAGAAGAACTCAACTTAATTCTAGGTGGTCTATTGCTAGATGTAGCCCAAATTCAGAGATGTCTAAATGTGAAAAAGATGTATATCTTAAAAAGTGATAAATGAAGACTAATAAGAGTAGCAATTATGCTTTCCCCAAAGATTTCAAAGCATTCTTTAAGGAGAAGCTCTTTAAAAGACATTAAAATTCCCTTCACTTTCAACCTCAAATGAAGAAACTGCAGTAACGAGGGCAGAATGGTGGGGAATAAGAAAGAGGACTAACAAACGAAGAATACATAAATTAAGGGAGAAACCGGGAACAATGGCAGTACTTCGGAAAATTACTGTTTAAAAATCTCAGTCTAATTAAAAACACATTTTTTCCAATCTTTTTCCTACTTTCCCCTAAATTCTTTTTCTCCCCAATTTTTAAAAGTAAAAACCAATGTATAGAAGATAATTTATAAAAATACAATAAAATATTAAGGTTTAATTCTGTGTAATAAAAATTAGAGAAGAAAATATTTATCCATGTTATCATTAGGCCAAATTAACAAGTGTGCTGTTTGTGCCCATAATGGAAAACAGAAGTCAAAATCTAGAACTTAAAATAAAAGCAAATGACAAAACTGATTTTAGCTTCTCACCTAAAAGACAGCAGGCTCTAGTAATAAAAGGCATTCTGAACAGCTCCAGAAGATGAGGTATTGATCATTACAATGAAAGAAGAATGTATTTTTTTTCCCCTTGCATTACACATCCTAGCGTACCTATATTTTCCAAATATATTCCTTTGACTATGCTAAACAATAATTTTATTTATAAGATTTTAAATAAGCAAGTTGAGTTTCTCAAGTCTCATTCCCCCTCCAACTTCATTTAGGTATAATTTACTTCAAGTGAAACTCACCCATTTTAAGTGTGAAGATCGGTGAGTTTTGGTAATTGTATACACCCATGTAACAACTACCACAATCAACCCAAAATATTCCTTCATGTCACAATACTCTCCCCAACCCATGGCCACAAAATACCACTGATCTATGCTGTCACTAGTTTTCATGTAGATGGAATCAAACACCATGTAGTCTATCTCTGACTATTTTTCTTAACACAATAGTTCTGAGACTCATTCATGTTATTACATGTATCAAAAATTAGTTCCTTTATTCCAGAGTAGTATTCCATTGCATGGATATACCACAATTTATTCACCTATTCAATTAGTGGATATTTTGAGTTGTTCCCAGTTTTGGCTATCGTAAATAATGATGCTATGAACACTCACACACAAATCTGTATGGACATAATGCTTTCATTTCTCTTGGAGCAAATACTCAGAAGTGGAAATATTAGTCCATTTAATAAGCGTATGTTTAACTTTAAAAGACATTGCCAAAATATTTTTATTTTGCATTCTCATCAACAACGCATGAGAGTTCCATTTGCTCCACACTGTCAGTGTTCAGTCATTCTAGTGGGTCTGCAGTGATACATTACTGTGGTTTTAATGTGTATTTCCCTAATGGCGCTAGTGGTAAAGAAACTGCCTGACAATGCAGGAGACAAGAGATACAGATTCGATCCCTAGGTCAGGAAGATCCCCTGGAGGGTGCCACAGCAACCCACTCCAGTATTCTTGCCTGGAGAAGCCCATGGATAGAGGAGCCTAGCAGGCCTCAGTCCATAGGGTGGCAAAGAGTCGGACACAACTGAAGCGACTCAGCACGCAATGACTAATGACGCAGAGGATCTTTTCACCTGTTTATTGGCCATGTCTTTTGTGTGAAGAATCATTTACAAACTAGGTTATTGGTCTGTGTTATAAGAATTCTTCAGGTATTTTGGATGTAAGTTCTTTATCAGATACATATGTATTGAGAATATTTTCTCCCAGTCTATGGCTTACCTTTTTATTTCCTTAATATTGTCTTCTTAAAAGCAGAGGTTGTTTTTTTTTTTTTAATTTTGATGAAGCCCAATTTATCGATTTTATCTTCCATGCTTTTATTTTTTATGTATTTAAAGAGAAATCTTTACCTAATTCAAAGTAACAATCATTTTCACCTATACTTTAAGCTTTTATATTTAGGTCTATGATCATTTCTGTGTTTTTTTTAATATATATACGATTGAGGCAAAGGTTGAGATTCACTTTTTTTTCTTTATGAATGTTTAGTTGTTTCAGCACATCTGTTAAATAGACTAACCATTGACTAACCATGGCGTCATTACTGAAAATCAACCGACTGTATGTGTGGGTCTACAACCTTCCTATCAGGTTTCATGATCTCTCTATATATCTATCCTTACACTAATAACACACTGTCTCGATTACTATAGGTTTACAAAAGGCTCAAGTATAATTTTTGATGATTTAACTCTACTAACAATCCTTTTCTATTACTTACTTGGGAAATATTTCATAGATATAAAAATAATCACATATACCAACATTCTGAATATAAAAATCATTTCATCCCAAAGTAGAAACCTGATCCATTTATTTCTAAGGATAGCAAAGGAGAATAAAAGCTAACTGATTTCATTTACAGGCTCCATGCAATTCAAATGCACTTGTTCATTACCTATTCAGAAAGTACAAGAATTGCCTCATGGATCCCTAGAAATAATCTAAAAGAATACTCCAGGCTTTATAGTGTCCTCTGACATACACAGATCTTTTTTTAAACAACCAATTCTAACATATGTTTTACCATGGGGGGCGGGGGGGAAGTACTAATTACTTCCCAAGAACTTTGACTGCATCTAGAAATATAGTTCTTCTTAAATCTGTAAACCAGCTTTATAAATAACCACTGTACAAACCTGACAGATATTACCAGCATCCATAATATGTATCACAAAAATTGTTTAATAAAAACTGCAAGCTTATAGCTAGAGCTAGAAGGAAAGAAAATATACAAACCTGAAGAGGCAGTCCTCTCATAATTTTCACATTTAAAGAAACCTCAAAATTCCAATGATGTCATGAGAGGTCTAAAAATAATACAGAATTATTTATACCCATGGCTGCTCTTTTTAACTAATAATGAGGCTTTATAAAATAGGAGTAAAATGGGCCAATTTTATTTTGCTCATAATCAATACATGACCAGATTAAAATAAATTATAAACACAAGACTCTGAAACTACTTCAAAATTTCTACTAGAAAAAAAAAATTAAGAACTTCAAGAAAATCAAAATTTAAATTGCACTGTATTTTTAAAGAGGTTTTTTTTTGTTTTTTGGTTTTTTTTTTGCGGGAATCTGTGTCCTATTTGATTAAAGGGGATGTTTCTCTGGAATTAACCAGGTCAAGTTATGCTTGAAGGTTAGAAATGAGATGGTTAACAGGGTGCAGCTATTAACTTGCATGTCACCTATGACAGTGGTCCTAAAAAGAATATCAATAATAATTCAAATTCTGAAACATAAGAGAAAAAACTATAAAGACAATAAAAAAAAACCTACAGAACTATTTTATATCACAAAATAAAGAGGAACGGGGGATTCCACTTGAAATTATTTTTGTCTACAAGTGACCATAAAGAAACAAAATCACAGGTTGCTTTTCAATTTTTCACACCATTTTCTAAAGGTACAGATTATTTTCAAATGTACTTGAATTTTTAAATTTCACTCATTTCTATGTAAAACTCTTTGGTAAGACACTACAGTTTGCTTCCAATCTTCATAAACACTTTCTACTGAAAAATAAATGAGTTTACCACAAGGTAAACAGGGTGCTTATCTCTTACTGAATTTCTATGAAGATTATCCACCCTCAATGCAGTCTTTCCAAATAGCAACTGTAACTTTACATCAGATTACATGTGAAACACTAGCAATGTAAACTTTCGGCTGAATTTCTTTCAATCTCTCCCCCATCTCCACTCTCCACTCAGACTGGTAGCACTGCTTATTAATCTTCCAATTCACTCTGATGACTAGAACATCTCTTCGCTGAGAAAAATGAGGAGAAAAGAATAATAAACTCACTTACCCTTCCTTAGACATTCTCAAAGATCTACTTCCGCTGGAAGAGAATACAGGATCAACAAACAAGCTTCACTGATCTCTTGAGAACTGTAGCTCATTTGTTAAAGCACAGAGAACTCAGGCCCTGAGAGGCCCAACAAATTCGGGCAAGATGCCGAACCCTAAGCAGGCAATATCTCAGAGACCAATATCCTCAGCTTTAAATACTTAAAAACCAAAGAATAATAAGAAAAAATTGAAGAGCAGGAAAAATAACTGATGGTCTGAACTGTGTAAGACTGGCCAGTTTAGGAAGGACACTATCCAAATGGCAAGTTCCCGTAAGAGACAGGAATCGTTACTGGCAAACACTCAGAAAAAGCAAATTTACCCCCTAATGAGGCCCGCCAACAGTACGCAAACAATGTGAGTTTCACAGAATGGAGAGGCCCTAGTCAGTTCAAATCATTTACTTTACTCTCAGAGAGAGAAAAAAAAAACCATAATACACAGAAGTATGTTTTAATTATCAGTTTAGTTATTTCCTCTTTTAGAAAATGAACAATGCGAACCACAAGAAAAATAAGAATTTATGTGCCGATCATATTACAGGAGTATCCTAAAGTATTTCCACACTGTGGTCTCTCTTCTGATCATTAACTACTTTTAAGGAAAACATGTGTTCACAAATATTTTACTCATAGCCTGAAAATGTCAGCCCATGTGAAAAGAAATTTACAGACCTTTGGCATGTGGAGGATACACCCAGAACATTCGAAAGGTTAATTCCAAATCTCAGAGCAAGTTGCAGTTTGAAAGAAAAACATTTGCAATATTCCTGCCTCCTGACCAATATAATGCATAGGGATTATGCAACAGGGGAAGAAATAAACAAGTGTGCTAAAGTCTAAGAACATTGATAAGGCAAATAAATCCTCCTACTGATGATTTAAAAATAAAATATACATACCTTAGAGAAATACTAGTTGGATTTAAATTTTTAAAAACTTTATCTTTAAACAGTATCAAACTATCTTACCATAAAGATTTCTATTAGTTACTGTAAAATGCTTAAAGAGTCACCAAGTAACTAAAAAAAACCACTACCAAAGACTAAAAATTCAAACTAAAATTATTTTCAATTTAGAAAAGCAGTATGGTTAAAGAGAATGAGCACCAGAGCAACTAGGTTTAAATTCAGCTTTCTGGCTGAATAAGTTAATTAACCTAAGCCTGAGATTTTTCATCTATAGAAGACAGATAACATCTGTCTGTCATTTGTAAGCACTCAAAGAACTATTGGAACTTGGGGCGTAACAGGGAAAGCATTATCCCACCAAAATATCTCTTGGGAAATACATTGTAAAAATCCAATTCTCAAATTATACATGAATATGAAGGACTTTCACTATCCTCAAATCAAATTCCATAAATATAATACAAACTGAATATGGAAAAATGATCTAATCCTTAAGAGTGCCAACTTCCCATGGCTTCCCTGGATTTCCAGCTTGTGGCATCACAGCTCAGTGTTGTGGAAATAAATGTAATTACTATTTTAAGACTTTCTACTTGTAAAGAGAAAGGAAAACAAAAATCTCACTTGAATAGAAGGTATACACACTTACACGAGTTTCCCGTGCAAAAGAAACTGCACTGACTAGCTATTTCAAACTCAGTTCATATATTTAAGAAATGTTTAGTAAATGTCTACCTGCCAGTGCCTAGTACCAGTAACACAAAGACAAACGTGACAGTTCTTGATTTTAAGGAGTCTCTAATGGAGGAGGGCCATCAAAAACATTAAAAAGTTGTATGTAATTGTAGTATTAGACATATGCACAACAGAGAGGTACAGCTCTCTTACTGAAAGACAGGATGCCCACATTGCTGTTGTTAAACTGACACTATACTAAGCACTTTTACAGTTATTATCTCATTTAATCTCAAATAACTCTATGAGGTAGAAATGATTCATATTTCATAGATGACAGAACAAAGTTTACAGCAGTTAAATACTGTGATTCTAAAGAAATTAAAATGAAATAATCCAAAATACTAACCCAAGGTCCAGGTTCCTAACCACCACACTAAAAAGGATTAGCAAGTGTTAATCAGATTAAGAGGAAAAGAGGGGTGGAGAACATTCCAACAGAAGAGAAATTATGAATGAAAAGCAGAGTGACACAGATACTGTGGTGTGTGGAAAAAAAATTAGATGCAATTCAGCGTTGACAGAATACAGGCATTTGAGGAAGGGAGCTGCTCAAGATGAAAGTGGAAAGCAAAAGATTCAGGCCCCACAGGGTCTTAAATGCTATGTTAGCAGGCTTAGGATTTATCCTATAGCATTCTTGATATGATGCCACTCAAGGTCTTAAGCTGGGTGATAAACATGATTCACAAAACAGATCTGAAGATGACAAGGCTAAATAAAAACAGGCAGACATAAGCGGGGTTATATGGTTACTTTTGCAATGCACGACAGTGATGACCAGAGCCTGGACTAGCGCCATCAGGAATGAAAAGAACAGGCCAGAATCTAGAATGATTAGGAGGTTCTATTAAAATGCAACCATGCTCACGTGTTTAAATGCACTGAAAGAGGACTAGAAGAATGCTCTCCAAACTACTGACAGTGTTTACCTATGACAAAGAGGAGTGGGAGTGAAAATGTAAATGAAGGGGAACTTTCATATTTTACTGTATATATTTCTGAATTCCTGAATATTGCACAATAAGAATTTAGTTATGTATTACCTAAATAATTTCAAGCACTTTTTAAAAATAATTACAAGATTAAAATTTGCGATCGATAACTGTTATTACTCTCTATTTCTTGGATTTATGGCAGTCACACTCACAGATGGTTTGACTTCCTAATGAGAATAGTAACAATTACAATTATTTTTAAAATGCTTTGAAAAGGAAAGTGGCTGGAAACAGAGATAGGAATGTACTACAGATTGTTTTGATTCTTAAATGAAAATTCATTAAGATTTAAATGTCTGAGGGACTTTCCAGGTGGTACAGTGGATAAGAATCTGCCTGCCAACGTGGGGGGACATGGGTTTGATCCCTGGTCCAGGAAGATTCCACATGCTATGGCGCAATTAAGCCTGTGCGCCACAACTCCTGAGCCCATGTTCCTCAACAAGAGAAGCCACCGTAACGAGGAGCCCATGCACTGCAACTAGAGAAAGCCCCTTGTGCAGCAACGAAGATGCAGCACAACCAAAAATAAACCTGATTTTTTAAAAACCTAAGAAAGGGACTTCTTTTATAAAAAAATATTTAAATGTTTAATATATATCTGGAAATAATTTTAAAAAAAAGTTTGAAAAAAGACTCCAAAATGAAATGCTAAAGAAACTAAAAATTAATTAAAATAAAAAATGTAATGAACAGATTCAGGTCAGACCCAACCAAAAACAGAACTAGTGAACTGGAAGGTAGGTCAGGAAAAACATTCTAGAATGTAACACAGAGACAAAAAAGGATGAAAACTACAAAATAAAGGATATGGGAAGGGAGGAAAACAGTGCCAAAGTCTAACATACGCTTATCAGAGTTCTTTCTCCAAAGAGAACAGAGCAAAGACAACACATGAAAAGATAACAGCTGAAAATTTATAAACCATAAAGGCAAGCACAGAATAAAGAACTCCAATGACTCCCAAGCATGATAAATAAAAAGAAATCCAAAGTTTATTACCTACCAATTTGGGGAGGAACATTAGTGGGAGTGACATTTCTGACAGTCTTCTTGCATAGTTTTGATTTTTGAAACCATGTTACTATTATATATAATATAGTTGACCGTTGAACAAGGAGAGTATTGGGGCACCAAAGCCCACACAATTGAAAATCCACATATAACTCTACAGTCAACCCTCTATTTCCTTGGTTCTGCAAATTAGGAATAGAAAGGAATCTCAAACTAAGATCAGAAAGGAACTGCCTCAAACTGATAAAAGGCAGCTGTGAAAAACCTACAGCTACCATCATACTTAATCATTAAAGACTGCAACCTTTCTTCCTAATTTAACAATTGGAGAGTATTGGAAACAGAACTCTTTTTCAGCAAACAGAACTAAGACAACTGGATATTCACATGCAAAAGAAGGAATTTAAACCCTCACCTTGCATCATATACAAAGGTAACTCAAAATGGATATAAAACCTAAACATAAAATTATATAACTCTCAGAAGAAAATACAGGTATAAGTCTTTGTCCGTAGATTAGCAATGATTTCTTAAACATGAAAACAAAAGCATGACAAACAGAAATCATATACAGATTGAACTTCATCAGTAAAAACATTTGTCCTTCAAACGACACTACCAAGAAAGTGAAAACACAACTCACGGAATGAGAAAAAATATCTGAAGATCATCTATCAGACAAAGGTTTAGTATCTAGAAAAATGAAGAACTTATACAAGCCAACAATAAAAAGACAAACTCAGTTAAGAAACGGGCAAAGGATCTGAAGAGGTATTTCCTGAAAGAAGTTATGTAAATGGTCAGTAAGAACATAAAAGATGCTTAACGCCATTAATCATAAGGGAAATGCAAATCAAAACCACGACACCACCACAGAAACACTAGGATGGATACAGTAATTTTTAAAAACCCACTGACAATAATAAGTGTTATTTTGAGAATGTAGAGAAATTGGAAGTCACATACATTGCTGAAGGGAATGTAAAAAGATGCATTTGCATGGCAAAAGTTTGATGATTCTTCAATAAATTAAATCAAAAGTTACCGTATGACTCAGCAAATTCCACTGCTATATATATAACCCCAACACTGAAAACCTATCCACACAAGATGTACACACGAATGTTTGCAGTAACATTATTCATACCAGCCAAATGTAGAAACAATCCAAGTATTAAGCAACAGGTGAATATATAAACAAAATGTGGTATATTCATACAATGCAATATTATTCAGCCATTAAAGGAATTAAGTATTGACTCATGCTTAAGTATGGATGAATCCTGAAAACACCACGTGAAAAAGAAAAAGAGCCACATATTTTATGACTCCATTTATATGAAATCTCCAGAATAGGCAATTCTATAGAGACGAAGTAGGTCAGAAACTGACAGGGACTGGGGAGAGAAGAGAATGAGGAGGAAAGTCTACTAACATGTGTAGCCTTTCTTGGGAGGGGGATGAAAATGTCCTGCAATTAGACAATGGAGATGTTTACACAACTCCCAATATACTAATATACTGAATTGTATATTACTATCTTATGTTCTATGAATTAATCTCAATAAATCTGTTTTTTTAAAAAATCTGTATCAAGACAAATCAATAAAAAGAGACAACTCAATTAGCAAATGACTGGAAGTCACAAGACAGTATCCAAATGGCTAGTTAACATATGAAAAAGGTGTTCAACCTAATAATTCACCAGAAAAATATAAATTAAAACCAAACTGATATGTCACTACATAACCAACAAAATTACTTATAAATTGGACATACCATTCAAGAGATTGATATTAAAATGGTGGTTACACTGCTTTCACACATTGCAGGTAAAACTGAAAACGAGAGTAACCACTTGGGAAGCCTATTTTTCCTCTTACTGACGCTGATGTATGCTTTAAGCATTGGCCCAGAATACTACTCCTTGCTATTCTTTTATTTTTTCAAAATTTAAATACAGTAAAATCAAACTTTTGGGGTGTGCCATGTCTATGAATTTTAATACATTTACAGACTGGTATAATAACCATCACAATCTGGAATCAAAATGGTTCCAAACCCCCAAAACTCTCCTGCTTTCCTCCTGTAGGCACACTGCTCCTCCTCTGACAACTCCAAGAATCCACTTATTAGTTCTCCATCACTAAGTGTGCTCAGCCACTTCACTTGTACCCGACTCTCTGCGACCCCACGGACTGTAGTCTGCCAGGCTCCTCTGACCATGGGATTCGCCACGCAGCAACACTAGAGTGGGTTGCTGTGCCCTCCTCAAGGGGATCTTCCTGACCCAGGGATTGAACCTGTGTCTCCTGCACTTCAGGCAGATTCTTTACCACTGAGCCACTGGGAAGCCCATCGATCACTATAGTTTTGTCCTTGACAGTACCATATAAACAGGATCATACAGTGTGAAACTTCTTAAGACCGGCTTCTTTGACCCAGGATTGTCTTTGAGGGTTAAGATGCTGTGTCTTATCGATAGTGTGGTTCCTTCTTCCTGAGTTATATTTCATTGTGTGGATGTACTGCATTTTATTTAGGCATTCACTCACTAAAGGATATTTGGGTTGTCTCCTGTTTGAGGCAAAACCAGTCAATCCTAAAGGAAATCAACCCTTAATATTCACTGAACAGACTGATGCTGAGGCTCCATTACTTTGGCTGCCTGATGCTAAGAGCTGACTCACTGGGAAAGGCCCTGATGCTGGGAAGATTGAAGGAAAAAGAAGCGGGTGACAGAGGATGAAATGGTTAGATAGCATCACCGACTCAATGGACATGAGCTTGAGCAAATTCCAGGAGACAGTGAAGGACAGGGAAGCCCAGCATGCTGCTGTCCATGGGGTTGCAAAGAGTTAGATATGACTTAGTCATGGAGCAACAACAGACTAATATACTCTACACATTATTCATGCACAGTTTTTTTGTATGAGCATAAAGTCTTCATTTATCTAGTACAAGTATCTACGAGTAAGATCTCTGGGTCATTAGCTAAGTGTCTCTTAACTTTATAAGAAACTACCAAACTGTTCTGCAGAGTAGCTGGAGCATTTTGCCTTTCTACCAACAATGAAACAGAATTCTGAATGCTCCACATTCTTATCAACATTTGGTACTGCCAGCATTTTTATTTTAGCCACTGTAATAGGTGTGTACAATGTGGTTTTAATTGGCACTCCCTATCCCTACAAGCACATTCCTAACATGGTTGGTGATGTTATGAATGTCCTTTTATGCCATCCACATGTCCTCTGCAGTGACGTGTCAGTCTTTTGCCCATTTCTTGAGTTGTTTTTATATTGTTGAATTTTAAAAGTTCTTCATATATTCTGAATACAAGTCCTTAATCAGATGTGTGATTTACAAATACTTTCTAAGTTGGTAGCTAAAAACTGAAAAAAGTGGGAAAGGTCCAAATGAATAAACAAATTGTGGTATAATGATACAACAGAATGCCAGATAGTAATAAAAAAAAGAACAAATTACTGATACACACAAAAACATGGCTGAATCTCTTAGACATTATGCTGAATAAAAGAAGCCATATCCAAAAGAATCCTTGAGGGAGCTCCCTGGTGGCCTCGTGGTTAGGGTTCTGGCTTTCACTGCTGGGCAATCCCTGATCAGGGAACTGGGATACTGCAAGCCACATGGCATGACTAAATATTAATTTATAAATATATTGGTTTGGCCAAAAAGTTCATTCACGTTTTCTTGTAAGATGTTACAGAAAACATATGTATACACACACACACAAAAGAATCCTTGAAGGTGAAATAGACTATCTAAATATGAGTAACATTTCCTCAGCCAAAGTTTCTTACTATAGGGTTTCACTAAATCAAAGATTTGCTATCTTTTGTTCTTTCTCTTCCTTGCCACTGCCATATCCACCACTACTTTCCTTTTTTTTTTATTTTACTTTTTGTTTGGGGAAAAAGCACAGAGGGAATGGTGGCAGAGAAACTCAGAATATTTTAGGATCTAACATCTTCTTTTGAACAATGAAGTTTAGAGAATTTGTATTCCATAAAGTAGCATCACTGCATGTTTTAAAGAGAAATTGTATCTAGAACACATAATACCCATGATACAAGGAGTTATGTCACTGAGAGAATTGTATAAATTAAACTTGTTATGTTGAGATAACTATAGATTCACATGCAATAGTAAGAAATAATACAGAGAGATTCCTATACTCTTCATCCCCAGTGGGAACATCTTGCACAGATATAATACAATATCACAATCAGGAAACTGACATTGATACCATTTACCAACCTTATTCAAATTTCACCAGTCTTACATGCACTCATTTGTGTCTGTGTAGATTCATGTCATCACCACTAGAGCCAAGATACAAAACAGTTCCATCACAGGATTCCCTGTGCTACTTCTTATAGCTACGCCCATCTCCCTGCACCCAAGCCAACCCCTAACACCTGGCAACCACTACTCTTTCCCCAATCTCCATAATTTTACCATTTCAGACATGCTATGGAGTCATACAGTAAGTAACTTTGTAAGATTTGCTTTATTAACTCAGCATAGTTTTCTTGAGCTGCATTAAAGTTGAGTGCATCAATAGTTCATTCCTTGTTACTACTAAATAGTATTCCATCACTCAAATGTTTCAAAATCCTACCAATCCCTGAGTCCTCATTTGTCATTCCTTAGAAATATGAAACACTAACCAAAGCATTAGAATGATATAATAACAAAAAATTAATGTAGTTCTGATGCTCTACCTCATTCTTCTTATTCTGACACGACATCTGTACATTATTTAAGGATGGCTTCTTGGCATTTCTGAGGACCTGTATTTCCATTTGACTTTCAATCTATAATATCACTACTGAAATTTTAACAATTTATCCACTTGAATATTAGAAACTATACTAAAATGGCAGGTTAACTCAAAATGATACAAAATGGTAAGTAATGATAGACAAGTGTATCTAACTTTACAAGAAACTACCAAACTGTTCTGCAGAGTAGCTGGAGCATTTTGCCTTTCTACCAATAATGAAACAGAGTTCTAAATGCTCCACATTCTTATCAACATTTGGTATTGCCAGTATTTTTTATTTTAGCCACTGTAATATGTATATACAATGTGGTTTTAATTGGCATTCCCTATTCCCTAAAAGCACATTCCTAACATGGTTGGTGATGATACAAAATGGTATCATTTTGATGATACAAAAAGCTGAATGACATTCATGGATATCTTTAAGTAACTGACAAAAAAATTAAACTTAACTTACCTGTAGGCCTTTTCTGCATAAAATCTGACACTTGTTTTTAATCTGAGGTTAAAACACCATTAACATCTCTAATTCTAATAATGCGCTAAGCACTAGGTACTAAAAATTAAATTCCTTTTATTCTTTAGACATACACAATAAACTTATGTTGACTGAAAAATAAACTATTATTCAACGGATCTAAGTAAATACTGATATAAAGGCCAAAATTTCAATTAAAAAATAATTTCAGACAACTATACAAAGAACTTTAAAGACAAAGCGACTAGAATGTCTTTCAAGAATAAGACAAAAGTTTGAATAACCAAAAATTCACAAGCCCAGTTACTTACCTAATTTCAGTTAGACAAGATAAAAACAACTGATGAATTCACAAGCTATGTTCATGAAGAGCAAATTCACTTACAAAAATTCATCTGTACTGTAATCATTGAAACTTTAAAAGGATAAAACCAAATACCTGACTTCAGCATCCTGGGTACTGTCAACAGGAAGAGCAAATGAAAATTCTAATAGTTTCACTCCTGGATTTGGTAGACACAAACTGTGATCGGTACTCATTATTATCAAATTCTAGATATCCAACAGGGTACTATTCAAAAGGTAATTGTTTAACCTGTCTCCTTCAAGCCACAATGAGATCTGAACAGCTCAGCCTGTCTTCTGACCATATACAGAAACATATTCCAATGAAGGGTTTGGCCTGATGATTAACCCCAGCATAGACAACTCAACAATCATAATAAGGAAATGGAAGAACACGTCATACATTCTAAAGGCCAGTTTCTTAATAATGACACATGAACATCATTTCCATATTGAAATTTAGAAGGCTAATATTAAGCAAGAAAAAAAGTTGGGAGTTAGGTATTTATTTACTTAATTAAAAATATTTAGCTTCTTCCAAAAGGGAATTCTGAAGCATCACATACAATGTACAATTATGATAAATGATCATCATAGCTTGCCTGTTTTAACCAATGATAAATTACCAACTCCAATAAATGTCTTTAATATAAAGCCTTGAAATAGAATACTCTATAAATTGACAACTAAAAAACTAAATTTCTTTTCAATGCTTTCTATTTAAAAATTTTAATTAACAAAAGCAAATACTTGCAAGAGTTCAAAAACCTAATTAATTCTCTGTATTAAAAGGATATTCTGGAATATGCTACAACACAGATGAATCTTGTTGACATCATGCTAAGTGAAATAAGCCAGTCACAAAAGACAAACACTGGATGATTCTATTTACAAGAGGTACTTAGGGTGGTCAAAACCGTCGAGACAGAAAGGTAATGGTGACTGGTTGCCAAGGGCTGGAGTGAGGGGAGACTGGAAAGTTACTGCTCAATAGGTATAAGGTTTTAATTTTACAAAATGAAAAGAGTTGTAAGGATGGGCAGTGGTGATGACTACCTAACAATGTGTATATACTTAATACCACTAAACTGTATACTTAAAAACAGTTAAGATGACAAATTTTAGGTCATGTATACTTTACTAAGGGTATGCTGCTACTGCTAAGTCATTTCAGTCGTGTCCGACTCTGTGCAACCCCATAGACGGCAGCCCACCAGGCTCCCCCGTCCCTGGGATTCTCCAGGCAAGAACACTGGAGTGGGTTGCCATTTTCTTCTCCAATGCAGGAAAGTGAGAAGTGAAAGTGAAGTCGCTCAGTCGTGTCGGACCCTCAGCGACCCCACGGACTGCAGCCTACCAGGCTACTCCGTCCATGGGATTTTCCAGGCAAGGGTACTGGCGTGGGTATAACCTCTGGTTAACCTCTGGTAGCTCAGAGGTTAAAGCATCTGCCTGCAATGCGGGGAGACCAAGGTTCAATCCCTGGGTTGGGAAGACTCCCTGGAGAAGGAAATGGCACCCCATTCCAGTACTCTTGCTTAGAAAATCCCATGGACGGAGGAGCCTGGTAGGCTACAGTCCATGGGGTCACAGTCGGACACGACTGAGCTACTTCACTTTCACTTTCATACTTTACTAAAATAGAAAAAAAGGGAAAAAAGTTTTAAATGATCTAAAAATTCAAACCATTCAGGATGCTTTTTCTATTTTTCCTATTATTCTACTATATGAAGTACATAAGGTGTCAGAGCCTGTCTAAAATCTTCCAGGAGGTTATCATTCCAAATGAGTCAGAAGTGCTCTCAGGCTGTGACATATTAAACACAATTAGGATGCTTGGTGTTTCCTAGAATGACCTCTCTTCACTACATAATTCTAAGCCCCTGTTTTCAATGATGTTACATCATAACCAAATGTATATTTTATGAATATAAAGACTACACAAAAAACTGAATAGAAAGTACAGAACACCTCTCTCTAGATTTTATTTCTTCCAAATGCATAGAAAGTCAAAGTGAAGTCACTCAGTCGTGTGCGACTCTTTGCAACCCAATAGTCTGTAGCCTACCAGGCTCCTCAGTCCATGGGATTTTCCAGGCAAGAATACTGGAGTGGGTTGCCATTTCCTTCTCCAGGGGATCTTCCCAACTCAGGGATCGAACCCAGGTCTCCCGCATTGCAGGCAGATGCTTTATCCTCTGAGCCACCAGGGAAGCCCATATCCAAATGCATATGTTATGCCTTTTATTTTTACACACACACTTAAAACACTCTGTTTTACAGTTTAATTCCCACACACATCAAGCAACATGTCTCACTGCTACAGAGGATCACTGGTACCCACTAACTAATTTCGAGTCTTCCTATTTTGATGGGAATTCAGTTCAGTTCAGTTGTTCAGTCGTGTCCAGCTTTTTGCGACCCCATGAACTACAGCACGCCAGGCCTCCCTGTGCATCACCAACTCCCAGAGTCCACCCAAACCCATGTCCATCGAGTCGGTGATGCCATCCAACAATCTCATCCTCTGTCGTCCCCTTCTCCTCCTGCCCTCAATCTTTCCCAGCATCAGGGTCTTTTCAAATGAGTCAGCTTTTTGCATGAGGTGGCCAAAGTACTAGAGTTTCAGCTTCAACATCAGTCCTTCCAATGAACACCCAGGACTGATCTCCTTTAGGATGGACTGGTTGGATCTCCCTGCAGTCCAAGGGACTCTCAAGAGTCTTCTCCAACACCAATTAATAGAGTCAAATCAATTTGTTATGAAATACTTTGTTTCCTTCATATAAACACATTCATCAGCGAATTTCCATGAAGGTGAAATCAGGACCTGATGGGCCAGTGACTGGGAGTTTATTCAGTAAATGCTCAGCTTGTTTTCACTTGTGGATCAGTTAACCAAAGACTCACATGCAGTATGTATCATAAGCTCCCAAGCAGGCAATTATTAACTAGCATTAGTAAGTTTAAAGCAAGAAACATTTACTGAGCATAAAATTTTTAAAGCTAGAAGAAGCATTAAAGATCTTTAATCTCATCATTTTACAGCTAAAGAAACCACCATCCAGAGAGGCTAACTGGCCTCCCCAGGATCACAACAAAACTTGAACTCAGCTCTTCCAACTCTGACTCCAACTGCTTTAATGCTTTTCCATTGTTTAGAACTAATTTCAGAGCAGCATTATAAGCTTGTGTTTTGTCATCTTCACTATGTTTCTAGGTTCACTGTATCATAAATAAATAATATATATGATTTCTAGACACTTACATTTTTAAAGCAGATTAGTTGTGTGCATTTCTTTTTGACCCTGGTTATTAAAATTATGTATAAATATTCAATATAAATGTTTTGGTTCCTTGAAGTATACTACCAGTATAAATATGGCTTATTTTTCTTTCTGATAGATTTGCACCAGTAAGTGATCAAAACAGAAAACTTATGGGGGTCTAAAATAAGTTACACTGTCTACAGTGGGATGGACTGAAGATTACACCTTGCCAAGACAGATGGGCTGTCAGCTCATGTGTTTAATTTATGTCATACTGAGCTCCAGGACTGTGTGAAATATAAATATGCATTCAATGAAACTGATAAGAAAGGACAGTTTACACTGCATGAAGCTGTTCAACAAACTCTGGATGATCATTAAAACCCCTTTGTCTAAACCACATCAAGAATGTAGAAGTAACTGGTGTTCTCAACGAACATAACAAGCAAACAGAAAAAGCAGAATGAAAGATTTGGAATTTGGAAAAGGCAGTACCCGTGTTTTAAACTCAAGAATACAAAAATCAGCACATTCTGTGAGGTTCAAGGTTCATCCTTTACATCCTTCTAGGAATGTGACACTAATTGGCAGGAAGGTGTGGTTTTCACCTGAAGTGATAAAAATTTGTGTATATCATAAATTAAATGATTCAAATATACAGTTTTTTTGCTTTGGGAATTCAGTTTTTAATTTTTTCATCTTTTATACTCTAACTTTCCAAAATTTTGTTCTATAGTACAAACAGTAGTCATAATATTTGTTCTCACATTTTTTTTCATAATGTAAACAACAAATTGGAAAAAAAAATGCTATCTAGTGACCTACTATCAGGAAAATATCACCAACCTACTTAAAAGCCAACTACTGATAACAATAATTAACTTTCAAAATACTCAATATTCAGTATCAATCTTCTTCAAAATATTAATGCTTACTGAACCACTGAAATGCTACCTAATCTGGATTAGCTTTCTTACACAGGAAAGAATGGAAGCAGAATAATTCTTTCGTCTGCTTTACAAAAACTTACCTGTATAAACTAATTTAACCATCTCAGAACAGATGAGTAAGTGAGCTGTCACAGATTTCCTAGAGTTCCTATGCAATTTTTTTATCACTGTCAGTAAACCAGCATTTCTACTGATTCCTGGCTTTCCCAAGACAGAAGCAGAGATGGTTCTAGTGCAGCCCAGATGTTTCTATCCTCTAAGTATAAACTTCTAATTTCTGTCTAAAACCAAATGATTCCTAATTACAATACCTACTTCCAAGTATCTCAGCTACTTAAGGTTCAGGTAGCCATTAAAATTTAGAAACAGCCATTTAACTGAATCTATTAAAAGTGGCAAATAAACTGAGAATACTTTAAACTTTTAAAGGAAAAATGATTTAAAGGAAATTTTAAAGTCTTAATATAAGAAAATGCTGTTAATATCCAGAATTATTTACATTCAAGTCTAACACAGTAATCAGTAGGCACAACTCTAAAACTCTATTTAAAAATTATAATCAGTTTCTGGTAAATGATAATTAAGTATTGTATTATCAATAACTAAGACACAATCTTTGAGCTGAAGACTTTCTGCTCTTGAGGACTTTTATTAGTAGATATAAGAAGATAAAAGAAGTAAATATAAGAAGCAGTAAAAAAAAAAAATTATTTTAAAGCAGCAACAGCAATGTGGTTAAAAGTCTGGCAATTAGAAGTCTAGACTTTGGACTGAGTTTGAACCATGAACTAGCTATGTGATCTAGGGTAAATTACCTAACCACTCTGCACACTAATTTCATAATCTGTAAAATGAAGATATTACATGCCTACTGTATACAGCTGTTTGGAGAATTAAGCTGATAAAATAGGACTTCCCTGGTGGGCCAGAGGTTAGGAATCCGCCAATGCAGGGGACACAGGTTCGATCTCTGGTCTGGGAAGATCCCATATGCCACAGAGCAACTAGTTCCATGCGCCTCCACTACTGAGCCCAAGAGCCCTCAAGCTTGTGCTTCACAAGAAATGCTACCAAATGACAAGGAAGAGTAGCCCCTGCTTGCCGCAACTAGAGAAAGCCCAGATGCATGGCAACAAAAAGCTAGTGCAGCCAAAAATTAAAAAAGAAAAAATAAATAGATCGAATACTTACCGATGATAGGCTTCTCGCCGATACTTTTTCAGGGCATGTTTATCCATGTTAGCAGGCATATCTGCTGCATTCTGTAACCGATCACTCCAGGAGGTTGTCATTTTGTTTTAACTGTATGCTCAATCCTAGGAAAAAAAAATCAGTAATTTAGCATATTAACACTGTCATCCATATACTGATATCAGGTTTTTAAAAAATTAGTAAAATTGTAGATTGCAAACTATCTATTTAAATATGTTGAGGGACTTCCCTGCTGGTCCAGTGGTTAAGATCAGCCTTCCGAATGCAGGAGATGCGGGTTCAATCCAGGGTCAGGGACGAAGACCACACATGCTGCGGGCGCGACTAGGTGCACAGCAGCTGCGACACAGTGCCCTACTGGGCCTGCGCGCCACAGCTAAGACTCAACGAAGACTAAACAAACGCGCATTTGAAAAAATAAAATGTATTGAATGTGGAAATAAACTGAAAATTAAATCAACACTTCCAAACTATGTAAATTTAGGAAAATAATTTCATATAGTAATTTCTATCCAGAAAGATCACATATATCACTTTCAAATAATTAAGCATAATAGTCAGTAATAATTTACTTTAATCCCAGATTCTAGAAAAGGCGCTGAGACCACAAAGATTGGAGAAAATATATAATGTTCAGTTAACATATGTTCAAAATATGTAAGAAATTTTTAAATTCTGATAAACACAGTAAATTCAACCAATGGTACTACAACTAAAAGTCAGGTGCATTTGACTTCTAATTAGATTATGCTTTTATATTTTTCTACAATAAATTATCTTCCAGATAGCATTAAAGACTGAACTAGAAGAAGAAATAAACTAAAAGATTTAATCTCATTAGAATAAACATTTAAAGCGAGGTAAGCAGGTAAATGTCTTTACTGTATTTTAACTATAGGCCCTGTTATAGGTTTTGCTTCTATTTACAGAAGTTTTCATCTGTAAATAGTTTTAAATAAGGATGAAAAATAACCTTTTAGAGTTAAATCTTTATTAACATTTTATTAAAGTACCAATAGGGCTTCCCTGGTGGCTCGGAGGGTAAAGCATCTGCCTGCAAAGCGGGAGACCTGGGTTTGACCCCTGGGTCGGGAAGATTCCTTGAAGAAGGAAATGGCAACCCACTCCAGTACTCTTGCCTGGAAAATCCCATGGACGGAGAAACCTGGGGGCCATGGTCCATGGGGTCACAAAGAGTCAGACACGACTGAGAGACCTCACTTTCATCTTTCTTTCTTTCAAAGTACCAATATTTGTGAAAACATCTGCATTCTAACTTATTCCCAATTTTGAAAATGCTAACACTGTTTACATTGTCAATTTTTAAATAAGTCATCTTTGTAGCTTCTGAAAATAATTTATTGAAGCGAAATTCACATAACAAAACAAAGTTTATAGTGAATAAGTCAATGGCATTTGGTATGCTCATAGTATAGTTCAACCACCACCTCTACCGAGTTTCAAAATATTTTTATCACTCCAGAGTAAAACCCCTTACTCAGGGATTCCCTGGTGGTCCAGTGGCTAAGACTCCTCATGCCCAATCCAGGGGGCCTGGGTTCAAGCCCTGGTCATGGAATTAGATATCCCACATGCTACACACAACAAAGATAAAAGATTCCATGTGCCACAACTAAGACCTGGTGCAGCCAAATAAATATGAAAAAATAAATCTTACCTGGTAAGCAGTTTCCCCCCATCCCTCCTACCCCCTGGCACTACCAATCCCAGTTCTCTTTGGGTTGATCTATTC
Organism: Ovis canadensis; assembly: GCF_042477335.2. Taxonomy (NCBI): domain Eukaryota; kingdom Metazoa; phylum Chordata; class Mammalia; order Artiodactyla; family Bovidae; genus Ovis; species Ovis canadensis. Next base: position 39,179,247 of record NC_091266.1, read on the forward strand.
TGGATGTATCATATAAGCAGAATCATATAATACGTGAGCTTTTGTGTCTGGCTTCCTTCACTTAGCATGTTTTCTAGATTCATCCATGTTGTACCATGTTTCAGATACTTCTTTCCTTTTTTATGGCTGAATAAGAAATATTCCACCATTTGTATGTACCACAATTTGTTTATCCATCCATCCATCAATAGACATTTGGACTCTTTCCACCTTTTAGCTACTGTGAACAATACTGCTATGAACACGTATGAACAATGCATTTACTTGAGTACTAGTTTTCAGTTCTTTTGGATATATATTTAGGTCTGTAATGTTTCTGAAGTAATCAAAACTTCCAAACCCTTTAGGTAACTGTGGTACTGGCTAATACTAGTTAGGTAACTGTGATACTGGCTAGTACTAGTCAAGGGACTTCCCTGGCAGTCCAGTGGTTAAGACTCCATGCTTCCACTGCAGGGTTCACAGGTTCGATTCCTGGTTGGGGAACTAGGATTCTGCATACCACAGGAGTGCCCAAAAAGAAAAGACTCTAGTTAAAAACTAGTTTTAAAAACTAGTTTAAAACTACATTTTAAGACTCCTCTATTCCAAAAAGCCTTTGACTGTGTGGATCAGAATAAACTGGAAAATTCTGAAGGAGATGGGAATACGAGACCACCTCACCTGGCTCTTGAGAAACCTATATGCAGGTCAGGAAGCCAACAGTTAGAACTGGACATGGAACAACAGACTGGTTCCAAATAGGAAAAGGAGTACGTCAAGGCTGTATACTGCCACCCTGCTTATTTAACTTCTATGCAGAGTACATCATGAGAAACGCTGGGCTGGATGAAGCACAAGCTGGAATCAAGATTGCTGGGAGAAATATCAATAACCTCAGATATACAGATGACACCACCCTATGGCAGAAAATGAAGAGGAACTAAAGAGCCTCTTGATGAAAGTGAAAGAGGAGAGTGAAAAAGTTGGCTTTTCAACATTCAGAAAACGAAGATCATGGCATCCAGTCCCATCACTTCATGGGAAACAGATGGGGAAACAGTGGAAACAGCGGCTGACTTTTGTTTTTGGGCTCCAAAATCACTGCAGATAGTGATTGTAGCCATGAAATTAAAAGACGCTTACTCCTTGGAAGGAAAGTTATGACCAACCTAGACAGCATATTAAAAAGTAGAGACATTACTTTGTCAACAAAGGTCCGTCTAGTCAAGGCTATGGTTTTTCCAGTGGTCATGTATGGATGTGAGAGTTGGACTATAAAGAAAGCTGAGTGCCGCAGAATTGATGCTTTTGAACTGTGGTGTGGGAGAAGACTCTTGAGAGTCCCTTGGACTGCAAGGAGATCCAACCAGTCCATCCTAAAGGAGATCAGTCCTGGGTGTTCATTGGAAGGACTGATGTTGAAGCTAAAACTCCAATACTTAGGCCACCTGATGCGAAGAGCTGACTCATTTGAAGACCCTGATGCTGGGAAAGATTGAGGGCAGGAGGAGAAGGGGACGACAGAGGATGAGATTGTTGGATGACATCACTGCCTCTATGGACATGGGTTTGGGTGGACTCCGGGAGTTGCTGATGGACAGGGAGGTCTGGCGTGCTACAGTTCATGGGGTCGCAAAGAGTCGGACACAACTGAGCAACTGAACTGAACTGAACAAGGTAAAATGTATACTGTATGGCATCCAATTAAAAATTAGTAGCATGCTAAGAAAAAGGAAAATATGATACATAGTGAGAAGAAAAATTAACTGACAAACACACAAATGATAGAATAGTCAAAGCCACTAAGTTGTTATTAGTCTGTGTGATAAGTGGCTTCATTGCAACTCTTTGCAACCCTAAGGACTATAGTCTACCAGGCTCCTCTGTCCATGAGGATTCTCCAGGCAAGAACACTGGAGTGTGTTGCCGTTTCCTTCTCCAATGCATGAAAGTCCCCATACCAGTCAGAATGGCCATCATTTAAAAGTATACAAATAACAAATGTTGGAGAGGGTGTGGAGAAAAGGGAGCCCTTCTACACTGTTGGGAGGAATGTAAACTAGTGCAGCCAGCATGGAAAACAGTATGGAGGTTCCTTAAAAAACTAAAAATAGAGTATTCCCTGGCAGTCCAATGGTTGGGACTCCAACCTTTCAATGTCAAGGGCACAGACAGGTTCAGTCCCTGGCTGGGGAGCTAAGATCCTATGCCACGTGGCACAGCCAAAAAAATTAATTAATGAAAAGGTTCATTTAAAGAAAGAAAGTCCATCCTCTAGCCTGAGGTTTAAAAACAAACAACTAAAAACAGAGTTGCCATAAGATCCAGCGATCCCACTCCTGGGCACATATCCAGGTAAAACTATGTAATTTGAAAAGATACATGCACCCTGATGTTCATAGCAGCAGTATTCAAAATAGCCAAAACATAGAAGCAACCTAAATGTCCATCGACAAATGACTAGATAAAGAAAATGTTGTGTGTGTGTGTGTATAAAATGGGACGTTGTTATCGCTGTTTAGTTGCTAAGATCTGTACAACTCTTTTGCGACCCCACGGGCTGTAGCCCACCAGGCTCCTCTATCCATGGGATTTTCTAGGCAAGATACTGGAGTGGGTTGCCATTTCCTTCTTCAAGGAATCTCCACAACCCAGTAATCGAACCCACATCTCTTGCATTGGCAGGAGGATTCTTTATCACTGAGGCACCAGGGAAGCCCATTTCACAAGCTAGCAAGGTTATCCTCAGAGTCTTTCAAGGTAGGCTTCAGCAACATGTGAACCAAGAACTTTCAGATATACAAGCTGGGTTTCAAAGGGACAGAGGAACCAGGGATCAAACCGCCAACATTTGCTGGATCACGGAGAAAGCAAGGGACTTCCAGAAAAACATCCACTTCTGTTTCACTGACTATGCTAAAGCCTTTAACTGTTGGATCACAACAAACTGTGGAAAATTCTTAAAGAGATGGGAGTTCCAGACCTCCTCACCTGTCTCCTGAGAAACCTGTATGTGGGTCAAGAAGCTACTTGAAAACCGGACACGGAACAACAGACTGGTTCAAAACTGGAAAGGTGTATGATAAGGCTGTATACTGTCACCCTGCTTGTTTAACTTCTAAGAAGAGTACATCATGCAAAATGCCAGGCTGGGTGAATCAAAAGCTGGAATCAAAATTGCTGGGAGAAATATCAACAACCTCAGATATGCAGATGATACCCCTATTGGCAGAAAGTGAAGAGGAACTAAAGAGCCTCTATGAAGGTGAAAGAGGAGACTGAAACAGCTGGCTTGAAACTCAACAGTCAAATCTATAAGGAAATAGCATTTGTTCACAGACCTCAGTAAAGTGAGGATATGATAGATAAACAATAAATCAACTTACTGTTAGGTTGGCATTACATGTCATGTTCTGAACATTATGGTTTATATGTATATGAGTGATACAAAAATATTTCATTCCCTTTGGAAGTTTAAATATTGACTCTGTTTATATATTCCACTTGTCTCTCTTCATGGCTAACAGAGGACATAAATGAAACAAAATTTTATTTTCATATTGTGTTTCCATTAAAGTGTTTTCTATCACTCTTTAGGTGGGAAGGGGGAGATAAGCTACAGTCAGGGGGAAAACATTTGCAGTTCAGTTCAGTCGCTCAGTCATGTCTGACTCTTTGCGACCCCATGGACTACCGCATGCCAGGTTTCACTGTCATCCATCACCAACTTCCTGCTCAAACTCATGTCCATTGAGTCGGTGATGCCGTCCAACAATCTCATCCTCTGTCGTCCCCTTCTCCTCCTGCCTTCAATCTTTTCAGCATCAGGGTCTTTTCCAATGAGTCAGTTCTTCTCATCAGGTGGCCAAAGTATTAGTTTCAGCATTAGTCCTTCCAAAGAATATTCAGGACTGATTTCCTTTAGGATTGACTGGTTTGATCTCCTTGTAGTCCAAGGGACTCTGAAGAGTCTTCTCCAATACCACGGTTCAAAAGCATCAATTCTTCAGCACTCAGCCGTCTTTATGGTCCAACTCTTACAGCATGAGCCCTCATGCTGCAACTACTGAAGCCTGAGTGCCCTAAGGCCCACTGCTTCACAGCAAGAGAAGCCATCATAATGAGAAGCCTGCAACCACAACTGGAGAGCAGCCCCAGCTCTGCAACAAGAGAAACCCTGCACAGCAACCAAGACCCAGCACAGCCAAAAAATTAATTAAATCATTAAAAACAACAACACACAATAAGACAAAGAATCTAATTATCAAAATACAGGTAAAATACTTGAACAGACACTTCATCATAAAAGATATACAGATGTCAAATAAGCACAAGAAATGATACTCAACATCATTTATCATCAAGGAAATGCAAATTATAACCATAATGAGATTCTACTACATGCCTATTACAACATCTAAAATTAAAAAGACTGACCAGGGACTTCCCTCGTGATCCAGGGGTTAGGACTCTGTGATTCCATTGCAAGGGGCACGGGGTTCAATCCCTGGTCAGGGGACTAAGATCCTGCATGCCATACAGTGCGGCCAAAACAAACAAAAAAAAGATTAACCATGCCAAATTTAATGAGGATATAGAACAACTAGAACTCTAATACATGGCTGGTGAGAACTTAAAAAAAAAAAAAAAAAAGGGACAAGCACTTTGGAAAACAATTTGCCGTTTCTTTTTTGTTGTTTTTCTGTTTTGGCCATGCGGCATAGCTGGTAGGATTTCAGTCCCCTGACCATGGACTCAACAAGACTCACAGCAGCTAAAGCCTAGAATCTTAACCTCTAGGCCACCAGGGAACTCCCAGCATTTCTTTTAAACATACCTACTCTAGGTCCCAATCTTTCTACTCCTAAGTAACTGTCCAAGAGAAATGAAAGCATACATCCATATATGCCTGTACATGAATATTCATAGCAGCTTTGTTTGTAATAGTCAGAAAGTGAAAACAACCCAAACATCTATGAACAGGTGAATGGATACATATGGTCTTTTATCCACACAATGGAATACAATTAGGCAATAAAAAAGAAAGAACTATTGATACACAACATGAATTAACCTCAAAATTATGCTGCGTGAAAGAAAATAAAAAATTGAGTGCACACTATATGGTTTTGTTTATATAAAATTCTAGAAAAAGCCAACTAATCTACAGTGATAGAAAGCAGATCAGTGGTTGCCTGGAGTGAGGAATGAGGTGGAAGGGCCCGAGGAAACTTTTGGGTGTGATATGTTCATTACCTCAGCTATGGTGACTGTCTCATGGCTATACACATGTCAAAATTTATTGTATACTCTAAATATATACAGTTTGTTGTATTTATACCTCAATAAAACTGTTTTTAAAAAGGCAGGCTTTTCTTTCCCTCCTTCCTTACAAATTAGAAGTAGTAATTATACTAACAAAAGAGTTCCTCCATATATTTTAATTTCTTTTTTCTATTACTTTCTTCAAATTATTTGTAGGAAAAATTCAAAGCACCTTCTTGGATCATTCAAGGACTAAACAAAACACATTTTATTTTAAAAAGTCAAGTTACAAAGTCTCAGCAAAGGTAACATAAAAGTTTATTCAACAAAAAACATAAAAATAAATGATTAACCATATAATCATTAATATGAAGTAAAATCTGCCGTGAAGTCTATACAGTTTTGTGAAGGCTAAGGGGTGAGATTTTCTTAAATCATCTTCAAAAAGCTCCTTACTTAATAGTTTTCCTATGATCTTATCTAACACACGTAAGTGTTACTGTAACGTAAGTGTTACTGTAACAGACTTTTGGACTCTATTCACAGAGCCAGCCTATCTAATGCTGAACTATTTTTCATAGGAACAATAAAATTACAGATGATTATCATACGGCAAAAAAAAGAGTGCTCCAATAAATAGGTAAACATTTTGTTTGTCGCCTGTTTACAATGTCAAGCTTAAGAGTAGTTTTTTCAGTAAGGTACAGCAGTGACTAATGTTGAATAAAAGGCTCAAATTTTAGTTCCTTTCAAGCAATAGTGGTACAGCTTATACTGAAACAGTACTTTGCTTCAATATAAAATATCCAGCCTGCAAAATAGTTGTATCTGAAGAGTAACAACTGAACTCTCAGGCATTCAAAATACTTCGGTATCACACTTTAAAAATATTTCCCAGGCAAAACATACATATTTATAGTTCCCTTCACCACCAGTACCACCCTCCCCCAAACAAGGGGAAACCAGCTGCCCCCAAAGCTCTAGGCAACTTCTGAAAACAGGAAGCAGAGTAACTGAAACGGCAGGGTAAGCCTTGTGAGTTATCTGCAGCCTGGTTAGCAAGGCCATTTTAACGTCTGTTTCAGGTCATGCCAGTAGCTAGCTCACCTGGAAAGAAGTGAGTAGCACTTCAATTCAGTATGTAGCACAGATCCATCAGGCAAAGTGTTTAATTCACACAGCAATTTGAACCAAATATTCATTTTTCAGTGGTCTAAGTGTTTCACTATAGGCAATATATAATGATAACAGTAATACGAACACTCAGTGTTCTACTAAATTTCACTGCAAATTATTTTGTGTTTGCAATATAAAATTAGGAATTTATAAGTTTTACAATCAACCATTCTCATTCTAACAATGAACACTGCTCTGAGACTTGAATGGAAAGGATACTTTTAAATGGCTTTTTCAAATTTCCTCACTTTAGCCTGAAATTTATTTTCAAAAACACAACTTTCATTGTATATTGCACTGTGCTCAGTTGTGTTCGACTCTTTGCAGCCCCATGGACTGCAGCCAGCCACGCTCCTCTGTCCACGGAATTTTCCAGGCCAGAATACTGGAGTGGGGTGCATTTCCTACTCCAGGGGATCTTTCCAGTCTAGGAATCGAACCTGTGTCTCTTGTGTTGCCTGCTCACCTGCACTGGCAGGCGGACTCTTTATCATTAGTAACTGAATATTACACATATTAAACTACTATAGTTTACTATAGTAAATTGAAAAAGAAAAGTTAAAGCTATATTGTTCATATGTACGCCTGGTATCACACTAACATTTTACACATGACTCTTGATAATCCTAATCCTTGACAGATGAGCAGTAAAACCAAGAAAGTGTAGAGGTACATTAGTTGGTTACATCAGTATGTTGCCATCAAGGGACCCTTCTGTAACAAGACCACAAACCAATTTACTTATAAATACGGTCCCTGGAAAACAAGGGAAGCCAGATCCAAATTAATTTGTCTAATAATTTGTCTAATAATACCACTAAAAGTCTAAATCACTGTTTATGTAGTTAATAGGGCCACCTCTAAATCAAAGAACAGCACTTTGAAATAAAATACAGCTTTGCAAGTATTCTTGTAACCTTTGTGTCTTCTAATCATAAAATACATGAAAGACAATAATCACATAATTTAAGATGAAGGAATATTAATTTCTCCCCAAAAGTAAGACTCCTTGGGTGGTGGTGGTGGTTTAGTTGCTAAGCTGTGTCCGACTCTTGTGACCCCACGGACTGTAGCCTGCCAGACTCCTCTGTCCATGGGATTCTTCAGGCAAGAATACTGGAGTGGGCTGCCAACTCCTTCTCCAGTAAGACTCCTTAAAAGTATGTTATGTATAAATGTTAAATGTTTCATTAACTCCTATCTTTTTAGTTTATAAGGAAGAGTTTTTTGCTCATTTTTCATTCACAGTTCTTTATATCATTTGCCCATATTTTACATTTGTGTAAAAGACTAAGTTTACACATCAAGTGATACAGATGGCTAACAAATTCCAACTAATAAAATCTCATTTACCTATCCACACATATCACTAGCTATTCTCTTACCCTATTTTATTTTTCTTTTTTGAAGATTGACACTTCTAGATTTAACATATTTGACAGTTTTGTACTGCCAAGTCATTTTCTCTAAAATGCAAGCTCCCCTAGACTAAGGCTTGTTTTGTTCACTGCTGTAGCCTCAGTTCCCTGAAATGCAGACTTGAAATACACAGGCAGAAATAAACTCTTATACCTCTACATTTGGAGCATTTCGCTTTCAGAAGCTAATTTGTGTTCACCTGAAAATGCAAGAATGTTACACAGGTTCTTTTTAATGCTCTAAATCACTCTTCATGAAATACTCTTAGTTCAGAAACACATAAAATTCTTAGTTTGATTACTATAGTATTTTGCTAACATTTCGACAGCAGGCCTTGGAACAAAAGGTTCCCTGTTCTCTGATGGAAAACAACAAAACTGAGAAGAAATCTTGTCAAATGAGAAATGTACTACCTGTTGCCAGGACAATTTGTTTTTCTTCTTCAAGCAACAACATGCTCCGATCTCTAGTTTGAAACCGTAACTAAAAATGTGAATGCATTGCATGTGTTCCTAAACTTCCAAAAATAGACCAAAAAAGACCTGAATTTTATGTTATCCTCAACACTTTACAGCTGCTACTCCTAGAATTCCATTACCTCTGCCACATCACACAGAATTCATCCATATAATGAAGGTTGCTTTCAACTGAATGTTCTGAGTAATACCAGACCTTCAACAATAACATAGTTGTTGACAGAAAGGAACAAGAGAGCATGTAAAGAAAGCATTTTAAATGACTGCTTGAGAATATGTAGTACAGCAGCCCCCTAACCCTTATCCAAGAGGGGATATGTTCTGAGACCTCCAGTGGATGCCTGAAACTGGATCGTATGGAATGCCATATAAGCTATGTCTTCCCCTATACATATATACCTACAATAAAGTTTAACTTACAAATTAGGCACATCAAGAGGCATGTTAACCACAATAACTAATAATAAAACAATTCCAACAATACAACTGTAACAAAAGTTATATGAACATGGTCTCTCACTCAATATCTTCCTCTACCGTACTCATACTTCTTCTGGTGATGACATAGGATGACAAAATGCCTAAGTAATGAGATGCACAGTGTTAGCTAGGCTACTCTTGATCTTCTGATGATACATCAGGAGGATTATTCTGAATTACTGGGCCATAAGGAGGTCAATGATTGGGGATCCCAGACAGGACGGTGCAAGATTTCACCACATTACTCAGAATGGCACACTCACATTACCAAATCTAAAACTTATGAATTGTTTATTTCTGGAACGTAATATTTTCTGGCTGTGACTGCAGGTAACTGAAACTGTGGAAAGCAAAACTGTGGATGAGGGGGGACCACCATATGACTTTTATTTCTTCAAAACACTGCTATAATTAGCTAAGGTCAAAAGCATAAAGGTAACAGCTGAACTGTGTTTGCATTCAGCTAACATATAATACTTTGCAATGGATGATTTAGTAATGATTCATGAATATCCTTTTAAAAAGCTGATGGGGACTTTCCTGATGGTCCAGTGGTCAGGAATCTGCCTTGTGGTGCAGCGGGTACAGGTTTAATCCCTGTTCCGGGAATGAAGATCCCATGTGCTGCAGGGCAACTAGGCCTAAGAGGAGCAGCTACTGAGCCTGAGCACTCTGGAGCCTGGGCACCGCAATAATCACTATGATAGTTCTACTTTTTTATTATATACATTCATATATATGGCTTAGTTCACTTATTTGATGAAAATTCGGAGATATGGGACTTCCCTGGGAGTCTAGTGGTTAAGATCAGCCTTCCAATGCAGGGGACACAGATTCAACCGCTAGTCTGTGGAGACCCCACATGCAGCAGAGCAACTGAGCCTATGCGCCACAGTTACTGAAGCCCATGCTCCCTGGGAAACGGCAACCCACTCCAGTGTTCCTGCCTGGAGAATCCAGGGATGGGGGAGCCTGGTGGGCTGCCATCTATGGGGTCGCACAGAGTCGGACACGACTGAAGCGACTTAGCAGCAGCAGCCGCAGCATGCTCCCTAGAGCTGGTGCTCCGCAACAAGTGAAGCCACTGCAATGAGTAGCCGTCAGGCAGCAAGGAAGACCCAATGCAGCCAAAAAAATAAACAATTTTTTTTAAATTCAGAGCTATGTATAAATTCAATGTTTTAGTAATGCTAACATAATATTAGCTAACTTCCCCAGTGGCTCAGAAGTAAAGATTCACCTGCCAATGCAGGAGACATGGGTTCGATCCCTGAGTGGGGAAGATCCTTAGGAAAAAGAAATGGCAACCCACTCCTGTACTCTCGCCTGGGAAATCCCACAGACAGAGGAGCCTGGCAGGCTACAGTCCATGAGGTCACAAAAGAGTTGGACACAACTTAGCAACTAAACAACAATAAAACATTTATTTAGTGCTCACTTTTTTTTCATGTATTAGTCTAAGCTCTATACATATTTTATCTGACTTTTCACAACAACCATATGAATTAGGTACCATTATCTTCATTATGCGAAGAAGAAAACAGCATAGAGAAGTTAAATAATTTGACCAAGATTATAGAAACAAACTTGTAGTAAGGAGTGCAGATTCTGGAGCCATTCTGACCAAGCTTAAAACTTGGTTCAAATGCTTATTAGTTCTGAAACTGAGCAAATTATACAATCACCTCAGTTTTTTTCTACTCCAAAATGGTTAGTTTGAACAAGGATTTAATGCATCAATAAGTGCAACATACTAAGAACAGTGGCTCGCACACAGTGCATGATAAATTATACTTATAGTACTAGAGACCACAATGTTTCATACTTATGACTTCTGCACAATGTAATAAATACTTTATGTTTGAAGGAATGTTATAGTAGGTTTCTACTTTTAGAGTCCAAACTTCAGAGTGCCAATTAAATGCCAAAGGCTATACAATTTCACACATTTTTTCATGTCAATCTAAGTATCCTAAATATAACCTACTGTCTATCGGTTTCTTTCTTTCCTGAAAGCTCTCAATTCCTCCTAGGATTACTTCATCAAACCTATTGCAAAAGTCAATAATTTAAGGCTAAGAATACAGCATTCACTGATTTCAGATTTGTGAAAGATTCCAATGTTATATCTTCATGTTATTTACAGCAAGATATCATGCTGAAACTCCTAAAAACACATCTTAAAATGTTCACAATTGTCATACAGAATAATTGAGCTGTTTCAACCTCTACACATTTAGCACGGTTCAGATAATGCAAAATTTTCACAATTTAGTGCACAACAAAAGCCATGCAGTCTTTAGAATTTGCAGAGTAATTTCATAACAAACACAATGGCAGAAAAAGAATGTGTAACACAAATGCTAATTGAACACATTAAAGCAGAAAAAATAACATCTAAGCCTAAATATAAAAAAAGCAAAACCATATAACTTTTAAAAAATAAAAAATGATGAAAAGCCTTATGACATCAAGGTGGAGAAGACTTTCTTGGATGATAAACACAAACCATAAAGAAAAAAATGGACAAATTTGACTAGGTTAAAATTTATAGTTTATACCTGCCAAAAACATTTGGTCTGAATTTAAATACCCAAGGAAATGATCAGACAAATCCAAATTGAGGGACATTCTATAAAACAACTGACCTAGACTCTTCAAATATCACCAATATTATGAAAACAAACAAAAATCTGGGGCTCTGTTGTGGATTAAAGGTAACTAAAGGGACATGGTAACTAATGCAACTCATGATCGTGAACCAGGGATGGGGCTGAAGAATAACTATAAACGTCATTACTGGGACAACTGAGAAATTTTTAATACGCACTGTATGAGAGAGAGACAGAGACAGTGCACTAAGTCGTGTCCGACTCTTGTGACCCCATGGACTGTAGCCTGCCAGGCTCCTCTATCTACGCAATTCTCCAGGCAAGAATACTGGAGTGGGTTGTCATTTCCTTCTCCAGGGGATCTTCCTGACCCAGAAATCGAACCCAGGTCTCCAGCATTGCAGGCAGATTCTTTACCGACTTGGGGGGGGGCGGGGGAGGGGGTGTAAGAACAAGAAAGCAAACAGAACAGGGTGGACAGAGTGGAATGATTAAGATTAATGGGGCTCTAACTGGATCCATTTTGCCATGGCTCCCTGGCCCTCGCACGCTCTCAACAATCACACGAGATTTTCGGAATGCACCACACAGAATTGATTAGTGAAAGAATATACCACATAGAGCTGATTTGTTAAATATCACCCCTCCCTTACCCTCTGCCTCCAACATACTCCCTAGAGTACTACAAGCAGGGAAGACCTAAACTATTGGGAGGAATCCCTAACACTTTTCCAGAGTAGAATTCAGCTAAGTCCAAAAAGGGTCCTTCTTTTAAGAGTTTTGGGAAACTAGACACTGCAATTTTATTAGTATTGGCGACGTTCGTTTGGAGCAAATTCAGCTCCAGGAGCTGCACGGTTGAATGCAGGAGGGGTTCCACCAATTGCTCCAATTCCTCCCATTGTAGCAGCCTGGCCAAAACGTTCAGTTGTTGGTGGGGTCAATCCCAAGGCTCCATCTGGCACCATAGTGGCTGGTCCTGGAGGAGCTGGGGTGCCAGCTGGCCCAGGAGCAGGGGGCATGGCACCTCTGTTGCTTATGCCCATAGTACCTCCCACAGCCATCTGACCCATCCATATCTCTTGCTCTGTCGCATCAGGGAAGGTTCCCTCGAATCCTTCCTGCTGTCGTGGCATCATTTCCTCTTGTTGCCGCAATATCTCTTCCTCACGGCATCTGCGCTCCTCCTCCTGCCTGAGCTCCAGCTGCTTTCGTTTTTGCATTTCTTGATTGTGCAGCTCTTCCATCCTCCGAAGTTCTTTTTGACGCCTCATCAAATCCTGCCTCATTAGCATGACCTGGTGCTCATGGCGAGCAGCCTCCATCTCCATCTTCTCACGAGCTTCCTTGATGTCTCGGTCCACTTGGTCCTGCTGCTGCTTTTCCACCTCAGTAAGTGCCTTCCAGCGCATGGCATACTCATACTCAAAGGAGCCAGACTGTGCAAATCTGGGTGGCTGTTCTCACTCTTTGTGAATACTGTATATTAGATTATATTGCATTATATTGTATTAGAGTATATTGTATTCATATTAAATGTGATAATTATACTGTAGGTTTACAGGCCAAATTGCTTTTAGGATATTTAAGGATTAATATATCTTTTGCGAGACGAAGTGCCATGATGTCTACAACTTACTTTTAAACGGTTTAGAGAAAAAAATCTGTATATGAAAGAAAACAAACATGGCAGTGTTAACAACTGGTGAATCCAGGTGAAAGGTGTAAGTGTATTCACTGCACTTTTCTGTAGGGCTGAAATTTTTCAAATAAAAAGTTGGAATAAAAATGTAAAACTTAAAAAGAACTAAAACTTGGGCTTCCCAGGTGTCTCAGTGGCAAAGAATCTGCCTGCTGATGCAGGACATATGCTGATCAGGGAAGACCCCACATACGGCAGCGTGACTAAGTCAGTGCGCCACAGCTACTGAGTCAGAACTATCGAGCCCAGGAGCCCCGCGCAGCCACTGAGCCCGTGTGACGCAACTCCTGAAGCCCGCATGCCCCAGAGCCTGTGCTCGGCAACAAGAAGCCGCTGCAATGAGAAGCCTGTGTACCACGATAGAGAGCAGGTGCTGCTCTCCACGACTAGAGAAAGTCCACACATTAACAAAGACCTAGCACAGTCAAAAATTAATAAACAAATAAATTTTTTTTTAATGTAAAACTTGGGACTTCCCTGGGGGTTGTGACTAAGACTCCAAGTTCCCAATGCAGGGGCCCTGGATTCGATCCCTGGTCAGGGCAAAAACAATGTTAAACACCATCACTAGTCATTAGGGAAATGCAAACTAAAACCACAAAGAGATATCACTGCTCACCTGACAGAAAAGTTATTATCAAAAAAACAACAACAACAACAACAAGAAATAACAAGTGCTGGTGAGGATGTGGAAAGAAAGGAACCCTCCAGGGCCCTGGATTTGATCCCTGGTCAAATTCTTCACCACTGAGCTACCTTGGAAGCCCAAGTTTACAGGTTGTTTTTTTTTTTTTAAGTTTTACATTTTTATTCCAACTTTTTATTTGAAAATTTTCAGTCCTACAGAAAAGTACAGTGGTAGCTCAACGAATACACTTACACCTTTCACCTGGATTCACCAGTTGTTAACACTTTGCCACAACTAAGACCCAGTGTAGCCAAATAAATAAATCAAATAAACATATTTTTTTTTAAATGTAAAACTCATGCACAACAAAAAGTAAAGAGCAATCAAACACTGAGAGGACATTGTAATATCATAACAGGGACAGTATTAGTATAAAGTAGAGATAAGCAGCTGCAAACTAATGATGGAAAAGAAAATAAGCCAACAGAAAAAAAAGAATGAAGGATATGAACAGCAATTACAGAGAAGAAAAATCTTACAATAAATGGATGCAAACAGAATAAATCATTACAATAAACAGAAAAGCAAGTTAAAATGAATTGAGCTTGATTTTAAAATTGAAGAGTCTGACAATATCCATGTTTGCAAGGATATGGCAAAATGAGAACTCTCACAACTTGCTGATAGGTATTTCCTGTTTAGTACTTTGGAAAATAATTCAGCCCTATCTAATAAAGGTGAAGATCCTGAAAGTGAAAAGTGAAAGTGAAGTCGCTCAGTCATGCCCAACTCTCAGCGATCCCATGGACTGCAGCCTACCAGGCTCCTCCGTCCATGGGATTTTCCAGGCAAGAGTACTGGAGTGGGGTGCCATTGCCTTCTCCACCTCATACTCTACAACCTAAGAATTCCCTAGGCTTAGAATTCTCTCCCACATCTGTAAATAACATGACACGTCAAAGAATGTTTATTACAGCACGGTTAACAATAGCAAAAAAGGCAGAAACCCCTACATATTCATAAACAAACTGGATTATCCACATAATGCAGTATTATAGAGCAATTAAGATGAACGAACTAAAGATATATCTATCAACATGGATATGCAGCAAAAACTATGTTAAACAACATCACTAATTATTAGGGAAATGCAAATTAAAACCACAAGGAGATATCACTGTTTATCTGGCAGAAAAGTTATTATCAAAAAAAAACCAAACAAACAAGAAATAACAAGTGCTGGTGAGGATGTGGAGAGAAGGAACCCTCATATACTGTTGGTGGAAACATAAATTGGTACAGCCACTATGGAAGACAGTATGAACATCCCTCAAAAAATTAAGAACAGAACTACCATATGATCCGGCTTCTAAGGATATTTATCCAAAGAATATGAAAACACTAATCCGAAAAAAGATACATGCACACCCCTATATTCATTCTGGTATTATTCACAATAGCCAGGATTGCAATCAATGGATGAAAAGATGTGGTATATAATACATATATACACAATGGAATAGTACTCAGTCATGAGACAATGAAATCTTGACACGTGCACTAACACTGATGGACATCAAGGATATTATGCTAAGTGAAACAAGCCAGATGGAGAAAGACAAATACCATATGATTTCACTCATATGTGGACTATAAAAAACTAATAAACAAACAATAAATAAACCAACTCAAACAAAAACACAGATAGAAAAGAGTACTAGTGACCACGGGGCAGTGGCAGAGGAAAAGGGAAATGGGTAAAGGTGATCGATGGACACTACATTTTTGGTGGTGAGCAAAGTGTATACAGAATTGGAAATACTATATTCGTGAAACTTATATAATGCTATAAATCAATGCACATCGATAAAATAAATTTTAAAAAGAACAGCCTCAATATTGGGATAGACCTAGAAACACAGGCTCGGCTAGAAGTCAAACATAGCCCCACTCCAAAAAACATACTCCCTCCAAAATCTTCATATGGGGACTTCCCTGGTGGTCCAGTGATTAAGAGTTCGCCTGCCAATGAAGGGGACAACATTTCGATCCCTGGTCCAGGAAGTTTCCATATGCCATGCGGCAACTAAGCCAGTGTGCTGCAACTACTGAGCATGCTCTCTGCAACAAAAGAAGCCACCGCAACAAGAAGCATTTGTACCACTAGAGAGGAGCCCCAGCTCGCCACAACTAGAGAAAGCCCAAGCACAGCAATGAAGACCCAGCACGCCAAATAAACCAATCAAAAAATTGAAAAAATCTTCATATGAGCTTCTTTCATCAATGCTTTAACATAAAATATCTTCAAAAATATAGACAATGAATCAAAAACAAGTTTTTTATTGTGCATAGTACATTAAACAAGAGAATCATGTGCGTAACACATTAAACAAGAGCATATACCCTTCTATGGATACGCACATATTAGTAAAAGTATACAAATATAATGGGAATAATTACTAAATTCATGAAGGGCAAAAGAGAGCAACAGTATCAGCAAGGGTTCATACAAGCCTTAACTGCATTGGTAATTTTATCCCTTTGAAAAACACAGCAAATTGAAAAGAGAGACTACACAATTAGAACATGGGCTAATATGGGGGAGGAGAAACACTAAATATGAACTGTAATTAAGATGATTACATTATATTCTGTATTTTAAAATATTTCATATTTTTAAATAAATTTAAAATATTAAAGAAATCCCATTAAATTGAACCAAGAAGCATTAAAAAACATGTACTCCATGGACATCTGAAAGGGAAACATACCAACACAGTGGTCCCTCAGAATCCACGGGGGCGCTGGTTCTAGGACACACACCCCCTCGTCACAGATACCAAAATTCCCAGATATTAGGAGCTCAAACTCCTTATATAAAATGGCACAGTACAGTAGTCCTTCTGATTTTTCCCCATTTGCAGCCAGATACGACAGGCCTACTATATCCAACAAATTTGCTGATATGTATATTTTTGCTGCTGTTAAGTCATGTCCAACTCTCTGGGACCTCATGGATGCCAGGCTTCTCTGTCCTCCACTATCCTCTGGAACTTGCATGTATATTTTATATGTACATATATGTATTTTATATGTACATATAAAATAAATAGGGACTTCCCTGGCAGTCCAGTGGTTAGGATTCTGCACTTCCACTGCAGGGGCCACGGAGTCAGTCCCTGGTCGGGGAACAAGGAATCCACAGTATATATTCAACCATTAAACTTCAGGCACCAGATTTCAACCTTCTCTTTCCAAGGAGACCCTGACACAGCAGGCTTTTTCATCTCACACTCTTGATAATGCTTTCCAACCAAAAGAAACACACAAAAGAACAAATAGTTCAACACTGAGTCAATTTAATTCTGATTCTGTGTTTCACCAAAATGGGGGGTCATTTTGCTGCTCTGCTTGCCATTTTGCTGGCTGGGCGGGACGTGGTACTGCTAAAGTTCTTTTTCATGAAAAGGAAAACAGCCACTGCAAACTTTGGTAACCAATCATAGGACACAAATTTCAAATGATATTTGCTTTAAGGTAATTGCTTCAAATGGTAAAAAGTAACATAACATTTACTCTGTTCAAATGACAAGGACTTAACACTCCATAACAATTTGCTATCAATTTCCTTAAGACAAGTAACTTTTTCAGGGCTAAACTTTCAAAATGAAACAAACACCAGCTACTTGTAAATAAGGGCTATCTTGCTTCATTAATTCTGCTCTATCTGCAAGAATCCCATGTAACCTATCTTGTGAATAGTTTACTCGAATTTCTCTCTCCAGTTTTACTTCATACTATTAATCTACCAAACTCTTTGTTTTAGTGAGAGCAATCTATTCAGCAAACCTTCAATATATCCACTTTTGCATTTTTTCCATACTCTCAAGTGTCACTTTCTGCTTTCCCTGATGCCACCAACCTACAGTAATCTCTCCATTTTGAACCCACCCCCCAAAATACACACAGTAATAGCTAACATTTATAGAGAATTTAATGGGTGCTAGTGTTACTTCAATGGAATTATCCCATTGAACCCACACAACTCTGTGAAATTTGTTCTATTTTTTCCCTTTTTCACGGTGAGAGAAACTGAGTGAAGTTCGCTTAAGGTTAATTCTCCAAGGGTGCATAAATGGTATAGCAAGCCAGGTCTCAAACACAGACTCCAAAACCTAGGCCCTTAAACATATGTGATGCCATCTCCTGGCTCAATGCCTTTGTATTGACCACCTTAACTGCTCATACATCATTTAATATGTCCTGGAGATATTTAACATTTTGTGTTCCGAGACGTTGCCTAAGCAGCTCAAAATATTACATTCATTCAACAAAAATTTACTGAGAGCCTATATGCCAGGCACCAGTGACTACTAGGCATAAAATCCTGTTATGGAGCCTCCACAAAAGAAAAGTACATGAATTCTCTAGATACATGGATGACATCCAGATATGTGGGGAAGTGCAAAATTTAAAATATGTAAAAGGAATTATAACTACATTAAAAGTTATATTTACATAGAAACTGGAAAAGGGGCATCCCTGGTGGTCCAGTGGTTAAGAATCTGCCCTTCAATGCAAGGGACGCTGGTTCGATCCCTGGTCCCGTGGGAAGATCCCACGTGCTTCAATGTAACTAAGCCCTGTTCACCGCAACTACTGAGCCCACGTGCCACAACTAGTGAAGTCCACTGTGGTTGTGCTCCACAACAAGAGAAGCTGCTCATCAGAACTGGAGAGTAGCCCCTGTATGACACAGCTGGAGAAAAACCCATACAGCAACGAAAACCCACCACAGCCAAAAAATAAATAAATCTTAAAAAAATAAAAGAACTATAAAAGATATTTGTCACAAATAATGTGATAAAGTTGGGGGATTTTTTAACTATTAAATTTTGCTTTGCAGTAAGAAAGACAAGCAATAAAAAGATGTACTTTAAAAACAAGTTTTATGCCCCGTCTTTACCCCATTAAGCAGTAGAAATTAGAAATAGCCTAGAGGCAGATGAATGTTCAGCCAACATTCCACTTACTCTGGCTTTCTTTAGGAAGCTACAACCTGAAATACTAATGAGGTTTGCAGATACTCTTTGTAAATACCTATATAAATCTTCTTACAATTATAAACTTTTGGAAACCTGTAGCCAATTATAAATTTTCAAACAATGGAATCAAATCTTGGAGCTGAATGAACCCTTGCCGAGCATCTCCTTAGGCGCTCTCATTTTACAGATTAGTTGATCATTAAATTCTAAAATCTAAATTCTGGGTTGATGAGAATAATGCAGCAAGCTATACCAAAATGTAGTGGCTTATACTGCAATAGAAAAGCATTTCCAAAATAAAGTTTATGCACAGTAGCATCAGCCCAGCATGTGGAGTTCTGCTTTTAATTACAAGTTGTGTCTTCTTGAACTTAACCTCTTCAGGCCTGGATTCCTTCATCTGGAAAAATTCTAACCATGTTGAAAAGTGTCGAGATAAATATCTGAAAGGACCTCAGTAACATTACGGTTCTACGACAAATGGCATGGGTTTGGGTGAACTCCGGGAGTTGGTGGACAGGGAGGCCTGGAGTGCTGAGGTTCAAGGGGTCGCAAAGAGTCGAACACGACTGAGAGACTGAACTGAACTGATAAATGGCACTCTTTCACATTAGTTACCAGAGTTTGCATCTACTGCTTTAAGAGGCAAAATGAACAGTATATAAACAATATGAAACAAGTCCAATCATGAAGAATCGGGACACGCACACGCACGCACAAAAGCAACCCTGTAATGGTGACTGCGGAGCACTGCACTTACCATGCATCCTCAAAACAAGGGCCCAAAGCTTCGCCACATCTGACACCCAACTCTACCTACTTGCCTTTAAAAGCTAAGGCCTACCACAGTCAAAGCCCCCAAACGTCATGCTTGTAACTACAGCTTCAGGCCTCAGATTCGCATCTCACTCTGGGCTCTCAAGGGCTTCAGGGGTCCCCAGGAAAAGAATGCACTGCCACCAGACAGTT
The DNA here is from genome assembly GCF_042477335.2 of Ovis canadensis. Lineage (NCBI taxonomy): Eukaryota > Metazoa > Chordata > Mammalia > Artiodactyla > Bovidae > Ovis > Ovis canadensis. The sequence continues at coordinate 39,199,001 of NC_091266.1, forward strand.
GGCCCCGGACTCGAGAGCCACTGGGAAAGAACTAGCACGTTTTTCGTGGCGGCTTGCAATTCGAAGTGAGCTTTCCAGGAAGTGCTGCAAACGACCAAACTGGCATGTGGGCTTTCAGTTGGCAATTTCTGGTGGTTCTTGCTACAACGCAGTCAACCTTGCATCCTAACACACAGCTGCCCGCTACTTCCTCGGGGGGTCGACCGGGAACGCGCACGGGGTGGGGAGGCCCATTAACTTGGCGGAAAGGCAGGCGTCGGGTGCGGACGGGAGGAAGCCAGGCGTCGGCAGGAAAAAATAAGCTGAACTGAGTAAAGGGGTGTCCGCCAGAGGTGGGATGGCGGCTACCACCAGCGTGAAGGAAAAGCGGAGAAACGGGCCGGAACGCGGCAAGACTGACTGCGGAGGCTAGGGCCCGCGCTCAGAGAGTAAGGCGGGTCCCGGCGAGCCCAAGGCCGGGAACAATGGCGCGAGCGTGACGTGGGGCCGGGGGTGTCGCCGCGGCGCGGAGGAAGGGGCTGCGCTGAGGCAGGGCGCGACCTGGGGTTGGGGGTGTGCGGAATCTGGGGTGCGGGGTCCGCGGCGCGCACTCAGACCAGAGGGGCCTGAGGGGCGCAGCAGCCAAGTAGGACCGGTGCGGGGACAGGTGGGGGACCCTGGCCCAGGTCGCGCGCTCTGCCGCGCACCCTACCTCGCTCCCTCGCCCGCCCGCTCCTTCCCCGCCCGCCCGCGGGTCCCGCCGCACTCACCGGTCCCGCCGCACGGCAGCAATCCCAGCGCGCAACTGCCGCAGCCTCCTGGGCGCGCGCTCTCCCCGCCCCCGCCGCCCCGGCCCCGCCCCCTGCTCGCGCCCTGCCAGGGACCAGCGCGCTGTTCCGTCCTCCAGCTCCGCCGCAGAACCCGGCCGCCGCGACGCTCCCTGGCCACGCTGCGGGAGTGCGGGCGCGAGGCGGGCCTGCGTCCCGGTCCCTCGCGCGGTCCTGGGGATAGTCAAATAACAGAACATCGCCTGCTGCTGAGCTGTGGAGTGACGCACGTTGACAACCCTTCCATGTCCCTTAGGTCTCCATCCCTAGGCCTTCTGCAGGGCCCTGGAATACTTCACTGACACTCCGAAGCTTACCCTTAGCGGGGTGGAGGCATCCGTTTTTCCCACTCACAGAATCTTCCAGACGAAAGGACCTCAAAAAGTCCTCTGGCCCAAACTACGCCTGAGTCCCAATAATGACTAAAAGTACGACTTTGAGGTTTGTCAGAAAGGGTTGGAGTCTCGGTTCCACAGCTCGCCAACTGTGTGACCTTGTGCGATATACCTGAGTTCATCATACCACTTCCCTCATCCTTAATACAGGTGTTAATACATCCTTAACAACAGTGCCTACCTCTTAGGATGATGACAGAATGAAATAAGATAATAGAGGAAATGTCCTCGGCACAGTCCTGGCACATAACCCTCAAAAAAAGGTTAATTATTATATCAACTCCTACCCCAACTAACTCAGGTCTGAAAGAAAGCTCCTCAATGACAGAAAGCCTTAGCCTCAGCAGCTCTGACCAGCTAGAAGGTGTTTCTTAAGCGTCCACTCTCTGACCCAAGTCCTATCCTTCGCAGCCTCAGAGAACAAACAGGTCTAATCTCTCTCCCACCTTCTGCTTTTCAGATACTTGAAGACTTCTGCCCAAGATCTTCTCTTTTCCAGACTAGTATCTCCCATTGTTTCCATTGTTTCTTCCTTTGTCCTGATTTTGAGAGTCTGTGTCCTTATTCTTCTCACACACGTGGTCAGTTTGATTGTGGCTACTTCAGAATCTGTTGCCCAAGATTGAATCAAATGTTTGTGATACCATCAGAGCAAAGCAGGCCTCGTAGGGCTTATTGCCTTGCAGTCAAGAAATAAAATTCTTGGCACCTGCACTATTAACTCATTGAGCTTGCAGTCACCTAAAACTTCCAAGATTTTTTAATAAATGCTCTGCTGGAATATTTCTACCCTCTCTTGTGTTTTTGAGCCAACTTCAGTACAGGTCGGCTGAGGACAGGCCCTGACCTCTTACCTGTTGGATTTTTCAGGATATGTGGGGAAAAGAAATAGGAGTTTGAAGGTAGTCTGACACTACTTTTAAACCAAGTGCACATGGAAAAAGGCCAGAGTTTGTGTCTAAAGATCATGGCACTAAGCAAATATATATATATATATATATATGCAATGTGATCAAAATGAAGTGTATGCACGGAAGCAAACACACATACACACCAAGACTAGAAGGAAATATGTAATTGAGTATGGTTTTCATAGGGGTTTTCTCTCAGTGATAAGAATTAGGGCGGTTTCTTCTTTATACTTTTTTCGTAAACTTCCCAGATTTTCTACATTGTTTATATTACTTTTGTAATTAAGAACTTTGTTTCCAAAAGAAAAAAAAATCAGAAAAAAAAATTAGATGAAATAATGGAAAAAAATGGGAAATAAAGGGATAACAAACTAGGAGAAAACATTTGTAATATATAAAACAAAGGATTTGTATCTGCAACATACAAAGGAAGCAATAAATCAAAAAGAAAAAAATTCACTAGAAAAATGGGCAAATGTAAATAGGCAGTTCACAGAAAGAAAGTTATAAATTGCCAGTAAGAATACAAAGAGATGCCCAACCTCAGTAGTAACCAGGGAAATGGAATTAAAACTCAAACTGGCAATAATTTTCAAGCTTCGTAATATCAAAAGAATGTAAATTGGCACAGCCACTTTAGAGGGCACTCAGACAACATCTATTAAATCCATGTCTCAGCAATGCCACTTCTAGTTATCTACTATAATCTGATGTTATGGAGGTATGAATAAGGATAATTGCTATGATACTGCTAATAAAGAAAATTTGGTATCAGCCAATGCCCACCAATCGGGCAATAGCTAAATAAAATATAGAAAACTTACAGTAAAGGAATTCTGTACAAAACTTTAAATAAGTGACCTTGATATATATGCTAATTTAGATCTATCTCAAAATCATAGTTTTGAATGAAAACAGCAAGTTGTACCATGAGATTGATTGATTTCATATAGACACTCTCCTCAAAATGCATAATTTTAGTCTAATCATGAAAAATCATCAAATAAGCCCAAATTGAGGGATATTCTACAAAATACCTGACCTGGATTCCTTGAAATTGTTAAGGTTATGAAAGCCAGGAAAAGACTTGAGAATTATCAAAGACTGAAGGAGACTCAGGAGTCAAGACAATTAAATACAATTTGGGATCCTAGATTGGATCCCGGAACAGAAAACTGTTGAAACTCCAATAAAGTCTATAGTTTATAGTATTGTACCAATATTAACCTCTTAGTTTTGGTCACCGAACCAGAGTTATGTAAGCCGTTAACATTAGGACAGGCTGAGTGAAGGGCACACTGAAACTTTCTGTACGATCTTTGTAACTCTTCTGTCAAATCTAAACTTATTTCAAAGTCAAAAGTTAATATAAAACACAGACATACATACCATAATTTCTTATCATCCTGCTATAGACAATATATGTATACCCATCAAATTCATATGCTGAAACCTCAGCCCCAATGTGATGGTATTTGGGCTTCCCTGGTGGCTCAGAGGTTAAAACATCTGCCTGCAATGCAAGAGACCTGGGTTCGATCCCTGGGTCAGGAAGATCCCCTGGAGAAGGAAATGGCAACCCACTCCAGTATTCTTGCCTGGAGAATCCCATGGACGGAGGAGCCTGGTGGGCTACAGTCCACGGGGTCGCAAAGAGTCAGACATGACTGAGCGACTGAGCAACTTCACTTTCACTTCACTTTCACTTTGGGAAGTAATTAGATTGTGAGGGCAGTAAACAGAATTAGTGCCCTTATGAAAGAGATCCCTGAGAGGTGCCTACTCCCTTCTGCCCTGTGAGACACCCCAAGAAGAAAAGACAGCTGTCTCTGAACCAGAAGTAGGCCTTCACCAAACACTAAACAGGCTAATATGTTGCTCTTGGGCTTCCCAGACCCTAGAACTGTAAGAAATAAATTTCTATCATTTATAGACCACCCAGTCTCAGGTATCCAGTTACATCAGCCCAAATTAAGACTTTCAAAACAGATTGTAAGGCTATAGGCCAAACTTTTGATCAGAGGTTATCTTTAAAGATAAGGGTAAAAGACCAAGATTCTGGGTAATGTTCAAAGAGGGTATTAGCTTTAGTTGTAATGTTTTAGAAGATAAAAGCACTCATGCATTGCTTTTTAAATGAAATATTAAGTTTAAAAAAAAAAGCAAAAGTACAAGATTCTTGGTCTCACGACTTTTAGGAGTAAGACAAGCCATGCCAACTATGAAACAACCTTCTAACAGAAGGTTATGGAGCCTATAGAAGCAAAGAAGAGCCTTAAGTGGCTTGCTTGGTGTCTCTACCTTGACACTGGCTGAAGGGCTCAGGCAGTACTTGGCAAGAAAGACCATCCCACTGTGGCCTTGGATGGCTTCTCACCAAACTTCCTGCCTAAGAACCCACATGGCTGCCCTACCCTTCTGATTAACACAGTTTTCCCCTAGAATACCGTAAACTATGAGTCACCCAGAATGTGAGCTGCATTCATAGGTCACTCATCAGTTTTCTGCTTCTTGGCAGAATCCCTCAGAGAAATGAAAGCATTGCTCAACATCCTGGCCTACGGCCTAGAAAGAGCCTGCCCCCAAAGCTTTCTCCCAGGAAGTGTTCAGTCAGAGATCCAATCAGCCACCTTGCAAGTCTCCTCTCTTTTTCATCTATCTTTCTCTAACAGCACAGTGTCAGCACTTAACTGTAATAATGCCAGTACAGGTACTATGTGAGGAGACAGAAAACGTTTAGTCCAACTAGAAACATCTAGTTCAACTTGAGAGACAGGACATCCATGTAGGACTTAGGAGCACCTACCTGAGTTCAAAAATATGCACTGAGCTCCTACCATGTGCCTAACACCGATCAATAGAGACATGAGTTTCTGCCCTCATGCATGTTTCTGACTGCCTAGAAAGACGGACTTTAAATAAACAAATAATTTTACTACAATTCTGGTAACTGCTATGCAGCAAAAGTAAAAGATGCTTTGAGGGAGAACAAAATAGGGGGTCAGCTTTGGGTCAGGGAGAGGGTTAGGCAGCATTTCTCTTGAGTAAATCGCATCTTAGCTGGAACTTGAACAGATGAATGAAACTGAAAGTTGCTCAGTCGTGTCCGACTCTGCGTGTAGTCCATGGAATTCTCCAGGCCAGAATACTGCAGTGGGTAGCCTTTCCCTTCTCCGGGGGATCTTCCCAACCCAGGGATAGAACAGAACTTTCTAAAGTCAAAAAAAAGTGAGAGAGGGGCTTACTTGGAGGAGTAGAGAAATCATTAAAGAGGGACCTGTGGGCACAAATGTTCTGAAGTAGGGGTGGACTTTGTATATCTGCAGAATGATCAGCAGCCCAAGAAAAAGGGAGAAAGTGGCCAAAAAATGATCCAGGAGGCAGAACCAGACTTCGCAGGGCACTGTAGATCAGATAAATGACCTGCAGCCTTATCATAAGTACCTGATGGCATAAAGCAGAGGAGTGGCAGAGGTCACGTCTGGAGTTTCAATGAATGGGATGTAACCAACCAATCAATTGCCTCAAACACTCATGAAAATTAACTCATTTGAATCAAGCAAAGAACTCCTAGATGCCTGTTGGAAACTTCTGTTGGGTGTATACAACATGAGAGACAAGATCTGCAACATTTATTACAATCCTTCTATTTATTGGACATCCTCCACACTTAACCCCAGAGTTGCTGAACATCTATTTAAGAAATTAGACACTTAGGTAAAACATGAAGTCAGGTCATCAGAAGACTCGCGCTACATCAGTGGCCCCAAAGAACTTCAGAGTTTCGCAATAGATGGATTCCTGAGGAGACAGAAGAGTAAGAATCAAATACATAGAGATGCTACTTCATACCTACTTTAAGGAAGGGAAAAAAAAAGGAGGTGTGCTGGTGAGGATGTAGAGAATCTGGAACCCTCTTGCGTTGCTGGTAGGAAAGTAAAATGGTGCAGCCTTGGTTGGTGGTTCTTCCTAAAGCTAAACGTGTGTGCTTGCATGCTAGTCACTTCGGTCATGTTCAGCTCTTTGTGACCCTATGGACTGTAGCCAGCCAGGCTCTTCAGTCCATGGGATTCTCTGGGCAAGAATACTGAAGTGGGTTGTCATGCCCTTCTCCAGGTGATCTTCCAGACTCAGGGACTGAACCTGCAGCTCCTACACTGGCAGGCAGATTCTTTACCTAGTGAGTCCTATCTCAGAGGGCTGAGGTGAGAGTTAAAAGGTATGCTGTATGTAAAGTACATTTCATAGCTCCTAATAAAATATGCTTAATATTTGTTTTCTCCCTCCTGACAATTTCTCAGAAAAGATGGAGACTAGATACTTCCCATGGTATCAACTAGTTCTGAAATAGTAACTGAAACAAAAAACTTATTGCTGGACTTAATTAAATAGCTCAGAATCTAAAGTTGATAAAGCTGGTAAAATATTAAAATGTGTTTCTTTCAGATATTTGAGCCCAAGAGGATTTAAAAAAAAAAAAAAACAGATGCTTGAAAAAATAAAAATCAAGGTGATTTTCTAAATGAACCAAGTTTGAAATAGTAATATATTTTCATAATCCTAAACCAAGTGTGAGAAAATTATTCGTCGCTCAGTCATGTCCGACTCTATACCTCATGGACTGTGGGTCACCAGGCTCCTCTGTCAATGGAATTCTCCAGGCAAGAATACTGGAGTGGGTTGCCGTTGCAGGCATATTCTTTACCACTGAGCCACCAGGGAAGCCCCTAGAATTACCATAATTCTACTTTTGGGTATATACCCAAAAGAACTGAAAACAGGGATTCTAATGGACACACACATACACACACCAATGTTCACAGTAGCTAAAAGGTGGAATGAACCCAGATGTCCATCAACACATGAATGGATAAACAAAACATGGTACATCCATACAACAGAGCAGCCATACAAATAAATGAAGTTCTGGTACATGCTACATCACGGATAACCTTAAAAACACTATACCAAGAAAATAATATACCAAGTAAAATAAGCCAGGCACGAAAGGAAAATATTATATACCACTTCTGTGAAATAGTTAAAATAGGCAAATTCATAAAGACAGAAAGTAGATTAGAGGTTAGCAGCGACTGGGGCAGCGGGGAGGAATGGGAAGCTATTGCTTAATGGGTCCAGAACATCTGTTTGTGATGATGAAAAAGTGTTGAAAACAGGCAGTGGTAATGGTTGCATAACACTGCAAATGTACTTATGCCACTGAATTGTACACTTAAATATGGGTGAAATGACAGCTTTCATGTTATATATATTTTACCAGAGTAAAAAGTATTCAAAGGAGGGATGGACTGGGAGTTTGGGATTAGCAGATGCAAACTATTATACACAGAGTAGATAAACAGCAAGATCCTACTGTATAGCACAGGGAGCTATATTAAATATCCCGAGATAAACCATAATGGAAAAGAAAAAACACATGTTTATTACACAGATAAAAATATTAAAAAATAAAATGGAAAAGAAATTTTTTAAAAAGAAATCGAATACATAAGTAGGACCGTTTCCTCTATGTTCACTGAGCTCATTTCAAATTGTCACTTTTCAGTCGCCGGTCCCCACAACCCTCCATAAAGCACTATTTACGTTTTGAACTCTATTCATGGCCTTAGCTTAAATGTAACTCAGAAAGGCCTTCCCAGTCTCGCTCCCCCAGCATTTTCTTTCATGCTGTCCACACTTTCCCTCCACTTCCCACAACAGCAGTTAAATATTGGTGTGTTTGTGTCTTTAATATCTGCCTTCTCATTCGGTTGTAAGCTCCAGAGAAGCAAGGACAGTCTTGTCCACTGTGTTTTATCTCATCCCCTGAGAGTGAGTTCAGCACCCAGCCCAGGGTCTGGTACACTGTGGATTCCGTATATATTTTTACATAAATAAATTAGTAACTAAATGTGTTGTAGGATTGTGAGTGGATTTTATTTTAATGTCTTTCACAATGCCTTGAGTTTGATTAAATTATTTTAAAAAACAAAGAAAGCACATTAGGGCTCTCATTCTCACATCCCCGTGTTCTTCCTTGTGAAGTCATCAGCAGTCTCTTAGAGCGGGAACCTGAATGAGACACTAGTACAATTTGTTTCCAGGTAGATCTGTTCCATCACCAACCATTCAGATTGGTTCCTAATGACAAGTTGTTGTGCTTAATTAAGATGGAACACTCTTCACTGTGGGACCAGAACTGCTAGCCCCCTAGCATTTCACAAATTCAGGTTAAGCAGCATCTATACTAAGAACGCACTCTCTATATTAAGAATTCCCACTCTGTGGGAGAGGGAGAGGGTGGGATGATTTGGGAGAATGGCATTGAAACATGTATACTATCATGTAAGAAACGAATCGCCAGTCTATTTTCGATACAGGATACTTGGTGCTGGTGCACGGGGATGATCCAGAGAGATGATATGGGGTGGGAGGTGGGAGAGGGGTTCAGGATTGGGAACTCATGTACACCTGTGGCTGATTCATGTCAATGTATGGCAAAACCAATACAGTATTGTAAAGCAAAATAAAGTAAAAAAAAAGAACGCACTCTCTCAGCAACAGTGGCTCATTAACAGCAGTGATTCTTAGAAAAATCAGGAAGCGCTTGTAGTGTTCTTTATGTATGTGCTATAGTCCCACCTTCCTAGGGAAAGAACGGTGCCTCTTGGTCACATCAGAGACTCAGGCCTGCATCTTAGCCATTCTCTCCAGTCCTGGGTTCATATCGAACCCTGCTCGAGTCCCACCGTAGTCCTTCCCAGTGACATTGAACAGTATTTCCCCTGTCTTGCTGATCCTGTTCGTGAGACCAACTATCTTGCTGTATCTCACTGCGCACACTGGTCGCTGAACCCATGGTAGGCAAGACACGAGCTGAGAGACAGGAAGAAAATGTGAGAAGCCACAAGAATCGCAGACTTATTTATTCTCTCCTGGCTGGCACAGCAGCCATAGCATCAGACTAACATAACATAACATAACCACACAGCCATAACGTAACCTCTCTCCTGCTGCTGCTGCTGCTGCTAAGCCACTTCAGTCATGTCCGACTCTGCGCGACCCCATAGATGGCAGCCCACCAGGTTCCCCCATCCCTGGGATTCTCTAGGCAAGAACACTGGAGTGGGTTGCCATTTCCTTCTCCAATGCATGAAAGTGAAAAGTGAAAGTGAAGTCGCTCAGTCGTGTCTGACTGTTTATGACCCCATGGACTGCAACACACCAGGTTCCTCCATCCATGGGATTTTCCAGGCAAGAGTACTGGAATGGGCTGCCATCGCCTTCTCCTAACTTCTCTCCTGGCAATAGCTCCCCGGGTGGAGCTTATATATGCTTACGGAACAAAAGTAGCCAATGGCCAAATACGTACCTCCTGACGGGATGCCCAGTGCTGTAAGTGCTCTCAGCTGCTACATAATCATTATTTACAAAACATGGGGCAAGAGCAGGAGGCCGTGGGGCGAGAGAGACTGACAACTCCATCTTGGCTAATTTGCTCTTTCCTTACATCCCCCATTTGGGAAATTTATTTGGGGAGTTCCAAAGTATATTTTGACATGACTAGTTCTGTGAGATGTTATTAGATATTCCTTGAAAAAAAAAATTCCATTCTTACAGAAATCATGAAATGCCTATTTAAACTCTCAGCACTTGCTTGAGCACTTATTATAAATGCCAGGGACAGCACATCTACTTTGTCTTTTGAAGACTGGGGCTTCGTAAGCAAGAAAAGGGCTCTAGTTTTCACAGCGAAGAGGTGAGGCCTCATCCAAGGATATACAACAAGGGTTTGTACAGGGATTTTTAACAGGGATGCTTTATTTTCTTCAGTCAATGATTCTCAAACAACCAAGAAGAAGGGCTGCTTTTCAAAAGAGCCAGTTCCAGACCCCATCCCAGTCTATGGCTGTGTGGCCTGGGAATTAATATTTCAACTAGCTCCCCAGGTAATTCAGATGCAGGTGGTCCACGTGTTCTCTGAAATTGCTGTCTACCGCAGGCCTGCCCAGGGGGACAGGAATCGATGTTGCCATGCCAACAGCCAATCTGTGCCACTTCCTGCTGCCCGCTGCCTGGGCAACAACTGACTTTTTGGGTCTCTTCCTTCTTTACGAGTCCAAGGAGCCACTGTGAACAGCAGTCTTTCAATACTGTGGATTCAATTGAGTCACACAAAAGAAACTGACTCATAACTGTAAGATCTCGGATTATAAATTACGTCACCACAACTTCAGAGCACCCGTCTTTTAATCTGCTTTCTTGGCTTCTCTACAGATGTCAGATACTATCCCTGGATGCCTGCATTTCACTGGAAGAGGGTGTAGTCCCTGAGACACACATTGTTTTCCAAGCCTGCCACGAGCTGGGGTCCTCCCTTCTCAGTATCTATAGCACTCTTGTAACGAGGGTCCTATTAGTTAAAAGTAAATAAATCTCTCATTTGAGCAATGGAGAGTTGAGTTCATTGCTTCTTCCTTACATCCAAACAATTATTTTGAAATATTTTTGGGGTCCAATGCTAACTGTCTGAAAGAAAATCCATGCTAATTGAAAAGAGAATAGGTTAAGTACCAGGATTGTATCTAAACCCTTAAATAGAAGAGAACAATGGCCTAAACCCCAGAACCTATGACACTGTTGCAATTATAGAGCAAAGGAGAATTAAGGTAGCAGATGAAATTAAGTTTGCTAAATCAGCTGACCTTAAAAAGGGAGTGTAGTCTGAATTTTCCAGGTGAAATCAATGGAATCCCAGGATCTTTCAGTGTAAAAGAGGGAAAGACAAGAGTCTGTGTCAGTGATGCGATGTAAGAAAGAGTTGGCTGGCTGTTGCTGGCTATGAAGATGGAAATGGGCCATGAGCTAAGGAATACCTGCAGCTTCTAAAAGCTGAAGGCAAGGGGATTGATTGTTCCCTGAAGCCTCTGGAACATGGCCAAATAAGACTTTGACTTTAGGCTTCCCTGGCAGTCCAGTGGTTAAGAATCTGCCTTGCAATGTGTGAAACATGGGTTCAATCCATGGTTCCAGAAGATTCCATAACCACGGAGCAACTAAGCCCAGTGTGCCACAACTACTGAGCCTGGACTCTGGAGCCCTCAAGCTGCAACTACTGAAGTCCAAGCATCCTAAAGCCTGTGCTCCACAAGAGAAACCACCACACTAAGAAGCCCATGCACAACTGGAGAAGGCCGGGGCACAGCAACCAAGACCCAGCACAGCCAAAGAAAAAAGACCCTGACTTTAATCCACTGAAACCCGTTTCAGACTTCTGGCCTGCAGAACTAAGATAATGCTTTGGTGTTGCTTACATGAACTTAAGCCATGAACTTGGGACAATTGAGTCCATCAACATGGATTCAATTTGTGATAATTAGTTACACCAGCAATGGGAAACTAATATACAGGGAATTAGTAATGGAGATCGGAGAAGGCAATAGCACCCCACTCCAGTACTCTTGCCTGGAAAATCCCATGGACGGAGGAGCCTGGTGGGCTGCAGTCCATGGGGTCCCTAAGAGTCGGACACAACTGAGCGACTTCACTTTTCATTTTCATGCATTGGAGAAGGAAATGGCAACCCACTCCAGTGTTCTTGCCTGAGAATCAAAGGGACGGGAGAGCCTGGTGGGCTGCCGTCTATGGGGTCGCACAGAGTCGGACACGACTGAAGCGACTTAGCAGCAGCAGCAATGGAGATCAGAAACAGATACAGACCAGAGAATTAAACAAACGTGGGTCTCCTTGCTCAGAGCGTACTATCTCTAATAGGGGTCCAGGGGAAACTCTTCATTCTGAGTTTTCCAGGAGGAAAATTCTGCAGTATTAAAAAAAGAGAGAGGAATGTCGCCTGGTGGCCCTTGAGTTTTTTTCTCCTAGAGTAAACGTGTGCTGCTCGCCCCTCGCCACGCCCATCTTCAGGGTCCCGCTGGTTTTGCGGAAGTAATATCCCGACACCCCGTCGTCCGCCCCAAATAAACCCAGAGACCGCGGTTGCGGGTCGAGTGATCGAAATCGCTCTGAGGCTTGTCCTTGCCGTTTGCTTTTCGGCCTTCGGCCCCAGAGACACCGCCTTTCGGGATATTTTCCTGCTTAAAACTTAACCATTAGTACCTACGCCCGTGCCTTGTAAAGTGCCCGGGCGCGAGGGGCATTCGGGCACGCCCACCTCCACCGCCTCACCCTGTCGGCCCCTGGAGGTCGCGTCGACAGCCCCGCTCCCGGAGAAGCCGCGTCCTCTCCCGGTTCTGGGATTCTGGAGAGCCCGCCCGGCCAGAGACCCCCCTGGCTCCCAGCCTCTCTGCCCTCGCGTCTCCTCAGGCCGATCGTTCTGCCTCGCAGGCCTCCCTTCCTGATCAACTTCTAAAAACTTATATTGTCTGAGGAAGAAGCTGGGAGGGAAGAGGAGGAAAAAAGGCAAGAAAAGAGGAATGGCTCTTTCTCAGATTCATTCCTTGCCTGAGTGCTTTCTTCCCTTCATCTCATACATTTGAAATTTTCTTTGTGAAAAAAAGTGAGCTGTGCGGTGATATGAAGACGTTTCCCTCAGGTCCCTTTTTGACTTTTCTGTGCAAATGAGGAAGGATGGGCTGGATTGACCTGAAACCTTCCAACAGAGCCTCTCTATTCATAATGAAAAAGATTGCTCAGATCCTATTTCCAAGCTGACCCCTTACAATGTTTTTTGTACCAGTGGATATATATTTGAAATTCTGTATTTTTAAAATATTTTGCTGCAATTGTATAATAAAGAATTACCTGCTTGGTATCAGTTTGACCCCCCCCCCCCAAGAAAAAGAGAGACCAATTATATTTTTTATGAGTTAAATTCATGCACATTTCTTTTTTGGTCCCTTCAGTGTTGGTATTTTGTTTGCTTCTCCCTTTTTTTTTTGTTTCCTGTAGTATAACACAAATGTACATGTATACAGAGAAATGCACAAAAATCACCTTCACAAAGTAAACACATCTATGTAACCACCGCCCAAATCAAGATACATAACCAGAAGCTTCAAAACTCATCTCATGCCCCCTCCCAGGTACTATTTCACCTCCCACTGATAATCACTACTCTGACTTTCAATCTATAGATGAATTTTTGCCTGTTTTTGAACCTTGCATAAATGGACTCTTACATATGCATGCCTTTGTGTCTACCTACTTTCATTTAACATTATAGTTATACGTCTGTATGTAGCAACTGTTTGTTTATTTTTATTGCTCTATAGTATTTCACTGTGTAAATATAAAGTAACTCACCCATTTTTTAAAAAGAAAAATTGTGCATTAAAAGTGGTTTCACGTCCTTCCAGGGTTTTTCAGATTCTTTATCTGCTAATAAGTAACTGTAAATCCCAAAGCAAGGATAAAACACCCAGTTTCTCAAATGTATTTGACCATGAAACTTTTTTTTTCCTACAAAGCATCTTACAAGGCTAATATTTTGTAGGACATGCTCCAGGAAACCCTGGTCTGGAGCAATGGTTTTCAAACTGTGCTCTTCAAACCTCTGGGGTCCCAGATAGTGACTCAATACTGCTTAAGGGATAAGAGTTAGGTCAATTAGATCCCCATTTCTGCTTAAACACACCCTCCACTTGTATCTGTTTTAAGAAGGGATTTCACATATATGGGGTGTATGTATGTATTAACTGCCCATGTGTCTATGATTGAAAAAAAAGGGTTTGGCTGCTTTAAAACCTGTGTTTGAAAAACCACATGTTTTCATGTGGCGGACCTCCCAGAAGGCCTCTGCACAGACTCCAGTTCCAAGCTACAAGGACTTGCTGACCTTATCCAGAGTTCATCACTTTTGCCATTACTGACTTGCCAGGTTCTGTCCAAGGGCCATCCACTGATTCTCTTAGTGGTGTTGTGGAAAGGGCTCAAAAAAGATCATTGACAGCTGTTCAACACAGATCAAGCAGATTAGTCCATAGGCAGCTTCTGTCCATGGAGTCAGAGGCTGAAAATAGATCATTACATGCCATAAAAGTCTGAAATGGCTTCCAACCAGGCACCATGGTTTAAGGATTAAGAGTATGGACTCCAGAGCCAGACTCCCTGGCTTCAGCTTCTGGCTCTGTCACTAACTAGCTGTGACCTTGGGCAAGTTTTTCAATACCCTCACATCTTAGTTTCCTCATCTTTAACATAGAGGCGAAGATAATAATAGCATGTACCTCATAGGCTTGATGAGGATGAAATGAGATCATGTTTGCACAGCAACTGATACTGGGCTGGGCATCTAGAAAGCACCATATAACGTTTGTTAAATAAAACCAAAGTGGTTCTATGAACTCATGGGTGGCAAAGCCTAACTCCGTGCATTTTAATTATTTTACTGTTCAATGTTTTACCACTGCCCTTGAGTGAGGCTCTCTCTATGGCCGGCCATGCCCCTTATGAGTTAGGATCACACGGCCCTCCAAAAAGGTGAGGGTTACCAGACTCAGGATTCCTTGGATCAATAATATTTCAAAAGCCATTTGGGGAATTCATTCAGGATAACCATTTTAACTATGCCATTCAGGACATGAAAATAAACTACTGTCTACCATCACTACTATTTCACAAAAGGCGATTTCAACACCAAAGAAAGGAGGAAATACATAATCTCAAAATAAAAAAACAGGGCTTTAGATTAAATTGACCTTAGCTTAAAAAAAAAATCACGCCCCTGTTCTGGTTTTTCCATTTCATCTTGAGGCAGTGGCCAAGGGCCAACCCCTGTCTGTGACCCAGCATTTGGATAACAGTGGTCTTGTGAGTCTCAGGACACATGGGCCATTATAACTTAAACACGTCCCTGAATGTCCAAGTCTCAAAGCTAGCAGTGAACACCCCAAACTGTGCAAAACCAGAAGACATTGGCATATGATCCCAGGTAGCACTGCCATGCTCAGAGGCAACAGATCACAGGGGAAGTGGGCAGAGTTTAGTTGTTCATAATAACATCTGAGGTGCCTTTTAGAACCATGGCTCGATTCCAAGAAGCCAAGAAAGAGTGAGCTGCCTGGGTGTTCTAGGAAAAACCTCAAGTCTTTCCACATGTGTTTTTCCCTTACTCTCACACCACCACCACACATACAATGCTTCTGACACCAGATCTGCGGGGTTCTCCCCCACACCAAGTGATTCTCTGTGGCACAGCGAGAGGTTCTACAATTAAATTCAGTTTCTACACTATCTACTAAAGACAGCATCAGATCCCACAGGTTAAAGACTCAGTCCCATGAGACTGCCTCCCCTTCCCACCAACCAAGTTTCAGATGCCAATCACAAGTAGTAGGCCCCTAGATTATCCACAATGTCTGTCTATTTCCTGTTCAGTTGCTAAGTCATGTTTGACTTTTTGTAACCCCATGGACTGCAGCACACCAGGCTCCTCTGTCCTCACTGGTTTGAGCAAACCAGAGTTTGCTCAAATTCATGTCCATTGAGTTGGTGATGCTATCTAATCATTCCATCCTCCGCCGTCGCGTCTGTCGAACTTGACTACAAACTGGAGGTTCCCATGACCTCTTCCTCCTTGGATTTCATTATTTGCTCAGAGACACATTTACTTAAATTTACCAATTTTAGGATACCACTCTAATGGCAGAAAGTGAAAATGAACTAAAGAGCCTCTTGATGAAGGTGAAAGAAGAGAGTTAAAAAGCTGGCTTAAAACTCAACATTCAAAAAACTAAGATCGGGGCTTTCAGCCTCATCACTTAATAACAAATAGATGGGAAAAAAATAGAAACAGTGACAGATCTTATTTTCTGGGGCTCCAAAATCACTGTGGACAGTGGTTGTAGCCACGAAATTAAAAGACGTTTGCTCCCTGAAAGAAAAGCTATGACAAACCTAGACAGCATATTAAAAAGCAGAGCTATCACTTTGCCAACAAATGTCAGTATAGTCAAAGCTATGGTTTTTCCAGGAGTCATGTATGGATGTGAGAGGTGGACCAAAAACAAGGCTGAGCACTGAAGAATTAATGCTTTTGAATTGTGGTGCTGGAGAAGACTCTTCAGAGTCCCTTGGACAGCAAGGAGATCAAACCAGTCAATCCTAAAGGAGATCAGTCCTGGGTGTTCATTGGAAGGACTGATGCTGAAGCTGAAGCCCAGTACTTTTGCCACCTGATGTGAAGAGCCAGTTCATTGGAAAGGACGCTGATGCTGGCAAAGAGTGAGGGCAGGAGGAGAAGGGGGTAACAGAGGACGAGATGTAGATGGCCTCACCGACTACTCAATGGACATGAGTTTGAGCAAACTCTGGGAGACAGTGAAGGACAGAAAAGCCTGGTATGCTGCAGTTCATGGGATCACAAAGAGCTGGCTAGGACTTAGCAACTGAACAACAATGATAAAGGACACAGATGACCAGCCAAACAAAAAGACACTTAAAGCGAGGTCTGGGAGGGTCTGAGTACAGAAGTTTTTGTCCCAGTGAACTCGGAGTGTATCAGCCTCCTAGCATGTGGATGTGTTCACCAACCTGGAAGCTTCCTCAGCTCCATACCTTTGAGATTTTTATGAAGGCTTCATCATGTAGGCACGACTGATTATTAATTCCATTTCCAGCCCTTCTCCCTTCTTTAAGAAAATTGGAGGCAGGGATGAAAATTCCAAGCTTCTAATCCTGGCTTGGTCTTTCCAGTTAGGTCATCCAGGAGCCATCCAGATCCCACCAAGAGTCTCAGCATTAGAACAAAAAACACTCTCATCTCCAAGGAAACTACAAGAGTTTGGGGAGCTCCGTGCCAGGAACCAGGGAGAGAGACCAATATATGTTTTCTGTTACCTCACTCTGGGTGCACAGACACAGTGAGAGAGGCCAGGATGAGGAGTCAGGACTCAGGGGCTGTCATGCTGGCCCTGCTGCTGACCCAGCTGTGTAATTTTCAGTGAGGTCCTCAACCATCCAGAGGCTTGTTTTTCTCTTCTACAAAATGGGGGCAGTAATGCCTGCTTTGTATTTCTCAAGGTTGTTTTGGGACTCATATAAGTAAAGGCTATGAATATGGTGCTGAAGCACCAGAAAGGAATGGATATTTGTGACTCTCAGTCCCCACCCCCTTCTAGTCAGGTCCCCAAGTTTCCCCACCAAGTCTATACCAAGGATCCTTCCCTCCACCCTCTCCTCCAGGCCAAGTAGGACTCCACAGTACAACACCCTAGGGTTGACTCCAAGGTAAGAGCAGTGGGGTAAGGAGAAGCCAATTTTTTCTTGCTCAGAGTCCTGGTCCCTCAGGTCCTTCCAGGAAGGAGGAAGCTCCTAAGTATTAAACATTCAGGAATCCACAATCACTCTCGGAATTCCAGCTTAGTGAGCCTCTTCAATAATGCTTCCTGCTAACTAACAAAGAGTGATAGCAGAAGAATGCTAGGAGACATTCCATCCCTCTGGCTCCAGACAGTCCTGGCAGCTCAACTTGTTATATCAATGCGTTATATCTGGAAGAAACTTTAGATCCGTGGCTCTTAATTCTGGCTGAACATTAGAATCACCAGGGGAGCTTTTAAAAAATACCTGTGTCTGGCTGTTCCTCACACTAATTAAATCAGAATCTTTGAGAGAGGGACCTAGACATCCGTATTTTTTAAGCTCCCCAGATGACTGCAAGGTGCAACCTAGTTTGAGAACCACTGCTATAGAGGATCCAGGTCAAACACCTCACTTTACAGAAGGAAAAACTGAGGCTGCGGGAGTTTAAGATTTTTGTCCCTATTTAAGATAGGGACAGAATAGGGTCGTTATACAGGTAGTTGCAAAGGTCCCGGTATGGGACTATAGAGAGGGAAACCTAGGAAACGATGCGAGACCACTGTAAGTTCATGATCGCTCTAGAATGCTATTGGCACGTGGTAGAATGTAGCAGGCTCACCTATAAAGCCATAAATAAAAGCACGAGATATGCCCCAGGTTATTAGGTGAAAGAAAAATGTCACCACCCTTCTACTGATTTAAAAAGCACTGTGACAGTCCTCGTTTGATTTCATAGGGTCAGACAATCTCCTGCCCAATATGAAGGAGGGACTAGTGAAGTAAGTTTGACATCTACTTGAAGAAGGCGATCTTTCACCCCTCCTCCACTTTCCTTTGATTATAATTGTAGCCCACTTAATCCTCAGAGCGGAGCCCCGTCGCTTGCCCACTTGTCTCTCTCTCACAAGCATCTTGTATTAACAAATCTACTTCTTGCCTATCACTCTGCCTCTTGCTGAATTCCTTCTGCACTGAGACACAAAGAACATGAGCCTCAGTAAGTCCAGACATCAGATGAGTGATTCTAATTAAAAGACTGTGGGTTCAAGTCCCAATCTGAGGTACACAGTTTCAGCACAACTGATTAGAGTTTGTGATATCAATCCAACAAGTTGATGATAACTACATTTCATTATTGAGCATTTCCTCTGGGCCAAAGTAAGCACCAATCACTTTGCAAACATAATCTCAATAAACCATAATAATTTCATGAGAGAGGTGAGGCCCAGGGAGTTTTAACTAGTTCTCTTGAGGTCAAAACAACTGAACAGTGGCAGAGATTCTAGTTCAATAGTTCAACTAAGTTTGAGCTGTGCACAGATGACAAGACAGGGATAGCATCCTGCCCTTAAGAAATTTACCGTCTACCTGGAGGGACAGGACACAAGTGAGACACTTATAACACGCTTTGTTAACTGTTCTAGTAAAAGTCAACAATGGAAGGACAACGAAATCACCTAACTCTGGGAAAGGTCAAAGAAGTCTTCTTAGAGGAGGAAGTATTGAAGAAGTCTTAAAGGTGAATATAAGTTTAGTGAAAAGCAAAGAGGGACAGAAAGTGGGACTGGCCAGTGTAAAGAATGGTGAATGCTCAGAGCTATGAGGTAATTCATAATGACTTGATGAGTACATTTGGGTGGAGCTATCACCAAGAGGTGAGACTGAGGAAGTACAGAGACTAGATCATTAAGGAGTCTGAAAGAAGGAACCCTAGCAGGATTATAAACAGATAGTGGAAGGATATAAATGCATGTGTATAAAAGGTTATTGCAAGATATGATGTCAAGAGCACAGGCAACAAAAGAAAAAACAAAGTAGATTAAAAACTTTTGTGCATTAAAGTATACTCTGAACAGAGAAAAAGGACAACTCATGCAATGAGACAACAACAACGAAAAAATCCAATTCGAAAATAGGCAAAGGACTTGAGCTGATTTTTCTTCAATAAAGATATATAAATGCCTAATAAGCATATGAAAAGATGTTCAATAACGCTAAACATTAGGGTAATTCAAACCAAAACCAAAATGAGATATCACCTCACAGCCAGTAGGATGGCTATAATTTAAGAAAAAGAAAATGACAAGTGTTGGTGAGAACGTGGAAAAATTGGAACACTTCTATATTTCTGGTGGGAGTGTAAAATGGTGCAGCTGCTGTGGAAAACAGTAGGGCGGTTCCTCAAAAAATTAAAAATAGAATTACCATATGGTCCAGCAATTCCACTTCTGGGTATGTAATTTTAAAATTGAAAGCAGGATCTCAAGAGCTATCTGTCCACTCATGTTCATAGCAACATTACTCATAATAGCTGAAAGGTAAAAGCAACCCAAGGTCCAAAGTTATGGTTTTTCCAGTGGTCATGTATTGATGTGAGAGTTGGACTACAAAGGAAGCCGAGCGCTGAAGAACTGATGCTTTTGAACTGTAGTGTTGGAGAAGACTCTTGAGAGTCCCTTGAACGGCAAGGAGATTCAACCAGTCAATCCTAAAGGAAATCAGTCCTAAATATTCATTGGAAGGACTGATGCTGAAGCTGAAGCTTCAATACTTTGGCCACCTGATGCAAAGAACTGACTCATTGGAAAGGACCCTGATGCTGGGAAAGATTGAAGGCGGGAGGAGAAGGGAATGACAGAGGATGAGATGGTTGGATGACATCACCGACTCAATGGACATGAGTTTGAGTGAGCTCCGGGAATTGGTGATGGACAGGGAGGCCTGGCGTGCTGCAGTCCACAGGATCACAGAGTCGGACACGACTGAGTGACTAAACTGAACTGAACTGAAAAGCAACCCAAGGGATGAGTGAATAAATAAAACGTGGTATACATATGTACAAGAGACCATTATTCAGCATTAAAAAGGAAAAAAATTCTGGTACATGTTACGTTATGGATGAACCTTGAACCTCACTGTGTTAAGTGAAATAGCTGTGCTGTGTGCTCTGTTGCCAGGCTCCTCTGTCCACGAAAGGACAGATACTGCATGAAGTACCTAGAGTAGTCGTATTCATAGAGATAGAAGACAGAATAATGGTTACCAGGAGCCAGAGGGATGGGTCAGTTCAGTTCAGTCCCTCAGGCATGTCCAAATATTTGCAACCCCATGGACTGCAGCACGCCAGGCTTCCCTGTCCATCATCAACTCCTGGAGCTTGCTCAAACTCCAGGTGATGTCCATTGAGTCAGTGATGCCATCCAACCATCTCATCCTCTGTCGTCCCCTTCTCCTCCTGCCTTCAATCTTTCCCAGCATCAGGGTCTTTTCCAATGAGTCAGCTCTTCGCATCAAGTGGCCAAAGTATTGGAGCTTCAGTTTCAGCATCAGTCCTTCCAGTGAATATTCAGGACTGATTTCCTTTAGGTTGACTGGTTTGATTTCCTTACTGCCCAAGGGACTCTCAAAAGTCTTTTCCAACACCACAGTTCAAAAGCATCAGTTCTTCGGCACTCAGGTTTCTTTTTGGTCCAACTCTCACATCTGGACATGACTACTGGAAAAACTTTTGACTAGTCAAAAAAGCTTTGACTAGACGGACTTTGTTGGCAAAGTAATGTCTCTGCTTTTTAATATACTGTCTAGGTTGGTCATAGCTTTTCTTCCAAGGAACAAGCATCTTTTAATTTCATGGCTGCAGTCATGATCTGCAGTGATTTTGGAGCCCCAAAATAATGAAGTCTGTCACTGTTTCCATTGTTTCCCCATCTATTTGTCATGAAGTGATGGAACCGGATGCCATGATCTTTGTTTTCTGAACATCGAGTTTTAAGCCAGTTTTTTCACTCTTCTTTTTCACTTTCATCAAAAGGCTCCTTAGTTCCTCTTTGATTTCTGCCATAAGAGTGTTGTCATCTGCATATCCGAGGCTATTGATATTTCTCCTGGCAATCTTGATCCCAGCTTGTGCTTCACCCAGCCTGGCATTTCCCATGATGTACTCTGAAAATAAGTTAAATTAGCAGGGTGACAACATATAGTCTTGATGTACTCCTTTCCCAATTAGGAACCAGTCTGTTGTTCCGTGTCTAGTTCTAAGTGTTGCTTCTTGACCTGCATACAGGTTTCTCAGGAGGAAAGATGGTCTGGTATTCCCATCTCTTTAAGAATTTTCTATAGTTTGCTATGATTCATGCAATCAAAGGCTTTAGAGTAGTCAATGAAGCAGAAGTGAAGTGAAGTGAAGTCGCTCAGTCGTGTCTGACTCTTTGCGACCCCATGGACTGTAGCCTACCAGGCTCCTCTGTCCATGGGATTTTCCAGGCAATAGTACTGGAGTGGATTGCCATTTCCTTCTCCAGGGGATCTTCCCGACCCAAGGATCAAACCGGGGTCTCCCTCATTGTAGACAGACGCTTTACCGTCTGAGCCACCAGGGAAGTCCAAGAAGTACATGTTTTTCTAGGATTCTCTTGCTTTTCCTATGATCCAATGGATGTTGGCAATTTGATCTCTGGTTCCTCTGCCTTTGCTAAATCTAGCTTGAACATCTGGAAGTTCTCAGTTCATGTACTGTTGAAGCCTAGGTTGGAGAATTTTGAGCTTTACTTTGCTAGCATGTGAAATAAGTGCAACTGTGTGGTAGTTTGAGCATTCTTTGGCATTACCTTTCTTCAGGACTGGAATGAAAACTGACCTCCTGCAGTCTTGTGGCCACTGCTGAGTTTTTCAAATTTGCTGGCATATTGAGCGCAGCACTTTCACAGCGTCATCTTTTAGGATTTGAAATAGCTCAGGGGAATTCCATCACCTCCACTAGCTTTGTTCCTAGTGATACTTCCTAAGGTCCACTTGACTTCGCACTCCACGATGTCTGGCTCTAGGCAAGTGATCACACCATCATGGTTATCTGGGTCATTAAAATCTTTTGTATAGTTCTGTGTATTCTTGCCACCTCTTCTTAATATCTTCTGCTTCTGTTAGGTCCATACCATTTCTGTCCTTTATTGTGCCCATCTTTGTATGAAATGTTCCCTTGGTATCTCTAATTTCTTGATGAGATCTCTAGTCTTTCCCACTCTATTGTTTTCCTCTATTTCTTTGCATTAATCACTGAGGAAGGCTTTCTTATCTCTCCTTGCTGTTCTTTGGAACTCTGCATTCAGATGGGTATCTCTTTCCTTTTCTCCTTTGCCTTTCACTTCTCTTTTCTCAGCTATTTGTAAGGCCTTCTCAGACAACATTTTACCTTTATGATTTTCCTTTTCTTGGGGATATTTTTGATCACCACCTCCTGTACAATGTTATGAATCTCCATGCATAGTTCTTCAGGCACTCTGTCTATCAGATTCAAACCCTTGAATCTATTTGTCACTTCCACTGTATAATCGTAAGGAATTTGATTTAGGTCATACCTGAATGGTCTAGTGGTGTTCCCTACTTTCTTCAATTTAAGTCTGAATTTGGCAATAAAGAGTTCATGATCTGGGCCATGGTCAGCTCCCGGTTTTGTTTTTGAGATGGATGGTGGTAGTGATTTCACAACGTGAATATACTTGATGCCACTTAACCATACAGATTAAAATGGTAAATTTTATGTTATGTGGATTTTACCACAAAAAAATTAGGACAATAGCATTAATACGGAAATGCAAAGAGGAGATCACTTAAAAAGCTAATGTCCAGGGGCAAAGAATCCAGTAAGAGGCTGCTAATGTAAGACAGTGGCAGCAAAGATGCAGGGGACATACACTAGAGATCTCTAGGAGGTGAATGGCTGGATGGGGTGTCAGAAAGAATGAGGATCTGAAAGGCTACTCCCAAAGTCCCGATATGAAAGAATGATGAACAGTGGTATCCATCACCAAGACAGGGCCCACAAAGTTGATGGGAGAGGAACAGGCTTTGAGAAGATGATGAGTTCAGCTTTGGACAAGCTGAATTTGAAGTACCTGAAGAATGTATGCTGTGCTTAGTTGCTCAGTCCTGTCCGACTCTTTGCCACCCCATGGACTGTAGCCTGCAAGGCTACTCTGTCCATGGGGATCCTCCAGGCAAGAATACTGGAGTGGGTTGCCACGCCCTCCTCCAGAGGATCTTCCTAACCCTGGGATCAAACCCAGATCTCCCACATTGCAGGCAAATTCTTTACTGTCTGAGCCACCAGGAAAGCCCACCTGGAGAATATCCAGCAGCACTATCTTAAAGAAATCAGATATACTACAAATTGATCTCAGAAGGTTTGATATTTTATGTATGATAATAGTGTTATGGTTATTTTTTTAAAGTTTGTATCTTTTATAGAAAATAGGGGTAAATGGGGCAGGGCTGGCTACGGGGTGATAGTTCTTCAGTTCAGTTTAGTTCAGTCGCTCAGTCGTGTCCGACTCTTTGCAACACCATGAATCGCAGCACGCCAGGCCTCCCTGTCCATCACCAACTCCCAGAGTTCACTCAAACTCACTTCCATCAAGTCAGTGATGACATCCAGCCATCTCATCCTCTGTCGTCCCCTTTTCCTCCTGCCCCCAGTCCCTCCCAGCATCAGAGTCTTTCCCAATGAGTCAACTCTTCACATGAGGTGGCCAAAGTACTGGAGTTTCAGCTTTAGCATCATTCCTTCCAAAGAACACCCAGGACTGATCTCCTTCAGAATGGACTGGTTGGATCTCCTTGCAGTCCATGGGACTCTCAAGAGTCTTCTCCAACACCACAGTTCAAAAGCATCAATTCTTCAGCGCTCAGCTTTCTTCACAGTCCAACTCTCACATCCATACATGACTACTGGAAAAACCATAGCCTTGACTAGATGAAGCTTTGTTGGCAAAGTCATGTCTCTGCTTTTGAATATGCTGTCTAGGTTGGTCATAACTTTTCTTCCAAGGAGTAAGAGTCTTTTAATTTCATGGCTGCAATAACCATCTGCAGTGATTTTGGAGCCCAAAATAATAAAGTCTGACACTGTTTCCACTGTTTCCCCATCTATTTCCCATGAAGTGATGGGACCAGATGCCATGATCTTCGTTTTCTGAATGTTGAGCTTTAAGCCAACTTTTTCACTCTCCTCTTTCACTTTCATCAAGAGGCTCTTTAGTTCCTCTTCATTTTCTGCCATAAGGATGGGTCATCTGCATATCTGAGGTTATTGATATTTCCTCCCAGCAATCTTGATTCCAGCTTGTGCTTCTTCCAGCCCAGCGTTTCTCATGATATACTCTGCATAGAAGTTAAATAAGCAAGGTGACAATAGACAGCCTTGACGTACTCCTTTTCCTATTTGGAACCAGTCTGTTGTTCCATGTCGCATTCTAACTGTTGCTTCCTGACCTGCATATAGGTTTCTCAAGGGGCAGGTCAGGTGGTCTGGTATTCCCATCTCTTTCAGAATTTCCCACAGTTTATTGTGATCCACACAGTTCTTCGGGCTGAGTTATGGTACACAGAGATTCATTATGCAATTCTATCTATTCTGGGGACTGATCAAAAATCACCATAATAAAAAGTTTAGAAAACAACAATAAAGAGAGATGTAAAACTGTAGAGCAGAAATAAAGACATTATTTTATTATCAACAATGATAATACAAAGGACTACCACTTAGGGGGTCTCTGTGGCAGGCACCTTGCTGGGCCCCCTCTATGTACTTTTCATGAGAACTCTCATTTTACTACAGTTCAGAGATGTCAGGTGTCTTGTATAACAAGCAGCAAACTTTAGATTATATGAGGTATAGTCAGAGGGAGCAAATAAAACAGGAAACTAAAAGGGCTAAACAAGGAAAAGTATGGACTGCTTACACTTGAGAATAGGAAGCGGACCTATACCTCCCACTTATAAAGAAGGCGGTAGGTAGAGTACTTTGCAAACCAAGAAGAAACAGAAATTCACAAAGAAAGGAGTGGCTGTTACTGTCAAATACCACACAAAGTGCAGGCAAGATAGCAACTAAAAACTGCTCACTGTTTTTTTACAGTTAGGAGGCTGGGAGTACCTTAAGCCTTGGGCAGAACTGCCATAATGATGGGGCTAGAAACCAGGTTGGGAGTAAGTGGGTAGCAAATTGGGCCTACTCTTTTGATAAGATATGCTGTAAAGGGAACTTGAAAAATTGGTGTGATATTGTGATCTATAATAAGAAATACATATTTGGTCTTCATGCATTTCTAGCAGAGCTTCTAAAATCCTTGGAATTTCCTAAGTGATGAAAGTGATAAAGATGTCTTTTGTTAATGAGGTAACTCTTGGACCACTCCTAAAGGATGGGGTTGTCTGCCAGGAGAATCAACCATGTTTTTAGAGGGGTGGAACTCTTCCACACTTCTAGGGATGGGAGAGGGGGCCAGAGATCAAATCAGTTACCAATGGCCAATGATTTAATCATTCATGCTTATATAATGAAGCCTCCATAACACCCCAAAAGGATGGGGTTTATAGCACTTCCAAGTTGGTGAACATCTCTTTCCATGTGGCTATCTGCGTTATATCTTTTTAAAGTTATATCTGAGTTATATCCGAGTTATATCTTTTTAAAATAAACCAGTTAAAAAAAAAAAAAGAACCTCCCTAGTGGTCCAGAGTTAAGAATGTGCTTCTACTGGACGGGGCGCAGGTTCAATCCCTGGTCAGGAACTAAGATCCCTCATGCTGGCATGGCCAAAAAAAATTTTTTTAATAAATAGATAAAAACCTCAAAAAAACATACAACTAAACCAGTGATTTAATAAGTAAATGTGTCTCTGAGTTCTATAAGCCACTCTAGCCAATTAATCAAACCCAAGGAAGGAGGAAAAGAGGAGAGCAAAAAAGTTGGCTTAAAACTCAACATTCAGAAAACTAAGATCATGGCATCTGGTCCCATCACTTCATGGCAAATATAAGGGGAAAAGTAGAAACAGTGGCAGATTTTATTTTCCTGGGCTCCAAAACCACTTTGGACAGTCAATGCAGCCATAAAATTAAAAGACGCTTGCTCCTTGGAAGAAAAGCTATGACAAACCCAGACAGCATGTTAAAAAGCAGAGATATCACTCTGCCGACAAAGGTCCACATAGTTAAAGCTATGGTTTTTCCAGGAGTCATGTATGGATGTGAGAGCTGGACCATAAAGAAGGCTGAGCACTTTACGAATTGATACTTTTGAACCGTGGTGCTGGAGAAGACTCTTGAGAGTCTCTTGGACAGCAGGAGATCAAACCAGTCAATCCTAACGGAAATCAATCCTAAATATTCATTGGAAGGACTGATGCTGAAGCTGAAACTCCAATACTTTGGCCACCTGATAAGAAGAGCTGACTCACTGGAAAAGACCCTGAATATGGGAAAGACTGAGAGCAGGAAGGGAAGGGGATGACAGAGGATGAGATGGTTGGATGGCATCACCAACTCAGTGGACGTGAGTTTGAGCAAATTCTGGGAGATGGTGAAGGACAGGGAAAACTGGCGTGCTGCGTTCATGGAATCTCAAAGAGTCGGACACAACTGAGAGACTGAACAAGAACAAGGCCAGAGGGGCTGTGGGAACCTCTGACTTATAGCCAGTTGGTCAGAAGCACAGATCACACCTGGGATTTCAATTGGCATCTGAAGGCGGTTGGGCAGTCTTGTGGGATTGAGCCCCTAACCTGTGGGATCTGATGCCATCGCTGGGTAGTTCATGTCAGAACTGAATTGAGTTTCAGGACACCCAGCTGGTATCCAAGGATGGTTTGGTAGTGTGGGGAAACCTCCACACATCAGAATTGGTCCCAAACCATAATTAGCTAATAACTAGAGGAAGGTAGCCCCAAAGGTGAGAGAAGCTTGACTGTTGGTGTGGGGAGGGAAACAGCCAGAGGAGGGACTGAAGACACAGTGCCAAGAGGTCAGGAGAGGGGAGTCCAGCGCTCAGGTGACAGACTGCCTTGGATGGGAGGAGCGGCACCTCCCTGCGGAAGGGGGAGAAGAACAGAGGCTATCTGTGGGCTGGAGCTTAGAAAAGGGATGAGGGAGTCATGACATCAGAGAGCAGGTGAACTGGGAGTGGGGGCAGTGAGTAAGACGAAGGCAAGGAGGGGTTCTGACCAGAGACCGGCATGTTGGCATTTCTGAGCTGGAGCAGTCATGACAAGGTCCAGGGTGTGCCGGGCTGAGGTGGCAGTTGTGGCGCCAGAGTTAAAAGGTCAAGAATTATGGCATGGGTGATCCTGAGGAAGAGAGATGAAGGGGAGAAAAAAGTCTGGTGGGTTCCATCCTCAGAGAGATCAGGGGAAAGCAGTTCCCTGGTTTAAGACAGAATCACATTTTGAGATTTTGAAAAATAATTCGAAGTCCTACACCTCTTGAGGCTAAACACCTCTTGCCAAAATGTAAATCTGTAGCTTCCTCAAGAGTAGACCAAATATTTAGATCCCGTAACAGCCCGAAACCGTGGATCAGGAAACTTGCACGATTAACCCCTGGCTCTGTCAGTTACCAAATGGGTTAAATCTACCTTTCTGAGTTAGACTGGGGCCTGCTCTCCATTCATTCATTCAGCAAACATGCCTTCTTTCTGCCAGGTCCCAGAGATTCAACAACAAATGATCTTTACGGAGCTCACAAACAAGCAGAGGAACCAATCCTGACAATGCGAAAATTCTAGGGCAGAGGTAGTAGGTTAGAAAGTGCAGTGTGGCTGTGTGAACACAAAGATAGGAACCCAGAAGGGGGAAGGAGCACAGAAGAGTTAACATGAGATGAATCTTAAAGAAGGAGCAGAGAGCACCAGTCTGGGAATTGCAAGAAGGGCATTCTTGGAAGAGGAACAACAAGTGAAAGGGCACCAAGGGCCCGCATAGTCATGAAAGATAACAATCTGGCTTGGTAGAACTGCAGTTCTTAAATGGTTGTCTGCGCAAGAGTTGGCCTCAAGTACTCCAGTCCCTGACAGCAATGGATTTGGTAGGGTAGGAATCTGCATTTTTATCATTTTTTATTTTTTCTAAATTTCAGCTCCCCATGACAATCCTTATTCTTTTATTCAAAAAAATAGTCGCTTATTTTGAAATTTTTTATTTAGTATTTATTTATCTTTGACTGCCTTGGGTCTTCATTGTTGCATGGGCATTCTCTAGTTGCAGCGAGCAGGGGCTCTAGCTCTCTAGCTGCAGTGAGCAGGCTTCTCACTGCAGTGGCTTCTTGCTGTGGAGCACAGGCTCTAAGGTGTGTGAGCTTCAGTAACTGTGGCACATGGACTCAACAGCTGTGGTTCCCAGGCTTAGTTGCCCCATGGCATGTGGGATCTTCCCAAAGCAGGGATCAAACTGTCCCCTGCACTGGCAGGTGGATTCTTAAATCAAACTGGACTACCGGGGAAGTCCTAGAACCTGCATTTTTTCAAACAAATGTCCTCTATGCTTCTGAGGACAGTTCACACTGCAGAACCCTGGGGGAGAACACAGGGTTGCTGGTGGGAAGGAGTGAAGGTTGGGATAAGGCAGAAATTTTGGTCAGGACCACAGTGCTAAGGATGGGGGCTCAGTCTATAAGCAGTGAGGCACCTTTTGGGAGTGCCCTGATGACCTCTGTCCTAGAAATCCTAGTCTAGAGGTGGTACTGGCAAGAGCCTGAAGAAAAGGAGGGTTGCTACATTCAAGCAAGACATGAAGTGTTTCTTCAAGGGAAAGTGTGTTATTTAGAGATCAAACTACAATGAGGACCTGATCCTACCACCTACTCACTAGCTGGGGGTGCAGCCAAAACACCCTTGGGCTCCTAGGAGACAAAATCTCTTCTGAGGGAACAAATAGTGACAGCCACGATGGCCCACAGAGTGCACACAAGCCTACGCAGAATCCAGGCTAGGGGGCCACTCTCTGCGGTTCTGAGGCCTGTGCTGAGTCATCTCTCACCGGAACAGGCTTCTCAGAGACCCTGGGATCTTGCTTCACATGCTGCTGCTTGGATTCCCCTTGGTTTCCAGGCCAAGGAAGGAGAAAGAATAAACACTAACCAAAGGTACCCAGCCCCAACCCCTTCCCCTTCTCTCTTCACTCCTCACCCTAGAAGTTGGGATAAACAACTGATTTCCCAGTTTCACAATCCTCTTGGCCGCGCCTGCAGAATAAGGGCAGAGGTAAACACCTCTTAGAATCAGTCCAAGGCTGGAAGGGACTGGATGTTAACCCGGGAGGGGCCTCAGGGAGGGGGCCAGTCTGGCTAACCTGAAGCCCTCATCACCACCCAGTTCTGGCTCCCTGGGAGGGGCTCTCACCACACCAGACTGCCTGGTAACTTCCTGGTCGACTGACACAAGGGTGACCTCGCACAAAACTACTCCCTTTCCTGGGCGTTGGCTTCCTCTGTAAAATGATGGAGTTGGACTCAAAGAAACTTATCCAGTTCTGCCATTCCTGGACTGATTGGGCTAAAGTGATTGGGGCCGAATATCCTCCTTGCAACGTGCCCAGGAGCTTCGCTGGTGGCTCAGATGGTAAGGAGTCTGCCTGCAATGCAGGAGACCCAGGTTCAAACGCTGGGTCAGGAAGATGCCCTGAAGAAGGAAATGGCAACCCACTATAGTATGCTTGCCTGGAGAATTCCATGGACAGAAAAGCCCAGCTAGCCCCAGTTCATTGGGTTGCAGAGTCAGACACGACTGAGCACCTAACATTTCATCATTCAAGATGCTCAGGAGGGCCAGAAGCTATTTCAGGTACTCTGAAGACACAAAGATCCATTTATTTATTATTTTCTGAACACTCTCCTGTGTGCAAATAACCAGTCAATCCTAAAGGAAATCAGTCCTGAATATTCATTGGAAGGACTGATGCTGAAGCTGAAACTCCAATGTTTTGGCCACCTGATGCAAAGAACTGACTCACTGGAAAAGACCCTGATGCAGGGAAAGATTGAAGGCAGGAGGAGAAGACTAGAGAGGATGAGATAGTTGGATGGCATCACCAACTCAATGGGCATGAGTTTGAGCAAGCTCCAAGAGTCAGTGATGGACAGGGAAGCCTGGCGTGCTGCAGTCCACGGGGTCGCAAAGAGTCTGACATGACTGAGTGACTGAACTGAACTGAACTGCTATGTGCAAATAATAAGAACAGCCATTGTTTTCAAGTGCTGACTATGTACCAGCATTATGCTAAGCATTTTACACTTATTTGCCCATCACAACAACCCAACAAAGTGGGAACTATAATTATGTTTCATAAATGAAAAAACTTGAGGCTCAGAGAGACTAAGTATCTTGTCTAAGAACATTCAGCTGGTAAAACAGCAGAACGCTTATCAGCTCCAGGTCGGTGAGCTTCAAAGACCAGGGTCTTTCCATTCCATCACACTTTACAATGCTGGTCAACCAAGGATTAATTTGTTGTTGTTGCTGTCGTTTAGTTGCTAAGTCATGGACTCTTGTGACCCCATGGACTGAAGCGCACCAAGCTCCTCTGTCCATGGGATTTCCCAGTTAAGAATATTGGAGTGGGTTGCCATTTCCTTTCCCAAGGGAATATTCTCAACCCAGGGATCAAACCCATGTCTCCTGCATTGGCAGGTGGATTCTTTACCACTGAGCAACATGGGAAGCCCTAAGGATTAGTTAGATGCAGATCTTGGCCTATACTGAAGTGGATGCAGGGGAGAGAAAGAGGAAGGACAGATCAAGTGATTATTGAAATTATTTTATTTTATTTTCTGGCAGCACCTCAAGGCTTATGGAATCCTAGTTCCCCAACCAGAGATCAAACTCATGCCCTTGGCAATGAAAGCATGGAGTCCTAATCAGTGGACCACCAGGGAATTCCTGATTACTTACTAAATGAGAATAAGAATAGTACCTATGTCAACTGGTTGTTGTGAGAATTAAATGATTAATACATTCATAAGTGCTTTAAAAAGACAGCTACTAATATATACCATTTACTATTGTTATTAACAAATGTTTTATATATATAGATATATAGTAAATTGCCATTTTAAAATGTGGCAATGTATACACACCATAAAATTTACCCTTTTAACCATTTTTAAGTGAACAGTTCGGTGGCATTAAACACAAACATATTGTTGTGCAACCATCACCACTATCTATCTCCAGAACTTTTTCATCTTCTTCAACTGAAATTCTGCCATTGGTCTTTAAATAATTATTAATGCAAATCATTATGATGCTAAATATTTGCATGCTCCTATCCCCTTGACAAAATGCTATAGGCTGCAGAGGAGGGCACGGGGTTAGAGATCATAGCCCTGGGTTCAAATTCAGATTCCTTCACAGTCTATTTGAACTTTAAAATTCTCAACATCTGTTTCTCCATGAGGATGAGACTAATACACGGAGACCACACAAGGCTGTGATTAGTATTAAATGTGGTCACTGAGGAAAAAGCACATCACAACAGCCATACAAAGAGCTCCACCCCTTTGATTGGTGGATAGATTCTTTTAAGTCCCCAGCTCAGCACCTGGCACAAAAAAGGAACTCAGAAATCTACACCAACCATAGCAGCTCAAAGCTGTTGGGCCACACTGACCCCTGGTGGTAGCCCAAACCTGTGCACCATGGCTGGCCTCCCAGGTACAGTTCAGTTCAGTTCAGTCACTCAGTAGTGTCCGACT
Organism: Ovis canadensis; assembly: GCF_042477335.2. Classification (NCBI taxonomy): domain Eukaryota; kingdom Metazoa; phylum Chordata; class Mammalia; order Artiodactyla; family Bovidae; genus Ovis; species Ovis canadensis. The sequence goes on from NC_091266.1 coordinate 39,230,894, forward strand.
CTTTGCAACCCCATGAATCGCAGCACGCCAGGCCTCCCTGTCCATCACCAACTCCCAGAGTTCACTCAGACTCACGGCCATCGAGTAAGTGATGACATCCAGCCATCTCATCCTCTGTCGTCCCCTTTTCCTCCTGCCCCCAATCTCTCCCAGCATCAGAGTCTTTCCCAATGAGTCAACTCTTCACATGAGGTGGCCAAAGTATTGGAGTTTCAGCTTTAGTATCATTCCTTCCAAAGAAATCCCAGGGTTGATCTCCTTCAGAATGGACTGGTTGGATCTCCTTGCAGTCCGAGGGACTCTCAAGAGTCTTCTCCAACACCACAGTTGAAAAGCATCCATTCTTCGGCACTCAGCCTTCTTCACAGTCCAACTCTCACACCCATACATGACTACTGGAAAAACCATAGCCTTGACTAGACGGACCTTAGTCGGCAAAGTAATGTCTCTGCTTTTGAATATACTATCTAGGTTGGTCATAACTTTTCTTCCAAGGAGTAAGCGTCTTTTAATTTCATGGCTGCAATCACCATCTGCAGTGATTTTGGAGCCCAAAATAATAAAGTCTGACACTGTTTCCACTGTTTCCCCATCTATTTCCCATGAAGTGATGGGACCGGATTAAGGGCTAACCGGGAATGGCTCCTGGAGGAGGGCATGGCTACTCACTCCAGTATTCTTGCCTGTAGAATGCCGTGGCCAGAGGAACTTGGCAGGCTACAGCCCATAGGGCGGCACAGAGTTGAACACGACTGAAGCCACTTAGCACGCACAAACGGATAATACCACGGGCCGGCTGGGAACAAGAGGGAAACCAAAAGTCACTGCTTGGAGGGGCTTTTCCTTCTCACTTGATTCTCTCATTGACCCAGGACGTTCTCCAAGCTCAACTCTATGTTCCAAACGGGCCACTCTCCTTTCTGTACTCTTGACTTTCTCTTACCACTTTTGCTCCTGTTGGAACACACCCCCAACACCACTTTGGGGACTCCATCAGAGACTCTGAATCTCCATCAGACCTGCTCGCATCCACCTCATTCAGAAGGCTGCCCTGGAGTGTTCCAGCCAGGGTCTCCTTCACTCCTTTTTTAACCTCTACAGCACTCACAGCCCGTACTTAACTATGTGCTGTGTGTATTTCTCTCCCAAGTTTGCTTCCTTGATATAATTTCCTTGTTTCCTTAAAGTTTCCCAGGGTCTACAGAGCAAGAACTGAAGTGACAGACAGGGCTCCTTAAAAGTCATACTTTTTGTTTTTGAAGTATAGTTGATTTACAGCATTAGTTTCAGGTATACAGTATAGTAATTCAAAATTTTTATAGATTATACTCCATTTAAGATTATAAAATATTGGCACTATATATATCCTTGTATGTTATTCATTTTATACATAGTAGTTTGTACCTCTTAAGCCCTTACCCCTATCTTGCCCCCACCTCCCCACAGATAACCGCTAGTTTTTCTCTATATTTGTGAGCCTGTTTTTGTTTTGTTACATTCGCTCATTTGTTTTATTTTTTAGATTTCACATAGAAGTTATAACATACAGTATTTGTTTTCCTCTGTCTGCCTTGTCTCATAACACTCTCCAGGTCCATCCATGCTTTTGTGAATGGAAAAATTTCATTCTTTTTATGGCTGAGTAGTATTCCTGTGTGTGTGTGTGTGTGTGAGAGAGAGAGAGAGAGACATCTTTATCCATTCATCTGTTGGTAGACACTGAGGTTGCCTCGGTGTCTTGGCTATTGTAAATGATGCTGCTGTGAATATTGGGGGGCATGTATCTTTTCAAGTGAGTGTTTTTCAGTTTGGGGAGATATATATATATATATAAGATGTCACACACAAAGGAATACTACTTAGCTATAAAAAAGAATGAAGGCCTATATATGTATATCTAGGGCTTCCCAGGTGGTTCAAGTGGTGAAAGAATCCACTTGCCAACGCAGGAGACACAGGAGACATGGGTTCAATCCCTGGGTGGGACGATCCCCTGGAGGAGGTAATGGCAACCTACCGCCTACCCTAATATTTTTGCCTGGGAAATCCCATGATCAGAGGAGTCTGATGGGTTACAGTCCATGGGGTCACAGAATCAGGCACGACTGAGCACATGCTCTTCATATATATATATATGTTCACCCCAGGAGTGGTGTTGCTGGATCACTAGTAGTTCTATTTTTAGTGTTTTGAGAAAACTTTATACTGTTCTGCATAGTGGCTGCACCAATTTACACTCCCACCAAGTGTGCATGAGGGTTCCCTTTCCTCCACATCCTCACCTAAACATTTCTTACTTATCGTCTTTTTGATGATAGCCTTCCTGGCAGGTGTGAGGTGACAGCTCTTTGTGGTTTCGATCTGCATTTCTCTGAGGATTAGCAATGTTGAGCATCAAAAGCTATACATTTTTGAATGCAAAATATGAGCCCAGTACAGTGTTTTGGGTACTTTTAAAACATGCCAATCCTCTTAATAATTCTAATGGAACTCTAGTGCAACTTACATATTATTTCAACTTATAGATAATAAAACTGAGCCTCAGAAACGTTGAGTGACTTTCCCAAAATCATAGCTAGTAAGTGGTTTGAACCTGTGTGTGCCTGCTTACAAATCCACAGAGTAGACTTTATCTCCCCTGTCTACTGCTCTCAGTTTAGCACCTGCCTGTAATAGTGACTTACGTGACGGGTTTGATTAGCAATGTCTGCTGTGGAGAAGGCACTACTCACCCACTCCAGTACTCTTGCCTGGAAAATCCCATGGACGAGGAGCCTGGTAGGCTGCAGTCCATGGAGTCGCGAAGAGTCGGACATGACTGAGCAACTTCCCTTTCACTTTTCACTTTCATGCATTGGAGAAGGAAATGGCAACCCACTCCAGTGTTCTTGCCTGGAGAATCCCAGGGACAGGAGCCTGGTGGGCTGCCGTCTATGGGGTCACACAGAGTTGGACACGACTGACGCGACTTAGCAGCAGCAGCAGCTGTGAGTGAGGAATGGTGAATGGTGCTGCCTGCGTCTCGCACTTGCCATCCTTTCATCATCCCGTGCTGGATGGGCCTATGTGAGGATACTCCACATTGTTATGAACATGGTTTCAAGGAGGCAGAATATGTTGAATAAGCATGAGCTTTAAAGAAGACTGACCTGTATTAAAACTAAGCTCCATCAATTTTTGGAACTTTGAAATGTTGCTTGGCCCTTTCTTTAAGCCTCAGATTTCATATATGTGAATGTGTATAATAACCCTGGGTTGTTATAAGGGTTTAATAGTATTAATTTTGTAAACACTCTAGGTAGGGTGTCTGGAGCAAAGTAAGTGTTCACCCGGTGTTACCTCCCTCTCTCTTCCTATTAGAAACAGAGAGCCTGATTCCTCTCAGGCAGTAGTTTGGGGGGTATTATCCTTCCTGTTGTTCAGTCGCTAAGGCATCGCGTCCAACTCTTGGTGACCCCATGAACTGCAGCATGTCAGGCCTCCCTATCCCTCACTATCTTTCCTAGGAAATAATAATTGTATGTCAATAGTATCACAAAATAAAAGCTTTAACATGATGAAACCATCTGATATCACTAGCCCCCAAATGTGATGCGCCAGGAAGGACACAACATTGTCTACGTAGCACTCCTGCCGAAAGTGTCTGACTTGAATCTAAACACAAGGTAAGAATCTGACAAAGACAAAGCAACTGGCCTGGTGCTTCAACAAGATCAGTGTTTAAAACAACAACAACAACAAAATAGAGCCCTGCTCTGGATTAAAGAAAATAGAAGAAATATAGAAACCAAATGCAGGCTTGTATCAACGTCAAATTTCCCAAGGGTGACGATTATGTCGCAGCTTTGTAGGAGAACATCCATTTTCTTGGGAGACACTTGCTAAAGTATTTTGGAGTGGAGTGTCATGACGCCTACAACTAACTCAGTGGTTTAGGGAAAGCTGTATACGTGCATATGCATCTGTATACAGAGTTAAAGTGAATATGGCGAAATGTTAATCCAGCCTAAGGAAAGGGAATGCAGTGTTCATTGTGTCACTCATAGCTTTTCTGAAGATTTGAAATATTTTAAAATAAAGAAGTCAGGAATAAGATATATATTCTAGCTAGCAAAGTTTTAAAACTATCATGCTTCATGTTGGTGAGAGTATAGAAAAATAAACACACTAATAAATTCCAAAAGATAAACGGACACAACCATTTCAGAAAACAACTTTGCAATGCGTCTCTGTGGACTTTAAAACAGTGATTCTTATTTCTGGCAGTTTGCCTTAAGTAAACAACTGAAGAAGAAAATAATGGAAAAAAGTATTCACTGCGATGTTTTCTCCAATGGTAAAAACTGAAGGAAAAAACCCTAAGTGTCCAGCTATTGAGGAATGACTAAGTAAACTACACCAACTTGATGGACTATAAGGTGGCTATTAAAATGGAAAATTATGAATAATAATTCTTAAAATATTTGAAGGCTGTATAGCAATGTGAGAAATAGGATGTATAAGTTAATTTTTTTAAAAAGCAAAAGAATTAGCACAAAGAAGTGGGAAGAAAAAATAAGCCTTGTTTTTCTTTTCACAAGGCTGGGTAGAAGTTCAGTTTGAAACATTTCTCTAAAAGCCCTGGAAGTTCCCTGGTGGCCTAGTAGTTAGGATTCTGGGCTTTCACTGCTGTAGCCTGGGTTCAATCCTTGGTCAAGAAACTGAGATCCCGCAAGCCATGCCTCACAGCCAAAAAAAAAGCCCGAATTCTTAGAGAATCTTTGAAGGAGTAGTCACAATCTATCTACAATATATCTATGACTTTAAAGTTATTTTTATGAGAGGGAATACATCATTCTAAATGAGGAAACAAAGGAGGGAAAAAGCCTTTGAATTGGGGCCTGACACTGCCTGCATATCTGGGACTTTAAATGCACCAAATCATTAATCATGAGATCCTAGAACAAGACTAATCCATCCTAATTATAATAATTTCTTAAAAAGAAATGTATTTGAGCAATAGAAATGATGGACCATTAAACATTCATTACAGACCACTCAGCATGTGTCCCTGGTGCTCAGTTAGTAAAGAATCTGCCTGCCAGTGCAGGAGAAGCGGGTTCCATTCCTGGATCAGGAAGATCCCCTGGAGAAGGAAACGGCTACCAATTCCAGTATTCTCACCTAGAGAATCCCATGGGCAGAGGAGCCTGGCAGGCTACAGTCCATGGGGTTGTAAGAGAGTTGGACATGACTTAGCGACTAAACCATGACATCAGCATATGTCCACCTACGGGGACTGAGGAAGTAATGAGGATGAAAAGGTTGAGAAGCAAACTGTCTCAAATGATGAGAAAATCACATATCTGTGGGGAGTGGGGAGGGGGCATGGTCACGTTTTACAAGATACTAAGATACACAGGAGCAGTCCTCTCTGAAGGATAAGGGACCTTCTATTTACCTTAAAATTCTGGTTTTCCACTACCCTAACCCTGCTCTCCAAAGAAACCAAAAAAGAAAGAAAGACAGACAGAAATAGTGACAAAAGACATAAAGCAATCTTGTCTCAGAAGCCCAGCTTGAATTTATGTAACCAGCAAGACCAGAATCACCAGCCTAGAAGACACATAAAGTCACATCTCTTCTACTTTTCAAAAGAAACAGAGCTTGATCACCCACATGCCAGATGATCAGAAAGCCAAATAGCCCTTTCTCCCCTTGAATTATTGTGTATCCCTGGTTTTATACAAACCAAAGGGGGCAGTGTTGTTCTAAGTGATTTAAGGACACAGAATGGAAGAAGTATTTCCATTCACCAGACAACCTGATTAGGGGAGCAGCTGCCTCTATCACTGTTACATGTGTGGTTGATGAAAACCCTTCATGCACGGCCCGACACATGCCTGCCTCTTGCTGCTGCAGGAAGCTCACTGCTCTGCATCTCTGTGGTGCTCTGTGCTAGGCTCCCAAGGTCACTCTCACATACTGAAGTGTGCACCCGCCTCCCCTCTCAATTCATGTGTTAAAAGTCCTAACTCCCAGTACCTTATACGTGTAGTATCTCTGTATCATTATATAATGTCCTTCTTTGTCTCTTATAATAATTTTTGTCTTAAAGTCTATTTTGTATGATGTTAGGATAGCCATTCCCGCTCCCTTTTAATTAGTATTAGCATGGAATATCTTTCCCATTCTTTTACTTTCTACTTAGTCCTATCTTTGAATCTAAAGTGAGTCTCCTTTAGATAGCATATAGTTGGATCATATTTTTTTTTAAATCCATTATAGCATTCTCTGCCCTTTAATTGGAATGTTCAATCCAGTTACATTTAATGTAATTGATCATAAGGTAGGAATTTTATCTGTTTTTTATATGTTGTATATCTTTTCTGTTCCTCTTATTTTTCCACTACTGTCTTCTGTGTTGATTAGCTATGCTCTAGGGCACCATTTTAATTCTCTTGTTTACTATACTTTTTTTAGTTAATTTCTTTTTGTCCTTGGCCTATGAACAACATACAATTGGACAGTTATAACTGAAATTACAATGAATTTCTTAACTATAACAATTTGGTTCTGATTAATGCCAACTAGTTTCACTATTATACGAAAAATTTGCCCCCATATACCTCTGTTCCCTCTCCCCTTCTTTGTACTCTACTGTTATTATCATACATTTTAATACATTGTATGCCCATCAATGCAAATTTATTATTATTGCTTTATCTTTTAAATAGAGGAGAAAACAAAGAGTTGCAATAAGTGCATTTATACTGTCTTTTGTATCTACCTATGGAGTTACCTTAAATGGTATTCTTTATTTTTCCATGTGGTTTCAAATTAAGACATATCCTTTAAGCCAGTCCTTCAAGGAGCCATCTAATAGTTCAAAACAATCACAATTTCTTGTAAATAAAATCCACTCTGTTCCCTTTGTCCCCAACACCCATATGGGGAATGCAGCTATTTTCTTCAAGGGTACTTCCAACCCTGGATGGGACCAGGATAAGTTAAAACATCACAAAGCCTTGCTATTCTCACTGAAATTCAGTTGGTGTTCGTTGAAAGCATTCCCTTGGTTGTTGGAGGCTTTTAGTTAGTGTCCAGTGTTCTGAAAAGGTTGACCCTGGCAGTTTTTGTTGCATTTTTTGTTACTATAATGAAGGGGTCAACTTTTGGTGTTCCTTCCTTTGTTGCTCCGCTGACATCACTTCAATATGACATTACTAGCAATGTTAACCTTAATCAGTTGGTTAAGGCGGTATCTGCTGGGTTTCTCCATTGCAAAGGTACTATTTTTTCCTTTCTATATGCTATTCCAGGGAGTTTCCCCAGTGGCTCAGTGGTAAAGAATCCAACCAGCAATGCAGGAGACACAGGTTCAGTCCTTGGGTTGGGAAGCTCCCCATGAAGGAGGGAATAGCAACCCACTCCAGTATTCTTGCTGGGAAAATCCCATGGTCAGAGGAGAGTGGCAGGCTATAGTCTGTAGGGTCATAAAGAGTCTGATCATGTATGCATGCATGCTATTCAGCAAATCCAGGAAGGCCAAATCCAGCCCACTGCTTGTTTTTGTAAATAAAGTTTTATTGGTACAAAGTCACACATTATTTTACATATTATCTGTGGCTGCTTTCGTGCTACAACAGCAGAGGTGAGTTGCTGTGAAAGAGACTTTGGATCACAGAGACTAACAGAGTTCCTATTTGGTTCCTGGCTGGCTCTTCTTGCTCTGTTAGAAGCATATCACTAATTCTAGCCCACATATAAGGGGAGAGAAATTAAGCTTTACCTGTGGATGGAGAAGTCTCCAAGCATTTGTGGATATATGTTAAAAATAAAGATAATTAAATATTTGGGAGTCGATACTTTAAGGCCATGCAAATATCAGGTTTCTCCTTAAATTTTTGCTCACTAATATTACCTTCATTAGTAGATCTTGGCTTAGCAATTATTCCTGTGGTGCTCTAAATGTGATTTGCTGGTTCTCTCATTCCTTTTACATGTATTAATTAGAATTCTTCTGTAAGGGAGATTTCTTCTTTCTTCCTTCTTCCCCACTGTTTATTTATTCACCCTTTTAATTACATCAGTATGGGCTCACAGATATTAATTTTAGTCTCCAGGTCATAATCCCAAATAGTCATAATTTACTTCATGGCACAGGAGCTGAGGTACTTTCTCTTGTTGGTTCCACATTAGAAGCCTAAATTTGTGACTGAGTCACTTGACCTCTCCTTTTTTATCATCAGTAGAATAAAAATTTGATAGCCACTTCACAGGATTCTTGTGAAAATGCTGTTTGAACTAGGAGGTAGGATATAAATGTTAAGATTCTGTGGTAATGTACTTCCTCTACTCTCATTTTCTTCGTTGTGTCCCTTCTCCCCCTCTTTCCTTCCCCCTTTTCAATTCCTCCTTTTTCCCCCTCTCCCTGTGTGCTGCGCCCACTAGGGGTCCCCTGTGGCACTAGGGGTGAAGCCAGCGGGGTCTGAGCCACAGCATTTCTTAGAGGGAGGGCTGTACCAGGGCCAGCCCTAATAACCAGTATTCTTTTGCCGTGTCCCCAGGAAGCCACTTCAAGGACTCCTTTTCTCTTCTAAGCAGACCTCTTCCTGTACACATGTCCCCCACACCCTTCATCCCCTGGAGGGCAGGGACCTTGCCTTACATCTTTTGTTACTTCCTCACCTCCCTTACTGCACAAAGCCTTTCAGACAGTCTTTAATCGACCTCAGATGCAGATTTTATCACACCCCTATTCAGCAGGTTTCCACTGTGCACCACAGAGTCATGCCATGCCCAAACACCATCACTGAAGTTCATCGGGGGGTTTCTATCACTTTCTTAGGGTTTCATTCCTCGTTTGAAGATATTTGATGTTCCATGTCAACAGTCATTAACTGTGTGGGAGGCTATACACTGCATCGGACATGCATGGTTCTGAAACTCAAGGAGCCCACAGTACACTTGGGACGAGAGAGCTCTGCACAAATAATCAACCACAGATTATCAGGGACTTCAAATGTCAGACATCACACGGATTTTGTTCAGTAGGCAATGGGCAGCTTGTTAAGACTTCTGAGGAAGAAGAGGACATAATCTACACTGAGAAACTGGGAAGGCTGAAATTCATGAGCCTGATGACATGGGGAGCAACTAGAAAGCTTTTGGAATGAATTGAGTGAGAGAAATAAAATACCTCAATGGCGCTAAGAATGGAAAGAAATGGACAGAAACCTCACGCAGGAAAAGCCAACATGACATGGCCAGCTAACAATCAGAGAATCTTAGAAGGTGACCTCTGAGACTCCATAGGGCAAGTCTCATGTTTTCAAAGAGGAAGATGAGGACTGAAGATACTGTTACAAGCTCACATTGTGCTCAGTGACTGTACCAGTAAGGAAGACCCTAGACTATGCTTCAGTAACAGTCATACTCCAGTCTGCAGGGCCTAACCCATGGAGGTTTATTTCTTACTCACAAAAGGTCCTCTGCAGGCTAGGAGACCTCCCCAGGGAAATACCATTCCAGATGAAAACTCAGGGATCTAGTCTTGCTATTGTGAGTTCTGCCAACTCAACTTGTACTTTCTAGGAAGAGAAAGTGTGCAGAACATGCATCACCTCCTCTTACAGTCCCTTGGCCAGAATTAGTCACATGCCCCAGCCTAACTGCGAGAGTATGGGAAGAGGGGTATTGATGTGATATTTATGTGAGCACTGCATTCTCTGTCACAGCCACCTAACGAGGAATGGCCTGGTTCCCATAGTCCAGGCTTTTTTCCTGCATCATGCATGAAGTAGAATCCACCTTACGGATTTGCTAACACCTCAGTGTACCCTGTTCTCAATATCTTCCTGTTACCGCAACTTGGCAAGAGAACTGAAAACAGATTTTCAATCTTAAAACAATCCATTCAGAAACTGTAAGTAGGTAGCTGGGACACACAGTGGGGATATTACAAGCAACTCCAAACTACATATTGCTGCTGCTGCCAAGTCACTTCAGTTGCGTCCGACCCTGTGCAACCCCATAGACGGCGGCAGCCCACCAGGCTCCCCCATCCCTGGGATTCTCCAGGAAAGAACACTGCAGTGGGTTGCCATTTCCTTCTCCAATGCATGAAAGCGAAAAGTGAAAGTGAAGTCGCTCAGTCGTGTCCGACTCTTAGCAACCCCATGGACTGCAGCCTACCAGGCTCCTCCGTCCATAGGATTTTCCAGGCAAGAGCACTGGAGTGGGGTGCCACTGCCTTCTCCGAAACTACATATTACCATATAGCAATTATTTGTGTAGATATCCTCATTTTATTGTGCTTTGTAGATACTGTTTTTTTGTTTGTGGTTTTTAAATCCATTTATTTATCTTTTACAAATTGAAGGTTTGTGGCAACCCTGCATCAAGGAAGCCTGTTGGGGCCATTTTTTCCAACAGCATTTGCTCGCTTCACGTCTCTGTCACATTTTGGTAATTCTCATAATATTTAAAATCTCTCATCAGCAAAAATATTGTGGTTGGCTGAAGGCTCAGGTGATGATTAGCATTTTGACCAATGTTGTAAATTAAGGTGTGTACATTTTTTTAAGTCTTTTAAAAATACATTCTTTCTTATTTATTTATTTAGGTTTTTTGGGTTTTCACTGCAGCGTGCACACTTTCTCTAGCTGTGGCAAGAGAGGGCTCCTCTCTGCCGCAGCACATGGGCTATATGACGTAATATATCTGTGCATGTTTTTGTTGGTGGGTGCTCCGTCGTTTGTCTTGCCAAGTTTCTCACAGTATAGATTTTTAATTTGATTTATTTTTGGATGTGCTGGTCTTCAGTGCTGCACAGGCTTTTCTCTAGTTGCAGCAAGTGGGGGCTCTCTGTGCACAGGGAAACCAAAAACTTTGTGGGACTTGCTTTATTGTGATGTTAGTTTGAGATAGTCACTTTATTGCAGTGTCCCGGAACCGAAACCCCAATATCTCCAAGACACACCTAATAATCTAAAATATGTATAGAAACAGCTGTATAGGACACATTAACCCAGACATTTACAACTCTGCTCCATGACTTGAGGAGTCACCGAAGTAGATACAGGTAAAAGGGTTAAAATACTACAGATAGTGCCATGGCAGAGACTGAACGCTGATGTAGAAGCATGAAGTCAATGACCCTCTAGGTGCCTGCCTGCCATGCTCTCAACCTCCTCTTGGGAGAAGTAGGCCTTTACCATCAAGAGCCATATTTAATAGCATGTAACTTATTACCCTGGCCACAAGTGATCAGAGCAGGGGAAGATGCTTGACTCAAGGGCAGCTAATTTCTGGGCAGGTAAGTGGCTTATGAGGTGGTATGGTATGAGAGGATTGGAGACTAACTAGGCCAATCAGAAACTGAATTTGTGGAATTCCTGTGTTTGCATCATCTGTTCCCAGAAGTTCTGCCCTGGCTCTGTGTCATTTCAGTCATTTGACTTAGAAGGCGCCCTTCGAAGGACCTGTTGTTCACTGCTGCAGTTTTCAATGAATTAAATTTTATTTCTGTTCTAGTTGGGGGAAAAAAAGAAAAGAGAATCAGATTTTTGGAGGAAGACTTGTCAGTTGACAGTGGGCACAGGAGATGAAGCACATGGAGGGATAAAAGACAGCATATCACTGAAATGGCAGAAATCTGGAGTCAGCAAAAGCCTGAGCATTGCTTTTCAGAGAGTAAGAAGTAGGTGGTTTTCAGAGAGTAAGAAGTAGTGCCGGACCATACAGGAGCTAAGGAAGCAGATTACTGAAAAGGCAAAATGGCCAAGTATCAGAAAACAGCAAATTCCTGCCACTACAGGGGCAATGAAATATTTTGGTCCCTAGAGCTGTGCTGATCAGATTCTAAACTGTATTTAAGTCCCCAGTAAGCCCAACCATATGGCTATTCCTGAACTTCTAGCCTTGTAGCTGAGATTTCTGTCTTCCTTAATTCTATAAGGTTGCTTACAGTAACCCCTCACTACTTCTGGTGAATCTGTCCTTTGCCACCATAAGACCCTATTAGGCTCTAAGAAGAAATGGAGCTCTGGTGCCTGCTACAACACTGATCATCTTCAAAAACATTACACTAAATAAAATAAGCCAGGCACAAAAGAACAAATATTCTATCATTCCAATCATATAAAGCACCTAGAAGACACAAAATCAAACAGAAAGAACATAGAATAGAAGTTACCAGAGGTCAGAGTCTGGGGGGATGGGAGCAGTTACTATATAATGGTTACAGAATTTCTATTTCAGGTGATGAAAAAGTTTTAGAAGTGACTAGTTGGGATGATCACACAACATTGTGAACGTAATTAATGCCTCTGAATTGTACACTTTAACACGGTGAAAGCAGTAAAATTCATGATATACGTATTTTACCACACGCTCACAAAGACCCTATTAGGGGTGCCGTGATAGAAAGAACACCAGCTTAGAGTCACAGAAACTGAGTTCAAGACCCAGCTCTGTCATTTTCCAGCTGTGTCACTTTGGGCAAGCTACCCAACCTCTCAGTGTCTCAGCTTATTCATTTGAAAAATGAAAATAATAAGACTCTGGGATTTCCCTGGTGGTCCAGTGGTTAAGACTGTGTTTTCACTGCAGGGGGCACAGGTTTCATCCTTAATTGGGAAATTAAGATCTTGCATGTCAGACAGAATGACCAAAAAAAAAAAAAAGCCCCCCAAAACCTGACCTTTCCAAGTTTATTGTGAGGAACAATGAGGACAAAAGACACTAAATCATTACATAAATATCTTTTGAAAATGAATCTAGGGACTCTTGCTATATGTATGTAGAAGAGGAGACAACAGACCTCTATTCTTTTCAAGAAAGTGGAAGACTTCTTGACTGTGTGTTCAGGGTACCCTGGTGTCAACAGTGTGAAGCTCATCACACTTGCCTTCAGAGACCCAGACTTCTCTGAATGCCCCCTCTTTAATTCTTTTGCCATTTCCTGCTTTCTCAATGCATCATGCTCTCTTCCTCTGGTCCTCTTCAAGACAAGCCCTTGGGAGGAATTATTTTCCTCATTCAAATTGGAGTCCCTTTATTCCCCTACACACAGCCTACCTGTATTTAGGCCATATCTCTTTCCAGGGAGGAAAAAATTTGATCAATATAAGCTTGCTGAGTTGAACTGAAGGATTCTTTTTTGGCATCAACAGACATGTAGATACAAGAAAGGCTGTGGGAGGCGAAGCTCTCCAAGCCCTTTGCATCTCCCACAGCCAGGCGGTTAATAATTCTGAAATACTTGCTAAGTGGGATTCTTTCTCTAGGCATCATCAAAAGGCAGGAGGTGGACCAAACAGCTTTTCAAATTTGATTCCTTTCTGACATTCTATGAGGTCTAGAAAGTAGGCACGCACACCAAGATCATTGAGGAACTGTCCCAGGTCCTGAAGTGTAACTGAGCAGGCAAGCCTCCCTGTTTCTCCTTTCCTTGCACACTTGCATGCTAAAGTCGCTTCAGTTGTGTCCGATTCTTTGCCACCCTATAGTCAGTAGCCCACCAGGATCTTCTGTCCATGGGATTCTCCAGGCAAGAATACTGGAGTGGGTTGTCATTTCCTCCTGCAGAGGAATCTTGACGACCCAGAGATCGAACCTGTGTCTCTTACATCTCCTGCATTGGCAGGTGGGTTCCTTACCACTGGCACCACCTGGGAAGCCCTTCTCCTATCCTTGGGGCCCTGGCAACTCTGGTTCAGCCTATGCTTGGATTTAGAAGAGGTAAACGAAGAGCTAATTCTGGAAAGGGGGAAAGGATGAGGATGAGAAAGAAAAGTACACAAACACACAGTCTTCTGAATCAGCTCAGTCACCAGGAGACTGCTAAGGCCAAAACATAGAAACTTTGGTTTTATTTTATTTTTAAATAAGAAAGGTCACCAAGAAACCCCTAATCAAAAATATAGAAGAAATGCAAGGTGACAAAAAGCTGTGCATCAAACAATGCAGTGCAAATCTGCGTAAATACCAGTTTGTGAGCAAAACTACATCCACACAGATTGATGTGTCACCATCAACTGAGCCACACCAAAGGACTCACAGCTGTTTTTTATCTTTTCCTGTAGACAGAAACAGTTTAATCTTTATAGATAGAGGACAAATAGGTGTATGACTTAGCTTGATGTCATGCTCTTTCATGTCTGTCTTTGTTATCAAAAAAAAAATAATAATCACGCCTCTCCAGAAAGTTTGAGGCATAATCCTCCCTACCTGTCTTAGTGATATGCTCATGCAATCATCTTTTCACGGAGGCTAAAGAAACTCAGCTGAACAAATATGACTGTATAAAGTCAGATACAGAAAGGAGATGGGCTGAAGTACACAGCACATATGGCCTGCAGTCAAATACATAGTGCCTTATGTATATATGTCTGTAAGTTCTGACCTCAAATCAGCCATAACTCCTCAACTAATTGCAAGCTCCTTAGAGGTAATGACCACATCTCATGTCTTCTCCTACACAAAGAGCACAAACATAGCTGGACATACAACAAGTGTTCAATAAATGTTGGATGGCTGACTGTTTAAGGAAAGTAGAGGTGGAGGCTGGATTTCACTCAGGTAATATATTTTTTTTTCTTTCAGGTAATGTATTTTCTTTTTTTAAAATTAGTGTATTTTTAACAGGGGAAAAACTAAAAACAATGTAAAAGTCCAACAAGGGACTGATGAAACAACTTATGGCACATCTATATAACCGAACACCACACTGAATTATAAAAAGAAGTAAACAGATCTATATAACCGATGTGGGTAAATGGCTACAATTTATGAAGTAAAAAATTAAAGATGTAGAACATAATAAAATGCATACAATTCTATATTTACTTTAAAAATTAACCTGAGAAAAGGATACTTTTTATCACTTGTAGCTATACACATTGCTCTAATTCCAGCAGCTGGCACACAGCCAGGGTTCAGTAAATATTTAATTGTCTATGGTAACACCGGGCTTCCCTGGTGGCTCAGATGGTAAAGAATCTGCCTGCAGTGAGAGAGACCAGGGTTCAATCCCTGGTCCGGAAGATCCCCTTAGAAGGACATGGCAACCCACTCCTATATTCCTGCCTGGAAATTTCCATGGATAGAGGAGCCTGGAGGGCTACAGTCCGTGGGGTCACAAAAGAGTCAGACAGGACTTAGTGACTAAGCATACACATGGTAACACCAAGGATTCAGTATAACACTTAAAATACTCCCAACAGAATGTAAATTCTGACATTTTTTTGTTGTCCTCATTGTTACTTCAGAATAAGCGGGATTTTCCTATTGTTGAGCAGGAGGGTGGGGGGAGGGGAAGAGCACTCAGTAATTAAAGGAAGTTGGTAGAGCATTAGAGTGAAGGTCATTAGTTCAATCTCAGATTTAGATAATACATTCTTTTTTGCTTACTTTTTCTTTCTACCTATCTATATATTAATAAATATTCACAAGTTTTTATTTTGAAAATTTCCAAACCTATAGAAAAATTGCACAACTAATACAATAAACATCTGCTCTCACCAACTGTTAACTTCTTGCCATATTTGCTCTACTTCCCCTGCATCTGTGTGTGTGTGTGTGTGTGTGTGTGTGTACTATTTTTGCCAAACCATCTAAGAGCAAGTCATATAAATCATGACAATGCAAGCCTAAATTCGTCATATATCTCCAGAGAACATTCGTCTATTTTTTATATATTAATTATCTTCAAAGAACTATTTCTTATTTTGAAGTAGCTTAAGACCCACAAGAAGTTGCAAAGACAGTTTGGAAAGTTCCCAGGTATTATGTATTCCAGGCAGCTCACTCTTCAAGACTCTTCAAGATAACATCTTACATAACCTTAGTACATTATTAAAATCCAGGAAAGTGAAACTGACGCAACAAATTATTTCAACCACAGACCTTATTTGGATTTCACAGGGTTTCTCTCTCTCTCCTCTTTCATTCTATGAATTTTTATCATGCATATAACCCTGAGTGACAAAACTGTTCCCCCACCACAGAACAACCTTCACGTTACCCCTTTACAGCCACATCCTCGCCACAACCCTAATCCATCAACCATTGATTTGTTCTCCATCACTACAAGTTTGTCGTTTCAAGAATGTTATAGAAATGAGTCAGGTAATACAGAGCACTTTTTTACTCAGCATAATGCTCCTGTGATTCATCCAAGTTGCTGAGGATTGTTTATCAAGAGTTGATGTTTTTTAATACTGAATAGCATTCCACTGGATGGATGTATCATAGTTTATCTATTCACCTATTGAAGGACATTTGGGTTGTGTTCTGGTTTTGTATATTATAAAGAGACCTGCTGTGAACATTCATATACAAATTTTTCTGTGAACACAGGTTTTCATTTTTCTAGGCTAAATACTCAGGAGTGAGATTGCTGAGTCATACAGTCAATGTATTTTTAACTTTATAAGAAACTGCCAAAGTGTTTTCCAGAATGGCTGTACCATTTAACAGCCCCATCAGCAGTGAATAAGAGAGCCAGATGCTCTGATCTTTGCAGGCACTTGATATTGTCAGTCTCAGCCACTTTAGTAAGTATGTATCATTGTGGTTTCAATCTGCATTTCCCCAAAGGCTAGTGATGCTGAACTCATTTTTCATGTGCTTATTTGCCATCTGAATACTCCCTTTGGTAAAACGTCTGCTCAAGTCTTTTGTCCATTTTCCAACTGGAATGTTAATTTTCTTACTGCTATATTTAGAGTTCCTTATATACTGCTGCTGCTGCTGCTGCTAAGTTGCTTCAGTCATGTCTGACTCTGTGCAACCCCATAGATGGCAGCCCACCAGGCTCCCCCATCCCTGGGATTCTCCAGGCAAGAACACTGGAGTGGGTTGCCATTTCCTTCTCCAATGCATGAAAGTGAAAAGTGAAAGGGAAGTCACTCAGTCGTGTCTGACTCTTAGCGACCCCATGGACTACAGCCTACCAGGCTCCTCCATCCATGGGATTTTCCAGGCAAGAGTACTGGAGAGGGGTGCCATTACCTTCTCCATCCTTATATACTATGGATACAAATTCTTTATTGGATATATGATTTGCAAATACTTTCTTCCAATTTGTGGTTTGCCTTTTTATCTTCTTAAATGGGTCTTTTGCAGAGCAAATGAATTTTTTAAAATTTTTATGAAGCCAAGTTTATTTCTTTTATGAATTGCACCCTTGGTATTATGCCAGAGTTTTCCCAAGTGGTTGTACAGGAGAAAAAAATCAACCATTTTTTTCCTCCTCACATGTGTTTAATACTGTGAGAGATGCTGAGAGATACATAGATATAGAAGAGTTGTGCTCAAGAAGCTTCTAGTTCAGTTTAGACAAACACTCAAATAATTACAGCAGAAGATGGGAGGTGACTGTGAGTCATGTGAGTATTGCAAAGACTGAGTAGCTGGAGGAGAGTTCATGAGAAGGAAGGATCATTTCACATTGAAAATATCAGGAAAGGCTTCATGGAGGAGGCAGTATTTGAGCCTTAAGGATTTCAACAGTTGAAGTCAGGGCAAGAACTGCACAAGCAGTGGAACAGATGGGACAGAAAAATTAAGATCAAAAAGTGGTCTGAAGGGGAGAGGCTAGAGGGAAAGACTAAGTTCACTTTTAAATAACAGCACTTAAAGGGCAACAAGCATTCATGAAGAGATGCCCAAAAGGCAGTTGGATATGTGAGTTTCAAATTGGAAACTGGAAATAGGGATTTGAGAATCAACAACATAGGTCAGGTCTTTTATTAATACATGCCCCACAGCATCTTGTATTCTCCTCTAGATCACCAGTTACAGTTTAGAGCACCAGTCACAGTTATAATTAACAATTAACTGTGTAATTAGTTGCTTAATCTCTATCTCTCTTGCTAAAATTCCAGTCCCATGGAAGCAGAGTCCCAGCACCTAGTCCAGTGCCTTGTACTCAGTAAATATTACTGAATGAAGGAGCGAAAGAAGTTGCTACTTCTAACAGCCATCATTTATTGAGCATGCACATGGAGGCACTGTGATGTACACTTTGTACACACAACCTCATTTAAGCCTCACAGTAATCTCATGAAAAGGAGGTCAAGGATTCTCAAACCTAAATTCAATGGGTTGGAGGCAATGCCTAGGAATCTGAATTTAAGTTCCCAGGTACTTCTAAAGAGTAGTCAGGTTTGGAGACTCCTCAAGTTGATGGTTTTGTTGAAATTTTACAGATGAAGAGACTAAGGTTCAGCAAATTTTGTTGTTCAACAAAATTTTGCTGTTGTGTCTCACTCTCTGTGACCCCATGAACTGCAGCATGCCAGGCTTCCCTGTCCTTCACTATCTTTCAGAGTTTGCTCAAACTCATGTCCATTGAGTCAGTGATGACATCCAATCATCTTATCCTGTCACCCCCTTCTTCTCTTGTTCTCAATCATTCCCAGCATCAGGGTCTTTTCCAATGAGTACCTTCTTCTCATCAGGTGGCCAAAGTATTGGAGCTTCAGCACCAGACCTTCCAAATGAACATTCAGGACTGATTTCCTTTAGGATTGACTGGTTTGATCTCCTTGCAGTCCGAGGGACTCTCAAGAGTCTCCTCCAGCACCACAGTTTGAAAGCACCAGTGACTTGTTCAAAGTTCCATGGCTAGGAAGAACCGTGATGCAAAACTAGAGCTCTTGACCACAAGCCTCCCTGCCTCTGGGAGATATCATTCCTAAAAATGAGTGTATGAGGGAACAGCAGAAGCCAAAGACTGAGTCCTTGAAATCCAAGAGAGTAGTGAGCACTGCCAAATGCCACAGAGAGACCATGGAGGATGTGGCAGGAGGGAGAATCTGGGGATAATTGAACAATGTGTCTACAGTGCTGGAGTCTGCCATTATAGTAAAATGAATACACACCCCCCTGCATAGGGCAAGGCACTCACTTAGGAGCCCTGGCCAGCTGGAAGGAGATGTGGCTTGTGACTCAGTCAAGATCACTCTTTGGTAGTACAACTCTGTGCTAAAATAATTAGAGCCAAATATTTGGGCCTGTGGAGTGGTGTGCCAAAAATAGAGGAGGCAGGGAGGCACAAGTCTCATGGGGGCATTTAAGTACGGAATCTCTGAAATGCTAAGCTATTCAGCAATTGCAAAATGCAGCTCACTTTAGATTTTCCAGGGCCACTACCCCTTTGATGGATGATTCAGGTTTTTGCCTCACCCTCTTCTGCTCTATGTGTGTTTGCCTTTGGAGAATGGAAAAGAAAGGCAAGGACCTCCCTGGTGGTCCCGTGGTTAGAAATCAGGTTAAAATTGCCTGCCTATGCAGGGGATATGGGTTTGATCCCTGCTCCTGGGATCTTCCACATGCCATGGAGGAATGAAGCCTGTGCAACACAAGTACTGAAGCCCACATTCTCTGGAGTCTGTGCTTTATAACAAAAGAAGCCACTGCAATGAGAAGCTCATGCACTGCAATGAAAACCCAGCAAAGCCAAAAATAACTAAATAAAAATTTTAAAAAGAAAGGTGATTTTGCTTTTGGTAGTACAGTTAAAGTGAGATTAGAGCCACAGCCCAGAAAAGCTTCTAATTATATGTGCTTGTTTCCACTTAGCCAAACTCGTGTTAACCCCTGGTAGCACAAACAGTCAAGAGGGCTATACTCTCACTCCCAAGGGGCAGCCTAGAGACCTGTGCAAGGATACTGTGGGCAGTCTCATCACAAACCCTGACTCATTTGCTGTTGATGGTAGATGCAAAGCAATACCTATTTGAAAGAGGCCAGTGATGACATTAACCCCTTACATCTGTACAAAGCACCTTCACATGCACCAACGGAGTCTTTCATGACCTTGGTGTAGGTGTTGCTATCTCCTCATGCTTAGTAAGTGGCAGGAGACACAATTCAAACCCATCACCTCTGATTCTTTGAATTACAAACCAGCCTGCTATTTTGTTATTGGCCAAAACCTTTCTGAAGCCCATTTAGCTTTATTCTGGCTACACGGAAACTAATAAGACTTTGAGAGTCTCATTGCTGTAAGTAGAATTATGCAGTGAGGAAATAAAGTGTGTTTGCTTGCTAGTAATCTTATGCAGGGTGCTGCAGCTAAGCCTGCTTCTTATCAGTAAGATGGGGATAAAGGTCACCTTGAAGAGTAGCCAGAAGGAAGTAAACCTATGCAAAATTCTTGGCAGGATGGCTGGCAGAGAATATTCATTCAGTGATGTCAACACTCTTCCATCCTTCACATTACCAGGTATTTCTGAGTCCACTAAACTCAGAATTGAGTTCCTGCAGCTCAGGTCTTGGTTTCTGAGGAGGACCCAAGGACCAGGCTGTGGTAGGGCCCAGTTATCTTACATGACATAAAGCACAAAGACAAGAATATGCTCCAAAGTCCCACAGGACTCTATTCCCCCACCTTTTTAGTGGCCTGTCTCAGGTAATATTTCTTCCATGAAAGTAAAATTTATCATAGAACTACATCCTTGAGATTCCAAGATCAAAACAGGCCTTCAGTTTGGAATTCTGGAATCTACTAAAAAGTTCCTCCCCTTCCCTCTTCAGAGTCATAGCCACATCCTGAGAGATTACACGTTTGAAGACCCCACGCTGCTTCCTCCCAGGCTTCATCTTCACAGATCCCATTCTTGGAAATCCATCCCTGTGCAAAGAAGGAGGCCAGCTCAGTCAACAGCACTCTTCTGCACTTTCGGAACTTAATGTTTGCAGGGACCACTTTTGTCCAGGGACCTCTTTTGTCCAAAGACAGATCTTCTAAACCAGATGAAAATATTCACAGACTGAAATCTCAAACGCCTACAGGGCCAGACAGGTAAAGTAGATGAATTAAGAAGGCGGTCACTAACCAGTGGAGAGTGATGGGGGACTGTGGTGAACAGGAGCGCACACTTAACACAGAAGCGGCGGGGGCACCTCAGCTCCGCCCATCAGGGCCATCCCTCGGCTTCTCTCCACTCCCTGCAACTCAGGCTCTCGCGCCGCACCTCCCTCCCCTCCCTCCCCTCTCTTCCCCGGGGCGTTGCAGGCTTTCGGTGCAGCCACCCAACCCGGGCGCCCCCAAGAGCCGCAGAGGAGCAGCTGATGCGATGCTCTCTGGCAGAGACCCACTTCTCCCCTGGGAACCCTGAGCGGGCTGAAGGACGGGACAAAGCCGCGCCCTGAGGGTCTGCACTCTAAACTGGAAAAGCAGGGCCTCACGCCCGGGAGCTCCGGGGTGGGCGTGAGAATACAGCACACCTCTCAGAAAACACTAACCTCCCCGTGGATTAAAGCGGGCTCGGGCAGGGTCAAGGGACGCGATAGAACCGCGCAGGTTCCAGATGGGAAACCCCCGTCGTTCAGGAACCCCTTCACACAAGTCACTTCCAAACCAGACGATTCTCGGCGAGGGGCTCATCAGACAGGCGGTGGCTCCTACACAAATGGCTCTGTCCCCTCGCCCTCGGTCCGGGGCGCGCGCAGCTGCAGGAGTCACTGCGCTTCCCCGCCCCCGCTCCTGGAGGCCCCCCTCTCCCCTCTGCTCTCTCCGCGGGACCCGAGCAGGAGCTCCGCCCCCAACGCACCGCCCCAGTCGTCCCCCCACCCCCACGCCTTAAAACCCGGTGCACGCCGCCCCACCGCGCCCCGCCCTGCGCACCTCTCCTCTCCTCGCCAGCGCCAGCCGCAGCCGCTCTCCCGGCCCTGGTCCCGGCACCATGAGCTTCGGCTCGGAGCACTACGTGTGCGCCTCCTCCTCTTATCGCAAGGTGTTCGGGGACGGCTCACGCCTGTCCTCGCGCCTCTCCGGGGCTGGCGGCGCGGGGAGCTTCCGCTCGCAGTCGCTGTCCCGCTGCAATGTGGCCTCCTCGGCCGCCTGCTCCTCGGCCTCGTCGCTCGGCTTGGGCCTGGCCTACCGCCGGTCCCCGGCGTCCGACGGCCTGGACCTGAGTCAGGCGGCGGCGCGCACCAATGAGTACAAGATCATCCGCACTAACGAGAAGGAGCAGCTGCAGGGCCTCAACGACCGCTTCGCCGTGTTCATCGAGAAGGTGCACCAGCTGGAGACGCAGAACCGAGCGCTCGAGGCCGAGCTGGCCGCGCTGCGGCAGCGCCACGCCGAGCCGTCGCGCGTCGGCGAGCTCTTCCAGCGCGAGCTGCGCGATCTGCGCGCGCAGCTGGAGGAGGCGAGTTCGGGGCGCGCGCAGGCCCTGCTGGAGCGGGATGGGCTGGCCGAGGAGGTGCAGCGGCTGCGGGCGCGCTGCGAGGAGGAGAGCCGGGGGCGCGAAGGGGCCGAGCGCGCCCTGAAGGCGCAGCAGCGCGACGTGGACGGCGCCACGCTTGCCCGCCTGGATCTGGAGAAGAAGGTAGAGTCACTGCTGGACGAGCTGGCCTTCGTGCGCCAAGTGCACGACGAGGAGGTGGCCGAGCTGCTGGCCACGCTGCAGGCGTCTTCGCAGGCCGCTGCCGAGGTGGACGTGTCTGTGGCTAAACCAGATCTGAGTTCGGCGCTGAGGGAGATCCGCGCCCAGTATGAGTCGCTGGCCGCCAAGAACTTGCAGTCGGCCGAGGAGTGGTACAAGTCCAAGTTTGCCAACCTGAACGAGCAGGCGGCGCGCAGCACTGAGGCCATCCGGGCCAGCCGCGAGGAGATTCACGAGTACCGGCGCCAGCTGCAGGCACGCACCATCGAGATCGAGGGCCTGCGCGGGGCCAATGAGTCCCTGGAGAGGCAGATCCTGGAGCTGGAGGAGCGACACAGTGCCGAGGTGGCCACCTACCAGGTAAAGGTTGGAGCGCTGCGTAGAGAAGAGAGCTCTGTGCTCTCCGGCGCGTATTTCTCGCACGGTTGGGGCCCTCGAAATCAAGGGGAGGATAAAGGTGAGGACGGAAGGCGCCCCGCCCAGAGGCACTGGCAAACAAAAAGCCCTGGAGCCTCTTTCGCTAATTTTAGGGGCCTGGACGCCCTCTTTCCCTGCCTGTCGCTTGCGTCCCTGTCTGAGCCCTTCTAACAAAGAAGCCCTCAAGCTTCTTCAGCAAGTGGGCATAAACAGGCTGGCGACCTGAAGAACAACTCCCTCCCAAAGGGGGAGTGAGCGCAGTAGGGGTGGGTCGCAGCCTCTCCGTGGTTGGCGGTGCTGTTTCCGCTGTCTGGCTTGTTTGATTGACTTTGAAATGCTTTCTGTGCGTCCTGGGAGTATTTCTGCCCTTGGGTTGGGGGAAGAATGCGAGACTATATTGGCAAAAGTTCTATGCCATTGTCTTGACTTTTGCCCTCAAAGGAGTAGAGATTGGCAGTCAAGAAGATGAGTGATTGGCCTAATAATAACTGCCGTGCTCTGTTCTCCCCCAGCATACACTCAGTTCCCTCGGCGACTGACTAACGGTATTTCTTCCTAAAGAAAGCATTACAGACGTTAGCAAAGGAGGATGGTCGGGCGCTGTCCTCGGTGCTGATCTATAGTTCTTCCCATCTCAGAATTTCCCTCCTGTCTCATGTCCCAGTTATGACTCTCTAGGCAATTAACTGCTTCGATTTTTTTTCTTCTGCAACACCAACACATCAGTCTTGGCTACCTGCAATCAAGGGTCACCCGGTGGACAGCATCAATTTTCACTTTCACGGATGGCTTAGCTTTTAACAAAACCCACTTAGTCTGCCCCACAGCAGTGAAGTGCCACTCGAAAATGCCCATTTCCTTAACATTTTTCCATCCTAAGTGCATGTGATAAATCACAGAGATGAGCGTGTCTTTGTTATAGGTCACTTATTTTTTTTCCCATCTCTGCCTGTCCTCTAAGCTCCTGTGAAGGTATCGATTGGCTCTTTCCTCCTTTTCTCTCCAAACAAAGGCCACTGCATCTTCAGTTTTACTGCATGGAACATTCTGGGCTTATGACCACAAAGGACACAGAGGCAGGTGAAAAGTGTGGAAAGAATCTAAATAGTGGGGTTCAGTTTCAAGGTGCAATAAAAGTTCCATTGGATAGAATGCTAGTAGTTCAGAAACTTGCAATAATTCATTCTACCAAGCTCAAAGTTGCCATTTGATAAAATTAATAATGTTTAGGAACATTAAGAAAACACAATCATGAAAGCAGCGAATCCTCAAAGTGCTATTTTTGTCTGGAGCCAAAGAATTATTATGGGTGTGCAGTATTTGCTGTTCATTATAAATAACTCCCTTTGATAAAGGAAGAAAGCTTGCTTGGGCTGTTTATTTTGGTATTTATAATTACAATAATATTCAAATAAATCCTTTTATTCCACTTCAAAATGTTTAACTTGAACTTTTCACTGTGTGGCCTAGCTCTCAATGGCCTGAACTAATTACATTTAGTTAATTGAGACTTCATATTTTCTTCTAGAAGCTTCAAAGGATGAGCTATGTGGTCTTCTGCTGGGCTAGCCCAGTATTTCTCTAAAAAGGGTAACTTACCCATAATCACCATCTGAATTGGGCTTTGCCATGTCCTCTGTTTGCTTGGTGTAGCCCCTACATTCTAAGAAATAGTGACAGTATTGTCTGGTTTGTTTTGTTTGCTTTAAAAGGCTTTCAGTGTTAGACAATAGTAGGGTCATCCAGACTAGCCTGCAGAAAATAAAAACAACAGAAACTGCGGCATCTGCAGCTCTGCAGTGCTGCCCCCATCAGCCATAGCCTCAGTGGACCTGCTATGAATGGAAGAGGAGATCAGACAACAGATATATGTGTATGTATAAAAGCTGAGGAGGGGTGCACATCTTCACCTGCGGGTCCTACAGCCATAAGGGTGTCATCAGGCTATTCTGACAATCTTAGCAGCACTGATTGAGATGAAAAGCCTCCTTCCCCACAGTGAGATTCAGCCATTGTTTTCTTGCCCTCTAACCCCTCCCCCTCCCCTTTCACTGCAGTGATGGGAGGCTGTTCTGTTTCTTCTGCTTCAGAGGTTAGTGGTAGGCCCATTTTCCTTTGCAGGTTTGCCACCCTCTTAGAGGCAGAGGAAGGCCCCATTAAAGTCACGTTTTCCCTGCCCCAGAGGGCTGACAGCCTATTTGAGGAAAGAAAGCTTATCACACTTTTGAAAGGGTGAAGAATGATTCAAGGTGACATATTAATAGTGAGTATACCGTGGTATGTGCAAGAGCTAGAATCAGGCGACACGAAAAATTAAGAGGTGCTCGGACTATTGTCCTCAGAAGCCAAACAGAGCCATCCTCTTTAACTAAAGGCTTTCCATTTCTGACACAGGGTGATTCTGGTTTCTGCTTCACCACCGTTAGAGTCCCTGTTCTGCCAAAGATGTCTAAGGACATTTTTGGATGGTACTGGGGGCCCTGGCCCTGTACAATGGTCAATCTTGGAAAGCTGAAGCTTTCCTTGAAAGACCTTGCAGAACAATCAGGATCACACCATCAGTTAATGCTCTCCAGGGAGATGAGCCAAGTCTGCCCTCTTCTCTCCAGTATGAGATTGAAATGTAGCCTAATTAAACAGCAGGAAGGGGCTGGCCTCTTGGAGATTGGGGGTGGCAGTGGCTGCATATAAATCTATAACCTGATAGATCCATTTCTGAAATTAGAATTCAAGAAAAAGGTCATTTGGTCCCCTTCTCCCTCTTTTTTCAACTCTTCCATATGCGTTTTGCTTTCTTTTGTTCTGTTTTTGCCCACTCTACCTCAGTATATTAGCGCTTCCCTGGTGGCTCAGGGGTAAAGAATCTGCCTGCCAATGCAGGAGACGCGGGTTCAATCCCTGGGGATCAGGAAGATTCCCCTGGAGGAGGAAATGGTAACCCTCTCTAGTATTCTTGCCTGGGAAATCCCATGGACAGAGGAGACTGGTGGGCTAAAGTCCGTGGGATCACAAAGAGCCATGACTTAGCAACTAAACACCAAACATACCACCTCACTGTATTATTGTCACCTGGGCCACCCTGATAGAGCCTTTACAGAAAAACTAGTGGTTCCTAAACCCATTGACCCACCAAGGTTACTTGGGGGCTTAACAGAAAGAGTCTCAGGCTTACTCCCAAGGATATGGATTTAGTAGTTTGCAGGTGGGGCCCAAGAATATGCAATTTCAATAAAAGCACTGCACCCTATCAATTCCTGAGACTGATTTGGGGGTGCGCTGATTTAAACCACCTTTCCCAGTGTAAACCAGCCTATAGAAATACTTGTAGTGCAACATTTTTAAAGTATTGTAGAGAAAATCATGGGATGAAATAAAGATAGGAGTGAGAAAAGGCAGCAGAGTGACCTGCGAGTGTACCACATATAGAAATCCTCTCTCCCCACCTTCGTTATCAGGCAGAGCAGTCATTCTGAACAGCCTTCTTCAATCAGATGGTGCCGCACTCACTACTCTTCCCCTGGGTGAGGGCCCCTAAAAGTGATGAACCCACAGCTCTGTCTGTTGTCCTGTGCGCCACTGCAGATGCTCTGCTACCTGTTCTCTCTCTTAGTCCCAGTCCACATCCTTCGAGCCCTCAGGAGGATGCTCAACACTCCGGTTAGCCATTCCAGGAGAGACCCCTGGAATGGGAGTGCCTCTCTCCTGTTCCCTCAGTCTAAGCCAGCAGCTGCTGCGTGGTTGGGGGAGGGGGCAGACTGCAGCGCTTTGCTCAGATTTCCAGCTGGAGGCCATCTTTGGCAGGGCTTTTGAAGGGCAATGCAAGACAGCCTAGGGTGGGGAAGAAAGCACAGACAAAGAGCCTAGATGTTGAAGAGCAGTGGTCAGCAGTCAGCATAGTTCCTTCTAAAAAGAGCAAAGTCATGCTTTATGTCTGCACTGATCCATAAAATAGACCTGTGAAATGTGTGGCAGAAAAGTTCAAGGAAATCTCATCTATCTAGAACTCAGGTCCTCAGCAACCTCTTATTCAGAAAACAGTTCTGAAACAAAACCAATTTTTTTTTAAAAGGAACTTATTAACCTGCTCATGTGACACACCTATCTCTAAATCACATATTAGGAAGTTGGCCCCTCTGTTGCCCCCCAGCTTATTTGTTACTTTGTGATTCTAAAGCACTTTGCTATTTGGATTTCAAGCCTGCGGCAAGATAGAGAAGAGGAACCACACGAGTCAGGCATTGTCAGGAGTGAGTAGCAGGAGATTAGTTCAACTTTCAGGACAAAGAAAATCACACACACAGAAAAAAAAAAAAGAAAGAAAGAAAATCACTAGTAGCAAACACTAGTTCAAATACTGCTCTCTCTACATTTAGTGTAGAAATGTACAGCCTTATATATACCATAGTTGACCTAAAAGATAAAACACATCACAGAATTATAGAGAAATATTGATCATTATCTTAATCCTTAGTTGCTGAGAAAGGTTGCATTTTGTTTAGTATCCTGGGAAAGAGTAGTACAAAGCACTTTAGAAAAGTTTTTATTTAGATTTGTTATTTAAAACTGTTATGGAAACCTCGGTGTCCAGAGCTGAAAAGCCTGTGGTTGTTTTGAAGAATGAAGTATTATATTAAATTCTGGAATTTAAGGTTTTAACTTTGTACCTTCCTATCTGGAGAAAGAAAATAATATCCTTTAAATTAAAAAAAAAATCCAACTGTTATGGAGATGTACATCTTCGTGAAAAACAAAAAATAATCTAGTGCTTTATAGGATTTGCCTCCAATTCTCCAATGTTAAAGTTTTATTATACGTTGCGTTCTTTAGTTATCTAAGCCAGGGGTTGCCTATCTCTGGGATCTAATGCCTGATGATCCAAGGTGGAGCCGATGGAATAATAGAAATAAAGTGCACAACAAATGCAGTGTGATTGAATCATTCCAAAACCATCCCCTCCCCTCAATCCGTGGAAAAATTGTTTTCCATGAAACCGGTCCCCAGTGCCACAAAGGGTTGGGACTGCTGATCTAAGGGGTTGTAGGGAGGGCTCGTGATCAATTTGTCCATATCATTAAAAGGGTAGAGTCACATGGTATGATATTAACAATAATAAAAATTGCTAACATTCTTGCCTGGAGAATCCCATGGACGGAGGAGCCTGGTGGGCTTCAGTCCACGGGGTCGCAAAGAGTTGGACACGACTGAGCGACTTCATACTCACACACACAACATTTATTAAGCAGTTCCTAGGTACCAAACACTGTTCTAATGACTGTTATCTAATTGAACAGATAATGGACTCATCACATAATAATGTGAGGTGCATTAAATTGAAATCCTCACTTGAGGATCTTAGAATACCTCAGAAAAGAATAAACATTATAATTTCCCATATACAGAAATGGAAGTTTCAAAGAAAGTATAAGTACAGAAAACAGAGGTATGTTAGATGTTGGTGGCAGGGCAAGAAATGCAATCCAAACATCTTGATGAAACCCTCTTTTTTTCCTCCTGTAACATTTCTCCTGCCCCTCTGCATGATAAGAATACTTGCTCCCTTTTCTCCTTTTTCTTCACCTTAGACTCTTTCCCCCTTACCACAGTATATTGATTCTCTTACTCCTAGGGTGTCACTAGATTTGCTTGTAGCTCAGATGGTAGAGTCCGCCTGCAATGCAGGACAACCGGGTTCGTCCCTGGGTCAGGAAGATCCCCTGGAGAAGGAAATGGCAACCCACTCCAATATTCTTGTCTGGAAAATCCCATGAATGGAGGAGACTAGTGGGCTACGGCCCATGGGGTTGCAAAGAGTCGGACACAACTGAGCAGCTAACACTATTTAACCTCAAATATAGCAACCATCAAGTAAAATTTCTCGGCAAAAATCCCTTTAAACTCTTATGATCTCTTAACACACTTTGGAATATTTCCACCATTGTTCAGTGTATTATATATTTTCTTCACTGTTTGTCATTCCTTGCTCTGAACCCATCAGTTAATTGGGTTTTTTCTTTGCAGTATTCCCGTCAATATTTATAGAACAGGTAGGTGGTATGAATTTTAATTCTTTCTGCAGATTCTTTTGATTTGGAAGTTTGCACCCCCTGATCTATCAGCCCTGGCTTTCAGCAGCATTTTATCATCCCTACAAGGGAAGTTCAAAGGGTTCCTCAGCACTTTCTTGAGGTTTCTGATATATTTATCTGCATGACTGTTTCATAAAAATAACTCTCAGCCACTGTACTCACCATGTTGAGAATTGCAACTGAATTATATGAGTAATTTGCTGAGAATAAGAAAAGAAATTCATCCAACAGTCTTTCACTGAGCCTCTCCAGTGTTCATTGTGCTAGGCTATGGGCTTCCAGGGGTAAACTAGACAGACGGCTTCCATGTAAATTACATCCCAGTACAAATGGCAACCCACTCCAGTACTGTTGCCTAGAAAATCCCACGGACGGAGGAGCCTGGTGTCCATGGGGGTCGCAAAGAGTCGGACACAACTGAGCAACTTCACTTTCACTTCACGATAGTTTTCTAACAGTGGATTTACCCTCCCAGGGCCATTTAGCAATGTCTGGAGACATTGCTGGTTATCACAGCTGGGAGAGAAGGTGCTGCTGGCATCTAGTCGATAGAGGTCAGGAATGCTGCTAAAAATCCTACATTCACAGCGAAAGCCTCCCTCAACAAAGAATTATCCGTATAATAAGAGCTAAAAAGCAGAGTGGCCACTTTCAGGTGGTGCCTTTTTCCTGAAGATACTTTTTTTAAAGTTTTCACGAATTTCCTTCATGGGCTAGCAGTTGCCCTGGCTTAAGGTAAAAGTACATGCCAGATCAGTGTGGAGAGGGTACTTAAATTAGATGACGAAGACCTGAGTAAAGGGCATTTGAACTGAATCTTGAAGTCAGCCATGTGAAGACCCACCACAGAGCATTCCAAACAGAGGCAAGAGCTAGTCTAACGGGCCTGCGATAGCAATGAACTTGGTAAGTTTAAGGAGCGAAAGAGAAGGCCACGGTAACTAAAACATAATGAGCAACGTGAAAAGTATAGGCTGTGCTAAGAAGTTTGCACTTAATTCCAAAGCTGTTGGAGGGTTTTAAGTAGATGAGGAATAGGATCTGCCGTGTTTTTAAAAGATCCTCTCGTTTCTCAAGAATCACAGATTTAAACCTTTTTTTCTTCTGTGCCTGTTTTTGCACCTGGAGGAACTTAAAGCACAAGTATTATATGAACTTAAGTTTCTTTTTTAAAAAAATTGTAATTTCAATCTGCCATTTGGATTAAAAAAAAAAAATTCCTTGAAGTGTTTATGCTTCCTATCTGTCATGTAAAATTCGGTCAGTGAAATAGACTTCTTGAAACCATCACAACAAATGGAGCCAGAGACTTGCCATGCTCTCTGTGCTCTCCACAGTTGGAATTTTCTAAACCTGAGCTCCTGACCTGAGCCTTTGGTTTCAAAAAGGACATTCAACAACTGAGTGATTCAGCAGTAACACAATAGCAAGGCAGGGATGGTAAGTGAGTGAAAAATAAATATCTTTCTGGTGTTTAGTTGAGAACCCTGTGCCCCTTGATAGAAATGTATCCAGATCTCCTGGGACCTTTATGGAAAAATTAAGATGTTGGGACCCTATCCTGGAACAGTTGAATCAGAATCTGGGCTGAGGGACAGGTATGGATTTTTAATGTATAGGCAGAGTTGAGAATCCTTGCTTTCTCAATCTCGATGAATGTCAGCCAGTTTGGCCTACTTATATTGGATTTGTGTTGCTGCTTTTCAGGATAACATTGGGCAGCTGGAGAATGATCTGAGGAACACCAAGAGTGAGATGGCCCGCCACCTTCGGGAATACCAGGACTTGCTCAATGTCAAAATGGCTCTTGACATTGAGATAGCAGCTTACAGGTACGTCACAGGGCATGTGCACCTAGGCAGATCCTGTCACCTAGGGCATTGCTATCCAGATAAGTGGTTCTAGGCTCTAATTTCTGATGGGTGAAGCAGGGGATGAGGAAAGGCATCACTGCCTCCTTTCAAATAAGCTGACCCTTATGTCCCTCAGCTTGGTTATGTCCCAGCTCCACCCTGCTAGTGCCTGGAGGCCTGGAGCAGTCTACCTACCACTGCAGAGATTTAAGGGAATAATGTGAGTGTACAGAGGTTGAAGTAAAACCCATCAGATTCTAACTTTGAAAACAGGGTTCATATAACATAGAAAGTCCTCATAGATGAAGTATCCCCCTGGATACCTGTGTAAGTAAACAAGGATGCTTGGGGCTGGTGCACTGGGACGACCCAGAGGGATGGTATGGGGAAGGAGGAGGGAGGGGGGTTCAGGATGGGGAACAGATGCATATCTGTGGCAGATTCATGTTGATGTATGGCAAAACCAATACAATATTGTAAAGTAATTAACCTCCAATTTAAATAAATAAATTTATATAAAAAAATGACAGCAGCTGCTACTTTTTGAATGACTACTGTGTGCTAGGCACTGTATTAGATTCTGCATATAAATTATCTAGGTATCAGGTTATATTATCATTTTGCAGATGAGGAAACTTGAACCATAGACTGATTTTGTCTATGGTCACGGTGTTGGTAAATGAGAGTTCAGACTCAACCTCAGATGTGAGAATTTTTTCTTTTTTTCTGACACTTTGTATACTACTTTAAAGCTCCCAGAGGATTTGATAGTGTTTTGAGTTTTTGATTTTTTTTTTAATGATAAAAGTTACCAGAATTATGAGAAGAAAAGAAAGATATTGGGGCCATTCTATTATGATGCTGTTTAGGCCAGGCTGGGAAAAAGCTTGGTATCTGAAACAGTTTAATTCCTTGGTTTCTGTTATTGCTGATTCCATATCCTTTGTACCCGGACATGCTGAAAAAATACAGATCTCAAGTTCAAGCGAATTAGGCAGTTTCTTTGTGGACTTCTTACCTTCTTATCCCTGTTGTACTTAAGGTGTTAATTTCTCCTTAGATCTTTGTAGACTCTAAGTGCCAAAAATGGGTGTGATGAAACCAAGGGGAGTTGAAGTTTTTTTTTTTTTTTTAATGTATTTGCAAATAAGATAGGTTTCCCCTTGACAGTGCTTTAAACATAGCTGGTGCTAAAGGTGTGTGTGTGTGTGTGTGTGTGTGTGCCCGTGCACGCTGGATGAAAAGGTGTGTGTATGTGCTGGATAAAGTCCAAGTCTTTGGCCTTGAAATTCAATATTTATTGGTCTCAATGTCATGAAGAAACTGTGAAATCTGGAATCTGAAGTCTTTCTGAAATGAATAGGGGATGGAGGGTTAAATTCTTTTAAAAGTTGCAAGTTGACTTCCTAAGAGTTTTTCTTTGTTGGATTTACAGGAAACTGCTGGAAGGCGAAGAGACACGTTTCAGCACCAGTGGATTAAGCATTTCGGGGCTGAATCCACTTCCCAACCCAAGCTATCTACTCCCACCTAGAATCCTCAGTTCTACCACCTCCAAAGGGTCAGCCACTGGGCTGTCTCTTAAGAAAGAGGAGGAGGAAGAGGAGGCTTCTAAGGTAGCCTCAAAGAAAACCTCCCAGATAGGGGAAAGTTTTGAAGAAATATTGGAGGAGACAGTGATATCTACTAAGAAAACCGAGAAATCAAATATAGAAGAAAACACCATTTCAAGCCAAAAAATATAATTCTCTTGCTTAAAAAAAGTTAATGCTTAGGAGGGGATAATATACACTTGACTTGTTAAACAGCCTATTCCTGATCCAAAACACCTGCCACCACTCTACATTGTCTTCAAGGCTTCAGTCTCATATTTAGCATTGAATACTTCCTTTCTCTAATAAGAAATCCACACCTTAGATTGGAGCAAACCGCAGTCCTAGAGCAATCACAGAGGAGTTATCTAAGAATGCAGCTTTCTCACCTAAAGCTCATGCTTCACAGCTATAGATGATTCAGGTACAGAGGAAGTACAAACTAAGGTGCTAAATCTGTGATCATCACCATCTTGCTGTGAATTGAAATTAAAACCTATATTCACTCACCACACCCAGCCGTTACCCAGCTATGGAATCTCACTCTAGATATCTAAAACATAATATCACTGCCAGAGATAAACCCACAGTCCACACCCGACACCACTCGATAGAATTGTTTCACAAATGATAGGTGTTTGTTTAATGGGTATTTTCCCTCTCACCCCCTGCAATTCCATATATCCTTTCTTCCATTCAGGAAAAAAAAAAAAAAAAAGGGTGGTAGTGTAGTATTTGTCCTTTTAAAACACATTTAGGTTCTTCTCAAAAGAACTTAACCCCTTTAGCTCTCTCTGCTCAATAAGTAGAATTAGATGCATGTTGACCATTTCTATGATTCGTGTAATGACTTCTCCCTGTCCATTTCATGTCCTTTTAATCATATACGTTAAAAAAATGGCAGTGATAAGTTTTGTGGGTTACCCCTTAGCTTATTCAAATCCATTTAATTAGGAAAAAGGAATAGTTTATTAAGAATGTAGCTTTTCACCTTAACTTTAGAAGCACAGTCATAGTTAATCCCAAACTGTGATTAAGCTGACCTTAGATTTAGTAGTGTAAGCTAGAAGAGGTGAGTATTTGTATGAAGGGGAAAAGACAAGGTCTCATTTATCTGTGGCAGTTCATTTGTGGTGATAGAGAATTAGCTGTTCATGCCTTTTCCCTTAAAATCCTCATATTTCCCTCCCAACTAGTCTAGGTCCTAAAAAGGCCTTGTCTTCACACCTATGCCTTTTAAGAATGCTAAATATAGATTATCTTATCACCAGGACACAATGCTCCTGCCCAAAAGTAAAAAGTCCTTTCTGGTCAATCAACACCACCAACAACAAAAAAAAATCTTGATCTTCTAACAGTCTTGCCCAACAGATTTCCCGTTGCTGCGTAGTTGGCGGGGTCTTGCTTCCCTGCTGGAGAGGAAGAGACACTCAGACCAGAGAAAGGCACAGATGTCCTGCTCACACACTAGGAGATAGGTTCTGGGAAGTCCAGTTTTCATTTGCCCAGCTGTGTAGCACCTGCATTGCCCAGTCTTCCACATGTGCCAAGTTTTATGCAGAATTAATTCTCTGTTGGAGTCACTTCCATAGATCTGAAGAGTCGCCATATCTGTGTCACACATCTCCATTTCTGTGGTGAAAAGGACATGATGCTTTTACTCACCTTTCTGATCCTAGCACGTGCTTCAGCCATTCAAGGAACTTGAAAGAATACTTTTCTCTTCTTCCTTTCCCTCACTCCATTCCTGTCTTTACTCCTTACACTTACTGTAAAACATTAGTAAAATAAGAATTAAAAGTCACACGAATCCCACCAACATAACTTGTGTTTTGTGGTTTCTGCTGCCTTAACAGAGATGCACTGTTTTGATTCAGTGAACAGTTGCACCCCCTGATAAATCAGAAATCACATGATCTCTGTTCCGTGCATCCTTGTTTAGTGTTTCTTTTTTTTCCCCTGTCGAAGCCTCAGGGCTATAGTCTGCAGACTGTCTGGTCTGAAACATAATGCACTAAGTGGGCAGTTCATGGCAGGAAATGGGGAAATCAAATCAATCAAATGATGAAAGACAATGTATTCTGTGCCTGGATAATGATTTAACTAGCTTAGCTTGCTGAAGTTCTGAGAATGAACTGGCAGAAGGCACATGATTAAAAAGTTCTTCAAAACAGTAAGAATCTTTTCCTTCTTTGAAAATGAGGCTCTGCTTCTGCAGAAACCACATGCCTAGGTAGATACATGGGCAGCAGTAATAGAATCTTCCTCTACTGTGGTAATTCTTAACCTTTTTGGGGATTAAAAAGGCTTCTCCCCACTTGGAGAAAGTTATGGATCTTTTCCCCCCAGAAAATACATGCACAAAACTATACAGGTCAAGGGACTTGTGACTCCTTTAGAACTATCTACTGGTATGCAGAAGTCCATGGATGCCAAGTTGAGATCTCCTAATGCCAGGCCAGGTTCCAGGATGGAGACTGCCAATGGGGGGATATTTGGATGCAACTCACAGCTGATGGTTGAAGCTGGAGCTTGCTGAATCCTGAACAATATTGTCATTGTCAGGACATCTGTCTAAAGGCACCTCCAGGCCGCTTGAAGATACATTAGTGGTACTGCTGATGAAAGATGTTAGTTGCACACTAACAATGAGAGTTTTGTAATAAAACATCTTTCAGGAACGTCCATGGTGGTCCAGTGGTTAACATTCCTCACTTCCAACACAAAGGATGCAGGTCCAATCCCTGGTCAGGGAACTATAATCCCACATACTGAGTGGCACAACCAGAAAGTAAAACACACACACACACACCTTTTAGGGCCTATTAAAGAACGGTAGACTCATCAGTACATGGGCTTGCATTGTAGACATTTGTTTCCACTTCTAAGAATAGTAGTATGTGGTTACTAGATCCTTCTCTATGCAAGGCCAGAATACTTTCCTTAATTTATAGAATTTCTGGCTCTTACTAGTCTGTATCTCCTATTTTCAGTGAGTCGCCACTAGTTGCCATGAGCTCATTTATAAAAAGAAACACATTAAAAGCACATTATGAAGTTGATAAATTATTAAACCCGAACAATTATAGTAATAGGGAAACACGGCATTCAGCATCACCAGGCAGGGAGGAGAAGGAAAGGTGAGCAGCAGCATCAACTGTTAGGACAGGACAACAGAGTGAGTCTGTGAGACTGTGGGGAAGCCTCTCCATGAAGCATACTAGTGATAGGCTTTCAGTCACTAGGCAATGTGATCCTCCACATCCTGAAGTGCATTAGTAACAGCTCTTATTTATTCAGTACCTGCTTACCATATGCCAGTCACTGTACTAGGCAGTAAACATAGACTGATCTCAGTTAAGCCTCACAACCCTCGCTAGGTATAGTATTTGTATACCCATTTGACAAATGAAGGAACAGAGTCTCGGAATGACAAAGTTAAACCCTGTCTGATGCCCCATAGTGAGTAACAGAGCTGGTCTGCTGACTCTTCAGTGCCTGCTTTTCTTTCCTATGTTGCCTTTCTATGTAAAAGAAAGTCCCCCCTGCACCACCACTTGAGGGAATAAGCACCTATCTTTTCATTTTCTTTTTCAATCCTTCCTCCCAGGGTTAACTTAAGGTTTCTCTGCCCCAGAAACCCTTGGCAACATTGAGTCCCAAAGGCAAACTGGTATTGCAGATTTCCTGAGCCTGCTGCCTTCCTGCACTACAGTGAGGTTGTAGTAGCCCAAACCTGGGCCTGGGCCCATCCAACCGTGAGGCCCTGCATGCTCCTGCTAAAAATTATACAGGAGTGGATGCTATTTCCCTATTTTCTAAAAGGGAGCTTTAAAAATATTTTTGTAAAGGAATTCTATAGCTCAGTATCAAAGAGCTGGAATTAAAGGAATGTTACAGAGGGGCCCTTTCCTCGAGAGGTAATAAATCCAAGATATTTGTAATTCATTTTACCGGACTGGCTAAAGAGGGGGATAAAATTTGAACAATAGTCTGGAAACTAGAGTCCAAATTTTATCTCCAGAAATAATGCAAGTTATGCAGTCATGGGGATAAACTTTTAGAACTTACCTGTGAACATAAGCAGGGAGACCAGATTACCACTCATGGATCTAAAGGCAAACATGAGATAGTTTTTTAAATGTATTTAAAATCCATAAGAATAGAAAGCACATTGGCAGTTGCTAGGTCTGGAAAAGAGGGGTAAAGAAGTGGGGCTTTATTGTGAATGATGGAAATGTTTCGGAACTAGATACGGAAGGTGACTACACAACACTGCAAATGAACTAAATGCCACTGAACTGTTCACTTTAAAATGATTAATTTTATGTCATCTAAATTCACCTCAATTTTAAGAACCCACTGATAGAGAATTTATGAGACTATCAGAAAAATAATTATGACATCTACCATACCTTCTGCTCCAACTGAGACCATTAAGTACAGCCACCTGGGTCAACCCAGTAGAAGGAATTCCATTTGGACAACATTAAGCCAGATCCAATAAGAGTAGACTAGATTTCAAACAGAGCCTGGAGAAAAAGCCAAAAATCTCCCTGGATGTAAATGAAAGAAAGAATAGCTAGAAATGTTGCTTGCTAATGAGTAGTTATCACTGATTTCCAGCTAATTTTATTTTTATTATTATATCATCAGAAATCTGTAAGTTCCTTAAATATATCCA
The DNA here is from genome assembly GCF_042477335.2 of Ovis canadensis. Taxonomy (NCBI): domain Eukaryota; kingdom Metazoa; phylum Chordata; class Mammalia; order Artiodactyla; family Bovidae; genus Ovis; species Ovis canadensis. The sequence continues at coordinate 39,267,911 of NC_091266.1, forward strand.
AATTGTAAGAACACATTTTGTTTCTTAGAACCAAATAAATTCATATACCTGAAAGCACAGTGCTAATTTAAAATGGAAATAACTGAGGGGAAATTTGTAAACATAGTTCCTATGTGAAATTTTATTTTTCTTTCTAGACAGTACATTACTGGGTTTGCTGCATGTTCAGATTTAAATGTACAGGTTAGTTGCTGTCATCATGCCTTTTGCTATTTTCAAATATCTCACATGGCTATGCCATTTGCAAATGGGGTGAGTGCTCCTGAATCCAGTCAAACAAAGGGCTGTTTTTATTACATTACCAACCCTTGCTGCATACACTTAAAGGGAGAAAAGAATGGTTACTATGTGGATAAAAAGGCTGCTCTCCTCCTCTATCGATCTCTTAGAAGTTGATTGGATTGCCCTCATGTTTTATGCTATTTCACAAGCTTACTAGGTGGGGGTGGGAACTAGCTAAAATTTATCAGTTCTTTCTTAAAATCCCTTGAAACACACACACACACACACACCCCAAGATTGTAATAAAACAGAGTGAGTCATACCACAGATATTTAAAGAACTATGTTTCTACAGTGCTTCAGTGATTCTGAATAAAACAAAACAGAGAGAGCTCAGGCTACAAAGAAAATGAAGACTGATCCTGGAAGGGTCTCCAGGCTTGCTTCCTCATTGATTAATTACTGTAGATCACCACATGGCTATCCTCTTCCCTGATGAGACAAGTGGTCTCTGTTCTGAGTCTTTTCATTCCAGTGTTATCACATTCTCCTAGGGGTTAGAGAATGCTCAGCAGACTGTGATCAAAATCATTAGTATAAAGGCTGGAATTTTAGAATATAATCAGTAACAGTCTGGTTAATTGCTGATTATTACACAGGGCAAAAAAGCAGCTCTTTCCTTAGAAGTGCTTATTAAAACAAACTTAACTCAGGTTTGTCTGCTATGCCATATGTGTGAATAAATGAGAGGGGTAACTTCCATCCCTCATGATTTCCAGGCACAAGAATTTATACATGACATATAGAATTCCTGATGTCCTTTAGGACTAGACAATCTTTTATCTTTATCTTAAGTCAGACATAAGCTCAGCAAAAGGAACCTGTCTCTGGCAACTGAAATTGTCTGTCCATGGCCTAACCTAGTCTGTAAAGTAGAAACAGCAAACTTAAGATTAGAACTAAGGTGAAAGCAGAATTCAGGGCCAACTCCAGGGCCTGTATCCCCACACTTGGTCCAGTTATTAATAGATGGAAGTGAATATAGAAAATATACAGGACAGAAAATGGGGAGGGGAAAGATGGTTTGACTTTGATCTTTTAATATTAATGGGCCTACTTATTCATTGAAAACTAATTCAGCAAAGTAATCTAAGAAATGACTACCACGGGACCATAACTGAATTTGAAAACAGACTATATGCCAACCACTATTCTGAGTGCTTAACACATTCATTAATTATTTTAACTAGTCTTTGCATTAGGTACTACTCTCCCAATTTACTGATATGGAAAACTAAAGCTCAGAGAAATTATATAAAAGTTCAAGATCACACAGCTTGCAAACAGCAAAGCTGGAGGTCAAATCTGTGTCTGGGCTTCAAAATTCATGTCCTTAACCAATGTGAAAAACTGCCTCTAGGCCTACTGGGGGGAAAAAAATCTGTTCCTGGCAAACATCTTCATCTTCTGATTTAAAATGTTGTTCAACCAGCTTTTCTTTTGGAAAAGCATTTTCTTAGAAACATTAGAAGAAAAAAACTTTTCTCACTTAAAAGAAAAAATAGTATCACTATAATAACCTGTATAAAACTACTCAGTTGTGTCCGGCTCTTTGCAACCCCATGGACTATAGCCTGCCAGGCTCCTCTGTCCATGGGGATTCTCCATGCAAGAATACTACAGTGGGTTGCTACGCCCTCCTCCATGGGAGCATACCAACTTAGGGATCAAACCCAGGTCTCCCACATTGCCTGTGGATTCTTTTACCATCTGAGCCACCAGGGAAGCCCTGTAAAACCACAGGTACCATCAAAATGAAACAAATATGCAGTAAAGATCAAACCATAATATCCATTCTATGTAAATAAATACTTGTCAAGCTTTCAGAAGATCAATATGGTTATTTCATTTATGCATGGACTATTAATCTCAATAGATAATAAAAATTTAGATATCATCTGTCCAGTTTTGAAGAGAGGCCAATAATCAAACTCACATACACAACATTATTGAAAAAGGTTAAAAGTGAGGACCTACCCTTTGACCATGATATACTGAAGATAGCAAAAACGAACATTCAGAGTCAGCTTGATCCTTCTCTATTAACACAGCCTTCCAAGATAACAAAATATACTGCCGGGGTCCAGCCCTGGTGGACCCAGGGTGATTCGAAGGTGGGGACGGAGTTGGCGTCTTTGGAAAAATACATATTTAATCACAGACATAGAGAGATTAGAAATGGATAGTGTAGTAGGAAGATTAGTGGAGAAAAAGAGGCTGAATAACTTGGATTACGTGGAATAGCATCCATGCTCCAGATGGGAATTCAGCTAGAAAAACGGAAGCAAGAAAGAAGCGACATGGGGGAATCAGTCTTTCTGGAAACTGATCCGATGTCTTTATTTTTGGGTTTGCTTATATACCTTTTGTTACACATAGGGATGAATACAGAATCACGTGGGGGTCAGCAGTCCTGACCTTTATCAAAATCAGGTGCTTCACATAAATGTATAAAAAAGGTCTTAGGGATATTACATCATCTTCTGGCCATGAGTGAGACCTGCTGACATTTTATGATCCTTTCTTTCAAAAAACTTATTTCTTCCAAGGGTGTTTTTTCTTAAACCAGGCACCACCCTCCAAATAAAGTTACATTCCTATAGGGTGAGGGTGTAGTGAGTTACAATCAAAAAAGGAATTTATTTAACCCAAGGTTAACATGATTAGTCTTAAAGGTTAATACTTATTTCTCCTATATGTTAGTTATATTCATTATAAGGGTAGGGAACATGGAGATTTAGCAGCAAACATCAGCCCAACAAATGAAAATCCTTTCACCAATGCTCCCCTTAAGATCTATTTAGTCTTAAGATATGATAAAGTTACATTCTTACATAGCAAGGACACAGTGAGTTATAAGTACAGTGATCTATTACAAAAGAGAAAATCCATTAACTCAAAAAGTCTAGTATTGCTAACATCAAAAACTACTATATTTCCCTTTGCTATATTCCAAATACATTGATTAATATATTCCCAGGTGCCTAAGGATATAGAGGCCTGGCGGCAATCATTGACTCAACAAGAAGAAAAGGCCCTATGCTAATCAAGACTCTCAAAATACTCCAAAACTCTCTGTGCTGTTTATGGTTGAGAGGTAGTAAACAATCATGTGCCTAGTGGCGGCAGTATGGATAATCCTGTCACACAAGCTAGTCTGTCAGCAGAGAGGTTTGACCTGAGACATCCTTGTCCCACCCAGAGCAGGGAATTAGCAGCAATTATTGACACAACAAATGAAGAAACCCTTCACTAATATAATTCCTAACCAACTATACTAACAATTTCTAACTCCCCAAAAGAATTTGCCTTTAGTAAGTCTAAAACATCTCATGCCTCTCAGGTTGGGAGGCTGTAAACAATCACATGTGGCCGGACAAACCTATACAGGTGGGCTAGATAACCTTCAGAGGAGTCCGTAAGCTGAAACACTCTTGTCACGCCCAAGAATTTTTATTGTCTTGGAGCTGCACGTTTACTCCTTCTCCGAGAGAAACGGTTCTGGGGGAGAGCCCCCCGTAAAGTCAGAGGTGTAGGTGAGAGCATAAAACAGACTCTGGCTTTGGGGTTAGATGCTCGGGAACAGGGGGTTTCCTGAGGCTTGATCACGCCTTTGCGTATGCCAAGCCTCATGACCTTTGCCATGGGCGGAATTCCTCACGCTGGCCCCCGGCAATATACCAGAGAGGTTGCCAACTATTAGAACTTGAAAAAATAAATTTTTTTTAGTCATATATATATATCTAAGAAATTATGATCCGGTCATCTTAGAAGAATATTCATCTAGGATTGAATCACTGAGATTATACTTTGTGTAGGCTGAACAGGAAAAGTAAACTGGTCGGTGGCATCACTTTCAAGAATTCAAAGCCACAGTTGCTGTAGAAGAGTCACTGTGTGAGTGTGTGCAAGAAGTTGGAATCCAGAGGAGAGACTGTCAGGAACTAGATAAGAATGTATCTGACTCAATCAAGAAAGAACGGCAATACAGTGGAAGCAGAGGGGAAGCTCAGTGAAGCCCAAGGTCAGAGGAAATGATGATACCAGAGAGAAAAGACTGGGATGGCATTTAGGGAGGAACTGAGAAACCTGCCAAGCTCACATTCTGTCAGACTACTATTATCACAAATTAGCCCCCTGGATATCTTTGCTTAGAAAGGGCTTAAGCAAAAACAGAGAACCTAACAGCTGTGCCAAACAAATCTTTTCCCTAGCCATTGAATCTAGAGTCTGGAATCTGTGCTTCATGGAGTCTCATATGTGCAGATTTGAGGATTTAGTTTTGTTTCTGCTTTTGTTCCTAGCAAAAATTCCTCTTGATACAGTAAGGCTAACTCAAGGCAACAAGACAGGGCATTTGTCTTGTTTTTGCTCGAGCTTTTTCCTCATCTAAGTCTTTGACCCCCTTTGACCTTATTTGAAGACAGTTACCATATATGCCCTCTCACTGCTAAGTTTTTTGCTTCTCCAAGATAGAAGCAATTGGTCAATGCTTGCTCCTGTTTTCTGAGTCTCTCCTTCTGGGTGTTCTCTATCCCACTGCCTTCCTATCTGTCAATATATCTAAGGTATACTACACAGAACTGAATAAAAGATGCATTGAAGATTAGAAATTTTAACTCCCTTGATCTAAAACTGTGTTTCTACTGCTATAGCCCAAGGTCACATTGCCTTTGGAAGTATCGATTTTTAAACCAGTTTTTTTAAACTGATTTTTAAATCAGTGTTCTTACTTAGTTTACTGTCTGGTAGTAACAAGAAGTCAAATAAAAATAACCAGATAAAATTCATTCTTTGCAATGCCTGGAGGTCAAGTTCAAGAGGGAGGGAAAAAAGAAAGGGTGGAACTCTTTGTGACTCTCATAGTATTTACTAGTGTCTGCCTTTGGTAAGATTCTGAGATGTGAGTAATCCACAGGCTGCAAGTTCCTTACAGGCAGACCACTTTCCTCTAATTTTAATTTTGTTGTCCACATAAGTGATATTCTTTTGACTTATTACAGAAATATTTATCAAATAATTACATTTAATGTTGTTGTTCAGTCGCTCTGTTGTGTCCGACTCAGTGCGACCCCATGAACTGTAGCATGTCAGGCTTCTGTCCTTCACCTCCCGGACCTTGCTCAAACTCACGTCCATGGAGTCGGTGATGCCATCCAACCATTTTGTCCCCTGTTGTCCCCTTCTTCTTCTGCCTTCAATTTTTCCCAGCATCAAAGTCTTTTCCAATGAGTCGGCTCTTTGCAACAGGTGGCCAAAGAATTGGGGCTTCAGACTCAGCATCAGCCCTTCCAGTGAATCTTCAGGGTTGATTTCCTTTAGGATGTACTGGTTGGATCTCCTTGCAGTCTTGGGAATCTTCTCCAATACCACAGTTCGAAAGTATCAATTCTTTGGCACTTAGACTTCTTTACAGTCCAACTCTCTCATTCATATGTGACTACTGGAAAAACCATAGCTTTGACAAGATGGACTTTTAATTAATTACATATAATACTCTGCTTTAAAAAAATAAGTGTCTTCCCATGTTACTATAAATATAATTTCTGAGCCCTTGAAATAACCTTAGTATGCCTGAGAACTTGGTCACACTAGATAGTTTTTGCTGACAATGTGATTTATGGTGAATGCCTATTTTTATATACCTGGGACACGCCATATCAGGTTGTCTACTGGGAGGGTGCTGGGGTATCAAGGCTGCATGCCTATGTGACTGAATTCCAGTAAAAACTCTGGACTCTAGGGCTCAGATGAGCTTCCCTGGTTGGCAACACTTCACATATCATTTTGGGAAAATTAAACACTCTCCTTGCATCTCCAACGGAAGAGGACAAATGGAAGCTTGTGCCTGGTTTCTCCTAGACTCTACCCTGTACATCTTTTCCTGTTGCTCATTTTAATCTATATCTTTTCAGAGTAATAAGCTATAACCAAGAGCATAATAACTTTTTGGGTCCCATGAGTCCTTCTTGTGAACTATTAAACTTGAGAGTGGTCTTGGAGATCCCCAACACAGATATTAACACGGGACAAGAACAAAAATAGTAAGTAATTTGTGCAAGAGACATTTATGAGGCAGTGAACTCCATAGCTGTTACTTTGTCCACTGTCAAATAAAGGCATCTGGTATAACCAGGGAAGGTAAAGATGTTTATAAAATATTTATTTGATGGCACAGTTTAACTTTGTTTTGGATGTCTTATCCCTTAAAGAGTTTTAGTTATTTTTAAAAAAACCTCAATAAACACAAGCATTTCAAAATAGGTTAAAATAAATTTTTATTAAAAAATTGTATTAAATGTTAGAAGAAATTTATACAGAATTCATAAATTCTTTATAAAACAATTACCAATCTTTCTCCAATTATAATTGTTTTATGCAGATTTGGAAATTTGCAGTGAAATAAGGTTTACAAAATATTTCTTTTAAAGTATTACAATGCTAATTTTAGGCAAAATAATCTTTAAAATGGAAATTTTTGCATGCAAGTGAGTGAGCCCTCAAACACCCGTATTCTTTATCCCAACGACAAACGGGAAAATGAACATTAAACTGACTTGCTGAGGAAACAATGAACAAGTATTCTGTAAACCTTAAATTCATTCAAATTTTTAAATTACTTTCAAAAGTAGTACCATTACAAGGTACTGACAATCACACTGTGTACTCAAAATTAATGTTAATCAAACTAACATTCAAAAAAATGTTGCAAAGAGGCACCCCTTGTTGTTAAGATATGTTAAAGGTGCCTTCATTACACTGAAGACCTAAACCCTACAGGGGAGAGTATCCTCACACACACAAAAATATAATTCATCCCTTTTAGAAGTGGATAATATCTCTTTAGTAGTGTTGCTGGTTTAAAAAAAAAAAGACATTAAGTTCAAAATATGACGGCAACATACAAAAGTGGCCCATAGTTTTGGTCTTTGTCTGAGAAGCACATTCTATAATTTAACAAAGTCTGGTTTTAAACTTTCAGTTCAAAGGCACACTTCTTTTCCAACTGGATGACTGCCCAACTGATGCCATTCCAAAGAGCAGAATCTCAATCACCAACTTGAAAGGGGTATGGCTCAATGAAGACAAAAACAGTGACTGATTTACCTCAAAGATTAGGAAACAAAATCTATATCAAAGTATCCGAAATCATAAAAAGTAAATGCTTGTAAAAAATTTCCCCCTGAGCTATGAATATAGTCACTTACTAGAGAGACTTTTTGCTAAACAGATCTTTCACTAAACAGATGCATTCTATCATTCCAAGTTATACTTAAAAATCCTATGATTTATAAGACTCTTATGATTCTTGGTGCTGAAAATAGATTAAGTTACATCTCAAACAGCACAAAATGATAGCAATTACATGTTTCATGGAAATCTTTGGTGAGAATGCAATCCTGCAGAAGCCGCCTTATTTTGTTCACTCACTCATAATAGTCTTACAATCTTCAAGTAATTTTCAAAGGAGAAACCACAAGTCCATAATGAAGGACCAGCAGACCATCCTGAAAAAAATAAAAGTGTCTGCAGTTACTTGAAAACCACTTAAATATATGATCAAGTCAAAGATAGTTTATTTTTCATAACCCAACACTAATGTGAAATTCTTGGATTTAAAGAGAATAAAGACCCAAGATAAAGAAACTTGTTTATCTACTCACCTAATAACCAAACACTCCCTGTTAGTGTGCCTTTTCAATGACTCTTACAAGAAAATCCTGAAACTACCAGTATCCACAGTTTGTCAAGGTTGTTTATGTCTAAACAGGTCTCCAAAAAGAACTCAGACTTCTCATTTTGCAGATTACTTAATATATCACCCAACTCTGGGCTTCTCTAAGAAAGACTCAATTATCATAGAGTATCATGGATCTGCTAGGAAATAAAACATTTATTTCCCATACAAATGTAGCTCACAACTAAAATAAGTGAGAAAACTTCAGAACTCTTACCCATTTGATACATGATACATTTTATTTCCTCCTTGAAGACTGTTCAGCACAATTCGCCCTTTCTTTGCTACCCAGAGTCATCATTACGAACTGTAACTGTGCTGCGCTATATAAGACAGTGATGTCCTCTGGGTCGTCAGGAAACTTAACACTAAAGGACTCCAGATATCATGTTTATGAATCTCTTTATGTCTCCTTTCTGGATATCAGGTCTTAATTCTTTGTGCTCTCACCAAGGCTGTACCCAGCAAGCAACCTACCTTTTTAAGGTGCTATTTGTAATTTGCTATGAACTGAAAAACTAGCTTAAAAAGAAGACTCATTGAGAAAGTATGCCATGGGCAATGGGCCTACTTTGAGCAACATTTAGAGGGAGTAGTGGCATACACGCCTTGCGTTTCCAACCCTGGTCTAGCTATCACCCTTTCTTTCTTCTTTATTAAGCTTTTTCATGGCTCCACTTCCTCATTTCTCATTCACTGTTCAACTCACTACAATCTGGCTTCTGTTACGGGCAACTCCAGTGAAAACTCATCAGAATTCTAGAAAGGGGTTCACAAATTCAAATACCCACAAAAGCAGAGAAGTACCATAAATGAATATGTGAGTCAGTTAAGTAGTCAAATAGGGTATGTTGAGACCAGTGATAAACCATATAGCAGATGCTCAGCTAAAGGAATTTAAACTCAAAAAATATTTAAAACACAGAATAAGCCAAATAAAGTACAATCAATCCCACACCATGTTTGGCCTACAGATCATCAGATCTCTTCTAGACTAATTAGTCTAATCAAAGTAAATGAATTTGTATTCTAACACACACAGAAGGATCTTATTAACATATTTACATGAATACAAATTACATTTTACAGAATGTCAAGTTTTTGCATATAGTTATGTTTCAGAATTACAAGCTGTTTAAAATCTCAAAACAACTTTAATACATGTATAAAATTACACTTTATGAAGTGAGATAATCTTTATAATTCAAATTTATATCTATGTTTATTATGTTTATATTCTGATAAATATATAGGAATATATAAATATTATTTATATTTTATATTTAGATGTTTCCATTCATGGTCTTCTTAAACAATCTAACCAGAGTAAATCCTCTAAAAGACAAGTCAGATTATGTCTCTTCTGTCCTTGGCTCAAATCTCTCCAATCAACAGTTTCCCACCTCACTCAATTAAAATCCAAAGTTCATACTACAGCCTATAAAGTCCTGCATGGTTTTATTCTGTCAGATCTGAGCTCCTCCCACACTCTCCCTCACCTGCTACATCCTAGCTTTCCCACAGCAGAGATGTATTATTCATTTAGCTAAGAGGTCCTGAGATTACATGACACTTACATAGTTATCAATGAGGACTTTAATTATAAATATTCTTTAAATTGAAGTCATACTTTCTACCTACTCCATTGACTTTGGGATTTTACGCCTAGCTTTTTACATTTCTAATCAAGCTTAACTTTAAAAAAGACAAAATTTTCTAAGATTCCTGAAGTCTGATTTTATAAAAATCTTAGGAAATATCTTGTTTATACCTCTAAGTATGCTTTAGCTAACTAAGTATGCTTAGCTAACTAAGAAACAATTTTACTTTTGTATTTTATGAAGATCTTTTGAATTATCTGTTTCTAAAATATAAACAATTAGTACAGTATATTTCTAAAAACATGTAAGAATAATCAAATAATTACCCAAAAATGTATTCAGCTACCCCTTCGTTAAGATCCTAAGCTTTAAGTTCAACTTTTTCAACAGTTGAACCTTGATTCTACCGCTAACTAACCAAGTGATCTTGGGCAAGGTACTTAATTTTCATACGCCAGTTTTTGTCATCTATCAGATTCCCCAATGGATTTCAGAATTAAGAGGGCAAAATTCCAAAAGAAACTGGATTTTTCTTTTCATTAAAATTGTAGGTCTTATCTTGCTTTCATTTATCCTTATTAGATTTCACATTATACTTCCCACTCACATTATAGGCTACTTAAAATATCGTAACAGTTACCATGGCTTCTTACCAACTGAGCTAGGAGTGGTATGTGAAATCTCTACAGACTAATGAGTATCAGCAAATTTTTCTTAAAGATATGTCCTTGCAGATACACTTGCCCAGCAGTCTTCAAAGCTCTACTGCAGTACAAGACAGAGAAGAAAAAAGGCCTCTAGAATCAAACTGCCTGGAGTTTGAGCCCTGGCTCACACACTTACTAACTGTGGTTAAGTTACATGTCCTTTCTGTACCTTACCTGTACGTGCATGCTCAATCACTTTAGTCATGTCTGACTCTGTGCTACCCTATGGACGGCAGCCCACCAGGCTCCTCTGTCCACGGGATTCTCCAGGCAAGAATACTGGAGTGGGTTGCCATGCCCTCCTCCAAGGGTTCTTCCCAACCCAGGGATCAAACCCAGGTCTTCTGAACTGCAGGCAGATTCTTCACCATCTGAGCTCCAAGGAAATCCACCTTACCCATACCTTTTCTTATCTTTAAAACTGGGGATAAAAGAATACCTACCTCATAAAACTATGATGAGTAAGAGAGCTCATCATTACAAATCATTTAGAAAAGTACCTGACACACAGTAAGCATCCAGTAAACATTAGCTTTATTATTTATAGTCCAGATAATTTTAATTATAGAATGTTTATTAAAACCCTGATAACACGGAACAATCTTCTTTCATTAATTAACTTACCCGTTAGACATAAATATGGTAGACCTACCTGCATTGCTGCCTCGCCTATTGCACGTCGAATTTCCCTTAGAGTTTGATATCGTTCTAACAAGTGATCACCACAGATGATGTCTACCTACAGGCAAATAAGAGTATAAGTTTGCTGTCCTGCTTCAAAAAACCACATTAAAAAAGAGGAAGATCAACATAATTATTTTCAGACTAGACTTCGCTATTTTGTTTTTTATTTATTTATTTTGGCCATGGCATGTGGGATCTTAGGTCACCAACCAGGGACTGAACTCATGTCCCCTGCATTGGACGTGCAGAGTCTTAACCACTGGATGGCCAGGGAGGTTCTGACTTAACTATTTTAGACTGATTAAACAGTCTTATGAAAGAGTTTAGAAACTATTTACAAATAAAATGGAATGAGCACTAGAGGACACGGCACAACACAGAACACTACAGCAGATACTCCACATGGTTTCCTTGAATCTCTCAGAACAAGTTCAACCATACTTGATATCTTCAGCATAAGATGGCACAGAAAATTATATTTTTAAACAGCTCCATGACACAATGATTAAGGGCTTATAATGCTTCAAAAGGCAATCTTTGGTTGTTTGATTTTCTTATTAAGGAATATCTCATTTTCCAACAATGAAAAGTCTAACACTGATATAAAGTACACAATAAGGCATTGTGTTTTACTGGTAGAACAATCTTAACAAGGTCTTTTCAGCCCTTTTAGTAATGTCAAAGCTCTAAGATAAATCTACTTTTATACTGAATGCACTAGACAGAACAATATGGTGGTATAGTTATATACTATATTGTATATGATTTCAGTATACTCACTTGCTAGAAACAGAAATGAAGTCCTTACATGCTCTTTCACTGAGTACTCCTTTTCCACTGCTTTAAAATGGGAACAGGTCCTCAACATCTTATTAACACATAGCACTTAATAGACTTCGTCTCCTAAGACTCCTATTTCTCCTTTTCGTTTCTTCTCACATGCAGTCAGCTACACCCGTTGCTTCTTTCTTCATAATACCTTTTAAGTTCATATCATTCTTTCAAGTGCCGCCTTCAGGTTTAAACCACTGGAATCATCTCCTAACCAGATTCCTAACTTCTGATTTTGTTTACTCTAAAAATTCTATGCAATGCCAACATGTTAATCCCCCTAAAACCTTTAGCATGCTTGGGTAAGAATAAAAAGTACCTGCATTTAACTGAGCAGCCACTATGCACAGCATACATTACATTTATATGTTTTACATATGTTCTCTCATATCATTTTCACATTCCTGTGAGTTAGGTATTATAATTCCCACTTTGCAGATAGGGATGCTAAGAAGTAAAGACATTAAATTTTCCTAAAATCACAAAGCCGGTAAGCAGCAAAGTTCAGATCTGAACCCAGGTCTATTTCCAGGTCTAGCTTTCTCCAAAAATCAGTGCATGTCAGGGATTGGCAAACTTTCTATAAAGGGCTAGATAATAAATATTTTAGGCTTGTAGGCCACAAGATCACTGTTGCTGCTGCTAAGTCACTTCAGTCGTGTTTGACTCTGTGCGACCCCATAGACAGCAGCCCACCAGGCTTCCCCATTCCTGGGATTCTCCAGGCAAGAACACTGTTACATGTGCTCAATTCTGTCACTGTAGTATAAAAACAGCCACAGGATGGCTGTTAAAATAAAACACCGTTTATAAAAAGATGGCAGGCTAGATTTGGCCTGTGGGTCAGTTGGTCAAGCCCTGTGCTATCTCACAATGAATAACCTCCAATTAGTAACAACTCTTGCTTAATGCTTACCAGTTTTAAAGTGGCAGAGCAATATCTGTTTGCAAAAGGACTTGAAGGCAGTAACAGCCGATCTTGCACACAGACTTAGATCCAAGAAAAATTATAGACCTTGGAAACTAACATTATGTTTTTATAAAGTATCCAGCAAGCCAGAGACCACCACTGCTAGTGGGCTTCACCATGTGGGACACATTTATGACTTGGTTACTACAAATTTTGAACTTAATCCCAAGAGGTTAGCCAGTTATCAACAGTTTGATGAATATAGTCCTAGACGCTACGTGTGCACATAGGGATTTTATTTTTATAGAAATGGGATCGTGCAACATATCTTGTTCTACATATTCTTAAAACATACACACACACACAAACAAACACCAAAACCTTAATTCACACGGACATCTTTTGGAATGCATGGTTAACTGTCTTTAATAGCTGCATAGTGTTCCATTTTATGAAATATATCATAAATTATATATCCATTCTCCTCAGAAGCATTTAACTGCTTCTCACTTTACCTGTTGATTAACTTAGTTCATTCAAACAGAGTCACATCTTGGAGGATGTCACAAATATGACCCTCATATTTGATAATTAGCTAGAAGGACTCAGCATATTCACAGCTGTGATTTACTACAGCAACACAGCGAGGATAGAGTCAGATCATCAGTAAGGTAAAAAGATGTAGGTACAGTCTGGAGAAATCCATTCACAGGCTTCCTTTGCTCTTCCCTCCCAGTCCAGGAAACAATACTCCCACAATACTCTTTTCTCTAGCAGTAGAAATGCAGCCAGTTTGTGCAGTGTCTCTGCCAGGGAAGCCCACTTGAGGCTCAGAGTTTAGGGTTTGTACTAAGCCTGGTCATGTTGGCATTCTCTGCCTAGCAACTACCAAATTCCAGACTCCCAGAAGTAAAGCAGGTATTCACTGTTTGTTCAGTCCACACACAGGGAAACATACATACAACAGTTAGGTAAGCTTTCATATTAGTGCAGGGAACTTTTTACAAGCCAGCTCCCTAGATGCTAGGCAAGGGCCACCTTGTAAGCCAGTCCTTCTCAAGACAGCAGCCTCGGGTCTGCTTTGTTAACTCTTTTCTGCATAATCTTTCTAACCTCTGGAGTATTATGTCTTAGACAGGAAGGGTAACTACAATATTTCTGAATCTCAGAGCAGAAATCAGAATGTGAAGATAGTTGCACTTATCATAGCTTACTGTCATTTTATATCTTTCCCACACAGTTCTGAGTTGCCGGACAGCATGAATTTTCTGTCTCATGTTTGTAGTGGATGCTAAGCACACAGATTGCTCAATTTAATATTAATAAATAGTAAATGAATGGTAGGGATATACCATATGACACATTAGAATCTCCGTAAATGATTTGGAAATAATTCAGTGGTATGGTTAAGGGTTAAGGTAATATATTAAATAAATAATAATAAAATGGGAACTTATTGGGACTTCCCTGCTGGTTCAGTGACTAAGAATCCTCCTGCCAATGCAGGGGACACAGGTTCTATCCCTGGTCCAGGAAGATCCCACATACCTGAGGCAACTAAGCCTGTGTTCAGCCTCAATTACTGAGCCTGTCTGTCACAATTACTGAGTCCATGTGCCTAGAGCCCATGCTCTGTAACAAAAGAAGCCACCACAATGAGAAGCCCAAGCACTGTAAGGAAGAGTAGCCCTTGCTCAGGACAGCTAGAGAAAGTTTGCGCATAGCAACAAAGACCCAGCACAGACAAAAAGGAAAATAAATAAATAAATCGTAAGGAAAAAAACCCTACCTTATAAGATAGAATTCAAGATTTACTACTACATCTTTTATACAGAAGACATTTAGTGATAAATGTGATAAGCATTTTATAAAACCAAAAATAAGATTAAGTGATATACAAAGGAATATACTACAAGAGTTGGTTTAAAAAAAAAAAGAAAAACAAGAAGATACAGTAAGACATCAATAAATTCAAAACACCACTAAATCAACCATGATAATTCAAAGACACTGGGATCTCTATATGAAAAAAATCCATTGAGATAATTATTGATTTCTGACTTGAATTGACTTAAATCTCTTAAGAACACGTGATCTATATATTTTTTATCTTTCAGAACTATCTTCTTTTATTATTTTTATCTGCCACAAATAAATAATATCTTTAAACGTATTTTATCATTTAACAATCCCTTAGTTAATCATGCATTCCTGCTAGTAAATAACCATTCATGAAGGTCACATATCTGTAAACAAAGCATACATTTTCTATTTGGAACTAAATGGTTTTAAAGAAGGTCAGCACAGAAGACTCAAGTGACTGGGTTGATCAAGAATTGTTTAATGGTTAACTATTAACCATTGGTGTGCTCAGTCCATGGGGTTGCAAAGAATCGGACATGACTGAACTGAACTGAATGGTTAACTAGCTCAATGTTTCATTCATATTAGAAGTAACTCTTGCTTATTTTCTCTTGGATTTAGAAAGCTTCAACAATTTTAGTCACAAATGGGTCTGCATAAGTGATTATCTGTTCTATTATTTTAACATTCTGGTGAAATAGTAATTTATGAATGTTACCAGCTATAAAGTATCTGAATTAGAAAAAAATATTTACCTAGAGAACCAAGAGCTGAGAGAGAAAATTGAAGACTGAAACAAATTTCAAAATGTTAAAAGCCTTGAATTCTATGAAATGAGGAAAAAAATAAACCCACATTTTTATACAATAGAGTCAATTTAGAGTTTTGGCAACCAAATTTCTTAAAACACCAAATGTGAAATTTATCAATGGCTCTGATCAATATCTAGCCACAGAGGAAATAATCTATACCCTAAAGAAAGCCTCCTGGGTGCCACTTCTTATTCTATATAATCAGGTGCAACTCTTCTGATTTCTGCTCTTAGAAATAATAGACTATTATGGGATCACTCACAATTTTTTGTTCAGGAGTCTGTAAACAGCTATCTATTTCTCACCAAAAGACAGAATAAAGGTAATAAATAAGTCATTTCCAGTTTTCAGTTGCCATGAGATATAGCTAGCATGATGTCAAAGTCAGTAAGGGAAGTCACATCTAACTGTATTTAATATATATTTGGAGGAGGGCATGGCAACCCACTCCAGTATTTTTGCCTGGAGAATCCCTATGGACTGAGGAGCCTGGAGGGCTACAGTCCATGGGATTGCAAAGAGTTGGACACGACTGAACAATATATATTTAGTACCAACAGATATTGATACCAAAAGCATAGCAAAATTTCATCCAGTTTTAAAATATTTACTAACTTAACCTATAGTAAATAGATATTTTAGAAAAAAATTCTTCTGTGAAATTTTACACATGATGAAGAATAACAAAAAATCCCTTTTAAATTTGATTAATCAAACAGCAAAACTATATAAATGTGCATTTTCACTGGCCCACATTACTATAAATATACTATATTTACACTTTATATTCAATAATACATGGCATTTGAGATTTTCATCTTACAAAAGAAAGTATTATACAACTAGAATGGAAGATCTTTTTCAATCCTTAGAAAAATAACAGAGTCTATACTAGATAGATATTTCACTTTTCTAGATGTCCTGAGCTAGATACTGATACAAGGATGGCCTCTGAAGAGACTGAATGGATAGAAAAGTATACTTTTGCTCTACTATCAAAAAGAAAAGAGCTGGAGCTGAGGCTGTAGAAGCTCTTTAATCATTCTCATATCCTCAGCTTTTCTCTGACACCCAGAGATGGTAATCAACGGCAGTAAGAAATAGCCAGTAAGCCAAATATGATTAAAATTTGGGGGTAGGGATCACTGCGTACCAATATTCAATAACTATTTATAATATCTACAATGTCATAAAACAAAAGCCACTGCATGAAATCCTAGAGACTGTTCTTTCTTCAATATGCTAAAGGTAATCTCACAACTTCCCTTTTTTAATATTTATTTTTATTTGGCTGTGTCAGGTCTTAGTTGCAGCATGTGGAATCTAGTTCCCAGACCAAGGACTGAACCCAAGCCTTCTGCACTGGGAGTGTGAAGTCCCAGCCACTCGACCACCAGGGAAGTCAGTCCCTTCCCCTGACTTTTTACATACATATACTCTACCTGACAAGCTGGATCAAGACCCATTTTTCTTCTGAGGAATTTTTCTACATGTCCGATAGTTGCTTCTCCTGAAACTCGGACAAACTTCTTTTCCAATGGCTACAAGAGTAAACAAACAAACCAATTTCAGGTGAAAAATACATAAAATGCGTAAACCTTAAAATACATTTTAAAGAATTTACAAAAGAAAAAATATCTTGAAATTTGAGTTATCTATCCCATACAAAAAAAGAATTTTTGTTTAGCTTCTCCTCTCTAAAAAAATGTCAACAATTTTTTTTAATAGAAAGGCTTTAAAACTTAGAGCAAAATTTATTGACAGTGAATACCCAAGATTCAATGTCTAAAAGAATCTAGCTTCCTCAACAAAAAAACTGCAAGGAAAAAAATAAAAACACACAACCAATCAGAGTAGGAGGAATCCATACACTAAAAAAGATGTAAGGCCTATAAATAAGAGATATCAACCAATTACAATATATGGATCTTATTTGGATCTTGATTTTTAAAAATCTATAAAACAACTTTCATAGGAAACTGAAATAGCATGTGGATATTTAAGGAATTACTGTTAATTTTTAAAACTATAGCATCATTATTATATTTTTATAAAAAGTCCTCATCTTTCAGAAGCAAACTGAATTATTTACTGATAAAACTATAGTCTTGGATTTGCTTGAAGATTATATAGAAGAAGTGATGAAGGTAAAGATAAACTGAGATTGGCCCTGATTTTATAATTATTGACATTAAGTAATACATGTACATAGGCATTCATTTTACTA
Source organism: Ovis canadensis (assembly GCF_042477335.2). Classification (NCBI taxonomy): domain Eukaryota; kingdom Metazoa; phylum Chordata; class Mammalia; order Artiodactyla; family Bovidae; genus Ovis; species Ovis canadensis. The sequence goes on from NC_091266.1 coordinate 39,285,565, forward strand.
TTGTCTACTTTCATATGAGTTTGAAATTTCTTGCAATAGTGGTAAATAAAAAGATTAACATATAAACATAAATGCCTGGAATCTGATCCAATGGTATAAGGTGATGGGTAGAGTGACTGTAAGGTTTTAAAGTAGAAACAAACTAAATGCTTTCCCTGCTATTCTGTCTCTGAGGCAATTAAAAGGATACTACTATTAATAAACATCTAAAGCTGGGGTAATAAGAAGTAAAAGTTACCTTCTAGGAAAACATAAAGTATTTTTCTAGAACTAGCAGAAAAGAATCCTAGAATTGTTACCAAAAGGACGCAGGCAGGTTAAGCACATATTTGTCCCATGTAACAGCACTCAGCTCTCTTCTCTGTAATTTGGTTTCTTAAGAAGTTTCCTAACGATAGCCTTATCCCCAAATACCATAGTGCAACAGATAGCATATTAAGTGCAAATATTTCAGAGACAGACTGCCTGGTTTTAAACCCTGGTGTTCTAATTTTCTAGCTGCAAGTCTTTGGACAACTTGCTAAAGCTTTCTGTGTTTCCATTTCCCCATTTGTAAAGCAGAGATATTAGCAGCACCTACCTCACAGAATTATCACAAGGAAAGGGTGTTAAAAAAGTATGTGTGTATGTGTGTGTGTGTGTTAATTGTTCAGTTGTGTCCGACTCTTTGTGAGCCCATGGACTGTAGCACGCCAGGCTCCCCAGTCCATGGAATTCCCCAGGCAAGAAAACTGAAGTGCGCTGCCAATTCCTCCTCCAGAGGATCTTCCTGACCCACGGATTGAACCTAGGTCTCCTGCATTGCTATAAATAATTCCTGGCACACAGTACGTACTTAGCTATTACTAGTGCATTGATTTATTGTGCTCCTTTATGTGAAGGAATTTAATTAGAGGACCTAGTCGTCATCATGGATATTGATATAATGCAGACAAAAATGGCAAAGGTTCGTGTTTTTTTAACACAGGTATAAAAATCATCTCGAAAATCTATGGCAGTCTTTCTCACTAAGGAGCAAAACGGCAGCGCTCCAAGTGCAGTCTTGATGAAGGTACTGCACTGTAGTACCATTGCCTGAATAGCCTGAATCCTATCAAGTGCCTTGAGAAGTTGCAATTCTGGGTCATCTAGCTAGATGCCTGCCTGGCAACAAGTGCATTTCTGAAGGTCAATTTCTCATTACCATCTTAATAGTAGGCTTCTGGTAAACCAACAGAGGATAGTTCAATATTCCTCATTTCTAGTTCTTGATGAGCACTTCACCCCATGTGTTTATTAAGATTAATCCAACTTAGTTGGTTATCGATACTGTACTTTTTAGATTATCCAGAACAGAATTATGAAATCTGCCAAGATCTGAAAGAAAACATTGGCCTTAGCTTTCAAAGTTGGGTTACCACATGATTACCTTCAGTCTTCATACTCCAGGCTCACAAGGTAACACTTTTTTCTGCTATAATTTTCAGATTCAGCTTTTTTAGAAGAAAGTGTATCTTCTGATATTTGCTTTTTTTTTTTCCTTAAGACCCAGTTCTCAACTAAATGGTCAACTTAGTTTTTTCCTGCCACATCTAATAGCCTCCTACCATCTGCACATAAACAGAAAAGTAAAATTTCACAGAAGAATTACATTTCCTTGAAATTAAGCACAAAAATCTTCCCTATCACCTGTTAACACAGAAGGTCAATTTGATAAGAAAGCTGGAATAATAAGATAGAATCTATAGGGAGATTTAAGAGACATTCAGTTATTTTCTGGCTACAGAAAATGCATACTACTAAAAACATCTTTTAAAAAAGATCAACTCATTTTACCTTGAAAAAATTCCTGCCTCTGTCAACTAAAAATAGTTACCAACCCAGTAGCAAGGTAAATCCCTAGCAAACAGATTGTAATTCTGAAATACCACCCAAGGATACCTTGGAGAAATGACCAATTCTGTGTCTGGGGAAAGAGATGTACGAGTTGAGTGTGAAATATCTTGTTATTACAGCCATGATTATCTTCAGATATGACAATCTGAACGTCAAAATAGATCATTAAAGTGGATTTAAACCACAAATATATTTAAATGCAAAGTAAAACAAAAACACTGATTATGACTGGAGCATGCTAAAGAATCAACTCATTGTTTTGAACCTGGTAAGTAAAGAGAAAGAATCAGCATTTATCCTTTCTTTCCTATATGAATGGTATTCCTGGCTAACCAAACAGAAGTTTCTCTCATAGAAGCATTTCAATAAATGGAGGAGGAATAACAACATCATTTTCCAAACCCTATTAAGTTAATGGACTTGACATTGAGTACCAATACTTGTTAGCATTACAAAGACACACACAAAAATAGAGACAAACACATACACACACACACACACAAAGAGACACAAACACCCAGACGTTATGTGCCTCCAGATGGACAAAAACACCACCACCTATAAAGTATTCTTAGTTCCCTCAAGTCAAACCTGTATGATCAATACTCAGACTTAACTACCAGTTTATGAGCAAGACAGAAGAACTTGATAAATTACAGAGATGCAACATCAAAACCCAATCTGCAGGAAACCATATAGCACAAGTGACTCAGTTTTGTCAACAATGAACTGTGAGAAAAAAGAAACAGAAAACTTACAGATTTAAAGATCTATCAACGCACCACAATGTATGAACATTATTTCAACCTTGATTTAAAATAAAACACTCATTGTGACTAAGATAAAAATCTGTACACTGACTAGATACCTGGTAAGAAGCATCTTTTATTGTTCCCCACTTCCAATCTTTTGAAAAATCACAAACTTACAAAGAGGTTATAAGACTAGTAAAATGAAGATCCAGATAGACTTCACCTACTTTATGAGCTAGAATATTAACATATTGCTATATTTGCTTTATCTCTTCCAACGTACATGTATGTGTATATACATACATGGACACATTATTTCTTAAGTTGCTGCTGCTTAGTCATTCAGTGTGTCTGACTCTTTGCAACCACATGGACTAAAGCCCGCCAGGCTCCTCTGTCCATGGGGATTCTCCAGGTAAGAATACTGGAGTGGATTGCCATGCCCTCCTCGAGGGGATCTTCCCAACCCAGAGATTGAACCCAGGCCTCTGGCATCGCAGGTGGATTCTTTTCCTGTCTGAGCCACTAGGGAAGCCCATTTCTTAAGTTACTTGCAGACATTGAGATATTTTACCCTTAAATATACCTGCAGTTATCTTCTCAGAATAAAGGGACTCTCCCTCATAACTACAATATAATCATGAGGAAATTTATAGACACATTCAGGAAATTTATAACAATACAATGCAATTATCTAAATGGGTCCAAATTCAAATTTTTCCAATGTCCTAATAATGTCCTTTGTATGTTGTTCACTGACTCGATGGACATGAGTCTGAGTGAACTTCGGGAGTTGGTGATGGACAGAGAGGCCTGGCGTGCTGGGGTCGCAAAGAGTCAGACACAACTGAGCGACTGAACTGAACTGATGTCGTTCTTATTTCAACCCAGAATCTAATGAAAGAATGCACACTGCATTTTGTTGTCATGCTTCTATAATTTCTTTTTAATCTAAAATAGGTGTCACTTTATTTTTATCTTTCACTACACTGACATTTTTTAAGTTTTTTTTTGGTATGATACATGTTCACTAAAAAAAGGGAGTCATCTTTTAAGATTACTGAAATACTTTACAGAGGAAGTGGCAAAATGCCAGGGATTTGTTTCAGAAAAACATTAGAAAGAAGGGAAGTGTGGGAGTCCCTGGTGGCCTAGTGGTTAGGATTCAGAGCTTTCGTTGCCATGGCACAGGTTCAACCTCTGCTTGGGAAACTGAGATCACACAAGCCCCATGGCAAAGTCCCCCAAAAAAGAAGGGAAGTGGATGGAATTATAAAAGAAATTCAATTGGTCATCAGTTAACTGGTAAACCTGTGTGATGGATGCACGGAGGTTCTATTCTGTCTACCTTTCAGTATGTTCAAACATTTTCATAGTTGAAAGTTAAAGAAAAAAAGATTCCTAGGAAAAATTTTCTGACATGTATTACTGCTTGGTGAAATATTTTTAAATTGAATGCAGCAAACAGACTTTATGATTGTCATGCCATAAGTGTATGTGGTGAAAAGTTTAATTAGGCATTATCCTAGCCAGACATATTTATTTGAACTCCAAGATAAGAAATAAAAGCAGCTTTTTAAACAGTAGATTATGTACGGATGTGAGAGTTGGACTGTGAAGAAGGCTAAGCGCCGAAGAATTGATGCTTTTGAACTGTGGTGTTGGAGAAGACTCTTGAGAGTCCCTTGGACTGCAAGGAGATCCAACCAGTCCATTCTGAAGGAGATCAGCCCTGGGATTTCTTTGGAAGGAATGATGCTGAAGCTGAAACTCCAGTACTTTGGCCACCTCATGCGAAGAGTTGGCTCATTGGAAAAGACTCTGATGCTGGGAGGGATTGGGGGCAGGAGGAGAAGGGGACGACAGAGGATGAGATGGCTGGATGGCATCACTGAGTCGATGGACGTGAGTCTGAGTAAACTCCGGGAGTTGGTGATGGACTGGGAGGCCTGGCGTGCTGCGATTCATGGGGTTGCAGAGTCGGACACGACTGAGTAACTGAACTGAACTGGTAATATAAAAAACTGTAACTAGAACTCCCCTATAAATGTAGAATTAAAAGAAAAATGATAAGATTGTCAAAGTGTTAGCTAAGAAAGTATTTTTTAAAAAGACTGTTTTCGCAAAGTAAAAATAGTCAAAAATAGGATCATGTTTCTAAAACAATACATTGATTACCTCATACAGACATAAGCCTTCAAATTAACACGGGAATGTTTAGTTAATACTGAAAACGTAATGCTTCAAAACTTTAACAATAGTATAAATAAACTCCTATAAACTTAGCTTTATCAACTCAAAGTCAATCTTGTTTTAAATAAATCCTACCCTTTTCCTATCTCAACTGCTTCCTGGCCCCCATTCCCCAGGCTTGTTTTGAAACAAACCCCTTACACATCATTTCCTTTGTAAATACTTCAGCATGCATCTCTAAAAAATAAGAACTCTTAAAAAACATAATACTACCACCATACTTTAAAATTCCTTAATATCAAGAAATAGACAGTAAGTGTACAAATTTCACCAACTGTCTCAATTTTTTTTACCTAGTAGAAAATGATTTTGTTTTTAGGGTTGTCATTACAAAGAGAATAAAAATTTTAATTTATGTATATATTATTTTTATCAGATATATTTTTGTTTTCTCAAAATGCATGCACTAAATTTATTACAAACAATGCTTCTATTTGAAGTTTTCTTGGCATTGGCTTGTTTTTTAACAGCTTTACTGAGATATAATTCACTTATTAAATTCACCACATTTTAAAGTATATAATTCAATGGTTTTTAGTGTATTTATATAGCTGCGCATCTATCACCATTACCTAATTTTAGAATATTTTCCTCACCCAAAAAGAAATGCATGCCAATTAGCAGTCACTCCCAACTTCCTCTCACCCCCAAGCGTCTGGCAACCACTAATCTACTCCGTATCTCTGTGCCATTGCCTATACTGGACATTTCATCTAAGTGGAATCAAATAACACGTGGTCTTTTGTGCCTGGCTTCTTTCACTTAAATGCCTTCAAGGTTCATCCATGTCGTAGCACGTATCCATACTTCATTCCTTTGTATGACCAAATACTGTTCCATTACATGAATATATCATACTTGGTTTATCCATTCATCAGTTGATGGATATTTATATTACTTACAACTGGGGGCTAGAGTCTCATAATTTTTTTTAGTTTTCACATCCTATCCAAATAAATATCATACGCTGATGTCCTCTGAGTCTCTTCTAATCAGTATATTCTATCTACATGTTCCCTCTTTATGTCTTTCCCTTTTATTTGTTGAAGAAACAGAACTGTTTGTCCTTGTCCTGCAGTTTTCCTGTATCTAGATTTGGCCTATTAAATTCCTACAGAGTAATTAAGTTCCTGTGTCCCCTGGATTTCCTGTAAATTAGTAATCCAGGGGTATGATCAGCTTCACATTTGTTTTGGCATGAACACTTCATAGGTGTCAGGCAATGTCATATTTCTTTGCTGTGCGAGGCTCTGAATTACATACATATTCTACGTGCACATGTGCTTTTGTGGAAGTAATAGGCTAATATTCCAAGTTAATTTTTAGTTCTTTCTTCATGAGATTTTTATATTCTGTTGGCTCACCTGGCTATTACAGGTCACTACACAGATGTCTTCAGTGAACTCTAGGAGCCTATGACTGTACTTGTCCCATATAGAAACTTCTATGATACTTTCCCATCCACCACACTATGAAAGGACTTCCTAAAGTTTACCACCATAAGTTTGGTATTTTACAACTTAGAAGAGGTTAAAAGTTACCAAACCTAACACTGCATCCCCTCCATCACAATGATTTCTGGGAAAAACCTATAATATACTTCGTCCAAAAAAGTACTCATCTGTTCCTATGTGTCAACTCATGTCCCTTAAGCCACTACAGTCACAAAACAAAACACTATGCCCAACCAGGTATAATTCACCCATATTTTCGTGTAGACTTTGACAAAGTGACTGAAAATCTAAGCAGATCAAAGTCAGTTATTTCTTTATATTTTTATAATCCCAAGTAACTATAAGGCCTGATTTACCCCCTTTAAAAAAGTCTCCTTTTCCTGAGGGACTCATACTACAGGAGCTGCACAGTGTGCAATGGCACCTGCGGCACCGAAGCCTTTAAGACAACTCTGAACTTAAGAACTCATTCTAAAAAAAAAAGAATTCATTCTTACTGCTAAAGTTTCACTGAATGATTGAAGTGAAAAGTTGAGGCAAGTTAATTTGAACCAAAGATGTTACATAAAAATGAAATTATAAGTTCATATTTAACTCTAAATGCCAACTATGCAAAAAACACTTTGAAATATTTTTTAATCATCAAATCAGCACGGCATTTGGCTTCACTTTTAAAAATTACTCACTTATTTTTCCTTAGACCATTGCTGTGAAATAATAATAAATCCCTACTTAATAACTCTTTTCTCAAAAATCTATTATGAGAGCATTATTGAATATACTCCAAATTTCAAAAAGTTTTATTTCTAAAACAGCTTTTATTGTTATCAAAGACAGTCTCCACATGATTGTCAATCTTAAATTTGTGTCTTATAAGGCCCTCTTGTAAAGCAAATGAAAAATAAAAGTAAAATACCTTAAAATGTCCTGTGCCTTCATTAGCACTGAAAAATGAAAGCAAAATTAATCAATTTTAAACTACATATTTAATCATATAACACAGAAAAATAATATAACATCAATTTAATCTTAAAACACAGTCACCTAACCCTTTATGAAATGAACAGATATAGTTAATTGTCATATCTGCCACCTAGTGGTAAGGTAAAGGCAGTTTTATACCGTAGTTTATTTTGCTTTGTATATTTTCTTCCAGGAATCAAAAGCATAGTCTTAATATTTAGACTTCCCCCACACATAGCATTCTAACATTTTCCAGTTTTAAGTAAAACATCTTTTTCTTCATCATAATTAATGTGCTTTTTTCTCGACAGTAACATTTACAAGATAGAGTCCTTACAAGAAAGCTGCTACTTTTCCTCTTGTGTTACTTGTAGCATAATTACCTGGGCATGATTTACTCAATTTGTCTTTCCCCTACAAGGACAAAGACTTTTGATTAAATATCATGAAGACACAAGGAACAAACTTTTTTGAGCATATACTATGCACCAGGAGTTATATTGTCTTCATATATTATGAATGTTTTTCATCCAGTCCTCACAGTAGCCCTGTAAATCAGGCACTAGAATCTCTAGTATATAGATAAGGAAAATTAAGCTCAGAGATGATGAATAACTTACTTAGAGTTACAGAGCCAGAAAGTAATAAAGCTGGGTTTCAAACACAGGTGTACATATCAAGGCCCACATTCCTTTTGTTTTTTTTTCCATGCTGCCCAGGATCATAGCTCCCTGAACAGAGATTAAACCTGCGCCATGACCCATGGCAGTGAGAGCTGCAAAGTCCTAACCACTGGACCACCAGGGAATTCTTAAAGCCCACATTCTTTCTTTCCTATCATGTGAAGAATAGGCACGGTCACAATAGCATCATCTAGAGTATTCCTACAATACAAATATAAAGACATTAAAATATACAAGTTTTAACTATTTATAAAGTATGTTATATTGACATAAATATAAAACATAATTTATGTATACATATTAGATATAGACTTAAACCTAAGATTATAACATAATCTTAAGAGTTATAAAATATTCTCAGGAATTCCCTGGTGGTCCAGTGGTTAGGACTCTGTGCTTTCACTGCCAAGGGTGTGGGTTCAATCCCTGGTCAAAGAACTAAGATCCAGCAAACTGTGCAGCCAAAAAATAAATAACATCAAATAAAGTAAAACACCCTCTTCTTCATCATAAGAATTATCGCTATAGAATCCATGATGCATGGGCATCTGGCTTCTGCTTAAATGTCTCAAGAGATAGTTTTTTATTGACAAGTCCGTTCATTCCATTTGTGGGCAACTTCAGAAACCACCTGCTTGCACTGAATCAAATGTTTCTCCCTGTAACATACCTATTGGCCCTTGTTTCGCCTTTTGGTGCTCTTGTGAATTAGATTCAGTTTTTCTGCCACCACACATGATATGGTTTTCACACCTTTTACTATTCTGATTACACCTCCATTTACCAACAGCTCTCTTAAAATGTAATGCCCAGAGCTGAACAAGACCCTAGTTGGCTAACATAGCATACAGTGGAATAGCAACTCTCTGGTTTACTAAACATCGCTGAGCTTAAGATTACATCAAATTTTTGCCATATCTTCTCTCATACACTCTCATGTGAGTCCATTTTCTTTACCAGGCAGATGCTGTACATATTATAGCACCAGACTAACCTTTATTTCTGAATGAGCCTGCATTATTTCAGTATGCATATATTATAGTAGTTTAGACATGTGAGGAATACTGCATGTAGATTCTTATGACAATCCTGTGAGTTGGTATTATAATCTCCAATTTAGAAATATGGAAACCGATGACCAAAGGAGTTAAGCTACATCCTAAGGGTTACATACCTGGAGTTATGCTTTTTCTGTATACACTATACGGCCTAAGATTATTTCTTTTTAGAATTTTCTACCTTACACATGGAAACTGAAAAACAAGAAGAAGTACTGTACAAGACTATCTTAAGATCACAAAAGATGCATACCAAATTTGGAGGTGGATTCGGGAATCTCGCTTAATGCTCATTCCAGCGGTTGAAAAACCACTGTCCACAGGCTGAACCCAGCTCAGTATTTTTGCTCCTCCAATTCAAGAAGGGTCATTAGCTGGATCAAATTTACCCTTATACTTGCATCAGGTTAAAAATCTCACCTGCAATTTGTCTTACCATGAAAGAGCTTCCTATAGGTTACCCTCAGTAGCCTGACTTCAGGGGTAACACCAAGCTTTCCAATGTAATAAACATGTGGAGATTTAACTCTGAGGATTGGTGACTTCAAAAGGACTTCTTGCCATATCGGAAGCTTTCTTCCCCATAAACATTTGAAAACAGATAAAAGACTATTTTCTGATGTAGACATTATAATTGTCTGATGTAGTCAGATTATAATTGTCCATCATAATCAACAACATACAAGGGTTAGTTCTCTCATTTTACAGACAGGGAAGCTGAAGAAGCTAAAAACTACAAGTTACATGAGGGCCAGGGCCATGGTTGACTTATTCAAATTACATTCCCAACAGTTAGCAGACTGCTGTGCTGGTACACAGCAGCACCTTAATAAGCATCTGATGCATTAACAGAAAGTGGTTAGTTCAATTTTACAAAGCTATATAACAAAGGAGTTAGGACTTAAATAGAGATCTTCTTATCCCAAGTGAGGACTTCTTTTTTTCTACAGCAGGGAATGTGTTAAAAATGGAACAGCCCTGGTGAATGGTAATGACCACTTTGAGTACTGTGGTCAAGCATGGCATGATTGAGTACTGATTTGTGCTGCTGGCAGAGGCAGAGATGCTGTAGCACACTTGGCACATATTTGCTATCTTTACATTACTGCCACTTTTCAAAAAAGGTTTAAAAAAAGTTCTATTGTGCGTTAGTGGAAAAGGTTACATTTCCCCAAAATAATGTTTCAGAAATACAAATTCCTTTCAATTTTCAATTTTAATTAACTAGACTTATTAAAAATCAAGTTACATGGTAAAAAGTCAAATACAATGAAAAGTAAGACTTTTTCTGATCCTAGATTCATAAACTCCAGTGCCCTTTTATAGAAGTAACTGCTATCAACATTTTCTTAAATGTCCTTTCAGAAATGGTCTATCCCTGTCGTGGGGGGGAATATATACATACACACACACATATGTCCACCACCCCCTTTTTTAAAAAACGTAAATGAGCACATGCTATCTATTCTCTTCTACATCTTATTTTTTTCACTTAAGAAAGTGAATTTTGGCAATTGTTCCATACTAGCACATATGTTACTAGCACATGCTCATGTTCCATATACCATTAATTTACTAGTGCCTTTTTGGACATTTAGGCTGGAACACATGCTTTACAGAAAGTGCTGTTTTAAAGTTTGGTATGATACGATTTCTTATTCTTCTAAAGAGATCTTTATTTATCATAAAACACTACTATGTGGGCTCAGTGAAGGCATAAGAAAGGTTTCTCACCTCTCAGGGATCCATAATATTTGAGAACACAGGATGAATACATAAAGAGATAAATACAACACAGTACAAGCTAGATACTAAATAAATAATACAGGCAACTTAAGAGTTATAAGGAGGAAGTGACTGAGAGGTCAAATAGTCACTAGGGACATAAAATGGAAGATCTAGATTTTCCAAGAAAGGCATTTTAGTTTATCCTGCAAGCCATGTAATTATTTCAAAAACTACAGTCTGATACAGGCCAACTCTATGATGACAGTTGGTCTAACAATGCTGCAATATAATGGAGTACGCTATATGTTACAGTGTTGGAAAGAAGCAATTTATATGAATTAGGGAGATATTCAATTTTTGGAAAATAATTTGGCAAAACCAAGTAAAGTTGAAGCTGAACATATCCTAAGACTCAACAAATCTACACTCTTAGAGAACTATCTCACAAAGACACAAGGAGATCTGTAAAAAATGTTTAAAGCAACATTGTGTACAATAGCAAAAAAAAAAAAGAAAATTAGAATCAACCTAAGTGCGCCAAAGCAAGCAAAGATAAATTATGGTATGTTTTTTTAAGGGAACACCCAGTGAAAATGAGTGAACTAGTTACACATTTTAACAAGGATGAATCATACAGTGCTAAGTGAAAAAAGTTGGAAAACATAGTATGATACCATTTAAGGTTTTTAAATGGACAAAAACAATTCTACATATTGTTTAGGAATACATACACATGTGGTAAACACATAAAAAAATGCATGGGAATGACAATCATTACTTTTAGGAGAGTAGTTATTAACCTCTAAGGGAAGCAGGGAATTAATAGGGAGAGGTACCCAAGTGCCTTCTACCATAATAGCAAGGTTGATTTGGAAAGCCAGATGATAGAGATATAAGTAGTTATTGTGCTACTCTCTAGTACCTTAGCTCAGGATGATTTTGTAACTGTTGGGACTTTAAAATTTCTTTATTTTAAAGTTTAGAGGTAGAGGTTTAGGGTACTCACCCAATAAACTCTAGTAATAAAGACATGTCAAGTTCAGGTGGAATACGAAACACTGATTCTAAGACTTTCTTAGTTCTTCCTTTGCTTGAAGGGACTGGCTGTGGAACAGCTATATGATAGCCAAACAAAAAAGTTGAGTTAGAATAAAAACTTCATAAATTGAGATTTCTGAAAAATAATTACACAGATTTAACTATGTTGACTATTTAAAAGATCATAAAGCACTCACTCTCCCTTTTTAAAATAACATTAGCTAATCTGTCAAAGCCAGTGAAATTAGTGACAAGCCTGGGGAGTGCTCCACGGTGGAAGGCAGACACATGTGGCTGGTTTATCAGGGTCACAAAGAAAGCTCAGCATAAAAGCAACAATAGCTGTGGGTAATCCTTAATAAGCACTACTATGTGCCAGGGCTCCTGCTCAGCACTTTTTATATGCACTATCGTATTTAACCCTGATTATAATTCCATGGCATAGGTACTACTGCTTTTTTTAAAAAATTGAAGTACTTTATGTAGTTTAACTGTAAAGAAAATGAGATTCAACTTAATGAGATTAGGCAATTTGCCTAAAGTCACCCACATAGTAAGTGGAAGAATGAGGATTTAAACTCAGATCTAACTTCTATACTCTGACATTACCATTACCATAAAAACTAGTATGTGAGCAGTTACTATGTTCCAGGCACTGTTTTAAGTGCTTTGCATTACTCAGTGAGTCCTTACAACAACTTTATAAAGTGCTACAATTATCCCTGCTTTATAGAAGAAGAAACTGAAACACTGAAGTCATCTGCCCAAGTTATACACCTAATAAGGTGGCAGAGCCAGGATCACAACCCAGCTCCAGAGCCTCTACTCGTTAAGCCTTACAAACTGGGTTACAGTAAGTCATTGCCTTCAAAATCTTTATCTCTTTGATCAAAAAATAACCAGCTATCACCAAAAAAGAGCCTCAAAGGGAGTGAATTTTATTAAGTTAGTATTCTTTAATCTATAAATACATTATGATATACATCCAAACTTACCAGGTTTAGGTACTTCTAGACCTCTTTCTTTATAGAAATCATGCATTTGCTTTTTTTCTCCTAAAAAATGATAAAACACAGACTAAATTACACTTAAAATATAACTAGTAGAGTCAGAAGAGATTCGGGGATTTATAACTAGGTAATAAAATAAACTTACTTTCCTCTAGATTGATCACTAATTTGTACACTATGTCTTGTAACTGTCGGTCCAACCTAATAAAAGGAAAGGATGGAGAATACCTCAGAATTCAGAACAATGCATTTGGTAAAGTGAATGATGCTCTTTGTAAGTAACTGTTTTCTCTTAGGAGTGAATATCTCCTTTCTCAGAGATGAGTTACTTTTAGGTAGCACTAATGGTTCTCTTCTAAGAGAACCTCAAGTAATTATACATAGTCATAATTACAAGTAATTATAGACTCTTGAACAGTTTGCTAAATTGTTCAATGTGAACTGGTCTTATTTCCTAAATAAGAATGTGAGTTTGAGGGCAGAGACAGTACTTAAAAATTCTGTGTATCATCTGCAAAATACTCTTCTATGAAGTAATAAAAACATAATAGTATTTGCTGAACAAATGAAAGCAGTCCACTTTTAGTATTTTTCTTCCCTTAGCAAACTGAGCATGAACTGAAAATTTGATTAATAAGCCACAATGACCTATGACAGATAGGTTTTTCTAAAGAGGCCAGTTATTTCAGTTATTACTTTTAAAAATAGAATTCTAGATACACAGAAAATGACAAGTCTAAACTAACGTCATCAACTTCAGTGACGGAATTTAAATCCTCAAGAAAAGAAGTCTGTACCTTTTTTTTTCTTTTAAGGTTTACAGCAGATGTCACAGTGCCTGGTATACAGTAAGTGCTCTATATGTATTTCTTTAAAGAATATGCATTTCCCTTTCTCGTCATTTTGAGATAGGTCAAGAATTTACTACAAACTACACAATTTCAATCTTTCAGAAAAAGTATATCTAAAATATAAATGTTACTTATTTTTCTTACCTTATGTTGTAAAGAGGTTGTGTCTGATGTACTACTATGTTGCATTTTGGACATCTGTTGCTATAGTAAAAGTGTCTGACAATGCAGCTTTTACAAACTGTTGGGAAAAAAATATTGGAATTATAATGTTTTCAAGACATTTCAAAAACTTAATATATTATTTGGAAATGTAATGAACTATACGCTTACATGTATGAAGACATTCTGTAATGGTAGTTGCATCTATTAAATAACCTTTGCAAATGGAACACAAGATGTACGGAGTCAGCTCAGAGAGATTGATCAGGCGCTGCAAACGCAATGGAAATAGGTTACAAATCCTTGCCAAGTCATACTTCCTAAATTTTTTTTTATCAACAATGTGTAGTTTACTTTGCAACATAGAAACATGTTCTAATACCTCAGACCCTTCAAATACTCTCAGAGTTACAATAATATGAACCAATGTTTCAAAAAGATCTCATTCTTTTTGGAGCTACTGTATATTGCCAGATGAAGGGCATCTTACTTTATGAATTATCACAAAATGGACAAACTTTCCAGATACTGGTGTTTAATGCACAAATTCTGACTGGCTGGGTATACTGTCTGAATTAATGAAGTACGCGCTGCCCCAATTAAAAAAAAAAAAAACAAAAAACCCTTCCCAATTAGAGATTAACTAGGTGGGGATGGGTTTCCCCACATTCTCAACATCCTGTAGAACTGGACTGCACTCCCAGCCACTGTAAGCTTCTAGGAGGCAGGAGAACCGTACCCTGGGCGCCTACATCCTGGCACGCAGTAGCTTCAATAATGAGTGAGTCGGACCCAGCGAGCTTAAGTGACTGCCGGAATCTTACAAAATGAGTTGGCAGGGACAGAAGGCCAGTCCGTGCCACAAGCAGGCAGCGCAAGCAGAGGTGAGGGTGGACTCCAATGCCAAAGGATCCAGCGGCGAGCGGGGACATCCGGCCCGGCCCTAACGGAGGAGGGCCGACGTGGTCAAACAGGGGCTATCAATACCTCCTCCTCGTCTTCGGAGTCCGGCCGGCCCCCCTCCAGCCTCAGCGAAAAGTGGCTCATCTCTTCCTCCTCTTCCTCCTCTTCTTCTTCCTCCAGGTCCTCATCTTCTTCCAACTCCTCGTCCTCGTCCTCGAAGAGGCCCCTCAAGCGGCCCAGGCTTCGCTCAGGCTCCAGCTCAGGGGGCCGGGAGCCGGAGCAGCCAGGATCCCCCGCCTCGGGTAGGGGCGGCGGGCCCTCCTCACCCGCTGCGGGCGCCGGAGTGAGGGCAGGCGGGGAGACGGGAGGCGGCGGCGGCGGCATGTTTGCTTCTCCCTCGGCACTGGCAGCACCCGCGTTGCCTGCGGTTACCGCCGGGACCCCCTCCATGCCGTAGGTAGAGAACAGATAAGGCGAGACCAAGTGGCTGGATAGCGCGGGAGTTCCGTCCGCCAGCCTGAGCTGCCAACGCGCAGGCGCTAGAGGCCTGCAGGGCCCGCTGGGAAATGTGGTTCACCGCCCCTCACCTAAGCCGGGCAGTAACCGGAGCCACTCAGGTATATGGGGCGGGGCTTGCAGGCCACAACTTGGAATAACCTCACCCATTTTCTACTTCGAAAGACTGATGCGCTCTACACTGCTTCTAAAAACGACGGAATTGGTTCCTTGGAGAAGGCAATGGCAGCCCACTCCAGCACTCTTGCCTGGAAAATCCCATGGATGGAGGAGCCTGGTGGGCTGCAGTCCATGGGGTCGCACACGACTGAGCGACTTCACTTTCACTTTTCACTTTCATGCATTGGAGAAGGAAATGGCAACCCACTCCAGTGTTCTTGCCTGGAGAATCCCAGGGACTGGGGAGCCTGGTGGGCTGCCGTCTATGGGGTCGCAGAGAGTCGGACACGACTGAAGCAACTTAGCCGCAGAAGCAGCAGACAATATTCTGTTTGCATCAGATGCGCGGAGCCCTAAAATAGTTGCTATAACGATGTTGCATTATGAATAATAATGATTTCAACTTGAGTACCAGTGATGTTCTGTGCAAGAATGTTTCCATTAGGAAGTATAAAGTTTCTACTTTGAAATATGTAAGTTTATTTGGAGGAATTAAGGCTTGTATTGCCACACGGTGGAAATTTAATCATAATTCAAAGGCCATGTGTGATTCCCCATCACATAAAGGAAAGTTTATTCTATTTAATTCAGCAAATGTTTATTGAGGGCCTGCTGAAGCAGGAACTGAGACCTACCAATGTGTCCCAATCCCCCAATCTTATTAGAGAGATTTGGAGCTGGTGTACTTTATTCTTGGAAAGATATTGGCGACTAATGTGAAGTTTGGAAGCCATATTCAGAGAGGAGTCAAATGTCCCTTAACGAAATAATGCTGTGGGAAATGACATCTGTGAAAGAATGTGTTGTCACCGAGTAAAACTGATGCTGACTTGGGAGTGGTGTACATACTTCTCAGGGAACTGGTGAAGATATCAAATTCCTTTGCTCATTTCAGTGAAACTGAGCTGGATTTGGTGCTGAAACCAAAAAACTTGGATTGGAACTCAAACCCCTAAGTTAGAACTTCAAATGCTGCCAAAACTCAGATTGAGACTTGAATCCGTGGTATTTCAACTGAGATCACACATCTGGTCTCAGGACTTAGTGAAGCTCAGTTTCTTCTTTAAAAAAAAAAAAAAAAAGTATTTATTTATTTTTGGCTGTGCAGGTTGCTACACCAACTTTTCTCTAGGTGTGGTGAGCAGATCTACTCTTTAGTTAAGGGGTGCAGGCTTCTCATTGCAGTAGCTTCTCTTGTTGCAGAGCATGGGCTCTAGGGTGAGGGTTTCAATAGTTGTGGCACATCGGCTCTGTAATTGTGGCTCACAGGCTTGGTTGCTCCATGGTGTGTGAGATCTTCCTGGACCAGGGATTGAACCTGTGTCTCCTGCATTGGCAGGTGAATTCTTTACCACTGAGCCACAAAGGAAGCCCTGAAGCTCAGGTTCTTTATGTCTCAATGCAGAAAGAATTAAGTGAAAGATAAAGTGATAGGTAAGAGATGAGTTTATTTAAAGAGAAACACACTCTATAATGAGACTGTGGGCCATCTCAGAAGGCAAAATATGAGGTGGTTGTTTTTATGGACTGAGTAATTTCATAGGCTAATAAATAGGAGGATTATTCCAACTATCAATATTTTGGAGAAGGGGTAGAGATTTCCAGGAATTGAGCCACCACCCAGTTACAGTCAACCTGGAAACAGACATGGTGTATGTGGGTGTGTCATTTAGCATGCTAATGTATTGCAGTGAGTGTGTGATGAGGCTCAAGGCCTATGGGAAGTCTAATCTTCTACTCTCTTGGACCTAGTTGGTTCTAACCACTTCTGGTTTTATCTTCAAGGGCTGTCATTCCTTTAGAGGTTGTGCCTTGCCCCGTTCCATCCTTTTTGAGTCCACATCCATGGCTCCTGAACTAGGCCTCACCTCTCTCTTTGACGTCCCCAGAGTCTGATCAAGCCTGAGATATGGAGGTTTGCAAAATCCAAGAAGACATGGAAGGAAGGAAGAAAATGTCTCCTCCTAAAGGAGTGTAGAGTCTCAAGGGAAGAGGATGGGAACTGGACTATAACAGTGAAAGAGGATGGTGAAGAAACTGAAAGAGACAGACCTAGATACCCAAGGTGCTCTCCTTAAAAGGCCTAAAACTGAAAAAGCCTCCACATAATTATGTTAAAAGCCATAGTTTTTAACCCTGATTGACATTGTAAAAGCTATCTGACAAAAGAATTGCTTCTACTGTGCATTTCAATAGTATAATTTTAAATTAGTATTATATAAAAATAGTAATAACAATGTTAATAAAGTTTTACTTTATGTAAAGAATATGAAATATTGAAAACCCTAAAATTTTTAAAAATACAATCAAGATTTGCAGTATTTTCAAAGCTGATAAGCTGAGTAAATTATGAACTTGCATTACTGCCATGGGGGCGTGTCAGTATAGTTGGTAAACCAAAATATCCGCAGCCTTTGTCAGTCCTTTGGTATGATAGCTAGTTTTTTTAATTTAAATCACTTTTTTATTTGTTGGCCACACCATGTGGCATGTGGGATCTTATTCCCAAACCAGGGGCTGAAGCAGTGTCCCTTGCAGTGGAGTGGCAGAGTCTTAGCCACTGGATCATCATGGAAGTCCCATGATGGCTAGTTTAATGTGTCAGCTTGGCTAGGCTATAATATAGTTATTCAAAAGCTTAGGTGTTACTGTGAAAGTACTTTGTACATGTGATTAACAATCAGTAACTAAGTAAAAGATGCTATCCTTTATAATTTAAATGGATCGTATCCAATAAGTTAAAAAGCCTTAGAAGCAAAACTAAGATTTCTCTGAGGAAGAAATTCTTTCTGTAGACTGCATCATCAGCCTGTGCACAGGAGTTTTCATTCTGTTGGCCTCCGCACAAATTTCAGACCCTGCTTAGCAAGCACTCACAATCATATAAGGGAATTCCTTGTAATAATAAATCTTATATATATATATATATATATATATATATATATATATGTCTCTTTGGTAGAACGCTTACTTATGCATATGACAAATGGCTTAATTATGTGATATTTGTAATATGCAGGCCTTCCTCAATGTATCTCTTGTGTCAAATGAGAATTTCTTGTACTCCATTGTGATCATGTGGGTTACCACATCCAAGTTATATCTGGAGCACTTATCTGGGATCTTTACATTTTGATAAGGCACCACAGCTGAGTCATGCCCTAGATTGAACCAGAACTTCTCTCTCAGCCCTGGATGCTATCTTGTTAGAATGGTATAAATGTAAAACAGCAAAAACAGATCTAGCACAACCAGTAATTCTAGTCCCTATATCATGATTAGTTGTAGAAAATGTAAAATATCAATATTAGAAGGTGTTTTTGTTTGTTTGTTTTGTCAGGGGAGAGAGGTTTGCTTTGATATTTCAAACAGACATATCTAGGGGCTTCCCTGGTGGCTCAGTGGTTAAGAATCCACCTGCCAATGCAGGAGACACGGGTTCAGTCCCTAATTCGGGAAGATCCCACATGCCATGGAGCAACTAAGCCCATGCATCACAACTATTGAGCCTGTGCCCTAGAGCCTGGGAGCCGCAACTGCTGAGTCCTTATGCCACAGCCATGTGCCACAACTGCGGAAGCCCAGGCACTCCAGAGCCTGTGCTCCACAATAAGAGAAGCCACTGCAAAGAGAAGCCCTCACACCACAACTAGAAAGGAGCCCGTGCTCTCCACAACTAGAGAAAAACCCACGCAGCAACAGAGACCCAGCACAGCCAAACACACATAAATAAAAGCAAAAACATATCTAAAAATCATTGGGAATTCCCTAGTGGTCCAGTGGTTAAGATTCCCAGCTTTTATTGCTGAGGGCCAGGGTTCAAGCCCTGGTTGAGAAACTAAGATCCTGCAAACCACTTGGCATGGCCAAAAAATAAAAATCAATATTAGTGCATGCACTAATCCACTATGTCCTTCATGAGATAGCAGAGTCTGGTGGACTGTAAAGAATAGTGGGTCTCTGGGAACCAATTTTTATTCTTGTGAATTTGTTTTTATTGGGATAAGAAGGGTGGGTTGGGAAACATCTCCACGGGCTAAGACCCATCTGGGAAACGTCCGTTCTAATCTTCCTGGTACAGCTTTTGGAACACTCTTTCTGTTGGAGCTGCTGCTCTTGCTGCCAGATGCCTTCAGGTCCACTCCTTCTGAACACCAAAATTATAAAGCAGATCCATGACCAACATGATAGGACTAGTTGCGGGGGGGTGGGGCGGTCAAGAAATCCATAAATGCTCCTTGGAACTTGGAGTGATTTCTTTTGTTTGTAAATAAGTAATTCACCAAAGACTTCAATCAGCCTGACAGTTCTCAAAAGGCTAAACTAAGAGTTACCATACAGGGAATTCCCTGGCAGTCCAGTAGTTAGGACTCCACACTTCCATTTCAGGGAGCATGGGTTCGATCTCTGGTCAGGCAACTGAAATCCCTCATGCCTGCATGGCCAAAAGATAAAGTTACTATATAACCCAGCAATTCCACTCCTAGGTGTATATTTAAGAGAAATAACAATATATGTCCACTCAACAGCTCTTACATGAATGTTCATAGCAGCATAATTTATAGTAGCAAGAAAGAATTCCAATAGTCATCAAGATAATGGATAAACAAAATGTTGCCTGTCTATTCCGTGGGATATTATTTAACCACAAAGTGAAATGAAGTACTGAAACATGCTACAACATGAGTGAACTTTGGAAACATTTTTCTAAGTGAAAGGAGCCAGTCATAAAGGCTCACATATGGTGTGGCTTTATTTATAAGAAATGTCCAGAAAAAGCAAATCCATACAGACAGGAAATAGAATAGTGATTGCCTTTGACTGACGTGTCTGGGGTGAATGGGGTATGTACGTTTAACAGGTACAGAGTTTCTTGTGGGAGTGATGAAAGGCATAAAAATTTAATATGGTGATGATTGCAAAAACCCACTGGACTGTACACTATAAATGGGTGAATTGTATGATATGTGAATGATTCTCAATAAAGATAGCTAAAAGTAAAATGGCAAATATGAAAATAGTATATTATGATTACATTAAACTTTCTCTTCAGCATTATATTCAAACACTTTGGAGATAAAAAAAGAGGTCATAAAAATTGTGTAATAGAAATAATTCTTGAATTTTAAAAAAGTCCTCAAACTTTCGTTCATCAAAAATTTTGCCCCCCCAAAAAAATTGTCCATTAAAAATAAGATGAAACTGGACCAAAGAAACAGACTAAATAATATTAAACAGTTTTTTTAACATGCTTTCATGAACCCACAGATACATGGCAGGTATACATCATCATGTGTTAAGGAATGTTAGATAGCTTCTTCCTGTCCTTAAAAAATAAATAGTTTAAAAGGGGTTTGTGTGTGTGTGTCCAAGCAAACTAATGAAATGTCTCCAACTGATAGTTTTGAGATCCAAATATTTTAACTTGTATAAGGCAGAGTTTTTTCATTTGGGGTGAGGGTATGGCTACATTGGTAAACACTCGATGTACGTTTAGCTTAATTCAGAGCAGATATTCTGCAAGATAAGGCAACCCATGGCTTCTTGGGCTTCCCTGGTAGCTCAGCTGGTAAAGAGTCAGCCTGCAATGCAGGAGACCCAGGTTTGATTCCTGGATTGCGAAGATCCACTGGAGAAGGGATAGGCTACCCACTCTAGTATTCTTGGGCTTCCCTGGTGGATCAGATGGTCAAGAAGTGAAGTCACTCAGTCGTGTCTGACTCTTTGCGACCCTGTGGACTGTAGCCTACCAAGCTCCTCTGTCCATGGGATTCTCCAGGCAAGAATACTGGAGCGGGTTGCCATTTCCTTCTCTAGGGGATCTTCCCGACCCAGTGATCAAACCCGGCTCTCCCGCATTGGAGGCAGATGCTTTAACCTCTGAGCCACCTGGGTTCAATCCCTTGATTGGGAAGATCCCCTGGAGAAGGGAACAGCTACCCACTCCAGTATTCTGGCCTGGAGAAACCCATGGATTGTATAGTCCATGGGATTGCAAACAGTCGGATACAACTGAGCGACTTTGATTTTCACTTCTCTCATGGCTTCTTGGTTGAGACTACAATCAGAAGGGCCCACTGAGGAAAGAAAAGGAACCAGTTTGTGGCAAACCACTGGAAGATATTTAAGCATAGCAACAATCTCCTTCAGATCACTTTGGGTCCAGATAGGTAGAGAATGCTATAACTAAGCAATTGAAAGTGAATACTTTTGCATATGCTGTATAAATCATCCGGCAGCAATTTCTTGGGTTTGGGAGTTTGTTTTTTCTTTATTTTCCCCTTGTAAGAGGATACGATGCTCTTCCACTAGAAATATTGGAATTCTAAGGCAAAACCTCTACTCAGCAGTAGTCAGAAAAGACTGGAAAAGCTGATAGCCTCCTTTCAGACAGGACTTTAGCCAAATCCTATGAATGTTTGAAAGTGACAGAAGAGCTTGCAGTTTGGAGGATAGTGGTTCATGCCCTACAGGATATTCAGGCAGGAGTGGACAAAGCATCAGTCAGTCACACAGACCAGTAAGAACGGTCTCCCACAGTAGAGCCAGGTCAGGACTCCAGTGTTATAGGAGAACTGGGTCACGCTCATCTTGCTCCATGAAGAACAGTGTATTTGAACAGAGATAGAGACAGTTTGAGGTAATAAGACATAGGCACCTGCCTCATGCATCCATGCTCAGTCGCTTCAGTAATGTCTGACTCTTTGTGACCCTATGGACTGTAGCCCACCAGGCTCCTATATGTCCATGGAATTTCCCAGGCAATCTTCCCAACCCAGGGAGCGAACCCATGTCTCCTGCATTGCAGGGGGATTCTTTACCACTGAGCTATGGGGGAAGCCCATGCACCTGCTAGGCATAGTAAATAAGCCCATTCTCATTTGTAAGTCAGAGCCTGTTACAGACCCAGGCACAGGAGCTGGAGAAGTGTGAAAATGGTCACTTCTTTATAAAATAAAAGTGTGCTAGTCGTTTAAATTCCCTCAAGATGGGCAAGATCATGCCTTCTCTTTATTAGGAAGGGCTTAGTTGGCATGGACAAAGATCAATGGTTGCATGATGTCACCTGCCTGTTCCACAAGTCATATCATGTCCTGTTAATAGACCAAGCAACACAATCTACAATAAAACAAGTTATTGAAAATTCAGAGAATTTACTAGAGGAGGCGGCAATGGCACCTGGAAAGTAGTTAAATATTTGGAGAAAAGAGGAAACCAAATAATGGACCTGAGAGCACTAAATAGGAAACCAATATCCTAGAACAGAGACTGGGAAAAATTTTTTCTGTAAAGGTCCATATAATAAATACGTTTGGCTTTGCAGGCCACATAGTCCCTGTGGCAGCCACTCAACTCTGCTGCTGTAGCTCAGAAGCAGCCATAAATAATATGTAAACAAAGAATTACATATGCCAATGGTCAACACCGAAATCAGATTGATTATATTCTTTGCAGCCAAAAGATGGAGAAGCTCTACACAGTCAACAAAAACAAGACCAGGAGCTGACTGCGGCTCAGATCATGAACTCTTTATTACCAAATTCAGACTCAAATTGAAGAAAGTAGGGAAAACCACTAGACCATTCAGGTACGACCTAAATCAAATCCCTTATGATTATACAGTGGAAGTGAGAAATAGATTTAAGGGCCTAGATCTGATAGAGAGAGTGCCTGATGAACTATGGAATGAGGTTCGTGACATTGTACAGGAGACAGGGATCAAGACCATCCCCAAGAAAAAGAAATGCAAAAAAGCAAAATGGCTGTCTGAGGAGGCCTTACAAATAGCTGTGAAAAGAAGAGAAGCGAAAAGCAAAGGAGAAAAGGAAAGATATAAACATCTGAATGCAGAGTTCCAAAGAATAGCAAGGAGAGATAAGTCTTCCTCAGCGATCAATGCAGGGAAATAGAGGAAAAGAACAGAATGGGAAAGAGTAGAGATCTCTTCAAGAAAATTAGAGATACCAAGGGAACATTTCATGCAATGATGGGCTCGATAAAGGACAGAAATGGTCTGGACCTAACAGAAGCAGAAGATATTAAGAAGAGGTGGCAAGAATACATGGAAGAACTGTACAAAAAATATCTTCACGACCCAGATAATCATGATGATGTGATCACTCATCTAGAGCCAGACATCTTGGAATGTGAAGTCAAGTGGGCCTTAGAAAGCATCACTACAAACAAAGCTAGTGGAGGTGATGGAATTCCAGTTGAGCTATTTCAAATCCTGAAAGATGGTGCTGTGAAAGTGCTGCATTCAATATGCCAGCAAGTTTGGAAAACTCAGCAGTGGCCACAGGACTGGAAAAGGTCAGTTTTCATTCCAGTTTCAAAGAAAGGTAATGCCAAAGAATGCTCAAACTACCGCACAGTTGTACTCATCTCACATGCTAGTAAAGTAATGCTCAAAATTCTCCAAGCCAGGCTTCAGCAATATGTGAACCGTGAACTCCCTGACGTTCAAGCTGGTTTTAGAAAAGGCAGAGGAACC
This sequence comes from Ovis canadensis, assembly GCF_042477335.2. Taxonomy (NCBI): domain Eukaryota; kingdom Metazoa; phylum Chordata; class Mammalia; order Artiodactyla; family Bovidae; genus Ovis; species Ovis canadensis. The sequence continues at coordinate 39,309,464 of NC_091266.1, forward strand.
AGAGATCAAATTGCCAACATCCGCTGGATCATGGAAAAAGCAAGGGAGTTCCAGATAAACATCTATTTCTGCTTTATTGACTATGCCAAAGCCTTTGACTGTGTGGATCACAATAAACTGTGGAAAATTCTGAAAGAGATGGGAATACCAGACCACTTGACCTGCCTCCTGAGAAATCTGTATGCGGGTCAGGAAGCAACAGTTAGAACTGGACATGGAACAACACACTGGTTCCAAATAGGAAAAGGAGTACGTCAAGGCTGTATATTGTCCCCCTGCTTATTTAACTTCTATGCAGAGTACATCATGAGAAACGCTGGGCTGGAAGAAGCACAAGCTGGAATCAAGATTTGGAGAAATATCGATAACCTCAGATATGCAGATGACACCACCCTTATGGCAGAAAGTGAAGAGGAGCTAAAAAGCCTCTTGATGAAAGTGAAAGAGGAGAGTGAAAAAGTTGGCTTAAAGCTCAACATTCAGAAAACGAAGATCATGGCATCTGGTCCCATCACTTCATGGGAAATAGATGGGGAAACAGTGGAAACAGTGTCAGACTTTATTTTTTGGGGCTCCAGAATCACTGCACATGGTGACTGCAGGCATGAAATTAAAAGACGCTTACTTCTTGGAAGAAAAGTTATGACCAACATAGATAGTATATTGAAAAGCAGAGACATTACTTTGCCAACAAAGGTCCATCTAGTCAAGGCTATGGTTTTTCCTGTGGTCATGTATGGATGTGAGAGTTGGACTGTGAAGAAGGCTGAGCGCCGAAGAATTGATGCTTTTGAACTGTGGTGTTGGAGAAGACTCTTGAGGGTCCCTTGGACTGCAAGGAGATCCAACCAGTCCATCCTAAAGGAGATCAGTCCTGGGATTTCTGTGGAAGGAATAATGCTGAAGCTGAAGCTCCAGTACTTTGGTCACCTCATGAGAAGAGTTGACTCATTGGAAAAGACTTTGATGCTGGGAGAGATTGGGGACAGGAGGAGAAGGGGATGACAGAGGATGATATGGCTGGATGGCATCACGGACTCGATGGACGTGAGTCTGAGTGAAGTCCGGGAGATGGTGCTGGACAGAGAGGCCTGGCGTGCTGCGATTCATGGGGTCGCAAAGAGTCGGACACGACTGAGCAACTGAACTGAACTAATAAAACTTTATTTATAAAGAAAGACAGGTTTGAGAATTCCCAGACTGTCCAGTGGTTAAGTTAGGACTCCACACCTTTCCACACCCCCTCACCCCACCACGACAGCACAGGTTCAAGCCCTGACCAGGGAACTAAGGTCCTGCAAGCTAAGTGGTGCAGCTAAGAAAAAAAAGAAAGAGGTAGGTTTTCTGACCCCTACAGTACCAGATAGGCTCTGTAACAGGAGACTCAGTGGTAAAGAATCCACCTGCCAACGCAGGAGATGTGGGTTCGATCCCTGTGTTGGGAAGATCCCCTAGAGGAGGAAATGTCAACCCACTCTAGAATCTTTGCCTGAAAAATCCCACAGACAGAGGAGCCTGGTGGGCTACAGTTCATGGGGTCACAAAGAGTTGGAGATGACTGAGTGACTGAGCACATTAAGCACTGTAGAACAACTAATATCCTAGAATTAGGTGTGGACTCCACACCCGTTGATAGGCTAACCTGGGGGGAGAGAAGATATAATAAGAGTTAACTGTATGAAAATGGGGATAGTGAAAGGGAAAGCTGCCCTGGTGACATGGGGAGCAGACGAATGGAAGAAAAGTTTGGAGAGATAGGCTTTAGATCAGACAGGAAGGATCCTGGGGATCAAGGGAAGGAATTTGTATATTACTAACACTGGGGTGGGAAGACATTGAAGGGTTTAGACATGTAAAATTTTAAATAAAATTACATTTCAAAAAATCATTCTAGTTACTAGGTGAAAAAGAAGGGATGTGGTAAGCTGAAAAAAGGCCCGCAAGAAGATATCTACATTGAATTCTGTGAACCTGTGAATGTTATTTGCAAAAAGGATCTTTGCAGATGCAATTAAAATCTTGAGATGAGGATCTAACCCTAGATTATCCAGGTGGGGACTAAATCCGATGACATGTGTTCTTATAAGGGAAAGGTAGAATGAGATTTGAGAGACAGAAGTGAAAAGAGATGGACACATAGAGAAAGTGATGTGAAAACAGAGATAGACATTGGAGTAGCGTGATCACAAGTCAAGGAACATCAAGGAAAGCCAGTAAACACCAGGAGCTAGAAGAATTCAGGACTGAATACATTCCACAGAGCCTCTAAAGGGAATGGGCCCCTGACCACACCTTGATTTCAGACTTCTGGCATCCAGAGCCATGAGAGTATAAATTTCTGTTGTTTAAAATCACGAGGTTTGTGATAATTTGGGTTTTTCTGGTCATACTGTGTGGCTTGTGGGATCTTAGTTTCCTGACAAGGGATCAACCTGGGGCCCCAGCAGTGATAGCTCTGAGCCCTAACCACTGGACTGCCAGGGAATTGCCCTGTGATAATTTGTTATAGAAACCTCAGGAAAACTATTACAGAGGGTAAGAAAAGTAAAGAGATCCTTTAGGAGCCTCCTGGAGTAATCCACATGACAGCTGCCAATCAATGGCCTGGTCTAGGATGATGGCAGTGAAGAGGGAAATACATTGTCAGAATAGAGATCTATTTCAAACTAGGACTTGGAGAAGATTGACATGGGTTAATGAGTACAAGCCTCAGAAACCTGGATAATGGCCATGACAATTACTGACATAGGGAGGGAGCAGGTGTGCAGCTCAGTTTCGAATATATTGTGTTTAAAATGCTGGATAGTCATCAAGAAGATATATAGAACAAAGTATTAGCAATACAGGAGAGAGGTATGGGCTAGAGATTAAAACTGGACAGTCCATGGTATTTATATTTCATGCAAATCAGTGATATAATGTAAGGGGAAAACACACAGAGAGATGACCGTCTCAAATCTAGCCCTGAAGAATATCAAAGTGAAAGAGCCAGATAGACCCAGCAATTCCACGTGTGGGTATATACCCAAAATAATTGAAAGTAGGATCTTGAAGAGACATTTGTAGGTCCATATTCTTAGCAGCATTATTCACAAATCCAAAAGGTGGAAGCAACCCAAGTGTCCTTTGATAGATGATGGATAAAGAAAATGTAGTATATACATACAATGGAGCAATATTTAGCCTCAAAAAGGAAAGAATATTTTTTAAACATTTCTTCAATGCGCTCCATGCCACAGCAAGATGAACCCTGAGAACATTATACTAAGTGGAAATAGCTAGACACAAAAGGACAAATATTAAAGGATTCTACTAATGTGAGGTATCTAGAGTAGTCACATTCCTAGATGCAGAAAGTAGAAGGGTGTTTCAAGGGACTGGGGAGGAGGGAATAATAGGCAACTATCATTTAATTGGAAGAGCTTCATTTTGGAAAGATGAGAAAAGTCATGGAGATGGTTGCACAACAATGTGGATGGACTAAATGCCACTGTACTGTGCCCTTAAAAATAGCTGAACTGGTAGATTTCATGTTAGGTGTATTATCACCAAATTTTAAAAAGTAATACATTCTCATGGTGAAGAATTAAAACAACATGAAAGTTTATAAAGCAACATACAGAAGTCTTTCCCCATGATCACCCTCTACATGGACTTTAACACACTTATGTTTGTAAGATACCTGATATCACACTGACATCCTTGCACCTGCATCAGTTAGTCAGTCAGTCAGTTCAGTCGCTCAGTCGTGTCCGACACTTTGCGACCCCATGAATCACAGCACGCCAGGCCTCCCTGTCCATCACCCTCCCGGAGTTCACTCAAAGTCATGTCCATCGAGTCAGTGATGCCATCCAGCCATGTCATCCTCTGTCGTCCCCTTCTCCCCTTTGCCCCCGATCCCTCTGAGCATCATGGTCTTTTCCAATGAGTCAGCCCTTCGCATGAGGTGGCCAAAGTACTGGAGTTTCAGCTTCAACATCAGTCCTTCCAGTGAACACCCAGGACTGATCTCCTTTAGGATGGACTGGTTGGATCTCCTTGCAGTTCAAGGGACCCTCAAGAGTCTTCTCCAACACCACAGTTCAAAAGCATCAATTCTTCAGCACTCAGCTTTCTTCACAGTCCAACTCTCACATCCATACATGACCACTGGAAAAACCATAGCCTTGACTAGATGGACCTTTGTTGGCAAAGCAATATCTCTGCTTTTCAATATACTATCTAGGTTGGTCATAACTTTCCTTCCAAGGAGTAAGCGTCTTTTAATTTCATGGCTGCAATCACCATCTGCAGTGATTCTGGAGGTCCGCAAAATAAAGTCTGACACTGTATCCACTGTTTCCCCATCTATTTCCCATGAAGTGATGGGACCAGATGCCATGATCTTCGTTTTCTGAATGTTGAGCACATATCAGATGGTTATTTCCATAATTCTAGAGGTGGAATTGGTGGATCAGAAGGTCTAAACCTTTGCGTTTTGGCCAAACATTGAAATGGATAAGTTTTCATTATATTTTAAGCCAGGGTTTACAATGAAAGGTAAGAATGTAGTGAAAATAGGTAGTAATAGTTTAATTAGTACAACCATAAAGAAAGCAATTTATTAACATTTATCAGGAAACTTAAAAATGCTCACACCTTTTACCTTACAGCAATTCCACTCTAGGAGTCTCTACCTCAAAGAAATAAACAAATGGATACATAATATTTAGCATTGTTTATAATTGCCAAAATTTGGGCAGAATGAATACTTTTTAATAAGGGAATGATCAAATAAGTTATGAAAAAAATTATGACTGTCTCCTTGTTTAAATACTACAGTCATTAAAAATGATGGTTATAAGATTCTAATAACATGATTAAAATTGTGTAAAAAGAAATAATAACAAAGTGATAGCAATGGTATATTTGGGATTTATGTGGTTTTCTTTGTCATTTTTGCTGTAATGTGGCTTATTTTTGCAGAAAAAATATTTGTTTAAAGATTGGAAAATGGATAAAAATTATCAAAAGAAAAGAAGCCAGGTAGAAACAAGTTTCTTCATGGCAATAGATATGCTGATGCTATACTTCATATGGAAAAACAAACACACAAGAATAACCAGGAAAACACTAAGGATGGACAATTTCTATCAACATTAAACACGCTATAAAGCCTTTCTAATGAAAACATTGTGGGGAATCTTGTGGTGGTCCAGTGGTTAGGACTCTGCACTTTCACTGCCTAGGACACGAGTTCAATTCCTGATCTGGGAACTAAAATCCCAACAAGCTGTGAGGTGGGGCCAAAACCACACAAACGAAAGACATATTATGTGTACTATTGTGTGAGTAAATAGATAAGACAGAAACAGAATAGAAAATCCAGAAATAGATGTCAGTACATATAGAACTTCATCATATGATAAAAGTGGCATCTCCAAACACTAGGGCAAAGAAAGACTTTTTCGTAAAGGTCCTTAGGAAACCTGGTTAGCCATTTTGCAAGGAAAGAGTTAAAAGAGCAGATCTGGTTGCCTATGCCTTCCTGTCTTCAAGGGAACCTAGAACCACAATTGACCTTTGATAAACCTCTTGGAATATGGCCCTCAGCGTGTTTGTGTCAGTAATTGATGGTTTTGCTGTGTACACCTGGAGCAGTGGACCATGTCGTCCCAGCTTAGATTGCTTTGCACAAACATCAAGATTGATGATTTGCATGCACCTGATTTCATTGCTGGAGTCCAGCCTGTTGCCATCGCTGGTCATGTAGCAGGATATGCCTACTATATGACCAGCTCCCCTCCACAAAAGACTCAGACTAAAACTCAAACAAGAGTCGCCGGGCAGAGATATACCACATACGCCTGTAGTTTGATGTGTGTGTGAGAGAGAGAGCATGTCCTGTGTAGTTGTGGAAGGAATAGATGCAGAAGCCAGCATTTGTCCTTTGGCCTCTGCCAATGTACATCTTTTTCCTGCTTGCTTTTGCCATGCATACTTAACTGTCATAAACCTCAGCCTTTACTAGAAATGGCAACTGAATCTTGTGATTATGGTTTATGAGTTGCCAAATTTGAAGAGGTAGCAGGACTTCTGAAACACTATTAAATTTTTTTTTTTTTAGCTGTGCCGGGTCTTAGTTGTGGCACCTTCGATTTTCCTTGCAGCATGTGGGATCTCTAGTTGTGGCATGTAGGGTCTAGTTCCCTGACCAGGATTTGGGAGCATCAAGTCTTAGCCACTGGACCATTAGGAAAGTCCCATGAAACACTTTTGAAAACGATAAAGTTAGATCTATATGTCACACCATGTATAAGATTCAGTCTCAAACTGATTAGAGAACTAATTGGAAATTATACAGGCTCTAGAGAAAAACATAGGTGAGTTCTTCTTTAACTTAGATGAAAGAAAAAGATTTCTATCTTGATTTAAAATCCAGATGCAATAAAATATTGTAATTATGACTTTATTAAAAACAAAACTTCTGCATGGCCCCCAAAATATAAACAGTATCAGAAGACAATGGACAAACTGGGAGAAAATATTTGTAACACTTCTTGGATAAAGAGTTAGAAACCTAACAGATTTTTTTTTTAGTTTTTTTTAATTAGAGAAAAAAAGAAAACTTCATTCCCCCAAGTAATATAAAAACAGCTCCCTAAATATAGAAAGATGTTCAAACTCTCTAATGAGAGAAGAGAAAACATAAATTAAAATGACACCGAGATTACCGGGTTCTGGTCAGGACAATAAGAACTTTATTTACATTCTATTTCCACATTAAATACAGGTAAAATCTCTAGACAGAATACATGGAACAGCTATCTCAAATGTCAACAAACAGGTTAGGGAAGGAAACAAGCACTCAAAGTACCACTGAACCATCACTGCATTTCCCACTTTGTTTTTCCTCTGGTATCTCCTGGCCTGAACTCAAAAAACAAGCTAAAACTCAGAACTGTGCACCAGGAACAAACTGCTAGAACTCTAAGAGAAAGTTTCTAGCACAGCCTGAGTGTCAGGAAAAGGGGCCTCCATAGGTCACAGGGAGTGAGGGAAATCCAAAATGTCCTTTGTTTTTGCTTTCCCATGCTGTCCCACACCAGGCCTTAGGCAAAGCCGCAGTGGCAATGGAGCAGTTCACAGAGGAGGCCAAGCCAGCACCTTAAACTCTGAGACAACTCTCACCCCAAGAACAAGGGAGCACTGCTAGAGCTCTTCCCATGAATTATCCTCTTGCTGGGACCCAGTGCAGTTTCAGTTGAAAGGAGAGCACAGAAGAGCAAGGAAGATAAAGGACCAGAGAGATTAAGGCAGTCAATAAATAGGTCTCACAGAGTTGTATATGTTCTTCAGAGCTCACTTTCAAGCTGCATAGGTGAAAACAAGCAGGACACTGTGGGGCTCCTAAAACTGAGCTAGACCCTGTGGGGCTGTTACTGAGTCCAAGTTAGCTCTGCTTGCCCCATGACAGGCCAGTGAATGCAAGAGACAAGTTGAGTTCAGGAATATGACTTTATTGAGAAAGCCATCTGACTGAGAAGATGGTAGACTCAGTTCAGTTCAGTTCAGTCGCTCAGTCACGTCCGACTCTTTGCGACCCCATGAATCGCAGCATGCCAGGCCTCCCTGTCCATCACCAACTCCCGGAGTTCACTCAGACTCATGTCCATTGAGTCGGTGATGCCATCCAGCCATCTCATCCTCTGTCGTCCCCTTCTCCTCCTGCCCCCAATCTCTCCCAGCATCAGAGTCTTTTCCAATAAGTCAACTCTTTGCATGAGGTGGCCAAAGTATTGGAGTTTCAGCTTCAGCATCATTTCTTCCAAAGAAATCCCAAGGCTGATCTCCTTCAGAATGGACTGGTTGGATCTCCTTGCAGTCCAAGGGACCCTCAAGAGTCTTCTCCAACACCACAGTTCAAAAGCATCCATTCTTCAGCGCTCAGCTTTCTTCACAGTCCAACTCTCACATCCATACACGACCGCTGGAAAAACCATTGCCTTGACTAGATGGACCTTTGTTGGCAAAGTAATGTCTCTGCTTTTCAATATATTATCTAGGTTGGTCATAATTTTTCTTCCAAGGAGTAACCGTCTTTTAATTTCATGGCTCCAGTCATCATCTGCAGTGATTTTGGAGCCCAAGAAAATAAAGTCTGACACTGTTTCCCCATCTATTTCCCATGAAGTGATGGGACTGGATGCCATGATCTTCGTTTTCTGAATGTTGAGCTTTAACCAACTTTATTTTTGGGTGTTAGTTCTAAAAGATCTTGTAGGTCTTCATAAAACCGTTCAACTTCAGTTTCTTCAACGTTACTCGTGGAGGCATAGACTTGGATAACTGTGATATTGTATGGTTTGCCTTGGAGACGAACAGAAATCATTCTGTCGTTTTTGAGATTGCATCCAAGTACTGCATTTCGGACTCTTTCGTTGACCATGATGGCTACTCCATTTCTTCTGAGGGATTCCTGCCCACAGTAGTAGATGTAATGGTCATCTGAGTTAAATTCACCCATTCCAGTCCATTTTAGTTCACTGATTCCTAGAATGTCGACGTTCACCCTTGCCATCTCTTGTTTGACCACTTCCAATTTGCCTTGATTCATGGACCTGACATTCCAGGTTCCTATGCAATATTGCTCTTTACAGCATCGGATCTTGCTTCTATCACCAGTCACATCCACAACTGGGTATTGTCATTGCTTTGGCTCCATCCTTTCATTCCAAAAAAGATGTCCTTTTCATTCTAGGGGACTGGAATGCAAAAGTAGGAAGTCAAGAAATACCTGGAGTAACAGGAACTTTGGCCTTGGAATGTGGAATGAAGCAGGGCAAAGACTAACAGAGTTTTGCCAAGAAAATGCACTGGTCATAGCAAACACCCTCTTCCAACAACACAAGAGAAGACTCCACACATGGACATCACCAGATGGTCAACAACAAAATCAGATTGATTATATTCTTTGCAGCCAAAGATGGAGAAGCTCTACACAGTCAACAAAAACAAGACCAGGAGCTGACTGTGGCTCAGATCATGAACTCCTTATTGCCAAATTCAGACTTAAATTGAAGAAAGTAGAGAAGACCGCTAGACCATTCAGGTATGACCTAAATCAAATCCCTTATGATTATACAGTGGAAGTGAGAAATAGATTTAAGGACCTAGATCTGATAGATAGAGTGCCTGATGAACTATGGACTGAGGTTCGTGACATTGTACAGGAGACCAGGATCAAGACGATCCCCATGGAAAAGAAATGCAAAAAAGCAAAATGGCTGTCTGGGGAGGGCTTACAAATAGCTGCGAAAAGAAGAGAGGTGAAAAGCAAAGGAGAAAAGGAAAGATATAAGCATCTGAATGCAGAGTTGCAAAGAACAGCAAGAACAGATAAGAAAGCCTTCTTCAGCGATCAATGCAGGGAAATAGAGGAAAAGAACAGAATGGGAAAGAGTAGAGATCTCTTCAAGAAAATTAGAGATACCAAGGGAACATTTCATGCAAAGAGGGGCTCGACAAAGGACAGAAACAGTCTGGACCTAACAGAAGCAGAAGATATTAAGAAGAGGTGGCAAGAATACACGGAAAAACTGTACAAAAAAGATCTTCATGACCCGGATAATCATGATGATGTGATCACTCATCTAGAGCCAGACATCTTGGAATGTGAAGTCAAGTGGGCCTTAGAAAGCACCACTACAAACAAAGCTAGTGGAGGTGATGAAATTCCAGTGGAGCTGTTTCAAATCCTGAAAGATGATGCTGTGAAAGTGCTGCACTCAATATGCCAGCAAGTTTGGAAAACTCAGCAGTGGCCACAGGACTGGAAAAGGTCAGTTTTCATTCCAATTCCAAAGAAAGGAAATGCCAAAGAATGCTCAAACTACCACACAATTGCACTTATCTCACATGCTAGTAAAGTAATGCTCAAAATTCTCCAAGCCAGGCTTCAGCAATATGTGAACCGTGAACTCCCTGATGTTCAAGCTGGTTTTAGAAAAGGCAGAGGAACCAGAGATCAAATTGCCAACATCCGCTGGATCATGGAAAAAGCAAGAGAGTTCCAGAAAAACATCTATTTCTGCTTTATTGACTATGCTAAAGCCTTTGACTGTGTGGATCACAATAAACTGTGGAAAATTCTGAAAGAGATGGGAATACCAGACCACCTGACCTGCCTCTTGAGAAATCTGTATGCAGGTCAGGAAGCAACAGTTAGAACTGGATATGGAACAACAGACTGGTTCCAAATAGCAAAAAGAGTACGTCAAGGCTGTATATTGTCCCCCTGCTTATTTAACTTCTATGCAGAGTACATCATGAGAAACGCTGGACTGGAAGAAACACAAGCTGGAATCAAGATTGCCGGGAGAAATATCGATAACCTCAGATATGCAGATGACACCACCCTTATGGCAGAAAGCGAAGAGGAACGAAAAAGCCTCTTGATGAAAGTGAAAGAGGAGAGTGAAAAAGTTGGCTGAAAGCTCAACATTCAGAAAACGAAGATCATGGCATCTGGTCCCATCACTTCATGGGAAATAGATGGGGAAACAGTGGAAACAGTGTCAGACTTTATTTTTGGGGGCTCCAGAATCACTGCAGATGGTGACTGCAGCCATGAAATTGAAAGACGCTTACTTCTTGGGAGAAAAGTTATGACCAACCTAGATAGTATATTCAAAAGCAGGGACATTACTTTGCCGACTAAGGTCCGTCTAGTCAAGGCTATGGTTTTTCCTGTGGTCATGTATGGATGTGAGAGTTGGACTGTGAAGAAGGCTGAGCGCTGAAGAATGGATGCTTTTGAACTGTGGTGTTGGAGAAGACTCTTGAGGGTCCCTTGGACTGCAAAGAGATCCAACCAATCCATTCTGAAGGAGATCAACCCTGGGATTTCTTTGGAAGGAATGATGCTAAAGCTGAAACTCCAATACTTTGGCCACCTCATGCGAACAGTTGACTCATTGGAAAAGACTCTGATGCTGGGAGAGATTGGGGGCAGGAGAAGGGGACGACAGAGGATGAGATGGCTGGATGGCATCACAGACTTGATGGATGTGAGTCTGAGTGAACTCCGGGAGATGGCGTTGGACAGGGAGGCCTGGCGTGCTGCGATTCATGGGGTCGCAAAGAGTCAGACACGACTGAGGGACTGAACTGAACTGAACTGAACTGAAGCCAACTTTTTTGCTCTCCTCTTTCACTTTCATCAAGAGGCTTTTTAGCTCTTCTTCACTTTCTACCATAAGGGTGGTGTCATCTGCATATCTAAGGCTATTGATATTTCTCCCGGCAATCTTGATTCCAGCTTGTGCTTCTTCCAGTCCGGCGTTTCTCATGATGTAATATTTAACTCATAGAAGTTAAATAAGCAGGGGGACAATATACAGCCTTGACTTACTCCTTTTCCTATTTGGAACCAGTCTGTTTTTCCATGTTCTGTTCTAACTATTGCTTCCTGACCTGTATATAGCTTTCTCAGCAGGCAGGTCAGGTGGTCTGGTATTCCCATCTCTCTCAGAATTTTCCACAGTTTATTGTGATCCACACAGTCAAAGGCTTTAGCATAGTCAATAAAGCAGAAATAGATGTTTTTCTGGAACTCTCTTGCTTTTTCCATGATCCAGCGGATGTTGGCAATTTGATCTCTGGTTCCTCTGCCTTTTCTAAAACCAGCTTGAACGTCAGGAAGTTCACAGTTCACGTATTGCTGAAGCCTGGCTTGGAGAATTTTGAGCATTACTTTACTGCGTGTGAGATGAGTACAATTGTGTGGTAGTTTGAGCATTCTTTGGCATTGCCTTTCTTTGGAATTGGAATGAAAACTGACCTTTTCCAGTCCTGTGGCCACTGCTGAGTTTTCCAAACTTGCTGGCATATTGAGTGCAGCACTTTCACAGCATCATCTTTCAGGATTTGAAACAGCTCAACTGGAATTTCATCACCTCCACTAGCTTTGTTCGTAGTGATGCTTTCTAAGGCCCACCTGATTTCACATTCCAGGATGTCTGGCTCTAGATGAGTGATCACACCATTGTGATTATCTTGGTCTTGAATGTCCCAAAATAACCATCTTGTCAGGGTCTGCATGCCAGGTTCTTTTGTAGAGTCAGAGAGAGAATCAGTGAGGGACTGAAGTCAAAAGGCAAGAAAGAGAGGGAGATGCAGGGAGGAAATAAAATAAAAAGGGTCTTCGGTGTTGCAATACATCTCCTGAAGGGCCAGCCTTTGGAAGTGGTGTGTGAAATTCTTCTTTTTGTTGTAGCTATTCACATATTCTGTGGAAAAGGTCGGTATTAGTTCCAATTGCAAAGAAAGGCAATGCCAAAAAATGTTCCAACTACCACACAATTGCACTCAACTCACACTAACTAGTAAAGTAATTCTCAAAATTATCCAAGTGAGGCTTCAACAGTACGTGAACTGAGAACTTCCAGATGTTCAAGTTGGTTTTAGAAAAGGCAGAGGAACCAGAGATCAAATTGCCAACATCTGTTGGATCATAGAAAAAGCAAGAGAATTCCAGAAAAACATCTATTTCTGCTTCATTGACGATGCAAAAGCCTTTGACTTTGTGGATCACAACAAAATGTGGAAAATTCTTAAAGAAATGAGCATAGCAGACCACCTTACCTACCTCCTGGGAAATCTGTATGCAGGTCAAGAAGCAACAGTTAGAACCAGACATGGAACAACAGACTGGTTCCAAATTGGGAAAGAAGTAAGTCGAGACTGTATATCATTACCCTGCTTATCTAAGTTGTATTCAGAGAACATCATGAGAAATGCCAGGCTGGATGAAGCATAAGCTGGAGTTAAGATTTCCAGGAGAAATAGTAATAACCTCAGATATGCAGATGACACCACCTTTAAGGCAGAAAGCGAAGAAGAACTGAAGAGCTTCTTGATGAAGTGAAAGAGAAAAGTTAAAAAGCTGACTTTATACTCAACATTCAAAAAACTAAGATCATGGCATCCAATCCCATCACTCCATGGCAAGTAGATGTGGAAACAATGGAAACACTAACAGAATTAATTTGTTTGGGCTCCAAGATCACTGCAGATGTTGACTGCAGCCATGAAATTAAAAGATGCTTGTTTCTTGGAAGAAAAGCTATGACAAACCTAGATAGCATATTAAAAAGCAGAGACATTACTTTGCCAACAAAAGTCCATCTAGTCAAAGCTATGGTTTTTCTAGTAGTCATGTATGGATGTGACAGCTGGACTATAAAGAAAGCTGAGTACCAAAGAATTGATGCTTTTGACCCCTGGTGTTGGAGAAGACTCTTGGGAGTTCCTTGGATTGCAAGCAGATCAAACTAGTCAATCATAAAGGAAATCAGTGCTGAATATTCACTGGAAGGACTGATGCTGAAGCTGAATGAAACGCCAGTAATTTGGCCACCTGACGCGAAGAACTGACTTATTGGAAAAGACCCTGATGATTGGAATGATTGAAAGCAGGAGGAGAAGGGGATGACAGAGGATGAGATGGTTGGATGGCATCACTGACTCAATGGACACGAGTTCTAGCAGACTCCAGGAACTGGTGATGGACAGGTAAGCCTAGCATGCTGCAGTCCATGGGGTCACAGAGTCAGACACAAATGAGTGATTGAACCAACTGATTCACAGATTATCTCCATATGAGCTGAACAAAGCCTCTTTAACAGTTAGGCAGAGAGGACAAGGTCCTCCGGGGGCAGGCCATTTTGTATGATTGTAATAATAAGAAAAGCAATGAAAAGTAAGCCAAAGAAAGTTTCCCATATGAAGTCAAAATTTTCTTCTCCCTGCAAAACCTGGGCACAGAAGCCTTTCTGTGTCCCCATTCCTTATTTATAGGAAACAGACTCAAGGCCCTGTGAACTTCTCTGAGTTCGAAAGAAAAGATTCAAACACTTGCTAGTCAGGGAGGGAGTGGGATGCAGAGACAAGGGAGAAACAGTCAAGAAACAACAGTGCAGCCTTGAGGCAGGGTCCTGTTTTGCCTCAGTCAGTTCAGTTCAGTCCAGTCACTCAGTGTCTGAATCTTTGTGACCCCACGGACTGCAGCATGCCAGTTTACCCTGTCCATCAGTAACTCCCAGAGTTTGCTCAAACTGATGCCCATCAACTCAGAGATGTCACCCAATCATCTCATCCTCTGTCGTCCCCTCCTCCTCCTGCCTTCAATCTTTTGTAGTATCAGGGTCTTTTCCAATGAGTCACTTCAATGCATCAAGTGGCCAAAGTATTGGAGATTCACCTTCAGCATCAGCCATTCCAATGAAAATTCAGAACTGATTTCCTATAGAATGGACTGGTTTAATCCCCTTGCAGTCCAAGGGACTCTCAAGAGTCTTCTCCAAAACCACAGTTTGAAAGCATCAACTCTTCAGCATTCAGCTTTCTTTATGGTCCAACTCTCACATCCATACGTGACTACTGGAAAAACCATAGCTTTGATGAGATTACTTTGTTGGCAAAGTGATGTCTCTGCTCTTTAATATATTGTCTAGGTTGGTCATAGTTTTCTTCTAAGGAGCAAACATCTTCTAATTTCATGGCTGCAGTCACCATCTGCAGTGATTCTGGAGCCTAAAAAGTCTGTCACTGTTTCATTTCTTCCCCATCTATTTGCAATGAAGTGGTGGGACCAGATGCCATGATCCTATTTCTTGAATGTTGAGTATTAAGCCAGCTTTTTCACTCTGCTCTTTCACTTTCATCAAGAGGCTCTTTAGTTCTTCTTCACTTTCTGCCATAAGGGTGAAGTCATCTGCATATCAGAGGCTTTCGATATTTCTTCCAGCAATCTTGATTCCAGCTTGTGCATCATCCAGCCTGGCAATTTGTATGATGTACTCTGCATAGAAGTTAAATAAGCAGGGTGACAATATACAGGCTTGACGTACTCCTCGCAATTTGGAATCAGTCTGTTGTTCCATGTCCAGTTCTAACTGTTGCTTCTTCACTTGCATACAGATTTCTCAGGAGGCAGGTAAAGCGGTCTGGTATTCCCATCTCTTTAAGAATTTTCCACATTTTGTTGTGATCTACACAGTCAAAGTCTTTGGTATAGTCAATGAAGCAGAAGTAGAGGTTTTCTGGAACTCTCTCACTTTTTCAATGAGCCAATAGATGTTGGCAATTTGATCTGGTTCCTCTGCCTTTTCTAAAACCAGCTTGAACATATGAAGTTCTTGGTTCACGTACAGTTGAAACCTGGCTTGAAGAATTTTGAGCATTACTTTGCCAAAGTGTGAGGTGTGTTTGAACTAGAGTAGTTTGAACATTCTTTGGTGTTGCCTTCTTTGGGATTGGAATGAAAACTGACCTTTTCCAGTCCTGTGGCCATTGCTGAGTTTTCCAAATAGCTGGCATATTGAGTGCAGCACTTTCACAGCAGCATCTTTTAGAATTTAAAATAGCTCCGCTGGAATTCCATCACCTCCACTAGCTTTGTTCGTAGTGATGCTTCCTAAGGCCCACTTGACTTCACATTCCAGGACGTCTGGCTCTAGATAAGTGATCACACCATCATGGTTATCTGGGTCATGAAGATCTTTTTTTGTACAATTCTTCTGTGTATTCTTGCCATCTCTTCTTAATATCTTATGCTTCTGTTAGGTCCATACCATTTCTGTCCCTTATTGTATCCATCTTTGCATGAAAAGTTCCCTTGATATCTCTAATTTTCTTGAAGAGATCTCTAGTCTTTCCCATTCTATTGTTTTCCTCTATTTCTTCACATTGCACACTTAGAAGGCTTTCTTATCTCTCCTTGCTATTCTTTGGAACTCTGCATTCAGATGGATCTTTCGTTTTCTCCTTTGCCTCTAGCTTCTCTTCTTTTCTCAGCTATTTGTAAGGCCTCCTCAGACAACCATTTAGCTTTTGGCATTTCTTTTTCTTGGGGATGGTCTTGATCACTGCCACCTGTACAATGTCACGAACCATCTTTCATAGTTTTCAGGCACTCTATCAGATCAAATCCCTTGAACCCATTTGTCACTTTCACTGTATAATCATACGTGATTTGATTTAGGTCATACCTGAATGGTCTAGTGGTTTTCCCTACTTTCTACAATTTAAGTCTGAATTTGGCAATAAGGAGTTCATGATCTGAGCCACAGTCAGCTCCTGGTCTTGTTTTTGCTGACTGTATAGAGCTTCTCCATCTTTGGCTACAAAAAATATAATCAATCTGATTTTGATATTGACCTTCTGGTGATGTCCATGTGCAGAGTCTTCTCTTGTGTTGTTGGAAGAGGGTGTTTGCTATGACCAGTGCATTCTCTTGGCAAACTCTGTTAGCCTTTGCCCTGCTTCATTTCGTACTCCGAGGCCAAATCTGCCTGTTACTCCAGGTATCTCTTGACTTCCTACTTTTGCATTCTAGTTCTCTATGATGAGAAGGACATATTTTTTGGGTGTTGGTGCAGCTTCTTCAGCATTACTAGTTGGGGCATAGACTTGGATTACTGTAACATTGAATGGTTTGCCTTGGAAACAAACAGAGATCATTCTGTCGTTTTTGAGATTGCATCCAAGCATTTTGGACTCTTTTGTTGACTATGAGGGCTACTCCATTTCTTCTAAGGGATTCTTGCCCACAATAGTAGATATAAGTGTCATCTGAGTTAAATTCACCCATTCCAGTCCATTTTAGTTCACTGATTTGTGAAATATTGATGTTCACTCTTGCTATCTCCTGTCTGACCACTTCTAATTTACCTTGATTCATGTACCGAACAGTCCAGGTTCCTATACAATATTGTTCTTTACAGCATCAGACTTGACTTCCATCACCGGTCACATCCACAACTGGGTGCTGTTTTTTTTTTTTTCTCCATCTCTTCATTTTTTCTGGAGATATTTCTCCACTGTTCTCCAGTTGCATATTGGGCACCTACCGACCTGGGGAGTTCATCTTTCAGTATTCTATCTTTTTGCCTTTTCATACTGTTCTGGGGTTCTCAAGGCAAGAATATTGAAGTGGTTTGTCATTCCCTTCTCCAGTGGACCACGTTTTGTCAGAACTCTCCAACGTGATGCGTCCATCTTAGCTGGCCCTACATAGTATGGCTCATAGTTCCATTGAGTTAGACAAAGCTGTGGTCCATATGATCAGATTGGTTAGTTTTCTGTGATTGTGGTTTTCAGTCTGTCTACCCTCTTACAGAGAAGGATAAGAGGCTTATGGAAGCTTCCTGATGGGAGAGACTGGCTAAGGGGGAAACTAGGTCTTGTTCTGATGAGTGGGGTCATGCTCAGTAAATCTTTAATCCAATTTTCTATTGATGGGTGGGGCTGTTATTTGACCTGAGGCCAAACTATGGTGGAAGTAATGAAGATAATGACCTCCTTCAAAAGGTTCCCTGCAGGCACCGTGACCTTGCAGCAGGCCACCTCCGACCCACACCTCTATTGAAGACTCCTCAACACTCACAGGGAAGTCTGGGTCAGTCTCTTGTGGGGTCACTGCTTCTTTCTCCTGGGTCCTGGTGCCCTCCAAGAGTCTGTTTCCCCAGTCCTTTGTAAATTCTGGCCATTCTATGGCAGAGTTAATGGCAGTCTCCTCTATGAGGGCTTATGCCATTTCCAGGTTTGCCACACCCAGAGCCCCTTCCCCTGCAGCAGGCCACTGCTGACCCATATCCCTGCAGGAGACACTCAAACACTCAATGGCAGGTCTGTCTCAATCTCTGTGGGGTCTCCTGGTGCTCACAAAAGTTTTATTTGAGCCTTCTGAGTATCTCTGGCGGGTATGGGGTTTGATTCTAAACGTGATTTCATCCCTCCTACCATCTTTCTGGAGCTTCTCTTTTGCCCTTGGATGTGGGTTTTCTTTTTTTGGTGGGATCCAACATTCTGTCAACGGTTGTTCAGCAGCAAGTTGTAATTTTGGAGTTCTCGCAGGACAAAATGAGTGTACGTCAGGCCCTGCACACACCTTATTCTTATAAGCAACCCCACTCCTGAGCTATTGTTATAAAACTCCCCACCATATCCTCCTGGGTTGGGACACACAGCTTTTGAGGGTAGCAGTTTCTATGTCCCCCTTTGCCTGGCAAAGAAATAGAGCTATTCTTTTCTACTTCAATCAAAATTCTGTCTCTGAAATTCGATTCAGCACCGGTGCCCAGAGGCCGAGCTTTCAGCATCACTCCTGGGAATTGAAGACTTTCTGTGTCCCTGTTTCTTGTTTGTAGGAAACAGGCTTCAGCTTCCATGACTTCCTCTGAGCTTCACAGGAAAGGTTCTAACAGTTGTTAATCAGGGAAGGGAAGGGATGCAGAAACAAGGGAGGGGCAGACAAGAAACAACACTGCAGGCTTGAGCAGGGTCCTGGTTCTACCTCAAGGGATATACATAACAATATTTTTTAGCAAATGGAAGATGTTAACCACTGATGAAGCATTCTTTATTCCAGAGAGAAGGTCACAGTTTGATAACCTCAGGAATCACAGGAGCTCATCAGAAGACCACCTGAGGCCAGATTAAAGGAATGCAGGCCCTGCACACACCCTGATCCCTATCAGCAACCCCTGTCCTTGAAAGACTGCTATAAGATACCTCACCAAATGCCGCCTAGGTTGGGACACACAGTTTTTGAGGGCATGACCATACCATGTCCCCCAGAGTTTTGGGCATCATACACATGAATTTGAATCTAATCAATGTTTCACAGGTTTTGAGAACTAATATACAAGGTATATCACTATCCAGGAATTTCCTTAATTTGATTAAGGGCATTTACAATAACCCTACAGTAAACATGATATTTAATAGTAAAAACTAAGCATGTCCACTTCCAGTCACCACTCATATTCAACACAATACTGTAAATTCAACCAGTGCAATAAAACAAGAAAAAGAAATAGTAAGAGGCAAACAGATTGGAAAGGATATAAGAAAAACTGTGACATAATGAGAAATATATATTCGGTTTCTACTTTCCCCTCCTCATTTCCTGGCATATAACTCCTAAACACTTTGGAATCCCTGAAGTAATAAGTGTCCTTTTGTATGCCAATAAGGTGACTAAGGACTGAGGACTCCTGGATAGCTTCAGGATGAGGTCTAGTTGCCAAAAATGCCAACCATGTGATTAGAAGGTTGGAAATTTCAGCCCCACCCTCCTGATTTCTGGGAAGGGAAGATGGGCTGGAAGCTGAGTCATCACTAACAGCCAATGTTTTAAAAAATCATGTCTACATAATTCAGGATTACAGGCAGATTCTTTATCATCTGAACCACGAGAGAAGCCCCCTACATAATGAAACCTCTACTAAAAATGCTAAATGACAGGGTTCAGAGAGCTTCTGTGTCGCTGAACACATGGAGGTGCTGGGATGATGTTGCACCTAGTTAGGGCACGGCAGCTCAATTCTCCTTTACCCAAACCTTGCCTTGTGTACCTTTCCCATCTGAATGTTCCTGAGTTGAATTCTTTAATAATAAACTAGCAATCTAGTAAGTAAACTATTTGAGTTCTGTGAACTGTTTCAGCAAATTATCAAACAGGAGGAGAGGGTTATGAGGACCCCAATTTATAGCAGGTTGGTTAGAAATATGGAAGGGCCATACTTATAACTGGCATTTGATGGGAGGGAGGGGGCATATACTAACTACAGATTGATAGTATCAGAACTGAAATGTAGAACACCTAAGCTAGTATCAGATAATTGGGAAGTATGGGACGCAACCCACACACCTGGTGCCACAAGTGTTGAGAATAGAGAAGAATGAAACAGGTGGATGAAAGTATGTTTTCCCTTTTATTGTCTCTATTCACAGAGGACACGATTGTCACTACTGAATACACACAAAACTTCTACAACAATTAAATGATTTAAGTAAGGTCACAGGATACAAGGTCAACATGTCAAAATCACTATTATTCTTATACATCAGCAATGAATATACTGCTACATCCATGGTGTCCATAAGAAAATATAAGAAAAACTCTCAACTGACAATCACTCTACAAATTAACTGGCCCATAGTCTTAAAAAATGTCCAAGTTATGAAATATAACCAAAGATTCAAATTAAATGAGGCTATAGAGATATGATAACTGCATACAATAAATAATCTTGGACTTTCTTTTGCTTGAAAGGATGTTATTTGGATAACTGGAAAAACTGAAATAAGATGTGCAAAAAATTATTGAGTAGTATTGCAGGAATGTTTATTTATTAATTTTGGTAATTGTCCTGTGGTTATGTAAGAGAATGCCTCATTTTGAGGACATATATGTTGAAATATTTAAAGGGCAAAAAGACATGTCTACAGCTTTTTTTGTGTGTATATATTATATATATATGTATATATATATAGAATCAAAAAGAGTAAATTGAACTGAACCACTCTATATTTGTACATAGAGAGACCTATCTATCTATCTACCTACCCACCTATTGAAGGACAAAGTATTTGTAGGAAATGTTAATTTTGGGGAATGTGGGTGGAGGATAATGGGGAATTCTTTGTACTACTTTTGAACTTTTCTGTAAATCTGAAATTACTTGTCTTAAAAGTTAAAAAAATAAATCTGGAAAGAAAAAGTAAAGTGAAGTACAAGAGGAGGCAGTGAATGACAAGGAAAAAGTCAAGGAGTGGTCAGATGAAGGAGGAAAATATAGAAAGCCTTGGGTTTCTAAACACAGAAAACAATTTCAAGAACATGTGAGTTGGGGGTGGGTAGGAGGGAGGTTCAAGAAGGAGGGGATATATGTATACTTATATATCTGATTTACACTGTTGTACAGCAGAAACCAACAAACATTTTAAAGCAATTATCATCCAATTAAAAATTAAAAAGAACACGTGACTGAGTGGTCCCAGGATTTGTCTTTAAGTATGAGTGTTCCTCCCTCATCCTCCTGTCAGGAGTTAGATGGTGAAGAGGGAATGCCGTGCAATTCCTGAAAATTAGGTCCCCCTCCCTCTTCTTCCCTTGGGGCTTCCCTGGTAGCTCAGCTGGTAAATCCACCTGCAATGCAGGAGACCCCCATTTGATTCCCGGCTCGGGAAGATCCCCTGGAGAATGGATAGGTGACCCGCTCCAGTGTTCTTGGGCTTCCCTGGTGACTCAGACCGCAAAGATTCTGCCTGAAATGTGGGAGACCTGGGTTCGATCCCTGGGTTGGGAAGATACCCTGGAGGAGGGCGTGGCAGCCCACTCCAGTATTCTTGCCTGAAGAATCCCCATGGACAGAGGAGCCTGGCGGGCTACAGTCGCAATCAGACACAAGTGAGCGACTAGGCACACGTGGGTGTTCCTCAGAATTCCTTTTTGGATCTTCTTCATTTCTTGCTCTATACACTATTTGGGGTAATCTTATTCACTCATATGACTTCAATTACCACCTATTTGCTGATTTCTAAATCTGTATCTGTCCAGGATTTTTTTCTTCCTTACCTCTAAACCATATGTGCTTCTATCTACTGGCTAGTCTCCATGTACACCTCCAGTGATCTCAAATTCAGCAAGTTAAACATTGAATTCATAATCTTCCTCCCCAATCAGGTCAGTTCTCAGGGAATTATATCTCCATCCTTTCAGACACCAAAGCCAAATGCCAGGATATCTGTCATGGATTTCTTTGCCCTCATCTCCCAAATCCAACTATGAAGTCCTGTGTCTAAAAAATCTATATATTTATGAATTTATTCACATCTCCTCCAATATTTTTACTTTTAAGAATAACTAGTCTGTCTGGAAGAGGGTGTTTGCTATGACCAGTGCATTCTCTTGGCAAACTCTTTTAGCCTTTGCCCTGCTTCATTTTGTTCTCCAAAGCCAAATTTGCCTGTTACTCCAGGTATCTCTTGACTTCCTACTTTGCATTCCAGTCCCCTATAATGAAAAAGACATCTTTTTTGGGTGTTAGTTCTAGAAGGTCTTGTAGGTCTTCGTAGAACTGTTAAAAGTTCAGCTTCTTCAGCATTACTGATTGGGGCATAGACTTGGATTACTGTGATATTGACTGGTTTGCCTTGGAAATGAACAGAGATCATGCTGTCATTTTTAGATTGCACCCAAGAACTGCATTTTGGACTCTTTTGTTGACTATGAGGGCTACTCCGTTTCTTCTAAGGGATTCTTGCCCACAATAGTAGATATGGTAGTAGTAGTAGATGTAATGGTCATCTGAATTAAATTCACCTATTTCAGTCCATCTGAATGGAATTCACACATTTCAGTCCACAGAAGAACTATGCAAAAAAAGATGTTCATGACCCAGATAACCACTATGATGTGATCACTCACCACAAAGCTAGTGGAGGTGATGGAATTCCAGCTGAACTATTTCAAATCCTAAAAGATGATGCTGTGAAAGTGCTGCACTCAACATGCCAGAAAGTTTGGAAGACTCAGCTGAGGCCACAGGACTGGACAATGTCAGTTTTCATTCCAATCCGAAAGAAGGGCAATGCCAAATAATGTTCAAACTACTGCACAATTGCATTCATCTCACACGCTGGCAAAGTAATGCTCAACATTCTCCAAGCTGGCCTTCAACAGCATGTGAACCATGAACTTCCAGATGTTCAAGCTGGATTTAGAAAAGGCAGAGGAACCAGAGATCAAATTGCCAACATCTGTTGGATCATGGAAAAAGCAAGAGAATTCCAGAAAAACATCTACTTCAGCTTTATTGATTATGCCAAAGCCTTTGACTGTGTAGATCACAACAAAATGTGGAAAATTCTTAAAGAGATGGGAATACAAGACCACTTTACCTGCCTCCTGAGAAATCTGTATGCAGGTCAAGAAGCAGTTAGAACTGGACAGGGAACAATAGACTGGTTCCAAAATGGGAAAGGAGTACGTCAAGGCTGCATATTGTCACCCTGTTTCTTTAACTTATATGCAGAGTACGCCATGTGAAATGCCAGGCTAGATGAAGCATAAGCTGGAATCAAGATTGCTGGGAGAAATATCAATAACCTCAGATATGCAGATGACACCACCCTTAAGGCAGAAAGGAAGATGAACTAAAAAGCCTCTTGATGAAAGTGAAAGAGGAGAGTGAAAAAGCTGGCTTAATACTCACATTCAAGAAACTAAGATCATGGCATCCAGTCCCATCACTCCATAGAAAATAGATGGAGAAACAATGGAAACAGTGACAGACTTAATTTTCTTGGGCTCCCAAATCACTGCAGATGGTGACTGCAACCATGAAATTAAAAGACACTTGCTCCTTGGAAGAAAAGCTATGACCAACCTGGAAAGCATATTAAAAAGGAGAGACATTAC
The DNA here is from genome assembly GCF_042477335.2 of Ovis canadensis. Classification (NCBI taxonomy): domain Eukaryota; kingdom Metazoa; phylum Chordata; class Mammalia; order Artiodactyla; family Bovidae; genus Ovis; species Ovis canadensis. The sequence goes on from NC_091266.1 coordinate 39,332,718, forward strand.
TTTGCCAACAAAGGTCCGTCTCGTCAAAGCTATGGTTTCTCCAGTAGTCATGTATGGATGTGAGAGTTGGACTATAAAGAAAGCTGAGCACTGAAGAATTGATGCCTTTGAACTGTGACGTTGGAGAAGATTCTTGAGAGTCCCTTGGACTGCAAGGAGATCAAACTAGTCCATCCTAAAGGAAATCAATGCTAAATAGTCATTGGAAGGACTGATGCTGAAGCTGAAACTCCAATACTTTGGCCATCTGATGAGATGAACTGACTCACTGGAAAAGACCCTGATGCTGGGAAAAATTGAAGGCAGAAGGAGAAGGGGATGACAGAGGATGAGATGGTATCCTCTGGGTGGCATCATTGGATGCCATCATTGACTCTATGGACATGAGTTTGAGTAAGCTCCAGGAATTGGTGATAGACAGGGAAGCCTGGAGTGCTGCAGTCCATGAGGTCGCAGAGTCGCATACAGCTGAGTGAATGAACTGAACTGAACTATCTGGTGTTTTCAAACTGCAGATCATTTAAAAATTAAATTAAAATAAATTTAATCAGTCATACTGAGCATTTTATTTAAAGAACAGACTATCAAATATTATATATTTCAATGTGATAATTATACATATTATTGTTAAAACTTGTCTCACTTATAAATATCCACATACCTACGTGGGTTATGGGTTCTGGTGTTAAACATATTTCTTACTGTGAATCATGGCCAAAAAAATTGAAAGCTCCTGGTCTAGATCAGTTTGTTCAACAGAAATACAAGGTGAGCCACATATGTAAATAAAAATTTCCAGAAAACTTTCCACAAAAAAGTAAAAAGAAATAGGAAATTAATTTTAATATTTAACTCATATAAAAATACTTTTCAACATGTTACCAATAAAAATATTATTGAGCCATTTTATTCTTTTTGTCTTTAAAATCCAGCACATATCTCACACTTAGAGAACACCTTAGCTCAGACTAGGTACATTCAGTGGCAGTAGTCAATAACCACACTACAAGTTGCTCCTGGAGTAGTGCAGGTCAGTTTTGCAATTACCTACCTTAGGAGGCAAACTCTAAATTCACTCTTAGCTTTGTGAATTTAAACTTAGGAACTGAACAAGATTGTAAACTCACACCAGTGGCTACCTCTCCCATCACACTCAACCCTAGAGATGGCACTGAAATTGATAGATCAGTAAAAACTGTGAAACCTCTGAGGATATGTGTGTGTGCACGTGTGCATGTATGTTGATAAACAGGGAGTGATGGGGCCAACACATCACAGGTTTTCTTGTTTTGGGTGCATCCTTCACCTTTTACCAATGCTAGGCTTTAGCCTCTCCTTCTGGGTAGACAAGGTAGCTGATACCTTCCGGGAAATACAAATTCATAGAGAAAAGTGATGAGATGCAGAGGAAGGTGCAACTGCTAGTAAAGCAAGAAACTGAACAACTTAAACGCTCATCTCCTCCCCCCTCTCTGCCCTTGCCCCTACCCATGTTTCATAATCTTACATTATGTCAAATTCCACTAGTTTTATATTTCAGTCTTGAGATCACCATGTATGTCATGATTAGACTTTCTTAGGAAACATTTGCAGAACACCGCTTAAGGTTCAGTAAAAATAACCAATAGTTATTTATTATGTGTTTAGTTCAGTTCAGTTGCCCAGTGGTGTCCGACTCTTTGCGACCACACGGACTCTATCTTATTTAATCCTCACATAACTCGATCTTCCCCATGTCCCAAGTTCACTTTTCTTGTCTGCACCTATCTCATACCGTTGTGAGAGTCAAAGGAGACCAAATATGCAGCGCAGATTCTTTACCGTCTGAGCCACAACGTAAGTCCTCAAACATGCAGCAGTGCTTTTAAACCTATGAAGCATGTTGCAAAATGGCACATACTGTTTTAAAATATACAACTAAAATGCGGCCTGCTTGTAATAATGGTTAACACAGCACGAATACAGCATATACACATTTCACAATCACAAAATTCAGGTTCTTAAAAACTTTTTATTGAAATATAACATATATGCGTAAAGTTCACAAAACGTGAGCTTGCAGCCCAATTAATTTTTATAAGGCATAAATGGGAAAAAGAAAAGTAACCGCCATCCAGAAAAAAATATAAACATTACCAGTAACTCAGAAGCCTCCGTCTGGTAAATGATATATGCTTTTAAGATAAAGACCTGGTTTTGAATCTTGACGCTTTCCTCCTGTGTGACTTTGGCATTTTAAAAATGTCTTTAGGTCTTGATTCAGTCATCTGTATCGTGAGAATAATGGTACTTTATATGACTGCTGAATAAAAGGTCACATAATGTAAAACGTCCATCGCAGTGCCTGAAAAATAGCTGGTCTGTAATAAATGTAACTATTATCCGGCAAATGCAAGAGGCTGCCCCGACGTCCCACTTCCTGCCTTTTTGCCACTCACTTTTGAAAGTTGCTCTTGCTGCGATTCCTTTTTCTCCTTCTTTATCGCCCCTCCTACTGCCGTAAATTGCCCTCCAGAGATGTCGTAAAACGCTCCTCCCCGCCCTCCATGTGGCGAAAACGCAATCACGCTTGACGGCGCGAGGTGGCTCAGCCGCAAGATGGCGGCGCTGGCAGAGGAGCAGACGGAGGTGGCGGTGAAGTTAGAGCCTGAGGGACCGCCGACGCTGCTACCTCCGCAGGCGGGGGACGGCGCTGGCGAGGGTGGCGGCGGCACAACCAACAGCGGCCCCAACGGCGGCGGCGGGAACGTTGCGGCGGCGTCGTCGGCCGGCGGGGATGGTGGGACCCCCAAACCCTCGGTGGCTGTCTCCGCCGTTGCACCGGCGGGGGCGGCCCCGGTGCCCGCCGCTGCTCCGGAGGCCAGCGCTCCCCACGACCGACAGACTCTGCTCGCCGTGCTGCAGTTTCTACGGCAGAGCAACCTCCGCGAGGCCGAAGAAGCGCTGCGCCGTGAGGCCCGGCTGCTGGAGGAGGCAGTGGCGGGCTCCGGAGCCCCGGGAGAGGCAGACAGCGCCGGCGCTGAGACAGCCAGCGCGCTTCTTAGCCGGGTCACCGCCTCGGCGCCCGGCCCTTCGGCCCCGGATCCTCCAGTCAGCGGCGCTTCGGGGTCCGCCGCCGTCTCGGGCTTAGCGACAGGTTCTGTGGCTCCGGGTAAAGGTGAGCCGCTGGGTCCGGGGTAGGCAGGACCGGCACGGCGGGGAGTGAGCCGGGAAGGCAGAGGCTGGCAGGCCTGCACCTCTGCGGGCTTGTTTTGAATTTCCTGGGCCCGCCTCTAGGGCCACATGCCCGCCCCTTTCCCTAGTGCGCCGGCTGCGCAGTCAAACCCTCTTCCGAGCTGTCAGTTCCAGCGAGAGGCTGTGGAGAGCTATTGAGCCGAAGGATGTATGGGGACGGTGGGCGCGGAGAGGCGGGAACTTTCAGGCTTTTGGTTCTTATTTGGGCTCTTGAGCTTTGGGCAGGGATGCAGCAACATTATTTGTACTAGCGTACTTTTACTATAAATATTTTGTGTTGTTTATCTTAATTTTCACAGTTCCACTGTGAGGTAGACAGTACTTCTATTTTAGAGATGAGAAACCAGACCGAGAAAGGCCAAGGTATTTGCTTTGGACCGCACAGCCAGAGAGTGGTGGTACATAGTGAAGCCAGTCTTTCTCAAAATATAGGCTAAATACCATTGGTATCAAATCTTTTAGAGAAATGCAGATTCCTGGGCATCACTTCAGACGTAGTGAATCAGATCCTGTGAAGGTGGAGTTTGGGAATCTGCATTTTCAAATAAATGCTTCAGGGACTTCCCTGGTGGTCCAGTGGTTAGGGAACGCATGTAAGAATTAAAGATTTTAAAATTTAAAAAATAAAAAACTAAAAAAAAAAAAAGAATCTGCCTTCCAACGCAGGGCATGTGGGAACGTGGTAGGGAACTAAGATCTCTCAAGCGTGGGGCAACTAGGCCCGCGCTCTGCAACTACTGAGCCCGCATGCGGCAAGGAAAAATCCTCGGAGCCGCTAGTAAGATCCAACGCAGCCAAAAATAAATAAATATTCTAAGGATTAAAAAAAAAATGCTTCCAAGAGATGTTGATCTATGGCAAGGTTTGAGACCCATTCATTTAGGAACAGGTATTGGACTTCAGTTTCTGTCTCTGTTGCTTTTACTTGTGTGATGCTGATTGTTACTCTTCCTAAGCTTGAGAGTTTTTTTCCTTCTATTAAACGGGTTATTGTGAGATTCATATATATGTAAAATGTCTGGCACTGACAAGTTTATGCCAAGTACCTATCCCTGACACCTGAGGCTCCCGCTCCCCTTTTTCTTCAGCAACTGTTGTCAAAAAGTCCATGCAGTAAAAGTCATATACAACATAAAGTTTCAAAGGTGATCCTGAGCCAGTAAAAAATGTTTATTGAATTAAATTACCCATTGTAGAGCCTCTTGCCAAATTAACCTGTGTTTATGAGACCTAATCTTGGCAGCATTTCCAGGAGTGAGGTATGAATAAGCGCTGTAACCCATAAGTAGAACTGTGTGCAAATGTGATTGAGAGGAATCTTTTTTGAATCTGAATTTGGGAATGAACTATAAGATGGATGAATTATGTGGTTGATTATTTTGCTATAATCTCTCATCTCTTTAGAAACTTGACCTTCAGATTGTAACTGAGAAACCAATAGAAAGGAAAAGAGGCCATCATAGTAACCAAAAAAACTGAAAATTTGTGCAGTAAAGAGCATAACAGTACTGTAATCACAACTTAAAAAAAATTTCCCACAAACCCTCATTTGATTGACAGATGTATCGTTTGGTATTGAAATATTACAAATAAATACTCATGCTTTTTGCCTTGAAATGGTGGTTATGGAAATTGTTTTAAGCATATAAAATAGATTTATCTTTTGGAAATATAAAAGGCAAGTTCTTCCCACCATTAACATGGTTGTATTTTATAGGGAGTGATAGATGGACATACGTGAAGGTAACACAGGATAAGATATGTTGCTGAAAAGTTATAAAATACTCAGGTAGCTCAGAGGGCTGGGAATGTTACTCCAGGGCATGGCTTTGTGGTGGTGAGTGCCATTTGCACTGAGCCTTGAGAGAAGAGTAATACCGTTGTTTGATTTGCACATACCATGTTTTATAAAATTTGTTTTTTTAAAATAGTGAAGCTCTAGGAAAAATGCTGAATCTTTTTGCTGTTGATCTGAAAATTTTTATTTTAAGATGTGGACAAACCAAAGACGTGTTGGATGGGTAACTGAAACAAACTGAATCCCATTAAAAGATTTTGTGATTGTGTCGGGGAAGAGTGTTTGAGAGGAGAGGGACAAACATCTGTGAAACAGTTCTCCTCTGGACCTTAACAAAACAGCCTTAGTCTTTTGGTGCTTGTCAGGTCATTTTCTTGAAGTTATTTTTCATTTTTTAAACAGTTGGAAGTGTAGCTGTGGAAGACCAGCCAGATGTCAGTGCCGTGCTCTCAGCCTACAGCCAACAGGGAGACCCCACGATGTATGAAGAATACTATAGCGGACTGAAACACTTCATTGAATGTTCCTTGGACTGCCATCGGGCAGAACTATCCCAACTCTTTTATCCCCTATTTGTACACATGTATTTGGAACTAGTCTACAATCAACATGAGAATGAAGCAAAATCATTCTTTGAGAAGTATGTGAATTTATAAAAAATATGTATATATAGCTATATATATACACACACACACAAAATGTTTATATACATCTGTAACTACACAAATGTCAGATTGCAACTCGAAAAATACTTTATGAAGGAGAGGTACCTGGTGCCTCTGCTAAACTTAAAATGAAGGGTTTGATCTTGTTGAAGTCAGGAAAGGCTCCTAGAGGTGATGTTTGAGATAGGATCTGAAGACTGGAGAGGAGTTAACCAGAGGAAGAGAAAAGGGAAAAACTTGTGTGACAGCCCTGTGGCAGGAAGGATCATGGTAGGCCCCGAGGTGAAAGAAGGCTAGTGTGGCTGGAGCAGAGTATGGGGGGTGGGGTTTGGTACTACATGAAGCTTGATGGTTGGTTAGTGGCTGGGACAGGCAGGTTCTTAGGCCATGTTGAGGGTCTTTGTTTACCCTAAGATCAGTAGTTAGTCATATTGGGTGGGATTAGATTTGGCTGAGATTCACTGAAAAATCAAACAATAGCTGCCTAAATAAAAATTTTATTTTTGCTTCTAAGAGCAGTAGAGAATTCACCTGCAATGCAGGAGACACAGGTTTAATCCCTGGGTCGGATCTCCTGGAGGAGGAAATGGCAACCCACTCCAGTATTCTTGCCTGGAAAATCATATGGACAGAGGTCCTGGTGTGCTACAGTCCATGGGGGTGCAAAGAGTTGGACACGACTAAGCATACACGCACTGCTGCTGCTACTAAGAGCAGTATGAAGCTGTGTTAGGATTAGATTACATGAGAGTGACTAGAACCCCAAACAGTATAGGCTTGAGTATAATAAAATTCTGTTTCTCTCTCTCATGATGGAAGGCATTCTAGGACTGGTATGGAGTCCTTTGTGTCTCTTGATCATGTAGTGCTAACATCCTTGTCATGCAGTTTCCACTGTGGTACATGGTGACTCTCCAGCTCTGAGAAATCAGATAAGTGTTCGAGTGAGCAGGGAGGGTGCACATCCTTCCTGGAAGTTACAAGTATTTCTCCCTTTTTTATGTCATTAGTCATTGGCCAAGGAAGGTAGGAAATATGGTCTTTACCTAGATGTCTGTGTGCTCAGCTAGTATTCCGGTGTTTTATTGTGGAGGAAGAAAGAAAGAAATGAATATCTGGGGACAGACATCTTTGCTGTTTGCTACAGAAGTTGTTGAAGAACCATGCTTTATTAGATTTTATGTTTTGAAAGGACCTTTATGTTGGGGCAAACAATGATTGGGGGGATGAAGTGATCATAGACCGATTATTTTGGAAGTTATTGTAGTGATTCTCAACTGAGTGTAATATTATTCCTCCTTCCTGGCTATTTGGAACTGGAGGTATTTTTGGTGGTTGTATCAACTTGACTGGAGGATCAGGTGTCTTAGGGAAACCAAAAGTTCCAATATGTGCAGGTAGTCACACTTGGCAAAGAATTGTTCTGCCCCAAATACTAGTAGCACCCATGTTGAGAAACACTGGACTGGGGGTGATAGTGTTGGTGAAGGGCAGTAGACATATTTATGAAACACTTGGTGAAGGATTAGATACAAATGTAAGGGAGATAAAAGTGTAATTGGTAATCCCTGGGTATCTGGCTCCGTTAGCTGGATAGGGATGCTCTTCACTTAGAAAACCCTGGAAGAGGGCAGGGTTTGTCAGATTGTAGAATAATCTTGAGTTCAGATTTGTTTATGCCTTTGACTCATTTAAGAGATGTCAGGTTGATAGATGGAGGCTATATAAGTGTCTGGGCTTAGAGAAGAGGCAGGGGCTAGAGCCATAAATTGGAGTCGTGTGCAATATTGATGGATAGGGATGAGATTATTTGAAAGTGTTAGTCGCTCAGTCATGTCCGACTCTTTGCAACCCCATGGACTGTAGCCTGCCAGACTCCTCTGTCTATGGGATTTCCGAGGCAAGAATACTGGAGTGGGTTGCCATTTCCTTTTCCAGGGGATCTTTCTGACCCAGGGATCGAACCTGGCTCTCCCACATTGCAGATTCTTTACTGTCTGTGCCACCACGGAAACCAAGATTGTCTAGGAAGGAGTATGAAATAGAAATAAGTCAGTGGGAGGGCTAGACCTGCACCTCAGGGAACTCCAACGTTTGGAGGAGAAGATTAATAAAAAGAGTAGAAGAGACTACCATGTAGAAGAGAGATGAAAGGAGAGGCCAGAGAAGCAGAAAGAAAACCAGGAGAGTGCTGAGTTATGGAAGCCAGAGAAGAGGAGTGTTTAAGATGGAGGTGTGCCTAACAGTTTGAATGAGAGTTCTTCATTTCAAGCTGTAGACCCAGAAGCTAGGGCATAGGTAGTGGTAACACAGGTAGTGGTGATAGAGGAATGATAGAACCCAGGATTCCTGGCTTCTGTGCCGTTATGTTCATTCATTATTCTACAATGCCTAATAGAAGGTATGTAAAGCAAATGTTTGATAGCTCAGTGTTTTGTTTTTTTTTTTAACTTTTTATTTTGTATTGGGGTATAGTCGATTAGCAAACAAAGTTGTGATAGTTTCAGGTGAACAGTGAAGGGACTCAGTCATCTGTATACATGTACCCAAACTCCCCTCCCATCCAGGCTGTCACATGACATTGTGTAGCTCTGTGTTTTTGAAAGAAAAGGCTGATGGTGACAGAATTTCTAAGCTAATTTTTCCTACAGTCCTGTCATCAGAAGGGCTTCCCAGGTGGTGCTAGTGGTAAAGAACCCATCTTGCAAGTGCAGGAGATATGAGATGCTCGTTTGATCTCTGGGTAGGGAAGATACCCTGGAGGAAGGCATGGCAACCCACTCCAGTATTCTTGCCTGGAGAGTCCCATGAACAGAGGAGCCTGGCGGGTGGCGGTCCATAGCATGCAGAGAGTTGGACATGACTGAAGTGACTTGGCAGGCATGCATGAACTGTCCTCAAAAAGCCTCTTCCTCTTCCAGTCTGATGGTGTAGCCATCTCCTCACCTAGGAAGCTGGGATATCATAGGGACTGACTCTGTGTGTCCTTGTCATGAACAGTCTCAGCCCGTGCCAGGACCCCATGCTCAGATGAGGTTATCGGCAGAGACTAATACAAAAATTAAGAGGCTGAGATTTCTAATTTCATTCACATCTTAGAAACTCTTGATTCATATCTTGATGAGTCATGCTAGGCTAACACAGGTAACAGATTAGGGATCTATTGGCTATGTGTCAGAGCTAAAGTCCTAATATCTTTAATCATTTGTTTTCTAAATGTTTTTGCATTGTTTGCTGCTCTTTGTGAATGTTATTGTATGATTTTTACATTTTATATTATTAGAATAATTAAGATTTGTAGAAACAAAAGTACATTTAAATTTAGCAATTGGCACCAAAGCTGAAAGCTTTCTATAATTGCCTTTGGTAATGGTGAGTAAATGGGAGTGTTTTCTCTTTCATATCAACATATTCTTGTTCTTTAGTCGTGTTATTAAAGTACTGATGTTTAATATTTATATCTGATATTAAGCATATAAGAAATCACTAAAAATGATGCGTTTTGTGAGAATGTCATGCATTGATTATTGTTGAGAGGCTGAGTGATAGGTATGTTGAGTTTATTATATTAGTTTCTAATTTAGTATGTGTTTGAAATTTCCTATAATAAAAAGTTTTAAAAAATGGGTTTTGAGAGAACATAAGATTCTAACATTTTCAAATCTCTGCCAATGGTGGCATTCAAATGTGACTGTCCACCAGTGGTGGATATCTTATCTTTCATTTATCTATGGTGTTTATTTCAAATTCCCTCAAAATGTTTATGATGCATTTCACTAGAGAATTAACTTGGTCGTTTTTAGGATGAATTCAGAGCTGAATTGTAATCATTTTGAATTGTGTTACTTCTGATTCTACCACTTAGTCCAGGATTATTCAAACTACTACGTTGAAAGTATTCTGGGATGTTTATAAATATATGGGGGAGAGGCAGATCCCTTAATGATTACATTGAAAAATGCCTTTTTAAAATCACTGAAACAGGTTCCATGGAGATCAGGAATGTTATTACCAGGATGACCTACGAGTATTATCTAGTCTTACCAAAAAGGAACACATGAAAGGGAATGAGACCATGTTGGATTTTCGAACAAGTAAATTTGTTCTGCGTATTTCCCGAGACTCGTACCAACTCTTGAAGAGGCATCTTCAGGAGAAACAGAACAATCAGATATGGAACATAGTTCAGGAGCACCTCTACATTGACATCTTTGATGGGATGCCGCGTAGTAAGCAACAGATAGATGCGATGGTGGGAAGTTTGGCAGGAGAGGCTAAACGAGAGGCAAACAAATCAAAGGTATGGGAATAAGAACTATGTAATGCAGATTATGAAAACTTGTTGCATTTCCATCTACATAATTTACACGTTTTTCTTACAGCTAGTTTGGGGATAATTTTACACTGTATACTAAGTTTCATGTTCTAAGGATGATGTGTATATTAGTGAGGATTTGAGAATGGTTGCATTTAACAGAACCCTGATTACACTGGATGAAACACGTAAGGTTTTTTTCTTCACATAAAATGAATTAAAGAGGAAGGCCCTCCCGGGCTGGTGTGAGAACTCCACCAGGAGAACTGTCATCAAGGGCCCTGGCTCCTTATACTTCCTGCTGAGCCACCTTCAGAATGTGGCTTTCTTCATTGTGTTCATAGGTGGCTATTGTAGCTCCAACTTTGCAGCTGTATTCCAGGAAGGCAGAAGGGGGAGGATATACCTGCTGAATCTCCCTGGTTATGAGGAAAACAGTATTTCTAAAACACCACCCAGTATGTTTGTGTATGCGTTTATTGGCAAGAATGATACGATATGGCCATTCTCAGCTGCAAGGGAGCCTGGGAACAGAAATGATTTTAACTGAGCATGCTGCTGCTCCAACAAAATCAGGGTTCTGTCAGTAAGGGAGAAGGAGAGACTGTCTACTGGGTAGACAAGTACAGAATCGGTTTCAGGATATAAATGACCCTATTATAATTGTGATTCCTATCAAGATACTAAAAAGATGTATCAAGAAACAAAAAAGTGATTTTAAAAAATTGACTCTCTTGACTTGTAGGTATTTTTTGGCTTATTAAAAGAGCCAGAAATTGAGGTGCCTTTGGATGATGAGGATGAAGAAGGAGAAAATGAAGAAGGAAAACCTAAAAAAAAGAAGCCTAAAAAAGATAGTATTGGATCCAAAAGTAAAAAACAAGATCCTAATGCTCCACCTCAAAACAGGTGAGGGAAAAACCTCAGGAACATGTGTGTAAGTGTAAGACGATGTTATAGATGGTTCCAGTTTTTTAATATTCAGAGTAATTTCCAGTTTGTTTTTCTTTCACAGAATCCCTCTTCCTGAGTTGAAAGATTCAGATAAATTGGATAAGATAATGAATATGAAAGAAACCACAAAACGAGTACGCCTGGGGCCAGACTGTTTACCTTCTATTTGTTTCTATACATTCCTCAATGCTTACCAGGTTGGTAAAATAATTGGGTAGTTTCTGGGAGAAAATTGGGAGAGTCATGGAAAATGGTGATTAACCATTAAAAGTAGCTTAGATGTCTTAACTAAAATGAAGTTTTCTTATTTGAAGTCTTGATATAGATACGGCTTCAAGATAGCAGTTAGAAAAGAATTGGACATTGCTCAGAATAGATAGAAGAAAGTGTTTAAAAGACCTTTAGCAACCTTTTGGTACCAGAATTTTGTTTGTATGTATCCTTTGTTTCACTGATCAGAATTCTGCTAACCTTTGAAAAAGGAGGAAGCTATGTGGTTCAGCTCTCTGAACTTAAGTACTTACTTAAATTTTTAATAAGAATTCTTTATATCCTTATAGACTTTTTATAATAGACTGCTGAGGATATATTTAGTGAAGTACAAAAATAATTACATATACTTTGTACTATAATTATGGCTGATTTGCATTGTACGGCAGAAACCAACACAACGTTGTAATTTTCTTCCAATTAAAAAATAAAATAAAAAAAAAACTGTTTATATATGCATTCCAAATTTGGAGAGCAAAAAGTAAATTATGACATGTTCTCAATATAAGTGTATTTGAACAGTGAATTTCAAAAGAGAATGAAATCTCAAATGATCTATTATGTGAAGAAAAATAGCTGTCATTATGTGTTCTCTCAGATGTGATTATGATTTTTTTCCCCTAAAACAGTATTGTTTAGTATGTATTTTTTAATTGGTAGGGTCTCACTGCAGTGGATGTCACTGATGATTCTAGTTTGATCGCTGGAGGTTTTGCAGATTCAACTGTCAGAGTGTGGTCTGTGACACCCAAAAAGCTTCGTAGTGTCAAACAAGCAGCAGGTAACTGAGATGACCTGTTAGGATACAAATTCATCATTAGGTTACACCAATCTTTATTCTATGGAATATACCAGAACATTGTGATCTTAGCAGAATTTCACTTGATTTTACTTCAAGTCAAATTGTTAACAACATTCCCAACAGTGAAAAGTGTATTGGAGTGGCAATCAGGAGACTGGGGTGCTAGACTGATTTAATTTCTCTGGTCTTCAGTTTTCTCATCTGTAGAATGAGGGCATTAGGCTAGAAAACTCCCTGAAGTTAAAAATCTAACATTTTATGATTGTTTGTTTGTAAATTAAAAAAAAAAAAGAGTCTTAAATACTGGGAGAGTACTTTTCTGTTTTAGCCATAAAAATGGCTAAAATGAACTAAGATCAGGGTTACATTTTAAAGTTTCTTGCTAGTTGTATTGTTTAAACAAGATAACACATGCTCAATAATTTATTTTAATATTTCTGTAGTTTTATTTTATAAAACATTGTGATCTAGTGGATAAATTGAGTTTCAGCCCTAGTTCCAAGGCTAAGTAGCTGTGTGCACTTTGGCATGTTATTAAGTGTTCTGAACCTCACTTTCTTCTCTTGTACCCTGAAATGATAGCACCTAATTTAAAGGCATTAGCATAGTGATTGGTAAGTAGGAGGAACAGTTCAAATGTTAGTTCTTCTCCTAAACTCTGATATATTAAATAATTGCCTTAAATTGTTTTAATAAATGTATTTTTTTAAAGTAATATTTCTGGATCATTTTAGATCTTAGCCTGATAGATAAAGAATCTGATGATGTCTTAGAAAGAATCATGGATGAGAAAACAGCAAGTGAACTGAAGATCTTGTATGGTCACAGTGGTCCCGTCTATGGAGCCAGCTTCAGTCCAGATAGGTAAAATACAAACTATAAGAATTAAATATTGCTAGATTAATTGAGATTAAATGAAAGTTATATGAAATATATATGTGTTATGTGAAAGTTAACTACTAGAAACATTATGCAAATGTTGGGGAAAATAAGAAAAATCCCATGGTTGCCTATCATTCATTATCTTTTAGAATCTTGCCCTCTGCTAATTCATCTTGGGGTACTGGTGTATAGTAGCTAAATTTACAAAATCAGGATCCATAACTTCAGGGTTTGCTGGTTATAAAAATTAGCTTTAGTTTTGTGTAACTCCTATAGGGGTTGAGGATTGCTTCTTTGGGTTCCTGCTATGTGTTTGGTGGCTACTGCTGTCTTCTGCAGAGAAGGCAACGGCACCGCACTCCAGTACTCTTGCCTGGAAAATCCCATGGACCGAGGAGCCTGGTAGGCTGCAGTCCATGGAGTCGCTAAGAGTTGGACACGACTGAGCGACTTCACTTTCACTTTTCACTTTCATGCATTGAAGGAAATGGCAACCCACTCCAGTGTTCTTGCCTGGAGAATCCCAGGGACGGGGGAGCCTGGTGGACTGCCGTCTGTGGGGTCGCAGAGTCGGACATGACTGAAACAATTCAGCAGCAGCAGCAGCAGTCTTCTGTCATCTCCAAATTCACAACAGATTCCTGCTATTAAAGGCATATTACCTATCAACTGAAGATTTATCTTTGTATAATCAAAAGAACTAATACTGATAAGGGAATTAGAAACCCATGAAAATGTTTATTTTTCATGATCTCTTAATATTCTATAGCAATATGGGGAGGGTATTTGTTTTGTAATACCATCTATGTCTTATTGCTTTCAGTCCAAAATCGTTCATAAAGATTTTCATCTTTACGAAACTTAGAGTAGAAGCCTTTTTCAGGTGACCTGATTTGACCATACTTTTTGTCATTACCCCTTGTTTTGTTTTGTTTTTTTCCAAAGAACTGTGATTTTCTTAATAGATACTGTTTTTTAAAAAACCTAAGCTTATTCAGTAGGTGCTCAGTGGATGTAGTGTCATGGCCAACATTAGTACTTTCAACTCTTGTTATCTACTGTGAATTTCAGGCATAAATTAAAACTGAGATGTAGTAGTCAGTTACCTATATTTAACATATACAAACATACAGAGAAACTGGACAGGTAACTAAGTTATTCTAGGAATCAAATACGTTACCTTCTCTTTTCTCAGGAACTACCTGCTCTCCTCTTCAGAGGATGGAACTGTTAGATTGTGGAGTCTTCAAACATTTACTTGCTTGGTGGGATATAAAGGACACAACTATCCAGTGTGGGACACACAGTTTTCTCCATATGGATATTATTTTGTATCAGGGGGCCATGACAGAGTAGCTCGGTAAGAACATTATGAGCTTAGGACTGGGCCTGTTCAACGAACAGAATGGTTTCTTGTTGGGAATTACAAACCCCAGCCAACTTATTTTCACTTCTGTTATTATCAGCTTTTTGAGAATGTCAGCATTGGTATGTCATCTGAAAACTAATTTGGGACAGAAATATTTCTGTCTGCAATCATGTCTACACCAAGAGTCCATGCCCTCCCCTTCCCCAAGTGGATACTAAACCTTGTCTTTTGCGGCCACTGTGAGCCCTTTCCCTGTCATATCTTTAAAAGTTCAGGATGAGGTAGCTTGGGTTTGAAATTATTTGTGGTCGCTCCCCTCCCCCCCCACCACTGGGGGCTTCCCTTGTGGCTCAATTAGTAAAGAATCTGCCTGCAATGCCAGAGACCCGGGTTTGATCCCTGGGTTGGGAGGATCCCTTGGAGAAGGAAGTAGCAACCCACTCTAGTTATTCTTGCTTGGGAAATCCCGTGCAGAATAGCCTGGTGGCTTCAGTGTATGGGGCTGCAGAGTCGGACACAACTTGGTGAGTAAACCACCATGTGGTAGCCAAAACGAGGGAAAAATACTCTAGCAGTTAGACTAGGAGTTAGAGTGTACATTCAGAGAATTAAAGGATTATAGAATTAAAAACCTTTTGGACCATGTTAACTGTTTTAAGAATGTTTAGGGAATTCCCTGGTAGTCCAGTGGTTAGGACTTGGTGCTTTCACTGCTGAGGGCACTAGTTAAATCCCTGGTTGGGGAACTAAGATCCTGCAAGCTACATGGCATAGCTTTAAAAAAACACAAAAGATTAGTCTCTAAGTCATTCTGTCCTCCTTTCCCTCAGGTAAACTAGTGAGGGGGACCCACTTACGCTAATATTTCACATGGTTGTTTCTGTATTTTGGATAGAACTTGGCATTTCAGAGTTAACTACTAATTACCTTGTGTGTTCAATAATTTTTTAAAAAGGCTCTGGGCTACAGATCACTATCAGCCTTTACGGATATTTGCTGGCCATCTTGCTGATGTGAATTGTACCAGATTCCATCCAAATTCTAATTATGTTGCTACGGGCTCTGCAGACAGAACTGTGCGGCTCTGGGATGTCCTGAATGGGAACTGCGTAAGGATATTCACTGGACACAAGGTATTTTAACTTTCATTATTCCAGCACACAAGGTTAAGATTAAAAATAGTTTAAAAATTAACTAGTGACATACATTTTAAAGATACTGTCAACACCACTCAAGTTTATGTTAATATAGTTCTTTTGTCTCATTTTCCTAGGTGTTTTTAACCTTACTTTTGATTCTTGTCATGACTTTATTTTAGGGACCAATTCATTCCTTGACATTTTCTCCCAATGGGAGATTCCTGGCTACAGGAGCAACAGATGGCAGAGTACTCCTTTGGGATATTGGACATGGTTTGATGGTTGGAGAGTTAAAAGGACACACTGATACAGTCTGTTCACTTAGATTTAGTAGAGATGGTGAAATTTTGGCATCAGGTAAATGACTAGAGCTGGCTTTGTGGTGAAGAGTCAATTGTATATTTAACGGAAGCACTGAATGTTGAAAATTGCAAAATTAAGTCCTGTTTTGGATTTTGCTTCTCCTTAGCATGATTCAGGATTGTTACCTCCATGTATATTGACTTCTCAGGTTAAGCTACTGCTTGAAATTCTTTAGAGGGAATAGAGTTGTTCAGATTTCTTTTACCAGAAATGTAAATACATAAAGCATACTTGACATTTCAGAAATTTAAATATGGCAGATTCTACTAAATGGTTTCCTTTTGATTTCCGCTTAGGTTCAATGGATAATACAGTACGGTTATGGGATGCTGTCAAAGCATTTGAAGATGTAGAGACTGATGACTTTACTACAGCCACGGGGCATATAAATTTACCCGAGAATTCACAAGAGTTATTGTTGGGAACATATATGACCAAATCAACACCAGTTGTACACCTCCATTTTACTCGAAGAAACTTGGTTCTAGCTGCAGGAGCTTACAGTCCTCAATAAACCGTCGGTATTAAAAGACCTTTGGAAACTACTGTTTGAAAAAGGGAGACTAAAAGCAAATACCTCAGTGATTACTATTTAAGCTACAAAGAATGTTTTGTCTATATGGATCTGGAAGTATGCTGCTTAGAAAATCTGTACAGGACAGTTCCACGTTTCTATAGCAACCACATTTAACTAATTTCCGTTAGTTGAATAAGAGGTATTATGTTTGTGGAGGGGACATTCATGGTGCTTTGGATTGTGTGGAAACTATGCATTTTCTGTTCAAATGCTATTTTAATTTATTATGTTAAAAAAATCAATTGATTTCAATAATTCATCCTGCTTCAAGATTCAAATTGAGTAATATAATACCATGTTGAATTTTAGCTGAAGAATTCCATGAGCATGTATGTTTCTGCTGTAAAAATGTAGTTACTGTATGGCACTCAAGTACTATGTTATACGATCCACTAACATTTTTGCTTGGCTCATGATTAGTGGAATGTACGTTAACTGGCTAAGATGAACTACAGTTCCTTTCTGAGAAATAGATGAAGTACAACCATCCACTGACATCTGAATTTATACCTGTTGGATTGAGTGCACCCAAACACTCTATAAACCAGGTGAAATTAACTTCCATGTTCTACTTCAGCTAAAATGGCTACATACAACCTAGTACACTTGAAGTCAGACATTTCAGTTGCTTACCTCCAGTACTGAGCCTTGCTTTGGAAAACTAAAAGATTTAGACCAAGTTACTGCCAGTTTTTTGCCTTTGTTGCATTTTGTACAGTTTTTATATTTTTGATATCTTGTAAATAAAGACAACCAGCTTTTCCAGGTTCATAATTTATTGTACAAATTGAGTATCACATGATGAGTTGACATTAGCTTCTTCAGGCATGGGAACTTAACAGATAATGTACAGTTCAGAATCCTATAAACAAAGCAAAAATAGTTTAGACACAAATGTGTTCAAGTCTGCTTTTAGAACATTCAGTAATTATTAGTAAAAGGCTATGAACCTCCCTGAAATTGAATGCAAATTCATTAGAGTCTCAAAGGAGTCATTAACTCCCCCAAATTTAGTTGTTTCTCAGCTTTCAACAATTTAATCTAAAACTCCCATGTTTAACAAAAGAGCTATCAATAATTCAGTATGATCCAAAATATACATTGTTGTAAAAGCCTAGTATATAAGATACTGGATTGACCAAAAAGTTTGTTCAGGGTTTTTTGGCTTATAGGAAAACCTGAATGGACTTTTTTGCCAACCCAGGAACATTCTCCACCCTCCCCCATAAAGTAATAGTTTAAACAGTAGGAAGGATGGTAGTATCCCCATTATAAAAACAGAGTAAGGAGGTACCTAATATGAAAAACTGGGTTTCCCTTGTGGCTTAGATGGAAAGAAATCCACTCTAGTATCCTTGCCTGGAGAATCCCAGGAACAGAGGAGCCTGGTGGGCTACGGTCTATGGGGTCGCAAAGAGTCAGACACGACTGAGTGACTAAGTGCACACATAGTATGAAAAACTGGGCAAAAAAAACTACGTGTCAGGAAAAAACCATGCATCACTGCATTTGGGCTATGCAGTCAGTCCACTACAGTCAATAATTTGGGGACTGGAAAAGGTCTTAAGAGCAGAGGAAAAAATTTTCTGTCACGGAAAGCTACATTAGATAAAATCTAGGTCTGGGGTTTTCTGTACATTGTCTACTGCCAACAAAATACACAAGCAAGGGCAAATGGGCATTGGGTCGCACCAAGAAGAAAATGAAGTCTAGGTGGGATTTAAGGAAATGGACAGAATTGCTTACATAAAAATTCAAAAGCAAGATGCATTTGCAACTGATTTAAAAGGCTGATTAATAATTACTACCAAAAAAAAAAATTACAAAAAGAGCTTATACAAGATCTTTACAAAAACAAAGTCCCAAATGTTAAAAACACAGAGAATGTTAAAAATACAAATGATACTCAAATGGAAAAAATATACAACTTCATAAAAAAAATATTTTTACTCATCAAACTAACAAAAATCAGAAACTGACATAATTTAACATTGTGGGGGGTGGGTGGGGAGGGAGAGAGAAAGCTAGGTGTCCCTTTCAGAAGGCACTTAAAGAGAATAAACACTTCTTGCTCAAAAGCATTCATTGTAATGTTATTTATATTAAAAATTCTAGTAGGAAACATCTATATAAAATAAATCATATATCCATGAGCACCCATGCATTCAAATTTATAGAGAACATATATGTTATAAAGCAAAATTATAGATATGGATCATAGCCATTGGAAACCAAACAAATACAATATAAAAGAGCTAAATTGAGATATTAACAAACTGTCAGGGTGATGGAGACATGGACAATATTTTTCTTTTTCCTGAATATAATAAGATTTTGAACAATGACGACATTACTTTTATAGTGTGGGGGAGGGGAACCCTAACATCAAAATGGCAAAGTTATTAAGTTATTATCTCCTTACTGTTTATGTTGCTTTCACAGCTGGAGTTTTTTTAGACCTTAACTTGAAGTATAAGACTATCAAAGCAATACTTCCATATGTGGCCAGCACACACTGAAAAAGAAAGGAAAAATCAAACAAGAGTTGTTGTCAATCTATATTATTCTAAAACATAACTACTTAAAGGTATTATTAATACTTACATTCATTCTCCCTGTGAGAGTGTAAGAGTTGAAATATTTTTTGATACCAGTGAAATGGAACTGGGCATCAGCTTCTGGACCTGCCATGATTTCAATCTTTTAAAAAAAAGAAGGCAACAAATTGGTTTGGATGCTGTTTAAAAGTAAAAAGTTTTTTAAAATTAAAGTCATATAAGTATTATATATTGCATATAAGTATTGTAAATTTTATGTATGCTTCACCCAAGAAAGCAGTAGCAAAATGATGGAAAAAACATTGGTAAGAATTTGGAAGGAGGACTTTTGTCTTGGTTGCTATCACACAACATTCCAGAATATATATCAAATAACACATAGAACACAGTAGTCTCTAACTCCATCTTCTGACCCAAAATTGGTTGATATTTTCATTCCTGGCTCTGTCTTACAGCACACTGTACATGGAATTCCATCAGTTTTAAGACTAGTTGAAAGCTGGAGCTTGTGATACTTTTCAAAGTCTCTCAGAGGGGTAACAACCAAAAAAACTAACTGAACAGCTCACCTTGAAACACCACTTTTTACAGTTTTTCCTATAAATAATTTAGGACCTCGAAGGGAAGGAGGAGGCGGGATTATTTATTACCAAATGGAATTAATACATACTAACTATTGGTGGTGGAGTAGAAGCTAAAATCCTTACTCCTTATAACAAAAACAGATGAAAACATGTAAAAAGTGAAACCAAAATAGCTGAAGAAAACATGGGCAAGCATTTTAATCATCTTAGGGAAGGGAAAATACAAAGGTGGCCAAAGAAACACATAATAAACCTCATGATCAGTGAAGGAAATATGAAATGAGACAAAATTTTTTTTTTGAAATGAGACAAATATTTAACCATCAGACTGCAAAGATAAATTTATCATAATAAGCAGGAGTAGTGGGAATGTGGGAGAATAAGCTGTCTCTCTGCTGCCTGAAGGGAGTGTAAACTGGAGGGAGTACAACCTTCCTAAAATGCAATTCTGTAATATCTACTCAATTATGACAGAGTATAGTTTATCCTTTTATCTAGTTGGTTCAATTTGTTCACCAGGAATTTATCCTTATATAGAAATATTATAAAGTGGAAACATGTAGTATGGTTCAAGGATGGCAACTGAAATACAGTTTATGGAAATAACTATAAGTGCATTTACAGGAAACTGATATATGATGGTTCCCATGGGAGGAAACACAATACACGGAGATCTTTAAATATAGACATGAAAAGATGCCCCCTTGCAATATTAAAAGTTCCTATTTCTGGGCATTATAGAGAACATCAAAGGTTCTCAAAGTTTCGTCCCTACACTGTCATCATCCATGGAAACTCACTGGAAACGCAAATTCTCAGGCCTTTTGAATAAAACACTCAGGGGCCTAGCAATTTGTTTTAATATGCCATCTAGGTGATTCCAATGTATGTTAAAGTTTGAAAAACACTGCAGTAACAGAAAACCAAACTCTGATTAGTAATTATATAGGAGAAAAAAAAAACAACCCTTAAATATACAGGAGACTTGAAAAAGGGATTACATCTATAGAGCCTATGTATTTCACATAGGCATGTACTTCTTTTATAAAGGCACATCAAAGGTCACCAGAGCAACACTCGAAAACTCGTCTGTATGACCACCTATCTACCACGACCGACGCCACGCCGAGTCGATTGGCAACATAGACGAGCCGGTCGAGGTCCGGTCGAGATTGGTAGGCAGTGGCAGTGACTCAGCCGACTCTTGATGAAATATAATCAGGGGAAACCTGTGAGGAAGTTGCTGCTATGGAAACCGGCACTCTACAGTTTGCCATTCAAAGGCCTTCAGGGGCATTCACAAGCATAGAATTGGCAAAGAAAATCTCGACAAATGACCTTAATTGTGAACACTGTTTCAAGAAGGTTCTTGTAGCAATGAAGGATTACAAACTTCCCTGGGTCACTTTAGAGGCCTTGGCAAGTGCAGTCCAGTCCAAGTAGGAAAATCTCCATTAAAAGAAAATTTTATGATATGGCTTTTATATTAAAGGTTTTAGTAAACTTATTAAAGATATGCTTTCCCATTCATCTTCAGGACTGATTTCTGGATTCTTAACAGTGTCAGGCAGGTTTCTAGGAAAAACCCTACAGAAAACAAGGGCTTAATTCCCACTAACTTGTGTCTAACAAACATTTTCAGAATGTGGTATCCAACTGAAACAATCTTAAGGTGCCTTAAATCTCCCTCTATACAATACAGAAGGAAGGCTGATGTCTGCAATATTCCACAGAGGACTAATTTTGACTGTAGGGGATGGCACAGTTTACCAGCGGCAATTTAGTCGAGATAGAAAACGCTGAGATGGAAGGGTAAGTGAGATGTTGCCGCTAAACAACTGCAGCAAAGCCTGTAAGTACTGCGGTTAGTATCCTCAGCAAACTCCAGGTTACTTTTGGGCAAAGATCAGGAATCCTTGTGTTAAGTGTACTTCGTGGAATAATTAAACCGAAACTTGGTTTCCTTTTGAGTTATACATCAGTTGAGAAAGACATGAATGAAAAATACCTAAGATTAAACAGAACCATACTAACTGTTAAACCGTAGCCTATGGCAAAGTCTAAGCCATGGGGTCTTCGCTTCTGTTTCTAACTGCCCGGCGAACTACTTTTAAATATAATTAATCTTTACATGCTTCTCTTCACCTGTAAAATGAGCACTTTAGAAAAAGCCCAAAGTGACCCACGAGCCTCGCTACTTTCTGTTTTTCGGTACTACTAATCGGCCTGACTGGACACCTACCTGAAACGGTGAGATCTCGCGGGAAAAGAGGCAAACACAAGAGACAGCTGCTCAGGTACCAGAAGCTGCCTCTGGTACAAGGAGTTTATAGCTCTCTGTTCTAGCTACTACTAGTGAAAGGGCTTCCCGCCGACCGAACACAGATATCTAAGCCGCTTGCTCGGGGCCAGGCCACACTCACTCACCAGACGAAGGCTGCAGCGCAGCTAAAGGAACTGGCTGGACAGCTTCCTAAGCATAGCTCGGTGGAAACAAACTGCTTTGGGCATACGGTGGACGAGAGATTACTATGACGAGAGGAGGGGTCATAAGTCCGAGTTCTGATCCAATATTACGTCACTGAGTGACCTTGGGGGGGCCTCCCTTCCCTGCGGGCCTCCTTTTCTCCACTGGAAAATACATTCTAAGGGCCTTTAGGAGCCTCGCGCCGAGGCTTCCCAGTCACTGTCCGAACACTCACGCCCGGCCTTCATTTTCCCTAATTCCTTTTCTAATCACCACCACTCTCCGCCAGCCCCCACCAAAGCGAAGGCCTCGCGGTGTGCCCGGACCAGGAGACAGTCTGATTCCATGCCGGCCCCACAGAGCGGAGACGCGTGG
Source organism: Ovis canadensis (assembly GCF_042477335.2). Classification (NCBI taxonomy): domain Eukaryota; kingdom Metazoa; phylum Chordata; class Mammalia; order Artiodactyla; family Bovidae; genus Ovis; species Ovis canadensis. Next base: position 39,355,070 of record NC_091266.1, read on the forward strand.
TCTAAATCCATGTTCCCCTCCACACTCACCTTTCAAGGGGTTCAAACTCCACAGCCTGTGTCCTTCACCGTACGCTGCTGCCCCTCGATCCCGCCGGAAGACACCGCCTCCCCCTCACCGTTCAACGGGCCTGAAGGGTTCGGCCCTCTGCGTCGATTGGCTACCTTTCTAAACCCCGCCCTTCCGTTTCCTGTCTCTACATCTCCTCCCCCTCCCTGTAGAACTGGATCCAGTATAGCAACGGAAATAGGGCATTGAGCCTGCCCACGCTTCCGGAAGAGCAGCTTTAGGCTGCGGGTGTACCAGTCTCCGCGTGTGTGATTGCCGTGGCGCGGCCTCTGAAGTAGACGTGCTGGCGTCCCGGGGCTGGTGAGTGGGGGCAAAAGCGACAAGGGTGGAAACTTCGTGGCTTCCAGGGCTGTCCCAAGACTAGCTGCTTTGGATCCCTGCCATGCACCCGCAGTGCCGGGTGAGTGGTTAGGCCACCGCATTCCACCTCTGAAGCCGGCTCTGCTGGAGTGGTCCCTATAACGTCAGGTTATGTTCCTAGGAAGTAGCTCAGATCCCTTTGTCTCAGGGTCGCTTTACTCTTTGAAGTTTCAGTTTCCCCTTTTGTGAAGTAAGATTAAGGGTCAAATTCCTAGTAAACTTGACCGCATTGCTTTGTCTTTTTTTTTTTTCCTTTTACGAAATACATTCATTCCTTATTCTAACTCCTTCTAGGCTCCCTCTAGGTCCTCAGCTCTTCCACAGTCTCAAGCCTTTTTAGATTCCTATTTCCAAGTGTCTCTCAGAACCAGCTCCTCCTCCTGTTCTCAGTTAAACCGAGTTCTGGTGCTCGTTATTTCTCTATTGGCTTTTCCTGCCGTTTAATACTACCCGGTGTGTACCTTCCTTCAGTTCTATCTCCTTGTGGCGCTAACGGTAAAGAACCCTCCTGCCAGTGCAGGAGACATAAGAGAGGCAGGTTCGATCCCTGGGTTGGGAAGATCCCCTGGAGGAAGAAATGGCAACCCATTCCAGTATCTTGCCTGGAGAATCCCATGAGCTGAGGAGCTTAGCGGGCTACAGTCTGTAGGGTCGCGAAGAGTCGGACAGAACCGAAGCTGCTTAGCACGCGCTCGGTTTACCTTCGAAGCTTCAGTCCTGTCTCCTTGTCCAGGCTATAGCCTGCAGTATATATATGTTTTGGTTACTGTTCTGTCTTTTCCTTTTCTTAAGGGTCTAACTTACCCAAGTAAAAGTTAATTTACTCACATCCAATGAAAGATCTGACACAGAGAGAGCTCAATCTGTCTTTTAAAATGTAATTCCAATTATTATGCTTTATTCACCTTGTAATCTAGTTGAACAGTTCTTCAAAGAAAGACAAGCAAGCTTGTGAGCAGTTTTAAATATTTTTAAAGTTATGTATTATTTATTTGTTTGGCTGCACTGAGTCTTTGTTTCTGCAGGCTTTCTAGTTGTGGCGAGCAGGGGCTTCTCTAGTTGCAGTACACAGGCTTCTCAGTGCAGTGGCTTCTCCTTGTGGAGAACAGGCTCTGGGGTGCTGCAGCTTTAGTAGTTGTAATGCATGGGCTTAGTTGTTCATGGCATGTGGAATCTTCCTGGACCCAGGGATCAAAATGGTGTCCCCTGCATTGCCAGGAGGATCCTTAACCACTAGACCACCAGAGAAGTCTTTGTAAGCAGTTTGACAGACGTATTGCTGCTCAAAATAATTGGCTTTTCCTGTCTCCATGCTCTTTCTCATATTCCTCCTGCTTTTCCCTTTCCACCTGTCAAAATCCTGTTCATCTTTTAACACGCAGTTCAAAGGCATCTTTTTAAGGAAGCCTTCCTCCTTTGCTGAAGCCTTATTATTTTCTACCTTCTTGTTGATAGTTTGTAACCTGATCTGTATTTTAGATTATTTGCAGAATTGTTTTATCTTAGATGTGTGTGCGTTCTTTGAAGATAAGGGGTTATGTAGTCATTTGAGTATCCGTGACTTAACTGATGCTGTTTAATGATGCTCCATTGAAAGTATAACTTACTGGAGAAAAATATGTGAACGTGTGGTTTTGAAGCAAAGACCTTTGGAAAGATGAATTATGGATTCTGTTGCCTGGCATCAAACCATCCAGTTCTTAGTCTTGAATGCTGTCTAGCACACTGGTGCTAGAAGGCTCTGTCTCTTGCCCATCGATCACAGCCTTGACACTGAAGTACGTATTACCAACTTTTTGCATTGTTTTTAGGACACTCAAACATGGCAGCCATGGAAGAAAGCTTCCCCCGTGGGGGTACAAGAAAGACCCACAAATCAGAGAAAGCTTTCCAGCAATCAGTTGAACAAGACAACTTATTTGATGTAAGTGGGGTGCTCTTTTGGGAAGACTTGCAGAACACTTTCTCTCTAGTGTACTTATGGGGAATGAGCCTTGTCTGAGAATGTGTGGTTTTCCAGATTGGATTCTTGTTGAAGTCTACTTTTATACATTTAACTTGTTAGAGAGTCCATCCCACCACAAGGCTATACCTTTTGGCATTTATTATGGCATTTATTATGTAAGTTTTCAGTGCTGTTCTTTCTTTCTGTTTTTGGCCACACCAGGAGGCCTGTGGAATTTTAGTTTCCTGACCAGGAATCGAATCTGCACCATTGGTAGTGAAAGCACAGAGTCCTAACCACTGGACTGCCAGGGAATTCCCTGTTTCTCATTCTCAGAAACTTACCATGTTGATTAAGGATGGAGAGAAAACAGTTTGAATAAGGTTTGAATGAGGCTGTGTAAAATGATCATGATTTGCATTAGAATTTGAAATCTTCACCTAAAGTAGGTTGTGCTCCAAATGCTAGAGGGACCAGAACTAATATTCAGTTGTATGATTAGGTCTATTTTATGTAATCTTTCCAACTGTATTGTGAAGCAGAGATCACCATTCCATGGTGGGAAACTGAGGCCCAGAGAGATTATATAATTTAGCTGAAACCACACAGCTTATTATGGTAGAGATCTTTGTGACTCTACCTTTTTTATTTTCATGCACTGTTCCAAATTGCTTCTCCCAGTGGGGAACCCCCATGTCCATCCCTGTCAAGGGAGGAAGAACGCAGAAGGGAAGAGGCTTTTAGACTCAGATTTTCGTCACAGGGAGAATTGGTGTCAGGATGGGAGAGTGGCCACGAGGCAGGAATTAAAGAACAGTTGGGAGTGGGGTGGAGTAGAAGGGTGATAAAACAGGGTGACAGATGAACTGAAACTGAAATTGAAGGGAAAGGCCTGGATAAGCTGCTTTTTATTTTTTTGGATCCTCCCTCCCCCGCTTTAGATTTCTACTGAAGAGGAATCTACCAAAAGGAAAAAGACCCAGAAAGGGCCAGCAAAAACAAAAAAAGTGAAAGTTGAAACCAGAGAAAGCAGCAAGTTTGTCAGAGAGAAGTTTGAAATCCTTAATGTGGAGGTTTGTCAACGTTTGGTTTTAAACAAACTTGATGTGCTCTTCCTCCTTTCCTCTTCCCTTTTTCCCTTCATTCTTTTTGTATATATACATGTATATATATCTTATGTCTCTATTCCAGTTTTGTCAATGCCTGTGATCACGGATCGTGTGTTGTTTTTCATTTTAGCGGCTAAGTCCTTCATCCTGCCAATGCTTTCTTCGAACTTGTGTTTTAGTAAATTCATAGGTTAGAATTGGCAATACCTTTAACAGTCATTCTGATTCTTCCCTTTTATTTCACAGATGTGGAAACTTATCTCAGAGAAGTGAAGCATTCTTTTTATGTCCCTTAAGTTTTTAGGTAACTCTGATGCTTTAGTTATAAAAAAGAAAAAGCCAAATGATAGTAAAGGGAAAGATACACACGGATGTAGATAGTGAAGGGAAAGATACTTCCAGCCTGCAGAAATATTTTGTTCGTCCTGTGTGCTACTTAAAAAAAAGTTGGTGCCAACATTAGAAAACTTAAACATTTTACATTAAGAATGTGATTTATGGCTTCTTATAGAAACTTGAAAGTGCTGATAATACAAGTATGCACTCCCTCATATTTGTAGCCACACATTGCTGAATAGCGTTGTGCCCTTTACACCTGGCACACACATGCCAGACTTCCCTAGTCTCTCCTGGTCTGTGTTCTTCATTGTGTTGCCTCCCAGGCATTTGAGTTTGGATTGCTTGGAATAAAGGAAAAGGTGAGCGTGCCCTCCAACACCCTCATGCTGTAAACACAGTGGTATCATTTCAGCCTTTCATGGTGCTCAGTCAGAAACGTGATGAGTGTGTAATGTATACACGTATGTCTCTCTTGTAGCTTTTTTATGTCAGAGTTAGGACTAGAAGCCAGATTCCCCCACCCTCGCCCCGCTTCCCCACCTCCCTATTCAGTGTTCTCTTCCCTGTTGTACATAATTCACTCTTTCTCTTCTAGTCCCTGTGTGAGGGGATGCGGATTTTGGGTTGCGTGAAAGAGGTAAATGAACTGGAACTGGTGATTAGTCTCCCCAACGGCCTCCAAGGATGTGTGCAAGTGACTGAAATCTGTGATGCTTATACTGAAAAGCTGAATGAGCAGGTGGCCCAAGAAGAGCCCCTGCAGGTAAGGGAAACCTGGATGAAATCTGTAACTGGAGGGAGATGTAAGATGACAGCTTTGCTAAGTGCTAAGAAGGAAAGGTACAAGATACCAAGAGAGTTTATCTAGAGAATTTATTTTTAAGTTTTTAAAATTTTTAAAATAAGGGTACTTTCACTTAGGCCAGGGGACCTAAAAGACTTGCCTGAGGAAGGGATACCTGAGCTGAATGTGAAAGATGAGGGTAGGCTGGAGAAGGAAGAAAGAGAGTTCAGGCAGTAGGAGCCCCGTTTGTAGCAGAAGACGGCTGGTGCGACTAGAACAGAGAGCAGGGAGAGTGGTGTGAGATGGGCTTAGAGGGCTGGGAGGAGGCTAGACCATGTTAAGGATTGGTTTTTCTGGAATCAACTGGAAGCCCTTGAAATGCTCTCATTGAGGTGGGTGATATGTAGACAGAAGACAGAATGCATCAAAGCAGCATGAGTAGTTGCTTAGGGACTAGTTTAGAGGCTGTTGTTATAGTCCAGGCTTTGAGACTGATGGATTTACTGAGGGCTGAGGAGGTAAAGTCAGTGCCTAGTGATGGATTCCATATGGGTGGCAAGGCCAAGAGACATGTCAGAAATGAGTCCTAGGTTTCTGTTGAGCATGTTTAACAGTTGGCCAGGCCATCTTGAGATAAGAAACCCTGAAAGGGTACCGGGATTGGGAGAGATGATCATGATTTGATTTTTGGTTGTGTTGAGTTTGAGGTACAGTTGAGACGACCAGTAAATAGGTGACTCTGGAGCTCAGGGGGATTTCTCTGTATAGGTAGGTGGTGGTTGAAGCTGTGGAGTAGGAAGAAGTTGCTTATAAGGAGCACACACAGGGAGAAGAGACTGAAAGACTGAACCAGGAGTCAACATTGTATTTTAGTTGCTGAATAAAAGGAAAGTTGCTGTCAGAAGAAGGTGGGACCAGAGAGGTAGAGGGAAAAAACCAATGAAGGAAAGGTCAGAAGCCAGGAGGAAATGTTTCAGGAAGGAAGCAGCACCAGAGTGAAAATGGCTCGTTAAAGTCATGTGAGAAGGACTGCAAAGTGGGCCGTTGGATCAAGCCACGTGGAGGTCATTGGAGATTTTGTTGGGAGATCCAGTATGGAGTGAAGGGGTGGAATGCAGATTGCAGAAAGTTGAGGAGTAAGCGGAAGATGAGGAAGTAAATGAGGAAGTACGGTAATTGTAGAAGATTCTGTTGACAAGTCATTTTACATCTGCCTGTTGTGTGGAGATGTTCGGAGACCTTATCTGTAATCCAAGACTGACATGGCCACAAACCAATGCCTTTGTGGATGAGCAGTTACTCTCGTCATCTGCCTTTTGGGCTCTGGGAATCTGAGGATGAGAAACCACTGAATCAGGGTCGGGCAGTGAACTCTCAGTTTAGGGGAAAGGTACATATCAGATTTTTCTCACTTGTATTATGCAGGACCTGGTCGGCTTGCCTGAGCTCTTCTCACCTGGAATGCTGGTGAGATGTGTGGTGAGCAGCCTGGATACCACAAAGTGGGGCAAAAAGAATGTCATGCTTTCTCTGAACCCCAAAAATGTCAACAGAGTGCTGAGTGCTGAGACCCTGAAACCTGGCATGGTACGTATCTGGGGCGAGCGAGGAGGAGCAGGCAACATGCCTTCTCCATGTCCTGCCTTCTGGGGGTGTCTAGACTACCCTTCACTTTTAGCTTAACTGTTGCACGTGGGGGTGTGTCTTTTCCTGGGGGAAGATCTCCGAGGTGCTTTGGGTACTTAATGGAAGTTGAAGACTTGAACCTAATCACATCATTCTGGATGGGAGAAAGGGAAAGCAAGCCCCACATTTGCTGGTAGGGAAAAAAAAAGATGCCTCCAAGGAACCTTAGCAAGGGTGAGAAAGTTCTTGAAGTGCCTTCTTCTTTACTGAGACTTCTTCACAGATGAAGTCATTTTTAAAAGCCACTGAACTTTGTGGGGAAAGCTTGGGGGCTGCTGTCTGAGAGCAAGAGCCAGGGTAGACAGAGCAGTTAGCCTGTCACCATATTAATGGATACTCCACTACTGAATCTCCCAGTCAGGAGACGTGAATCCCTGCTCAGCACCTCCAAGTTGAGTAGGTATAAAACACACTTAGATAAACTGTACTCACTTAAGAGGAAGATCAATATGGTCTTGGAACATTTGGTTAGAAGCTGTGAAGTTTGGGCCAAGCCCTGAATGTTGAGTAGAATGGGGAACAAACCGTAAGTAAGTTGTAGGAAATTGACAAGTACTGAGAGGCGGCTGTTTGGCAGTTGCTGTTTTAGACACTTTCTCTGAAGACATTTTCATAGCTACCTTGTGAGGCCAATAGGTATCACTCTTGTACATTTGAGAAAGTAGACTGATAAAGGTTTACCTGACTTAAGTGGCCAAAGACCAAATAGCTAGTGTTTCTTAGAGCCAGATTTGAATGCCACAGTGCTTCCAGTGAAATGTAAAGGAGGTTGGCAAGAGGTTTTGGTGAAGTGAGGGTGGTGTTGGAGGTGCTTAGAAAAGACATGATGACAGCTAGAAGGGTGGCTCTGGATTCTCAGTTGTCTGGGCACTGGGGGTGCCGGCACCACACCCCTTTCATGTGTATGACATGAAAGGCTTGCCTATCTTTTGAAAATTCCTCCAGAAAGAGACCCCTCTTTGTCATTCCATTAGTCAGCTCCTCACTGTCTGGAAACCCTAGGATCTTCAAACCCCTTAAAGTTAATTGATGTCTTTCCCTTTTCTATCCTTTAATGAGATTGAGGTGGTTTTCCGTTTCTTAAAAAAATTTTTTTCAGTATAGTTGATGTATAGTACATTAGTGATTCACAACTTTTGAAGGTTATACTCCATTTAGAGTTATAATCAAATATTGGCTGTATTCCCTGTGTTGTAGCAATTGAGGTTTAAATTTAAAAGTGGGAGGATGCTTGGGATTCTGGGATGATATGTCGAGACCAATGGTGGGAACAGTCATATTTGCTGTGTTTGGTAGTGAATGTTGGTTATGTGTCCTATGACCTGTGACTTTCGAACTTTTGGGAATGCTTTCTCTTCCTCCAGCTGCTCACGGGCACTGTGTCCAGCCTGGAAGACCATGGCTACCTAGTGGACATTGGTGTTAGTGGGGCCAGAGCTTTTCTGCCACTGCAGAAAGCCCAGGAGTACATTCGGCAGAAGAACAAAGGTGAGGGGAAGAAGGACAAGTACATGGTTGTGAGGTGGTATGTGTGGGGATTATATTTAAATGCCACTGTCTCAGTAAGAGTAGAGTGCCAGGCTTGTTAAAATCTGATGGGCCAGTTTCACTTTTTCCCACATAGAAGTTTCCACTGAAATTTGGACCCTCAGGGCCTCTGAACCAGCACTCTCTTGCCTAGTTGAGGTTTTTGTATTTTTTGGTGTTGTAGTTGATTCTAGATCAGTTAGAGTCATTTCACTCCCATTTTTGTAGATGGTTTCTTGAAAATTGGGAATATGGGGAGTATTGCATGGTAACTGGACAAGTAGGCCATGAATCTCTAAGGTGTTACTTGAGCCCAAGTTAAAATTCTTCTCATAATAGATGTTTTTTCCTTTTGGGGGGCTGGACTTGCAGGTGCTAGACTGAAGGTGGGTCAGTACCTGAACTGCCTCATTGAGGAGGTGAAGGGCAGTGGAGGAGTTGTCACTCTGTCTATTGGTCACTCGGAAGTTTCTGCTGCCATTGCTACTGAGGAGCAGAGTTGGACCCTCAATAGTTTGCTACCAGGACTGGTGGTCAAAGCGCAGGTACAGAAGGTAAGCCATTCACTGTTACTACTGTTTTCTAAAATAAAAATAATTTGTATTAAAGTAGAGTGTGCACACAGTCTAAAGTTGTGCTGTCCAGTAGGGTGGCCCCTGGTCCCATGTGGCCATTAGTACTTGAAATTTAGCCAGTATCACATGTTGAAATGATGATATTTTGCCCAATATAATATTTAGTATTGGGTTAAGTAAACTATTAAAACAAATCTCACCTCTTTCTTTGTAGTTTTTACAGTGTGACTGCTAGGAAACTGGAAATAACATATGTGACTTCAGTTACATATGTGCTGTGGACAGGGCTGATCTAAAGATTAAATGGTATTAATATTAAAAGGCTTCTAATGAACTCTCACCCCATTGAACCTCCATCTTTAATTCTTTTAGCTTATCTTTTGAAGTTTACCTCTGTATTTCTAAGTAATATGCTTCTGCTAGATCTCATGGTTTATCACTTTGAGGCACTGAGTTTTAACCCTTCATCAAGGTAGGTGAAATTTCGGCTCCCTTATTCCTGCCTTCTCCCAACTTTTGATTAAATCACTCAGTATTTAAATTATTAGGACCACATAAATATTGTTTACTTGCTGAGCTAGGTAATATAATTTGTCTCTTGAACCATTTCGTCCCCCAACCCTGGAGTTAATGATCAGTTTTGTTTCATTTGCTGAATTCTCTTCCTATCATTGTTTCTTCATACATCCTGTAATTATTTTTCCCTCATTATTTTCTATATTTCCAAACCTTTTAAAATAATCTTTGTTTTATTTCTTCCCATTTGGAGTCCTTCTACTGTCATCTGGCTCCAGTCTGGTTGCTTTGTAAAGCTGCTCCATAGCTGATGTCCAGAGGCTTCCGGTCTTTATTATTTTGGATCCTTCCCCACTCTTCTGTGTTGGATAGAACCTTCTTTGATCCTATGTATTTCTCTTTTTTGGTTTACTCACCTGTTTTAACGTGTCACATTCTCCAGAAACATCCTCAAAAAAGCATAAGCCTTCATGCTAAGTTGCTCAGTAGTGTCCGACTCTTTGCAACCTCATGGCTCTTTTTTCCATGGAATTCTCCAGGCAAGAATACTGGAGTGGGTAGCGATTCTCTTTTCCCAGGGACCTTCTCGACCCAGAGATTGAGCCTACGTCTCCTGCATTGCAGGTGGATTCTTCACCATCTGAGCCACCAGGAAAGTCCCCTAAAAGCACATTGGAGATTAATCTTGACTTAATGTGTCTTGAAATTCCCAAGACCACTGCCAGGTTTGATGATTCCCCAGGGAGACTCAGACTCACCATGTAGTGGTCCTCACGCCTGTGATCCACTACAGTGAAAGGAGGCAAAGCAAAATCAGCAAAGAGAAGAGGCCCATGGAGTGAAGTCTGAAAGAAACCAGGCATAAGCCTCTGAGAATCCTCTTCTAGTGGAGTCACAGGGGTGTATTTAATTCCTCTAGCAATAGGTTATGACAACACATGTGAATGTTGTGAGGGCTTCTCAGGCGGTGCTAGTGGTAAAGAACCTGGCTGCCAGTGCAGGAGATTTAAGAGATGTGGGTTTGATCCCTGGGTTGGGAAGATCTCTTGGAGGGCAGTGGGGGCATGGCAACCCACTCCAGCATGCTTGCCTGGGAAGTCCCATGGACAGAGGAGCTTGGTGGGCTCCAGTCCATGGGCCCCATGCAAAGAGTCGGACACAACTGAAGCGACTTAGCACGCACACGCGCACGTGAATGTTGTCTACCAGCAAAGCTCATGGAGGGTTTTTATTTTTATGACTGAATAATACTCCATCATATGAAGTTGGTGGACATTTGAGTTGTTTCCACTTTTGGCTCTTAGGAGTAATGCTGCTGTGAAATTTGTGTACAGGTTTTTGTGGGGACACATGTTTTCATTTCTAGGAATGGACTTGCTGGGTCATATGGTAACTCTGTATTTAACTTTTTGAGGAACAGCCAAAGTGGCTGCAATGTTCTACATCCTCACCAGCAATTTAAGTGTTCTAGGTCCTCTTCATATTCTCATTAACACTTATTCTTTTTATTATGGCTCTCCTAGAAGGGGTGGGTGTGAAGTGGTATTTTGTTATTTTGATACGCATTTCTCTAATGATTAGTGATGTTGAGCATCTTTTCATGTTGCGAATTGGCCATTTATAAATTTTTTGGAGAAATATTGAATCAGAAGTCCTTTATTCATTGCTTTTTATTGATATGGTAAAAACAATTCCTTGTGTATTCTAGATACACGCCCCTTATCAGATATTTTAAAATGTTTTGTTTTTCTGGAACTGTTAGTGTGATGTTGGACTTAATGGACTTTTTACTTTCTGTTTTGGTACATGCATGCGTTTGCATCCTACTTCAGGGAGAGTCTCTCAACTTAAACCTGCCATCCTCTGTTGAGTTTTTGTTTTGACTGCCATCTTATGAGAGTCACTAGAAAACTGCTGGGAAGTCTGTGAGCCTGGGTGGACTTGCTGACTGGCCGACTTCTCTGTCAGGGGCCGGAGCTAGCGGACCATCTTTGAGAAACTACCAGGTGTCACTGTTAGAAATCTTCTCTGGCATGTTAGATTTCTCTAGAAAGGATCTAAGGATATAAGCCTGGCTGCCTAAGAGCTGGATGGCAGAAAGGGGCTGGATGTCTTCATATCTATATCTATACGATATTCAGAATTTTTCTTAATTCACATTTTCATGGTTTATGCACTATTCCTGTGTTTTGAATCTGATACAGTTTCCAAGAGAATAACTCTCCCGCTTTCTGTGGAGATGGGAGAAGGGTGAACCCTGTGAGGACGTGGGGATCTGACTTAGTTTCCCTGCCTCAGTGCTCTCTTTTGAGGGCCTTGTCACCCCACTTTCTTAGCTTTGCGAGCCTCTGGTGGGCGAATTGCTCGTGGTCTTGCACGCACTGGGTTTTCCCATGTTAGCCTGAGCACATCACCAAGTTAGTAGCAACTTGTCCAAGTTGTCAGGCTGGCGATTCCTCAAGGATCTTTGTGTAAAGTACCTTCCATCCCTTTGGGAAATCCAGAGAGTGGAGAATCCTCTCAGGCTGGGGATGTAGTGGTGGTGGGTGAGCTTACTGAGTATAGAAAGAGCCAGTGCCAGGGGTTGTGCTGCCTCTTGATTTTATGGGAAGAAAGATGATAAGGGTTGGGGGTCGGGGGGAGTTATGGTAATGTGGCCTTGAATGTTCAGTATGAACAGTCTCTCATTCCTGATTCTTTCAGAGAGATGTTTTTTTCACAATTGGTTCTGTTTATTTCTAGGTGACTCCACTTGGCCTTACACTTAAATTCCTCTCGTTCTTCAGTGGCCTGGTTGACTTCATGCACCTGGATCCTAAGAGAGCCGGAACATATTTCTCAAATCAGCAAGTAAGAAATGTGCTCACCTTTTCTTGATTTCGCTTGTGTTGCAACCAGTGTCACAGCTGCTGCAGGCAGGTCCTGGGACTCGTGTGTATGCCTGTGAGGGGTGGTGAGGAGAGTGAAAGCTGTCTAGGAAGGACCATAGGAAATGGTCAGTGATTATTTCTGGGGATTGAGATTAGACTAGGAGCCTGTGAAGAAGAAAGCACCTTGTAATTTTTGTTTCATAGACTCTGCTTTTTCTCTCTTGGTAGTGAAACTTTTGCCGTTATAATTTATTTATTTATTTATTTTTTGCCGTTGTAATTTAAAGTGTTCTAAGAAAGTGTTAACACAGGAGAATAAAATGTATGTTTAATATATATGTTTGGATTCAAAATATGGAATTGCTATATGAAATGAATGTGAATATGAAAGTGCTATGGTACACCTGGTTAAAATACTATCTGATTATGCAGTCAAGTGTTAGTGGTTAAGTCTAAGTGATTTTTCTTCCCTGATCTAAATATTCAAATTTTCTACTATGATTGTGGATATTTGGGAAGAAAATTCCAGTATATTCTACCCATTTTTTAATTAAAAATTCCAAAATGATTTATTTATTTTTTTACCAGTAACTCATGCTAATGGAAGTTATAGAGACCTTGTTAGTTTTTTGTTTTTGTTGTTTTATTTTTTAAAGTAGATTTCCCCAGCACCTGGTGATAACATTATTGATTTTTTGGTGAACCTCTTTCTAGTGACTTTTTTCTCCTTAAGTCATGCTTGTGTACAGAGTTGAGACATTTTACGTGCTAGGACCTGTGATCAGAGCAGGCTGTTTCTGATGTTTCAGATGAGCATTTGGATACAGTGAGGCCAGTGCACGGCTCCTGTTGCGTATGCATTATTAGGCTCATGGTGTTGAGGGGACCCTGATACCCATGGTACCCATGTTCCTGCCCTTGCATAAGTGTTGATTTAGTCAGACGTGGTTCCTCTGGGGTGTTCTGTATGAATTTTCCACATGCTGTTTGATTGTACTTGCTGTTTCTATACTTCCACCTGTATGACTTGGTCAGCACAGAGAGAGTCAAACCCCTGAAAGTCGGCCCCGGGTGTCTTGTCTCCAGTGTGCCTTATCCTCATTGTGTCCCTTGTCTAGGTACGGGCCTGTGTCCTCTGCGTGCATCCTCGGACCAGAGCTGTGCGGCTGAGCCTGCGCCCCGTCTTCCTGCAGCCCGGGCGCCCACTCACCCGGCTTTTGTGCCAGCAGCTAGGAGCTGTGCTGGATGACGTGCCTGTCCAGGGCTTTTTTGGCAATGCTGGGGCCACCTTTAAGCTGAAGGATGGTGCTCTGGCCTATGCTCGGGTAAGGAGTCTCTTTGTTTCATCAGGTTCTCATCACCAGAAGGACTTTGGGGACATGGATTCTTTTTACTTCCTTCGTCCCTGAGAATTAGTTTCCTATTTTTGAATTTCCCCAAACGTGGCAGACAGTTAATGACTTGAACAAGGTCTGTTTGTTATATTAGAGTACCTTGAGATTGGCTTGCCTTAATTGACACCAGATTGATGATAGGAACAAAAATGAGTTAGGATCTACACCAGGGCTTGGCGAAGGTGTTTTAAAGGGCCAGATAGTAAATATTTTAGACTCAGGTACCATATGGACTCTGTCCTAACTACTTATCTTTGTTGTAGCCTGAAAGCAGCAAGGACAGTATGTGAATGAAAGGGCATGGCTATGTTCCAGGCAAACTTTTACTTACAAAAATAGGCATTTCATTGTGAGCTGTGATTTATTGACCCATGATCTAGACGGTTCTCTGACTTTATAGAGATTCTGTGGTAGTAAAAAACAATTTTTTAGTTAGAGCAATTATTTTAACAGGTAATTAGGGTGCTGTTTTTATGGTAGGTGATAAATGTTCTGAGTCATTTACACGTCTGATTTAATTTCTGGTTGTCTCAGATCTGTTGCCTCTGACTTATCCTTAATCACTTGGTACTCTGTAGCGCAACCATCTCTCCAATTCTAAGAAAACTTTCAAACCTGAGGCCTTCAAGCCAGGGAACACTCACAAGTGTAGAATCATCGACTACAGCCAAATGGATGAGCTGGCCTTGCTCTCTCTGCGGACGTAAGTCTGTCACTCACTGTGTGGGGTATAGAGGTGTGCGTGTTCATCTGTGGTGCGTGCCCACGGCGTTTCCTGTCCTTACTTGGTGAAGGTTTCTTTCCTTGCCAGTGTGACTTTGGTAGCCCTGAATTTTAGGCAGCCTCTGCCCTAATGTATTTAATCTTATATTTGCCTTTTGTTCTAGGTCTATTATTGAAGCTCAGTTCCTTTGGTATCATGACATCAAACCTGGGGCTTTGGTTAAGGTAAGACCTCAAGCATATAATTAGACACTCTCCCACCTTCAGACAGTCTTTAGTTCACAGGTTAACTGGCAGCTCATTACTCCTTAGATGAACACATTTTCAGGCCTGTTCCTTCCCTCTGCCTGCTAACTGGGATTTCTTTTTCTTCTCTTGAGTGACTTGAAATTAATTTCACAGTAAAGTCTTGCTAGCACCATGCCACTACACAGAGGCAGTAGATCATCAGTCTTGGGAATTGATGGTGTTTGTTAGACCAGGTCAAAAGTTAGTTCTTTGGTAATCTAGCCACCTGGGATATTAGTAAGGAGTCAGTTCCAGTTGCCTCTCCTGTCTAGCCACTTAGCCCCAGTGGAGCAGCTCCCCTTTATATGTAGAGTTCATTCCTTAGCAGACAGCATCCTCTCCATTGGAGATGGAACTGGTAAGACAGACAGACAGATGCTCACACAAAAAGGTGTGAAAGTTCTCATAAATAAACTCTACTGCATCCAGCCCAGTGTGGGGCGTGTGCTTTGCCCCTATGAGATCTGGAATAACAGGTAGTTACCCCAGGAAGCTAAACTTTGAAAGAGAGGTATGAGATGCTTTGTTGTTAAGAAGTGTAGGAAAGACATTCTTGGGGCATCATGGCATCTTTTCCTTGGATTCTTAGGGCAAAGTGCTGACCATAAAGCCACACGGAATGGTGGTGAAGATGGGCAAGCAGATCAGGGGCCTGGTACCTACCATGCACCTGGCCGACATCCTTATAAAGAATCCGGAGAAGAAATACCACGTTGGGGATGAGGTCAAGTGCCGGGTGAGCCTCCCGAAGGGTTGCTGGTGGGGTTGACCAGATAGGAAGAGAGCAGTGCCTCGCAGGTGAAGTTTCTGCCTTTTTCCACTAAGTGACCACATAGTGTCTGCAGTGCTGTACCTGGCACTGGGAAGAGAAAAATGGGTCCCTGCCTTTGATAATTGTATGGTATAATTGAGAGTTAAAATATCCATTCCTGAAGAGTGCAGGCCACGTGACTTGGTGCAGGCTATATTCTGTGGTCACGTCTCAGAACGGGGAGATGAGGGTATACTGGGGCAGCAAGAATCATTGAGAATCAGTGATTATCAATAGCAGCTACCATGTAACATGTATTCTGTGCCAGTTGCTGAGCTCGGCACATCATAACATTTCATTTCATCCTTAAAATTGCCACAAGAAGGAAGTACTGTTTTCCTCCTCTTTGCAGATGGGGAAATGAAAGGGTAGGAATGCCAAGTGTCTTGCCCAGAGTCATATAGCTAATACATGGCAGAACCACTTTTCAAGTTGAGTTCTACATGAGAGTAATGTCTTCTGTCTAGATATCTGGCAGAGGTGGGGCTTGAACTGGAAAGGATCAGTAGGATTTGGAAGGTTTAGGGAGATCAGGGGTTGTGTCAGGTACAGAAATAGCCCAAACAAAGCTGTCCAAACTTGAGTGTTTTACAACATAGACGTGGGTCCTGAGAGAAGCCAAACAGAGTTGTAAAGAGTAAACGTGATAATACACTGTGCTTAGGGCCTGGCGTGTGCAAACTCAGTGTTAGGTTTTCCTATTTTCATGTAATTTCGTTATTGGGTCAACAAAGATATTGGTTAGCCATTGGTACAAAATTTTACAGTAGTGGGGTCAGGAAGTTAAAGGAATTTCTCTGCCCTCAAGGAGATGACCTTCTGAGGAATGCGAGGTGGTTGGGTCTCTCAATCATAGTTTCTAGCTAGTACACAGCTGTATTGAGGGGGTGAACACACAGCAGTACTGAGGACTGAGGGGGTGAACGGATTCAGTCATTCATTCTGTTAGACGAGATGCAGCAGTCCAGGAGAAAAAGGGAGTGGAGGCCAAGTAGGAGTAACCGACTCAGTCTTCCCTGGAGGTGTGATGGCGTGGTGAGTGTTGCTCTAGGCCCAGGGGTCCCTTACAGGAGGAGGTACATTTGAAATAGAGATGAATGCTCCCTGGATTATCATCCAGCAAGAAGCAGGGAGGATCTACAGTTGAGATTTTTCTCAGAGAGGAGATAGTGGGTTTTTAGGGACTGACCATGGCCCAGGTCAGGGCTTCCTGGATAGCTTGGCTGGTAAAGAATCTGCCTGCAATACAGGAGACCCCAGTTCAGTTCCTGTGTCAGGAAGTTCCCCTAGAGATGGGATAGGCCACCCACTCCAGTATTCTTGGGCTTCCTTGATAAAGAATAAGAATCTTCCTGCAATGCAGGAGACTTGGGTTTCATCCTTGGGTTGAGAAGATCCCCTGGAGAAGGGCATGGCAATCCATTCCCGTATTTTTGCCTGGAGAATCCCCATGGACGGAGGAGCCTGGTGGGCTACAGTCCATGGGGTCTCAAAGAGTCAGACATGACTGAGCGACTAAGCACAGAACAGCACATGGCCCTCGCGCTCAGGGGGTGGCAGAGACTCCCTCTTGCAGTTGCTCCCTCAATAATAGATGATTTGGTGACAGCCAGTATCCTGTCTCTAGGTTTTGCTTTGTGACCCTAAAGCCAAGAAGCTCATGATGACCCTGAAGAAAACCCTGGTTGAGTCCAAACTTCCTGCCATCACCTGCTATGATGATGCCAAGCCTGGTCTGCAGACACACGGCTTTATCCTCCGGGTCAAGGACTACGGCTGCATTGTGAAGTTCTACAATGACGTGCAGGGACTGGTGCCCAGGCACGAGCTCAGTGCCGAGTACGTCCCTGACCCAGAGAGTGTCTTTTACACGGGCCAGGTAACCCTAACCCTGCACAGGCTCCTCTCTTCGATGACCCTGGGAACACAGATTTAAAGGAGTAGGAGAGCTGCCTTTTAAGGGATCTGGAAGAGAGCGTGTGGGTAATGGGCCTGAGCCAGCTAAGTGGAGATGGAATGGAACAGAGAGAAACCCTCACAAGGGTTCACTGGAAGCTGGTAAACCTAATGAACCCTAGGCTCTCAGCCTGGAAGGATTAGTCTTCACCACAATACACCTGAGTCCCTCACATCAGCAGTTGGTCTGAGGCCACTGTCACCACAAGGGGGCACTGTCCTAAATCTAGTGAGTCTGCAGCAGACTAGGAAAAGATTTTTTAAAACCTTTTTTGAGTTATACCCCAAATTCATTCATGTCTGTTTTGCACCCAGAAGGCTGATCATGGGGATTCTGTGTAACTCTCAGTATGTCTGTTTTCACTGCCTTCCGGTCTGATCCAGAGTCTTGGGGGCTTTCCCAAGGCCTGTGCAGCACTGGTGCGGGGGTACCTCTCTCCGGGGCTGAGCAGGTGTGGTTTCTCACCAGGTGGTGAAGGTCGCGGTGCTGAACTGTGAGCCATCCAAGGAGAGGATGCTCTTATCCTTCAGGCTGTTGAGTGATCCGAAGCAAGAGTGTGAAGGACAGAGTCAGAAGAAAAAGAAAGCCGTTAGTGCTGGGCAGGTACCTGACTTCTCCAGACAAATTGGTTTAGCTACAGAAGCAGAGAGCAGGGTGCCACTGACACTGGGGTCCTGGAACCGCTGGAGGGGGAAGCTCAAAGGAGCTGCCTACAGTTCAGGGCCATGTGTCAGAGCACAGGGAGGCTGTTCAGGAAAGGAGAATGCTGCTGCCGCGCAGCTTGTCCTCGGTGTGCTGCTGCCCTTCTCCTCTCTGGGCTCTAGGGCCGGCGTGCAAGGCTGTCTTTCCCTTGGGACCCGTTGGAGGGGCTTGGGAGAGGAGCGACGTGGGCAGCAGATGGGTCCTGCTGTGTGTGTGGTGTGCGTGCCTGCCAGGTCTTTGGGAGCGTGGGGTAGGAGTGGGAGAAAGCTGCTCGCTTCTCTGATCCCGACTTCTCATTCATGCCTGGTGCTAGAATTTGGTGCCTCTGATCTCCACCTGACCCACACAGGCTGCTCTCTTGTCAAGACAAGTACTGTATTTTTGTTTTTCTCCTCCCTGGGTAGTTGGTGGATGTGAAGGTTTTAGAGAAGACCAAAGACGGGCTGAAGGTGGCTGTCCTGCCCCACAACATCCCCGGCTTCCTCCCCACGGCTCATCTGTCGGACCACGTCACCAACGGCCCACTGTTGTATCACTGGCTCCAGACAGGTGACACCCTGCACCGGGTCCTGTGTCTGAGCACCAGTGAGGAGCGGATTGTATCCTTTACCGGGCTGTGGGGCCTACGGAAGGGGAGGTGGGGGAGTGTTGCGCCTCTGGGGAGGGGCACGGGACCTCCGGGTCAGGTTCTGCTCTTAGTTGGAAACTCATGGGAAAGAAGTGGGTTCTGCCTTCAGAGGTACGCCCATCCATTGAACCACACCAGGGGGCAAGCCTGCACTTTGCTTCTGTTTCCCTGGTGGTAATTAGAGCAAGACCGAGGTGGTGCTCTCAGGTGCAGAGTGGGAGTCCAGGGTGTTGGGGAGGGGGCCGCGTGGCATGCCGGGCCCAGCAGGACACCCCCAGT
Source organism: Ovis canadensis (assembly GCF_042477335.2). Classification (NCBI taxonomy): domain Eukaryota; kingdom Metazoa; phylum Chordata; class Mammalia; order Artiodactyla; family Bovidae; genus Ovis; species Ovis canadensis. The sequence continues at coordinate 39,373,632 of NC_091266.1, forward strand.
GGCACATCCAGCCTTCTCGGGGCGCTTGGTGCTTGTCCCCGAGTTGGAACAGTTGGTAAGGACCTGCTGTCTCTTTTCTTCCGCCCCCTCTCCCCTGCTGAGATACGGGTCTCAGAATATTCCATTTGGTCTTAGTGTGGCTGCTTAGAAGGAAGACCCTGCCTTCTTTCTCACAGAATGTAAAATGAAATCTCCTCAGAATGAAGATGGACAGAGGAGGTGAAAGAGGGTTGGTTGGTATAAGATGGAGGCAAGAGGGTGGTGTCGTGGCTGATCCAGCTGCTAAGCCCCGGGGGTGAGCCATTCCCTTCTGGTCCCCTCTGGTAATCTGGAGATAAGCTGATAAGAAAAGGAATGAAACAGTGATTCCCAGACTGCAGTGTGTGTCAGAGTCACCTGGAGGATTTTGGTCCAACAGAGCCTGCTGTCGGCCCCGCCCCCACCCTGTCTGATTCAGCAGGTCTGGGGGTTGTGTCAGGGTGTGCCTCAAGTTCCAGGTGATGTGGTGGCTGTTCATCTGCACACTCAGAGAATCACTGTGGTAGAGAGAGTGGAGAAAGGAGACGGGAGAGGTGGACAGAGCATCTGCCCTTTTTGGAACATTCCTTGATGAAGTCCGCTAGCTGCTTTGCAGGAAGCCAGCCTTGGTCTCCGCAGTAGAGGGTGGCCAGAATCCCAAGAGCTTCTCAGAAATCCATCCCGGAATGCTGCTTATTGGTTTTGTGAAGAACATCAAGGACTATGGTGTGTTCATCCAGTTCCCTTCAGGTCTTAGTGGACTGGCCCCCAAAGCTGTAAGTTCAGATTCCTGCACAAGGGCCTCTGAGGGGAGACAACAGGGTCACAGACCCGGAGGGCTGGTGGGGAAGAGCAGGATACTCTATATTCTCTTGAAACACTCTCAGGGGCATCACATAAAGGTGCTGGGTGAGGAGGAGTGGAGCTGAGATTCCATCTGCACTCCTCTTGCCCGTTGTGTGTTCTGGCTCAGGGCTGTGTCCTGGTGAAGGAGTAACTTTCCACTTCATGCTATAGCGTTGGGAAGGTCATTGGATGGCCAGCATTTGCAACTGGAGAGGATCCTAGAGATCCCATAGGATCACTTAGGTTACTGCATACACTGAGACCCAGAGGGCGAGGGATTCTTATCAAAGCCCGTGTAGGATGGTGGAGAGCAAAGAGCTCATCGCTCATTCCTGCCACAGACGTTTCATAAATCTCTCGTCCCTTCCCTCAGTGTGTTTCCCTCATGTCTTGCCTGGGCAGGTCTCATTTGTGTCTCCTGCCAAAATAATTTTAAAGATGGGAGCAGAGGGGAGGGCCCCAGAAGCATGCATAGTGAGGGGCAGAGAGTTGCTCTGGGCCTTCTTAGCTGGGTGGCCTTAGAAGGCTGAGTTGGCAGCTAGGGCACCTCCTGTGTTTTTATGGAAGGGGAATACAGCTGTACTCAGAACTGGAGGTACTTTGTTGGGGTACACCTACTGCCTCACACACTTCTTTCTGGATGTTTCAAGGGGGTGGTTCTAATAGAGGCTTCCTTTCCTTTCTTCGTTTTGTGCATGATTCTTCCCTTTAGATCTTGAGTGACAAGTTTGTGACCTCCACAAGTGACCACTTTGTCGAGGGGCAGACGGTGGTTGCGAAGGTGACCAACGTGGACGAGGAGAAGCAGCGGATGCTGCTGTCGCTGCGGCTGTCGGACTGCACCCTGGGGGACCTAGCCACAACCAGCCTCCTCCTCCTGAGCCAGTGCCTGGAGGAGCGGCAGGGCGTCCGGAGCCTCATGAGCAACCGAGGTGGGGGCAATAGGGCGGACAATGAGGGCCAGGGTGGAGCGTGTGCAGCCTCCATTAGGCCTGTCTGTTCCAATGAGTTGTTTGGCTCCCCTGATATTTAAAAAAACAAGGCTAAACTTTAAAAAATGGGAGTAGGACCTCTGAAAAGTGCACAGATCTGTTAGGGTACTGCTTAGTAAATGTTTATAAAGTGAATGCCCCTGTTTAACTGCCGCCCAGATTCGAGTGAAAGATTGTCGCTATTAGGCCAGGAGTCACCGTGCTCCTCCCAGCCCAGAATCCAGACTCCCCTGAGTTCTGTTAGCCTCAGGTTTGCGTTTGTGTGAGTCCATTCACCCCTTCACTTTCTGTTCCTTTATTCATCACGTGTGGTGAGTGATAAAATGGAACCAGGGACCTGCTGGAGGACTTCGTGGGGGTTATTAGTCTGCTCCTCCTAAGTGTTGAACATTGTGTAGAATTGTTGGAACCCCAGTGGGATTTGGGAATAAGAAGCTTGAGAGGGAAGTTTCTAAACAGAAAGGATGAAAATTCCAAAGCCAAGGCAAAGCATGTGTTCCTGACATTCATTGGCTCTCTCCATGAATTATGGCCAGGAGGGATTCGCAGGGGGCATAGGTCCCTGCCTGTGATGGGAGTGTTCATGGACGTCAGACATTTTTACCAAGGGCGGTTTTACCTTCACGGTGTTTGCAGTGCAGAGCATTGGAAATGTCTTCCGTATGGCAGCATATTCCAAAGGGAAAAGAATGGTGAGTGTTGTTTCATCTTGTTAATCCCTGTTTCCTTTGGATTTCTGTCAGACTCTGTGTTGATCCAGACTTTGGCTGAGATGACCCCGGGGATGGCCCTTGACCTGGAGGTGCAGGAGGTGTTGGAAGACGGTTCTGTGCTGTTCAGTGAGGGCCCTGTGCCTGGCTTGGTCCTGAGAGCCAGCAAGTATCATCGGGCAGGTGAGTGCATCTCTCTCAGCTTTCTTGGTTGATAGGGGAACCCTTTGCCCGTTGCTGCCTCTGCTGGGTACAGAATTTCTAAATACATAGGCTAGATGAGCTGATTCAATAGAAGTTTTTGGCGTGCTTATCTTGTATAAATGCAAATGAAGACAGCAGCAGTACTAAAGAAGGTTTAGGTATGAGTCCTTTTATTGTTGTATTTGGGTGAATCTATTTATCAGGTTATATGAATTGACACACTTGAATTATGGGAACTCAACCCTAGGCTTCCTTAACCCGTATAGACCCAGGACATAGGTCCTCTTCTGTTTTGCGCCTACGGGCTGCAGGGTGGTTGGGGAGATGCTGTCTTCTTCCCCCCTCCCCCGCTCCAGGAGGGTGATCATAGCTTCCTGTGTGTGGTTCTGCACTCTGCAGGGCAGGAGCTGGAACCTGGGCAGAAAAAGAAGGCTGTAATCTTAAACGTTGATATGTTGAAGTTGGAAGTACATGTTTCCCTCTGCCACGATTTGGTGAATAGAAAAGCTAAAAAGGTAAGCTTGTTGATTGTGGACTTCATTCCCATGATTTCAGTGGCGCTACACACCTCTGCAACCCCACACGCTCTGCAGATGCTTGTACACAGGGTAGCTATGTGCCTGGATTTGTTTGGGTCATTCCCAGGTGTACCTGTTGTTCTGGTGTGCTTTTTTTTTTTTTTTTTCTTTTTTGACCAAGCTGTGTGGCTTGCCGGATCTTGGTTCCCTGACCAGGGATTGAACCTAGGCCCTGGCAGTGACATCACCAGGTCACAACCATGGGACAGCCCGGGAATTGCCCTGGTGTGCTTGTTAGTAGCAGTGACTTTCACTCTAGTTCAGGCGGATGAATCACATGGTCACCCTGATGAGGGCCAAGCTGGTGTCATAGAGGAGAGCAGCAGGCAGATGGTGACTGTAGGGCTCTGACCGATTGAGGAGTCCCTGCAGAGGAGTGGAAACCACTGTCTGCTTGTTGCCACGTGAGAGCATCTGGGTTAGTGTTGCTAAGGCACTGAATTTTAAGAGAAGGCAGAATTTAATTTTTTTTTTTTAAATAGGTGTGGGAAATGTTAGAAACTCTTTTTTAAACATCATGTGAACCAAACAGAACATGTCTGTGGGTAGTCTGACTCCAGGCTGTTCATCTGCACAAATAAAGAATAGCTTTATTCTGCACAGGCAAAGAATAGCTTCAAGAAAGCTCTCAAAATGAGTGGTATTTTCTCTCCAGATGACACATATATTTCATCATTTTCTGAAGTACTTATTAAGCTCCTCATTGCATAGGGTATGTTTCAGAGGATTATATAGATGTAATCCTTAACCTCTAGTTGCTTCTAATTTTGAGACTTTGAGACACAAAGAGAAATAGCAAACAGTATTAACCCCTCACTAAGCTTTCTAACAGGGTTTCCCGGGTGGCACTAGTGGTAAAGACCCTCCCTGCCAGTGCAGGAGACGTAAGAGACGCAGGTTCAATCCCTGGGTTGGGAAGATCCCTTGGAGGACGGCACGGCAACCTTTTTCAGCATTCTTGCCTGGAGCATCCCCATGGACAGAGGAGCCTGGTGGGCTACTGTCATAGGGTCGCAAAGAGTAGGACACGATTGAAGCAACTTAGTATGCATGCATACAAGCTTTCTAGTAGGCCCCATTTCCATTTTATCGTCTGAGTGAAGCTGGCACTGCTGTAAAGGCGTGAGCACAGAGTGGATGATGGGGAAGGACAGGCTACATCCTCATACACAGTAAGCTGTCGGTAATGACTCCTGTTGGCTGAGTGAAAGCACTGGATGGAGAGCTGCAGGACTAGGAGAGCGGGGACCACAGTGTTGTGTTAAAGCTGGAGCACCGTTAGCGGCCACCCAGCTGTACACCAGAGTCACCTGTAAAGTTCTGCTTTCGCCAGTTGTAGGATAGGACTGGGAATCTGAAATCAAAACAGAAGCTAACTCCAGGTGATCCTGAGTGTGTTCCTTGAGTGTGATCATGTCGACAGCCTCAGAATACAGGAGGGGAAATTGGGTCCTGGGAGTGGAGGCTAGTTTATTCCAGCTCACGTGAGCCTTGGGTCCCCGGGACTTAGCAGGCTTCCTCAGTCACACCCTGCCCAGTGGGTGAGGAATGTGTCCTTGTGCTTTGTAAGAAGCAGGGATGGTGGTTTTCTGTTTTCCAGCTGAAGAAAGGCAGTGACCTCCAGGCCATTGTGCAGCACTTGGAGGAGTCCTTTGCCGTCGCCTCCTTGGTAGAAACTGGCCACCTCGCAGCTTTCTCCCTGACCTCTCACCTGAACGACACCTTCCGCTTTGACTCAGAGAAATTGCAGGTGGGGCAAGGCGTCTCCCTAACCCTCCAGACCACAGAACCAGGAGTGACCGGTCTCCTTTTAGCTGTTGAGGGGCCAGCTGCTAAGAGGACCATGAGACAGGCCCGGAAGGACTCAGAGACAGTCGACGAGGATGAGGAAGTGGATCCAGCTCTGGTCATAGGGACTGTGAAGAAGCACACCCTGTCCATTGGGGACATGGTCACGGGGACTGTCAAGTCCATTAAGCCTACCCATGTGGTTGTGACCCTGGAAGATGGCATCATTGGCTGCATCCATGCCTCCCACATTCTAGATGATGTTCCAGTGGGCACATCTCCTACTGCCAAGCTGAAAGTCGGGAAGAAAGTCACTGCCCGAGTGATTGGCGGGAGAGACATGAAGACCTTCAAGTATGGAAACTTAGGGCAAGGGGCTGGCTTTTTTTTTTTTTCAGCTTTGTTTTTGTTTATGCAGAGGGTCTGGCTTTGAGGAGAGCTTGCTGTAATTGTGGGAGAAGGGATGGGAACTGGAGCAGGTTCAAAAATTGTCGTATGTCACATTTTCTCTTTAGTTCACCACAATATTCACCAAAGAGTCCCTTTGTCTCTCTTTATTTTTTTAATGGTGTATAAGGTAGTGGTATAAGAGCATTCATTCCAGTCAGATCTGGGTTGAATTCCAGATTTGCCACTCAAAATTACATGACCATGAGTTAAACAGTTCCTTAGCTCTCTCAGTTTTATTTTCCTAATTTGTAAAGTGAGAGTGATAATAGTGACTACCCTGTAGGGCCATTGCAGTGACTGGAAAAAGAACACCTAGTGTGGAGTGTGCCTGCTGGGTTGTCTGACGCATAGTTATTGCTCAGGATATATCAGCAGGTACTATAATCCACTCTCCAGCACATACCTTAATTGTATTCATTTACTTTAACTCAAGTCACAGTATGTTATTGCTGCAGAAGTCCTTGCTATAAGAAAACCAAAAGAAGAATTCTAAGTCTAGCCAATAATTTGCATATTAATTTCAGTACCTGTGGGAACTTCAGTAAGTCATTTATTCTCTCTCGACCTCAATTTCCTTCTTTTTAGAATGAAAGAGTTGGAGTATATTATCTGTAAGGAAAATTCATTTCAGGGTTTAATATGATAATCCCAAAAGATCAGATGAGCTAATTTCTGAACGTTGACTCAAACGTTGAGAATGGAAACCCTCAAGCCTGATGTTACCAGGGGGTGGTGTGGCGGTGGAATGGGTGGTTTTTTTAAGCTTGGTTGAGTGGGAAGTTAGAAATTCTGATCTCCAGATTATAGTGTGACAGAGAATAGGAGAATTGATTTGACTTTATTTCTTTTCCAGGTTTCTCCCAATAAGTCATCCCAGATTTATTCGAACCATCCCAGAGCTGAGTGTTCGGCCAAGGTGAGGGGAACTCCAGTGGTTCTGTAGGAAGAGCTTGGGCTTTGGAGTCAGGAACCTGAATTCTTAGTCTTAATTCAGCCAGCATTGTGACTTATTTTGCCTCTCTGTCCAGGTTGTCTTTTTTTCTTCGGCAGGGATATTTGTCTGGTTTCTCAGTATAGCTAAATTAGAGAGATTAGATGAAAATCAATGTGAAAGCTGTATTCAGAGTTTAAGTATCAATTTAAAGGCTGATTGCAAGTCTGTTTGTTGGTGTTTGACAAACATTTTTGCTCTCAACCTAGTATTCTCAGTTCAGTTCAGTCACCTTAGTCGTGTCCAACTCTTTGCGACCCCGTGGACTGCAGCACGCCAGGCTTCACTGTCCGTCATCAGCTCCCAGAGGTTACTCAAAAACTCATGTCCATTGAGTTGGTGATGCTATCCAACCATCTCATCCTCTGTTGTCCCCTTCTCCTCCAGCTTTCAATCATTCCCAGCATTAGGGTCTTTTCAAATGAGTCAGTTCTTCACATCAGGTGGCCAAAGTATTGGAATTACAGCTTCAGCATCAGTCCTTCCAATGAGTATTCAGAACTGATTTCCTTTAGGGTGAACTGGTTTGATCTTCCAGTCCAAGGGACCCTCAAGAATCTTCTCCAACGCCATAGTTCAAAAGCATCAATTCTTTGGTGCTCAGCTTTCTTTATAGTCCAATTCTCACATCCATATATGACTACTGGAAAAACCATAGCCTTGACTAGATGGACCTTTGTTGGCAAAGTAATGTCTCTGCTTTTTAATATGCTGTCTAGGTTGGTCATAGCTTTTCTTCCAAGGACCAAGCGTCTTTTAATTTCATGGCTGCAGTCACCATCTGCAGTGATTTTGGAGCCCCAAAAAAGTCTGTCACTGTTTCCTCATTTATTTGCCATGGAGTGATGGGACCAGATGCCATGATCTTAGTTTTCTGTATGTTAAGGGTTTTTTTTGAATGTTGAGTTTTAAGCCAACTTTTTCACTCTCACTTTCAAGAGTCTCTTTAGTTCTTTGCTTTCTGCCATAAGGGTGATCGTCTGCATATCTGAGATTATTGATATTTCTTCTGGCAGTCTTGATTCCAGTTTATGCTTCATCCAGTCCAGCATTTCTCATGATGTACTCTGCATATAAGTTAAATAAGCAGGATGACAGTATACAGCCTTGATGTACTCCTTTCCTGATTTGGAACCAGTCAGTTCCATGTCCAGTTCTAACTGTTGCTTCTTGACCTCCATACAGATTTCTCAGGAGGCAGATAATGTGGTCTGGTATTCTCATCTCTTTTAAGAATTTTCCACAGTTAGTTGTGACCCACACAGTCAAAGGCTTTGGTGTAGTCAATAAAGCAGAAGCAGATGTGTTTCTGGAATTCTCTTGCTCTTTTGATGATCCGACGGATGTTGGCAGTTTGATCTCTGGTTCCTCTGCCTTTTCTAAAACCAGCTTGAATCTGGAATTTCATGGTTCATGTACTGTTGAAGCCTGGCGTGGAGAATTTTGACCATTACTTTGCTAGTGTGTGAGATGAGTACAATTGTGTGGTAGTTTGAGCATTCTTTGGCATTGCCTTTCTTTGGGATTAGAATGAAAACTGACCTTTTCCAGTCCTGTGGCCACTGCTGAGTTTTCCAAATTTGCTGGCATATTGAGTGCAGCACTTTCACAGCATCATCTTTCAGGATTTGAAACAGCTCAACTGGAATTGCATCACCTCCACTAGCTTTGTTCATAGTGATGCTTTCTAAGGCCCACTTGACTTCACATTCCAGGATGTCTGGCTCTAGGTGAGTGATCATACCATCATGGTTATCTGGGTCATGAAGATCTTTTATAGTTCTATATATTCTTGCCACCTCTTCTTAATATCTTCTGATTCTGTTAGGTCCATACCATTTCTATCCTTTAATGTACTCATCTTTGCATGAGATGTTCCCTTGGTATCTCTGATTTTCTTGAAGAGATCTGTAGTCTTTCCCATTCTATTGTTTTCCTCTATTTCTTTGCATTGATCACTGAGGAAGGCTTTCTTATCTCTCCTTGCTATTTGGAACCCTGCATTTAAATGGGTGTATCTTTTCTCCTTTGCCTTTCGCTTCTCTTCTTTTCACTGCTATTTGTAAGGCCTCCTCAGACAACCTGTTTGCCTTTTTGCATTTCTTTTTCTTGGGGATGGTCTTGCTCACTGCCTGCTGTATAATGTCATGAACCTCTGACCATAGTTCTTCAGGCACTCTTATCAGCTCTAATCCCTTGAATCTGTTTGAACCTAGTATTCTAGAACTCAGTAATTCCCGAAACATACACCGTGTAGCCAAGAATACTTGTTCTTTGAGTGTGGACTACTGCTTGGTGACTGAAAATTTTAGGTCATACTCTAGTGGATTATGCAAAGGGATGTTCCACAAGGGATTCTGAGTGAACTAGTAGAACTAGTAGTAGACGAGTAGAACTGGTAGTTCTTTGTAATGGTGGATCCAATTTATCTGGGGTCATTCTTTCAGAGAATCTTAAGCATGTTGGCCTGTGGGCCTGTCTGCTTCTGCTTCCCAATTAAAAAAACAAACAAACAAACAAAAAAACCCAGCCTCTTGGAACTGAATAGGCCATCCATGAATGAAGCTGCTGCTGCTACTGCTAAATCACGTCAGTCGTGTCTGACTCTGTCCGACCCCATAGACGGCAGCCCACCAGGCTCCGCCGTCCCTGGGATTCTCCAGGCAAGAACACTGGAGTGGGTTGCCATTTCCTTCTCCAATGCATGAAAGGGAAAAGTGAAAGGGAAGTCGCTCGGTCATGTCCTCTCTTAGCTACCCCACGGACTGCAGCCCACCAGGTTCCTCCGTCCGTGGGAGTTTCCAGGCAAGAGTACTGGAATGGGTCGCCAGTGCCTTCTCCAGTGCTTCTGCAGAGTCAGGCCCCCATCCATCCAGGCTGTTAAGTCTTATGTGCCTAGGGTGTTACGCAAGGACAGGACAACTTAAACAACTTCCTGAGGTTAAGATTTGATCAGCATCCCAAAGGGATTAGAACAGAAGTGGAATAGTTCTTCGAGGGCTTGTGTCTGAGATAGGGAAATACGTCTGAACCCTGAGCACCAGATGCTGACAATGCTGTGGCAGTGTGGGTCAAACCAGGAAATGAGTGCATTCCATTGAGGAGATGGGGGATGGAGAGTTACAATAACAGACAGACAGATGGACAGGTAAAACTCTAGCACATCTTTCACCTCCTCTGTGCACCTGTGTTGTATTGTTAATTATTTTATTTTAATCAACGCTTCTGAGAAGCATAGTATAAACATAATGGTATAACTGCTGTGTTTCTCAAATGCTTTTGTTTAAAATCATGTATCTTGAAGTCAGGAGGGAAAACATTTGTTTAATCTATGGTGTTGACTAACTTGACAAAATGCCGCCATGTTTTCATTCCCACTTAGATATGGAGATCTCCTGCTCAAAGAGAATGTCCTGTATCTTGGAGCAGAGTTCAGGGTGGGTGAGGGTCTCTCAAACTAGATGAGATATTTCCTGATTAATTAATTATTCATTTGGAGGGGCTGCAGTTAGGAGAGCAGACGGTTCAGGAATCTTTATGTGTGTCTTTGGAATTCCTGCTAGTCGCTGAATTTTCTCTTGGCATTAAAGCAGTTATGGCTGCCTTTTTTTTTTTTTTGAGAGAAAGGTAAAGTAAAATAATTTGGGAAAAAGAAAAAAGGTAACACATACTTGTAATGTGTGTTTGTGGTTTATTAAAAAAAATTTTTTTTCTAGCTTATACAGCAGTCATCTATTTTCTCATGATATTGGAGACTTTTGGTCTGAGACAGAGGTATCAGCAGAGTTTGTGCCTCTGAGGTCTGTCTCAGCTTGCAAATGGCTCTCTCCTCCCTATGTCTTCATATGGGCTTTTCTTTGTATTTATCTGTGTTCTAATCTTTTTTCAAATTTTTTTTATTGTGGTGAAAACGCAATGTAAATTTACCCTCTTACCATATTGTTAGCTATATGCACAATTGTTGTAAACAGATCTCTAAACCTTTTCATCTTGCGTTAACTAAAACTCTGTACCCATTCATTTCCTGCTCACCTCCCAGCCTCTTGCAACCATCATTCTACTTTGTTTCTCTGAGTTTGAGTTTGATGTCTTTAGATGCCTCATATAAGGGGAGTCATGCATAGTCCTTCTGTGACTGGTTTATTTCACTTAGTACCATGTTCTCAAAGTTCATAGGATATCTGTATTTCCGCTTTACTTGTATATGAGTTTCCTGTGGTTTTTATATTCACCAGTACTTGGCTATTATATGTTACAGTTTTATCAGTGTTACTTGTACCATTTTATTGACAAGTTCTGTTTTGTTTTAGAAATTTGAATGGGTAAGCTGGGCTGGGTTGGAACAATGGGAGCTCTGTGCTTCCTTTGAAGTGATTTGTAGACTGATAATTTTCAGACCACATCTCCTCGTTGCTTTTCTGCATAGACAAAGAGAATCATGAAAGTGATAATGCCAAGGTAGTACTCTTGCCTGGAATATCCCATGGACGGAGGAGCCTGGTAGGCTGCAGTCCATGGGGTCGCAAAGAGTCAGACACGACTGAGCGACTTCACTTTCACTTTTCACTTTCATGCATTGGAGAAGGACATGGCAACCCACTCCAGTGTTCTTGCCTGGAGAATCCCAGGGACGGGGGAGCCTGGTGGGCTGCCGTCTATGGGGTCGCACAGAGTCGGACACGACTGACGTGACTCAGCAGCAGCAGCATGGGACAGAGCCCTGAATTTTTGAGTCAGAAGCTCTGACTTGAGTTCCTGGGTCTGTAGCATAAAATGAGTTTAATAGTATCTTTCCTGTTTGAATCAGACATGAAAGTGTTGTCACATTCATTTGTGAAAGCAGTTCTGCAAACAGTAAAGCGGTAGCTCAAGCATTGAAATAAGTAAAGTCATTTCATTTTATTGTTGGCTACCTATTTTGTAGTTTGTTCATACCTAGGTGAGTGAGTTGGAAAGGATTAACTTTCATGCAGGTATTGTGAATATTTATTCCCCTTTGTGGACAGAAATGGAGGTGTGTATATGTTGGTGTGTATGTGTTAGGGGAGTCCAGTAAAATTAATCCAAGGCCAGTTGGGGGAGATGGTCTCAAGCTAGGAGCTTATAGAGATTGGTTTACTCTTTCCATTGCCTTTCTGCGAACAGTGAGCTGAAGGAGGATGGCCATACTGCTCTCAACACTCACTCTGTAAGCCCCTTGGAGAAGATTAAACAGTATCAGGCTGGTCAGACTGTGACTTGCTTCTTGAAGAAGGTGAGAAGTGCATGCCCTGCAATGCAGTGCTGTCTTTCTTATAGAAGAAAGGGGGGAGGAACTGGCAATGACCACTTGCACTAGGCTTTGATTCTATGCTTGCTGCCTTGCTGATGTGTGGGAGACAGTAAAGCCCTCTGCTCCTAGAAAACATCTGGTCTATTCAAGGAGCTAAATTTATGGCTTCCAAACAGCAAGCAACTCACAGTTCTACGTGTTTGTAGATTTCTTGTACAAAATAGACAGAAAAATACATCATAGAGCAAGAATTTGAATCCAGTACTTTATCTTAAATAATGTTAAATTCATATTTCTGTGTCCACAAATAAAGTTTTATTGGAATATACAAAAATAAAACATTTTATTTAAAATAAAATATTGGATTTTAGATTTTTGCCTTTCATAAGGTTCAGGAACTGTGTAAAACAATATGTAAATTGGGTGTCAGATTATGTGTTCAAACCCTAAGTAGAATAGTAGTTGAGTAAAGGGAAGAGATCAGTGAGAACTGTACTGGTTAGAATATATCAGAGAGAAGGTCAAGATCTGTCTGGACTTGACCTTGAGGGGTAACTCCTCTTCAGTGTTGCCAGAGTCTTCCTGCATGAGCATCTGTCTGATGATGTTCATGATGCTTGATACCTTTAGTTACTTTTTCTCTGTAGATATTCATAAACCCTAGATGCCTTAGAGTAATATTTAAGGTTCTTCAGAGGGAATTCCCTGGTGGTCCAGTGCTTAGGACTTTCCACTTCCACTGCCAGGGGTATGGGTTTGATCCCTGGTTGGGGGCTAAGATCCATAAGTCACACAGTGTGGCCAAAAAAAAGGACTCTTTATAATCTGACCTCATGAATCTGGAGTACCAGTCATGCTGAAAACCTTTTTCCCCCTTTATTTCTACACTGGGGTACTGTCTGTTCCCATTGCCTATAATTCAAGGTCTAGCACAGATAACCTTCCCTTCTTCCTAGTTCTCCTATAGAGTCTGTAGCATATTATACTCCTGTGTGTTGCTTTCTGCTCTAGTCATTTGCATATTCATTCAACTTACTTTTTGCAGACAGTAATCTCTTTGAAGGCAGGGCCTGGCTGTTATCACTATCATGCTGTGTGTAGTGGCTGCTTGATAAATGCTTTTTGAGTTGACCTGAAAATTGGGGTGTATATTTAGGGTAGAGCACTGTATCAGTAGAAAAATCTAAACTGATTTAGAAATGAGATGTTAGTCCCTGAAGGCTGTTAACTCACTGTGCGCAGCTGAGCTTAGAGGAGGCTGTGAGGTTGGGATTGGTTCTACTGCTTGAGGACGTTATCTCTGAGGCCTTTTCTGCCTCCTCATCAGCTGAGGCACCAGGAAGGATGTGTGTTCTGCTGGGCCGGTGGAGGCTCTGAGCTAGACTTGAGTAAAGCCTGTGAGAAGTGGAGGGTGGGCAGGGGGATTGGGCCGTGGGGGGGAGTTCCTGTTACTTGGGAAAATGTAGGAGTAGGGCCCTTTCAGTGTGATTTTAGGAGTGTCTGCTTTAGTGAAAGGAAAAGATGAGATGCTTGTATCTGCCCTATTCCATTTCTTCTCTTGTTTTTTTTTTCCCTCCTAGTACAACATGGTTAAGAAATGGCTCGAGGTGGAGATTGCTCCAGACGTCCGAGGGAGAATTCCCTTGTTGCTTACATCTCTTAGCTTCAAGGTTAGTGTGCCTGAGATGCCTGGAGAGGAAACCTCAGCTCCCTGAGCTCGAGTTAATCCTTGGTGTATGCTCACAGTGGGGACAGGGATCCATCCCATAGGGGATACTTACCGTACTGTGGTTTTAGATAAATGACAGGCCTTTCTTCAAACATCAAAGGAAATTTTTTATCCTTCTAGGTTCTGAAACATCCAGATAAGAAGTTCCAGATTGGCCAGGCCCTGAAGGCCACCGTGGTTGGCCCAGCAGATTCCTCCAAGGCCTTCTTGTCTCTTTCACTCATAGGTGTGGTGATGAAATGGGACCTGGTCAAGGAAGGGAGGGGGTGGAAAGGGTTGGGAGAAGGCCTTAGTCATCGCCCAGGTTGAGGGATGCCATGGATGTCAGCATCCTCAGGAATTCTACTGCAGAGGCTGTGTCCTTGGAACAGCTTTTCTCTTGGGGCTTTGCTCTGTGGCCTGTGTCTGAGACACCTTTACCTACAGTTGTTTTTCTTAGGTCTCTCAGAAAGGGTTGTCCAGCACTCGGCCTTGGCATCCTTGACCACGTGGTACAGTGGTCTGGGTCTGTGTGATCATTCTGGTCCACTCATTCTAAACACCCTGAGCCCAGACACCTTCACCTCCTGCCAGCCTCTGGTTGGCTACTGTCTCAGCTTCTTTCTTGGCTCACTTCTTCCCTGCATCTGGTTCATTGTCTTGCCAGGTCCTCACAAGCTCAAGAAGGGGGAAGTGGCCATGGGCCGTGTGGTGAAGGTGACGCCCAAGGAGGGGCTGACCGTCTCCTTCCCCTTCGGGAGGGTTGGAAGAGTCAGCATGTTTCATGTGAGTGACTCCTACTCGGAGACGCGCCTGGAAGACTTCGCCCCACAGCAGATTGTCAGGTAGGCTGGACTCTTTAACTTTTTCCCACTATCTGTGGGATTGGTGGGGATTTTGGGGGTTTTGATTTTTTTTTAATTACAGGTGTGTGGTTTTGTACCGGAAAAAAAAAATAGTATATAAAGTGGAAACTGAACATTGCTGTTGCTCCTCTGTTTCTCCATCACTTTTGCTTCGGTTTCTTTTAAGACTCTAATATATGTAGTTACAATTTTCCCTTATGTAATAGTAGAATTTAATTTTCTATACTGTTCTGCAGCTTGCTTTTTCCTAATAGCAGTGACTCATGCACTTTTTCTTTCCTATGCTAGTGTTTCGAAACCTTCCTTGTTCTTTACCTTACTTTTATCATTTTTTTTTGAGTTGCGTTATGTGTTTTTTTTAAATCACAGTTTATATAAATAATTCTGTTGATGGACAGTAATGTTGAAGTGAGTATATTTGCACCTATGTTTGGCTACTAGTGCAAGTATGTATGTGAAATAAATTTCTAGAAGTAAAATTGATGGGTTAAATAATGTTATATATCTTGCCAAAGTGTCTTCCAAAAGGACTGTGCTAAATTTTATCTCTATTAACAGTTAATGTGTCTGTTCATTTTTCACACTTCTGTCAACACTGGGCATTTTTTTCTGTGTGGCATGTGGGACCTTATTTCCCCAACTAGGGATCAAAACCATGTTCCCTGCATTGTGAGTGCAGACTTTTAACCACTGGACCACCAGGAAAGTCTCGAGACTGGGACTTAATTTTATCTAACACTGGATATTCTTAATTTTTAATTTTTGCCACTGAATAGGCCCAGGTTGATCTCTTAATTTAATCTGAATTTCTCATACTGGTCATTGTTCATGGTTATTAGCTGTTTGCATTTGTTCTATGCTTTGCTTGGTCAAGTTGCTTTATTAACTATTTTGGATGCACAGAAATGAACCTGCCTCAGAGTTTTGAAACTGTTCCTTAGCCTGAATAAACAAGCATTGCAGAGGCATATTTCATCTTGGTACAATACATACTTTTCTGACAGTCACACACAATTATCCAGCAATGGAGCAGGCACCTTCTGGAGGCTGAGACTGGAAAGCAGTAATTGCTCTTTCCCATCTCGAGTGTTCCAGCCACCAGCATCTGCCTTCATTCTCAGCCACTTGCCAGAGCTCAACAGCACAAAAATGCCCAGGGCCTAGAAGAAGAATGTCACAGAGAAATCCAGAATCATCTCTTTTCTTTAGGCTTACAAAATATGGATGTGATTTTTTTATTTTTAGCAAAATATTTTTTTTAATAACCTTATAGTTAAGCATATGAGTAGTGTTCAGTTGTAGTTCCTTGACTCTCAAATGTGGATGATAAGTTAACTCCCCAAAGGCAGACAATCCCTTCAGGTCCTTCCCTGCGTTAAGGGCCGTGATGCCCTGGTGGGAAACACAGATGCTGTTGTGGGAGGATTTGGGCTGTATTGTTGCTGAGACCCTTCCTCCTGGTAAGATTCTCTACCCTGTGACTTTGGGCTATTACTTGCCATTTTCTGTGATGTGAGTGTGGAAGTCCCCTAGCAAGAGTAAACCCTACTTTCCCCCTGAAGCCTTCCCCTCTTAGGTCTCACTTGGGGGGCCGCCTCTGAACTGTGAATCTGCAGTGGTCCTGGGCCGTCCCTGCCACGGTTCCTTGGGTGAGTCTCTCCACGAGATCAAACCCTCCCAACCCCTGACACGGGGCAGGTCTCATCTCCTGCGTGTTCCCCACGTGGCTCTGCATGCTTTCCAGAGAGCTTGCGTGTCCTCTGGTTTCCTCCTGCCAGCACCGTTCTTGGGTGAGAAGAGCAAGTAGCGCTGCTTTTACTTGATGGACTGAGGCCCAGAGAAGAGCCTTGTCCCGAGTCCCTCAGCAGGTGGTCAGCAGGACGAAGAGCAGAGCCCTCACTCTCGCCTGTTGCTCAGCCTTGTGAGAGGAAGCCGAGGCCCTCTCCCGTCTCCCAAGGTGCTGGGGTCTGCATTGCCTTCTCCTTTGCTCCCGTTCTAGGTGTTACGTCCTGTCCGCTGCAAGCCCTGTATTGACTTTGTCGCTGAGATCATCCAGGTGATTGTCTGTGTCATCGGGACAAGAATCGGGGAAGAACCTCCCAGGGGACTGAGGAGAGGCTACGTGGATCTGACAGGGCTTTGGGCCTCCCAGCTTGCCTCACTGCTCACCTCCTTTATGCCCAGCCCTGTTTTTATCCAGAAAAGCTGAGGACATTCTAACTGTAGAAGAACCTGTCTGCTCAGGCTCTTGTTTCCCAGGGAAAGGTGCAGACATCCAGAGTGGGGCTTGGGCTTACCTGTTGGTGGTCCTGGTGAAGGGAGGTGATGTAGCCCCCAGCGTTACACAGCAGGGGCGAGTGCTGTCAAGTGGATTGGCCTGAAGTCATGGTTTGAAGTGGACATTTATGAGGCTTGACCATCTTCTCCTTGTTACTATTACCGCTGTCCGGAGCTGACAGGACTTCAGGAGAAGGTGGGGCTGGGCTCTGCAGGTGATGGCCTACTGACAGGTCCAGAGTCACCTTCTTACAAAGTGTTGTTACCTCAGGAGGTCTTCCCAGGTAACGCAGTGGTCAAGAATCCTCCCGCCAGTGAGGGAGATGCAGCAGGTGTGGGCCTGATCCCTGGGTGGGGAAGGTGCCCTGGAGCAGGAAATGGCAAGCAGCTCCAATATTCCTGTCTGGGAGATTCCATGGACAGAGGAGCCTGGCGGGCTACAGTCCATGGGCTGGCAGAGTCTGACATGACTGAGTGACTGAGTGCATTATCACGGGGGAGTCAGGGGTGAGGGTGGGCAGAGGGCTTAGAGGTATGTGTGTAAGCCTTTTTATTCCTTTAGGACGAACCCAGAGACGAAAAGCAAAATAACAGATCCAGAGATTAACTCCATCAAGGACCTTGAGGAAGGGCAGCTCTTGAGGGGCTTCGTCAAGTCCGTCCAGCCATCCGGCGTGCTCATAGGGTGAGTGAGGCGGAGCCTGGGGACGTGGACCAGCCCCGTGTCCTCCAGGAGCCTGTCCTGGTTGGCCCCCGCTGCTCCCTCAGTCACCGCCTCTGAAGGAACGTGTAGGGAGGAGACTGAGTTCCCACAGTGTTTTAAATTCCAGGTCTTTTCATACTTTTAAAAAAGTTGTAAATTATTCTTCTGTTTGGTGTTTTGGACAAAGAATGTGGCATGTCACGATTCGCGAGCGTTCTGCGAGCTGCCAGCGCCAGTCGCTGCAGCCTCCTTGCTGTTACTGTGTTTTCTTATTTCCTTCTGTCCTTCTAGCAGCTTTTGAGTTGTGTGTTGTGATGCTCTGATATGGGGTGAAAAATACCTTTCTATTATATCTTCATTATGCTAGATGTTTTTTCCAGTCTACAAAGCCCTCTTTATTTAGTTGAATGCCAAGAACCATCTGTTGTAAATCCTTGTCCCACTTGGGTCTCTGGGAGGGCACGGGCTCTAGCTTGGCTGGGACTCCGTTGCCGTGTTTACGACCATGGGACGCTTGTCTCTCTCCCGTCAGCCTTGGCCCCTCAGTTACGGGTTTGGCCCAACACCCGCACGTCTCCCAGCACAACCAGTCCAAGAACGCTCCTTATGACAGACACCTCCCTGAGGGGAAGCTGCTCACAGCCAAGGTCCTACGGTGGGTGCCCTCTCTCTCTCTTACCCCTTTCTCTGGGAACTCTGGGAGGAGATTGAGAGCTAAATTTTAAACATCATGGCCTAGGTAATGGTAAATGTGGTCCATGAACTCCCTTTGTTTGGCACCTTCTGCCTCAGCTCCTGAAAGCAGGTGTGTACTTTTCTTTGCACAGCACCTGTAGCTGAGGCCGGAGGAAGGGGCAGCACAGCCATGCTCTGTATTTTTCTAAGTGTCGTACGATGTGTGGGTCATTCCTAAGATGACTGAATGGATTGCAGGGCAGGTTGGGGCAGGACCCACTGTATTGTGTTGTCCTCGTCATCCACTCTGTCGTCCTGTCGTAGCCTGAACCATCAGGAGAGCCTGGTAGAGCTGTCACTCCTCCCCGATGCCACTGGAAAGCAGGACGCGCGTTCTGCCTCCTTGAGACAGCCACCTCCAAAGCAAGAGGGGAGGGAAACGGAGGCAGTGGAGAGAAACCACGAAGGAAAAGCAAAGGAGAAGCAGCAGCAGAAACAGAAAGAGAAGAGAACTGGCAAGGGGCAGGATGGGGCGCAGCCACCCAGCAAGGATAAGAAAGAGCCCCAGAAGCCCCAGGCAAAGAAGCTGGGCAAGCGGCCGCACCCCGAGTCCGGCAGTGAGCAGGTAGGGCCCTCGGGAAGATGGCCTCCCCTCACGTGGAAGGCGAGCCTTTCAGAAGATACCAGCAGCTGCCTTGCTGCAGCCTCTTGGACTGAGAGCAGCTGAGTTTGTGTAGGGCACTGGGTGCTGCTGGGAGGGCCGGGATCAAGCACCCCCTGGGCCATGAAGAGAAGCGAGGCTCAGCATCGTCCCTGCCTGTCGTCCCAGGAAATCGGGAGCAAGAAGCAGAAGAAAGCTGTCCTGTCCGAGGAGGACGACAGTGGTGTGGAAGTGTATTACCGAGAAGGAGAAGAAGAGGCAGAAGAGATGAGCATGTTGCCCAAGGTGAGGGGTGGCGGGGTTGGGGAGGAGGGCTGCTCCGGGAGGAGAGTCCCTGGTCTCCTGCCTGAGGACTGGGCTGTCATCAGCACCCCTTTCTTGTCCTCATTTTCTTTAAAATAGGAAAAGGTGGCGAGGCTAGTTTGCTCAGTTGGTCATCAGGTCCTAAGGACAGGGTCCCTGCTTAACTGTTGAATAGGCTTAAAAGTCAATTCTAATCCACATTTATTCAGTTCAGTTTAGTCGCTCAGTCGTGTCTGACTCTTTGTGACCCCATGAATTGCAGCACGCCAGGCCTCTCTGTCCATCACCAAATCCCGAAGTTCACCCAAACTCATGTGCATTGAGTCGGTGATGCCATCCAGCCATCTCATCCTCTGTCGTCCCCTTCTCCTCCTGCCCCCAATCCCTCCCAGCATCAGGGTCTTTTCCAGTGAGTCAGTTCTTCGCATGAGGTGGCCAGAGTTCTTCGAATGAACACCCAGGACTGATCTCCTTTAGGATGGACTGGTTGGATCTCCTTGCAGTCCAAGGGACTCTCAAGAGTCTTCTCCAACACCACAGTTCAAAAGCATCAATTCTTCGGCACTCAGCTTTCTTCACAGTCCAACTCTCACATCCATACATGACCACAGGAAAAACCATAGCCTTGACTAGATGGACCTTTGTTGGCAAAGTAATATCTCTGCTTTTTAATATGCTGTCTAGGTTGGCCATAACTTTCCTTCCAAGGAGTAAGCGTCTTTTAATTTCATGGTTGCAGTCACCATCTGCAGTGATTTTGGAGCACAAAAAAATAAAGTCTGACACCGTTTCTACTGTTTCCCCATCTATTTCCCATGAAGTGATGGGACCAGATGCCATGATCTTTGTTTTCTGAATGTTGAGCTTTAAGCCAACTTTTTCACTCCTCTTTCACTTTCATCAAGAGGCTTTTTAGTTCCTCTTCACTTTCTGCCATAAGGGTGGTGTCATCTGCATATCTCAGGTTATTGATATTTCTTTCGGCAATCTTGATTCCAGCTTGTGCTTCCTCCAGTCCAGCGTTTCTCATGACGTACTCTGCATATAAGTTAAATAAGCAGGGTGACAATATACAGCCTTGACGTACCCCTTTTCCTATTTGGAACCAGTCTGTAAGTGGAGCTAAATTAAATTAGTCAGGTGGTGGGAGAGCCAGCAAAGAAAGAAAGGCTTTTTCAGCCTGTCTGAGACTGTGTCTCCTTGTGAGAAATGAAGACAACCCCGAGGACCAGTGTGGAAGGGCTTCCCTGCCTCCCTCAGAGCATTTGGCACACCTTTGTCCTGCATTAATGTGTGTATGCATATGTAGCTTTTTAAAAAATTATTACTTAAATTTAGTTATTTACAAAGAAAGCTGTTCGTCACTCGTGTAAGTTTCCCCGGTGGACCAGGGTGTAGCCTGGTCTAGACCTCTAGGTTTCTGGGCATGGTGGGAGCCCCTCCTCCTCCAGTGGGAAGGGGCTGGGGAGCAGGGGCCACTGGGCCCAGTGCTGGCCTCACGCGTGCCTTTGATCCTCAGGAGAAGCTGACCAGGCCCGCAGAAGCGCCCCGGCTGCAGCTATCTTCCAGCTTCGTTTGGGACGTGGGTCTGGACACCCTGACCCCAGCCTTGCCACCTCACGGAGAGAGCTCGGACAGTGAGGAGGACGAGAAGCCAGAGCAAGCCACGGTGCCGTGTCTTCCAGGGCATCACCTCTTTCACAGGGACCGTTGGGCTCCCATGCTCTACCCTAAGCTCGGTGTCTCTTTGGGCAGGCGGGGCCGTCCCAGGCGGGGAGTGATTGCCAAGCCGCAGACTGCCCTGCCGGCTCCTGTCTTCCACTGCAGACCTCTCTGGGTCTGAGGAGCAGACGACTCACCTGCTGCTCTGCTTTCCACAGCAGAAGAAGAAAAGCAAGAAGGAGAGGGAGCTGGAGAAGCAGAAGGCGGAGAAGGAGCTGTCCCGCCTCGAGGAGGCGCTGATGGATCCTGGGCGACAGCCGGAGTCGGCCGAGGACTTCGACCGACTGGTGCTGAGCTCGCCCAGCAGCTCCCTCCTGTGGCTGCAGTACATGGCCTTCCACCTGCAGGCCACGGAGATCGAGAAGGCCCGGGCCGTGGCTGAGAGGGCGCTCAAGACCATCTCCTTCAGGTCCCGGCCCCACCGTCCTGCTTTGGGCCCCATCTTTCCTCAGGGAGGGCCGTGTCTCCTCCGCAGGCTGGCAGCAGTTGGGGCGACTGCCACCAGGGCCCATGGCTTCACAGGCTTTCTCTCAGAGACGGCCCGGCCGTGACATAGATCTGCTGCTTTATATTTCATGGTCCTCTTCACTGAGAGCGCTAGGGTCACATTTCCATGAGTCCCTACACTTCAGGTGCCTCACTTGGAGAAAAGTAGAAGAGGAAAACTTGCCTCTCCGCATACCTGGGTGAAAATCCTGGTGTGGCCGTCTTCCAGGCCGAGGCTCTAGCAGGCTTCCCAAAAGCTAGTGAGGAGGGATGGTGCTCCTTTACATCGTTATCTTGGCTTGAGGGGAGATTCAGACCATAGGTTCTGCCCTGTCCAGCCCAGCCCTCAGGCCAGTTTGAGATTGGTAGATTTCCTTCCCACGAATGGAGGTAGAAGCTAGGGGAGCCTCAGACCCCGCAGCCATGGATGGGCGTTCCTGCTCCCACGTGAGCTGCAGTGGGGCTCTCAGTGCCGGCTTGTGGGGGTGGGGACTGAGGACATGGGTGGAGCCTGGGGAGGGGATGTAGTCCCAGCCCTCTAGTTGGGAGTGGGGGCTCATGGGGCTGAAAGGATGGACTCATGTGCTGACTGTTCTCCCTCCAGAGAGGAGCAGGAGAAGCTGAACGTGTGGGTGGCCCTGCTGAACCTAGAAAACATGTATGGCTCCCAGGAGTCGCTGACCAAGGTCTTCGAGCGGGCTGTGCAGTACAATGAGCCTCTCAAGGTCTTTCTCCACCTGGCTGACATTTACACCAAGTCAGAGAAATTCCAGGTAGGGGTCTGGACCAGGCAGCCGGCTTCCAGAGGGGCCTCAGCCGCTCCTGGAAGTCCCTGAGGCAGCAGGGACGTCTCGGGGAGGGGGGAAACCCCTGCCTCTGGGCCCAGTCCTGCCCCAGGCTTGCTCATCTTCAGGTGGGAGAAGCTGTTTCCCCCACCCTTGAGCCACCAACAGAGGTGTCACAGATAGGAGGTGATGTGGCCCAGTCGCCCCTTTCCGTCTCTCCTCGCCCTCATTGTGCTCACGCTGTCTCTAGTCTCGACGACCTCACGGCATGGGATTATGAGGGAGACTCCTCAGCACGTGCTCTCCTCATCCTTGGCGCCTGCCCTTTCCCGTCGCATATGTGGATCAGGGCCTGGACACTGAGGGAGCCCCTAAGCCCAGGGCTAGCTTCCCACGAGCGTAGCCATCTGTCTCTGCCGTTGCCCCCTCTGCTCTCACCTGCTCTCTCAGCTTACATCATTCTTCCCACAGGAAGCTGGCGAACTCTACAACCGGATGCTGAAGCGTTTCAGGCAGGAGAAAGCTGTCTGGGTCAAATACGGCGCCTTCCTTCTGCGGAGGGGAAAGGCGGAGGCCAGCCACCATGTGATGCAGCGAGCCCTCGAGTGCCTGCCTAAGAAAGAGCGTGAGTGCTCGTTCCTTCCTCCCACCTAGATCCTGAGCCCAGTAGACTTCCTGAGTCTGCAGGGGCGTGGGGGTCTTCTCGTCCAAGGGCTGGTTTAGGGAGGCCTTCTGGAGGGTGCTAGCTTGCTCTCTGTTGATTATATACTTGTGAAGATGTGCTCATGTTGCATTTTAAATGCTAAAACTCCAGAGGTTGAGGAACAAAAAAGGATTAGCATCAGTTCTTTTGCTTGTGCCTGCCTGCCCCACAGCCTACCTCCCATCCCCCATCCACCTTCCGGGCCCAGAGAGTAGAATGTCTGCCGTTTGGGAGTCATGGAGCAGTGCCCATCGGTGTATTTAGCCCTCAGCCCGCCCCTGCATCCGTCTTGTCATCACTGGGTCTCAGGACCCAAGGGCAGGGAATCAGGCATCGGGCTCTGTGCCCGTAGAGTCACGTGTTGTGATGAGGGCGTCTCTCTGCTTTCTGTGTCTGAGCCGTCCTCTCTCTGCAGACGTGGATGTGATTGCCAAGTTTGCGCAGCTTGAGTTCCAGCTAGGGGATGCAGAACGCGCCAGAGCCATTTTTGAGAGCACACTGAGCATCTACCCAAAGCGCACGGATGTCTGGTCGGTTTACATCGACATGATCATCAAGCACGGCAGCCAGAAGGAAGCCCGGTGAGCAGGGAGGGTGGGCTGAGCCTCATTCCCTGTGGCGGGGTGGGGGCGGGCATCGACCACTCAGGAGTTTTAGCCCCGCAGCAGCTCCCAGCACCCCAGTTCTCTTACTCTGCCTGGAAAAACGGCTTTGACATGACACAGCAGGTTCTGTGGCATTCACATTTCCGATTTCTTTTTCTACCTCGGGGGCCAGCCACCGGTCTGGCTGGAACCTCGGCTGGGAGGTAGGCTGGCCCCAGGCCTGGGAGTCAGGAGACTGGGTTTTCCTCATAATTAATGCTGAGCCTGGCTCTCATTGTAGAGAGTGTTCACAGGCATGATCTCACCTGTCACCACCAGCATCCCCCCAAGACAGAGAGGATTAGAGATGGCTGGACTGAGGTCCAGAAAGAGTTGGTGCCCGCCCACGCCTCTCAGTGAGCTTTAAGCAGAGCTGTCCTCGCAGATCCACACCTCGCTGGCTGTCCCGTCCCATTAGCTCTGTCCTGATTCCCTGTGTGCCTTCAGGGCACTCGGCCCTGTAACATCTCAGTCTGCTCCTCTGGAAAGCAAGGCTGGACGTGACAGTTTATAATAGGAATAAAAATAAAGGTAGAAGTGGGAGTGCTCCAGAGCCTGAGAGCAGCGAGTGAAGGTCAGCCAGGAATCACGTGACCAGGGACCAAGAGGCAAACGCCATCTGCTCTCCCTCCCAGGGACATCTTCGAGCGGGTCATTCACCTGAGCCTGGCCCCCAAGCGAATGAAATTCTTCTTCAAGCGCTACCTGGACTACGAGAAGCAGCACGGCTCGGAGAAGGACGTGCAGGCTGTCAAGGCGAAGGCCCTGGAGTACGTGGAGGCTAAGAGCGCCGTGGTGGACTAGGGGCCGGCTGGCTCCAGGACACTGCGACAGCCTGCCCGACCCTCAGGCACCTGCGCTGTTGAGAAACTGTGTTGCCTGAGGACTCTATTTAAGTGCTGCCTTTTCTGCAGCATCCTTGGGGTAATCCCATCAAGATAAAAAATAATTTGAGATTTCTTATAATTCCTTTTCGCTTGTCTTAAGAACCAATTTGTTTCATCTTTTTCCTTTTCTGGGGCTGCTCAGTGGTTGCAGGCAGCAGGCTTCTGGGTCCCCAGGGAACCTGAGAGTCTCCTTCTTGGGAGGTCCCTGGGAGCAGGAATGGAGGGCCAACTCCCCACAGCCCTGGAGTCAGGATCCCACTGTGGCCCTGGCGGGCTCTTGGTCCAGCAGGGGGTGTGAGTGGGGTGATCAGCAGGGTCCTGGGAGCAGGCCACACCCTTCTAGATTACGGCATCTCTGGACCTTGCCTCTGCCTCAGCTCCGTGGTACCTTGTGCCCCTTGGTGGAGGCTGTGAGGCTTGGGCAGGAGGAGAGGCAGAGCCCAGAAGGGAAATTCAGGGACCTGAGTGCCTGAGAGGAAGGTGACAGGTATCAGCTCAAACCAGCTGGTGATGTCTTTTCCGGGGGCCAGTGGGGCCAAATTACCCAACCTCTCTGAACTGGGTGCCTTGTTCGTGAAATGCGGTTAAACAGTCCTGCTTGAAGGATTTTATGGACTGAGTGAGAGCATGTATATTATGTGCTGCCACAAGGCCTGGCACGTGCCTGCTCAGTGAGGACCTAGATTGACGTGCTGTGTGACCTTGGGAGACTACACGGATTCTCTCCCTGTTGCTCCCCTGAGGAGAGCTTGCTGGGCAGAGGGCATTGACTGACTTGTTCCTTGGGACCTGAGGGAGAAGGGATGTGATGGGCCCGCTGCACCCCCACCTCCCTGTAAATTTCTCAGAAAGACTGTCTCTGCCTCCTTTGATAAGTAATAATCCTGTGTTCCTGAATTAAGAGGCCAGCCCAGACCCAGCTAGTTGAAGCCAGTTCATTTTTGGGTTGGTCTTAAGGGAATTAAAAGTTTCCTTGGGCAGAGCTTTAAATGTCCTGAGAGCTGGGGAGCTTTTCCGTGGGAAATGACTGAGTCCCATGAGAGACTGGGGCAGGGACAAGGGAGAGCGCATTGGAGGTCCTAGAAGTGGCGGAGGTGCTCAGGCAGGGCGGGCGTGGGAGGGAGGCCATGGAGCGCTGGCCTGGTTCTCGCTCATTCGCTCTGGGTTACGAGAGCTGGACTGCCCAGCTGAGCACAGGGGCCGCGTCTGCTGACTACTGATGTCTAAGCCAAGCTTCTCTCTGAGAAAGGCCAGGCTCCATCTGTTTCCCAGATCAAATCAAATGACTGAACCCAGTTAAGAGATCATCAGCCCCAGGGCCTTCCCGCAAGCGGGAACACCTGCCTCTGCCTCCCCTGACCCCCAGCCCTCCCTTCTACCCATTTCAGTCTCACCCAGGGTCTCTGTCCTCTTCCCTCCCCAGGTCTGGGATTTAGGCCTGTCCCCCCAGTAGCTCAGCTGGTAAAGAATCCGCCTACAACACAGGAGACCCCAGTTTGATTCCTGGGTCGAGAAGATCCCCTGGATAAGCGATAGGCTAACCCACTCTAGTATTCTCGCCTGGAGAATCCCCATGGACAGAGAAGCCTGGCGAGCTGCAGTCCATGGTGTCGCAAAGTCGGACATAGCTGAAGCAACTTAGCGCATAGCATCGTGACCTCCAGTGTGCGGTGGCATGACCCATCCAGTTACACAGACACCAAGCTAGTCCTTTATACTAAGAAAAGCTTTATCAAAAATGTGTATAAAGCTGGAGGCATACGCCAGAGGGCTGCTTCCCAGCTGTGCATACCGAGCCAGCTGTCCATGTGCAGTTCCGCAAGTGGCCTGCATAGCCTTCCGCACGCAAGCCTGCTGGTGAGTTTCATCGTCACCTGACTGCTGGCCAGGGCTTCCCACACGGGTGGAATGGGTCCCTCTAGTCAGAGGTCATCCTCCACATGATAGTTCATGAAGGACCAGTTCTGGGAAAGGGTCTTTTCTCCAAAGCTGTTGACCAAGTGGCTGGTGGCAACTGGAAAGGGGACTTCTTCAGGTCTGAGGGCCTCCCTGCCAGAGCCCACCTCATCTGCCAGCTCTCACATCCATATCCCAGCTTCACTTTGTGTTTGCTTCTCTCCTGGCCTGTTTTCCCCAAAAGCTATAGTTAAAAAATCTCTGGGGAATTCAGTGGTTGGGACCGCGCACCTTAATTGCAGAGGGCGAAGGTTCAGCCCTGGGTCAAAGAACTAAGATCCCACAAGCCGTGCGCAGCCAGAAAACAGAAGTCCCCTCTGATGCTGGTGTGAGCAGGCAGTGGGGTTCAGTTTGGGACCAAATACCGTCATTGGCCAAGAGTGTGGGAACGGGACCCTCAGGAGGGAAGCAGGGACATCTCTACGTGGTCCGGGGCCATGCCGTTGCCCACCACACCCTGGGCCCACTTGTGCAGGCGGCTGTAGAGTGGGAGGCCTTGGTTCTCACGGTACAGGTAGACGCCGGTGATGGCGTTCCACTGTGGCCGCGGCTGTGTGCCTTCCACCGGGAACTTGGCGACCAGCTCCTCGTCGTCCTTGTTGAGCGCCACAAAGCCGAAGAAGCGGCGCACGTTGTTGGCAGCCAGCACCCGCGAGTGCACCTCAGCCGTGCGCTGGAACAGCTGGTCCTCGTTGGCGCGGTACTGCGCCCAGTAGGCCTCCTGGCGGTAGCTGAGTGGTGAGCAGTAGTGCTTGAGGCATTTGGTCAGGAACACCAGGATGGCCACCACGCCGATAAGCAGCCACCCAAAGAGCTGGCCAGAGAAGGGGCAGGGTTGAGGGCGGGCAGCGAGCTGCCTGGACCCCCACCTGCCCCGGGAAGAAGTGGCGGGAGCTGGTCAGAGGGTGTGGGCTGGGTGGAACCAGACATAACCCCCTGAGAGCTGGCTCTGTCCCTTCCCTGGCCTCAGATTCTGTTCCTCTAAGGGCAGCAGGCCCTTCTGACTGTGATTCCTCCACTTTGACCTCACTCCCTGGAGCTCACACCTTCTGTGTCTAGACTTAGCCTCTTTGAAATCACTCATGTGCTTGTCTCGTGTGGCCGTGAGCCTATTGAGGACTAGGACAGTCAAGGTCATCTTTGTTTCCCCATTTAAGCGTGGACAGAGATCTGTGGGCATTTGAGCATCAGATACATTTTATCTCTCTGCCTACCATCTTCCATCTCCCTTGGTGCTGTCTCCAGCCCTGCTTTTCCACTTGTGTTACTTATGTACCTTTAGAAAATCTGTGCTCAGGTCTTTCCCTGGCAGTCCAGTGGTTAAGACTCTGCACTTGCATTGCACAGTTTCAATCCCTGGTCAGGGAACTAAAATCCCACATGCTGTGCAGTGTGACCCCCCAAAAAGAAAACTGCTCTTTTCTGCCTGTTTCTCACACCCTGCTTCTTTTAAGTTAACACAAGCTGTTTTTCTGCTCCTGCTCAGGTTTCTGCTCTTGCTTCCTCTCCCTGACCAATTCCACTTCTTCAGAACTAAGCTGAGGCTGAGGCTAGGATCGTGGTGGCAGCTGCTGCTTCCTAACTGAACACCCCTCCTGTCTCAAGGGACTTCTCTTCTGTCGGCAATGCCTGAGGCTGACTCTGCTGGGTAATGGCTTTTCCTGGGATAGGAACATGCTCATCCCTTGAGCCAGCCATCCTCCACTACCAGCTCATGGCTGACAGCAAAACTTTCATAAGATGGCAGGGGTTTGTGCTCAATCCAGTTGGAGCGAAGGGCTTAATCTGTGACAGGTATCAGGCTCGGACTGAGCAAGAAAAAAATTCCTTTAATGTTTAAAACTCTCTTATTTGGGATGGCGTTGACCCTTGTCCCACCAATCGCTAACCCATGGATACCCAGCTCTGATGCCTGAGGCTGTTAATCTAGTGATTTTCTGGAGAGCTCAGCCCCGGAGGACTAACTCCAGGGTTAACCCTGAGCCGTTACCTGCCCACCCACCATCAGGTAGAGGAGAAAAGAGGAGCTTCTCTTGGTACAGTCTTACCTGGGACTCATACTTGAGTCTGCGGCTGACCTCCTCCCGGAAGACTGACAGGTTGGCAGGGCCCTCCCCGCATGGGAACCTGGCCAGGATTTCTGTGGCATGGGCTAGTGGGAAGCTCCTTTCTCCAACCATGAGTGAATAGGGGTTCACAAACTCACTGAGAGCACAGACATAGGCCTCACCACGCAGCAGGGAGATGACAGACCAGGTGACGGGGGCCACGGCCGCACGGCCCACGATGGAGCTTAGGAGGAGGAAGTTGGGGGCAGCGGAGCAGTTCTTGGTCCTCCGGTACTGGCACTCAGCAACCAGGTTCCAGGTGTGGTTGTTGAGGATGACGCCAATGAGGAAGAGTGCCAGGGCCGGCACCCCAATGGCTGCCAGCCCATACAGGTAGTTCCGGGCTGGTGAGCAAGGGCAGTGGAAAGCCACCACTGTGAACAGCTCCTGGCTGCCCACCGTGCCTAGTGCCACCAGCCCGTTGAAAATCATCACATCCTTGCTCTTGAAGAAGAGTGACAGGAAGCGGAAGTTCTCTGCGATCAAGGCTGCCATGGTGATGGGTCAGCTGGGGGACCGACAGCAAGGGTGGAGGCAGGAGGCGATCTGGATGATGGCTCCAGGTGGGACTACGAGAGCTTGCAGGCTAGTGGGCACCGGAAGGCAGGGCACAGTCTTGCCATTTCATCCCCTGTAGTGGCCAGTTGGGTGCTTCCTGTGGGACAGTAGATGACAAATCAGTATTTGCCTCTGAAAATAGGGACCAAGGGGCTCTTGTGAAGTCAGGCTGGTGAGAAACGAAGGAGACTCGGGGAGCCGCAGGGCCAGGTAGAAATAGAGTAGCCACTGTTCACTGAGCTCCTACTATATGTCAGGCGTTTGGCACCCCTCATTGCCCATCATCACGGTCCTGCACTGAGCTGTGATAGCCCAGTGCACGGTTGAGAAGGCGGAGGTTTCCCCGGGGTGACTGCCTGCCCGGCTCTCACATGAGTGCAGAGCTGAGATTTAAGCTCAGGTCTGTCTGCCTCACACACTTAGGTTCTTGTCATCCCCATAAGCTTCCCTTGAGGTGGGGACTAGCAATGGCCCTGTGGCTTTGGGGAATCTGGGATATTGACTGGCTTTCCCTTTGGGATTCCAGGTACTTGCTAATGTGCTGGGGGACCTAGGACAGTTTGGAGGGTGTGTCCTCGGGTGTCTAGCCCATGGGTATAAAAGCTGGAGTGGGTGTCCGGTGGATGAGGGACTTGAGCTTGACCCTGTGCTATGGGCTGGTGTGGAGGAAGGGGTCTCCAGTCAGTGGTGAGCCTGGTGCAGCCTCCCTGGAGTTCATAAGAGCCTTTTCATTTTGGAGACCACAGGCCCTGGACTGGTTTAGGAGATCCTGGCTCTCAATATTCTTCATGACTTTTCTCTGGACTTCAGTGTTCTCATCTGTGAAAAGAGGATAAATCATTTGCCCCTTGTCCTCCTCTTAGGAATGCTGGAGGGAAAGAAAGGGAATTAACCATGCTTGATAACTCTCCCATATATGACACTCTCCATCTCACCCTGTCCAGTCCTGAAGGCTTCTCCCAGAGGTGAGGTCGATGGCAAGGGGTGTGTGTGTATGTGGGGGGGTAATTCTTCATGGGGCAAAAATCAGGAAACAAAGGCCTTCAGAGGATAAGCGCTTTGCTCAAAGCTATTCAAATATGGACGTGCCTGGAGGAGACTTTTGTGCGTGACCTAAGCAGGCCTGGGAAGTGGACAACGGTGGGTCAAGCTAAGCAAGCCCTCTATTTTCCTGGTTTCCTCTGCCCCTGCTCTGTGCCCATCCACAAGAGCCCTGGCAAGCCTCCCATTCCCCACCTGTTCCCCTTTCTTTGTCCAGCAGCCATGTTCCACCCAGGTCCCCAGGCCTGGGGCCACCCAGCCAGCCAGCAAAGGAGGCCTTGATGAAGCCTAAGGCTTGGCCATGCCCGCGAGACAGTGGAGTCTCCGAAGGCAGGCTGTCTCTCGAGCCTGCTCTTGGTCTGGGTAGCAGCAGTGCTGGCAGCCTGCCAGGAAGTAGCCGAGGCCTCCAGCTTCAGTCCTGTTCTGCCCCAACTCCCTTCCCAGGTTCCGCCCACACAGGCAAGGGTGTGGCCCCTGTTCTTCTTTCTATCCCGGGATGAAAAACAAAAGTCCTCAGGCCAGAGGCAGCTGGGGAGTGGAGAGATGGGAGGTGAGGGGCGGGCAGCAAACAGAGGTGGGGGGTCCTGCCAGTATTTCCTTCTGTGCCTCCTCTCTGGACCACTGTCCCTCCCGGTTACTGCCAAGACTGCCTGACTGGGTGCCACGTGGGTTGCCAGGTGGAGAAGGAGAAGAGATCTGTCTTGCCTAACTCACTGTCTCCGGTGATCCTGGAGCTCCAGTCTAACTCCCTGGGAAACGAGTTTGCGATATTGCTGGCGATGATCCGGTTAAAGGCAGCCCCCTTTCCCCACCTCTCCTCTTGACTTAACCGCCTCTAATACGCTCCCCTGGGTTCAAAAATCACAACAGTGATGGGTGGTGCGCAGAGGAGAGAACACTGCCCCTGAGAATACCGCCCTTGGGCCCCAGGCCTGGGAGTGTCATATCCAGGCCCGGATGAGACCTCCAACAACAGCAGTAAGGACAGGAAACGGGTGACTGGGGAGTGGGGGGAGGGGGTTCAGGGAGGGGCCTGGCTCCCGGGAAAGTTCCTCCGGGTAGAACTGGAGTGGCCCTGTGTGCTCCCCTTCCTTACCTGGGATCTGCTGCGGGCACCGGTAGCTTTGGCCTCCGAGGGGCAGGGCTCTCCAAGTGGCGCAAGAACATCAGAGACCCCGGTGGGGACCAGCCCATGCCCTCTCCCTCCCGCTTTGCTTCTTCTGCCCAGGAGAGACCGGCAGGGCCTGGGGCTGTTGAGGTCTTCCGAAAAGTTTAACTCCAGAAAAGAGGCTGAACCCTGCAGGATGGATGGTGTGACCCAGCCAGTGGAAAAACAGTCTCCGGGCAGGCGGGCACCAGGCAGTGGGGGCGGGCGGAGGGCGGGCGGCGCGGGGAGAGGAGAGGAAGTGGAGGAGTCAGTTTTGCACTAGCCCGCCTGCCTACAGAGGCTCCGCACCAGTGGGACCAGTTTGGGAGCTAGGCAGGGGGCCCTCGGCATTTCTGGTCTGGGCCTGTCCTCCAGGCTGGTTTCAGGAGCACCCCCAGTACTTGATCTCCACTGACAGAAGCAGCCAGAACCGAGCCCCAAGCAGGATTAGGGGAGAGGAGCCACCAGACTGACGCTGACTCCTAGTGGGGTATGCAAAGACAAAGGCCCCCCTCCCCCATCCTGGTCCTCTCTGAGCAAGCCCTCCCCCTGCTGGCTCTTCTGTCCTCACTTCCACTCACTCCCCAGATGCTGCTTAGAATCTCAGGAGCGCTGATGAGAAAATTCTGGACTCTAGGGATTTTCTGAGGCCCTGTGGGGAGAGCTCTGACTGGTGGGTGGAAATTACGAGGAGGCAGATGAAGCCCTTTGTAACAATTAGAGCTATCCAGCCTGTTCCAGAAACTGGTCGTGAGATCCCTGTCTGCGGAAGTATACAAGCTGAGGCTGAAAAGTCTTGGATGGTAATGCTGAAGGGGAGGGCCCGGCCCAAAGACAGTGTCAATGACCCACCCTCCTGGACCAAGGGAGAGACCCCCAGACCCCTGTTCACTCTGCAGTCTTGGGGTTCTGTGACCTTAGAACTGCTGAGTGACCTGCTGGCCTCCCTCAGCTGGGCTTGTTCAAGTGCAGGAATGAAGGGAAAAGGACCAGTGTTCATTTTTTTCACATCTTACCATGTCCCAAATATGGTTCCAGATTCTTCCTTAGAAGTTATCCTTTAACCTCACTATAATCCTGAAAAGCAGGTCTTTTAAACATCCGTTTTACAGACAGACAACTGTGGGTCAGAGGGATTGACCCACTGGGATTGAATCCTCTGTGGGTCAGAGGATTGCGGGTCAAAGGACTTGCCACAGGTCCTACAGTCCCAGTATTTGAATGCAGGTTTGCCTGACCTAAAATTTTACTCTTTCCTTCACATTTCTTTAAAATTTATTTTTATTTATGTTTTGGCTGTGGAGGGTCTTTGCTGCCGTGCACAGGCTTTCTCTAGTTGCGGCAAGTGGAGGCTACTCTTGGTTGCGGTGCCTGGGCTTCTTCATTGCAGTGGCTTTCAGTGGCTTCTCTTGGTGCAGGGCACAGGCTCTAGGCGTGTGCGCCTCCCTAGTTGCAGTACCTGGGCTCAGTAGTTGAGGCAGGCTCAAGCAGTTGTGGCACACGGGCTTAGCTGCCCTGTGGCATGTGGGATCTTCTGCACCAGGGATCCAACTGGTGTCCCTTGCATTGCAAAGCAGATTCTTAACCACTGGATCTCTGGATCACCCTCCTTCACATTTATACTTCCCAATAACTCTGGGCTGGCTTTTTTCCTCTGGACACCACCACTCCCCCCTCCGCCGCCCACTCCCAGCTGCTAACATACCCCTGGTCTTCACTCATCTGAATCGCCCCCGAGAGTAAGTCCCACCTCCTGGAGGAGGCCTCCAGCCTACCTAGGCGTCCAGGTTTCTCCCTCTTCCCAAATAATTAAAAGGAGAGAGACTGGGTCTCAGAAGTGGGAATAGAGGGAAGGAAGCCTGAGGAAAAATGAAAATTATTAACCCAGTGTTGTTAGGCTTAAGATCAAAATGAATTCTTAGATAAATGGGACTTAGGTCTCCAAGATGTCTTGGGGCAAGAAGCTCATCTTCTTGGCCCTCTGCTTCCCCCTGGACAAAGGAAGCTCTAGTTCCTTACATCACCACCTTCCATCCAGGAGGAGGAGAAGCCCTCAGATTTGGAAATCAATACCCACGTTATCCGCCAAGTACTGAGTGCCTACCACGTGCCATGAATTTTATGTACCTCACCCATTTACTGCTCACACAATCCCATGAGGTAGGTGCCTCATCTCCCTTGTACAGAGGAGGAAACAGGCAAAGTGAGGCAACTGACCCAAGGGACACAGTTTGTAAGTGGTAGAGCCAGCATTTGACTGAATTCTGTCTCACTCTTGAGTCTGGGCCATTTCCACCCTAGGTAGCTCCCCTCCCACCCCTCCACCCTCACCCCCACCTCAGGACAGAGACCTTCAGTACTTTAGAACCCCCTCCCCAAGAGATATGGTCTCTGAGAACACAGGAAGACATCAGCTTCCCTTTCTAAATGCTCTGGGGATGGTCTGATTTCCACCTGAGACCTGGATGTGAGGGACTCGTCTGGGCCATCTCCAAGGCCTCTCCCTGGCATGTGGTATGGTCTGAATATGTCCCCTGCTCAAATTCATAGGTTGAATCTCAACGCCCAAAGGCGATGGGATTAAGGAGTGGACCTTTGGGAGGTGCTGAAAGCATGGGATTCATGCCTTATAAAAGAGGCTCCAGGGACTTCCCTGGTGGTGCTGTGGTTAAGACTTTTATGTTCGCAATGCAGGGGGCCTGAGTTCGATCCTTGGTCAGGAGACTTGATCCCACGTGCCACAACTAAAACCCAGTGCAGCCAAATAAATACACAAATAAAAATTTTAAAAAGAGGCTCCAGAGAGCCCCCAGTCTCACCCACCACAGGACACAGTGAGCTGGCATGCTCTACCAACCAGGAAGAGGGCCTCTATAAGAACATGACCACAGCGGTGCCACGATCTCAAACTTCCAGTCTCCAGAATGGTGAGAGAGGCCTCTGTCATTTAGAAGCTACCCAGTCTGCTGTATTTGTTAGAACAATTCAAGCAGACTAAGACAGGGGCCTTTTGTGCCAGTGCTGAGTAAGTGTGCAGTCCGCCTTGGTGATGTTGAGTGACCTCCATGGTGAGCCACACCCTGGCTTCTCCCGACTGGACCTACCTGCTGATAGATACCTTATCGCCTGTGACCATAGGCGTGTCCCATCATGTGGGGCTGTGTCGGGTCCTTATGGCCCATTTTGGTCTGTTCAGCCTCTCTCAGGAGACCAGCCAAAATCAGAGGATTCCTGCTTCATGAGGTGGCTGGACTTCCCTGAGCCTTGAGCATAAGGGAACTAAGATTTTTTAAAAAATCACAGATGAGTGAATGCTGGGGCAAGGTGCTCACAGAGCCTGAGTGAGAGGAGACAGTGAACCAGGGGTGAAGTGGCCTGGGAGGGGCTGGGCAGATGGGAGCTTGTCTCCCGCAAAGGCAGTTCTGAATCCCTCTGACTAATACTGCTCGTGGCCCTATAATCCAGGACCTTCCAGGATAGTCCCATAGCTGGGGGACTGAGGTCCCCTTCCAACTCCAAATTTGCCACCTCAAATGGGCAGGTGAGTGCCTTGGCACGTAGGTCTGCTCTGGAGCCTACAACCATTTCTTCATCCAGTTTGGGGGTCTGAGGAGCTGTGGGCTCACACCCCCATTCCCACCTCTTCACCTGGCTGCGGCTCACACTTTGCTGAAGTAGGTGGCCACCTCCTTGCGTGAAGGCCGGGGCCCGCCCCCAGCCCAGCCGTTGCCCACCAGTGGCTCCTCCTGGCCCAGCCGCAGGGGCGGCTTGCACTCATGCCAGCTTGTGAGCAGCCTATTCATGGTGCCCTGATCGGTGATGCCACGCAGCTTCTCCCTCTCCTCATCTGCCCCTTCCGTGGCAGCAGGGGCAGCCGAGCCAGTGGGGCCAGCAGCCAGCACCCCGTGGGCGTGACCCAACTCCAGGTCGTGGTTCATGGCCTCGAAGAACTGCTGGATACAGACCTTGGCGAAGGCCTTGGCGTGCTCCGTGCACGTCTCATCAAAGAGCTTGCGCTCAATGTCGATGTAGTGGGACCAGTACTTGCTTTTAAGGAAGGCGGCCTGTGTGAAGCAGGGCCGCACAGCACGCACAACAAATGCCAGCAGCGTGGTCAGCAGCACGAAGGACCAGCCCAGGGCCTGAGACGAGAGAAGACAGAGTGAGCCGGGCACTGCCCTCTGGCCTCCTGAGCCTGTCCAGGCCCCCAAACCACACTCTGTGCCAGGGCCTTTAGGGGAAAGAGCACTGACTCAAAGAGCAAATGACGGCACCTCATGGCCTCCACTTCCTCCTCTGTACAATGGGCACAGATATACCATCTCATGGAAATGAGACCGCGTGAGTAAAATGCCCTGTATGTAGGCCTGGCTCTCAATACATAGGACTTAGCTGGGCAGACCTTGGAACTAGAATGCCTGGGTTTGCCTATTTGCACCACAGGCATATTCCAGAGATATGATGGGATCTGCTCCAGGCTGTTACATTAAAGCAAACATGGCAATAAAGTGAGTCACACCATGTTTTTGGGTGCCCAGTGCATATAAAAGTTATGTTTACACTAACATAACGTGTGCAATAGCATTATGTATAAAAAACAATGTATACAACTTAATTAAAAAATACTTCTTTGCTGCAAAATGCTAGCCATCATTTGAGCTTTCAGTGAGCAGTAGTAATAACATCTGTAGTAGTAATAACATCATTTCAGTGATCACCAAAAAGTTTAAAATATTATGAGAATTGGCAAAATGTAACCCAGAGACAAGAAGTGAGCATAAGGTGTTAGAAAAATGGCACCAACAGACTTTCTCGATGCAGGGTGGCCAGGAACCTTCAACTTGTGAAACACGCAGTATCTGTGAAGCCTGAGAGAGTGATGTGCAATAAAACAAGGTCTGCTTGACCTTAACAGTTGACTGGGAGCAAAGTACGTGCCTTCTCTGTGCCTCAGTTTTTCCACCTACAAAATGGGGCTGTTGATCATCGCACTGGGTTGTTCTGAGAACTAAAAGTGGCAATAAACTTAGCACAGTGCCTGGTACCTAGTTAGTGCTCAGTAACTGTTAGTCACTATTATTAGGCCAACCAGCCCTCACTAATTATGCCTCTTCCTTCAGGAAGCCCTCCTTGACCTCCCACAGTGACGCTTCCTCCTCTGAGTCCTGTACCCCGCCTCTGGCTCCTGCTGCTGTCTGCCTGTCAGTCGGCAGCTCTCAGTCAGTGCCTCACTTGTGGGTTCCGAGCTGAGCCCTCAGGGGTCACAGAGACAAACTGGACAATTGCTCAACTTGTGCTGAAGAGCACTGGACACTCGGGTGCTGGTTCTATTCTTCCAGTAACTCACTGTGGTGAAGGCTGCTCCCCCAGTTTGAACTTCAGGGTCAGCCCCAGTTGCACAGAGAAGCATTTGGCCGAATCAGGGTGAGTGAGGCAGGGCAACCACTGTCAGTAGTGGGGGTCAGTGGGTTATGGTAGAGCACCCTGGGGCGGGGAAACTGCAGAGCATGTGGTGGATGAGGAAATGTGGGCCCCGCTGGGCTGAATCTCCTAAAGTTTCTGGTCAACCTGGAAATCTCATTTTTATGTGATAGTTTGCAGGTTTTAGATGATGTCAACTAATTCTAAAATTAAACTTTGAATTCAGCCCCTGAAGTCCAAATGACATACTATAGGCCAGGCAGCCTGCCTTCTGGGGCCCCTTTTAGTCTATGAGGTAATTGTTTAAAGGTCAGGTGGAGGGTAAGTGGATGATGGACAAGTGCTCACAAGAGAGGAGGCGCAGGCGAGAAGGAAAGCACTCGGAGTGTGAGGTTCACAGGGGCACCTGGGGACGCCGCAAGCCCCAGAGGGGAGAGTTCAGGCTGGAGGGGAAGCCGGGGTGTCTGGACTCATCGCAGCAGAGTGTGCATGCTTCTGAAGATTTGTCCCCTCCCTGGCAGACCCCTGCCCAGGTCTTCCTGCCCATGCACAACTGCTGAGGAGTCCTGAGGGGCTCAGATGAGTGCCGGGCCAGAGGGGCAGAGAACGAGGAAGCAGGGCTACAGAATCCCCCGTCAGTGGGCCCTCCAGCCCTGCCTTTGGGGCACATCCCAACAGTCCATCCCCTCACTTAAGCCTCTTTCCCCTGAGCGGGGAGTGCCAGCTGGGGCCATTTGCCAGGGAAATGTGCCCAAATGGCCCAGCCACCCACTGGCCTCACTACTGCCCCAGCCTGAAAGAGGAAAAGGATGCAGATTCCCCCAGGTTTCCAAACTGGAGCTCAGGAAGACAAGGGGCTGACTGAGAGGTTGGGTCCACTCAGGGGAACCTCAGGACAGGACACAGGCCTCTTTCCCCAGGTGGCACTGACCTGAGGAAAGACACCTGCCTCGGCCTTCAGAAGCCCTTTGGGAAAATATGCCCCCGCCCCAGGGAGCTGCGTCTGAGTGGGCAGACCCAGCCCTGGCGGGGGGTTGCCCCCATCTATTGGGAAAATGTGAGCACGCCCCGCGGAAGCTCCACTTCAAGAGCGGGGAAGGAATACTTTCCGAGGGATCCGACCTGTGAGGGGAGCCCCAGCCCACGGCCAGCCGGCCCCTCACCTGTGAGATGCAGCGCAGGTAGCGCACGGCCACCTCGCGGGCCAGCAGCCAGTCGCCCTCGTAGATCTCAGGGCAGGGCACCCGGGCCAGCAGGCGGGCGAGCTCGGGCGGGGGCAGGCCGGGCACCAGGCTGCCATTGCCCAGCAGGCTCACGGGCACCGCTGTGCAGAATGCACAGAGGAAGCACTTGCCGTCGAGCAGCGTGACGGCCACCCAGACGACGGGCGCGATGAGGGCGCGCTGGGCCATGGAGCAGAACATGTAGCGCAGCACGGAGGGGTCCTTGGCCCGGTGGCCCGGTGGCCGCTTCCACTCTTCAGCCAGCATGGACACGTTGTTGTTCATGACCAGGCCGAGCAGGAAGAGCACCAGGGGAGGCGCCAGCAGGATGCCGGCGCTGTAGGCAGCATTGTAGCCCGGCAGGCAGGGGCAGTTGAAGTCGAAGGCGGAGTACATCTGGGCGCTGGCCAGGGCCATGATACCGCAGATGCCATTCATGAAGGACTCCTGGTTGGACTGCAGGAACTGGAAGATCATCCGGAACTTGTCCATGGTGCCCCCACGGAGCCTGCTGGCTTCCTCCCACCTCACTGCAGCCTCAGGGTGGCCCCTGAGGCCCACTCTGCCCAGCGGGCGCCCACCTCATGGCTGAGACAGGCAGAGCTCCGGGCGGAGGCTGGGGCTGCTGTCTCTTTGAACCTTCTAAGTCAGGCGCTGGCCAGGAGGGCGCAGCTTGACCAATCCCATGGGTGCAGCAGTCTTCCCTCCCCTACTCCACCCCTCCTGGGTTTCTCTCTGTCTCCACAGCTGGCTCCGCCACTGGGAAA
Organism: Ovis canadensis; assembly: GCF_042477335.2. NCBI lineage: Eukaryota > Metazoa > Chordata > Mammalia > Artiodactyla > Bovidae > Ovis > Ovis canadensis. The sequence continues at coordinate 39,412,122 of NC_091266.1, forward strand.
CCACGAGGACCACACCTGACCGGGACCAGTTCTCTGGCTGCTGGAGGAGGGTGGGGATGGAGGCTCCAACTCAGCTGGGAAGACAGGGCCTTGGGCAGGGTTGAAGTTTGGGAGAATCCAGGACTGCTGCAGAGGCCTGGGCCCCGAAAGGGCCTTGACCCCTGGGCTCCTAGGAAGCGTGTCACCCTCCTTCTGCCCTTCCCATTGGGTCTTTCATCCATGCTGTGTCAGGATCCAAGAGGACTCCTCCCCTAGTGCAGAAAATGGTATGATGATGTAGTGAGGGCAGTGGTGGTGGCACTGTCATAGGTGTGATGATGGTGGAGGTGATGCCAGTCATGATGGGGATGGTGCTGATGGTGCTGATGGTGGTGGGGGTGCCAGTCATGATGGGGATGGTGCTGATGGTGCTGATGGTGGTGGGATGCCAGTTATGATGGGGATGGTCCTGATGGCTATGCTGTTGTTGCTGGTTGTGATGGCGGTAATATCGTGATGATGGTGGTGACAGTGGTCAGGGTGGGGATGGATGGTGATGGTGGTGGAGATGGTGCTAAAGGAATAAAATAGGAAGCCCTGAATTTGGAGTCAGAGGATTTGGATCTGAGCGGTTGCTAGGGCCCCTTCTGCAAGGAGAAAGAGCTGTGAGGGGTAAGCATAATGCAGGTGTTTTTATATCCTGTTTCCTTGTGTCTCAGTGGTTGTGTCTGAGTGTTTGTGGATTATGGATGAAAAATCCTTTCCTGGCTCTCCCCCCTACCGCTACTTCACCAGGTCAAAAAATTACAGAATGGGTGATGGGGTTTCGTGCCTGGGGCTGAGGAACCTAGAGTGTCCATGGGAAGCCAGCCAAGGCGCCACCATCAGCACAGCAAAGTGGGAGGGGTTTAGAGGGCTCCCTTTGATGCCACCTTCTCTCCCAGAAGAGTGGGTTAGATCCAGCTCCAACTAGATGGCTCCTGTCTGGAGTGAGATGGGAGGCTGTGGGGGCGGGACCGGAGGAGGGCTGGGACTGAAGTAAAGCAAGAGACTGGACAGGGCAGCTCCGTGGGACCCTCAGATCTGTGTGTCCCTGTGCGTCATGTGTCCACGTGTGAAATTTCTGGGGCTTTGGGCCTCAATGTCTGTGCGTCTACAGTGTGTGTGTAACTATGACCATGCGAGACTCTATGGGGTCTTTCTGAGACAGCACCACCTCCACCATGTCCACCTACCTCTCACTTGTAGCAAAGCTTTAGTCTCCCACGCCTCCCCTGAGTCTCAGATGGCTGACTCAGGAGTTAATTGTTATGATAAATGGAGAGTTTAGTTCAGTTCAGTCACTCAGTCGTGTCTGACTCTTTGCGACCCCAGCACGCCAGGCCTCCCTGTCCATCAACAACTCCTGGAGTTCATCTAAACTCATGTCCATTGAGTCGGTGATGCCATCCAACCATCTCATCCTCTGTTGTCCCCTTCTCCTCCTGCCTTCAATCTTTCCCAGCATCAGGGTCTTTCCAAATGAGTCAGCTCTTGGCATCATGTAGCCAAAGTACTGGAATTTCAGCTTCAAAATCAATCTGTCCAATGAACACTCAGGACTGATCTCCTTTAGGATTGACTGGTTGGATCTCCTTGCAGTCCAAGGGACCCTCAAGAGTCTTTTCTAACACCACAGTTCAAAAGCACCAATTCTTTGGCACTCAGCTCTCTTTATAGTCCAACTCTCACATCCATACATGACTACTAGAAAAACCATACCTTTGACTAGACAGACTTTCGTTGGCAAAGTAATGTCTCTGCTTATTAATATGCTGTCTAGCTTGGTCATAACTTTCCTGTCAAGGAGTAAGCATCTTTTAATTTCATGGCTGCAGTCACCATCTGCAGTGATTTTGGAGCCCCCAAAAATAAAGTCTGCCACTGTTTCCACTGTTTAGCCATCTATTTGCCATGAAGTGATGGGACCAGATGCCATGATCTTAGTTTTCTGAATGTTGAGCTTTCAGCCAACTTTTTCACTCTCCTCTTTCACTTTCATCAAGAAGCTCTTTAGTTCTTCACTTTGTGCCATAAGGGTGGTGTCATCTGCATATCTGAAGTTATTGATATTTTCCCCAGCAATCTTGATTCCAGCTTGTCCTTCATCCAGCCCAACATTTTTCATGATGTACTCTGCATATAAGTTCAATAAGCAGGGTGACAATATACAGCCTTAATGTTCTCCTTTTCCTATTTGGAACCAGTCTGTTGTTCCATGTAGGGTTCTAACTGTTGCTTCCTGGCCTGCATACAGATTTCTCAAGAGGCAGGTCAGGTGGTCTAGTATCCCCATCTCTTTCAGAATTTCCCACAATTTATTGTGATCCACACAGTCGAAGTCTTTGGTGAAGTCAATAAAGCAGAAATAGATGTTTTTATGGAACTCTCTTGCTTTTTCGATGATCCAGCAGATGCTGGCAATTTGATCTTTGGTTCCTCTGCCTTTTCTAAAACCAAATGGAGATGTAGAAACGACGAATAGCTGGTAACAATTTAGAGGACAGACCAGCCACTAAGTAGTCACCGAACTCCCAGTTCCCTGAAAAATATAGATAAAGGCCTGACCCACATTCCTAAGTTGCTTTAAGAGGAAGCAGACCCCCACCAGATAAAAACTGTTGATCACAGGCACTCAGACCCCAGACCAGCTGAAACCAGAAGATTAGTGACACTTGAAACTTTACCTGGAGGCCAACCGATCTGAGAACCGTGCCCGAGCTAATCACACACCAGGCAGCCCCCACCTCACACAGCCTAAAACTTTGTCCTCTGACCTACAACTTGGAGATGGTCTTAGGATATTTGTTCACCACCTTCCCAGATTGCTGGCCTCCTGAGTAAAGCAGGAGGCCAACTTTTCCTTTTCTACCAACCCTTGTCCCTCAAGTATTGGCCTTCAAGCAGGGAGCAGTCAAACTTGGTACCAGACTCTTCCTCTAATGTAATCACGTGAATGGGCTTTGTGTCTGTGTATCTCCATGTGACCACCAAGGACTGGCGCTGACCAGCACTTCCGCTGGGTGGGCCCTATGCCAGCACTCCACACATGCCACCTCACGGGCTCCTCATACAACGTCCTGGGGGAGCTGCTATCGTCCCCATGTCACAGAGGGCGGCACTCGGGCTCAGGGAGGTCAAGTCATGACTGTAGGTTCAGGGCAGACCTCTTCAATATGTGCTACTGTTACCGAGTCCAAGCTCACTCTGCTCGCTGCCACACAATAGGCCAATAAATCCCAGACGAGATGTTAAGACAAGTGAGTGAATGTTAGTAGCTCAGTTGTGTCCAACCCTTTGCCACCCCATGGACTGTAGCCTGCCAGGCTTTTCTGTCCATGGGATTCTCCAGGCAAGAATACTGGGGTGGGTTACCATTTCCTTCCAGGCTTCTTTGTCCGTGGGATTCTCCAGGCAAGAATACTGAAGTGGGTTGCCATTTCCTTCTCCAGGGGATCTTCCCAACCCAGGGATCTAACCCAGGTCTCCTGCATTGCAGGCAGATTCTTTACCACTGTGCCACGAGGGCTTCAGTGTTCAGACAAGGGAAGGACTTTATTTGATAGCCAGCTGATGGAGTAGACTGCAGGCTAGCACCTCAAAATAATTACCTTGTTGGGGCCTGGATGCCGGGTTCTTTTATGGATCAGAGACGGAGGGGAGGGGAGGAAACAAAGTAAAAAGAATATTTGGTCCTTGCAAATGTCCACTAGAACAGCAAGCCTCAGGTAGGAGGATGTGTTAGTTTCACTTCCTTATGGTCCTTCACAGGTAGGCTGGCTCAGGGTATTTCCCTGAAGCAGGCCATTATGTATGCCTCCAATAACAAAAGCCTTGAGAGTCCCTTGGACCGCAAGGAGATCCAACCAGGCCATCCTAAAGGAAATCAGTCCTGAATATTCACTGGAAGGACTGATGTTGAAGCTGAAATTCCAATACTTTGGCCACGTGATGTGAAGTAGTGACTCATTGGAACAGACCCTGATGCTGGGAAAGATTGAGGGCAGGAGGAGAAGGGGACAACAGAGGATGAGATGGTTGGATGGCATCACTGACTCAATGGACATGAGTTTGAGTAAGCTCCGGGAGTTGGTGATGGACAGGGAGGCCTGGCATGCTGCAGTCCATGGGGTCTCAAAGAGTCGGACACGACTGAGCGACTGAACTGAACTGAACAACAAAAGTGGCAAGATGAGGGTTAAAGTCACAGAAGCAGATCCAGTGTGAATTCAAAATTAACCTTTTCCTGTTTACACTACTTTGGCATACAGGTTATTTTGAACTAATGGCAGTGGAGACCCTGTGGGCTCCAGAGAAACTACTGCCCCTCCCTTAACTAACTTGCAGAACTTAAACTGCGAATTTTTCCCAGAGAAATTTTTTTCCCGATACGTCAGGGCAAATCTCTGGTCACTGTACATCTGCACGTCTTCTTATGAAATCATACCCCTACAGACTTTACAGCAGCTAGTGCTGTGATTAGTCACCCAGTCCGATTCTTTGAGACCCCATGGAGCCTGCCAGGCCCCTCTGTCCAAGGGGATTCTCCAGGCCAAAACACTGGAGTGGGTTGCCGTTTCCTTCTCCAATGCATGAAAGTGAAAAGTGAAAGTGAAGTCGCTCAGTCGTGTCTGACTCTTTGTGACCCCATGGACTGTAGCCTACCAGGCTCCTCCATCCATGGGATTTTCCAGGCAAGAGTACTGGAGTGGGTTGCCATTTCCTTCTCCATCAGAGACTGGAAAACTTTACCTTTAGATCATGCTAAGTACCTATAGTTTTGAGTATTCAGAAGCATGTAACCCAGGTACACCTGAGCAGAACACCAGTGACCTCACAGTTCCCCTGCCTCCAATCACCTTTCCCCATGCCAAGACCACCGGTTTATTCCATAGATATCCCAACCCCCTTGCCTTGGGGGACAGAGATCTGAGGCTCGTTCTCCCATCTCAATTGTCTTCCCTGCGGAAAAAGCTCTTCCTCTGCTGCAGATCTTGTCATCTCAGTGTTTAGTTTGCTGTGTGTTGGGCAAACAGACCTGGTTTTGTAACACTTATTGTCCTGTGCATGACTATCCTGTCCTAGGAAGCCCCCAGGCTCCGACCCCATTCCTTAGCTCAGGATGGTGTTAAGTACTTCATTTTACCTTTCTGTCTCTGAATCTCTCATGTATGTGGGATTTCCATACATATGAAATTATATTTGATTTTCTCCTGTTAATTTGTCTTGTTTCAATTTAATTCTTAAACCAGTCAGAAGAACCAGGAATGTAGAGGACAGGTTTCTTTCTCCCCGACGCCAGCTAAAGGCTACACAACTTGTGGGTGGAAGAGGGGGATTTGAACCCAGGCCAGGTGGGAGTGGGGAGGTGAGGGGAGGGGGGGAAGCATTTTTTATTTTTTTGGCTTTCTTCTCAATGCTAGCATGTCACAAGTAGGATACAGGTGGGGAAGGATATTGCTCCCATCAGCCCTCAAGCTGGGCCTTGGGTAACTGGAGCACTCAGGCTGGTGGCCACTGGAGGACCCTGTTAGAGGATGCCTAGGAGGGGCACCGATGGACAGCAGGTGAGAGAGACCCCGCAAAGGGGGTGCCCACCCTTCTGCATCTACTGCTGCGTCGATGCAGACGGCTGACAAAAGGTCTGAGCGGCGGGCAGAGCCTGGCACACAGCCCCCAGTGCGGAATGTGGGGTGAGGTGACCCAGGAGGCTGGGAGCCCAGCAGAAGTGTGGCTCCAAGAGGCTGTCTGGAATCTCTGTCTTCCATCTGTAGTGGACATGGGTCTCTATTTGTAGCTGATGTACCCTTTTCATGGTACCCAAATTGACTTCAGGTGCCTGCTCTAAACACATATACACTGCAAATCCTAACTTCAGTGTGATTTTAAAATACTTGGAATAAAAACAGCTTGATTAGATTCTAAATCCATTATTCTCATGATCACTAGAATTGTAATTACAGTTATAGAAAGTCAATGAATGTTAGTCTTTACATACCATTCAGGCCATTGTAGATGCTTATGTGGCTGTAAAAATTGGTTTTATCATCTCCTTTGTTGTTGTTTAGTCACTCAGTTGTGTCCAACTCTGTGCGACCCCATGGACTGCAGCACGCCAGGGTTCCCTGTCGTTCAACATCTCCCGGAGCCTGCTCAAACTCACGTCCATTGAGTTGGTGATGCCATCCAACCATTTCGTCTTCTGTCACCCCCTTCTCCACTTGCCTTCAGTCTTTCCCAGCATCAGGGTCTTTTCCAATGTGTCAGCTCTTCGCATCAGGTGGCCAAAGTATTGGAGTTTCAGCTTCAGCATCAGTCCTTCCAATAAATATTCAGGACTGATTTCCTTTAGGGTGAACTGGTTTGATCTTCCAGTCCAAGGGACCCTCAAGAATCTTCTCCAACACCACAGTTCAAAAGCATCAATTCTTTGGCCTTCAGCCTTCTTCATAGTCCAACTCTGACATCCATACATGACTACTGGAAAAACCATAGCTTTCACTAGACGGATGTTTGTGGGCAAAGTCATGTCTCTCCTTTTTAATACGCTGTCTAGGTTGGTCATAGCTTTTCTTCCAAGGAGCAAGTGTCTTTTAATTTCATGTCTGTAGTCACCATCTGCAGTGATTTTGGAGCCCCCAAAATAAAGTCTGTCACTGTTTCTACTGTTTCCCCATCTATTTGCCATAAAGTGACAGGACCAGATGCCATGGTGACTATGGTTAATAATACTGTATTGTATGTTTGAAAGTTGCTGAGAGTAGATCTTAAAAGTTCTAATCATAAAAAAAATTTTTTTTAACCACGCATGGTGATGGATGCTACCTAGACTTATTGTGGGGAACATTTAACAATACACAAATGACTAGTTATGTTTTGCATCTGAAACTAATATAATGTTATCTGTTAATTTTAAGAAAAAACGTTTACAAAATAAAATTTAAAAATTTTGTAAAAAACTGTTGAATGAGAATCGCCTGTGGTCATTTCATGCAAGAAGTCCAATGTTAAAAAGCTGTGTTCACTGAAGAAAGCTCAAATTTCTCATTTTAAGAAGTCTGGGAGATTCCATTTTAATGTTTTGTATCAATTCAATATTTAATATCTTTCCTAATACTTTGTTTTACATCTTCCATCTTATTTTCATAATTATATTAGATCAAGAAGATAGCAATATAATTGCCTTTTTCCCAACAGGCTCTCAAAAGGTATCTCCAAATTCCCTTGGTTTGCCCCACTGTCATGTACCAAACTGACCAATGTCATGACGCACTGGGATTTGAGGAAGATTGGGAACCTCCCACCTGGCTAATCTAGGATCATCTCCTCATCTCAAGCTTTTCAGCAGAATCATATCTGCCAAGTCCCTATTGCAGGTAACACATTCTGGAGATAGGGGACCCTTGGTGGACTTTGGGAGCCCATTACCCTGCCAACTGTGGCAGGGTATGTGGTAGTAACTTAGCAATGCTCTGTGTCTTCACCACTTCTCCCCTGAACTCCTTGAGCATGACTGGGTGTATATGGAAAGCAGGATATCATAGCCTTACTCAAACGTTTCAGTGTGTTGACAGCAAACCCAACCACGGCCGCCACTGGGGTGTGCACCAGCCCCTTCTCCTCCTGCCCTCTGCAGTGCCGTCTGGGCACCCAGCCCAGCGCTGATGAGTTCCCTCCACCTTGAAAGAGTTAAGTGTCATGAAAAGCAGGATGCAAAGGGGGCCTCTGGAGAGCGGATGCTGTACTTTAGGAAAATGCCTCATTTGCATAGGACAGCATGAGTGTGTGTGTAGCGCACAGCGCTCATCCAGCAACTGGTGGGGCACCGGGCCATTAGTCAGATGGGGCTGCCGGGGTGGCTCAAGGACTGTCAGGCTGTTTTATCAGAGGCATGAGGGCTTTAACTGACAAGGACAGAGTGCTATTCTCTTCTGCATCAATCAAACTGTACTGGAGGTTGTACATTGTGACAAAAAATGGTAGCGCCCAGCAAATATTTCATGGCCTTCCGTACAATTCCTGCCCCTGTTTCATGTGGCTTAGGGTCATGTGATTGAGTTCTGGCATAGAAGCCCTTACCTCTTACTATTGTCTCTGCTCTTTTTCATCTTTCTCTCTTTGACCCTAGACACCAGTGCAAACAGGTGCCTCTGATCTCCACCCATTCTTTTGTTTGTTTTTGATGTATAATTGACCAACAACACTAGGTTAGTTCTCGGTATGCAGCATAGAGATTTGATGTTTCTATACATTTCAAAATGGTCACCATGGTAAGTTATCACCATCTGTCATCATACAAAGATATTACACAATTATTGACTATATTTCCCATACTGTACATTTCATACCTGTATACTTCCTCTTCATAACACTGATCTCAGTTAGTAATGTGTTTTGGAGGGTGTGTTGGTTTAATATTCAGAGCTCCCATCGGACCATAAAGGCCCACATCTGTTTTGTTTTCCTGCTACGTTCCTGAGGCTCAGAACAGTGTGCCTGGTGTAAGAGATGCTCAGTTAACAAGTGCTGAATATTTGAATGAATATTCATTTATTTTGCAGTTAAAAGTTTGCACCTCTTAATCTCCCTTCCCTATTTCTCTCCTCCCATAAGTCCTCTCCCCTTAGGCACTATTTCTTTTCTATATCAATGGCTCTCTTTCTGTTTGTGACATGTGTTCATTTGTTTTGTAGATTCTCCACATAAGTGAAATCATACTGTATTTGCCTTTCCTCTGACTTACTTCATTTCGCATAGAACTCTCTAGGCCCATCCATGTTGTTGCAAATGGTGAGATTTCATTATTTTTTATGACTGAGTAATATTCTGTTATATATACATATTTCACATCTTCTTTATCCATTCATCTGTTGATGGGCACTTAGGTTGCTTCCATATCTTAACTCTTGAAAATAATGTTGCATTGAACATAGGGATGTTGGCTCATGGAAATAAGTCTCAAAGATAAGAAATGCATGAAACTGAGTTTTGGTTCTTGTCACTCTAAAATATGAGTGTTTTTTTTTTTCCCAGATAAATACTCAAGAGTGGAATTGCTGGATCATATAGTAGTTCTATTTTTAACTTTTGGAGAAATCTCTCTGCTATTTCCCTAGTGGCTGCACCAACAGTGCACAAGGGTTCCGTTTTCTTTACACCCTCACCAACACTTGTTATTTGTTGTCTTTTTGCTAATAGCCATTCTGACACATGTGAGGTGACATCTTATTGTGGATTTGATGTGCCTTTTCCTGATTATTCATAATGTTGAGCATCTTTTCACGTGCCTGTTGGCCATATATATCTTTTCTTTGGAAAAATGTCTATTCAGGTCCTCTGCCCATTTTTTAAGTCAGGTTGTTTGCTTTTTTGACCTTGAGTTGTGTGAGTTCTTTGTATCATTTGGATAGTAACCCCTTACTGGGATATCATTTGTAAATATCTTCTATTCAGTAGGTTGCCTTTCTTGAGAGAAGATCCTGAACCCTTAGCTTAGTTGAGTCCTGCTGACAAAGGCTTTCATGCCCTCCACCCGACCCATGTACTTCCTCTTTACAGCACTGATCTCAGTTAGTAATGTGTTTTGGAGGGTGTGTTTGTTTAATATCCAGAGCTCCCATCGGACCATAAAGGCCCACATCTGTTTTGTTTTCCTGCTATGTTCCTGGGGCTCAGAACAGTGTGCCTGGTGTAAGAGAGGCTCAGTTAACAAGTGCTGACTATTTGAACGAATACCCAAGTAAGTGAATAAAGGAGAGAAGTGAGCCTTGGACCAAGATGAATTTGTGAGGAGGCAGGAATCTGGACACAATTAGGATATGACAGTCCTCACTGCTCTGGCTCTGTCAGCTTCTGTGAGCAGAGTAAGAAGGGCTGAAGAGCAGGCCCCCCGTTATGTGCTGGCTGGGTGGGCAGGAAAGGCTGGTGTCCATTCAAAGCTCACCACCACGGCGATAGCCACTGGCAGACCAGTGTGACCTCTATTCTGCTACCATCGGCCACCCCAGCCATCTCCTACTGCCCTTCTCTAGAGCCTCAGGGCCACTCTCCTCTTCCCATAGCCTTCTGGCCCTCCCCGATGTGAGAGCTGATCAAGCTTCAAGGAGAACTCATTTCATTCGACCTCAAAGAGTTGGGCAGAGGTGGGCTCTCAGCAGAGAGGTATGGATTCCTTGACTCCCATCATAGTGGTTGAGTCCTGGTGCCCTCCTCCATGTCAATATTCTAAACGAGAGCATGCTCCAGACCTCCCACTAGTCCTTTGTGAGGCTTGGTGGGTGCCCAGGGATTTAGATGATTCCTACAGAAACCCATCCATCTGGTTTGCCAGGACCACCTCCCTGGGGGAGCATTCCCCTGCCGTGGAAGGTTACCAAGAACCCGTGATTTTCGCTCAATCCCCTGCGTTTCCACTGCTGGTTTCCCTGAAGCTCTGGATTCATTGCTCATCCTTCCCTCATCTTTAGGGCCTCCCTGATAGATCAGTTGGTAAAGAATCCACCTGCAATGCAGGAGATCCCGGTTTGATTCTGGGGTTGTGAAGATCCCCTGGAGAAGGAATAGGCTACCCACTCCGGTATTCTTGGTCTTCCCTTGTGGCTCAGCTGGTAAAGAATACACCCGCAATGCAGGAGACCTGAGTTTGATCCCTGGATTGGGAAGATCCCCTGGAGAAGGGAAAGGCTATCCACTCCAGTATTCTGGCCTGGAGAACTGCATGGACTGTATAATCCATGCGGTCACAAAGAGTTGGACACTACTGAGCAACTTTCATTCATTCATTCCCTCATCTTGAAATTCACTCCTCCTTGGCATTCTTTTTTTTAAAAAAGCTTCTTGTTTATTGACTGATTCTGTTCCCCCAAAAAGTACAAATCTCTATGACTCTAATGATTATTTAGATATTACCAAGAATGGACTCTTAGAACCATAGAACGCCAGTGCTGGGAAGGGTCTTAGAGTCCATCTAGTAAAATCTTATGTCATCAAGGCATGGATTGAATGAAATAGTCAAAACTTGATCAGTGTTGGCTCTCAAAACATAATTAAATTTTTTTTTTCATTGGTGGATAATTGCTTTACAATGTTGTGTTGGTTTCTGCCATGCAACCACGTGAATCAGCCATAAGTATACGGATGTCCTAACACTCTTGAACCTCCCTCCCACCCGCCGCTCCACCCCACCCTTCTAGGTTGTCACAGAGCACCAGGTTGCCCCCCTGGCATTCTTACAGAACCTCTGCCTCTGTGATTCCTTATTCTCACTTGCTGCCCCGGCTTTCTCCCCCAAAGCTCTAAAGGTCTCAGTCTTTCCTCTTCTCACTCCGTCTCTCTCTCTCGCTGCTGTATCCATTCCTGCAGCTTCAGGGATCACTGCCAGGTGGAGTATCATTCTGCCTTCTGACTCTGCCCGGAAGCACTTACCTGTAGGATAGACTCAAAGACCTGAGCAAAACCCTCAAGGATGCCACCATCTTCCACTTCTCAGGCAAGAACCGCGGCTGCCCAGACCATATGAGACAGGGGACTAACACAGCCAAAGTCACTCTTACAGTACATTTCTGCCTTGCCCAGCTGGTCACCGTGTCTCCCAGAAGAGAGGCCCTGTGAACAGGGTGTGTGCAGAAGGACTGTCTCCCAGAGTTGAAGGAGACTTGAGCAATGAGCATGAGCACCCATGAGGGCTGATCTCCTGGGAGGGGAGCAGGTGGCAGCCTGCCACCTGGGTCCCTCACCCCCAGATGGAGTGGCATGCACTACACAAGGCTTCTCTCTCTCCCAGGATATGAGTAAATGGTGGTGTGCATGGATGATGGCAAAGAGGTTTGGGGTTTGAAACCATGTCATCTGGGGACTGAATAGGGTAAGGAGGCATTTGAGGGCTATCAAAGGCTGAGGATCCAAGAAGGTGCCACTGGATGTGGGGCTCAGAAAGCATCTCTTGGTGGGATTCATTGGAATAGACTTCTCGGCCTTCTGGGGTCCTTCACTTTGGCCAGGCCAGACCACACACCCTGCACTTGGTTGTTTGTTCTCTGGCTCACGTCTTATCTCCCCTTCAGACTGGAATCTCCACTAAGATAGGACGATGCCTTTCCTGCTCTTTGGTGCTCTACGCATTCCATCAATGTTTGCTGAGTGAATCAGCGAACCAAACGTTGCCGTTTCCCAGTTCTTTGCTTTTGTTCTGTTTCCTCCTTGTAGATGCTCTGCTCTCCCACCCCCATCCCTCTCGACTTGTCAAACCCCCGCCCCCATCCTTTAAGGCCCATTGTAATGACATCCTTCTGATTCTTTCAGCTTGGAGCCACTACTCTTCATGCTGAATCTCTGCAGCACACAGCTTGGCGCTATCATATCACTTTACACCTTTTGCTTTGGGTTGTAATGATTTCTGTACCCATCTCGGTCCCTCTAGTAGAGAGTGAGTTCCTTGCGGGCCAGGCAATATAAATCGTCTGTATATTCTTTCTTCCCTCCTCCCCAGCACAGTGCTCTCTATGCAGTAGGCTCAATAGAAGAAGGCAAGGGCATTGATTGCAGTCAGTGGCCCTTTACTGGTCCAGATACTGCTTCTTTAAAGCCCAAGGTGGGGTCCCTGAGCCTCCTTTCCCTGGGCTGGGCACTTGGCCCTGCTGACTGGATCATGTCCAACGTCTGCCTCCTCCCTCCCCCACCAATCCCTGCTAACACTTTGCCTGAATCTTGCCCTGCCCAGTACCATTTTAGATATTTGCATGGCCTGACCACAGCAAGGTAGCAGGGGAAAGACTGGGCTGCATGGACAGTCTGGTCCTCCCAGGCCCTTTGGCAAGCACCCAGGAGAGCAGAGATTGCCTGATATGGAGGGAGCTGGGCTCCAGGACCCCTGTACTAACCCCCATGCCCTCATTACCAGTAAAGCATAGAGTGAGCCTAGTGCATGTTTGTGGTCACCAGGCACTGTTGTGCTGACAGAGGCAATAACAGGATGTGTGTGTGGGGGGGTGGGGGTGATGAGTCATCAGGGAAGGGCAGAGACCCAGAGGAGCTCACAGAATAGATCTTCCCCAGCCCTTGCTGTTTGGGCTGCCAGAGACTGAGAGGCAGTTCTTCCAGGAAGATTTAACCCTGGTATTTCGAGGGTCTTCATCCCCGAGTCAGACCCTACACCCACACTTGGTCCAGAGGTTTTTAAACACTGGATTTTGCAGAATCACCTGGGGTGTTTGTTCAATGGAGATGTCTAGGGCTGCCTGGACATCCCTGACTTGCAGATCTGGTCCATTCCTCGTATCCCTAGGGAAATTCTTACCATGGTGCCAGCTTCTTGCTGAGGGCAGTGGGTAGATGCCCCTGGGATACCTCGCATAGGAAGCAGCCTTAGAAAGCAAGGTCAAGCTCAGGGGTCAGGCTGCAGGTGGTGAGGAGGGTGGTGAGTGGAGAGGTGACGGAGGAAGTGCTTGCTGGCTGGAGGTGAGCAGAAGGCTGGGCTGACAAAGGAGCTGCACCTGAAGGGCTGCTTGGCCTTGGTTGGTTAGAATAGAATTGGTGGAACTTGAGAAGATGGGAGCTGGAAGGGTCAGCACCCCCTTGACATTCAGGAACAGAAAAATCCCCCTGCAAAGATATAAAGCTATTCATCTGCAGTAGTCAGCAAGAGACACTAATTTGTACTTTTGAGAAGAATTCTCAAGCAGAGTTTGATGAGTTCACTCAGAGAACCTTGTTGGAGGCTGCAGGAAACCCAGCCACGGCCCTGAAAACACACACACACACACAGTCTAGAACATGCAGGCGTGCATGCACACACACACACACACACACACACACACACAGAGTCTAGAGGACTAATGTAGTGGTTCAGAGCAGACTCTAGAGCTGATGTCCTGAGATCAAATTTCAGCTCTTATATGGGTGACCTCAGCCACCTTAACCTTTAATGCCTCACTTTTCTTCTCTAAAAAATGGGGCTAGTCATCATCCTACCTCGTCAGATTATCATTAAGATTAAATGAGTTATATATGGAGAGAAGTCAGAGCAGTGTCTGGTACATAGTAAGCATCATACAAGCAGGTGCTGTTGTCATTATTATTATTTTAGATTTAGAATATGGACATCTAGGACCCAGCACCCAGGACAGATCTGTTTAGACTCTTACTCTACTTGGAGTTTGGTCCACTGACCAGAAGCATGAGAGGCTCCTTAGCAGTGCAGTCTCGGCCCTGGTCCTAGATGGACTGAATCAGAATCTGCATTTGACAAGAGTCCAGGTGAACAGGTGAGCACAGTGAAGTTTGTGAGCCACAGCTTTAGAGCGCACAAGAGGCCACGCCCAGAAACTCGGCCAGGCGCTGGGCTGTTTTGGGGAAGGAGGCTGCCAAGGGTTAAGCCGCCCGGCCATGGGGCCCCCACTCCTTGTCAGCGTGGGCATTTTACGTGAGGACGTGGTCTGGGTCCTTACACGTCGGTGTGTGGGGACGCCCTGGTGCCCGGGACCACTGTGGGGGCGCGATGGCTGAGGCCGCACCCCCAGAGCCCAGAGGATGCTGTGAGGTCAAGTGGTGGTTTGCTGGAGTACCAGGCGCTTAGGAGGCGGTCCACCTGCTCCTGACTGGAGACTGCGCGCAGGTGGGCCTTCCCGCTTCCGCCGTCCAGGCCGTCTGGGGGCTCGGGCCTCTCAGGGGTCTCCGGACCCCTACCCGCAGAGTCCCGGCGCAGCCCCCGCGCCCGCATCTCGCTCTGCATGCTGGCGAAGAAGTGCAGCACGCAGCGGTGCGCAAAGTCCCGCGCGTGCTCACAGCACGTCTCGTCGAAGAGCTTCTGCTCCAGGTCCACGTAGTTGCTCCAGTATCGGCGCTGCAGGAAGATGGTCTGGTCGAAGCAGGGCCTCAAGCAGCGCGCCAGGAAGACCAGGACGATCAGCAGCAAGGTGAGACTCCAGCCAATGGCCTAGAGGGCGGGGAGCGCTAAGGTAAGCATTCAGGCACACAGATATTGTACAGCGTGGCAAGGGTGTTCCCTTCACTCATCCCTTCCATCCATTTTCAGATCTATCCGCCTTCCAATTCAGTCATCCGTTCTACCAACTACCTCCATCCATCCTCTCTCCCCTTCATTCATTTCTCCTTCCATCCATTTTCTATCCATCTCTCACCCATCCCGTCAACCATCCTCTTATCTGACTATATATCTATTGTCTTCCTATCAAGCTACCCTCTCAACCATGCGCCTATCTGTCCCTATCCCCCTATCCAACCATCTATCCTCCCATCCATTCAGGTTTCCATACTCTCATCTTTGCTTCCATTTATCTCTATCCAGTCATCAATCCACTTGTTATTTATTCCCCCCTGCCTTCCTCCCGAACAAACACACCCTACTCCTTTAGTTTCCTCCCATGTATTTATTTATCTTCCCACAGTTTCCACCCGTGGAAGCATAAAGCTGCTTTCCTTTGTCCTGACATTTCTCTACAAAGGTATTGTTCATAGCTGAAGACGCTATATAAGCCACAGTTCTAAGCCACCGCTTAGAGTGACTCTGCTGTAGGTTCCCCCTGCCTGATGAGCACTGCACACAATAATAAACCGTTTATTTTCCTCCTGTTAATCTCTTTTTGTTACAGTCTCAGCTGAAAACCTACATTGGGTGGAGGTAGTTTTGCCTTCCTTGCACTCCCATCCATTCATCTGTGCATCCACCCATCATCCTTCCATCTTTTTATCTGGTTCTTCCTCCATGCTTATATATGTGCATCCATCCCATCTATGCATCCATCCATCCTTTATTCTTGGGGAGACAGAGGGCTCAGTCTTTGCTCTCATAGAGCGAACACTTTAGTGGAAGTTACAATGACATAGGTGGTGACTGGCTAAGTGCCATGTTGAGGGATGTATCTTGGGTCATGGAAATTCAGAGAGGGGACACCTGACCTGAATTTGAGGCCTCAGAGAGCAGTAAAGTTGAGGCTGAGACCTAAAGGCTGATGATAGTTTACAAGATGTAAACAGGAAACAGTGTTCCAGGCCAAGAGTAAAGAGAAGCTGGAAGTAATTCTCCCCAACCTGGCCAGCTCCTGGCCCTCCTCTCTGCCCAGCCAAAGGTATTGAGACATCGCCTAGGACTAGAGCAACTTTATAGACCTGGAGCAGAGAAATCATCCTCTAAACCACAAGACTTATTTGAATCCTTATCATTTGTAGATGTGATTGACAAAGCTCTCTGCCTGGCCTCTCACAAGGCCCTCCCCTCGCCCCTCTCTAAGTTTAAAATGCTTGCGTGAGTATTTTACTTGGGGGAGCATTTAATGTGACTGAATATTTACAGCTGAGACAGGACTCAAACCCTGGTCTGAGGATTCTACAGTCTTTCCGGTGATAGTGAACTAGTCTACAGTGTTTACGTCCACAGGGACATCAAGGCGAGTAGACCGAACCTCCACTTATTTTGCAGGAGAACCCAAGGCCCAGAGGGAAATGGGCTCACGGCCGAGGTCACAGTCTGAAGCAGAATCAAGTGTGTCCCAAGCATTTCTCTTTGCCACTCCATGGGCCTGCATTTGTCATGAGCCTGTTCCGACACCCCGAAGAGCTAGGGTATATCTCCAGTGATGCTCTGCACGTGGTGGGAGCGTGTAAACACTTTTGGGGAGACACAGCCCAAGTAGGGCTCTGGCAGTGGTGAGGGTGGGATCTGGAGCTTGGGCTGGGGTTTGTTCCCAGGATAATGGATTCTGTGCTCCGTGGGGAGCCAAGCATCTGGGCAGGACCTGCATAGTAGGGGAGGGTTTGGAGGAATGGCATTTTAGATTCCTGCCCAGCCTCTTACAAACTGTGTGCCTTTGGCCTTGTGAACTAAACTCTCAGAGCCTCAGTTTCCTCATCTGCAAAGTGGGACAATCGTGATTGCATCTATCTCATAGGGCAGTTTTGAGAATTAAATGAAGTAATGCATGTGAAATGCTTAACACAGTGCCTGACACATAAGTGCCTCATAAACGGTAATTAGTGTTATTTCTGAGGGGTGGGCAGAATACGTGTATGGGGTGGGGGCAGGGTGGTGCAGTATATCTGCAGCGTTTTCCTGCCATCCAACCTGGAGATGAGCCTAGCTGATTCCAGAAGGGTATGGACACCTGGTCTCCGCCCTCAGGTGAGTCAGTGTTGATGGCAAAGTGCCCACTTCCTAAGGCCTGACACTGTCCTGTGTGTGGGTCATGTTTCTGATCACCCCCCACCCCAAGGGACCACATGCTCTGCGGTTGTGTCTCTAGCATTGGGAGGGGGGGCCTCAGGAAACCATGTATACCTCCTCACCCCGTGCCCCTCCGAACCAGTGCAGGACATTTCCCAGGGCAGGGAGAAGACACCCCCCGCCCCAAATTACCTGTGACAGGCACCTCAGGTAACGAGACACAGCCTTCCGAGCGGGGCTGTTCCTGACCAGCTCATCCTCCTTGCAGGGCACCTTGGCCAAAAAGAGCTGCACCTGACTGGGGGTCATGTTGGCAAAGTCTAGAAACTTCTCAGGGTCCACGGAGCTGCTGAAGGCGCACACGAAGCACTTCCCATCGAGGAGGGCCAGTAGGATCCAGACAAGGGGGGCGGCCAGCGCTCTCTGCAGTACAGAGGAGCACATGTACCTGGGAACAGAGGAAGGGAGCAGGAACACAGGGCAGCTGGAATTCAGCTACAACAGGAAGGCTACAGGGGGGATGTGAGGATGAACTTCCCAGGATGGTGCGTGGTTACCCCAAAGGGAGGGTTGCAGCTCCCCCTGCAGAGGCCCGAGCAGCAGAGGGTGGGGGAGAAGCAGAGCTGGGGTCCTGGGAGCCCTGGGACTGGAACACTGGGGAGCTGGTATTCGTCCTGCCCGAGCCTTTGTAGCAGACTCTGCTAGTGCTCTGCTCAGGCCAGAAGCATCTAGAGCTTTGGTGGGTAGTTTCTATTCACGTGGAGGGCCTGAAGACCTCTGACTTTAACCCCCTGCATGGCTCTGTCTGGGGCTCCAGAGGAGTCCCTGCTCCCAGTGGGGGGTGGCCTGGAGGGTTCATGTACCCAAATCGACCTCAATCCCAGAGGGCAGGGCCTGATAGTTTAATGCCCCAGCATCCGGAACCCTCAGTGGGACGATTTTGAGGTGGGTTCTACCCACTCCCTTAGGCTCCTCGAAGGACTGAGCCCCAGTTGTCTCCTTATTATCACTTCTTCCCAGAACCTGCTTTTTGGGGACCCTAAGCTAAGAGGGTCCTGTGGAATAACCTGCCCAGAGACAGCACTTTCACACCTCCCTGCAGTGTCCAGGGAGCCTCTGATTGTCCCCAGGTGCCTCTTTTGACCTACTATGTCTAGTGGCCTGAATTGGGTGTTGGTCACAGGACAGGAGCCCAGTGGAGCTGGAACCACGAGACCCCAGAGGAAAAGCCTCCCTGCGTGGCTGAATCACAGGGAGCCGGGAGCCCCTGGGAACATCAAAGAGAGGCCACTTGTGCACAGAACGCAGGTGTTTTTAACTTGCGCATGTGCTCAGTAGCTCAGTTGTGTCTGACTCTTTGTGACCCCATGGACTGTACCCCACCAGGCTCCTCTGTCCATGGGATTCTCCAGGCAAGAATCCCGGAGTGGGTTGCCATGCCCTCCTCCAGGGGATCTTCCCCACCCAGGAATTGAACCTGGGTCTCTTATGTCTCCTGTATTGGCAGGCGGGTTGTATACAAAACATAGGATGGTGTGCGCCGGCTGTGTGTATGTGTGTGTGTGTACATGGCCTACCTGGTGGAGAATTATAAATATGTTGTAGGCAGGGGTGGCTCCAGCATTTTCTATGGGGGCAAGGTAGTTAGAAGGTGGAACCAAAGACTTGTTATGAAGTTACATAACATGCCCTTGAGAACACCCCAATTGTCTATATCAATAGGGGAGAGGAGAAGATCACAAGTGAACTAAAACCCACCAAGGCCCTCCTACCACTGCCTGTGGATCCAGAGCACTTAGGTATTTTGTCTAAAACACTCAGGGCAGCGGTTCTGGGTTTGATTTGAATCTGAGCCTCTTCCTTGCTGTGGGAGCTCAGCCAAGTGACTTAAACTCTCTGTGCCTTAGGTCTC
The DNA here is from genome assembly GCF_042477335.2 of Ovis canadensis. Lineage (NCBI taxonomy): Eukaryota > Metazoa > Chordata > Mammalia > Artiodactyla > Bovidae > Ovis > Ovis canadensis. Next base: position 39,431,228 of record NC_091266.1, read on the forward strand.
CCATCCTTAAAAATGGATCCAAGACAGGAAGAGACCCAGGGCCGAGGTAAGAATTCAGAGGCTGTGCACACACAGTACTTGGCACAAAGCTTGGCTCGCTGTTGGCCAGGGAGTATTATAAATTGCTAAAGTCCGTCAGCTTTTCTTCTCTCTCTCTCTCTTTCTCAGCTGTGTCACATGACTTGCAGGATCTGAGTTCCCTGAGCAGGAATTGAACCCAGGCCACAGCAGTGAAAGGGTGAAAGTGCCAAGTCCTAACCACTGGACTTCCAGGGAATTCCCCTCAGCTTTTCTTGATACAGGGCACTGACCAGGGTCTAAGGACACAGTGATAGCAGATGAGGTCTTTTCTCTGGGAGCTTGCAGGAGATGGGATGCAGCCTTCAAGCCAACTATGCCCCTCATATGTGCAATACAGTATGCACATCATGGGATGGTCCTTCATGCATGTGGGGAGTTATAATCCATGGCCAGCAGGACAGACGTGACTTGGATAATTCTTAGGAGTCCTGTCATTCACGCATCTTTATCATTGGGCATGGAAAGGTGACAGACAACAGGATCAGAAATATCTGTTTCCAGAGTGGAGACTGGCAAATCTGTCTCTGTGAACTGATGGTGCCTTGGTATCATTTTCTGGGGGAGAGCAGGGGGAACATATGAAAGTAGGGTGCCTGTGGGGGTTCCTGGGGGAGCCCTGACCATACCCATGGGGGTCACTGGGGTTTGGGGAGCCCCTGGCAGTGCTTATGCAGTTGGGGGAACCCCTAACAACGCCCACGGGGAGCTGGAGGGGGGTGGGACTGCACCTGATGATGCCCGGGTCCTTCCTCCGGTGCCCGGCAGGCCGGCGCCACTCCTCCAGCATCACCACGGACTGCCGGTTGGCCAGGAGGCCGCAGAGGAACAAGGTGATCGGGGGCGTGAACAGCAGGCCCAGTCCGTAGAGGGTGTTGTAGCACGCCAGGCAGGGGCAGTTGAAGTCGAACGAGGAGTACAGCTTGACGGTAACCATGGCCAGCAGCAGGCAGATGCCGTTCATCACCGACTCAGAGCTGGACTGGAAGTGCTGGAAGAGGGTGCGGAATTTATCCATGGCCGCGGCCTGGGTGGGGGGCAGCAGCGGGTGGGGGGCAGGGAGGCTTCAGCTGCCTTCCTGGTCAATGCCAGCCACAGTGGGGGCAAGCCAGGGGCTGCAAGAGGTTCTTCCTTCTCTTCCAAGGGCCTGAGGGGGCCAGGAGGAGACGGCGTCCTGCCAAGGGTGTGAGGCAGAGGCAGGCTTTCTCCACAGGCTCCCCTGCCCGGCCCAATGGTCCCCCACTGCTCCCCTCCTCTCTGGGAGGTGAGTCATTGCTGTATAACCAGCCAGCCCACAGCACCTCTAGGCAAATGGGCCCCACCCTGTCCCCCCCCATCCCTCCCCAGCCGATTCCTTCCTTTCTTCAGGGTTTGGATACTGATGCTGGACAGCTGGTGGGGCTGCCCGTGGGGGACAGGCAAATTCTGGGTGTGGTTAAAGCCGTGGCACTGATGGAGCCAGTTTCATTATCTGGCTTTTGGTAAAGAACATGACTTAGCTCCGCTGAGCCCAGGGAGTTTTCACATCGGTTTTTGTGCTGGGAGGAGCCAGGAGGGGTGCCTTACTCTGACTGAAGCCATCCTGCAAGAGAAATCTCTAGAAGAAGATTTAAACTGTTTCAGTGTTTGCCCGGGTTGGGGAAGGGGAGGCCTTCTAGATGGAGGGTACTGCCTGGTCAAGGGCATGGAGGTGAGAAGCAGCCAGTTTGGGGCTGCTTGACTGTAGTGTCAGATGAGGGGTGTTGGGAGACGGGGTCGGGGCTCAGCGAGTGCCTGCGACCCTTTCCTCCACTTTATTCTGCTGCCCTTCAGGTCTGGCCACTGGCTAGCCCAGGTCTCCCTAAAGCACAGGTCCTACTACATCACTCCTCTGCTCAAGTGTGGCCGGGCCCCCTCAGCCTCCTTGTTGTGACATTCAAGGCCCTCCTGACAGAACCCAGAAGTGTCTTCTCACCTCCACACGTTTGCAGATGCCTCTTCCCCTAGAGAACCCATGCCGCTTCCTCCCACCTACTCTGCAAGAGGCAGCTCAGATGAGGCCTTTCAGCAAGCTGCCCCTGGCGACCTCAGCTCTCGGGAGCCTCTCCTCCCATTTGGCCCTTGGAAAGGCCGCTCCTGCCTGCTACTCCTGCCTCCCAGGTGTAGGGTGGGTCTCCCAGCTAGGATAGGACCTGCACTCACACCTGCCTGTCCCTGCAGCCTCCAGCAGGGTGCCAAGCACACCGCAAGGGCGGCAGAGGTTTGTTCTCTGTGATGTTGACACTCATTCCCCCTGCTTCCATCTCTAGCTTTGTCCTCTCCACCCAGGCCTTGACCTGCACCTGCCCCTCTGTCTGCTCCTAGGAAGCAAATGGAACGAAGGTGCAGCTCTTAGCTCTCTCTGTCTCTCTCCCTCTCATTCTGTTGTCCCTCCATCTGACGCTGCCTTTCTCTGTGTTGTGACTCTCAGTGTCCCTCAGCGTGTGTGTCTGAGTCTTTCCGAGTGTCTTTCTGTCTCTGCCCCGTCCTGCAGTCTCTTCCTATCTATCTTTCCCTCCTCCTCACCTGCAGCCCACCCCACAACACCCTGTCTTCCTGGCCCCCGGTCCTGACCCTTACTGGCCCCTAGTCCTGATCCAGGCAGCCTGACTTATGGAGGGGAGTGGAGACAGCCACAGGAACTGCTTCTGGTCACAGATCCATGGGCGTGGCCTGAGCCTGGGCTGGGCGTGGGTGAAGCCCAGGCTCTTCCTCAGTCTTCTCCCCTCTGGCTGCCCCTGAGCCAAGGAAAACCTCAGCGGCTGGGGTGCCCTTGACTCCACTGACGCCTGCTCCATCCAGCCTGGACCAGTGGGCATCTGGGACCCCAGTGATGTCATCAGCACTTTCCTCACACAATCACTCCCATGAGCCCTCCCGTGAGCCCTCTGGAGCATGGGAGGCAAGTATCTTTCTGAGTCCTTCTGGGCCCAGGGGCACAGCAACACCCTCCAGCCTCCACAGAGCCCGTGGGCACTGTAGCAGCTGCACCGACCGCCCTTCTTCCTGTAATCTCAAACAACTTTTAGAAAATGGAATTATCTCCATCTTTTTTTTTTTTCTGATTAAACACACCATTATGAAAAAGTTAAAAATAGAGAATATGAAAGCGTCCCCAAGACTGCCGCCCCTGGAGCCTCCCTGTCACAGTATCAGTCTGTGTTGCCCAACACGGGCATGCTGGTTGGCCTACCCGGCCTTCCTCTGGAGACTCCAAGGACCACTGAATGAAGCTCTTGGCCTGCTACTTGCCCGCCGGCTCTCCTGGGAGCCCCAGGGCTGCTGGGAGAGGGGACTTCCATCTGAGGCGGGTCTCTCCCTTCTCTTAACCCTCATGATACAGGAGGACTCACTGTATCTTGGTTTCAGTTCCTCTGAAAAATGAGAGCTGGGAAAGTTTGAGTTTGAGGCACCCTTGGGACCTGCCAAATGAATGCTGTGTAGATCGCTTAGCCTGTAGTTTAAGTCAGACCGTCCGCAATATGTCCTGCAAACTTGCTAAGGTATCTGTGCAGTCTCTATGTCTGATGAGGTAGTAACAGACAGAGGCCTGGGTCCCATTCTTTGTTTGCAGTTTATCCAGAGATGTGCTGCCAGGACCTGTGTGAGGGAAGGGTGTGGAGGGGGGAGGGAGGGGGCTGGAGTGTGACTCTGCAGGAGGGGAAGGGAGAGGAGAGGGAGGGGAGGGAGGGGAGGGAGGAGGGAAGAGGAGAGGCGGGGGAGGGGAGAGAGGAGAAGAGAGGAGGGGAGACGGGAGATTTGAGGGGAGGGGAGAGGGAACGGGGGAAAGGGGAGGGAGGCGAAGGGAGAGCGCAAGTTCTGGAGAAAACTTTCTAGCCTGTCACTAGCAGAGAACCGCCACCACCACCAGATTCCTGGGGCAAGGGAGGGTGCAGGGCCCCAGAGAGGCTGGGTGTCCTGTCCGAAGTCACACAGCCTGGTGGGGACAGGGCCAGGAAGGAAGCTGGGCTCCTCCTCTGTGCCTCCCAGCCCTAGTCAGCCTCGGGGCTGCTGCCAGGAGAGGGGATTGTCTGGCTAAGGCTGTGCTTCTCAATCCTGAACCACCAGAGAACCGAGGGGAGAGAGGTGGGCTGAGAGGATCTACTCTGAGGGAGGGGAGAGTGGTCAAAGGGCCGCCAGCCGCCTGTAGCCTTGGGAGTCTCCAGAGAAGAATGGACAATGGGGGCTTCCCTGGTGGTCCAGTGGTTAAGACTCTGTGCTTCCAACAGAGGGGACTGGGAGTTGGATTCCTGATTGGGGAACTAAATCCCAGGTGCCACAGCTAAGACCTGTGCAGCCAGATAAATAATTTTGAAAAAGAGAAAGAGTGGACAACGCGTCTGGGAGAACACTGGCAAGGGATCTTAGCCGGATGAGGTGTCTAACCAGTGCCCCCCTGAGTGGAAGTACAGACTCTTAACCACTGGATCACCATGGAATTACCCCAGAATTTGATTTTTTAATCTGTATCTAAATGAACAGGAATGATATTTATAAAATTTGGTATTAGGTAGGGCCACCCAGGATGGATGGGTCATGGTGGAGAGTTCTGACAAAATGTGGTCCACTGGAGAAGAGAATGACAAACTACTTCAGTATTCTTGCCTTGAGAACCCCATGAACGGTATGAAAAGGCAAAATGATAGGATACTGAAAGATGAACTCCCAAGGTCAGCAGGTGCCCAATATGCCACTGGAGAAGAATGGAGAAATAACTCTAGAAAGAATGGAGAGATGGAGCCAAAGTGAAAACAATGCCCAGTTGTGGATGTGACTGGTGACGGAAGTAAAGTTCGATGCCATAAAGAACAATATTGCATAGGAACCTGGAATGTTAGGTCCATGAATCAAGATAAATTGGAAGTGGTCAAACAGGAGACAGCAAGAGTGAACATCGACATTCTAGGAATCAATGAACTAAAATGGACTGGAATGGTCAAATTTAATTCAGATGACCATTATATCTACTACTGTGGGCAGGAATTCCTTAGAAGAAATGGAGTAGCCCTCATAGTCAACCAAAGAGTCCAAAATGCAGTACTTGGGTACAGTTTCAAGAGTGACAGAATGATCTCTGTTCATTTCCAAGGCAAGCCATTCAATATCACAGTAATCCAAGTCTATGCCCCAACCGCTAATGCCAAAGAAGCGGAATGGTTCTATGATGACCTACAAGACCTTCTAGAACTAACACTAAAGAAAGATGTCCTTTTCACCATAGGGGACTGGAATGCAAAAGTAGGAAGTCAAGAGATACCTGGAGTCATAGGCAAGTTTGGCCTTGGAGTACAAAATGAAGCAGGGCAAAGGCTAACAGAGTTTTGCCAAGAGAACGCACTGGTCATAGCAAACACCCTCTTCCAACAACACAAGAGACAACTCAACACATGGACATCACCAGATGGTCAACACCAAAATCAGATTGATTGATTATATTCTTTGCAGCCAAAGATGAAGAAGCTCTATACAGTCAGCAAAAATAAGACCAGGAGCAGACTGTGGCTCAGATCATAAACTCCTTATTGCCAAATTCAGACTTAAATTGAAGAAAGCAGGGAAAACCACTAGACCATTCAGGTATGACCTAAATCAAATCTCTTACGATTATACAGTGGAAGTGACAAATAGATTCAAGGGATTAGATCTGACAGAGTGCCTGAAGTACTATGGACAGAGGTTTGTGACATTGTACAGGAGGCATGATCAAGACCATCCCCAAGAAAATGGAATGCAAAAAGGCAAAATGGTTGTCTGAGGAGGCCTAACAAATAACCGAGAAAAGAAGAGAAGCTACAAAGGAGAAAAGGAGAAGCTGCAAAGGAGAAAATGAAAGATATACCCATCTGAATGCAGAGTTCCAAAGAATAACAAAGAGAGAAAAGCATTCCTAAATGTGCAATGCAAAGAAATAGAGGAAAACAATAGAATGGGAAAGACCAGTGATCTCTTCAAGAAGATTAGAGATACCAAGGGAACAATTCATGCAAATGTGGGCACAATAAAGGGCAGAAACGGAAAATATTGAGGTGGCAAGAATATACAGAACTATACAAAAACGATCTTAATGACCCAGATAACCACGATGGTGTGATCACTCACCTAGTGCCAGACATCCTGGAATGCGAAGTCAAGCGGGCCTTAGGAAGTATTACTATGAACAAAGCTAGTGGAGGTGATGGAATTCCAGTTGAGCTATTTCAAACCCTAAAAGATGATGCTGTTAAAGTGCTGAACTCAATATACCAGCAAATTTGGAAAACTCAGCAATGGCCACAGGACTGGAAAAGGTCAATTTTCATTCCAATCCCAAAGAAAGGCAATGCCAAAGAATGCGCAAACTACCACCCAGTTGCACTCATCTCACACACTAGCAAAGTGATGCTCAAAATTCTCCAAGCCAGGCTACAATAGTATGTGAACCTCGAACTTCCAGATGTTCAAGCTGGATTTAGAAAAGGCAGAGGAACCAGAGATCAAATTGCCAACATCCACTGGATCATAGAAAAAGCAAGAGACTTCCAGAAAAACATCTACTTCTGTTTTATTGACTGTACCAAAGCTTTTGACTGTGTGGATCACAGCAAACTGGAAAAATTCCTCAAGAGACGGGAATACCAGACCACCTTGCCTGCCTCCTGAGAAATCTGTGTGCAGGTCAAGAAGCTACAGTTAGAACCGGATAAGATCTTAACTGGAACAATGGACTGGTTCCAAATTGGGAAAGGAGTATGTCAAGGCTGTATATTGTCACCCTGCTTATTTAACTTATATGCAGAGTACATCATGTGAAATGCTGGGATGGATGAAGCACAAGCTGGAATCAAGATTGCCGGGAGAAATATCAATAACCTCAGATATGCAGATGACACCACCCTTAAGGCAGAAAGTGAAGAGGAACTAAAAAGGCTCTTGATGAAAGTGAAAGGGGGGGGGAAAGAAAGTGAAAGAGGAGAGTGAAAAGCTGAGTGCTGAAGAATTGATGCTTTTGAACTGTCATATTGGAAAAGACTTCTGAGAGTCCCCTGAACAGAAAGGAGATCAAACCAGTCAATACTAAAGGAAATCAGTACTGAATATTCATTGGAAGGACTGATGCTAAAGCTGAAACTCCAATACTTTGGCCATCTGATGGGATGGGAAGAACTGACTCGTTTGAAAAGACCGTGATGCTGGGAAAGATTGAAGGCAGGAGGATAAGGGGATGACAGAGAATGAGATAGTTGGATGGCATCACTGATTCAATGGACATGAGTTTGAGCAAGCTCCGGGAGTTGGTGATGGACAGGGAAGCCTGGCGTGCTGCAGTCCATGAGGTTGCAAAGAGTTGGACACTACTGAGCGACTGAACTGAACTGAATGTCAACGAGGGCTTAGGGAAGCAGTCACTTTCATACACCAATGGCTGGAGTACAGATTTGTATGAATTTTCCTAGAACAACTTGGCAATATATTTAAAGCAAAAATGTAAACATACATGCCCTTTTTATATTTTAAATATACATACCCTTTGACCTAACAATTACATACATCTGTATTTGTTCTGTTGATAGATTTGCAAAAATAGTCAAGATAAACAAACAAGAATGTTCATTACAGCTTCATTTTAATAGCAATGCAATTGGAAAGATCCTGAATTTCATCAACAGGGGATATTAACAATTTTAAAAATAAATTATGGTACAGCCATAAAATGGGATCTATACAGCTATTAAAAGAATGGATCAAATCTATGTGTATTCATATGAAGAGACCTCTAATAGATTCTGATAAGCATTAAAAAAAAATAGTTGGGTATACTGTACATAGTATAATCCTTTCTGAATAAAAATGATATAAATATGTAAAAGTTTTGGTATTGTGCATACACTTTTTGCTGGAAGGATATATAAAATATGTAGACAGTTAATAGTATTAGTTGCTAGCACAGGGGGCACTTTTTTCCCTCTGTTTTATACCTTTCTGTGCCGTTGATGTTTCAAACAACGTGTACATAAAAACTGTATTTAAAAAAATCAAGAGAAGTATTCTGGGCAGTAAATTTATGGATTTAAAAAATTGTTTCCATATGTAAATAAATGTGCTTAGTCACTCAGTCGTGTCTGACTTTTTGCGACCCCACGGACTTGTAGCGTGGCAGGGTCCTCTGCCCATGGGGATTCTCCAGGCAAGAATACTGGAGTGGGTTGCCATGTCTTCCTCCAGGGGATCTTCCCAATCCAGGAATCAAACCCAGGTCTCCTGCATTGCAAGCAGATTCTTTACTATCTGAGCCACCAGGGAAGTTCACGTAAATAAATACTACTTAAAAAAATAAGATTGAAATATATGACTGACACAAAAGAAAATAACCAAGTTGAAACCTTCACATTATTCCACACTTTAATTTTTGGTTCTCACCCTATAGGTTACAGAATGTGAAAAATTTCATTCATTCACAATACATTTCTAACTCCTTTTCTCAGAAGAAGAAACAGTTGAGCCTGGTTTTATAATATTTTCACCTTTTTCTTTTAAACATGACTGACAGTCTATAAAAATGGACTTTCTGACCAAAGTGAAATGAAGTGTTCCCAGATCCTCTGAGAGGGGCTGGTTTTCTGGTGTGGAGGTCCTGTGGGTGGTGGTAGCAGACACGGGGATGCTGGGCCAAATGCAGAGACCAGGGGCAAAAACAGGTGAGTTGCTCTCTGGGGAGGGGGCACACATCCAGCTGGATTTTCTGAATTCTATTCTTAATCCATAAACACCAAAGACAGAGTTACTCTGGGTACCTGCCTTTTCCCTGTTGCCAGCGCTCACAAACTCATGAGACTTCTTAGGCGTGTTTGGGACAGCCCTGGGCCAGGAGTGGCAAATCCCAGCTCTGGGAGTAGTTGGGTGCAATGGCCTCGCACCCTCAAGCTCTGGCCACATAACAACAGCTGTTCACTGGATATATGCAGTGCCCACAGCCAGGTGCTGTGCTGGGCTGGGCACACACAAGTGCCCACGTCAGGTACCACACACAGGCAGTGGGGCAGCTCAGTGTGAGGTGAGGTGCTCTGAAGAGGACCTCCAGTTGCCTTAAGTTTGGGGAGATTCTCTCAGTCCTGGGACAGAGTGTCTGCTGGAGATGACAAAGTGGCCTCAGGAAAGCAAACGTGCCCAGAGGGTAACATCTGGGTGGCTAAAGAGCAGAGCTAATTTCTTCATTGACATATTTTCATTATAATGAAGTAGTTAATGGAAGGTATCAGGATGTATTTGCTCCCTAAATTCTCCTTCCGCTTTGAAAGAGGAAATAGAGCAACCTGTAAACGTTTAAAAGGTGTGTTGATTGACTTGAGGTCCCCTCTCCTCCAAAGCCTGACAGAGACAAAGCGGATTCTAATGGAGGTCGAGCGCCACCTCCTGGTGGCCTGAGAGAAACGGAGAGGGACGACTGGGAAGAGAAGATGGGGTACGCAAGGCTGCTGACCCCGCTGAGAGAAAACGTTCCACAGGCTGCCCTGGTTGGGAAGAGAGGAAATTTCCCACAGTCTGAGGCGCCTTTGGGTGAAGGGTGAAGGTCGGAACAAGCGAGAGCCTCTGAGACCTCTCTTGGGAAAGGAGGATAGAAGTGAGAGGCTACCCAGGCAGCAGTAATGGAGAAACGTCTGTTTCCTGTTCTGCGTCTGGAGATGCAGGGCGTTTGAACTGACTGAAGGCTTCTGACTTCGTGGAGGTGTGTCTCCCGGCTCCTGAAAGTGTCTTCCAACTTTTACCATGAAGCAGTTTTAAATTTATATAGAGTCTTACTTATCAGACTTTTCTTTTAGGATGCGCTGATCATCGTAACATTCTTAGAAAAGAGTTCCTGCCAGATAAAGCCATTCCTGGCTTCCCTGGTGGCTCAGACAGTAAAGACCCTGCCTGTAAAGTGGGAGACCTGGGTTCGATCCCTGGGTTGGGAAGATGCTCTGGAGGAGGAAATGGCAACCCACTCAAGTATTCTTGCCTGGAGAATCCAGTGGATAGAGGGGCCTGGTGGGTTATGGTCCATGGGGTTGCAAACAGTCGGACACAACTGAGTGACTAACACACACAAGGTCATTTAAAATATCTCTGTAGGGAAAAGAAAATGCTGGGATATTACAGCCACTTGGAGCACTTTTCTTTGAGTTCAGTTTTGTTATTTTAAAATCTATTTTGTGTTCATTAGTGGCCACGTGCTTCCTAACTTCTGGAGAGCTGAGCCAAAGCCCTGGGGAGTTTTAAGGGTCTCATCGATAGGAGGGGGCTGGTTCGGGAACTCAAGGGAGGACACCTCCCTGGCAACAGGTGTCTTCCTCAAGCTGTCACCTAAAGGAATCCCACTCTGGGGCAGGGATTCGGACTCAGACCATCCTAGGACTGAACCTCAGTTCTCACTTATCAGCTCCTAGTCAAGCATCTTAACTTTCCTAAGCTTCAGGATTTTCATCTTTAAAATGGGGACACTGTTGCTGCTGCTGCCAAATAATAATACCTACTTCACAGGGTTATTGAATTAATACGGATGAAATGAATTAACACAGATGAAATGCTTAAATCAAGACCTTGTATACGTGACTATGTGCTCCATAAATATCTCCTGTAGGGACATCCCTGGTGGTCCAGTGGTTAAGAATCCGCCTGCCATTAGAGGGCACATCCCTGGTCCAGGAAGGTTCCACATGCCCTGGGGCAACTAAGCCCACATGCCGCAACTACTGAGCCCATGCGCCGAGAGCCCATGTTCTGCAACAAGAAGCGCGCACATGACAACAAAGACTAGCTCCAACGAAGCACCAGCGCAGCCACAGACAAACAAACAAATATCGTCGTCAGTATTACCTGAGCCAGTGGCCCTGGGACGAGTCAAGGGCCTGGACTCCTTTGAAATCACTAAACACGTTTCCCAGATAGGGAGACGTGTGGTCCTCTTTCTGGCATTGCACGTTTTTCTTTTTGCTTCTTGCAGAAATCTCCACCTGTCCTTTTGTGTGTGTCAGTCGCTCAGCCATGTCTGACTCTTTGTGACCCCATGGACTGTAGGCCACCAGGCTCCTTGGTCCATGGAGTTTTCCAGGCAAGAATACTGGAGTTGGTAGCCAGTCCCTTCTTCAGGGGTCGAATCCAGGTCTCCCGGATTGCAGGCAGATTCTTTACCATCTGAGCCACGAGGAAGCCCTTTTAGATGCAGTCTTAAGAATGCTTGGCCTCAGGCCTGGATTTTATCCATAGGCACTATAAGTCTAGGACTTAGGCCTATGGGCTTTCTAAGGGTCTACATAAGACTGGAAAAAAATCCAGTGGCTCCAAATTATGAAAGGAAAACTCAAAATCAAAATTAAAAAATATTTACTTAAATGTCTATAAAACAACATTGTGTCAACCTCATTAATCATTAAACAAGTACTCATAAGTATTTCATTATATTTGAAGGTTCCTCTGTGTCTTTTCATAGCTCGATAGCTCATTTCTTTTTAGCATTGAATAATATTCCGTGTCTGGAAGTACCACAGTTTATTTATTCATTCATCTATTGACGGACATTTTGGCTGCCTCCAAGTTTTGGCAATTCTGAACAAAGTGGTTAAAAACACACATGCAGGTTTTTTTTTGTGGACATAAGTTTGCAATCCCTTTGAGTAAGTATGCAGGAATATAACTCCTGGATAATATGCTAAGAGAGTGGTTAGTTTTATAAGAAACCACCAAACTGCCTCCAAAGTGGCTGTACTATTTTGTATTCCTACCAGCAATGAATGAGAGTTCCCAGTGTTCCACTTAGTGCTGCCAATGTTCTGGATTTTGGCCATTCTAATAATTCTGCAGTGGCATCATCATTTTGATTTACGTTTTCCTGATAACATAAGATATGGACCGTCTTTTCAAATGCTTATTTGCCATTTTCTTTGGTGAAGTGTCTGTTAAGGTCTTTGGCTCATTTTAAAAATGAAGTTGTTTTCTTATTGTTGAGTTTGAAGTATGTTTTATATATTTTAGATAACGGTCTTATTTCAGATATGTCTTTTGCAAATATTTTCTCTCAGTGTGTGGTTTGTTTTTTTATTCCCTTGACAGAGTCTTTTGCAGAGCAGAAGATTTAATTTTAATGAATCAAGCTTTTCAATTATTTCTTTTTAAAAACTTTTTATTTTATATTGGAGTAGAGTTGATTAACAATGTTGTGGTAGTTTCAGGTATAACACAAAGTGACTCAGTTATGCATATACATGTATATACTTCTTGTCAAGTTCTTTTCCCATTTGGGTTGTCACTAAATAGAGCAAAGTCTCTTTTGCTAACAGTAGCAGTAAATTGTCACCAAATTGAACAAAGTTCCCCGTGTTAACAGTAGGTCCTTGTTGGTTATCCATTTTAAACAAAACAGTGTGCTCAAGTCAGTCTCAAACTCTCTATCTGTCCTTTCCCCCTGGTATTACCAATTCTTTCTTTCTTGGTTCATACCTTTGTCATCTTTGTAAAAAGTCATTATCAAAGCTAAGGTCGTCTGGATTCCTCCTGTTATCTTCTAGGAATTTTATAGCTTTGCATTTAACATATAGGTCTGTGATCCATTTTGATTTAATTTTTGTGGGTGGGGGTGTAAGGCCTGTGTCTAGATTTACCCTTTTGCATGTGGATGTCCAGTCGTTCATGAAACCATTTGTTGAGAAGATTACCTTTGCTCCATTATATTCCTTTGCTCCTTCATCAAAGATTACTTGACTGTGTTTGTGTGAGTCCATTTCTTGGCTCTTTATTCAGTTCCATTTATCTATTTGTCTATTGTTCACTAGTATCATACTGTCTTAATTACCATAGCTTCATAGTAAATTTTGAAGTTGGCTAATGTCAGTCCTCCAACTGCTCTTCGTCAATATCCTGTTCATTACTCTGGGTCTTTTACCTCTCCAGGGACACTTGAGAATCAGTTTGTTAACATCTACAAAATAACTTGCTGGGATTTTCCCTGGGATGTATTGAATCTACAGCTCAAGTTGGGAAGAACTGACATCTCGACAATATGGAGACCTACTAGTGCGTTCGGCCCTAAACTTGGCCCTGGGAGGTAAGAAACGGTACTGGAGTTAAGGAAAGCATAGGACAGGCTCCCTCATGGCGTTGGCAAGGAAACTGTACCCCATACAGTGCGAGGTGTACAGAGAGTGCTCAGAAGGGTCGCTGGGGCAATGAACGAAGCTGAATCCCAAAGCGCCTGCAAACAGGGCAGTAAGGTGCCCATTCCATGCTAAGATGGTTAGCACAGACTCCGGTCCTTCAGAGGAAAGACCTGGCCTCAAGGAAAACTTTGTGGCGAAGGTACTGTTGAGAAGGGAACCGGCCAGAAAGGCTGGTCTGAGCAAGGCTCTTGGGCTTACTGAGAGGCTGTATTGATAGGTTAATTCACGGACATTAATTCATTGATTTGTCAAATATTTATTGAGAATCTGCTATGGTTCAGGCACTCAGGGATCTCCCATCTAACACGTCCAGCCACCCCCTACAGTTCAGGCAGGACTACTTCTGTATGTGTTTTCGGACGGTGGTCTGATCATGTTAATAATCATGGGCTGGGCTCAGAGCTGCCTTGTATTCTAGCCAGGGATGGCTGAGGCTGTTTCTTGTTTATTTTTTTAATTTTTTTAAATTTTTTTTTTACTTTACAATACTGTATTGGTTTTGTCATACATTGACATGAATCCATCACGGGTGTACATGCGTTCCCAAACATGAACCCCCCTCCCACCTCCCTCCCCATAACATCTCTCTGGGTCATCACCGTGCACCAGCCCCAAGCATGCTGTATCCTGTGTCGGACATAGACTGGCGATTCGATTCTTACATGATAGTATACATGTTACAATGCCATTCTCCCAAATCATCCAACCCTCTCCCTCTCCCTCTGAGTCTGTTTCCTGTTTAAAGGCTAGCTTCTCAGCAGGGAGGGCGAGGTCAGCTGTTGAAGTTTAAGGGAGCCCTGGCTCAGCCTAGATGAACTCCATCTTGTCTGCCCGGTGGGGGACCATCCCGTGGCTTGCTCTGGGCTCAGTCTCCAGGGGTTCAGGGAAGGAAGAAAGGAAGCTGTCAGTCAAATATTTTATTATTTTATCAGCATGGAGACTCTTGAAGACTTGAACTGATCTGGGAGATGTGGAGAGTGAGAAAGGAGGAGAGGAGAGAGGTGAACCAGCAGGAGGAGACTGAGCAAGGAGCAGCAAGGGCAGAGAGACATAGGACAAGGGTGGAACAGGGAAGGGCAGGAAGAAGGGAGAAAGACAAGAGGAGGGAGGGAGAGAGAGGAAGAGGGAGCAAGAGAAAGGAGCTGCTCAGAAGGGAGAGAAGCAAGGCAGAGAAGGGGCGGTGGGGGCCAGAGCTGCTGCTGAAACTGTCCCTGGGTCCCCGCCTGGGGTCCCCTCTTCTCCTGTGCATTGGTGTGAGCGCTCACAGCATCCACATGGACACACGTGTACACGCAGCCAAACACATATGCACTGACACCCACCCCTTGGGCAGAGCTTTCAGAATCTACACTGCTGGGGAGGCGGGGTTGCCACGGTGACAGGTGCTGGAGCACCACCTTATCGGTATTAATAGCTTCCATTGAAGCCACCAAAACAGTGACTTCATCCAGATCTTCTTCCTGGCAGGCTCCTTCTCCCTCCTCGCTTCATAATTGGGGCTGGGAAGGGCCCTCGGGGCCTCAGATGCCACTTCCCTGCCTCCTGGCAGCCTCTTTGGTGAAGGATGCTTGAAGCCTCAGGGATTCCACCCAATGTCCAGGGGAAGAAGGGTACTGTAGTTCTTTGCTCCTCTGAGCTTGGTCCAACCACCACCGCTGCCAGGAAAGGGTTTCTGAGGCACAGGTCCCCTGGAGGGGCCACCCTCAGCTGCCCTGGGTCCCGTGCAGCCACACCCGCCTCCTCCAGGTCCCTGCCTGGCCAGAGACTTACAGTGAGTTGCCACCTGACAGTGGTGTTCCCCCTGCCACCATAGCGCAGAGCTCCTTGGGAAAACTAGGGCCAGTCTAGGGAGATGACATAAGGCAGCGGTCCCCAAGCTTTTTGGCACCAGGGACTGGGTTTGTGGAAGACAATTTTTTCACAGATAGGGTGGGGGAATGATTCAAGCACTTTACATTTATTGTGCACTTTATTATTATTACATTGTGATATAGAATGAAATAATTATACAATTCACCATAATGCAGAATCAGTGGGAGCCCTAAGTTTTGTTTTTCTGCAGCTAAATGACCCCATCTGGGGGTGATGGGAGACAGTGAGAGTAGGGCTTGTGCTCCTGTGGGAATCTAATGCTGCTGCTGATCTGACAGGAGGTGGAGCTCAGGCAGTAATGTGAGGAGGCCCTGTAAAAACAGATGAGGCTTCGATCACTCACTCACCACTTGCTCACCCATCACTCACTTCCTGCCATGCGGCCTGGTTCCTAACAAGACATGGACTGGTGCTGGTCTGTGGCCCACTGGTTGGGGACCCGTGACGTAGGGTACAAGATTTCAGAGGCATCACACTCAAGCCCGAGCAAGAGCAAGGTGGCTGTTCATTGCTTGGTTCCAAGGGCAAGTGCCCCCTTTCATTTCATCACACAGGGACGCCTCGCTCATCTCACCTTAATCTCAGCCTTGTGGATGCTCCCATCGTCTCCTCAGCCTCTGAGATCAGGGGATGTTTCTGTCCCTTCAGTTCCCTGCCTCGGTCCCTAATGCCTCTTGCCCTCCTGTGTAGCTCCCTGGTGTCAGCAGAGCCTCTGGACCCCTAGGCAGTCACCAGTGTCTGGTCCCCTCGTCTCTCCTTCCCTGTGACCTTCTCCATTTCTCCCCTGCTTGGCCCAGAGCCCCAGGTCTAGACCACATGGGACCCCACATGACATCCCTGCCTCCCTCTACCATGGGGCCTCACCAGGCCCCATCCCTTCTGTGTCCCAGCCCATCTCCCCAAGGCAGGGAAGGAGACGACAAGCTTCCCCCCCAGCCACTGTCGGTACATCCTACCAAGGGCTTGCACTTTGCACACCCTCCAGGGGAACTACTCTCGTCTATACAGTCTTCAGATTTATTCTGATGCCAGCAGCAGCCTAGAGTGACCTCATTCCAGCAGGCTTCAGGGCTATATGAGTGTGTGAGGGTGTGGGTATTTGTGTAGGAGTGAGTGTGTGAGAGAGTAAAAGTGTGTGTGCAAATGGATGAGTGTGCTGCCATTCAGAGCCCATGGATTTCTGATGCATGAGTCATCAGCTGGCGTGAGCCTCGGGCAGATACGCCAATAAAAAGACAGCACCCCTGACCTGCCACGTCCATTTTGCAGCTGGCCGGGCACGTGATCCTGGGCATCTAAGAGGCTGGGGGCGGAGAAGGGAGCTGTCTTTCCCTCCAGACCCCAGAGAGCAGCTGTCAAGGATATTTCTAGCTCGCCTGGAGTCCCAGACATTTAAGGATGTGATGCCTGCAATGGGGTGGGGGTGGAGGGCAGGAGAGGGGAAAAAGGGGTGGTTCAGAGGCTTTCCTCCCACGCCTCTTGGTGGAATTCGCCTGGCAGGCAGGGGGATTCGTCCATTTCACAAGCAGTGTTGGACAGTCTGTCATGTCCCAGGGATTCTCTTGGAGGCTGGTGACATCATGGTGAATGGAGTTGACCTGCTTGCTCCACTCACTGTGCGGGGAGGTAGACCATAAACCGGGGGGAAAGGAAAGTCTACTTTCAAATTAATTCCAGAAGATAGCACAGAGTAATGGTATGGAGCATAACTGAGAGTGGGCGGGGGGGAGGTTCTCTGGCTGGGCTGGTCAGAGACAGTTAGGAGGTGATACATGAACTGTGCCTGAATAATGAGGAGCTGTCACATGAAGGCTTGCGGAAAGAACCACCCAGAAGAGGATGGATGAGATGCCTGAAGCCAGCCCGTGTCCTTGCTGGATTCTGGATCAGAGTTGTTGAAACCAGTCAGGGAGCTAGAGGTGATGGAAAAGGAAGGCAGATTCTCTCTCCCAGCAGGACCTTGGCTCATCTTCTAGCCCTGACCAGACAGGGAGAAGATAGTACTGTAAACTACATGGGAAAATGATCTGAAAAAGAATGGACATATGTATATGTATAACGGAATCACTTTGCTATACACTTGAAACTAACACAACATTGTAAATGAATTATAGTCCAAAAAAAAAAAAAAACAAGGGAGAAGATGCCCCCCTGTCCAAGCAGATGATGACTCCCTTCCCTTCCTGCAGGTCCTAGTATCAGTGCTGAGCTTCAGGATGGATGAGTCATGTGAACAGGTGACTTGCTGAAGGCCCTTTCCTCCAGGAAGCTTTCTTTGACTGCCGCAAGCCACAGAGACCCCCACTTCTTGGAGCTGACAGAACCACTCAGTTCAGAGTTGGTGGTTCTCTGACAGTTTGTTCCTGAGATTCGTCCCTGAGGCTTGGCCCTCCATCCAGTTTTCTAGGTTCAGTCTGTGTTCATCTAAAGGCTCCCAAAGCCTTTTTGTGTCCAGTAACTGAACAGCCTGGGGTTCTTGTTCTGAGTCTTTGTCCCAGTGCCCCTTGGAGCTGACTGAGAGCAAAGGGTCAGGTACTGGGTGGGATTATTTTTTGTTGAAATGGACAAGTTATTTAATTATGTTCTTTGTAAGAAGTTCAGAACACTACTTTGTGAGGATAAATTCTATTTGTGAGAGCAAACACAGAGCGCAGGTAGCCCTGGAGCTGAGGGACAGCTTTGACTCTTTGCAGAATGTATGAGTCCACGGCTTTTGGATCAACCTTGCGCTGCACTATGATTTCCTATTTCTCTCTGTGTTGAAGATCTCACCCTTCTGGTGTCTGGGCTTATGCAGCTTCTTCTTCTTAAAGTAAGCGTCAGTGAGATGTTCTGGGATTTTCACACCACTGATGTCGATTTTGGTGGAGGTGGCAATGACAAATTTCTGGTGTGTTCTACGCAAAGGAACTCAACTGAGGGACAGAGGCCCAGTCACAAGCAACAAGCCACTGCCCAGATACTTCAGGAAAATGACCCTCTTTCCTCTGTGGTGCCCTGTGAGGATGATCAGAATAGTCCCAGGAGTGATGCCGCTGGCACGCAGCTTTTTCACATGCTTACTGAAGGGTTTTCTGCAGTGACTCAACAGCTTCTGAGGCACGTCTTCCATAGGGTAATACCTAGGCATTTTGTGAAGACTGACCACTTAGGTACCACCATTCTTGTCGCCACCAACTGGTTTTGTTATAGTAGCAAGAACCCGAACCTTTTTTTTTTTTTAACCTTGGATTTAGCTGCTGAATACTGTCTCTGGTACAAGGCCTTCCTGGAGTACATAGCTGATCGGAATATCTGCCAATTCCTCTGACCAGGACAGGGTTTCAGCTGCAGTGGGGCTTCCCCTTCTTAACCTTCTTCACCTTTTTAGCCTTGTCGCCAGCATCAGCCTTCTTGGTTTCAGGTTTTTTCTCCTTAATATCTGGCTTCTCAGCCTTTTCAACCGCCATCTTGCAAGATAGGAAAGAATGGGTGGGATTCTTAATCTCATCTCATTTATTCAGTCATCCATCCACATATATATATATATATATATACATACACACACACATATATACATACATATATATATTTTCTGGAGCTTTTATTGTATGCCAGGCACTGTTCCTGCTACTAGAGAAATCGGAAATGAGAGTTTCTTCGTCCCGGGCCTGGTATCCAGGGAGTTCACCGTTCTTACTGTATGGTTTCCCTTGTTTTCAAGACCAAGCGCCACTGTTGGTGAGGGGAATAAACCCAACCCTTGGAGCCCCAATCTCTGTCTGATATTTGACCCCTATCTGCTCCCCCGCCAGGCCAAGAAGGGCTAGTGTTGGCCGGGAACGTCGCGCGCCCCGCGCCACATCTGGCTGAGCGGGCGCGCGCGTGTCACTAAGACGCTTATTCACCGGCGCAGCTGTCACCATAACAACCGGAGCGAGGGAATCCTGGCGACGGCTGGGGGCGGGGGCGGCGGTCGCGCGGGGGACCCGGCGGGGGCGGGAGCGCGGCGTCGGGGGCGGGGAGGAGACCCACCACCGCGAGAGCGCCCGGCACACCCCGCGCTCCTCGGAGCCCCGCTCCATGTCGAGCCGCCGGCGGGAGGGCACCGCGCACGTCGCCGCCTCGGTCGTCCCCGCGGGCGGGGACCCAGCCGGCCGCCAAGCCGCCGAGCCTCCGGGCAGGCCGAGCCGCTGAGCGCCCGCGCCGAGAGCCCCGACTCTATGGCCCGGGGGAAGCGTGCGGGAGCCAACAGCCGGAACCCGAGCGCCAGCGGGAGGAAGAAGGGAGCCCCGGGCGCCGCCGGCCCCGGCCCAGGGGCGCGCCCGCCGCGAAAAATGGCAGGCAGGTAGCCGGCTCGCGCGAGGAACCCCCGCGGCAGGCAGGACCCGCCGAGGACCGCGGAGCCCAGACCCAGAGAGGAGAGGAGCGGCCCGCCCGCCCCCCGCCGCAGCCCCACCGGAGCCCTCCCCCGGCGGCGCGCGCGCCCGCGCGCGCACACACTTGCACACCGTGCCTCCGCTCCTGCCCAGCCTCGCCTGCCCCCTGCGAGTGCCGAACCCCACTGGGGCCGGATGCCATGGGTAACAACTTCTCCAGTATACCCTCTCTGCCCCGAGGAAACCCGAGCCGGGCGCCGCGGGCCCACCCCCAAAACCTCAAAGGTAAGGCTCCGCCGGGGCCAGGCTCAGCTGGCAGACGGGGGTGCAGGTGGAGGGGCAGGGACAGGTGGAGAGGTGTGGTTGGGGAGGCCAGACAGGTGCCACCTGTTGTGCGTCTTTGGAGGCGGGAGATGCATCTCTGACCATTGGGGGTGCGCTGGAGGTGGGGGGCTGCCGGTGATGATGGCGAAAATCAGGGAGGATGGCGTTCCGTGGGGTCTACGCAGTTCTTCCAGCACACCAGAAACGTCACTGGAGTCCCCTCAGGCCACGGTGCTAGGCGAGCGTGCCGGGGGTGAGGAAGGGCATTTGCCCGGTGGATGGGGGAAGTGTGGCAGGATGCTCAGGCCGGCCAGCTGTGCTTCCCAAGAGAAGTACCACGGTCTCCTTTTTCTTTTGCCCATGGCTGGAGAGGTGATGGCTGGAAACGCTAGTTGCCTTTCCGATTGGAGGGTCTTAAAAATACAGGGCCGCATAATAGCCTGGAAGAAGGGACCAGAGCTGGTGGCCTCTGGAGTCCTCTGCAGCTACTGACTTGTTGTATCCACCGAATCAGCTTGGTTTCTGGTTCCCCAAAGGCTAGATGTCCAGTCAGAACTCTAGAAAGGATGGGCTGAGAGCCTTGAGACAGATCTCAAGGTCTTTGCCCTCTTAAGTCCACCCACCTGCTCAGCACCCTCAGGGAGGTGCCAGGCCCTGTTCTTTGCTTTAGCTCTTCAGTGCTGTCTCTGACCTTTTGAAGACTCACCTGGGCCTTCTCAGGCCCTCAGAGCCCACTGATTCCCTTCAGAAAACTCCTTTTCTATCATCCTGAAAACCAGCCAGCACTGACTGGGCATTCAGATGACTAAGAGTCAGGAAGGGAAGCTCTTGGGCAAGTTTACAAAGAACTTTCACAAATACCTTTTCAAAAGAGCAAGGAAACTGCTCTGCATAGTACTCAGAGCTCGTCATACCCATTTCACAGTTAGGAGAACCAGTGCTTGTTTCAGGATCCCAAAGCCAGAGCGGCAGAGCTAGACAGCAGACCTGCATCTTCTGTCTTGGAATGCTACCCTCTCTTTTGCTGGACAGTTAACCTTCAGAACTGGGGAGAGGAGAAGAGACAGGACCACAATCCTGCATTCTAACTCTGACACTTAAAAAACCACCTCTCATTCACCTTGAGCACATCAATGGGTTTATTGTCTTTCTGAAAATTAATATGGTGGCACACATCAAACCCTTTTAAAATATCATTTTCATTGGCCTTGTGACTCTGCCTGCAGAATCGATCCTGAAGAAATGGAGATGAAGGCAAATACTTGTATACAAGCCTAGGATGCTATGGCAGTGTTGTTTGTACTAGAAAACAATCTAAATGCCCTGTAATCATGGTGAATCCTCTTGGTGGAGTATTAGGCAACCTTTAAAATAGTATTTTTGAAGAGCATTTGATCACTTGGGAAAATGCTCACAGCAGCGTAATGACAGTTGTAAGAAGCAGTGGCAAAGCTGTATAAACAGTAGAGCCCAATTTTGTTAAAATGTTATGGATGCCCCTCCCCCACAGAAATCAAGCAACCTTGGAAGGAAAGTTTCCAAAAGGTTAACCATGGTTTCCTCTGGGTAATGAGATGGTATTAGAGTTTTTCTTTTCTTTTTAATATTTTGCTCTTTTCTAAAATTTCTACAACAAGCAAATATTAATTTTAATCATCAGAAATAAGCTCTAAGTATTGCAGGCAAGTATTATTTTTCATCATCAGAAATAAGCTGTAAGTATTGCATGTATGATGACTTTCTGAGCACTGAAAAAAGATTCCTAATGATGGTGGAACCTGTGTTTGTCATCCAGTTCAATGTTCTCTCTTACATGGGAGAGAAATGAGGGGAAGGGAGAATGATTTGCCTGTTTACTCAGTGGGCCAGTCAAGAGAAGGTGGCAAAGTCAGGCTGAGTCCTTCAAGGGCAGGAGTTAGCTGGGGGTCAGTGAGCTGACTTGGCACTGGAATGCTCATCAATTACCCCGAGAAGGCTGTGTTCCATCCATGACCCTAGGGAAGCCCAGAGAAGGCTTCCATAATTGCACCCTTTTAACCTACAGTTTGGGATTGTAGGGATGTGAAGTCTCTGGGACTGGAGTCTTTGACAAGTGAGGGAGTGGGCAGGAGAGGGTCTGAGGCCCTCCTATCTCCCTGTCCCCACCCTAGCCTCCTCCTCTGCCTGACTCCCCACCTGTCTGGCCTGAGAAAGTCGCCTTATGCTGCCTCCCTGATTTATAGGGATCAGTTCTTATTCAGTGGGAGTAAATGGGGGAGACATTTTCCTCACCCCAGCAGTCTCCCTCCCCTGTCCATCTCCCTTCTGGCTTGGTTTTCCAGGATTCATTCTCCCCTGTCCCTAACTACACACCTGCAGGAGGGGCCATGAGAATTTTGGTTCTGCTCCTATCGAGCCTGAGATGAAGGATTAGAACATGCCATGAAGGCTGACTTCCGTCCTTCGAAGGTCTAGGGCCTCTTGATTTGGCTTCTCAGCCTGACTTTCCCCCATCCTAAGAGAACCATCACTTTTATTCTGTGATTGTTTTAACGTTCACTCCAAGTTCCTTTTTAACTATATCAGCATTGAGCTAGGGGTTTTCTCTGACACATTAATGGTCATCCAGAATTCCACCCCCATTTTATTGGTATGACCTTGATACTGGCTGTGATTCTAAGACTGTCCACCCCAAATTCTGCTTTGTACTCACCCAGAATTTCAACTCTGCTTCTTATCAGTATCCATCCAGAAATTTACTGGGGCAGGGAACTCTCGATTGTTTTTTCTCCTTCCATAATTGCCATCTATTGATTTCTTACCATTTTAATTAAAACAACTGGAAAGGACCTGGCATAATGGGGACCCTGGGACTCACTAGAGATCTAAGATTGGTCTAGCTGTCAGGCTGACATGAAATGAAGCTCTTCCATCACCTGTCAGGTGGTAGACTTTGGTCTTCTTCCTGAAGGCACCCTGACCTCACTCCACTGCTGGTGATTCACACTGGGGTCTGAACAGTGTTGGTCTAGGAGTGTCTGCGGAGAGGTCCAAAGTATAGATCCGCGATAAGGACCAACAGACAGTTATGAAGAGCTGGTTATGTGCCTGGGTCAGGGGTGAGGGCTCGTGACATCCCTGGACATTCACAGAATGATCTGCTTGATAAGGTGGGGCTGAGGGAAGGGATGGCATCAAATAGTTGTTTGGATTGTTAAAATCCCAGATATGTGTGAGCAGAGGTCAGAAATGGGGAATCAGGGAAGAATTTGAGTTGGACATGGAAGGAACTGTAGAAATTGGGTAGATGGCAAGAGGTGCAGGGGTCGTCCTAGATATGGGCAGGAGGGTAGGGCAAGGGGCGTGCAGCAAAGGCTTGGGGCAGGATGAGTAAATGTGTGTGGATACTCTCAGGGATGGGCCCCGGGTGACTGGAGTAGGGGGTTCATGCTTCATGGAGACAGATACAGAGAACAGAGATCTTCATCCTTCCCTCTCTTTTCTGAGTGCCTGCCTACTTGGTGCTTGGTACTGGGGGGAAGGTAACTGGGAAAGCCTTCGGGGAGGCCCAGTCTGCCGTGGTCACCCATAGACGGGATGGGGATGGGAAAGGCCACCTCCTGTCATTTTTTTTGTGTGGTAAAATTCGCATAACATAAAATTCACCGTTTTAACCTTGTTTAAGTGGTATTTAGTACGTTCACAATGTTGTACAGCCACCCCTCTACGTAGTTCCAGAACCTTTTCATCACCCCAGAAGGGAAGGCTGTGCCCGTGAAGCAGTCACTCCTCATTACTCCCTCTCCTGATCCCCAGCAACCACTCGTCTCCTTTCTGTCTTTATGCATTTGCCCACACTGGACATTTCCCTTAGATGGACTCACGGTACATTTGTCCTTTTGTGTCTGGCTCCTTTCACTTAGCCTAGTGTTTCCAAGGTTCATCCATGTCCTAACGTGTACCTTCTTTCCTTCTGGTGGCTGAATAACATTCCGTAGTGTAGATTTGCCATGTTTCGCTTCCGCACTTCCCAGCTGATGGCTATTTAGATTGTTCCACTTTTTGGTTATTGTGAATTTTGTGCTGTGAAGATTTGTGTGTAAGTTTTTGTTTGAACACCCGTTTTTGGTTCTTTTGGGTCTGTGCCATGGAGTGAGCCTTCCATCTTTTTAAAGCTGGTGCTTTTGAATTGGACATTTGACAAAGCCACTGGTTGTGACGGATGTAGGGGGATCATCCCCCTCCGGCTTTGGCTGGGGGTTGCGCCTGCCAGACACCTGTTGTCTTCAAAGTCTCTTTTCTGTGGTGGCCGAGGCTCCTGACAGGCAGTGGGGGCGCGTCTAAGGTTGACCAGGGAGCTTTGACTCTTTGAGGTGGACCAGAGTGAGCTACAGGAACTTGTCTGTCAGACTCTTAACCTCCTCACTGCTCTGGGGTGGGGTGGGGGGGGGGTGCATTTGCCTAGGACAAGGTCCTAGCCATTTTTCAGCCTTCACAGCCTTGCTGGTACTCCCCCCATCTGGGTCCCCAGCCCAGGTATTGCAGTAGCTGACCCCTCTGCCTCTCATTCCTCCTTTGATGCTGCCAAAGGGATCCTCCTAAAGTATTCCTTTCATCTCGCCCCTCTCCTATCAATAGTCTTCAGTGTCATGACCCAGACTGCGATAATCGGAAACTCAAGGCTTCCGTTCTTTGCTCAGCCCACAGATATTCCCACAGCCCTTGTCTGGGCTGCCATGACGCTTGCAGGTTAGGTTAGCTCATCTGTCCACCCCCCAGTCTTGCAGCAGACAGAGTTGGCGTGGTGAAGGGGTGGGGGCTGGCGGCCTCCTCTGCCATGCCAAGACTTCAGGGAGCTGAGTTGAGACAGCCCCCATGCTGAACCTGGAGCATCTGTCCTTCACACCCTGTTGAGTTTTTATTTAGTCTGACCTTTGAACTCTGTATTGTTAACCATCACAGTAACGTTTATAAGAGCCACCTGTGTTGGGTGGTTATTGCATGCCTAGTGCTTCCATGTAGATTATTTCTGAGGGGGGAGCTATCATTGTCACCATTTTATAGATGGAGAAAGAGAGGCTCAGAGAAGTTAAATGGCTAATCCCAGACCGCACAGTTTGAAACTGATGGAGCTGGGATTCAAACCCACGTCTCTCTGACTTTAGAGTTCACTCTTGCGACCACTATACATTTTGCCACCATAGAATTCACTCTTGGTGGGCCTGTCTTCCATTGTGTTAGAGAAACTGGGGAGCAGTCTCCTGGCCTCTGGACAGGGCCCCAGAAGAGGGAGAGTACCATAGGGTTCTTTTGTGCTCTTTTCCAGCCCCCGACCCCACCCTTCCACCTCCTCTGCAGAGAAAATGCCTTGTAGACCCATCAGCCGGTCATTGGACACTTTCAAGGGAACTTTCTGTTCCTTTGGGCCAATGTTTCTCAAAGTGAGGTTTTTCTCTCACCTGCATCAGCATCAACTGAAAACACATCTAAAATGCAGGTTCCCAGCCCCCAGGCCAGACCAACTGTCTCAGAATACCTTGGTGATAGAGCCCCCAAACCTGTATATTTAACAGGAGCCCCAGGTCATTCTGATATGCCTCAGAGTCTGAGAACTATTAAGGCTGTGTGGCCTTAGAACACACCCATTCTGGTATTCTTGGAGTTGGTGAAATCAGGCTTCCCAGAGGAGAGGAGCCTGAAGTTGGATGGAGATTTGGAATGGGCATTCAAGGGCATCTTGGTGAGGGCATGGAGGCAAAGGCACAGAAGTAGGAAAATGCAAGGTGCTCGCAGAGACAGTGAGCAGCCCTTCCCATCTGGGATGCGAGACCCACAGTAGGGAGACGAACGGGTCGATCTCTGAAGATAGGCTGAGGCCAGATCTCACAGGGCCTCGGACGCCAGAATGAGTTTGGGTCGATCCTGTCGGCAGTAGGAGCTATGGATGGCTTTTGAGCAGATGAATGTAGTGATTTCCTTTAAACTGCAGCATCCGCAGAGAAGAGGGGAAGAGCAAATGAAGCATCTTGAACTGCTGGGAGATTAATAAGCTAAAGGCCTTCTGTCCTAGGCCAAGCTGAAAGGGCTGGGTGGGACAGCCAAGCTGATGGCCTCATCTAGGCTTCCCATGGGTGAATCTGGAAGCATTTCTGACCAATGGCTATGGCCAGGAGGGCTCTTATTCCTCAGAAGAATAAAAGGATTTTTAAGAAATGTGAAACCTGATGCTTGGCACTATGCTGGGTGCATTCTTGTAGGTTAATTCATTTAATCATTCAGTAAGTGGAAAGAAGGTATTATTATTCCCATTTTATAGGCAAGAAAACTGAGACTCATGTATTCTAAGAGTGCTGTCCAGAATAAGAAATGGCAGAACTGGGATTTTTATCTGGGACACCAAAGTCCATGAGGGAGGAAATTAGCCTTGGGGGGAATTTCTGCATATTGGGACTTTCTTCTCCCTGAGCATCTGGGATGACAAGCGCCTAGTTCTAAGATGTGTACGCTGAGGTCCAGGCATTGGCTCTAAATCAGAGCCAAAGATGGTGGTGCTGTGGGCACCATCAGGGCAGTAACAGAGGAGGAAGAGGTGGCAGGAAGGAGAACAGGAGCAGGGCACTGCCCAGGGCATGCTAGGGCTGCCTCTACCTGGGTGCGCCAGCTGCCTGGGCACATTTCCTGTTGGCCTGTGACTCTCTCACTCCTGGTCCTGCACACCCAGGGGCTGGAAGCCGAGGGGCTGCTCCTCACTGAGCTGGTTGCTTTGGCAACCCTGGGTAGGATGTGAGTGGTCTCCTTGGTAACGCCTGGGAAAACTGCCTGCGGGGCTGGAGGGAAGTGGACTGGCCAGTGGTCAGGCTGGGTGGCACAGGCAGAGCCAGGCAGGCCGCTGAGACTCCAGGCTGGTGGGGAGGGTCCGGCTTATGGAATAGCCGGGGCAGCCTGTTGGCCATTCCTCAGCAAGCTGGAGTCCAGGGGCCTTGGGGGCCTGAAGGTCTACCTGGTGAGACCAGAGGCACTAATGGGCCAGCCCAGGAAGTGGGAGGAGATGGCGGTGAGGGCAGGAAGTGAGGAGAATATAGCTTCTGGATGACAGATCCAGCTCCAGGGTTTATTAAAAGATGTTTATCAGAGGTCATTACGTGGATCCTGTTGCTTTAGGAAATGAGCAGGTGCTGATGTCTGTGGGGCAGGGTGGAGAGAGAAGCAGGGCTCGGAGAGGAGGAAGAGTCACCAGAAGGCAGGTGGGAGGCTTTGGCTTTCTCTGCACTCTAGCTGCAGGTCTGGGGGTAGGCAGGGCTCTGCGCTGGGCTCCGGAATTGAAGTTCTCCCAGGGTGAGAGTTGGGGTTCCAAGGATACTGTGATGGGAAGGGCTCATTCTGTTGTTTAACAAACACAGACTAAGCATCAGTGATGAGGCAGCTGTTCTTCTAGGCTCGAGGATACGGTAGAACACAAGAAGATGAGGGCTCGCTGCCATGGAGCTCCCCTTCTGAGTTAGCTCAGAACAAGAACGGCAAATGAACAAATGAATCAGAGTATGATAGCAGTTACTCACACTTACGTGCCAGAGACTATGCTAGGCTGTTTACACCTACTATCCCCTTTAACCTTTAAAACAGTCATGTGAAGTAAGTATGATTATTATCCCCATTTATAGATGCATAGATGGGCTTCCCTGGGGGCTCAGACAATAAAGAATCCCCCTGCAATGTGGGAGACCTGGGTTCGATCCCTGGGTTGGGAAGATCCCCTGGAGGAGGTCATGGCAGCCCACTCTAGTATTCTTGCCTGGAGAATCCTCAAGGACAGAGGAGCCTGGCAGGCTTCAGTCCATGGACTTGCGGACTCGCAAAGAGTCGAACAGAACTGAGTGACTAAGCACAGCACAAAGATGCATAAACTGAGGCTCAGAAAGGTTAAGTAACTTGCCCAAGCTCACATGGCTGGTATGAGGTGGAGCTGGGATTCTAGCCAAGATCTCTCTGACTTTGGCCCTACAACACTAAAAAAAAAAAAAAAAAAAACCCCCACAGCTTTTCATTTAGAACAGTTTTAGATTTACAGAATTATTGCAAAATAGTAGAGTTTCCACGTAGTCCATGTCCAGTTGCCTTCATTATCAGCATCTGACATTTGTATGGAACATTTGTGATATTAGTGAACCAGTATTGAAAATGGTTCTTAACTGATGTCGATACTTCACTCTGATTTCTTCAGTTTTCCCCCGTGTTCTTTTTCTGTACCAGGCTCCCATCCAAGATGCCACATTATGTCTACAGCTACTACATTTTACATACGCAGTTGTGTTTTCTTAGGCTCCTCTTGGTTGTAACAGTTTCTCATGCATTTCTTGTTTCGGATGACCTTGACAATTTTGAGGAGTGTTGGTTAGATATTTTGTAGACTGTCCTTTCACTGGGATTTGTCTGATATTCTCATGATTAGACTATGGTTATAGGTTTTGGAGAGAAAGACCATAGCGGTGAAGTCCCATTTTATTTGCAGCATATGAACAGTACGTATCATCAACATGACTCATCACTGTGGCTGAGGACCTTGATCACAGGCTGAGGTAGAGCTCATCAGGCTTCTCCACTGTGAAGCTGAAGGCGCATTTTCCTCTCCTCCATCTTGCACTCTTTGAAGGGAAGTCGTGTGTGCAGCCCGTACTAGAGGCGGAGAGTTGTGCTCTACCCCTGGAGGCTGGGGCACTACTTTAACTGTTCCGTCAAATCTTTCTTCAGTTTCTCGTCTTTGTCGTTCAGTGGCTCAGTCGTGTCCGACTCTTTGCGACTGCAGCACGCCAGGCTTCCCTGTCCATCACCAACTCTCAGTTTCTTACGCAAGCACTAATATTTGGATGAGGACTGTGAAAGAGAAGACTGGGAACTTGGGGGAACATGACCTGGTCTTGGGGGTCTGGGTTGTGAAATGACCAGGGAAGTGATCTGGAAATGAGTAGGGGTTGGCTTTGTGTCCCTGGGGGGCAGGGCTGCTCCTGTCATGTTGGGCGTGGAACTTTCATTTAGCATCCGTGACCCCTGCCCGTTAAATGTCACTGGTCACCTGTGTCATTAAAAAAACAACTCTCCAATATTTTAAAAAGCACCCCAGTGGGGGAGCTCCCTGGTGGTTCGGTGGTTAGGACCCTGTGCTCTCACTGCCGAGAGCCCGAGTTCAATCCCTGGTCAGGGAACTGAAATCCTGCAAGCTGCAAGGGGTGGCAAAACGTAAAAAAGCCATCCAGAGGAGACAGTACCACCCCAGTTGAGAATACTGAGCTGGGTGTGGGGGGCGCAGAGGAGGCTGCTCCTGGAAGGGGTCTGACACAAGCTGTGTTGAGGACAGAGCTGGCTCTGAGTATGTGTGTGCTAAGTCACTTCAGTTGTGTCCCACTCTTTGCTACCCTAGGGGCTATAGCCTCTGTCCATGGGATTCTCCAGGCAAAAACACTGGAGTGGGTTGCCATGCCCTCCTCCAGGGAATCTTCCCAACCCAGGGATCGAACCTGCGTCTCCTGCACTGCAGGTGGATTCTTTATGGCTGAGCCACTGGGGAGGGCTGAGTGCTGGCTGGTGTCATCCCAGCCCTCCGGGCCATGGAACTTCCTGCAGAAAATCATTGAACGGCTGCTCCCTTGCCTCTCGACCTGTGGAAGCACGTTGCTGGTCCCACAGGCTGTCTGTGTGGGGGCAGGGCGGGAGGAGGAGAGAGAACCCTCTTGAGATGATGGAGAGGCGAGGGACGTACGTCTTCTGGCTTTTCCAGATGGCCTTCTTTGCCTCTGTTGCCCCGTCACGCCATGCTGGCCGCTCCAGAGGTTAGGTGGGGGCAGGAGAGGGAGAACTTTGCCAGGGAGGTTTCTGTCCTTCGATGAGGGTGGTGGCACTTCCACACGCTCCTGGCTTTCGTCTTCGTCTTTCCCCTTGGCTGACCCCCAGCCTCTGCCTGGCATCTACTGAAAGGCCGACCTTCTCCAGGGAATGGGGCTGTGCGTGTGTCTAGGTGGGGCATCCAGGTACCCTTGAGAGCAAGGAGAGGAGACACTTTACCTTTATCAGAGTTGAATGCAACTGTGAGGATGCTCCCGCTGATTCATTTCGTGTGTTGGTGCCCTCTGTGCTGGGCCTGGTGCTGGGTGTGGAGAATAGGGAGGGGGGCACTGGATGTCGTCTCTGCCCTTGAGATGCCCATGGCCTATGAATCGCTCATCCAGTTCAGACAGCAGTGGCAGAAGGGGCGTGTAGCCCTTCTTCTCTGTGGTTGCTTTGCTTTCCTTTCCTTTTTAAACCCTGATCTTACCAGCAATTGTCCTTCGAATACATTCTCCCTGAAGCTGGTCAGATATGTGCATGGGGCTGGTGGAAGAGGCATAGCCACTGACTTCTAACATCAGAACCCAAGTAGACCCTAGAGGTCATTATGTTTTAGCTTCTTTTTCTCAGCCCAGGTCTAGAGTTCTCAGCCCTGGAGAGAGGAAGTGACTTGTCCAAGGTCAGACACCTGGATGGACCAGGTGCTAATGAGGTCTTAAGGCTCTGACCTTGCTAGATGACCTCTTCTGGATGGCAGAAGTTAATTCCAGAGGGACACCTGAGGGGGACGAATGCTTGTGGCAACTGTGATGTGTACCATCCTGAGGGCAGCTATTGAAAGGGCTTTAAACAGAAGAGGGGCTTCCCAGGTGGCACTAGCGGTAAAGAATCCCCCTGCCAATGAAGGAGACGCAAGGGACTCGGGTTCGATCTCTGGGTGGGGAAGATCCCCTGGAGTGGGAAATGGCAACCTGCTCCAGTATTCTTGCCTGGAAAATTCCATGGACAGAGGAGCTACAGTCCGTGGGGTCACAAAGAGTCGAACATGACTGAGCGGCTGGGGTCACAAAGAGTCGGACACGACTGAGCGGCTGAGCACACACTGAACAGAAGAGTGCCAAGATCTTGTAGATGCCTTGGAAGGCTCTGGGGCCAGAGAGGGGCAGGGGAGGGCGAGGCTGGCGGCTCCTGCTCCTCCGGGGGAGGAGAGGTGTGGCTTCTCCCAGGGCAGGGCTGTGAGCAGCCAGGCAAGCAGGTTGCTTTGGGAGACACTTTAGAAGGTCGACTTGAAGATTTGGAGAGGTGCCACCTGTATGGATGTGTGTTGGAGGATTCTGACCTCTGGGGCAGCGGTCAGTGAGGCATACAGGTGGCTCACTTGAAAGAGCTTGGCTGTACATGGCGAGGGGGCAACTTGGGAAGTCAGGGCTGAGCATGCTGATGTTTGAGTTTTCCCTTGCAAGCTGTGTCCCATCCAAGGCCTTGAGACCTTAGAGCCAAGAGGAGAGAGCGGGGCAGAGCTGGCTCTGAGCTCTTGGCTCCACCCCTGCCCGCTGGGACGCCATCAATAGTTAATGCCCCCTCTATCTGTCACAGGTGGCTCCCAGGTGGGTGGAGGCGGGGCCCTGGCACCTGTGCTGTGCTGTGCCTCTGGCTTCTGCCGTGGCTTTCAGTCCCAACCTGGCCAGGCTTTCTCAGGTGGCTCCTCGCTCTCCGTGGGGGCCAGTTCCCCCAGCATACACACAAACCATAAAAGGTGGCCATAAATCAGCCCAGACAGGCCAAGGCTGCTCTTGTTTTCCCAGGATTGAGATCAAAGCCCCAGACCCTCACCCTGGGGCTCAGTACTTATTAAATTATTAAACTGTGAAGGGAAGGGAAAGCACAAAGGTATGCATGGATGGCCATAGAGTAAAAGAGAATGCGGAAAAATGGCTGAGAAATGAGGCAGCAGGTGGGAAAGGGGAAGAGAGGAGAGAAAAAAAGCTCTTTGTCTCTGCCCTGAGCTTGGAGACTTCACAGGGGTGTGAACCTTGCATTTGAGCGGCCTCAAACCACGCCTTCCTACTTCTTCCTCTGATTTCTCACTGGGGTCCCATGACCAGAATCCATAGCCCCACTTTACACGGGAGAAGCCACGGTGCAGATTGTCACAGGATTATCAAAGTCTGTACTTTTAAAAAAAATATTTATTTGTTTGGGCATGTCGTTCGCATGCGGAATCTTTTATTGTGGCATGCAGGCTTCAGAGTGCAGAGGCTTAGTGTTTGCGGCATATGGGCTTAGATGCCCCGAAGCATGTGGGGTTAGAACCTGCATCCTCTATTAGAAGGCGGATTCCTAACCATTGGACCACCAGAGAGGTCCCCCAAATCTGTACTTCTAAGTCCTGTTCCAGCCTCTTTCTAGGCCTCTTCATAGGTCCAGAATCAACATTAGGTTAATATCCATTCCTGACCCTGGCTCTCAGGCTAGATTGGAGTTTGCGAAGAACCTCGTCCTGACCCCAGCAGGACCAGCAAGAACCTCTTCCTGGCTGGAGACCCTGGACTTTCCTTTAGCTTCTAGGCACAAAGACAGAGCTCGGACCCAAGAGAGTGCCTGTCCCTGATGGAGGCAACAGATTCTATCCTTGACCCTTGACTCCTCTTGATTACAAGAAACAGCCTCCCTGCCCCCAAACCCTGCTTCTTGTAGTATAATTGGTAAATAAAATTGTAATACACTTAGAATGTACTATGTGGTGGTTAGGTATATGTATATATTATGAAATCATTCCTGCAATCAAGTTAATTAACACCATCTTCTCACATAGTTACTTTTTTTTGTTTGTTTGGTAAGACTGTTAAGATCTACTCTTAGCAAATTTCAAGTATACAAGTATTAGGAACTGTAGTCACCATGCTGTACCTTAGGTACTCAGAACTTACCCTGTAACTGAAGTTTGTATTTTTAACCAACATTTCCATTTACTCCACCTCCCAGCCCTTGGCAACCACTGTTATACTCTCTGTTTCTCTTAATTCAACCCCTCCTGTTTTAGATCCACGTATAAGTGATATTCAGTTCAGTTCAGTCGCTCAGTCATATCCGGCTCTTTGTGACCCCATGGACTGCAGCACATCAGGCTTCCCTGACCATCACTAACTCCCGGAGCTTGCTCAAACTCAAGTCCATCGAGTTGGTGATGCCATCCAACCATCTCATCCTCTGTCATCCCCTTCTCCTCCTGCCTTCAGTCTTTTCCAGCATCAGGGTCTTTTCTGATGAGTATATTATATGGTATTTATTTTTCTTTATGTTTTCTGTGGCTTACTTCACTTAGTATTAGGCTCTCCACGTTCATCCTTGTTGCGCTAAATGGCAAGATTTCCTTCTTTTTATGGCTGAATAATATTCTATTTATACACATGCAAACAGACATATCTGTGTATACATATATATATACACTATATTTTCTTTATCCATTCATCCGTCAATAGATACTTTGGTTGTTACCACATCTTGGCTAGCGTGGATAATGTGGCAATGACCTTGGATGTATAAATTAGCTCCTCAAGAAAGTGGTTTTGTTTCCTTTGGATGTATGCTCAGCAGTGGCACTGCTGGCTCACATGGTAGTCTACTTTTAATTTTTTTGAGAAACCTCTATACTGTTTTCCAAAACGGCTCTACCCAGTTCACACCACCAACAGCATACAAGGACTCCCTTTGCTCCGCATCCTCATCAACATTTGTTTTCTCTTGTCTTTTTAATAGTAGACATCCTAACAGGTGTGAGGTGCCGCCTCACTGTGTGCTTTAAAATCACTTTGCTTGTTTGTTTTCGGCTCTGCTGCGTCTCTGTCGGCGTCTGGTCTAGTTGTGGCGAGTGGGGGCTGCGCTCTGGGTGCGGTGTGCGGGCTTCTCCTTGTGGAGGCTTCTCTTGTTGCAGAGCTTGGGTTCCAGGGCACGTGGGGGTCAGTGGTGGTGGCTTCCAGGCTTCTAGAGCTCAGGCTCAGTAGTTGTGGCCCACGGGCTTAGTTGCTGCATGGCAGAGTGGACCTTCCCGGATCAGGGATCGAACCCATGTCTGCTGCACTGGCGGGAGATTCTTTGCCACGTTCTGATCCTCATTGTGGTTCTGATTTGCATTTCCCTCATGATTAGTGATGTTGAGCACATTATCGTATACCTGCTGGCCATTTGTATGTTTTCTTTGGAAAAATGACTCTATGAGTCCCTTGCCTATTTTTCAATCGAGTTGGTATTATTATTATTTTTGCTATTGAGTTGTGAGAGTTTCTTATGTATTTTTGGAAATCAGCCCCTTATCAGATAAATAGCTTGCAAATATTTTCTCCCATTCCATAGAGTGCCTTTTCATTTTGTTTATTTTTTTACCTTGCATGAAAAACCTTTTTAATTTGAAGTAGTCTCACTTGTTTCGGAGAAGGCAATGGCACCTCACTCCAGTACTCTTGCCTGGAAAATCCCATGGACAGAGGAGCCTGGTAGGCTGCAGTCCATGGGATCGGTAAGAGTCAGACACGACTGAGCAACTTCACTTTCACGCATTGGAGAAGGAAATGGCAACCCACTCCAGTGTTCTTGCCTGGAGAATCCCAGGAACGGCGGAGCCTGGTGGGCTGCCATCTATGGGGTCGCACAGAGTTGGACACAACTGAAGCGACTTAGCAGCAGCAGCAGCAGCACTTATTTATTTTTTCTTTTGTTGCCTCTGCTTTGAGTGTCAACCCCCAAAAATCATTGCCAAGATCAGTGTCAAGGAGCTTAACTCATGTTTTCTTCCAGGATTTTCATGATTTTAGGTGTTACATTTAGATCTTCAACTCATTTTGAGTTGATTTTTGTACCTACTATGAGATGGGGGTCCATTTAATTTTTTTGCATGTGGATATCCAGTTTTCCTAGCCCATTTTATTGAAGAAACTATCCTTTCCCCATTGTATATGCTTGGCATCTTTGTTGAAAATTAGTGGACAGTGTATGTGTGGGTTTATTTCTTTGCTGTCTATCCTGTTCCTTTGATCTATATGTCTGTTTTTTATGTTAACAGCATATTGTTTTGATACTTACAGCTTTTTAGTTTAATTTGCAATTTGTCTTAGAAGAAATTGTCTTAAAAAGAAAGGAAGTGTGATGCCTCTGTTCTTCTTGCTCAAGATTGCTTTAGCAGTTCTCCAGGTTAGCCACAAAACAAGTCTTACCGTATTGAAGAAGGTTGGAATTTTACTGGGTGTCTTTTCTGACCGCAATGATATGAAACTAGAAATCAATTATAGGAGGAAAATGAGAAAATTCACTGATATGATTAATCAACATGCTCCTGAACAGTCAAAAGGGACATTTAAAAAATCTCAAGACAAGTGAAAATGGAAACACAGCAAACCAATGGAATGTTATGAGATGCAGCACAAACAGTTCTAACAGGGAAGTTTATAGTGATAGATACTCACATTAAGGGAAAAAAAGAGTGATTTCAAATAAATAACCTAATTTTATACCTCTGGGAATTAGAAAAAGTAAAACAAATTAAGCCCAAAGTTAGTAGTAGGAAGGAATTAAATGAAATAAAGACTAGAATGACAGTAGAAAAGATCAACAAAACTGTTTTGTTTTTTAAACAGATAAGCAAAACGGACAAGTCTTTAACTAGACTAAGAAAAGAGAGAGAAGACTCAAATAAATAAAATCATTAGTGAAAGAGGAGACATTGTAACGGATACCACATAAACCCGAAGAATTGTAGGGCGCTTTCCTCTTATATTTTCATCTACTGTGAACAATTATATGCCAACAAGTTATAACCTAAAAGAAATGGATTAATTCCTAGAAACATGCAACTTACCAAGACTGACTCACAATGAAAGAAAATCTGAACAGACCAAGAATGAATAAGGAAAACCCCTCTTTTGGGGGTGCAAAGAACCTAGCCAGTGCCTGAGAGATGCACAGGGGCTTTCTGCTCTCCTGAGCCAGGCTTGGCAGATCCTCTGGGGCTGAGGAGACAAGCCAAACATCCAGACCCTGGTGTGGAGCCAAGAGGATGGAGGAAGTGGTGGGATGAGGCTGTGAGTAACCGGGATGCCACTTACATGGAGCTTTCTGCATCAGAGTGCAGCCTTCCTGGAAATGGGGCTTTCTGTTGCGTGAGAGTCCTCTGGTTCTCCTACCACAAAATGTGGAGGAAAGTATTTTAGGGAGCTTGGGTTCCCCTCATATAGTCCCCAAGTTGAGGTTGTGTTAAGGAAACAAAATATAAGAAGAGCCTGGACTGGTTTTGAGAACAGAATTTCCCAAAATTTCCCCCAATTCAGGCTTGTTCTGAAGGTGGTGGGGCTTTGCTCTCTGGGGCCAAGGGTTGATTCCCAGGGTACAAGGTTCTATCCGGGGGGTGAGGCTGCAATATCTGAAGGCAGGATTTGGGGTAGGTATTGGTTTGGGGGGTCTGAGTTCCATGCTGGGGTGAGGATTTTGTCCCTAGGGAGGAGTTTTCACTTCAGGGTCCAGAATTCACGATTGCAGTTGAGCATTGAGTCTTGGGACCAAGAGTTCATTTGGGAGCTCCATATTCTAGGATTGGGTTGAGGTTCCAGTCTTAGGCTTGGGGGTTGATTATCAGACGGGAAGTCTTGTGCTCTGGGAGGAAAGGAAGAACTAGAACCCACTTTTTCTTTTGGGAAGACTTTCTGGGACCATAAGCAGAGGAATGGACCAATACACTGATGATCAGGAAGCTGGATTCCAGCCCTTGCCTGGATTTGAGACCAAGAATAAATCACTTATAAGCTCGAGGTCTCTGGCTGAAAGCTTGGCCAGGCGGTGGTGTTGACTCACAAAGCACCATCCAAGCTTGCTTGATCCTCCCAAAATGACACTAATGGTGGGCTCCATAGGCACCGACAGCCATTGCTTGGTGAGTCAAATCCATGATGACAGTGCTCAAGCCGCCCTGGGCACTGTCAGCTTGGTCCAATTAGTGCCAATCAGATCTTAACTTGTACTGAGGGGCCCCCGGGGACAGGGAGCGCACATGGAGTGAGATATGTTAAATCTGGGTCCCGGGGCTTGGAGTGTGGCTCTGGCAGATGGGGGCAGGGCTGGGCTGGGCCCACGGCTTCTCTCCCTGCGGGCCAGCTTCCACC
The DNA here is from genome assembly GCF_042477335.2 of Ovis canadensis. NCBI lineage: Eukaryota > Metazoa > Chordata > Mammalia > Artiodactyla > Bovidae > Ovis > Ovis canadensis. The sequence continues at coordinate 39,467,993 of NC_091266.1, forward strand.
CAGACTGACTGGCGGGGGAGACGTGATGTCGCTGTGATCAGGGGCCTTTCTCTCGTGTGCTTTGCAGGGCAGCTGGGAGGCAGAGAGTTGTCCTAGCGCCCCCGTCCACCCCCACTGCAGGTGGACTGTCTGGTCTTATAGGTCCTCTTCTTTTTTGTCCAAAGGGGGGCCAGCCCTGAATGGTGCAGAGCAGTCAGGGTGGGGTCAGCAGGGAGCTTCCAGCTTGGGGCAGTTTCTCTAATGTTCCAGAAAAACTTCTCCTTTGGGAAGGAGCCCTTTCTGGTGGCCCAGGAAACTAAGGAAACCTGAGAAGGTGGGGGAATTTTCTCCGCCACCAAGCCTGTCCTGGGGAAGTAGGGATGGCTCTGTCTGCGTCTGCAGGGACCCTCCAGCCCCACTCTCTGGGCCTGGAAGGACCCCGAGAGGCCTGGGGTCCTTCTGGGCTGTGGAATCGCAACCTAGACATTGAACTCTGGTCCTGTCCAGCAGGTCTCTGAAGTTCCCCTGGGGCATCTGGGGGCACCTAGGCCAGTGGTCCGGAGAAGGCAATGGCGCCCGACTCCAGTACTCTTGCCTGGAAAATCCCATAGACGGAGGAGCCTGGTAGGCTGCAGTCCATGGGGTAGCTAAGAGTCGGACACAACTGAGCAACTTCACTTACACTTTTCACTTTCATGCATTGGAGAAGGAAATGGCAACCCACTCCAGTGTTCTTGCCTGGAGAATCCCAGGGACAAGGGAGTCTAATGAGCTGCCGTCTATGGGGTCGCACAGAGTTGGACACGACTGAAGCGACTTAGCAGCAGCAGCAGCAGGGCGGTGGTCACACCTCAGATGTGAGGAGGGAGGAGAGGGAGACAGGGTGGTTGAAGCCCGTGCTCTGGAATTGGACTTTGTCTTTGCTGCCTGAGCCACCTGAGGCCACACGCTTCTCTACACCCCAGCTCTTCACTGGAGGTAAAGCTAGACTAGGAATAAATGCACAATAAATACTGGCTCTTGTTGCCATCATTGGGCTCAACTGTTGGGTCTTGGCTTAGACATCACTTCCACCAGGAAGCCTTCTCGGACCACCCTGGCTAGTCAGATGGCCCCGGTGTCCTCTCTCCCTGCTGCCCTGCGTTTCCCTCATGAGACTGATCACACAGGCCATCAGGGCCTGTTAGTTTCTCTTATTGCCCGGCTTGCTCACCGCTGTATCGCTGCCACCAGCACCTGGCTCACACAGTGGGCACTTGATGGATATGTATTTTAAAAAATGTTTATGTATTTATTTGGGCTTCCCTGGTAACTCAGCTGGTAAAGAATCTGCCTGCAATGCAGGAGACCTCAGTTAGATTCCTGGGTTGGGAAGATCCCCTGTAGAAGGGATAGGCTACCCACTCCAGTATTCTTTTGCTTCCCTAGTGGCTCAGTCAGTAAGGAATCCACCTACAATGTGGGAGACCTGGGTTTGACCGTGGGTTGGGAAGATCCCCTGGAGGAGGGCATGGCAACCCACTCCAGTATTCTTGCCTGGATAATTCCCACAGACAGAGGAGCCTGGCGGGCTACAGCCCATGGGGTCACATACAGACCATGGGGTCACAAAGAGTTGTCTGCGACTAAGCACAGCACATGTATTTATTCGGCTGTACTGCGTCTTAGTTGTGGCGCATGGGGGTCTTCAATCTTCATTGCGGCAGGCGAGTTCTTCTAGTTGCAGCATGTGGGATCTAGTTCCCTGACCAGGGATTGAACCCTGGATCCCCTGCATTGGGAGCGTGGAGATTTAGCCAATGGGCCACCAGGGAAGCCCTGCAAGATACTTTGAAATGAATGCAAGGATGGACTGATTCTCGGGAATTCAAACTTTTCTTCTATGGGCTCTTAAGGGCTGCTACAGCCTCACTTTCTTTTCTTTGTTGAAATGACATTTCTGCACACCAGGCCCTGGGGCAAGAGAAGGGGAGAGCAATATGGAAGTGATGGTTTGTGTGTTCATTCCCTGATGACACAGGTGTTCTCTGAGTGCCTCCTGGGTGCAAGGCCTTGTGTTAGCCTCAGAACAGACATGATCCTGCTCTCATAGTGCTTATGGTGCTGATCACTGCGGCTGAGGCAGATCCCAGGTGAGGAGGGTAGTTAGTTAGGCTGAGTGCAGTCTGGGAGGGTTTCCAGGAGGAGCGACTTGCTTTGAGGAATGGTGGGAAGTGTGGATAAAGATGGCTAGCTCTAGGTGGGTGGGCAGGTAGCAGATGGAGCAGCCAGAGCCACCTGTGTTTGTGCAGTAAAGCCAAGCTGGCCAGTGACGGCGTGTTCAGTGTCCTTGACTATCAGGTTGAAGGAGGATTCAGAAGCTGTGGGTACCACCAGCTCTGCGTCCACAGACCAAAGACCTTGAGCAGTACTTGTCACTCCCTGAGTGCTGGTTCTAAGATGGAAACTGTGGTGCCTGCCAGCCCCCTGGGGTCGTCAGATTGCAATGGCAAAGCACTTTGTAAAAGGAGCTGGCCTAGGAATGGAGGGATCCAGGGGCAGGCCCTGCCCAGTTAGGTAAAAGGCCCGTGGATCTGGAGGGAGCCAGTGGGAAAACAGGAAGGCAACCCAGCTTCAGCCTTCTCTGTTTTGTAAATAATTAAATTCTTATCTCAGGTTTGTGGTGTCCACACTGTGGGAGGCAGGTGGGGCCGCTGGGAGCAGGTGCCCAAATTATCCAGGAAGTGGAGCCCCTCTCCTCCCCCTAGCCTCCTGGTCACCCATCCCTGGCAGGTGGGTGTGGGTAAGAGGAGCCTCCCAAGGTCTTCTGGTGGCTGGCTGCACCCATCTTCCTCTGCATTTCTTTTTTTCTCTCCCCCTCTCTTTGTTCGATTGTCTGGCCCCCCCTCTGCACGATCCCACCACTGCAGACACAAAGGGCCTCTTTCCCCCTCCACCCCAGCCCCTCACGCTGTTCCCCCATGCCTGCCCCGCATCGCTGCCTGTGGAAACCCTTCTCCTCCCTAGGGCCCCTCCTCAGACACCCCCACCTCCAGAAGGCCTGCACCCCCAAGTCTGCCAAGCCTGTCAGGGGGCCTTAGGGGAGCACCGACCTCTCCCTCACCCCATGATCCAGAGACAAACAGTCGTTTTTTTCATTTTTAGTGCTGAATACTGAGACTGTGAAGGTCTGTTTAGTCTTGTCCAGCTAACATAAACCAGCCGGAACTGGGCCGTGGCTGGGAACTGTGCTCTCAGTTCCCTTATTTGGAATGAAATTCACTGTTTTTTACTGGGAGGCAGTGGGGCTTTAGGGAGGCCCCGCTGCACCCCCTCCCCAGGGTGTGGCCTGAGTGGCCCCACCAAAGGTCACCAGGGTGCCTGTGACCCAGAACTTGGCCCTAGGATGCTAGCCACATTCGGTGCTTCAGGGATGGAGAGGCTTGGGGTCATAGTGTCCATTCCTGCCCTTTTACAGGGAGAAACTGAGGCTAGTAAAGGAGAGGGTACCAACTCAGAGTCACAGGGCAGATCGAAGCAGAGGAGGTCTGGAAAGCAGGGCTCCTGGTTCTCCGGCTTTCAGGTCTCTCTGCTCCTCCAGGGCACCCTGAGTCTAGCAGCTGGTGGGGGCGGGGCTGCATGGTGGGGTGGGGGCTCACGAATCTGGCTGGAAGTGGTCTGAGGTCTGGGAGTCTCCCCAGCCTTCTTGGGAAGCAGCTGAGCACAGAGGCAGGGGCAGGGAAGAAAGGAAGTGGTTGGTGGGAGGAAAGGGAGAGGTGGCCGAGGGTCCAGGAGAGCTGGGTGCTGGTCCCTACTCTGCTGCTGTCCCTGTGACTCTGGGCTCCCACCTGTCCTGGAGACTCAGCCGTGTTTTGGGCATCTTGCAGGGTGGGCCTTGGATGAACAGAGATCGGGGGGTGTTCCTTGCTTGTGTTGGACTGTGGAGCCAGCTCATTAGGTGGGTTACTATCCCTCCCTGTGTGCAGGGCTCCTCTGCCCTAGAAGGTGTGGTCTTTTTAAGACTTCTCTGCAAGAGCATGAGCTTTAGAGGCAGAACTTGGATTCTAGTCCTGACTCTGACACTTATTAGCTGCGCTACTAATTATGGACAGAGATTTCAAAACCCAGGGCTCTAGATGGAGCAGTGAGGATCTTTGCAAGAATGACATGAACTCGATGATGATATGTAAAATGTCTGTACCCAGTAACCTGAGCAAGGGGGCTGCTGACCTCTGAGCCGCACAGCGCACTCAGGCCAGCCTTGGGACTCTGTGATCTGCTTCCTTTGCTCGACCCAGGTCCCTACTCGAAACCCACCAAGTGCGTGTTTAGATATTCTTTCTACAGGGAACCTCCCCACCCCACTCAACATCCTTTAAAATAACTTCTCATTTATTCACTTATTCTTCTTACACAGACCACACAGCTGGGACTTAGGAAGCTGTCACTAACCAGTGTAGAAATTCCTGAGACTGAAAGAGGAAAGAGAAGTGTTAGAAATCACAGGCCTGAGAAATCCTAACCAGAAGCCCCTGGTGCTGGGGAATGGGGCCGGGAGACCGAGCATTGTTTACTATGAACATTCCAGTCACTGCTCTCTTAGCAGTAATGCCAGTGCTTGTATCCAAGGCTGTGTATGAAGATACATTGAACATCTGCTCCTACGCGGTTAGTGAGGCATTCATTTACAAAAGATCATCTCGTTGCCAAGAGCAAACCATCACCTAGTAAAATAGTAACTCAGCATTGAAAGCAAAGGGCGATGATAGATGGGCCAATGTCCACACAAGCGGGGGGCCTCTCTGGGCAGTGGGAGCCATTAAAGGTTTTAGATTCATTTTCTGGACAGCTCATTCTAGCTGGTCCATGGAGGGTGGATTTAAGAGGGATACAGTGGGAGCAGGGAGACCAGTTATGATGGGAGTGTAGCTGTCTGGGGTGAGGGGGGACAGATGCCAAAAACTGAAGTGCAGTTTTGGTGAAAGAGAGGAGGGGACACATTTGAGACACACTTAGGAGGTGTGCCTGGCAGCACTGGTACATGAATGGAGGTATGGGTAAGGGAGAGGGAGGGATCAGAGATGGTGCCGGGGTTTTCAAGTGTCTGGAAGGGTGGTGATCCCACAGGACACCGAACAGGAGGGGAGGGTTGGAGGGGAAGAGGGTGGGTTGAGTTTGGGGATGTCAGAGGAGCCCCAAGGCATTCTGGGCGAGTCGTTGGGTTGGCAAGGCCACGTGTGAGCTTTAAACTCAGGGGAGAGGTTGTGGCTGCAATGGGAAGAGAGCCGAGGAAGAGCAGAGGGCTGGAGAGGCCGAGGAAGGTCCTGGTGGTAGGGTTTAGAGGTCGTGATATGGCGTAGCGCTGTGGTTCTCAGACCTTAATTGGCCTACAGATTGCCTGTAAGCTTGAAAATCTGCAGGTTCCTATCCCCCACCTCCTCCAGTTAACCTGGTTTAGTAAATCATGGGGGTGAGTGCCTAGGATCTGCTTCTTAAAACAAGAACATCAGGCCACACTGGTGTGAAGGATCCATACAACATTGGTTGTGAAACACTTGTCTGGGGTCAGCCAAATCTGGGTTCAAATCTTGACTCTTGGATCTTGACTTTGGACACCTCTCTTGATCTTCCAGACATGGATTTCTTGATCAGTTACTAGGCATTCTAGTTTCCAGCTCACAGGGCTATGGTGTGAATTAAATGAAGTCATAGCTGAAGGTCATGTGGCTAAGGACCTGGTGGCTAGTAAGAGCTCAGTAAGGAAGAAGTGTTTCTTGTTTATTATTGGAAGTTTGGAGATGGTGAGCAATGGGGCAGGACAGGCTGCTGACCACACAGATGGGTCAGTCCCAGGTGAGTACTCTTGGTTTGAACTGGCCCCAAATTACCATCTCCAAGGTGTCTTACCTGAGTTGATAGGGCTGGGGACTCCTGGCTCATCTGATCAAGTTCACAAAAACCCATGAATCAAATCAGAAGTCAGTTTACTACTTCCCATAGAAACAGACTGTGTCGACTATTGGCACATTTTCCCCCTGCAGAAAGCTACTGAAGTGCCGGGTGAACCTGGCACCCGACAGAGAGCTGGGGACCCAATCTGAGGACTGAATGACCTTGGGCTCTGAACCCTGCCCAGGCCACTTCATTAAGAGGAATGTCTGCCAGGTGGACCCGACACTTGGACCAGCCTGGCAGGGCATCATCTCCCTGACTGTGCTCCACGGGCCCCACCATGGTTTGCCTTGGTGAAACCCCTCTCCCCTGACACCTTGGTGGCTAATGTACACGTCTTTGCTTTGGATTTGTTGATTCCTGCAGTCATGTCTTCTGTAAGAGCCACCAGGTCTGGGGCTGTTTTGTTTTGGCGGGTAACTTTGCATGCCCTGATCTATGACCAACCAATTTCTTAGACTACAGTTCAGGGAAAGCTTATTGCTAAGTTCCATGGGGGCACCTCACAGTGGCCTCCTCTCCACTAATTGCCCACAGGGCGTTTTAAGAAGGAGGGAGTAGGTTGAATCAATGATGGCATCTCTCATACTTCTGGGGGCTGCTGGGTTGGGTTCCCCTCCAGAGGAATTAAGGAAGCCCTTAAAGACTTCTCTGGAAGACCCCAAATCCTCCTCCTGAACCTGGGTGTGGTTTTGGATCCCCCTGTCACAGACATCATATTGCATCCTCCTCATTTTTAAAAATAATTTTATTTGTTTTGTTATGGAGTGTGCTGGGTCTTTGTTGCTGTGTGAGCTTTTTTCTAGTTGTGGTGACCTGGCGCAACTCTCTTGTTGCGGAGTACAGGCTCTAGGGCACACGGGTTTCAGTAGCTGTGACTGCCAGGCTTAATAGTTGCTTCTTAGCATGCGGGATCTTCCTGGATCAGGTATCGAACCTGAGTCTCCTGCATTACCACTGAGCGACCAAAGACGTCCCCTCCTCATCATTTTTGTCACCGTTTTAAACTCTACCACTATCACCGACAACAGATGGTTTAGAAAGAGTTTATTAAATTATAAGAGTAATATACCTTTTGGCCAACATCTCCTCATTTCCTCCAGCCCTCAGTCTCTAGCAGCCACCAATCTACTCTCGGCTTTAATGAGTTTGACCTTATTTTTTTTGGAGTTGCCTTTTATTTTTTAAAAAATTTATTTGTTTTTAATTGAAGAATGAGTTTGGCTTTTAAGACTTCATATATAAATAAGGTCATGCAGGACTTGTCTTTGTCTAGCTTATTTCATTTAGCATAATGTCCTCTAGGTTCATCCATGTTGTCCCTAATGGTGGGATAACATTCTTAAAAAAGGAATATGATATTGTGGAATAATGTTCCGTGGTGTATATGTACCACATTTCCTTTACTGATTCATCTATGGATAGACAGGTTGTTTCCATGTCTTGGCTGTTGTGAATAGTGCTGCTATGAACATGGGAATGCAGACAGCTCTTTGAGATAGTGATTTTATTTCCTTTGGATAAATACTCAGAAGTGGGGTTGCTTTTACTGCCTGGCTTGCTCACCACTGTATTGCTGCCACCAGTGCCTGGCTCACACGGTGGGCGCTTGACAGATGTGTTTTAAAATATTTGTGTATTATTTGGCTGCACTGGCTCTTAGCTGGGCTGTGTGGGGTCTTCAATCTTCATTGTGGCACGCGAATTCTTTTAGTGTAGCATGTGGAATCTAGTTCCCTGACGAGGACTCAAACCTGGGCCTCTTGCATTGGGAGCACAGAGTCTTAGCCACCGCACCAGGAAAGTCCAGGGAAGCCCTTGACACCCTTGTCGAAGATCAGTTGGTCATAAGTGCTTGGATTTATTTGTTGGCTCTCTATTCTGTTTCCTTGGTCTATATGTCTGTTTTTATGCCAGTATCTTACGTACTGTTTGATTACTTTAGGTATGTTATGGTTTGAATTCAAGAAGTGTGATGCCTCTAGCTTTACTCTCCTTGCTCAAGACTGCTTTAGCTCTCCAAGGTCTTTTGTGGTTCCACGTGCATTAAACAGTAATTCCTCATTCCCTCTTGCTCCCAGCCCCTGGCGCTTACCATTTTACTTTCTGTCATTATGGATTTGACTACACTGGGTACCTCATATGATTGGAATCATAGAATATTTGTCCTTTCATGACTGGCTCATTTCACTTGGTAATGAGCCAGTTACTAATATGTCAGAATTTTCCGTATGTCCAGTTTATCCATATGTCAGAATTTTCTTTTTAAAGCTGAATATTTCATTGCTGTATTTTCTTCATTCATTCATCTGTTGATGGACACTTGCTTGTTTTTATCTTTTGGCTCTTGTGAACAATGCTGTTATGAACACAGGTGTACAAATATCCATTTAAGACCTTGCTTTCAATTCTTTGGGGGTATGAATGCAGAAGTGGAATTGTTGGATCCTATGATAATTCTATTTTTCATTTTTTAAGGAAAATGATTTAACTTATTTTTAATAGGAACAACAATATTCTTTCCCCACCCCTCCCTCCTCTCATATCCGTATTTAAAAGACTGTAAAAACCAGCTTTATTGAAGTATAGTAGACACATATGTATACTACGTATATAATAATGTGCAATTTTATGCGTTTTGACATACGTATAAATCCATTAGCCCTGTAAGTTAATGAACATCTGCATCACCCTGAAAAGTTTCCTGTGCCTTTAGAAACCCCCTCTCTCCGCCTCTCACCCCCAGATTCAAGTACTCATTGATCTGCTGTCAGTTTTCATTTTTTGAGAATTCCGTGTAAATGGAATGATATCGAACATGCCCACTTTTCCTCTGCCTTCTTTCAGTCAGTATACTTATTTTGAGATACATCCACGTTGTGGTGTATATCCATAGTTTGTTCCCTTTTTATTGCTTAGTAATATTCCATGGTGTGGGTGTACAGTTTGTTTATCTGTTCGCCTATTGATGGGCATTTGGGTTCTTTTCAATTCTATGCTATCACAAATAAAGATGCTAAGAACATTTGTGTATAGGTCTGTGCTCCGTCATGTCCGACTCGTTGTGACCCTTGCCAGGCTCCTCTGTCAATGGAATTTTCCACATAAGAATACTGGAGTGGGTTGCCATTCTTCCTTCTCTAGGGGATCTTCCCAACCCAGGAATCAAGCCCATGTCTCTTGTGTCTCCTGAACTGGCAGGGGGATTCTTTACCTCTGTGCCACCTGGGAAGCCCTTAGGTATTCTGAGTGGTATATTAGATATGTGCTTTGTAATAATTTTTTTCCCTGTGGCTTTTCTGTTTATTCATTCTTTTCATTCTCTTAAAAGAGACTTTTGTTACATTTTATGTAATATTTAAATAAATTACATAGTTTTCCAGCACCTCAACCTGTCATAACAAGTTCATAAACAACTTCTTGTATTATGCATACAGTTCAGCTGGAAGCAGCAGGTGCACGGAGATACCAGGGAACACCCCACTGGTTTCGAAGTCTATGTGCTGTGGTATCAGTCCTGTGTTCCAGAGGGAATGGAGCTCATCAGTGTGGCTGAGACCTTGTTTTTATTTGGGGTGGCAATGTGTCCAGTGAAAAGACTGAATGTTCCACCTTCCTTACATCTTGGTTTAGCCATGTGACTACATTCTGGTCAATGGAATGTAAATTAGAATTGTTGGGCTGGCTTTGAGTAAGGTATCGTTAAAGAGGGGCAGATAGCTGGTGTGGTTCCTTTGATTTTGGTTCTCTGTGTTCCTTCTGCTTCCTGCCTGGAATATGGACAAGGTGGCTGGAGCTTCAGCAGCTAACTTGGACCAGGAGGCAACCTTGGAGTGTCTTGTGGATTGGTGGGGTAGAAAGATAAAAGAAGCCTGGTCCCTGATGACTGCAGAGCTGCCACCCTCAGCTTGGGCTGCATACATGCAGACTTCTTCTATGTGAGAGGAAATACCTTATGTGTTTAAAAATCTGTATTGTCTCTGTTTTTTTGTTACTAGCAACCAAATCCAGTTGCTAAAGGAATTTGGTTAATATGGCAGTGGGTCAAGGGGAAGTCAGTTCTGCTGAATATGTATTTATATCATCACGATCATATTGTTATAATACTTTTTATTCCTGCTCTCCATACTTTATCACTACTGTTTTCTTCATCATCACACCGTCTTCAGCTTTATCATCTTCTTGCTAATATTGTTATTATTTTGAATAATTATTTTCATTATTGTAACAGTCATTGAATTTGCTTCTTGTTGATGGAGGACTGTTTGTGTGTAAAATGTATTTCTCTTGTTTAATATTCCATAGTGGTGGGACAGGTAAAGAAAAAAGTGGGAGTCTGAGGGAGACTTTGCCACCAAAAAGTCTGTGGAAATGGGTAGAGTTGGCGCTCAGATCTTGTGGAGCTTTAGTGTTCATTGGGAATGAGCTGTGTCAATCATTTCTGCTCTACTAATAGCCAGCGTTGCTCCCACATGGGGCAGCCCTCCAGGCCTGTAAGTGAAACAATAGGATTGGGTGGTGGGGCAGGTCTGAGTCAGCAGTTGCCTATAAAGAAAGGCAGAGGAAATTAAACTTGATGGTGTAAGAAATGAGAAATGATTGAAGTGTTTTGTTTGTTCTTTGCCTGCACTGTGCAGCCTGCAGGATCTCAGTTCCCTGACCAGGGGTCAAGCCTGACCCTTGGCGGTTAAAGCCCCGAATCGCTGGTGGGAGGCCACCGGGGAACTCCCAAGTGATGAAGGTTTCTGAGTGGGGGTGGGGGGCAGCATGGCTAGTGTACGAAGGGTTGGGGATGGGTGAAGGGGACGCAAAGGCGGGATGCCCACTTAGGAGACTCTCACGGTGGTCCAGGCATGAAGTGGTGAAGGTCCATTGTTAGGCAGGTCAGGTATTATTCAGTGACCATCAAGAGGTGAGTAAACATGCAGAAATAATTTTTAAAATTATCAGAGGATATGCTTGTGTGACGAAAACTAGGGAGAAAGTGAGGAGAGCCTGGACGAGCCATTAGACCTCAGTGCTGGTGAGCCTGCTTGAAGGAAGAGAGGTGAGGAAGGAAGTTTGGCAGAAACATTTTAGGCTGCAGGGCAAGTCTAAGGAAAGCTCTTCAGGGCCCTTGGGGAATCCTCATAGTCACTGGTCAGAGGAGTCCCACGGCCCCAGGAGTGGGCCTGCCTTACTTTCCCTGCCGCACGCAGTCATTGGCTGGGAGTGGCTCCTGGAGGCAAGGCGGTGGAGCAAGGCCGGGGGTGGGTTTCAGAGCTCCAGGGTGGGGCCCTCATTCAGTTATGCCTCCTGCAGTGCATGGTCTAAGAGGGCATGACGGGGGTGGGAGATATGGGGCAGGTGACTGCTCCTGTCCTGGGGTTCTGCTTGCAAGTCAGACACGTGGCCTTGGACTGGCTTACACACTGAGCAGCAGGCTGTACTATCTCAGGGCACAGGAGGCCCAGGATTGGGTGGATGTCAGGCTTGGTGGAGTCTGGGCTCAACGATGAGGTGGGAGATGACATGCTTTCCATCTCTCTGCTCTGCCATCCATGGGTTGGCTTCCTTTGGGGCTGGTAGCGACATGGCCATGGCAGGCCCAGAAACCACTGTCAGACCCAACAACATCTAGAGGATGTGTTTCTGCTTTCGTGCACGCTAAGTCACTTCAGTCCTGTCCGACTCTGCGACCTCCTGGACTGTAGTCCGCCAGGCTCCTCTGTCCATGGGATTCTCCAGGCAAGCGTACTGGAGCGAGTTGCCATCTCCTCCTGCAGGGGATCTTCCCAACCCAGGGATAGGACCTGCACCTCTTACGTCTCCTGCATTGGCAGGTGGTTCTTTACCACTAATGCCACCTGGGAAGCCCTTTGTATTTCTGAGGAGCTAGCAAACCTTTCCGGAGAAGGCAATGGCACCCCACTCCAGTACTCTTGCCTGGAAAATCCCATGGGCAGAGGAGCCTGGTGGGCTGCAGTCCATGGGGTCGTGAAGAGTCGGGCACGACTGAGCGACTTCACTTTCACTTTTCACTTTCATGCACGGGAGAAGGAAATGGCAACTCACTCCAGTGTTCTTGCCTTGAGAATCCCAGGGATGGGGGAGCCTGGTGGGCTGCTGTCTATGGGGTCACACGGAGTTGGACACGACTGAAGTGACTTGGCAGCAGCGGCAGCAGCAGCAAACCTTTCTCAGAGGGACTTTGCAGATTCCCTACTATGCGTCATTGGCGAGAAGTGGGTCACCTGGCCCTACTTGACCCAATGGGGAATGGAACCATTATGATTGGTTTATACTGATGGATTGCAACTCTGGATACACATTAGAACCACCTGGAGAGCTTTTAGAAGCACGCATGGCTGGGTCCCACCCTCAGAGTTTCTGTATTAATTGGTCTGGAGTTGGGAGCTAGGCATCCGTAGCTTTATAACCTCCGTAGGTGATGCTAATGTGCAGCCAGGGTGGAGAGTCCCTGTCGTCCTGGAGCACAACACATGCTGGGGTGTCAGCCACAGCATCCATTCCGGTCACTTAGCAGTTTTGTGTGGCCTGTGCAAATCAGCCTCTTTGAACCTTAGTTTCCTCTTCTATAAAATGGAGCCCAACAAGACCTGCCTTCTGCATCCCAGAGAAGACTGAATGAGCTCACGGATGCTCATAACTTTGCTGATTGTAAGTCCCTGACACCTGAGAGAGTTCTCGCATCACTCTCCTTCAGTGTGGAGAGAAAATTTAGCTCCTCCGCTGCCTGGGGCAGCCAGGGTAGAGATTCCTCCCAGCTTAGCTTCCTGCCGTGAAAGTAGAAGAGAAGGAGAAGGACGGACTGGGGAGCCACAGGCAATGGCAGCGGGCTTTTTCCTTGGATGGCGTGGGTTTTGAATGCGCTGCTATAAATGGTTTATGCAAACGAGCTGGAGGGGCTCATCTCCCTGCCGCCTTAATGCGGGAGAGGCTGGGCAGGAGCCAGGTGTGTGGTTTTTAGCACAGGCCTGCAGCCTGTGGTTAGGGGCCGGTGGTTGCTCTCTTGCTGCCTCCGGGGAAGATGGTCAGATAAGGCTGTGGTTCCTCAGTGTTCCTGGACACACCTGGCTGCTCCGCTTCTTGGCTGTTTCTACCGAAGTGAGCACTGGCTTGTACTGCCAGTAGAACTCAGGGAACAAGGAGGGCCCCCCGGGGAATGTGAGATCATGGGTCAGGCAGTTTGCGACCTTCCAGTGCCACTGGGCCTGCCTGGGGCATTGTGGCTGGGCTGAGGCCTAGAGCCTGGAGAAGGGTTAGAGGGGATCAAGTAAAACCCCTCACCGTTAGCCTTGGCCTCTCTTCCTTCAATATTCCAATTCCTCTCCTTTTCTTGCTTCCTTCATAAAATATAGTTTGAGCAGACCCAGCACCCACCACGTTAGGTGCTAGGGACCCAGAGCTAAAAAGACACCTGCCTGCTCTCAGGTTGCTCCCAGTATGGGAAGAGGACCCTGGCATCACTGTAGGACTGGGCCTGCACGAATGGATGGATGTGCCTTGGAGGCAGAAGGCCTAGTCTCTCCAACACCCCGAGGTGCTGGGATGACCTCAGAGGAAGAGGCCATCCAAGCTGAGAGATGAAGTCAAGGTGGGAGTTTTCGAGTGACTGGTGTGGTGCAGGGCACTCCAGGGAGAGGAGAGCGCCGCGGACCTGTGTGATGCAGCTGTGTTCTGGGGCACGCATGGTTCAAGTGCAGAGTGTGGCTGCTTGGGGCTGGGGAAGTCACAGCCTGAGGTGACGCCAGGTACCATGGGCTGGGGACCTCGGTTGCTTCCCAAAGGAGGGTTGAGCTTATCCACTGTGGGCTCTGAGCTGGGCAGTGCCCCAGCTGATGAGTCAGGTGGAAAGATCAGCCTGCAGCCCTGAGGAGGGGACAGGCTGTTAGAAGAACTGTCCAGGTCAGGATGATGCTGGTGGCCTGAACTGTGGGAGTAGCCAGGGCATGGATCATAGAAGGACACGGTGATGGCCCACATGGGGAATCCAGGCTGACACCAGACGTGTGGCCTGGTTGGTGGAACTGAAGGGGTAAACTAGGCAGGCCACAGAACCCTGGGGCGGTGCCCATGTCGGATGGGGTCAGGAAGAAGACTGAGAAGCAGTAAGTTGGAGCGTGCTGGCTGGCCCGTCCTTGGTTTTCCATTAGACCATGGTGGAAAGCAGGGTTGGGAGAGGTAAGGCGGGAGTGGAGATCCTTGATTGCTTCTCCCTAAATGATTCCCCTCCCACATCCTGAAGATACACGAGTCCAATTCATCCATTTTACCGACGTGGAAACTGTGGTCCACAGAGAAGTTTGACTTGCCCCAGGTCACACAGAGAATTATTATGGAGGTGGTGTCATGACTAGTAAAAATGGATCCCCAAGCAAAGGCTTATGTAGCCCACATCCCTTAATTGGTACTGAGAACACTTGTTTTCTGGGCAGGAGAAGTGGGTTTGGCTAAGCAGAGTTGAGATTGTGAGGCCTGGGGCATTGTTTTAGAGAGGGGAGAGAGATCCTTGCTTCTTTTCGCCTAAAGTGTGTGTGTCTCTCAGTCGTATCTGACTCTTTGCGATCCCATGGACTGTAGCCCACCAGGGTCCTCTGTCCATGGGATTCTCCTGGCAAGAATACTGGAGAGGGTTGCCATTCCCATCTCCAGGGGATCTTCCTGACCCTAGGATTGAACCCGGGTCTCCTGCATTGCAGGCAGATTCTTTACTGTCTGAGCCACCAGGGAAGCCCACTCATTTAGTAGTGGGACCCAGCCCAGGAGCAGCATTGACCCACCTCCTGGCGCCTTACCCCCACCAGGAGGAAGGAACCTGTGCAGACATTGTAAGAGGCTGCCCTCCTTGAGTCTCCCCAAACCCCAGCAGGCTTCTTCAGACCTTCCTTGGCCTTGGTCAGTTTTACCATGGACTGCAGGAGTCCTGGGTCCCAGGGAAAGCTTTATCCTCTAAACTTTGATGCTGGCAAGCCCACTCCGTGCATTGCTAGGGTGGCTGGTGGATTATCTGATCCGGGGCTCCAGCAGCTCGAGGGATGGAGGGAGGGAGGGAGGGGGTGGCATCTTGAAGGAGAAGCCTGAATATGTTAACTGGAGAGAGAGGCAAGAAAGGTGGGGCCTTGGATGACGGTGCAAACTGGGAGATGGGGCAACTACAGGAAGCAGCTGCAGGGAGGAAAAGGGGTTTTCTGTTATTGCATTCACCCCAGGGTAGCTGCCCTTCTGGGGCCATTCTTTAGGTGGAAGACCATAGTCCCGACAGCCCCCTTCCATTGGCTGCACCTGAGCTCTGGCTCCAGCAGGAGGAGAAGCCAGCACTGAGGCAGCCACAGGCTTGTGGTCATCCCCAGGCCTTTAGGGACAAGAGCCCCTGTTTGCGGGCTGACTGATGATGCGATGTGAGGTATTCTGGGTTTGGAATGAGGGCCAAGGGCTCGAAGTGCAGGGGCAGGAAGTTGAGTCCGTCTGTGGGCTCAGTGGGCTTGGAAGTCTCAGGCCTCTCATGACCCACCCTGAATGGACCCCAGTACTCACAGGTGCCACCGTGCCTGGGCATCTTGCTCTCAGCTCTGCAGCCAGCATGGCTAAGGTCCCCTGTGTTCCAGGTCATGGCCCCGGGCGGTGGGCACAGAGCTGGCATAGTTCAGTGGCTGGCCTTTAGGTCAGCCACTCACTCTGGCTCTGTGAGAACAGAAGCACCAAGCTGAGACCCTGCTCCCCCAAAGGACCTGCCACCCCCTCTCTCTCTTCAGAGTATTTTCAGGTTTTTGTCTTAGGCCTGTGAGGGTGGGTGCCCCTCTGTGTTAATCCCCACTTCCCCTTTGGTCATGTGCATGGTGTAAAGCTCTGGTCTGCAAAACTCAAGAGCCCCTGTTCACCCCCTAGTGTGGGGGTGGGCCCAGCACCTGCCTGGGGTGAGGTCTCTGGTGGTACAGGGACCCAGGCAGGGTCGGATAGTGCCTGTGGGTACCGTATAGCCAAAGTCCAGAGTCAGCTAACCTTGGGATCAAGCAGATTTTACATTTGCACCTTTGCTGACCAGGGCCCCTCTGACCAACGCTGCGTTTTTTGAATTGAAGGTGGCTTTTCTCAGGGCAGTGTTGTGTGGTAGACAAAGCCCAGCACCCTGGGCTCCTGAGTCTGAGATCTGGGTTCCAGACCCTGCTCTGGCACCTTAAGCTTCTGCAATTCATTTTTGTCTCCTTGAGCTTCTGTTTCTGTCATCTGCCAAAAGAGATGAGCAGCTGCCCTCTAGTACCTGATGGGGGCTTTTTGCAAATCCAGTAAGATGTTTTTGTGAACATTTTCTCTGGCTTTTATGAGCTGGGTTTTTCCAAGAGGCCACATGGCAGAGAGGCCAGCACTGGTACTCTGATATCAGGTTAGACATGTGTCCAAATCTCAGTTTAGCTGCATATTGACTGGATGCGGTATTCCACTTCCCAGGCCTCAGTTTCCGCATCTAGACACCGAGTTCCCAGTGCTGCCCCTCCCTTATGTGTGCTCAGAGCAGGTGTTTCAAGGTGCCGGCAGCTAATGTCATTTTCTTAATTGATCTGGATGCTTGTTTGTTTTAGTTCCTACCTAGTTTCTGCAGCAGGAGGAGGTGGTACTGGGGCTCCCACTGATGGGGTAAGGGGGAGCCAGGTCAGAGGTCATGGTGAGGAGAGGGAGGCAGCCCAGCCCAGTGGGACTAAGGAACTCTGAGAGGCAGAAGCCCGCAGGTGGCCAGCTGAGCTGCTGGGGGTGGAGTTCTCTCCTTTGGACAGGGGATTCTGGGACTTCAGTGCCCACCTGCCCTCTGACAGCCCCTGGGACTTGCATTTCAGCCTCTCCGTTCTGCTGGATGGCTTCCTGGATACCAACCCCTCCTTTGCATCCTGGGCCCTGTGTGGTCACCAGCCTGGTCCTCACCAGGGCTGCACCCATGACCATTTGCTTGGCCAGTAGCCGCTGCCCTCTGTCCTGGGGGGTGGGGGGGGGCCCATGCAGGGCCTAAGTGCAGGCTCTGGAGGCCAGCGGACCTGAGGTCAGATCCCACATCTCCCTGTTGCTACTCCGTGTCCCGGTTTCTCATCCTGAAGGCCCATCCATGATAGGGCCTTTGTGTCGACCTCAGGTCTGTAGGTATCTCATCAATAGCACTCTCACGGCCATGGCACTTCCTGTGCATCCACCCTGTTCTGAACACACTACCTATGGGAATGTGTTTCATACTCGAGGAGCCCTACGAGGTCAGTGCTTTTATTGTGAACCTCATTTTCAGTTGATAATACGGGCATCCAGTACGTTTTATATCTGAGATTTGAACGAACCCAAGTTGTCTGGCTCAAAAGCTTGTTCTTCACCACTACCTCTGAAGCACCTAATGTCTGCAACCTCTGAGTGATGCACTGAGTAATATCTGGTATTGTCAGATCCTTGGGGTCTGGCTGCCAGCGGCCCTTCTGGTAGTGCTCCAGAGCCTGGCCTCTTTGGAGTCCTGCACCATCACCCTCTCTTGCCTGCTAATGTCCAAAGGAGAGGCCCTGGCAGTGAGCAGGAGGCAGGGTCAAGGCATAGGAGTCGAGGTGAGGGTCACGTCAGCTGGTGCTGGACTCTGCTATCCCACAGTAGATGGGATCTAGGAGGGGCATGAAGCAGGAGAGAGTCTGAGAAAGTGGACTCCTCAGAGGCAGGAAGGTGGGCTGCAGGAGGCGTGGGATAGGGGAGCTTCCCAGTCTGTGGGGGGCTTCAGATATCTGGGTGCTGAGACCAGAAAGGGTGGGCACTGGGATTTCTGGCTGAACCACAAGGCCTGGAGGTGCATGTTTGAGTGTGTGGCAGGGGAGGGGGTGGGGAGGGGCAGGGTGGGGGAGAGCGGTCTCTGGCTGCAGAGGAGGGATTTAACCTGCTGCAATCAGCTGCCAGCTTTCCTCGAAATCCAGCAGGATCAGTCGAGTGTGTTTACACATTCCTAGCGGACGAGGCTCTCGTCTTGCTCCAGCGCGTGTGTCCCGTCTCCTGTGTCACCTTGGGTCTCCCCATCTCTCTGCTGCCCCTTCAGTGTCTCATTGTCTGCCCTTCCCCACCTTCCTCAGCAAGGTCATAATTTAGGGACCAAACTTTATGAATTCAGGCCCTGATAATTTATCACTTGTGATCACTGGAATGGCTTTGAAATTTATTCCACCTGAGCAAAAATAGAGTGCTAACCTGGTGACAAAGGACGATGTTTATTCTGCTTGCTTAGAAGAACCCACATTTCACCTGGTGCTCTGGGATGATATTTGCATGAAAGGCGAGCACGCCAAAACACATGCAAAGCTTGGAACGGCGACGAGAGCAAGGGGAGTGCTGAGAAAGTGGTCCATGATGGTGCTGAGGAAGGTCATTACCTATGGAGGCCGGTCCTCCCTTTCTTCTCCTTGGTGTACTATATACTCATAATCTGCACATCCCAGGTCTCTCCTCTCTGAGGTTGGGGTAGAGAGCCTAGCCTCTTCAGGTCCTACCTGGATTCCTGAGTTCTCTGGCTGTCTGAACCACATCATCAGCGGTTGCTGTTTCTAGCCAAGCCCCAGGCCTCGGGAAAGCTCTGTAGCTTGCCCAGTCACGTGGCGGAGGAGCTTGCCTATCTGACCTCCAGATCAGAGCTCAAATCTCCACGCAGGTGGGTGGCAAGGCACCCACCCTTCCTGGTGGGGGTCATAGATCTTATCATGGGCAAATGTTGGTTCCAGCTGGGGGCTCTGTGGCTGTGGGCTCTGTCTGGCACACTGTGTTCTGGGAACTGAAACCTTGTTCTTCCTTGTTCTGTCCTTTCTGCCTGGCACGGACGGTGACCCCTCTGTCTAGTCCAGGCTGGGCATGCTGGCCCTGAGGCCCAGACCGGGGGAGCAGGAGGAGGTGCGTTGAAGTCTCAGAGGGTCTGAGAAAGGGCTACTTGGCGTTGGGCCTGGGACCTGGAAGGGATGCCCAACTCCAGGCTGTTTTCTCAGATTCCCTTTCAGTCCCTGCCCCGGCCTCTGCACCTGTTGTGTTCCCGTCATCCTGGGCGCTGGCAGCTGTCACTGCTGGGGCACCTGTCCCACCCCCGAGGACGTCCCGTGGGCTCCCTGGCTCCGGTTTCCTGCTCTCTGTCCCTGTGCGGCTTTGTCCGCATTGCCATGCGCTCGCTCTCTCTCACAGCCTCCAGGCAGCAGCCTCCACTTTAGGTTCTGGGTGTAGGAGGCAGCTTTTGGGGGTTCGCTGCTTCCCGTTCTTTAGCACCAGGTCCCGTCTAATCAGGCAGGGAAAATGGCCCTAGCCACTGGGGGACATGGGTCAGCCTTAAGCCCCAAATGCCAGGTGACTCATCAGCTCAATCAAATTATCCCTTGTTCTTGATTAAAAGAAAAAAAGACATTAAAGCAGCCAGAAGTTGCCTCCCAACTCCTCCTAGCAGGGCCGCCTCCCCTTACTGACCTCTCTTTATACCAGGCTCCTCTGTCTACCTCCCCTGCTGTAAAGAGAAGTTATCACCTTCCTTGAGCCGTCTTCCATGTTGCCTGATGTCCTGACCTGTGTATTATGTTAAACATCAGATGACATTAGACCTGAGTTCAGTGCTCCTGCCTTCCACCCGCTGTGCAGCCAGGGGAAAGCCCACGATTTACTCGACCTCATTGCCGCAGCCGAAGGTGATGGCTGGACCCAACACTCTCTCGCATTCCCTCCCCTTCAGAGATTTTAGGGTCTCTGACTTAAATGGTTTCTCTTGTCCAGGGAACTTGTTCCAGGTTTTATTGTGCCATTGTTGGGTGTGGTCTAGACTTTACGTTCTGAGAGGTGCTGGGTCTTGGGAGATGTGGATGAAGAAGGATGTGGTGAGGGGAGGGTTGAGGTGGGGAGCTCGTTGTGGGGACCAAGAGGGGGCCCAGGAAGGAAGAGGAGCAGGTGGCAAGGGGTCAGGAGAGAGGAGTTGGCTGGGAGATGAGGGGGACGCTAGCAGGGTGAAGGTCTCAGGAGCTGAATGGGTTCAGAGAGGGGGAGTGTTCCCTGGATGGGGCTGGAGGGCAGAGGCAGCAGGGGGCTAGCTAGAGAGGGAGGGCTCCTTTCTGAAGCCTGGGCAGGCTTTCTGTCCGCCTAGTTGCTCCCCAAGGGCACATCCAGGCCTGCCTTCTGCCTGTGTGCTCTGAGGGACCACAGCCCCTCCCTTCCCCTACCCTCAACGTCAAGGATGGGTCTGCTTCCTCCAAGATCTCTAGGATGGGCTCTCCTGTTAGCAGATGGGAAGTCCAGGCTCGGGCAAGACCACAGTCTCCCTTGCCTTCATCCAAGCTCCATCCCTGGAATGTCACCCTCGGCTTACTGGACCATTCCTAGGCCCTGCCTCCACCTAGAACCCTTCTGATTCCTTAAGGAGATCATTGTCCCCTTGTCTTCTCTTCCCCAAGAAAGAAGCACTCCTACCTTTTCATCTGTTCTGGATAAAGTGTGAGTTTTGAATGTCAGGCAGATCTGGGTTTGAACTCTGCCTTGAGTGTTACCCAGTTGAACTCTACTTCGAGTAGAGTTTGAACTCCATGTCGATGTAACCTCCTAACCTTCCTGTCTCAGCTTTATAGCCTGCAAGATGGGGATGATTATAATCCTGCAGGGATTTGGTGGGGTGGGGTGGGTGTGATTATGTGTGTGAAACTGGGCCAGAGCAGCTGTTCAATAAGTGGTGGCGCTTGTAGTCACTTCTGTAGACTGGCTTGTAGACTCCCCTTTCACATCCTCGTTCACATCCTTTCTGGCAACAGAACAAAGCGCTGCAAATGTTCAGCCAGAGCCAAAGGAGCCTCATTCCTTGATCCCAGCGTGGCTCCTGCTTGGCTTCTGAAGGGCGGAAGTTGGGTCTCACTCACTAGTGGGTCCATCGTTGGCCCGCAGTGAATGCCGGATGAACAAATGAACGATGTAGGTCCAGCGTCCTCCCACCCCTTTTAGTGACAGAATCCTTTGGCCAAATGAAAATTTGTGTGATGCCCCAACGAATAAACTGGGAAGCGGGGCAGCACTGGCTCCCATGTCATCTGTACAGGCCTGAACACCGCCCTGGGAGGCAATGGGGGCAATCCTCAGTCACGGACATTGCCACTCCCCATTTAAATTGGGGACGTGGATTTGTAGGAAACAGAACCCAGGGAATCTGCTAGGAAACTCCTCAGACAGTGGTGCCATAAAGGCCTGGGGCTGCCCATGCTGTCTCAGTTCTCTGTTCACTTCCTCTCCTGTGGCTGGAGTGTGGACTGCCGTCAACTTGGAGGACTCTCCCTGTCCCCACCCACCCCCCATCTCCAGAGCATCACACAGATTCAGTTCCATGGGTGAGTGATTTTCTGAGAGCTGGCTCTGTCCAGGCACGATGCTAGGTCTGAGGAGCAAGGGCAAGTCGAGGACCAGCCTGGCCCCGTGGCTGCCGCTGTTTTCTCCCCTGGTGCCTTCCTGCCTCCTCTGTGCGTTCTGCACACCAGATGGCAGGGTGACCTTTTAGCAGTTCAGACCTGGTGTTGCTGCCTCCCTGAAGAAGTCCGTCAGGAGTTCCCTATGGCTCTCAGAAAAAAGTCCAGATTCTTCGCCCTGCTCTTTAAGCCCTTGCTGGTGTGTCCCCAGCCCCCCTGGTTTTGCCATCAGAAAATCCCCCCAGGCTGCTCTTGCAGTCCCTGCTCCATCCTTGCTTCTTGAAAGGGCTGGGCTCCCTTCAGCCACAGGGCCTTTGCATGTGTTTTGCTCACTCCCCCAGAAGCACTCCCTCCCGCTAAGCTACCTCTGCAACACAGGAACGTGCATATAATTATCCTTCACAGTTGCTTTCAGGAAAGCCTGCCCCAAGCCCTGCTTTCTTCCAGAACACTTTAGTGTCTTCCTCACTCTACTACTTGACAAATGCCTATTTCTCTCCAGACTGTAGGTCCACGAGAGCCAGGACCTGTCTACTGTTGGTCACTGTGGCATCCCCAGTGCACAGCTTGGAGTCTGGCACACTGGAGATGCTTAATAAGTGTTAGTCATGTTGAATTGCTGCAATGCATGCAGGAAGCCAGGACAGGCAGACAAGGCCATGACTGTCCCTGCGTACGGTGGAGTGAGACGGCAGATTGGGAGAGGCTTAACTCAGGCTCAGAGGAGAGACAAGGTCCAAGAAGGGGGACTCTGTAGGGCTGGTTGATGGTGGGTGATCAGGCTGCCCAAAGTGGGAAGGGTTGGTGAGGAAAGGCTTACCAACTGGTGCTTTTAAAGGCAGGTGGGTTGAAGGGAGTTGACTTCTGCTTTGTAGGAACAGCCTCCAGAGCAGCCTCTTCGCCTCAGTTTCCTCATCTGTAAAATGGGCATAAGAGTGCAGTTGATCTCTCAGGGTTGTGTGAGAACTGAACAGGTTAATAGGTGTCACGTGCTTAGGACTGCCTGGCACACATTGAGGCCTTGTGTTTGCTGTTTCTGTGATTATTTACCCCAGAAAAGTCTTCGGGTTGTTTCCTCTTGATCAGATTTTGACTTACTCTTCCAGAGGAGCTGTGTGTACACGTGTCACGGAGTGTATGTGTATGTGTGTGGCCACATACAGCCAAGCATGTGCCTGGAGAAAGGAAGCACCCTGTGTAGAATCGGGTGTCACAGCTTCTCCCAGGGAGGAGTCTCAGGCCAGCCTCTGGTTTGGGGGGCTGTGACACTGTGTGCTTGTGGGCTTGCCCAGCCCTCTGGCTTGTTGACCCTAGGTCCACACCGGATGCCCCTCCCCCTCCATGCCCCTCCCCCAGGCCCACTCAGGAAACCCCACCCCCACCCCCCCCGCTCAGTAGCAGGGTCCTGAGCTGAGGGCAGGATGCCCAGACCAGCCCCTTACAGTGCCTGGGCCTCTGAGTTCCATCTGACACCTTTCCTGTGGCTCCTTTCCCAGCCCCACCCCTCTGCCCCCTAGCCTTCCCTCCCCACCCAGATCTATCTCTGGGAGCCCACATCCCTGGGCCTGGAGACAGGAGCTGGGGCCGAGCCAGGGCCTGGGAGGAGGGGGTAGTCCTGTTCTCCTGGGAGAGACTCTGATGGTGACGGCTGGGAGATTGTCTGCTTGAATCCTGCCCCTGCCCCTGCCCCTGACCTGCTCGGTAGCCTGAGCATTTCAGAACCTCCACTTTCTCTTCTGTAAAATGGACATAACAGAAGCTTCTGCCACCTGGAAGAGAAATCAGATTACATAGGCAGTGCCTGCTACACACTTAGTGGCTAGTCTCTTGATGATGCCTTGGGGTCCCAGCATGCTTGCCCAGGGCCGGAGGGCCTGCCCTCCCACCACCCTCTGCCCTCTCGGCCCCCTTCCGTCCCCCAAAGGTACAAGGTTCTGCACCTCAGGATTTCTTCAGAGGCTTCTCAAGTCTGTGGGATTGAGCATCTGCCATGCGTGTACCCTGCGAGGTGTGTCTGTACAGGGGTGTGTACGGGTGAGCAGGAGGTAACTAAATGTACACGGCGGTGAATGCTTTCAAGTGCTTTAGAGCCTGTGTTTGTGCGTATACCTGGGATGTGGTATAGACAGGTAGTGTGGTCTGTATATGCTGGTGTGTGTTTTGTGTGTTTGTGATGAAAGTGAAGGTTTGGTGTGGGGGTAAAGGAATCTAACCCCCAGCCCCACCCACCCCCCGCAAGACTGCCTGGGTTTGCCTCCCAGCCCTGTCACCTCCTGGGTAGGCTGTAGCCTCTTTGTGGCTCAGTTCTCTCATCTCATTTCTCAGATAGCAGTAACAATGGTACCTATTGATAATAACCATGTGCTGACCTTATCATTCAGCCTGTGAAGACCAAAGGGGTTAATATGCATGGAGCACTTGGAAGAAGCTAGGAGGATGTCAGCTCTTTGTTATTAAGCTGCATGAGTGAGATTGTAAGCCTCTTGAGGGCAGAGACCGGGTCTGTCTTGCTCACCACAGTGTCCCGTTGTTTCCCCAGTGTCTGCATGTAGTAGGTGCGTGACGCTTGTGAATGTCTGTAGCCTAGGTGAACGGTGAGGTTGTGTGTGTGTGTGTCCGTGGTGGGGAATGTGCATGTGTGCGTGCGTACATGAGTGCGTGTATGTGTGTCTGTGTGTATGCGCTCTGGCTGGGGCATCTCCAGTGCTTTCTGGAGCTCGGCTATTTCAGGAAGCCTCTAGTCTCCTCCTCCTTATGTAAATAAACATGACAGATCCCATCGCCTGTACCAGCGCGGGGAGGTGGGGGAGGCTCCGGGAGTGGGTGGGAGCTGGGAGGTGGCTGTGAGCGGGGCCAGAGGGGCGTGCGTGCGTGTGTGGCCCGTCTTGCAGGCAGTGTGCCGTGTGTGTGTGGGGGGGGGGCGCAGGAGGGGCGGGCTCGGCCCTGCCATGCCGGCTGCCGCTGGCCACGGAGGAGGAGGAGGGGGGGCAGGCGGAGGGGAGCTGGCCGCCAGGGCGGCTCAGTGACGAGGCCAGCCGGCCAAACGGAGGTGGCCGTGTTCCCCGCTGCCCGCGATGGGGGGACAGATCACCCGGAGCACCCTCCACGGTAAGGCCCTGGCTGACACCTGAGGGTCTATCCATCCCCAGCCTGGGGACTGCTTAGGGAGGCTGGGACCAAGAGGCACTGGGGCTGAGAGCATGGCCATCCCCCCTGCCTCTTGGGGAGGCTCTGGGACCTTGGAAGGGGGTGCCTTTAAGTGGGACGGGGGCAGAGGGGATGGAAACAGGAGGTTGGGCAAAGCAGGAAGAGGGGGTCTTTCCCTGGCAGTCCATCAGGCAGCTGAGTCTCCCCACAAAGTCTCCTCATCCTCTTACCTCCCCAGGGTGCTGATCAGCGCCAAGTGGGATGTGAGGTCTGGGGCCCATAGGTCCCTCTCCTAGAAGCAAGGCAACCCTCAGTTAGACAGCCGGGAGGTCTGTTTGTGGGTCCTGGGATATGGGCCATGGAGGTCAGTGCTGTGCTCCATGACGGAGCCATGGAGAGATGTGTGGGTACACGCGTGTGTGCATGTCTGTGCCCATTGGAGGTGTCTGTGCGTGTGTATCTGTGCTGACTTGTGCCTAAGCACACAGCGGTATGCAAGTGACACCCCCACATTGCCTGATCTCAGTTCTGAAAGCATGTGCTCTGCCGGGGAGGTCAATGAACTTCTGATTCCTGGGGTTCACATCCGTGCTCACCTAGACCTCAGGCAGACCAGGAGGCTGGCAGGTGAAGGGGTGGGAGAGAGGACTGCTGGGTGGCTGCTGCCTGCCCCTACTCCTCTCTCCTTGTCTGCTTGGCTCCAGGGCTGTGGTCTTGGGAGGAACATGGCCGATGTGGCACCAGACCCAGAAGGGGAAGCCTTCCCAGGGACTTGTTTTGTCATCACTGGGCCCCAGGAGTTGGGGTTCCTGTACAAACTGGCTGGTGCCAGAACAGCGTGGGCTGACCTTGGGGAGTCCCTGCTACACTCCCCGCTGTGTGCCTCCACCCTCCTCGGGCAGGGCATTAAGAGGAGGGGCCGCCTCCATCTGCTGGGTTCAGTGGGCACTGAGGAACTGGGAAACGCCTGGGAAGAAAGGAGGGTGGTGGCAGGAGCGAGTGGGAAGCCGTGGCCAGGACTGGTGACCAGGTGACTTCCCCTTTCCCGGCCCTGGACTTTGACAGAGTAATTTCTAATTAAAAAAAGAAAAAGGCAGGGAAGGAAACATGGGAAAAGCGAATCATTGGCTCTCTTAAAAGGAAATGAATTTTGTCCTGGGCCCAGAGGGCTAAGTGACAGATGGAAGGCCCTGGAAGACACATAATCCGAAGCCGGCCAGAGGCAGTGCCAGTGGCCTGGGCCTTGGCCTGAGACTTGGACTGGCCTGACCTGGGCCTGGCCCTGCCCATCTGTGGGGCGGGGGCTCCTCTTGGGCTTGTTGGCCCCAGTGGGGCCTGCTGGCATAGGGTCTGGAGCCGACTGGCATTTTCCACTGGAGTCAGACTTGGGCAGGCCCGTGGCTGGGAAGGATGAAGAGGCCCTCAGAACAGGCTCAGGCCACAGCATGCTATCTTCAGCTGCCTGGGAGCCCGGGGTTCAGAAGGGAGCAGGACCCCAAGAGTACCCAAGATGGCTATGGCCATCAAGAACTCCTGCTCTGGAGGAGACAGACACGGGTGGCGGCAAGGGCAAGCATCTCCTCGAGCCTTGGTTTTCTCATCTGTCAATGGGGCTAATGATAGTAGTCTCCTTACGCAGGAGACAATGTGAGTAAGGGCCTGGAGAGGCGTTCTGAGGGGTGTGTCCTGTTCCTCCCTCTCTCGCGGGGAACAGGAGGATAGCCTGGCGGGGGTGCACTGAGACTCCATGAGTCGGACCATTGGATGAGGGCCTTGGCAGCCAGCCCCTCACCTGGACCACTCTCCTCAGCCTGGGCCCCCGTAAGCAGACCCCAGCTCTGCCCTCAGCCTTCCATCAGCACGAATAGTGGGGGGAGTTGGGGGCGTGGAGAGCGACTGTTGGCCTGTGCCCACAGAGCCCCTTAGCCAGGACCCTGCATGGGTGTCTGCACCTGCGGGTCCTCACACCTGTGCCTGGGCTGCCCCGGTGGCTCTGGTTTCACCCACTTTTGGGAGGTAAGTTGGAGGAAGTGGGAGATGCCAGGGGCTTGCTCCTTCCTAGGGGTGCTGTCAGCCCTGCAACCTGACTCTGGAGCATAGAGGTCCTTCATTCCTGATTGGGTGCTTGGGGGTTGGTTTGGTTGGGGCTGAAGACTCTGGGTTGCTGGGTTACAGCGCGCGGTGAAGGGTTGTGTGTGGGTTTTTCTAGTGGTATGCTTGTGGACGTGTCCTGGTGGTTGTGTTTCTGGTGTCTGCTGATTGTATCTGAGTTTTAGACCTCTGTATGTGTGTACCTGCATAACGTGTACCTATCCGTGTCGTATTTAAGAGGCCGAACATTTTGTGTCTGGGTTTCCGTATGTGAGCAGCCACATTTGTGACAGTCTGTTATTTGGTAGAGGTCAGTGTTTCTGCACAAGTTGTGTGTGTCTGTGTGATCGGGCTGGTGGTGAGGAGTCGGGCTCCTCTGGGATCAGCCTGGCAGAGGACCCCTGGGAGAGATTAATTCTCATTTGGAAAATGGTTTTGGCAGTTACACGCTTGATCTCTTTCATGAGGCAGATTTCCAGAGCTGCTCCCTGTCTTGAGGGCAGGATGGGGGTGGGGAGAGCACAGAGGCCCCCCATCCCTCTCCTTCCCACCCTCCCCTCCTCTTCCTTCCTGCCCCCTTCACTTTCTTCTGTGCTCCCCACGCCCCTGTGACCCAGGGCAAAGGATGGACCGGTTGCTGAGGGGCTGATGTGCGAAAGACACGCACATATGCACCCAGACATACATGTCACCAACAAACGCCATGGACCAGCAAACTCCAGATGCTGGGGTGCAGGGGCCTGAGAGACTGGCTCCCACTGTTCCTTTACGGAAGGGGATGCTGTGGCTCGGAAAGGGAAATGGCTGACTGAGGTCACGGAGCTGGCAGCTCAGAGGGAATCCAGACCTTGTCCCTTGCGCGGCTAACGCCTGCTTCCCCTTCATGGTTCCTTAATTCTCACTCCAGCAGCAGGGGGGAGGCCATCACAGGGACTTTGGTGATCTGGGATTAGCATGGAAAGAGCCGCCTGTCTCCCGGCAGCAGCTCTGGAGGCTTTTAGGCCAAGGTGAGCCCCCAGAGCCTGGCAGGTGTGTCTGTGAACACAGGTGACACACACTCACCCAACTTATGCCTGTGGGTGTGAGGAATTAGGCTGATCCCTGTCTGTTCTCTTCACCCAGCCCAGTGTCTGGAACCCCACAGATGCTTGGCCAATGAGGAAGAAGGAAGAATGTGGGGTTCTGGCTCTGGCCGCTGGACCACATCAACATAGGTGGAGCAGATGGTCTAGGGGAGCAGATAGGAGGGAAGACGCGAGCCCTGAGCTGGGCAACAGGCCAGGCAGGGCTGGAGAGGGAGTGAGACGGGTGTTCCTGGTAAGAATTTGAATCCTGTTCTGCTCTTACTGGCTGTGTGAGTGACTCTGGGTCAGTGCCTTTATTTGTCTGAGTCTCAGTGGCTGGAGGTGGTAAGGGTTACCTGGAAGGGTTGTGGAAAGAGTAAGAGAGCTAGCAGGCATAAAGGGCAGCCCACCTGGCGCACAGCCAGCACAGTGTACGTGCATTTGAGGGTCTTCATAGAGGCTCCTCCAGGCCTGTGTGCGCTCAAAAGCGTACACACACACCATACACCCCGGCTGCCTGTAAGGAACAAGACTGCAACTCTACCTCCTCCAGCCTTGGCAGGCCCCTGGCACAGTGTGTTACCTGCATGCTGTGTCCCTGTTAGGCACGCACCTGCTGTGTGTGTATGCACACATGTGCATACCGAGGACAGCTGGGGGTGATGGTCTGTGTGGCACATGCACTAAGCCATGCACCCCCCCATTCTCTCCGGCCTGGCTTGGGGCATCTTGTGGGGGTACTGTGCTGGGAGGGATTAGGGGCAGGAGGAGAAGGGGACGACAGAGGATGAGATGGCTGGATGGCATCACCGACTCAATGGATGTGAGTCTGAGTGAGCTCCGGGGGCTGGTGATGGACAGGGAGGCCTGGTGTGCTGCGATTCATGGGGTCACAAAGAGTCGGACACGACTGAGCGACTGAACTGAACTGCAAAGACAGGGGCGCAGAAAGGCTATCATCTGGAATGCCCTTCTGGAATGTTGGGGTGAGGGGGGGAGGGCTGGTTCCCTGCCTGCAGTGCTGGGAGACACACCTGCACACACATCTGGCTGCTGGAAACGTCAGGGACGGGGATGCCGTGGAGTGAATGAGAGCAGGAGGCTCTGTGTGGAGATTAACTTGGTTGTGAGGGTGCCCGTTCTGCCCACGCCCACTCCCTGCCACTCTCTTTTGTCCAGCTGGTCACTGGATCCATTTGGTCTTCCAGGGAGCAGCAGGACCTGCTCTGCCCATGGCCAAGCTCTATGGGTCAGATGATCAGGTGCTAACATGTCCCCTAACCCTACACAACAAAGGGTGTGCATGGGGGCTGCAGAGATCATGGAGAAACTGACCAGGGTAGAGTGGAGGGTTCACACTAGGCAGAGTGGACCGAGCATGCTGGCTGGCTAGCTGCAGCCCAGTGAGGGTGACTGCACAGCCAGACAGGTCTGCAAGTCAGAGCCCAGCTTCACTGCTTACTAACTGTGTGACCCTGGGCAAATTACTGCCTCTCAGAGTCTCTGTCTCCTCATCTGTACCGTGGAACTAAGTGATCTGTATTGATGCATAACAAATTACTCTGAAAGTTAGTGGCTTAAAACAGCAATGTGCCTGCTCAGTCACTCAGTCATGTCCAACTCTTTGTGACCCCACAGACTGTAGCCCACAAGACTCCTCTGTCCATGGGATTTGCCAGGCAAGAATATTGAAATGGATTGCCATTTTCTTCACCAGTAAAACAGCAAACACACAGTTAATTATGTCACATTTTCTGTGGGTCAGAAATCTTGACACTGTAGCTAAGGCCTCCAGTTTAATGTCCTTATTGAAGTTACAGTCAAGCTGCTGGTGGAGGGTGCAGGCTCATCTGAAGGCTTGATGGGGAGCCCCATCTAAGCTTACTTACTTGGTGATTGGTGGTCTCCAGTCCCTCCCATGTGGGCGTGTCCACAGGGCCACCTTACACTGAGGCTACTTTTCCCAGAGGGAGCAACCTGAGAGGCAAGGAAAAAAGATGGAGGCTAAGGGCTTTTTACAACCCAGCTTTGGGAGTCCCATCCCATCACTTCAGCTGTATTCAATTTGTTAGAAGCTAGTTGCTAGGTCCACTCCACACCCTAGGGGAGAGGATTACGAAGGGGCTTACAGAATTACAAAGGGACTGCCAGGAGGTGGAGGTGGGGATCACTGGGGACATCTTCAGGGCTGCTTCCCACAGATCCCTAACTGTCAGGGCTTGGCAGAGTGAGATGAGGCTGTACAGGGAAGGCATCTGGTGTCAGTTCCTGAGACAGAAGAAAAAAAAATCAACCCTTGCAGTTTTTCTCCTTCTTCCTGTAGGCAAACGGGGAGTGCTGGAAGGTTCTGGAGCAGCTGGGACTGTAGTCAGGCATGGAGTGAAGGATTCTGGCTCTGGGCAATGAAGGAAGCTGTGCCTTTAGTCCCCACTTTATCTAATTTATCCACTGGGCGCCAGAAGGAGCGAGGCATCAAGTGGGCCCTGCTCGGTCACTCCCAAGTTTTCAATGGACTGAAGAAGGGAACAGGGGCAGTTCATTCAGTGCTTTTACTGAGTGCCTGCTTTGTGTGCTGAGGTAGGCGCTGGGAGCGCAGCAGTAAAAAAGACAATGGTCTCTGCCCTCAGGAGGCTCACGGTCCATCAGGGAGACACATAAATAATCCCGTAGCCTTTCCTAGCCAAAGCCCCGCAGAACACAGAAAATGGTCCCAGTGGCTCTTTTCTCACAAGCCCAGAACCATTCTCGGTGTGAGAAGACACGTCAATGCATTGCCTACAGTGGGCGCCTCAGGGCATTTGGGCTGAATTCTGTGGAGGATCCAGATTTGACAAAGGCTGCTTGGGTGACGGAAAGTCTGTTAGGGACATATGGGACCCCTGGGCCTGGTTTGGGAATGAGAGAGACTTCCAGGAGAAGGTGGGCTTTAAAATCAAGGTCTGAAGGATGAGTGAGAGAAATGCAGGTTTATAGGTGGGAAGGAAGAAGGGATGGTTTCCAGAAGAGAAATAGGCTTGGGCCAGGCCTCGAGGCTAGAAGCAGGTGAGGGAAGTGGGCCCCTGGAGGGAACCCAGAGAAGTCCACATCTGGCCAGTTTTATAATCATCTCCCTTACTTGAAGCCCCTCCCCACCTGCTCTCTGGCATCCTCTGAGTCTCCCCGACAAGAGGAATCCCTGTTTGGTGACTGTGTGTAAACTAGCCCAAGTCAGGACCACTCTGCAATCCGGGTTTACGGTGTTAGGGTAAATGAAAACAGAAGTGTCTGGCCTCCAACTGGTCTGAAGTGAACAGATCATTTCCTATGGTGGTGGTTGTTGCTTTTATAAGAAACAATAAGACCTTAGGTTGAGATCAGGTATTAAAGTTTGAAAATTTCTTTTATATCCATGAACTCACTGGGTTCTTACAATGGCCTGGAGAGGTGGGCAGGGCAGCTATGATGACTCTGTTTTACAGAGAAAGAAATTAAGGTCCAGAGGGATGAAGCAACTTGCCCAAAGTCACACAGCAAATCTGTGGCTTGGTCAGGGTTGAGCCCAGGACCTCCTGCTTCCAGGGCTCCTGCTCTTTGCCTGTTCCATACTGTCCAGAAAGTGAGACAAGCCTCCCTCCTTAGCGATGTAAACGATCGTGCCGGCACTGGTATTCAGGTCCGCAGGTTCAGAATGAGGCCATCTTGAACATAGTAGGACCCACCTGGGCCTTGAAAGATGGGTGGGATTTGGAGAGGCGTGGGTGAGGCAGGGAGAGAAGATATGCAGGGCAGGGCAAGTAGCATGACCAGAGGTGTAGGAGAGCACAGATTGATGTTAATTGAAACAATAATATAGTTATCTACAACTGTGGACTTCCCTGGTGGCTCAAACCCTAACGAATCTGACTGCAATGCAAGGAGACCCAGATTTGATCTCTGAGTTGGGCAGATCCCCTGGAGGAGGGCATGGCAATCTACTCCAGTATTCTTGCCTGGAGAATTCCATGGACAGAGGAGCCTGGTGGGCTACAGTCCATGGGGTTGCAAAGAGTGGGACACAACTGAGCGACTAACATTTTTCACTTTCACACTTTTATTTACAACTATTATCAATAATAGGATTATTATTATAGCAACTACTTACTGGGTTTTGTTTTTTAATTTAAAAAATTATATTGCAGTATAGTTGATTTAGAATGCTGTGATAGTTTCAAGTGCACAGCAGAGGAACTCAGGCATACATATACATGTATCCATTCTCCTCCAAACTCCCCTCCCATTCAGGCTGCCATGTAACACTGAGCAGATTTATCCAGTCTAAAATGTAGCAGTGTGTACTTCTCTATCCCAAACTCCCTAACATCCCTTCTCCCCATCCTTCTACCCTGGAAACCTTAAGTACATTTTCTAAGTCTGTGAATCTGTTTGTGTTTTGTAAATTCATTTCTTTTTGGTAATGAATTTTTTGCAGATTAATTTTTGGGTAAGTTCATTAGTATAATTTTAAAAATTGGACTCCACATGTAAGTGATGTTGCATGTTGTTTGCATGTCTCTGTCTGACCTCCCTCACTCAGTGTGACAATCTCTAGGTCCGTCCATGTTGCTGCAGACGGCATTATCCCCTTCCTTTTGATGGCTGAGTAGTATCCCACTGTATGTGTGTGCCACATCTTTACCCACTCCTCTGCTGGTGGACATTTAGGTCATGTCCGTGTCTTGGATATTGTACAAAGTGCTGTAATGAGCATTGGGGTACATGTATCTTTTCGAATTACGGTTTGCTCTGGATATATGCCCTGGAGTGGGATTGCTGGTAAATATAGCATCACTTTAATTCTTGTAAGAATGCCATGGAGGTCTGCTGTGGTCACCATTTTACAGATGAGAAAAATGAGGTCTCAGAGTTGGGCTTGGAGGCAGCAGGCCTGGGTTCGGATTTGGGCTCTTCACTCCGGCTGGGCGACCTGGGTGAGTAGCTTCACTGCCGTTGGGAGTGTCATGAAGACACTGCCTGTTAAGCCACACAGAGGTTGCTTATTGTCATAAGTATCGAGCAGGCACTCAATATCTCCTCCCAGTTTCTCCTTGGCAGCCCAGCTCAGTGCAGCCTCGGTACCCAAGGCTCTGCCAGGATGGTCCTGGGGCAGGGTGTGGGCGGGGGCAGTGGGGAGGTCACTCCAGAGGCTACACTGGGTCTGGGCATCCCCGCCTTGGACCCCACCGAGAGGCAGGACTGTGGTCTGGAGCTGGCCGAGGGTCACCCAGAGGGCTGGCCGGGCTTGTTTCTGGCAGCTCATAAATGCCCAGGAGGAATGGGCTGGGCTGGGGCGGGGAGAGTCTCCACTGCGTCAGCACCAGCTTCGCCTGAGGGGGTGCTCCGGCTATGACTCCCCAGAAGCTTGTAAACCTGCCGTGAAGGGGAGCCTGCCTGGGAGCAGACGGCGAGGCTGGGGCTCCACCCAGGGCCACGGGTCCCTGGGGGGGCAGTTGTGCAGCTCATAGGCCTCCTGGTGTCTTCACACCTTTTGCTGTGGCTGCTCCCCCGACTGGACCTGACCAACATTTCCTCCACACAGCCTTTCCCCACTGTGCCTGCCATCCTGGGCTCATGGGGAAAATGATCTCTAGTGTCAGCCACTGAGCAGGGCAGAGGACCCCAACATGACACTGGGAGATCGGGGTTCAGTCCCAGCTCTGCCACTTTATTGCTGTGTGACCTCAAGCAAGTTGATTAACCAGTCTGATTGGCAGCTCATCCACGGAATGGGGGTTTTAAGGGGTCATACTATATGTCGAAATGCACTGGGGAGAAGCCCTGCCCTCAGCTGGCCCTCTGGCCCTTGGTGTCAAAGCTGTGAAACTGAAAGTGTGGGTTCCTCAGCCACGTCTCACTCTTTGGGACCCCTTGGACTGCAGCCCGCCAGGCTCCTCTGTCCATGGAATCCTCCAGGCAGGAATGCTGGAGTGGGTTGCCATTTCCTTCTCCAGGGGATCCCTTTGTTCCTGCTTGTTGTATCATAGTGCTGTTCCTTTTTATGGCAGAGCTGTATTGATTGTGTGGGCGTACCAGGTTTGATTTATCCATTCACCGGTCGGAGGGATTTAAGCTATTGCCAGCATGGGGTTATTATGAATAAGGCTGTGGTACATTTGTGTACCGGTCACTGTGCAGATGTTCCATTTCTCTTGGGTAAGTGCCTGTGAGTGTGGTTGCTCGGTTGTATGACTGGCGTTTAACTTAAAAGGAACTGCCAAGCCATCTTCCACACTGGCTGCTCCATTTTGCATCCTAGCAGTGACGGATGAGGGCCATGTTTGGAAACCGTTTGCATCTCTGTGTTCTGGCGGCACACACACGTGTACTGTGGAAGAGGCCAGATAATAGAAGGCCAGGTGTCTTTCTGTGTGCCACATGAGATGATTTTCGGTTTGACCCAGGTGAATATTTTTTTAGGTTTCATCAGTTGTGACCATATTTTAAAGCGCATTAAAAAAAAATGTGTTCAAACCCTTGCTTTCTTGGCTGTAAACGCCAAGTAGTAAGACCTGGGCCCTGCAGTCAGATTGTCTGAGTTTGTCTCCGAGAGCCCCATCCTTCTGGCTGTATGACCTTGAGCAAACTGCCCAACCCCTCAGAGGCTGATTCCTCATCAGGAAAATGGGCTTGTACTGTCTCTCCTACCTCATCAGTTTGCTGTGAGGGTGAAACCAGTTAAGTTTGTGTGAAACTCGCAGTTCAGAGCCTAGCACGTGTTAGCACTTGATGAATGACTGCTGTTATTATTAGATCGACGGCCCGTGTGCAGTAGACGCGTGTACTGTCTCGCACATCTGTGTGTACACGGGTGTCTGTATGCTCACGTTGCATATGTAAATGTGTATGTAAGGACAGAGAAGAGTCTCTCTCCTTCCTATGTCTCCTAGGGTCTGGGTTGCCCTCATGTGCTCACAGATGTGTGTGTGCTTTTTTGAGGTCACACGTCTGGATGCACACTGTGCCCCCAGGGACCAGGGTCTCCCCGTTTTCCATCTGCTCAGCTGTCAGGCAGGGAGGCTGACCCTGGGCTGCCCTCGCCCACCCACTGCCCTCCCTGTGGATGAGAGGCCCTGGGAATGGCCCTTTCAAGGGCCTGGGTGTCCAGTCCCTGGGTGTTGTCATTGTGTTTTCTCTGAACCAGTATTTCCTAGATCTTTACCCAGGGCCCCAGGATCCCAACTAGGATACATGGTGAGTGTCTTGAAGGAGGTTGAGGCCCTGCCGTTCGTCCACGGATTCTGAGTGGAGGCTGTAGTGGGGACTTCATAGAAGAGATTCTCAGCAGCTGCTGGGCTCAGCATCTTTAAAAAGTGCTCTATTGAAACTTAGTTGATACACACTAGACCACAGGGGATTAAAGTATATGACTAGGTAGGTTTTGATACATGCACACACCCCTGGAACCGTTACCACAACAAGAGGTGAACACGCCTGTCACTGTCACCCCAAGTATTCCCTAGCATCCCTTGGTGTTTCCCCCTCCACCCCCATCCTCATGCCCCCACCAATTTGCTTGTTGTCACGCTGGCTTAGTTTGTGTTTTGAAGACTTAGTACCCAGTGGGGGAGGGTGGCAGGAGTGGAGGCCCTGCCATTGCTCCATGGAGTATATCCAAATTTGAAAAAAAACCTGGCTTCACTCAGTGTGATGATTTTGTAGTTCATCCATGTTGAGGCTCCTATCAGTAGTTCATTCTTTTTTCACTGCTGAGTAGTATTCTGTTTATAGATGTAATACATTTGTTACCATTCACCCAGCAGGTATTTCTTTTTTTATGTTTTCATTTCTGCCTATGTATACAGTCCTGAACAGTGTGTGATGTTACTTTTCACCAGCAGTATGTTTTGAAAGCAAGAGTCAAGCTGTGTCTGAGGCTGGATTGAGCCCAGGGGGTACCTCTTCTAGATGGGGCAACTATATCCAGTGCCACCCTTTGCTCTCACCTCAATTGTCCCTTTCTGTGGAATAACCTACCCTGCTCTACACTCTTAAAGGGTCACTCAGCTTTTCTGGGGGCCCTCTCAGACCGGCAGGGTCTCCTCTGAGCAATTCCAGCTTTCACCACTTGGTGGCTTTCTAAGCCCTTGAGCACCATTCTGGATTCCTTACAGCAAGGTGAGCCCCGCCTTGTAAGGTGCCCACCTCGTGGGCCTGGCATGCAGGAAGCTACACCATAGAAGACAGGACATTGATGCTCAGGGTATCTGGCTGGCTCTGGACAGTGGATCCTGGTGTTTGGGGCCCTCTGGGAAGGAGAAAGCAAAGATGCAAAGTGATGCAAACCAGTGCAAACACTGGACCAAAGTCTGGGCCTTTCCGCCTCCTGGGACTCTTCCCTCCTTTTCTCCTCCCTCATTCCATCCCCTTCCTGGAAACCCCTCCTTTCCCTTTAGGGAGGGCAAGGCCTCTCAGATAACCAAACTTTCTGTATTATTCCTGCCTTGGAGGGACCGATTTTGAAACATCCCGGAAGGCCTTGGTCACATTATGTCACCCCCATCTTCCACATCCCCTGTGCCCCTTCTCAAGATGGCCGGATGGGCGGGAGCTGTCCTTCCTGATGGATGAGACACAGATTTGGGGAAGAAATGGCCCTCCTGCCTGAGCCCCCAGCTGCCAGGGCTGCTGACACATGTCTCAGAGCCACAGAGTGGAGGCCACTTATTGTGGCAGAGGAGCTCCCCCAATGGCTCAGCGGGTAAAGAATCCACCTGTGATGCAGGAGATGCGGGAGATATGGGTTCAGTCCCTGGGTCAGGAAGATCCCCTGGAGGAGGAAATGGCAACCCACTCCAGTACTCTTGCCTGGAGAATCCCATGGACAGAGGAACCTGGAGGGCTGCAGTCCATGGGGTCACACAGAGTCAGACACGACCTTACACATGGCATTGTGCCAGAGAGGAAAAGTGACTTCCCCAGGGTCACATGGCCAGTTAGTGATGGACTCAAGCTACCTGGCACCACATCCCGTGTTCTTTCCTCTCTTTGCCCTGTCTCCTGGGTGCCAGCCTCACATGTTTGTATGGTACCTTCCAAACCCAGCTCTGTTAATGGAAGGAAGCACAGGCCAGGGGTGCTTGAGGCGGCTCCGAGTTCCTTGGAAGCCTGGGTAAAGAGGCCTGCCTATGCCCACGGTGTTGTGGGCGTGGGCGGTGTGAAGCAGGAAGGCAGCCTGGGTGGGGGGAGGTGGCCCCGAAGGAGGGAAGAGACGGGCATGGTCCTGCAGAGGCTGCCCCACCCACCCCCCTTCCTGGTTTCCAGTGGCAGCCCCATGGTCACGTGTTGACTGTAGCCCAGCTTTGTTGGTTCAGCTCCAGCGCCTTCTCCTCCTTCTCCCCTCCTCCAAGAAGTCTTCCTGGGAAGTGACTTATCTGTACATCTTTTTGTGCTTCTCACTGTCTGCCATTTGTATTTCAGTTTCTGTCCACGTCTTATCTCCCTCCTTGGACTGTTGGCATCTTGAGGACAGAATCCATGTTATGTTTCATGCCTTATCTTCAGTGCCTAGGACAGGGCTTGGCATTCAGCAGATACATAATGAATATTTGTTGAATAAAATAAATGGCATTGGTAGTGAATGACAATGAATGGTGGTAGATGTTGGTTGCAAATGACTGCTTACCACCTGGTGGAGGTTGGAAAATAAATGGTCATAAATACTAATGAGGAGCAGCAGATGTTAACTTGTGGTTGTGGGTGACACATGAGGGTAGATGATGGTGGTGGGAGGTGATGGGTGAAGGGTGGGAGTAAATGGTGGGAGATGATGGTGGGAGGTGGGTGGAGGGTTGGAGTAGATGGTGGTGGTGAGAGGTGACAGGTGAAGGGTGGGCATAGATGGTGGTGGGTAAAACATGGTGGTAGGTGGTGGAGTGGGAATTGCAATGGGTGGTATCAGGAGAAGGATAGTGGCAAGAGGTGGCGGTGGTGGTGAGGGGCGGTGGTGGTGAGGGGCAGTGGTGGTGGAAGTCCTGGGCAGTGGTGATTTCTCTTATCCCCCAGCCCTCTGCCCTTCCCTAGGGGACCTTGGTCCAGCTCTCGGACTATCAGATTCTCTAACGCTATGGCTCGTTCCTTTGCAGACTCCACTGGGGGCCCCTTCCCTGCCACCTCTCACAGATGCCACCACAAGCAGAAGCACTGCCCGCCGGTGCTGCCCGGCGGGGGGCTCCCGGCCACGCCGCTGCTCTTCCACCCCCACACCAAGGGCTCCCAGATCCTCATGGACCTCAGCCACAAGGCCGTCAAGAGGCAGGCCAGCTTCTGCAATGCCATCACCTTCAGTAACCGCCCGGTCCTCATCTATGAGCAAGTCAGGCTGAAGGTGGGGCCTCTCTCCCTGCTCCTGCGGTTGCATTGCCTGCAGCCTCTGGGCTTCCCCACTCCTGCTTCTGGCCATCACCCCCCTTGGCCCTTCTCTTTCCTCTCTGCTGCCACTTCAGCTCTTCCTAATCCCTCCTCTCTCTCCTTACTCTTTTCTCAACCTTCCCTGCGTGACAGAGAAGGAAGTAGAAAGGGGAGTGGCCATGGGGAGGTGATGGGAGAAGGATGAGGGTAGTTGGTGGGGGGAGGTGAGGGCTCCTGGGGGAAGGAGAGGAGCCCCAGTTGTGGGTGAGCTGGGCAGAGTTACGTCCCATGGGAGTCTGCCTGGGGGTGGTCTGCAGAGAAGGGTACAGTCCCTTCCCCTTGGGCTCGCTGATGGCCGGGGAGGGGAGGCTGGGCTGGGGGTCTGTCTGAGGCCATACTCCTGCCACCCAGATCACCAAGAAGCAGTGCTGCTGGAGCGGGGCACTGCGGCTGGGCTTCACGAGCAAGGACCCGTCCCGCATCCACCCTGACTCGCTGCCCAAGTATGCCTGCCCCGACCTGGTGTCCCAGAGCGGCTTCTGGGCCAAGGCGCTGCCTGAGGAGTTTGCCAATGAGGGGAACATCATCGCCTTCTGGGTGGACAAGAAGGGCCGTGTCTTCTACCGCATCAACGACTCGGCAGCCATGCTCTTCTTCAACGGGGTCCGCACGGCCGACCCGCTCTGGGCCCTGGTGGACGTCTACGGCCTCACTCGAGGCGTTCAGCTGCTGGGTGAGTGCCCTCTCCGTCCGGCCCCTCAGACGCAGGGCACATCTCCAGGGGCTGTGGTCTGACTGGTTCCGTCAGGCTTGGGGCTGCCCCCCACACAGGGGCCAGCGGGAGCCTTGGTGGGAACTGCAGAGCATCCCTGCCTTCTGGCCCGCAGCGGGGGCCGTTGGAGCTTGGTGAGGTTTCTGCCCTCTGTGGCCCCACAGGTTGTGCCTTTGAGCTTCATAATCATATATGGCAGCCTTGAAGACCCCCCCCTCAATCCAAGAAGTAATTAATGTTAATCATCATAACTACTACAGTTTACAGAGTACTTACTGTGTGTGTGCCAGGCACTTTGTTAGCACCATTCTGGTAACAACCCTGGGAGGCCGACCCCATTGCTGGGCCCATGGAGGTGAGTCAGGGAGGTTGTCTTCATCCCTAGGAAGTGCTGCAGGTGAGCTGTAGAAACAGCGCTCTGTCCCGAGTGAGCCCCGGGCCCTGGGCTCTGCAGCCTTCCAGGAGGTCCAACCCCACCTTAGTGCCTTTTGCACAGATGGGGGTGGAAGGGGTAGTGGGGGAGAGCAGGAGGCACTTGGGGGGCCAAGAGTCTTCTGGCTGCTCCTGGGCCCCCAGTGTGACTAAGGCTTCAGGGCAGTGAGAGGGCAGGCATCCTGTGGGTGGTCCAGGAGGAGCACTGGAAGCTATCCTGGGGTTGCTAAGGTACCAGGCTTCCTGGCAAGGGCACATGCAGACCCACAAATGCCAGGGCTGGAAGGGGCCTCCGAGTCTTAGACTTCCTTGAGTCTCACAGCAAGTTGGTGGCCGAGGACTGAGAATCCAGGTCATTGGACTCCCATGGGACTTGAGTGCATGCCGGCAGACATGTGTGCGTGTGCCTGTGTGCATAGACTGCACAGGCCAACCCATTGGCAAACTGGCTGTGTCTCCAGGAGGAGCCTGGATGAACCTCAGCTTTCCCATCTGTACAATGGGTCAGTAGGAAGATGAAACCCAATTAAAGAGGCTGTGAGTAATGTGTCCAGCCTAGTCCTGGGTACCAAGTCAATGCTCAGCCAACACTTGCTCTTGTCACCTCCCCTCCCTTCCCTGTCTCTCTGCTTGCAGAGAAAGCTGCCATGGAGGTGGTGGGAAAATGTTTTTCTTTTTGTCCTTTCGGACTTCAGAGCCTAGAAGCTGTGAAGCTTTTCTTTTTTAGTCAGTTTTATTTGAGTAAAAAAGATAGTGGGGGGTGCAGCGGGAAAGATGATGAAAGTAAAAACAAATGCGTAAAAACCCTTCTGTGAGAGGGAGGGATCCATGCCTTACCCACCGGGTTCCTCTCCGGAGTGGAATCTTGGGCCTGGTGTGTGGAGCATGCTGAGGATATCTGCAGAGTGAGGAGGGGAAAGTGGGGGATAGATGGTAACTTGTTAGATGAAGGAAAGAGTTGAGGGGTGGCTGAGGGAGACCCAGCCCTGCTCACAGACAGCCCCAGGCTCACTGGGAGACAAAGCAAACACAACTCAAGACATGATCCAGGCAGAGCCCAAGCGAGGACGGTAAATTGCTGGATGCTGTGGTCACAGGATCTCGTCCATCTGCTGAGACGGTTCCTTCCAGTTATCTTATTCACCCTTTCAGCCCCTGGGCCTGGAGGGAGTGGTTATTATCCCCATTTGGCAGGGAGAAAATTGACGGCTATGGAAGGCCTGGCTTGCCTGTGTAGGGATGTGGCAGAACGGAGACTTGAACTGGGTATTCTGGTGCCCAAAGTGGTACATTTCACATTACCCACTGGGGGGTTTCAGCAGGAAGTCAACGGAGGATGAAATTAGTGAGGACAGATGGAGTCCAGGAGGGCTTCTTGGTGGAGGAGGCTTAGGCTGGGCCTACACCTTTGCAAGGATGAGGACAAAACGGACACACCAGGTGAGATGAGTCTTCCTAATCTGCAGGGCTGAGGGAGAGGCCTGAAGAGTGATCTTGAAGGGCCGCACCCAGGGCAGAGCCCAGGCACTGACCTGGCCTCTTTGACTATAAATAGGTTTTCACGCAGTA
This sequence comes from Ovis canadensis, assembly GCF_042477335.2. Classification (NCBI taxonomy): domain Eukaryota; kingdom Metazoa; phylum Chordata; class Mammalia; order Artiodactyla; family Bovidae; genus Ovis; species Ovis canadensis. The sequence goes on from NC_091266.1 coordinate 39,508,753, forward strand.
ATTTCAGTTGCATTTGAATTTCCAGTCAGGCTGCTTTCTGTACACCCTGTAAGGCCAAAGCCCTAGCTGATTCCCGTCACAGCTGTAAATCACCATAATCCCTGGGCATTTTTAAACACTGATTATGGCCCCTAAAATGAATTAGCAGATTAAAATATGTCCTCATTTTGTTCTTCCTAAATTGATTTTTCTGTTAAAAAATAAAAGAGAGAAACAGGCCCATCCAGGTTATCTTCGAAGTTGGGCCTGCTGCTCTGTGCCTGCATCCCACACCCCTGCCCCCGGGACATGCCCACTGCCCCTTGTGGTCTCAGGGTTACTTCCCTCCCTCCCCTCTTCCCTCTGCTCCCATCTGCGCATCTCCCCCTGCCTCCTCTCTGCCACGTCACTGCACCCGCGTCTTTCTGGGCCTCCTCCCTCCACCTAGATCCCCCTGCTCCTCTGCTTCCCCTTGTCTCACTCCTCCCCTGAGTTTCTCCTCTGAAGAAGTCACTCTCTGTCTTGGTGGCTCTGAGGACAGGCCTATCTTTCCCGTGTCTCATCTTGGTCCCCTAGATCAGTGTCTCATCTTTAGAGATTACCTGCCAGGCCTATCTCCCTGCCCCCACCTGTATGGAACCTGAGGCAAAGCCCTTCGAACCCCGCCTGGCCAGTGTCTGCTCCTCAGACTAGAGATATCCTGGGGTCCGGGGCACATAGTAGGCCCGCAAGTCAGGCCATGGGCAGATTGGCTGTCTTCCCCAAAAGGGTGGTGGCAAGGGCTGGTTGTCTTTCCCTGGTTGACACCTCCAAGTAGGGGCCTATCCCTGCCACTGCAGCCCTAAACATCACCTGGGCTCCCTGCTGCCCAGGCCATGGCCCCGGCAGAGCTGCTTCAGGTCTTCCAGGCTCCCTGTTACGCTGGAGTTCACAGCAGATCACCCCCTTCCCTCCGGGTTCCCTGGCCCAAGCCCTGGCTGGTATCTCCAAGAATAACAGCTTCCTACCTCCTGGAAGAAGGACCTGCCAGCAACTAAATAAACACAAGTTTTATGGAGTGATTAATACTTGGAGAGATAAGTTCCTATCCCAGTTTTCAAGGTCTCCCTGCGCCTCTCAGAAATGTTGACTCAGGAAGAATAGCTGTGGGTCCTGGCCAAAAGCTGGTGGGCCAGGATTCCACTTATAGGGTGCTCCTGCATACCCCTCTGTGCCCACTGCAGCCTAGGTGCTCTGCAGTGATCAGAGGAGACACTAGAACTGGAAACCCAGCCCCTCACCTGAAAGAGTTTTTATACTGGGGGACATACCATATGACTGCTCTGAAGTGACCTAAATCCAATACTGCATAAAAGTGTGGCTGAAGAATAAAACTATGGGGGTGCAGCTGGGGAGCAATCCAGAAGGACTTCCTGTAGGAGGTGAGTTTTAAGTCAGGAACCAGAGGAGGTGGGAAGAATGGACCTGTTGAGGAGGAACATTGTAGGCCAGACGAGTGGTGTGCATGGGCACAGAGATGGGGAACTGGCAGTCAGTTGGGAAGCAGATCCTTCAGGGAAGGGGGTTAAGTGGGGAGGTTGTGGATGGCTTATGGAGGAGAGTGGGTGTGCACAGGCGTGGGTATATGTGTGTATCACAGGGGAGACTCAGCAAGAGAGTTGAGTTTCTAGCAGTTCTTACTGTCAAGTTTTTCAGTAAGAGGAAATGTGGCCCAGAGATGGGAAGCGGCCTACCCTAATTGTCCCGACTAGGCAGAAGCCAGGCTGGGCCCAGAATTCAGACTTTCCAGGTGATCTGGGCCCAAGGTCAGTGTGAGACTTGCTGCCCGCTCACGATGTGTGTGGCTGAGCCCAGGAGGCTGTTAAGAGGCCATGGGCATGGGGGGACTCCCAAAGACTCATGATGTCATTTCAGGTCTTGGAAAAAGACCCCATCTGCCTACTGAAGAGAAGGATGTTTGGAACCTCTCAGGGTCGCTTTCTGGGGGCCAGGCTGCTGCTGTGCCAGTTTCTGGGGCGGTGGGCCAGCCTGGCTGCCCAGCAGTGAGAGGCCTGTGCCTCTCTATAGATAAGGCCAGAGGTTGGGTCCTTATCTTGGCTGTGCCCAGCTTGTGGTACAGAGCGTGAGGCATCCCGGCCAGTTGAGGACCACACTGCCATCTGGGGCTTCCGCTTCCCAGGCTAAACTAATATTTACCTTCATCTGTGGCTGCCAGGGGCTGAAAGGCAAATATTAGCTTAAAGGGCCCAAGCCAAGCCCTCGGGATGAAGAGATGAGGATGCTGATCGTGGTGTCTTTCCCTTTGATGGTTTTTGTTTCTTCTTAGTTAAAAAAAAGAGAAATCTTGCTGTTCCTTCTGCTTCAGACTCTTCCAGTGCTTTTTACTCACCTCAAATTCTGCCAATTAAAGGCCCCGTACCAAACCCTCCCCTCCACTAGGAAGCCTCCCCTGACCTGCTCTGTGCTTCATGACTCTTCCTCTTCCTGAAGCAAGTGGAGGTCTACTCCATAACAGGGGTTCTGTATCATGTATTTGTCCTGCTCTTTAAGAATACAGTTGGAGAAGGAAATGGCAATCCACTCCAGCACTCTTGCCTGGAAAATCCCATGGACAGAGGAGCCTGATAGGCTACAGTCCATGGGGTCGCAAAGAATTGGACACGACTGAGCAACTTCACTCACTTAACAATACAGTAGAGATCTTCTTTGATCACATTTTAAAGAAAGTTATTATTGTGCCTATTTTGCAGGTAAAGAAACTGAGGCTCAGGTCTGACAACTTGTCCATGGCCACACTGCTCAGTAGAGCTGGCACTTGAGCTCAGAAGTGTGGGCTACATTACTCCCCAGGTTCTGTAAACAGGAGTCTCTCTGGTCTCCCTGTTATGTCTAGATGCCCCCCGAGGGTGGGGATTTGGGCCCCCTATGTCTTCCAGAATAGAGCTTACAAGAGCTCAAGGCATCAGGGATCAGCCATGTGTGTTGGACACAGATAGGCCACCAAGGGCCCTGGCAGAGACCAAGAGGGGTGGTGGGTACCCAGCGTCCTGTTTAGTGGTGAGGGTGGGTCTGCCTGCCTTGTGGTTCCTGAAGTCTTTTGAAGGCCTGGTTTGATCCCGTCGTTCACAGCGTGCTCTAGTTTTCTATCAGAATGAACCTACGTAAAGTGCAAGCATATATAATTGCCAATAGTAGGCTGTTTCTAATGTCCAGAAATGGCAGTTTCATGTGTTCCCATCTAGTGCCTCTTTGGCCCAAGATACAGTTCTGGGGAACTTGGAGAGGCCTGGTGGCCCCAGGAGGGGAGGAGCTGGGGTCTTGGGGATGAACTGGGGATGAAGCCCTCATTTGAGAAACAGGAGACCCGACTGAATTAAGACTCCACTTGGCTGCTCGCTGGCTTTGGGCATCTCTGTACCTCACCTGCCTCTTCTGTTGTTTGGACATAATTGTACAGGCACCATTTACCTCACAGATAGTCTGTGAGGCTTCTGGACATGTAAAAGTGTTTATACAAATGGGAAGGGCTGTTGTTTTTAGGTTAAAAAGGAATATCTAATTTAAAAACACCACCAAAGTAGACAATCCCCGACCTGTCCTCTCATTGAGAGGCGGGCAAGTGCCTGTGTCTGGATAAAAGTCAAACCATGCGATCTAAATTATTTCTTGGGATAAGGCCTGTGGTTCTCCAGCTGGGTTCCTTGGAGCACTGGGGTTCCACAGAGGCATCTCTGCAGTGGCTGAGTGGTCAGACTCCGTGGTCACCTCCTAGACATCAACCAGAGTTTTCTGTTCCTTTGGACGAACGATTCTATTGCTTGGGGGAAAAATAAAAGTTTGAGACCCACCAGACCAGATGATTCTGGGGATCTATCCATCTCAGATCCCGTGGCTTGAAGAGTCTATAAATCTAAGAATCTATGACTCTGAAGGCTTCTGGAACATTCTGCCCTTTGCTCCATGAGTCTCAGAGGTGTGTTTGTTTTTCCCAGCTTTCCCATGGTTGGGTTTATATGGAGAGGGTGGAGGTGGTGTAGGTTTATATGGGGAGGGTGGAGGTGGTATGGGTCTCAGGGCACTTCCCAGAAGGGTGGAGGAACCCTTTGCCCATCCCAGCCATGCAGCCACCCTCCCGGCTCCTTCCCCTGCCCTGTGCCAGCTGCGAACCAGCAGGAGGATGTTTATGGACACAGTTAATGGGTTGGTGCTCCTTCCAAACAGGGGCCGGCAGAGGTCCGCCAGCAGGCTGGGCGGCTGCAGGCTGACCCGTGGTTAAAGATTATCCAGTGCTGCGGATGTGAGAATCTAAACAAACAGGACTTGGACTGATGGCTGGCCCTGCTTCAAAGGAGCCTCTGCTGTAGCACCCAGGCCCCAGTTACCCCACACTGACTGGCAGCGTGTAGATCTCGGCAGGAGCTGCCCGAGTGCCCTCCGCCTGGCACCTCCCGCTCCTTTGCCTTCCATTCTCCTCACTGGTTTCGCTCAGACTTTTCTCCCCAGGCATTTGCTAATGCAGTTTTCCCACCCGAGTGCCTCTTGCTTCTGTCAGTCCAAATGCTCTTGTCCTTCAGGGCCTGGGTCAAATCTTGTTTCTTCTGAGATGCCATCTCTGACTCACCCTGAAACAGAAGTTCTTAGCCTCAGTTGGACAGCATTATCCTAACAGGGAGATTTATTCTAAAGAAGAGAAGGCTTAGAGGGGGCCCCAGGGAGTGGGTATGGGACACTTGCATCTATGAAATGAGTTTTTTCCTAACAGTCACAAGTGTCCAAAGATAGGGAATAGATGGCCTTGAGAAGTGATGAGCTTCTTGTCCCCAGGGGCATTCTAGCCAAGGCTAGGTGAGAACTTGGCAGAGATAAACAGATTTCCTTATTCTCCTCTAAGGTCTTGTCTAACCTGATATACAGAGAATTTTCATGACTCCAAGCTTCAAGTCTCCCAAGGGCTCTGGCTCCACAGGGCCTGGGTCCTGGCTGTCTCTCCTTAACCCCTGTCCAGGGCTGGGCACACAGGGCTCAATGGGTAGGTATGCCGGGTGCCTTCCTGAAGAGGGGAAGCCCAGGCCTCCTTGCCCTTTGCAGGGCCTGGCTCTTTCTGCCCTGGCCCAGGGGATCTGCCAAGCCAGCACCAGGTGCCAGATGAGGCAGGAGCTGAAGATGGACAAGTTCTTTCTTGAAAAAGGGGCCACGAGAGGGGAGCCAGCTTTGCAGCTTCTCCTGTGGCCCTGTGCCACCTCTCCCCCATCATAAACAACTCTCAAGTAGGCAGCCGCATGTCCCAGGCCCGGATTAAATAACCTGTTGCTTCAGACATGCGGTCATCCCACTGATGGAGGTTGCAGGCTGGCCGTCGATGCCCCAGGGTGCAGTCCTGGGCTAAGGTGGGGCCATGGTGTTCTCCCTTGGCTTAGGGACCCTGGTCCCTTCCCTGACCCCCGACTTGATGTGGACTCCTTCCACCAGGACCTTTGTTGTCCCCTCTGTAGAGGGTGCCCTGACCCGCTCCTCTAGCTCGGGTTTCATCTATTTCAGGGCCTCGCGCAGACGGGCACGCTGATGGGATGGTTATTTTGGAGCTTGCTGGCGGCTTGCAGCTGCTCCTGACCCCAGGAATGGAGGGGATGGGAGAGGAGACATACTTGGGCTGGGCAGTGGCCCCAGGGGTTCTGTTTTTAGCTGGTTCCCAGCACCTCTTGTACTTTCTCTCCCAACTCCTATGATATTTCAAGCAAGGTCAAAGGAGTCACTTTCTTGCCCCTTCTCCTCTTTCTTTTCCCACTGTTTATCCATCTTTCTCTTCTTTTGTCTCTAATCTCCACTTGAAGCTTCTCCTTCCTGGTCTTTAGTCAGTGAGGTCATTCAGCGATTCTGTCCCAGGTGCTTATCATGACTGATGCAAAGTCCTAGGTTCAAACAGTTGGTTGCCTGGGTGCAGGTGGACCTGACTTTGACAAACTCAACCTGAGCAAATGCTAATAACAGAAGTTATCAAGTATCTAGGTGCCAGGGGCTTTGCACTCTACCTCTGATCCCTTCAACAATATCGCAAAGCAGGTATTATTAGCCCTGATCTCTAGGTGAGTGATCTGGGACTGGAGGAAAGTGGCTCACCCACAGGCCACCAGCCATGTGCTATGTCAGACATTTAAACCCAGGCCTGTATCACTCCAGAGCCCTTGCATATTCTTCTGAGCCAGGTAGCATGGAAACAGTAGCAGTGGCTCATAGCAACCTGGTGATTGTCTTGTGCGAGGCACTCTAGGGCTTCATTCCACTGCGTCTCCTTCACCAGCATCCCTTCCAAAAGGGATTTCAGATTTCATACCAATAAGGAAATGCTGATTTCACCGCTACAGAAGAGAGGCCCAGAAGGCTTAAGCTGTTTATCCGAGGTCATACAGCCAGGAAATGACAGAGTAGGATGGAAACCCAAACTGATGACTTCAGAGTCTTGCACTGAACTGTGTTCCTATCTTGCCTACCAATATATGGATTTTGGCTACAAAAAATCCTAAAACACTCTCAGGTTGCATTATAAGAAGTATAAAGGTACTTCTCAGGAGAGGTGTGATGGCCACACTGTGGCTCAAGCTGGTGAGAGTGTATCTGAGTGTATCCGAGAGTGTACTGAGTCTGGAGCTGTTCATTATCTAAGAGGTGTGAAGGTGTGTGTGGAATTTGAGTATTCCTTGAGGAGAGATGTCTTCAGTGTGGGACTGAGAAGCAGCCCCAGAGGTAGTAGGTATAAATACAGGAAGGTTAAACACACCCTGGAAAGTAAACTGTACAAAGAGCAACACATGAGCTGACAAACAGTGTCGGGTGTGTTTATATGTACATGTTTGGGGGTAGTGATCATTTTATTTAGGTTGATACACAGTTTTAGTATCTAGTACTTTCATCCAAAAATAGCAATTAATTTGTAAACACTACCAGAATATTATCTAGCCGGTTTGTATTTTAAGAGTGTTATTTTGTGTTTGTGGTGGTGGTAGTGGCTCTTGTATTCATTTTTAAGTGAAGATATGTAAACACAATTGCAGGATTTAAAGCTTTAGCATGACATCTTGTGTACATGAGAGGAGGGATTTGAAGGAAGATGCCTTGGGTGAATGAGTTGGGTGGCAATTGTTAGGTTAAGGGAATTTATTTTCCTATGGGGTACATGATAATGTCAAAAGGAAGCATTTCTCCTAAACTTGGGCGTAGGCAAACTACTAATCAGTGTAGCTTTGTGTAGTATGCTAGTCTAAACAAGACAATAGGTAATATAATGGAAAAAAAAAAACCTTTTATGATGGATTTTGTAAATAGGTTTGTTGTAGGGTAACCTGTTTTCTTGCTGTGATCTTACCACTCAAATGAAGGTAATTTGAATAAATTTTGTGTGGTACAGGATCAATGAACTAATTTTTCCTAAGAGTTCAACAAACAAACAAGAAAGCAACCAGGGAGGTAGATTTCAGTTTAAGATAAGGAAACGTTTTCTTAAAGACAGAGTAGCTCAGCAATGGCCTGAGTTGCCTGGGAGGGAGTGGGTGTATTCAAGCAGAGGAGGACTCCTGTTGGGGCAGAGAGCAGGAGATTGTACATCCAGCCCCATTCAGGAATCTGTTTTGAGGGTCTGCCCAGCTCCATGGGCTCTGGCCTGATTGTCCTGAGTGTGTGGGTTGGCGTAGGGTGGAGAGAGCAGCGTGGGGTGTGTATATGTGTGGCCCCCATGACAGCCTTGTTCATGTAAACCCTGGCTGGGCATCTCTGAGCCACTTCTTTCCTCCTTACCCTGCTTCTCCATCCCTTCTCCTCTCTGTCCCCAACCCTCAGGAGTCCCCAGGGGCCAGTCCCTGGAATCCTTGAGGGGTCAAGGGAGCAGGGCTGTTCCCTGGGGTCCAGGTCAGCCCACAGCCCTCCTCAGCCCCCTGTTATTGTCTCCCATGTCTTGCCCTCCTCGCCTCTGCCTCTCTATAGCCCCCCAGCCTCTCTGCACCATTGCTGTCACAGAGTCAATTCCCTGGAATAATCACATTTTCCAGTTGGCTCCCTCCTCCTTACCAAACACGATGTTGGGAAATCCCGACCAGCCAGGCCTCGAGAGGCTTCTCTGGAGAAGCAGGAGACTTGTGGGGAGGGCCCAGCACCCTCTCCTTGCTGGGGCCCAAACAATACTGTTCCTGAATGGGGCAGAGGAGCTGGGGGAGAGCAAAGATAGGGAGGTGTTAGAGAGCAAATCTAGATTCAGCTGGAGCTGAATTCTGGCTTCGCTACCCCTACCAGTCTGTTCCTCCAAGGTTTGCTCCCATGCTGAGCACCCCCGCCATCCTTACTCAGCTCCTGGAGAGAAAGCACAGATCTTCCCTTGGGGAGGCTCAGAGAAAAGCCTCCTGAGAAGGGATTGGTCCATGGTAAGGCCAGCAGTGGCCCCAGCCAAATTTGGGGCCTCCCAAGAAAAGGATCCAGTAAACCTATATGGCTTGAAAGTGGAGGGTGTGGAGTTGGGCGGATCACGCTTTAACCCTGAATCTGCAGCTTGGTTGTCACAGAACATCTCTGAGCTTTATCCGTACAAAGGGAACACCTCTGTGAGATGCTTTCAGGAGGAAATGCAGCAGTAATTCATTGCACCTGATGACTTTTATTACAAATTATAGGACTCCATAAAGCAGACTTAACCAGCCATTAAGAAATTATGGTCTCAGAAACATGGTTATTGGTGTAAAAGGGTATACAGGACACGATAAATAGAAAAATTAGTTTTGAAAAAGTAAATTTGTATAACAGAGTTCTTCACCTGGAGTTAATGGATGCTCTGAAATTATCCACAGAAATTAGGGAGAATGTGCATTTTCCTGAGAAGATAGGCTACAAGTTACATTTTCAAAGAGATTTGTTACCTGTAAAAGTTAATAGTTTAAAACTACTGATATTTATATAGTATGATTCAGTTTTTGTATTAAAAAGAGAAATAACTAAAATATATTCAAAAAAGGCTGGAAACACACATCTAAATATTAATAGTATTTTCTTCTGGATGGCAGGCTGACAGGAGATTCCCTTTTCTCTTTGCTGAACTGTTTTATTTTTATTTATTTATTTTTTTACAAAATACAGTCTGTATTATGTGTATGAATAAAAAGAGAAAGGGTTTGATTTCCAGTTGTTGGTTTTGAAAGGAGGGCTTGGAAAAATTCACTTAGCTTCTCCACCTCAGTGTCCTTCGGTAGAAACAACATCAAAAGCTAATTTTTGCGATAAGATGAGACAATTTGTGCAGAGAGGTATTCTGGAGGGGAGGGTTCCCTCTGGGCTCCCAGAGGCATAGAATATCAACATGCATGCAGGTGTTTACTGCTACCTTCTAAGTGCCAGGTGCTATCCTGGCTGCTAGGATAAAGAATCAGGGCCCAGGAGTTGTTTTTAATCGACTTTTATAAGTGTACCATTTAGAAGTAATCGTGTTTTTAGTTTTGGTGTCTTTCCTGCCTGATGATCCTTTGCTTAAGCAAATGCGTAGTCTGAGGTCCTGCAGAATGTGTGATGTTCTTGTTCAGTGGCTAAGTCCTGTCAGACTCTCTTGAGACCCCCCAGGGACTGTAGCGCGCCAGGTTCCTCTTCCATGGGGATTCTCCAGGCAAGAATACTGGAGTGGGTTGCCATTTCCTTCCCCAGGGTATCTTTCCGTTCCAGGGATCCGACCCAGGGATGCAACCTGTGTCTTGTGCATTGGCAGGCGGATTCCTGACCACTGAGCTACCAGGGAAGCCCCTGTAAAATGTCCGAGCGTTTTCTTTGCTGTTAGAAACCAGATGCGTCTTACTAGTGCCGGCTTTAACGACTAGCGGGAGGAGACTCACAGGCGATGGGACCCGGGGCTGTGGCCCGCCTGACGGTCGCCCTGTCCCCCTACCCCCGCAGACAGCGAGCTGGTGCTCCCAGACTGCCTGCGCCCGCGCTCCTTCACCGCCCTCCGGCGGCCGTCGCTGCGGCGCGAGGCCGACGAAGCGCGCCTCTCCGTGAGCTTGTGTGACCTCAACGTGCCGGGCTCTGACTGCGACGAGGGCGCGCCAGCTGCCGGCTGCCCCATCCCGCAGAACTCGCTCAACTCGCAGCACAGCCGCGCTCTGCCCCCGCAGCTCGACGGCGACCTGCGCTTCCACGCGCTGCGCGCCGGCGCGCACGTCCGCATCCTGGATGAGCAGACGGTGGCGCGCCTGGAGCACGGGCGCGACGAGCGCGCGCTCGTCTTCACCAGCCGGCCGGTGCGCGTGGCTGAGACTATCTTCGTCAAGGTCACGCGCTCGAGCGGCGCGCGGCCCGGCGCGCTGTCCTTAGGTGTCACCACGTGCGACCCCGGCACGCTGAGGCCGGCCGACCTGCCCTTCAGCCCCGAGGCCCTGGTGGACCGCAAGGAGTTCTGGGCCGTGTGCCGCGTGCCCGGGCCCCTGCACAGCGGCGACATCCTCGGCCTTGTGGTCAACGCCGACGGCGAGCTGCACCTCAGCCACAACGGCGCCGCGGCGGGCATGCAGCTGTGTGTGGACGCCTCACAGCCGCTCTGGATGCTCTTCGGCCTGCACGGGTCCATCACGCAGATCCGCATCCTTGGTGAGTGCCCCGGCCACGTGCTCTCCTCCCTCGAGGCGCATCCTGAAGCTGGCGCCTCCAGGCCTAGCATCTCGTCTTCCCTGGAGGCCGGGTCTGTCTGGGTAGGGGGGAGCAGCGCCCACCCTGCCCCTTATGGGTTCTAGTCAAAGAGTCACTCTTGCTTAGTCCATGGTTCTCACATTTCACCAGATAAACCCTGGGGAGGGGGAGAAAAGCAGGGAACACTGAGTTTCACACTCAGAACCGGTTTCACCTACATTCCCACGTACATAAACAACTCTCATACACATTGCCCAGTGGCCATTTAAAAATGGGGGGAAAAAACTGTTTCCACTAGCAATGAACGTTTTGAGGTTGTTTCCATTTATCAAAAAAAAAAATGGGAACGAAGACCTCTGCATCTAAGGACGGTTGGGTGTCTAAATAAGATAGAGAGGGTGGTGTGTCAGCAGCCAGGTATCTCGGAAGAGCAGTGCCTGGATTGGGGGCTTTTGGAGAATCCTCGGGCCTTGGAGGAAATGGGGCTGCAGATGTCTGGGCCTTGCTGGCTTTGAATGGACAGAGTTTGAATGGACTGGGTGTCGTGGATTTGTATAAGCCATATTTCGCAGAGCGCTCTGCAGGATGCTGGGTGGTGTCCCTCAGTTGTGTCAGATTCTTAAATCCTACCTCTGGAAATTTTGATTCTGTAGATTTCAAATTAGGTCCTGGGCATCTAAAGTTTTTCTTCCTTAGCAAATTTGGTTAGACAAGTTTGGAGACCCCTGGGCCTCATAGCCCCCAGCCTAGACCTCACCCCAGGAGACTTCGTAGACATGATAAAGTGTGTATGTGAGTAAGCATGAGTAACACCGTGAGACTGGCGTACTGTGTCTAGGCACTTGTGAGTAAATGCGTGTGTATTTGTGTATGCAGTGCTGTTGGTAACTGTGAGAGTGTATGAGAGTTTTGTGAAATCAGGTAAAATCAGTGGAGACTTCCTCCTCTGGAAAAAGACCAAGTGAAGATGGAGTGTAAAGTGAATTGAAAAAAGAATGAAAAGAAATGGGACTAGGGTGCTAAGAAATTAGGATTAAGGGAAGATAAATTAGGGAAGAGTGAAAAGAAATCAGGCTAGATAAAAAGACATTAGAAAGGAAAGAAATTGGCTTAAAAATTCAAGGTGGAATAAAAAGAAACCAGGTGTGCAGAAAAAAAAAATCAGGCTGAAGTACAAAGATATTTGGCTACAGTCACCAGGAGACACTGCTCCTCAGATAAAGGATATTACATAAGGGCAAGATAGTCTCTTACATCAGCACCATCTAATAATAGTTAAGTAGCTTTTCAGTAAAGCTTCTGTTGCTCAAAGAGGCTTACTAGACTAGAGCAAAGGAGAAGCTTAAAAAACAAACAAAAACCCCAGGACTTAAATGTCCCGAGAGGGAAGTAGGCCAAGGTGGGCATTGAAGATTAATCATTCAGAATTTAATATATGCTAAACAGTGTGCTCCTGAGCTGTTTGGAGAATTGAACATCTTGACTAGCAAAGTGGTGATAGAGGATCCTGACTCTAAAGGAAAAACAAATCAGTAACAATGTATGGAAGGATGATTATTTACTTCATAGAAGAATGCTTTGGTTTGTTGAAGGCCTAAGTGAACTAAGAATGAAAAGATATTTCCTTCACCCTAAAACTACAGCCGATTTCATGCTTCATGGTGAAACATTAGAAACATTATCATTAAAATCAAGAATGTGATAGAGATGCCGTATAGTATCATTCTGAAAATGCTAACCAGTGCAATTAAGCAAGAAAAGCAAATAGGTATAAATTTCTGAAAGAAGGAGATGATAGTTCACTTAAAATGTGTTAACACTACTAAGAGAAATCCTGTGGACAGCTAATAAATATTCTTAGAAACAGTGACTATTAAATGAATTAGATTGAATAAATTAGACTGAATAACTACTAATAAAAAACATCTCATTGAGCACTTACTTGTGTGTAGGGCATTATGTTAGGGCCTGTGGGAAAGTCACAGGTGAGTCAGGCTTTCTGCTCTCAGGAAGCTCAGGGTTTAAATAGGGAAACATTACGAAGTTACATTCTTGGGCAAAGAATAATTTCCCAGGCTCTGTGCTTGCTTATCTGCATGCATGGTGTGTATGACTGGTCAGTGCTGGATAGAGATGTGGGGTGGGGGGAGTCAAGGCTGGCTGGAGGAAGGGACTGAGGAGAGCCCCAAGAGACTCCCTGGACAGTTAGCACTTTAGGGCAAAGGCTCAGTTGGTCTCTGAGCCTAGTGGCTGGGCTGTGTGGTCAGGCTGCACCACCTGTTTCTCTCCTGGGAACCTAATAGAGGATAGAAACTCGAGCTTTCCCCCAGTGGGCCTCTGAGTGTCTAGGTCCCACCTTCCTTCCTTCCCTTCCTTTCTGCAGGCTCTACCATCCTGGCAGAGCGGGGCATCCCATCACTCCCCTGCTCCCCCGCCTCCACACCAACCTCTCCCAGCACCCTGGGCATCCGCCTCTCTGACCCCTCGCTCGGCACCTGCAGCTCTGGCCCTCTGGGGAGCTCTGCTGGAGGTAAGTAGGCTGGCCCCTTCGGTTCCATGTGACCGTGTCAGCCCTTCCACCCCGAGGGACCTGCCCTCCACCCTGGCTGAGGCAGGTCTGCAGACGGGGCCCTGGAGGAGCTGGAGATGGGCCCAGTGAACCCAGGTTGAGTGGTGATTCCTGGGCTGGGTCCTGTCCTGTCCCTTAGCTGGATGGCTTTCTCCAGAGGACTTCTTGAGCACAAAGAACCCCAGAGAGTAGCTCAGTGGGGCCTCCCCCAGTGGGTTTTGGGCCTCCATCCTTCCTGCCTCTTCTCATTGCTTCACAGACACCCTGGCCCCTGGTCTGGGCACAGAGGGGTCGGAAGTGGGGCTGTCCAGAGTGCATCCTTTTTCTTCTTGTGCCCAGGAGGTGGGTGGCAAGGTAGACAGGCTGATCCCAATCCATGGAGGAGGAGAGGCCAGGGCTTTCTTCATGAACCTGGGACCAGGTTCGTGCCTCCGCCTCACTGCTGTCCCGTGTCCCCAGGGACAGCCCCCAACTCACCAGTGAGTCTGCCCGAATCACCAGTGACCCCAGGCGGGGGCCCGTGGAGCGATGAGTGCACCATCTGCTATGAGCACGCGGTGGACACGGTCATCTACACGTGTGGCCATATGTGCCTCTGCTATGCCTGTGGCCTGCGCCTCAAGAAGGCTCTGCACGCCTGCTGCCCCATCTGCCGCCGGCCCATCAAGGACATCATCAAGACCTACCGCAGCTCCTAGCCGTCACGGACCCACCCAGGCCCCAGCTTCCTCCGACTCCGGCCCGGCTCCAGCTGAGGCGCAAGTCAGCAGGGCCCCTTCTCTTCTTCCTCATTTTGGAAATTCTTTCCCCTTCTCATTAAACTTGGGAAACAGCCCCTGAGGTCTGGGGAGGAAGGGGTGTCAGGCTGGGAGATGGGGGCAGAAGCAAGTCGCAGCTCTTCCCTGCAGGCTGAGGGGCTAAAGCACGGGGGTCTTAGCCTGTCCTGGTCCTTTCCTGCCTGGGGTAGATTCCCAGGAGGTCTCTTTAGCCTATGTGGCACCTTTGTGAACATTAGAAAGTGTGTCCCATCCTCTGGGCAGATGCGTCCCTGAGCCCAGACACGCGGCCTCGCTAGTGGAGTGTGGACCTGGATTTCAGCCTCCGTTTTCTCCCTCAGCCAGCTGCCCTTGAGCAGTGCACAGCCTGGGCTGCTGCCTTGCTCTCTCACTTTCCCCCACTGTCTCCTTCCTTCTTTCCCTGCCCCTTGGGCCTGGCAGCCAAGGGTGAGACTGCCAGTGGATCCCTCTCATCCCAGGAGGGCTGCCGCCTCTATGCTGTGCCTGTCTTCCACTCACCTTGTATGGGTGGACAGACAGGCCACAGAAGCCTCTGGGTTCTGGGTTGCTAGCCCCCTGACCTTGTTGAGGCGTGGAGGGCCCCTTCCTGGTCATGGCCTGTTTGCCTCAGTGGGCTCGGGGATGCTCTTGCCTGGGGGCAGCCCCTTGGCGTGGGCTGGAGAGCAGGGTAGGTCTTCTGTCAGGCTTTAGCATCCCTGGGAGAGGCCAGGATCCTGGGTTGGGAGTAGAGGACTTCCTGGAGTAAGAATGGCTTTTTTTTTTCCCCCTGTATTTTTATTTATTTATTTATTGGGTTTGTAGGGGTTAGTTTGGGCAGAGGGAGTGAATTGCCACCCCCCAGACTCCTATAAAGGCTGCCCTAGTAGATGGAGTGCCTGGTTGGAGGGCCAGCAGAGGTTGTCATCACTTAAACTCTGCCCTAAACTCCAGCACACGAGTCCATAGCCATCTCTGCTTGCCATGAAATAGGACTCCATAAAAAGGGGCCGAGTTGGGACGCCTTCTGGCAACTTGTGTCCACTTTCTAGAGAGGGCAGCAGAGCCTCTGCAGTGCCCTGGAACTAGCAGATCACCCGGAGCCACAGAATGCCCTTCTTCTTGGGCTGGAGCCTGGGTATCTTAACTGGCTCATACACATCGGGAGGCCCGAGTTCCCCACTCTGTAAGGACATGGAAAGGTCTGGGCAGGCTGGGGGAGGGAAGGCCAGCTGGTCTCGTCATTGTAGGCACTCTCTCCCCCAGGAGAGAGAAGGGACGGGTCCCAGCACCTCCAGTTTCTTGGTCCTGATTTTGGAGTGGGGGAGGACCCCCGGCTGCTCTTAGGGTATAGTCATCTCAGCCCTGCACGCCTGTCCTGGTAGGCCATGGGCTGGGGCCACCTCTCGGAGTCCTGGCAAGTCTCCCTGAACCTCCAGCCCTCTGTCCCCTCAGATGGCTTTTTTTACACCCAGTGGAGACTGCTTTGTTATGTGGCCTGCAGAGCATGGGATTCTAGACCTGGCCACTGACCAGCTGTGTGGTCTTGGCCAGGTCACAGTTGCTCTGAGTCTCAGCTGCCACCTCTGTAAAATGATTGTTGCGGGTGTGGGAAGACTTTTTTGTGACTCTCAGGGGGTTCTTTGGTGGTGGCTGCTATGGGTTGGGGTGGTGGGAAGCACAGGGAGGGGGGTCACGATGCCAGGCTGGCCCTGTGTGTACCTGCCTTGCAGGGCACCTTTGGGAAGTCACCATTCTGCCATGGGTCTCTGCTCCCCACTAACCCCATAGACCTCTTCTGTGGGAGTGGGGTGAGATGGGGCTGGTGGTGGCCCCAAGCAGTCAGGGCGCCCATCCCAGAGGCAAGGGAAGTTCCTAAGTGCAGGGGCTGCGTGGCCTGAGGGTCAGGGAGATAAAGCCATCCATCCCATTGTCTCTGTTAGTGTGAAGGTAGCTGTTGCCTCCTTTGTGAGCTTGGATCACCGTGATTGTGAATAAAGGTGATTTCGTACCAGCCTGAGGGCTGTGCTGTGCAGTATGGAGGGCTGGGGAGGGAGGAAGGGCGGGCTGGTGTGTGTGTGGCGGGGGCGGGTGGTGATGGTGATGGAGGTGTGGAGGAAGAGGGCCAGGTGTCCTGCTTCGGAGGGGAGCCAACAATCAGAAAAGACTCCCTGGAGACAGCCGGGGAGGGGGAGGTGGCTGGAGCATGGTCTGGGGCTTGTACAACAGAGGCCAGAATGCCAGGCAAGCCTCGCTGTAAGCCAAGAAGGAGAAGCCACTGCCCTTCCGTGACTGCAGGTCTCTGGATCTGTCAAGAGCAGGAGCTGCAGAAGTCCATGAAGCTCTGAAAGGCTGAGCTGGATCTGAACCTGTGTGTAACCTTTGTAGAGGGGTGGCGCCACCTAGGGGCTAAAGGGAGGATGGCAGGGGCTGTGCTGAGCTCCCCAGAACTGAGCCTGCCCATCCCTCCCCCCAAGCCCAGACTTCTTGCCTCTGGCTGGGAGTTCAGCTGCGCGCCCACTGGTGGGTGCAGAGGCTAATGCCAAATGAGTGGCACAGCTAGTTAGAAAGGGAGGCCTCTGGCTAGGGACCTTTGGAAAAATTTCCCAAGTGGGCTGAGTACATCTAGGTGGCTGTGAAAGCTGGAGTGCCAGAGCGGGTCCAGGCATGATGTGGGGACCTAGCTCATTTGGCAGCCTGAGCCTCAGAGGGGCACAGGATGCTTGCCTTCCTGCCCTCTCTCCTGGGAGGATGCTCTGGCTGGCCAGCCTCTGCCTGGCCTTGAACGGCCATGGGCCACTTCCTACACCAGGACTGCTCAGCCCTGCTTACTGAAGTCCAGCAAAAGTAGGGGAGGGTCAGGGGCTCCAAGCTGAGGAGCCATGGAAACCCACTGGCTGTGGTCTTGGTGGCGCCAAGGTCTGTACCTCTAAAAGCCTGGGCCACTGGCCAGAAAGCCTTCCAAAGGTGGGGGAAGGCTGGGGAGCTTGAGCATGCTTCCCACCAGCAAGGGTGGGAGCTTACATGTTTCCCCCACCCCTCCAGTGTCCTCAGCGGGCCCGGACCCTGAAGTTCATGCCTCATTTGGGCGTAATGTGACTTTTGCCACTCGGCTGGATGTTTTATCTGGTGGCAGGGAGAATCAGGAGGTGATTCTGTTCAGTTAAAAAGGCAAAAACTTTATTTAGTTTTTGGGGAAATACAAGATGCATGTAAACATAAAATACAAAACAAAACAACCCAAATCTTACAGTCTAGAAGCATGCCAAGACAGAATATTCTCTGCAGACCGAAGAGTCCCGTCAGAATGATAAAGGACACCTGGAAAGTGGCAGGTCAAGGGGCTGGGTCCTTTCCCCAAGGACACTGCATTTTTGTGATGAGAACAGCTGAAAAAAAAACCCACTATTAAAAATATTAGGAACATGGAGACAGTTTAGCACCACCATTGAGCCTGGAAATTTTTTTAGCACTCAAACTGCACTGAATTCAATATCCTTTTCTTCAGTTTCTCTGAGGGGAGAAAGGGGAATGATCTCCTTCAGCCCCACAGGTCCCACTAGGAGCTGGGAGAGGTTGCGTGGACACTGTGAGGAACGCCCCAAAGACATCCAGCTAGCTTACATGCAACCGTGCAGTCCACAAACCCATGCTTCACAAACCTGCCACTCACACCCGCCTGGTTCAGAAGTCGCCTTCCTGCAGATTTCCTATAAACTGACAGTGAAACCCTTTTCCCATCCTGTGTCCTGGATTTAAAGAAAACCTGTTACAGAGACCAAGTTGCAGATCCAAGAATGGAGGCTCTGTTTACCTTTCTTTCTCTGAAATGCTCAAGAGCAGTATGCCTTGCTCACAGGCTACTAACATGATGACTGCATTGCACCATCTTCTGAGTCACACTAGTGAGGCAGGCTCAGCAAACTGAAACACCATAGACATCTTTAGGTACTCAAGAATAACTGGCGTCAACAGAAGAGCAAATGAGGTTGCCCTCCTCCCACATATGCTGGATGGTGTCTGGACCCCGAGGTTTCAGTCTGGGGATGGTGGGTCCCTACTGCATGAACCATTCTGCTTACTGGTCTCTGGTTCAAGTAATTTGAGAGGCCAGTTCTGGATTGGACAAAGACAGGTGGGCAAAACCAGCTTGGAAACTAAGAGATGGAGGAATGTTCTCCAAAGATTGGTTTGTTGCTGGCAACTTTGGCTTTCTACAAAGTAAATCAGTGACCGTTGAGAACATGCTGGCGACCCAGCTTGTGGTCCAGCAACTAGCAGTTTTTCCGGTCAGCTTCTTCTATAGCCAAATCTTGAGACTTTCCCAGCCTATTCTGGCTGGGCCCTTGGGTGTTGAATTGTTTCCTCCCTACTGGCTCACTTCTTTCTGAAACACTCAGAATTCATTTCTTCCTTCTTTCTAATAAAGACAAAACTCCAGACTCTAAATCCTGACTCAACCTCCTCACTCTTTTCCCTTTCTGCCTAGCAGACATCCTCTACTGGGAGTTGCCTTCCCGGGGAAGGGATGGAAAACCCCAGCCACCCCAGTCTGTCTCACACATTCATCTCGCCGACATGCCTCTCACTTACTTCCAACGTGCTCGATCCATACTTTTGCTTTAAAACGATAATTCTTTCTTTCTCTTTCTTGCCTCCTGAGGTCCAGCCCATTAGCCAGGATGGAAATGAGAGCAAAGGAGGGACCTTCATCACAGGGACCTATTCTCTAAGGCCACTAAGTTCTGAGATGGGAGAGGAAGCTGATTGTCAAGTGCAAACTGAAGATTAGAAAGATAGGATTGGGAAAGGCGGGGATAGCATGGTAAAACCAACTTTACATGCAGGTTGGGATCAAGGCCCAGGAAGGCAAAGCCCTCCACCCAGTCTATAAACACCAATGCGCCCAACTTCCGGCCTGAGGACCCAGGTGCAGGACAAAACGGGGAGGGACTTTATTATCAGTGGGGCCGTTCCTCCTGAAATGAAGCTATAGGTCATGACCCTGTTCTGTCACTGGCTGTGGTCACACGGAACTTGAGAACCAGAGGCCACCCCCAGCCAGAGACTGGGGGCAAGACCCCGTGAAGTGTTCAGCTGGGGCCGGCAGTCTAGGTCAGGGGTGATGTGCCTACACAGGCAGGTGATAGAATTCTCACCCCGACCAGCCTGACCCACCCTCAGCCACACAAGAACTGAGGGCAAGCAGCTCGCAGGACACGGGGGTTTCCCGCAGTGGTGACATGCACGGCAGAGGCTGGGAGGCAGCCTGCTAGACACGTGTTTGCAGGTGGTGGCCCTGTCTGAACCCCTCAGCACTTCCACACCCAGCGGCGCCTCCTTTCCACATCTTCATTTTGGAGCCCGGGACAATGGCCTAGGCTGCTTCTGCTAGATCTGTTAATGCCAGTGTGAAGTTTCCAACTAAATAATAAAATAATTACAAAAAAAAAAAAAAAAAAAGACACATTGCACTCTCCAGCCAGAATTATGTGTGTGAATAACACATACACTTGCTGCCAGAAGCTGTGAGTCCCGTGGGGCCTGCCCAATGCCAAGGACTTGTTCAATGGAGACAGCTTGCCCAGTATCTCTTTCCTCTAACCCCATGTTATTTAGTTCAAGTGGGAAATGACCAACACCCGCACATATGCATTCTCTGGTGCGCATGCACGCGCGCGCGCACACACACACACACACACACACACCCCACATGCACAATGCACTTACTCAACAACACACAGCCCTCAAAAAAGTGAGGGAATCTTAATTCTTTAGCAATGTGGATGGTTCTCTTTCCAGAGAGCACTGCATCGTCTCGAAAATTGGACCTATAGACGTATCCACTCCAAGGAGACACACCCACCCATAGGGGCACCGTCCCACTCTGGGCACCAGATCCATATTTGTACAGAAATTCATCAAATGGGTTGGAGCAGCAAGTGTACAGTACTGGAGGGGGAAGGGATGAGCCAGCGAGGTTGCACCTGTCACCCTGAGGGGCAGAGCTCCCAGGGCTTGGACCCAGAGACTTCCCATCCTGCCCTCTCTACCAGCACCTGGGTAGGAGGTGGCAGCTTGGTACCTGTTGGGGGAAGTTAGGTCCGCAGGGACCTCCGCAGGCTTCTCCAACACATTTTTTCGAGATCTTCTGGGGACTGTTGGGGTGTTGAGCAGAGGCAGGATCACGCCTCACTCAGGCTGAAGTCATTGAGATGAATGGGTGGCCCCGGCTCAGCGCCAGGCCCAGCTGCAGACTTGTGGGAACTGGTGTCACCGGAGGATGCTAGGCTCAAGGCACCCACATACCCCCCCTGAAGGATTTGGTTACACTGAGGGTTCCTGCTCATAAAACTGAACTTGAGGTTACATAGTTTTAGAAAGACTCAAACATACATCAAAAGGATCATGGCCCAAATATCAAGAGATTGGGGTGAGAGAGGGCTGCTGAGGGTGATTTTTAGGACAGGTCTTTCTGAGCAGCTGGCTGAAAAAGAACGGAAATGAAAACAAGGAGCGGTTCCTGGAGGTCCTTGCTGTGCGCCGAGGGCTGGGGCCCTGGGAGGCCGAGTGCCCCATGCCACTTCCCTGAATCCCTTTCTTCTGGGTGGACAACACCCAGCAGAAGGGGCTGCCCTCTGGCAGAGACCCCTGCCATCTTGCCAGGGAAGGGGGAGGAGGGATAAAAAAATATCAATACCCAGGTCACCTGTTGGCTCCACTGCTGACTCCTTCCAAGAGCCCCACCTCCCCTAGCAACACATGGGGCTGCTGGCCCTCCCCGGCACTGTCCTACAAGCCCTGGCACCCCTCTTGATAATATTGCACTTTTCCTGTCTCTCAGATTGTTTTCATTTTCGATTGAGAATGCAAAGTATTTGGAGGGGGAGGGGAAGTGAGTAACCTTATAAAATTATATATTAGTTAAATACAAAAAACAGGAAAAGTAGGGGTTACTTTTTCTTTTCTTCCTTAAAAACAAAAAAACAAACTACCAAACCAAGGTCTAAACTTAAATAGTTCTACACCTATTCTGCAAATACTAGTAATATGAAAATAATGCTTGACCGAAATTCCCTTGTCTTTTTTTTTTTTTCCTTAGATGATAAAAGTAGTAACATGCCTTGCTGAGGAAAGCAATGGATATAAAATGCCTGTAAAATATGCTGCTCTAACATCTGAAAGTGATTAAAACGATTCTATATAATGCCTTCGTCAAGATGGAGAACAGTGGAGGAAGAAAGAGGGGCCTATGGGGCCAGGCTTGGGGGTGGAGGGGGCCGAGGGCTGGCGAGGGGGCCCGGTCACAGCTGGCACACCTGCAGTTCAGGTTGTCCCTTCCACGCCCTCTTGCTGCCCTTGGGGTCCCTTGCCCTATTCGGAATAGCATGGTGGGTGCCAGAGATCCCAGCCAGGCCCCTGTTACAAAGTGGGAGAGAGATGAAGACATCTTTTTCCCTTGTGATTAAGTCTTTAAACTGAAAGAAAAAGCACCAAAGGATGCATCTTCAGGCATTATATAAACCTCAATAATGACCTCAGAAGGGCTCATTATGATTAAAGTTGCAGTATACAGCAATACAACGTCATTTCACATTTTCAATTGCAACTAATGGAAAACTAGGTTTGGACACTGCTGAGATTTTTTTTTTTTCCTTTTTTAGTCCGATCTGGTTTTCCTCCAGATGGGTCAGAGCCCCAGGCCCCTTCCCTCCTCTACCTGCTGCCAGCAGTACCCTCCAACATCACAAAGCAGCTCAGTAGCTCTAGGGAAAAGCCCTCTTGCCCTGGGCAGAGCTAGGAGTCCAGGGGCGCAAGCCCTGGCATCCCCTGGCCACGACTGAGAGGGACTGGCATGCACCCTTCTTGCTTCAAGTATTAATATTCTCTTTGGGTTTGCAGGGTTTGTGCTGTGCTGTGAGTCGGGGTGATGGCGAGGGGCAAGGGGTGAAGATGGGGCATGGCAATCCCTGTTCACTGCCCAAATCTACATGCTGTCACTAGGTGGCAGCACTCTCCACTTTTCCTGGATGCCTGAGCAACCCCCAGCCATCCTTGGGGCTGGATGTCCCAATGTAAACATGATGACCACACTATAAACTCTAACGGGGGTGGGGAGGTCTGCCGTTAACTATGTGATTTTCGGAAAGCTAATTCCTGTCTTTGGGCTGCAGTTAACAGGAGGGTATGGCATGAAGTGATCCTGAAGGTCACTTATAATGGCTCTATTACTTAAGAGCACTGGAGATTAAGGAGACGGGGTCCTTGGCAGGGCTAGGAGAGCCCCACAGGGCAGTACAGTGGAAGAGGAAGGGCAGGGAAAGGCAGGCTCTAGGGAGCACTGTGCTCCAGTCCAACTGAGATGCTCTGTGCTTGGCAGATGGGTCCTGCACTCCTTCCTGGCCTGGCTGGCATTGAACTGGCTCAGTGCAGACATTGAGGAGTGAAGCCGCTTGAGCCCTCCCCCTGGAAGATAGCTACGTGGAAGGTCCTTTAACCCGACAGTCACTCTACTTTTAAATTTTATTTTAAATAATCATAAATTACTTTTTTTCTTTTAATAAATATGTGCTGCTTAAAAATGAGAAAAGTATATACTGCATCTTTAAGTAATGCACTTTGCTCTCTGGGTTTCTTTCCATTCCACCTTATTAAAGTGCATTAATTAAAAAATAATGAACCACTTCTTTATCATTATTGTTCAAATAAGTCCAAATAATATTAATATAAAGACACTACAATACTACCATTAGTACTGCAATCTAGCAGATAACTCAACATCCTGCTCTATTTAATACTGTCCAGCAGAAGAAAATAACTAATTTTAATTTTAAACAAACAAAAGGAAGCAAAATCTCACCACGGCCCTTTCAACAAAGAACGGGAGCAGTTTGCTAGAGCTGCCAGGCATCAGTGTATGGTGAGGAAGGGGGAGGTGGGGCAGCTGGGGGCTGAGGGCACGAGGCACAGGCCCCGGGCTGTTTTTTCCAGCAACATACACTGCCTGGGTGGGGAGCAAGGGCGGAGGGAGGGCCTTTCCTCCTCGGTCCAGGATCTGGCAGCTAAATCAGTGGCTGTGAAGCCTGATTTGTCCACAATCAAAGGCACGTGTGGAAATCTACTTCCAGCAAAGAATGAGTCCTCAGGGAGGCCAGTGTGGTCTCTGAAACGTCAACTGAAAGATACCACCCAGAGCTGAGAGGGACTTCACGTTCTCCCTTCTCGCTTCACAGGGGCGCTGCCCCTGGGGAAGCCCGGGTTGGCTCCAGGCCCAGGAATCTTCGTCTTCTCGGGCATTGCTTGCAGGCCACGGGATGGCTGGTGGTGTCTGCCCAGCAGGATCCCCTCAGCCCAGGGTGGGGCGACCGCTGCTTCTCCACTGCCTACTTGTGAGGCTTTGGGCCCTGCCTGGGCCGGAGAATGTACGCTGTTCTCCTGAACGCCACCCTCCTCCCTGGGGAGGGTCCTGCCCTGCCGAGGTGGCGCAAGAACTGAGAGAGCAGCATCTTTGCTTCACCACGTCCGGAGCTGGGGCTTCTCCCACCTGAAATCCCTCTGGCCAGCGCCGGTGCCGTCCACACAGTGGAAACCAAATGAAGCGACTTCGGCTTGTGGAGAGGAAGAATGCAAAGCACAAACCAACCAACCTCCCCACAAGAGTACGACAGAAACGCCACCTTCTCCCTATCCTGTCCCATGAGGCTAACTGCCCTTGGGCCCCCAAATAACCCCTAAAATAAGACCAAAAACCCAAGGCCTGACATAGAAGCCCCAAAGTAACACACCTCTCCCAAAACATGCAAAGGAATTGCCCACCCAGAAATACCCAAAAGAAAGTCTGTGTAGACTGATGAGACCGACGGCTCTGCCCGCCCTCTGTGAGCTCTGGAGCTGGTGGTCCTCCACGGCATGCCCTGGGCAGGTGGGCACTCTTCCCAAGGCCAGTGGCAGTGACGGCTAAGAAAGGGGATCCTTGCTGGCACCTGGGCAACTGCCTTTTCTTCCGCAGACATGGACGGAAGCCCGGCCCAGGGACAGCCTGAGCTCACAAGAGGTCTCCAAGCCCCAGGGCCAGTGGTATCTCCTACCACACCCACCTGTGGCGGGTGGTGGTCCCTGGGAAACCAGGATAATTCACAAATACAGGTTAGGACGATACAAGGGCCACTCTGGAGGCCAAGCTAACAGCCACTGAGACCAGGCTAGGCAGGGGCAGGGCACGCGAAGCCCCTACAACCACATCTTTTCCAGATTGGCAGCCAAGGCACAGATTGGGTTTCCCACACGGCCTGTCCCAAATGGTGCCGAGTCCATCAGCAAAGTCCCCAGCATGCACGCTTGAGGCTCAGCTTTCTCACCCCTGACCCCAGGCCTAGGGCACCCCTGCCCATTCCCCTTCCCTGCTCAATGTGGGTCCCTGCCAGGCCCCACCTTCTAGCTGGGGTCTTTGAGGCCACACATTCTGCAGGCTTCATGTTGTCCTCCCCACCCCCTCCCATTTCCCCTTTCCCTTTTGTCTTATTCCGGCTCACCCACACCAAGGCTGGAAAGACCCATGCCCCCCCCCCCATTAGTTCTTTTTCTCCAGGTAGTTGGAGGGCACCCAGCCTTTGAAGGGCTTCACCCCGTCCAGGATCTGACAGTACCACCAGCCATTGGGGTTCCTCTCCAGGACCTCCATGGACACGCCCTCCTGGAAGCCCGCCGTCTCGTCGTCCCCTTCATAGTCCGCGATCGAGACGTACACATCTTTGAGGTTGTTGTGGATGAACTGGGACTTCTCAATGGGCTTGGGGCGCACAGGGGACACGGGGATACCATTGCGCTGAGTGGGCAGCAGGGGGGCCTCCGAGCCCTGGCTGGCAGCACGTTCAGCCAGGCGGCCCTTGGCCTCTGCGGCTGCAGAGCGGGCGGCGCTGAAGGAGGAGTTCCGGCGGACGCCTCGGAGGCTGTCGGTGGCTGTGAGCGACTCGTTCCTCCTCAGGGCACAGGACAGGTTGCTGTCCTTGGGTGGCGGGGACACGAACACCGACTGGGGCCTGACGGCCACCTGCCGCACGCCGTTCCTCATCTTCACCGCCCCGGCGCCCGAGGTCTTGACGAAGCCCCCGGGCGGCTTGGAGGGGATGGGCGGCGTGGCCTTCTTGCTCTGGTTGACGGTGTTGAGCGCTTGGACGCGCTTCTCGATTTTTTCCAGGCTGTCTGACTTGCCCTCGTTCTGCTTGCTCTTGGGGGCCACTGTGTCCGTCTCTTTGCCAGGCGGGTCGGATGGCTCTTTCTCACCGAGCACCAGATAGTGGGCGGGGGCCCAGCCCTCCAGCTCCCCAAACCTCACGTACCACCAGCCGCTTTCCAGCTTTTCAAGCACCTGTACCTCCACGCCCGCGGGGAAGCTGATCTCCGAGTCCTGGACCTTCTGGTAGGCACTGCATGTGGTGTAGGAGGTGGCCTGCCCTTCCCGCCCCTTCTTGGTAGGACAGGGGGGCGAGGCAGCAGGGAGGGTGATGAGGTCAGCCGAGCCTCTCCTGGACCCCTCGCTGGGACCCTCGAAGGCTGTCTGGGGGGGCAGCTCGGAATCCTCGCTCTTGGAGCCCTTGAGGCCGCCCCGGAGCTGGCCCGTGGGCCGCAGCTGGCGCCGTAAAGTGCTGATGTCCATCCTCTCTTGACTCTGGGACTCTGCGCGGTTCAGGAACGGCTTGGGCCGCACTGAAGGCTTGGCCCGGGCACATGAGGTCAGCCCAACCTTTGGGTCGGCATCCTTCTTCGCCCCGACCTTGGGAGTGCCACGGATGCCCGCGTCCGAGGCGGAACGGGGCTTCAGGTCCCCGCTGTTCTTGGACAAGGATGAGGAGGAGGAGGAGGAGGAGCAGGTGGTGTTGATGGTGATGGACGAGGAAAAGGAGGCCGAGGAGTGGTTCTTCCCCAGTTCTGCCTGGGCGTTCTTCTCTGCCTTGAGCTTCAGAAGCGAGGATGATTTGGGGGAGTCCGATTTGGGGGAATTTTTCCTGGCAAGGGACAGTGGGGAGCCCCCTGGGGAGTCGCTGTCTCGGGAGGAGCGTCTGGCTGACAGGCCGTCCTCTACACATGGCCGGAAGCCCTCGTTCTCGTAGATGGTCTCCTCCTCCAGGGCCACGTCCTCTGTGGATCCGCCCACCTTGAAGCGGGCGCGCTGCAGTGAGGAGGCGGGCGAGGGCCTGCGGGGCTGGGTGGGCCGCCTGTCTCCTGAGCCACTGTCCTCCGTGGGCTCTTCACTCAGCTCCGGCTCTGAGTCGAAGCCAAAGGCAGGGATGTCGTATTCGGGCTCCTCGTACTTGAGCCTCAGAGGGGAGTCCTGGCTCTCGTTGGGACCAGCTGGACCCTCGTCGGCCTCCTTGGGCTTGCTGGGTGGCGCTGGCGGGGGCACCTTGGGCCGTGTCAGAGTGCTCGTGCGGCGGCTCAGGTTGGGCTTCTTGCGCTTATCGATGTAGGACGCGGGGGCCCAGCCCTCCTTCTCACCAATCTGCACGTACCACCAGCCACCTGAGTTCTTGTCAATGACCTGGGGGAAGGGGCAGGCAGGCCAGTGAGCTGGGGGACTCGCTGGCGCCTGACCGTGTGTGGGCTAGGCCCTGACACTAGGCTCTAGAAGACAGTATCTCCACTTCCTGGACAAGCTAACACCACTAAGTGGCGCAGGACCCAACGAAGTGATGGGCTAGCATTCAAACCCAGGTCTCTGTCATCTCCAGGGTGGGGGATTCCCTTTCTCCAAAGCCCCCGCCCCTGTTCTTCCAAGTCTCCGTCAACACCCTGGTGGAGCTGGCCTCCTGCACAGACCCTCACTTCCCTTCCTGCTGAGCCGCTATGCTTAGAAGATGCCCTGTTCTCAGTCCCTACAAAACCCCACTAGCCAGGGACCCATCTGTACAGAAGATTGCCACTGGACCACTCCCATCCCCCAATCACCCATGCATTTCTGGCCCTCCCTTGGGGTCCCTGGAAAGGGTCTCTCAGGGCAGAAGAGAACAGGAGGGTGCAGGTGAGTGGAACTCAAAGGTAAAGCCTGAGACCAGATCTCCCTGGTTTCCCCACTGCACATGGTCATTTCACACTACTGAAATCCCACCACTGAGGAGATCTCTGAGTTGGTTTCCCATGGGAAGGTTGGGGCTCTCAGTCATTCCCACATGAGTATAAACTCACTCAAGAAGCTTGTTTCTAAACTGCTACTTGAGACTGGAGAAAGGCCAGGAGTGTGCTTGCCGGCTGTACCAAGGGCTTTCCATGTGTGCAGGCTCCGCATTCCAGGATACAGGGGCCAGCTGCACTCATTTTCTATAAGGGCACTGAGCATCCCAGGATCTGGGTCTTGGAACCAACCCCCCGTGGATCCCGAGGGACAACTGTAATTTTGAACTGTGGAACACTCCTGGAAGAAGGGTCCCAGGGAGAAGGAGGGAGGCTTGAGAGCACTGGCTGTAGGGGAAGAGGGGCAAGCGAGGAAGGAGGAGAGTGCTTCTGAGGCCAGCTCTCGGCAAACCCTGCCCTGCCTTGGGTCCTACATTTCATCCCTCGCTCTGCCCACTCCACACTCAAAATGCCTGCGTGTGTAGATCCTAAGAATATCAATTCTCTTACACCATGAACTCTGTAGGCTCTTCTGAAAGCACAGGCACCACTGAGAGGATGATTTCTCTTGGAAATTTAGTTCTAAGTTCTAGGCATGTGATTTAAAACATCCACTTTGGGGACATCACCTCCTCAATAGGTAGAGACTGCCCAATTACTCTTCTGATGGTTTTACAGGAAGTATTGGATTTAACTCTATTACTACACAGAGCCACCCAAGAGAAATGGCTGAGTCACGGATCTTCTCTGGCCCCTGGAATGCCATGTGTAGGGCTGGCCACAGAGCGGGGTCTCAGAAATGCTAGGAGACGGGCTGGGAGGGAGCAGGAAAGGGCCTATGACCCATCTCTAGAGAGAACTCATCAAAACCTGGGGGAACAAATGCTAGAGGATGGACTGGGAGGGAGCAGGAAAGGGCCTACGACCCGTCTGCAGACAAAGCTCATTAACGCCTGGGGGAGAAGTGCCTAAATCAAAGCTCAGAGGTGCCTGTGGTGTGGACATGGTCAGAACTGGGGTCCTCAGTACCTTACTGTGGCTGCCTGCTCCACACTCTCCCAACAACAGCACTTCCTAATGTAGGTCTTGTGGAACCCTGGCCCCCAGGTGCTCCTGGGTGAGGAAGCTAGGCGGTCTGGTCTAGTCCTGTCCCCTCTTAGAGACACACACAGTGACACCCCCATATCTAGGTTCTGAGAAGTTCTGCAATTAACACAACAAAGCTGGCTGGGTTTTGTTTAACTCAGTCTCCTCCAAAGTCATTCGACTCCAGAAGCCCTTTGTTTCAAGGCATCTCCGTCACAGGCTCCTGTGTTGAGCTTTGGGAAATGCTGGTGTGAGGGGAGCTGGTTGGAGAAATGAGCCGTGGGTTCTAGTCCTGGCTGTGACACAGGCTTTAGGCGAATTCTCAGCCTCGTGGGTCCTGTCTCTGCACCTTTCCTGCCCACCCCTCAGGAATGTTGCCCCCCCGCCCCCCACCCCCAGACATAAATGGGAAACATGGGAGGCCTCTGACCCGCATGAGTTATACCACTTAGCCTCATGGCCCCAGGCTTACCTCTGCCTTCTGTCCACCTCGAAAGCTGATCCCATCAGAAATGCACGACTGGAATTCAGCAATTGTGTAGTACTCCACCTCAACAGAAGGGGGCTCTGGCGGCTTCGGCAGCTGGAATCCCTGAAGCAGAGAAGGGCTCAGTGAGCAAGACCCACCTGATCAGAACGGTAACAGAGGTGAGTGCGGCACTTACAGCAGCTGGACAGCAGCTGACCTGAGGATTATCAATCACCTGAGTCTCAGGGTGTCTCCCTAAGAGACCATGCTCCTGCCCAGGCTCTCTAAGAATACCCAGGATTCGCTCACAACTTGTTGGAGCTATGAAAATGACCCTCTAGTAAATCTCCACTCGGAATCCAGTTTTCAGGTCCCAAAGTGAACGTTAAAAAACAAAGAAACCGTTGTAACAAAGCCCTACACACTGCCCCCCAGGAGATGAAAGTCACATCCTTGAGTCTCAGGTGAAAGTCTACTGGGGTGACACCTTGCTACAGAGGTGTGGGGTGAGTGTAAGGGACTGTGGGGTTGGTGAGACAGCCCTTGGGTTGGTCATCATGATGATGTCAAATGGTCAGGCAAGCACGGAATAAAGCTCAGGATCATTTGCTCTGGGGTGGGGTGATCATGCTGGGCAGCCTAAATGCTTCCTAGATGCTGGCATGTTGATACCTAAGCCTGACATGCAGGGAAATTTAGAATGTGGCCCCAGCCCATGACCTGTGAGCCTCAATCATTCATTTTCCAAATGTTTGCTTTGTGTCTACTGGGTGTCAGACTCCATTCCAAGGCAACAGGCAACCAAGAATGAACTAGGAGGACAACCCTCTTGACCTTGTGGAGAGGACATTCCAGCTTTGGCTGGTCTCTACTCCAACGAACGAGGACCTGGTATCTCCCTATCACTTCCAGTATGTCCTGGGATCATACAAAGAGGTTAAAATAAAAAATAAAAAAGGTACATGTATTTGGGAGGCTAGTGTTGGGGAAGCAGCTTTTGAGGACAACCTCAAATGACCCTGCCTTGCAGATGGATACATGTGGGCTCCAAAGCCAGGTCAGCAGTTCATCAGCTATGTGACCCTGAGAAAGACCCTTGACCTCTCTGAGCCTCAGTTTTCTCATCTGTAAACTGGGACTAATCACAGCATCAGGAGAGAATGAAAACTTCTGGTCTAGCCAGGGGCACAGGAAACGCTCTGTAAATACAAGCCAAAGTTGAACACCATCCTGAAACACCATCCTATTCCTCTTAACCTGCCTTGTCCTTCAAGGCTCAGCATGTTCTATTCCTACCAGTCACTGTGGAGCTGTCTCAGGTCAGAGTGAGTGAAGGGTGGGGGAGGATGGTTTTGAGGGATTGGATATGATCCGGTCAACTTTCCCTGCCCTGGCGCCTGGCCCTGCTGTTGTGAGCATGCGCATATGTGGCCCTGGTCCCAGCCCAGCGTGACCCCCAGCCCGGTGGGAGTCAGCCAGACCTCGCTGGAAAGAGCAGCTCTGCTTCCATGGGCCCTGCTCTTGGTAGCTGTGGAAGGAATTACCCCATTCTTGCCAAAATCAAGTCTGCCTGAAAATAGTCAGTGGGGCTGAGAGATGGGAGAAGGGGAGAATGCATCGTCCAGTTGCATCAAATGTTGGGGGGGGGGCAGGGGGCGGGGCACGGAAACAAGACAGAGGGTCCACTGGGGCTGATGGCCAGGGCTAGCACGGTCCCATCTCCAGGGCCCACACCTTCAAGGTCCTGTTTACAGAAGGGCCAGCATTCCAGCGACTGCTGCTATCCCTCTCCCCAGGGCGGACATCACTGATCACAGTAAATCTTGCTGCTAAGCCCTGACCTGACTGTGGAAGCCTTGTCCCCACACAGCACACAGAGCTGACAGAGGACGTGGAAAGCTGATGACCAGCCTTCTACACACCATCTCATCCCATCCTCATAACAGCCCTAGGGGATGAGTGGCATGGTCCCCCTCTCTTATAAATAAGGAAACTGAGGTGCATGGCAGGTAAGCAACCTGCCCAGGGGCTCACTGCTCCTAAATGTCAGAAGTGGAGTGTGAATCCATGCCTAGCAGACCCAAAGCCCCACTCTTTCCACTGCATCCCGCAGCGCCAGATGACATTTTTCGGTTCTAAGGCTCTCTGCCTGCCACCTCTCACCCCAAGCCCCAGCACCCTGAGAGCCTATCGGCCTCCCTGACAGTCTGGGTGCCAGGAACCCCCACCCACAGGCTCCATGGACCCCGGCAGTGCTGAGCCTCTTTGAGCTTCAGCCTATACCAGTCCCTGCCATTTGCTACCCTCCCGCTGAGGGCATTCACTGATCTATCCTCTGCCCTCCCAGGCTCTGGCCTCCATCGCATCCGTCGGGCACTTCCAAGCAAGGAAGGCAAAGCTGAATGGCTTCCAGGCTCGCATGGAGAGCAGCCCTATTTCCAGCCTCTGGCAATGCCCTGGCTGGACACTCTCACCAGCCAGTCTAAATGTTTATGTCTGCCAGTGCTGTGGCCCGGGTGGATTTATTTAGCTTTGGAGTGCAGTGCCTTTTCGATTAAAAACTGTCCAGCTAGGCCCCAGGAAGGCTGGGATCCCCTGGCTTTCCTCCCTGCCCCCAACCCCACAGAGTTGGAAGCCCCAGCATGGCCCTGGGAAAGCTCTGGACCAACAGGCTCTGCATGGAGACCAGTCAACTACTGGAGGCTACGAGAGTACACCCAGAAAGGGAACAAGAAAGACAAACTGAACACACATACCAGGCTGGACTCTCTGCGAGGGGGAGGCCTTGTCCTCAGGTTCGGGGAGCCTAGAAGAGGAAACAGGGCTTCAGAAATCCCAGCCAGGCAACAGCGCCTTCCCTGCCTTCTCTGGGCATGCCCTCCTGATCCTGGAAGTCCCTGCTTTTGTCCCACATTTATGGGGAAACTGCTCTCGGTCACCACAGACAGCACAGTTGGGCTGCTTCTGTGGGAAGTCAGATCTTTAAGCTGCCTTAGCTGTGTTTCAAGGGGATCCTCTAAAATGACACACACATTTCAAAATGTGTGGACACGGGCATTTTTTTCAGGGGAAAGGGTAGATAGCATGATCAGATTTTCAAATTTAGGAGAAGAGACCATGTCTATCGACCAAATCCTTGGAAGCTAGCACAGTGCGAAGCAAGAGGAAATGCCCCCGAAACCCTTCCCAAGTGACTGCTCAGAAGGTTCCAGGCATAGAACTAATTTAAACAAGTTCAGAACTAAACTGAAAAACAGCTTGCCTCCAGATTTTGAGAATGGCTGGACACAAACAGAAGCTGGCCTCATAATATAGAACAGTTTAACCCTCAACCACAGGCATCCCAGCCCCAGAGATGCCAGAGATTTGGAGGGGCCAGAAGCTGGGTTTCTCCTGTACAAAAGGAGGAGATTCCGGAAGAACACTGCTTGAAAGAGCTTGTGGAGGGAGGTACTTCCTCCAAGTGTCTCATATTTCCGGTAGCTGGAGGAAGGGAACAGGGAAAAAGGGGTAAGGCTCAGCACGATGCTGTATCAGCTCTCATTCTCAGAGCAGGCTTGTGTTGGGGGCCCCATTTCACAGCTGGAAGGAACTGACTTTTCCACATGTGATTAGCACAAGACAAGCTGGCACAGTGAGCCTGGGGTCAGGGGAGGATAATCTGGGGGTCATGCACACCCGCCTTGGGGTTGCCCTACACCTCATGCCCCTTCTCTAAAGAGCGGTGCGGCGAGGACCTGGGGGTCCGAGAAGCTCTTACTGATCTGGGCCCTCTGAGGGGCAATCCTGGCCACGGCTGGGGAGCCCTGGGCCAGCTTGGAGACGGTCCTCTCGGGGATGCCCAGCGCGCTGCCATTGGAGGCGTTGCAAAGGATGGGCAGGCTGATCTCCTTCTTGGTGATGGGGGGCTCCGGGCCCTCGCCTTCAGCCGGGGTGGTTTCCTTGTCCCCGGATGCCTTCTTGTTCAGCAAGTTGCTGATCTCCATGATGTTCCCAATGATCTCCACTGGGCCTGCCAGATTCTTCTTCCGTGCTGGCAGCTCATCCTTGGCTTTCTTCAGGTAGGATGCTGGCGCCCAGCCCTCTTTGCCCAGGTATCTGCAGGGAGGAGAGGGACCTGGCATCAAGGGGGAGCCCTGGCCAGGCCCCAGGCTCCATCTGGCCTTGCCTGGCTGAGCTTTCTCTACTGCACCTGCAAGACACTTGGCAAACCCACTACTCTGGAGAGAACTGAACGAGGGCCAGTGAAAAGACGCCTGGAACACCCCTTCTTCCTCTCTGTCTCCTAGTTCTTTGCCTGATCCCTCTTGGTGTGGGCCCTCGTGGTCTGCAAAGTCAGGCAAACATGTGACCTTGACATGAGAAGATTCTTCAGATTTTGGGTTGCCTAAAAGGTAGATTTTACCATGACCTGCTGCCTCATGACAGCAGAGGGCAATTCTAGAGATAAGAAATGAGAAGATGGGGACGCCCCTGGTGGTCCAGTGGGTAAGACTCCACACTCCCAGTGCAGGAGGCCCTGGTTCAATCCCTGGTCAGGAAACAATATCCCAGTACCACAACTAAGTGTTTGTGTGCTGCAACTGAGACCTGGTGCAGCCAAATAAATACATAAATGAAAATAAATATTAAAAAAAAAAAGAAATGAGAAAGTAAAGCTCCAATACTTTGGCCATCTGATACAAAGAGCTGACTCACTGGAAAAGACCCTGATGCTGGGACGGACTGAAGGCAGTCCATGGGTTTGCAAATAGTCGGACACAACTTTGTGACTGAACACAGAGGCACAGAGTTAAACGCCCAGTTGGAAAGGAAAGTATGATCAGAGAGGTGAAGTGGCGGCACAGGTGACAGTCATGAAACCTGAGTTCTGGTCTGTGGTGCTTTGGAACACGATCCTCTCCTGGAGCTCAATTTTTTTTTTTTTTTTCTCTTCTGCCAAGAGGCTGGGATAGAGTAGCTGCAAACATTTATTCAGAAGGACAGACATAGCGAGACCAACTGGGAAGATGTGTATAAAGAGTGCCCAAGTGGGGAAAGCATCAACTGCAGGAGGAGCAGACAGATCAAATTCACAGAGCAAGTCCACAAACAGACCAACGCTAAAGGGGACGACTCAAAGAACTCGGGTGAGGGTGGGCTATTCAATGAGGGATCTGGGGACGACTGATGATCCATCAGGAAAATCCAGTGAGACTCTGGCCTTATAACTGTATAGCAATATTAAAAACGCAAGTTGTGAATATCTCCTTAATCTTGGGGGTTGAGAAAATCTTTCTAAGTGGAACTCCAAAAGCAGAAACTATAAATGAAAAGCCTAAATAAAGCACATGACTGGATAAAATTAAAGCCTTTGGTATGGCAAAGCAAAAACAAAATGAAGCAAAACAAAACGAAAACAAAACCCCAAACCCATAAACAAAAGCAAAAGGCAAATGACAGGGCCGACCTAATTTTAGGGGATTTGCTGACTTCTGAAAATAAGCTTTTCCCTTTTTCCTTCATGGTGTTGAACTTCTACCCAAACCCACTGGGAGCTTACTTCCTGGTCCAGCAATTGCTGGCCAATGCCCCAGAGTCTGGGGTGCAATGTCCCTGCCTGCTCCCTGGGACATCTGGCTGTCTGGAATGGCTCCTCCATGCCAGATGTCTGACAACAGCACCCCCCACCCCTCACCGCCTGCCTCCCTGATCAGGCCTGGTTCTTGGGGGCTTAGTAGGTAGGAGAAAAGGGAATGTGGAAGTTCAAGGTTCTAACATGTCTGAGCTTTGCTGGAAAGCTCAGGTAGGAGGTGGCTTCTTATTTTCACTCACATGAATGTGTGGGCAGACTGACCCAAGCTTGTCTGTCTGGCCCCGTTTGGGGGCTTGGAAGGCACATATCAGTGAATAAATGGATGGAAGTCGGAGAGCTGGCAGACAGAAGCAGTTTCAGGGGTGGATGGAAGCAACTAGCAAAGGTGCCTAATTTTACGTATACCAACAACCAAGGCTCAGAGAAGCAAAGTGAGTAGCAGAGGGTCACACCGTTAGCAGCTGGCAGCATCTTGCCCAGAACCTGGTGCCCTTCGTCTAGGAAGATGATGAACCAGCTGGCCACCGCGAGCACCCTGTGTGGAGATGAGGGGCTGGGTCTCCTGGGGTGATGGGCAGGACTGCTCACTGCTCAGAGGGCTCCTGTTCCAAACCCCAACGTGCTCATTTGGTGTTACATGGATAAAATTAGATTCCAGACAGGAGATGCAAGGGAATCAGGAGTGGCTGTGTGTGCTTGGGTCCAACTTTGCTCACATCTGCTTTCCAGCTCTGGAGCACGGAATGACTCCAGAGGGAAGCGAACTGGAAAAGGAGGATGGGGAGAGAGGGGGGAGAGAGAGAGAGAGTGTGTGTGTGTATGCGTGTGTGTGTGGTGGGGGGCGTGGAGAAGACAGGAAATAGGATCAACACAGAGCCTGGGATGCTGGGAAATGGCATATTTAAGGGGGTGTTGGCAACCTTCTTAAGGTGGAAACTTTCAGCAGGGTTTTCTCAGTTGAAGCTCCCACTGGCTGAATGGCCATGCCATAGGGACAACAGTTGACTAGATGAACCAACTCAGTGATTGCATTGGTCATTTTAGAAAACTAAGAAAAAACCCCAGCAGCCTTGCAGATAACCTCTGGGTGGATGATTTAGGTTAGCAGCCTGCTAGAATGTTCCCTAGCCTTCCCATGCAGGCTTGTGGCAGCTGGATTGTGGGCTTGGCACTAGTTTCCATTGTCCAGGCACATACTCCTGAACCACCTAATGGGACAGAAAGGGGCACCTCAGCCCCCAGACTGGTATGCACAGGGCAGAGCGGCAGGGGGTGCTATGTCCTGGCAGGTCACACTAAGGTTCAGGTGGCTGGTGATCGTCACCTCACCTGTCAGCATAAACCCATCTTAACACCACATGGTGTGCCATGTTACAAGCAACTGTCCTGTGAGTACCCCCACCACCTGGGCCAACTGCGCCCTCAGTGGGAGAAGGCTCTGAACAGCACCCTGCCCACAGAGGGTATGGGGTTCCCAGGTGTGGTGAGGTGGTTCTCATAGCCCACAACAGGGACTATTGGACATCAGGGTTACAGGCGGAGAAGAGAAACTGGGTAAAGTCATCACAGCTGAACTGCTTCTAAAGAACCCAAAAACATTTCCTGGGAGTAATCCCCTTAGCTGGCCTGGGCAGAGGGGCCTGGAGGGCAGGACCTGGTAGGAAGACGTCAGTGAAGGCTTCAGGGTTGAGCATCAGGAACCTCCCCACTCCCCTTCTCACACCCCCAGATGGGTTTCTCAGCTGGGAAGCAGGATGAGGCCCAAGGAGAGGGAAGG
Source organism: Ovis canadensis (assembly GCF_042477335.2). Classification (NCBI taxonomy): domain Eukaryota; kingdom Metazoa; phylum Chordata; class Mammalia; order Artiodactyla; family Bovidae; genus Ovis; species Ovis canadensis. Next base: position 39,544,735 of record NC_091266.1, read on the forward strand.
GCAGAGCAAGAGGCCTCTGAAGCAGGCCTGGGCTCAGGCCTCATTTCCGCCCCAGCTCTCTCAACTATGGAGCCAGCCCTGCAGAGTGGAGCAGCTGGGGCCAGAGCTTGCGTCTGGGGACCCTGGTGCTGAGCCGTGGGCAGCAGGGGCCGCCTGCTGTGACTTCAGCAAGGCCTGTGGACGCCGGCATTCCAGGTGGCCCAGGCTGCAGAGCACGCCGGGCAGCCAAGGCCGGACACAGAAAACCAAGTTCAGATGTGCTGGAGCCTCTTGGCAGATGCACAGGGAGGTATTGCACCACAGCCTGCAAGCCGGGCCGGGCCCCTGCGCCCTGCTGGCCATGGCTCGGCTCTGCTTTGTGTGTCCCGTTTATGTGTCCCGGGAGGGAATCTGCAAGACGAGCTCCTCTGTCAGAGCAGTTCAGCTGTGTGGAGCTGAAGCAGACAGGCCGGGCCGTGGGCGCCTGGTTCGGTCAGGATCTGCCTGCCAGCCGCTGCCCAGGACCTGCCTGGGGGCACCTCACTCTGCTGGGGCTCCTACCTGATGTACCACCAGCCCTCCAAATTCTTCCGGATCACCTCCACGGTGACTCCCTTCTCAAAGCCAATCTCGTCCTTGCTTTGGCTGGCGTAAGGCTGCACGGTGACATACTTCTCCTCTGCGGGTGGTGGGTGAAGCAACAAAGCACGATTATTTGTGGACAGGGTACGGTCCTTTCTCTGTCTCCCTTTCTGCCCTGGCCTGGCCTCACTTAGTTGGTGCCTGGGGTGTGCTGGGTCAGCCTCTGGCTTTCCCAGGAAAGGGAGGAGAAGGGACCTGGCCTCACAGCTGCACCCTCAGGTGGCCCTGCAAGACCCAGGCCGCACAGAGCTGGCTCTCCCAGCCCCCAGTCCCACAATTTCAGCCAGGGTGCAGGCAGAGCCTGGAGTCCTCAGGGCCCCTGAGAATTCCTGGACTGAGGGCAGGGCCACGAGGAACCTGGTCCTCATGGGGCCTGAGTTAGGGAGTCTGAGAACAAAACTGGACGTCCCCTCGATGTCCAGAGGCCCCTCAGCAAGCCCTCTCCTTCCTGAACACGCCATCCATGCCCCAGGCCTGCTCTCCCACCCCTTCTCCAGCCTTAAACCCCTCCTCTGTCCAGCCTTCCCACAGCTCCAGAGGCCCTCAGTCCCCCGATGACTCAGCTGATCACCCGATCCCATCATTTCCCCAAGGGGACCCGATGGGCGTGCTTATGCGTCTGGCTAAGGGTCCCATGGCCACGCTGAGCAGTACAGTCAGGCAGGAGCCCCGAGCTGGCTAAGATGACCTCACCACTTGGCGGAACCCCACTGGGAGCTGCCTGCCCTGGGCTCCCCGTAGCACTGCATCCCCTGCTTGGGGCTCCCCAGGAACTGGGAGAGGGGCACCTTGTGGAAGCTGAGGCAGAGCATGGTGGGTAGGTGTGGGGGGGCTGGGCAATTCACGTCTTCCTGGATTCCCTTGGGCTCTCTCCTGGCAGGGACCCTGGGCCTCCAGAGAAGTCCTTGCTCAGGCTTCCAGGGAGGTGCTGGGGACAGGGAGACCCACCACCGGTGGGGCACGGACTCCCTGCCTCCAGGGGAGAGCCTCCCTAGAGGAAGGGCTGGGGAGGGAACACACAGCCCCACCCTCGCCCTCACCAGAGAGAGAGACAGTGGCATAGACAGACAAGGACACCGACCCACAGAATACCCTTTGGGAGGCTCACCCTGAACCTGTGCTGTCCTCTCAAACCTGGATCCTCCCTGGGGGCTGAGAGTGCCTGGCACACAGGAGGCGCTCCAAAGGGTCTATGGAGTACACTGAGGAGGAGACTGGTGGGCCGAGCTGGGGCACAGAGAGGCTGGCTCTGAGATGGCTGCCCCTCACCCCCTCAGCTGGACCGTAACAGGCGGCCTGCTAGAGCTCTGGCAGCAGTGGAGGAGGGGGCAGCTGCCACCCTAACCCCTGGCTCAGGGGGGTCATCTGTTCATTCTGCCCTAGATTACTGGGGTCCTGTCTGCAGCCCTGTGCTGGTGGAGACAGCAGCTCCCTTTGGGGTGGAGGCAGCTGTCCTGCCTGGCTGCAAGGACAGAGCTGGCAGGCCACTGGCCAAATCTGAAAGGCTGACAAGGGGCCAGAGGTAGGCAATGCCTGCCCGCCCCCCCACAAGGAGCCTCTTTTCAACTGAAAGCGTTTCTCAGCATCGACTTGCTCCTCGAAGCTTTCAGATTCCAATCCAGTCGTGCTGGGGAGAGCCGCCAAGACCGCCTGAGAACCTGGTCTGGCCAGATTCTGACTTGGGCCTTTGAGAAGTTCCATGTTGTACAGTCCAGGCCTCTGCACTCCCACCCATTCCTGGTCTTGCTCCATTTTCCAGTGGGACACCGTAAATCCTGGCTCAGGCGGTGGGATCCAGGGTCCTGAGGTTGGGGGTGAGCCGAGGCCTGGCCTCCACATTTTGCCTTTGCTCAGTCGGGCTATTTTTAAAAGGCTGTGGTTCACGCAGGAAGCCATCATTACAGTTTCCCTAGGCAAAGCTGCTTTTGCAGAGAAAAATTACAGCTCTTCTCTTGGGCAGATGAAAGGAGCCCTGCCCTGATGCATGGCAGAGGACAGGCCAACATCGTATCATGGGGGGCCAGGCTCCAGCACCAGCCTCCCCAGCCTGTGTGCCGAGGACGGAGCTCTGAGGGCCAGGTCAGAGTCCTGCTTTCCCCTGCTGCTCCTGGGGTGGGCAGACCAGGGATGTCGGTGTTACCCAGGGAAGCTGAGCTGCTCCTGCACAAAACCCTCTTCATGGTGGCCCTGCAGCTAACGTGAACACAGAGTTTATGCTCTCTGGGAACACATGGGAGTTTATGCTCCTGGAAGAGACCTGACTGGCTTGGGGGCTTGTCCTGCCCCGTCACTAGAGGTTCCAGGAGGTGAGAATTCGGAGCCCTGATCCCAGGCAGGGCAACTCTTCCAACTGGGGGGCTCTGTTTTCTGTCACATCTGGCTTGGATGATGAAAGTGTGGGTTACACCCAAGTGGACATGCGGCCCATGGTCTCAGTTCTTTTCTCCCAGGTTTCTCTGAGGCAGAGCAGCGCCGGTCCTTTCACTAAACAGGGGCCACGAATCCCACCTCAGGAGGCCAGAGAGGAGGATGCCTAGACGGACAGAAATGACCTGGGGCGGTGGGGGAGCATGCAGATTGGGGTGCAGCTGAGTCACTTGCATTGGTTGGGATCTCTAGAAAAGAAGTCCCTTAGGAATCAAGTTGAGAGAAGGGGTCTGGGAGTTCTGGGGGGCACCTCTGGGCTTCTTGGAAGTGCCGAGGCTGTGGTCACTCTGATATGCCATCAAAGGTTGGTTGCCATCTCGCCCCAAGGAGGGCTGGCCAGGCCGCCCACGGGGTGGGTGGGTGGGAGGTGGACAGGCCTGTTCTGGTTTTGGAGGCAGGGGCTGGAGAGCCTTGCAGTTTCCAAACCACAGACGCCTCCTCCTTCCAAACACTTTCCTCTCCGTCAGCAGTCTCCCTGGCTCCCCTCCCAGCCCCCACAACTTACTCAACCCCGCTGCAAGAGGCCTTTTGATTCCAAAGGCCTGGTTGGCTGCAGGACTCAGGGAGTGGAGGCCCCGGGGAAGCACTGCTTTTCTCTTGTCTAGTTAGGTACAGCCCACTGCCTGCTCCCCCCTCGGCAGCTCGGCTGTTTGCAGCGAAGCTTCTCCCAGCCAACTTTCTGCGTTCTCCTTGGCTGCGTGACTTAACTTATTAGGGAAAAGACCGGGAAATGCTGTTGTTTAGGTCTTTAAGAGAGAGAAGTTGGGGGCCTGTATTTGCTTGCATATTTGCATATGTACGGGTGGCCATAGAATGAATGCATTGTTGGGTATTTGTGTCCACTTACATCATCGTATTTTTATAACTGTGACTACGCTGCTGACATACTTGTGATATAAGGTATGATATGTGAGTGCATATGCCCTATGTGTGTACTTGTGAGGTAGCTGCAGAGGAGTGCCCATGACGCGGTAGTGTGGATAATGCATTTGTGACGGTAAAAATGATGCAGTCGCGGAAGGGTCTACATGAGGCTGCCTCAGTGTGCATATGTGAGCGGCCGTGTGCAGGGAACTGCAGGTATGCAGGTGTGTAGGGGCTGGACGGGCAGTGTGCTGAGGCCCTCAGGGTGGTGTGCTGGTGGTCGTGCTTCACTGACTGAAGTGTCCGTGAGTCCATGTGGTTGTGGAGACAGAGGTGTGCTTGGGGTTCAGCGTGTGTTGCTGTTTGGAGTGGACACAGAAGGGGATGGGGTCTTCCTCCCCGTACTTTTTCCAGGCCAATGTCCCACTCTCCTTTGCTGTTGAGGCTCAGGGCTGTGTGGCAGCCTGGGCCCCCACCTTCCTCCCTCTAGGATGCCTTTGTTTCACATCCAGCCTGTTCTTTCTGCTTCGATGACTTGGCCCCCTGCCCTGCGCCAGCACCCAGGGTCCAACCAGTGCTCCACCCTCGGGACAAGCTGGGCTCCTCGCAGTCAGTGCTCTGACCTGATGCTGAGCCAGCCCCAGTAGAGTCCAGGCTTGTTGCTGCTTGGGGCAGACACCAAAACCGAGTCTCACAGTCGTTCAGAAACAAGCTTTAGGGGTGGAGTGTGAGACCTGGGGCATCCCTGCTATTCTGGAAAAGCCAGCGCTCATGACACACCCTTCTAGCTGTTCTGTCATTGTCAGGAACACACCCTCCGCTCCCCTCGAGGCAGGAGACAAGGGCCACCCACTGGCCTCAGGGCTCTGGAGATGTTTAGAGGTTTGTTCAGAGGCCCACCCCTAATTTCCCTACCTCCCAAACTCCTGGTTTTCGGAAAGGCCCTAGATTGGGAAACATCTGGGTTCTCCATCAGCCTTTGTGGAAGGCCAGAGGCCTCCCTGGAATCATCTTGATAAGGCTAAGTCCCTTTGGGCAGGGCTGGGGTGCTAGAGCGCCTGGACCCACAGGGTCTAGACTTTGGTCATTCCAGTTTCCCTGGAACTGGAGGAGGTGGGAATGGCTCTGCCTCCTTCCTAGTCTGTCCCTAAACCACTGCCAGGTAGGCCAAAGCCAAGGAAACCCCACCTTAGAGGCAGGAGGCAGGGAACAGCCAGGGGTGAGGCCAGGGACCAGGCAGAGACTCAGACCCGCTCAGTTCTCTTAATCTGCGGTTTCAGGGCCAACATGGCCCTTCTCAGAGTCCAGCCCCTCCACGATCCTGTGTAAGTCCCATGACCCTGCCCCCAGGATGCTGGCCAAAGCCAGAGCCATCCCCAGTGTCACCCCGATTCCCAAGCAGCCTCTGCACCCTCCCAGGCCCCTCCCCGCCAGCTAGAGTAGGTGAGAGGACAGTCCGGCTGGTGAATCTAGGTGAGGAGGCCACGGGGCAGAGAGGAGCAGAGCCCAGAAAAGGAGGAGCGTTAGTGAGAGAAAGAGAGGCAGCAGCTGGGGGTGAGCAGAAGCTAACTCCACGGTCACCTCGGCTGTGCTGCCTGTTGACCATCCCGCCCAGCGTCCACCGGCGATCCAGGCGCCGCAGATGGGCCTTGCGTCTCTTGGACACTGGTGTGGGAGATGGCGATGGAGCACGCGGCCGACGGGCACCGGCGGAGAGAATGCAGATGAGGATGAGATGGGATGGGGGGAAGGGGCGGAGGGAGGGGAGGTGCGCACCTCTAGGTCTCCACACGCCCGGACCAAGCCCCAGGGGCACAGACAGGGCTAGATGGGCACAGAACTGACTGGTGACATCGCTGGCAAGTGGCAAATAACCCAACCAAAGCCAAACTGTGTGGGTTATGCCCCTGAGCCTGCGAGGGGCTAAGACTTTAGAATCCCAGCACCTGAGAAGGGAAGAGGCTCCATGGCTCCAGCCCGGTACAAGGATGACCCTTGGAGGCAGACCTGGAGGAAAACATGCCTCCCATGATCCCTGGGCATTGATGGCTCCCAGGAGCGTATGCCCCCACCTCCACCAGAGTTCACATCAATCTCCAATCCCCATCCATTCACTCAGCAAGTCCTGGTTGTGAACCTGCCACCATGAGCCAGGCACCGTGTGCAGAAGGATAAGTGTGCCCAGATGGAGACTTGGGGTCCCTTCCGTGGGGGGCTTACAATTCTCACCATCCTGGGTTTGATTTGTCTTTGCTTTTTCAGTAATCCCCAGTGGATCAAATCTGCTGAGGGCTAAGTCTCCTCATCTCTGCATCCCCAGGGCTTGGCAAGGGGCTGACCCCTCTGAAACGTTGCTGAGTGAAGCATCATGACCCAGGAGACCACAGGCCTGGGTATGTTCCTGCCCCACACACTGCCCACTGAATTTCAGACAGTGAGGGACCTGCCTCCCAGCTGCTCACTGCTCCACACCCCTCCTATCGACACAGGTCCTCTGGCTGCTGTGGACCAGCTCGACATGCCCCCTTGCCTTCCCAGGAGACACCATGTGGGTCAACTCCCCCACTCCCCACCCCAGGCCCTGCAGGAGGAGGGAGCCAGGCTGCCTGTGTCTGGGGGAGGAAGGCTGGCAGCGAAGAATCAAACTGTCCAGCCACACACCCAGCCGCACCCCATCCAGGCCACCTGGGAAGTACTCGTTTTTCCAGAGGCAGGAGAGCAGCCTGTTTGACCTGCTTCCTGGAAGCGGGAGGCCTGAGGGATGGATTCAGTCCAGGCTGCACCGCCCGCTTACTATGCTGCCAGCCCTCTATAAGCCTCTGTTTCCTTATCTGTCTTTGGGGTTGACTCCATCTGCCCTGGTGTGAAGTGAGACAAGGACTGAGTGGGCTCGGTGGAAGAGAGATGAGGTCCTATGTGAGGTCACACTGGGAAGAACCCGAACAGCTGACCTCCCGGGGTGTGTCCACCTGGTTTCTCTGTGGGAAGGGGAGCTTCCCTCAGCTAACGCCCAGCCTTGGGCCACCTTAGCAATAAGTAATGTTTATCCAGTTTAAACCAGGTGCCAAGACCATCTCACAAAGGCCCCAGGTAGTTGGCACTCTGCCTACTCTAGAAATGGGAGGCCAGAGGCACAAGCATGGAGCGCAAGCTGTTAGGGAAGCTCTGATGGGATGAAGGGGTCCAATTTCTATCTGCAGGACTCAGGGGGTCTATAATGGGGTGGCAACAGGGCCAGGGCAGAGATGGGCTGAGGAGGGACCAGTGCAGAGACTGGTAGACACACCACAGCTGCTGGGCCTAGGGCTGGGGGACTGAGCCTTGAGCCCTTCGGTAGAGCCGGGGGTAGATGCCCACAATGTGATGATGGAATTCACAGCTGCCCAAACGCTGCCGGGGTACTGGCACACACATCCTATCAGAGCGTGCAGAAGAACCTATTATCAGAAGGTTCGCCTTGAGCATACGTGTGTACACACACACACACGCACACACACACATGTCCTCTGATTGCGGAACCTGCGCTGGCTGCCTGGTTCTTACTGCATCGAAGTCAGAAGTCTTTACCACCCACTACTGCTTGTTCTGTGCAAAGTACCCAATCTCTCTTCAAACCAGCTTGGCAGCAGTGCCCACGCAGCCTCTCAGGCTCTTTCCTGCCCACTTGTGTCCTGGTCCTCCAGCAGCTCCCAATGTCTCCACTCTGTCTCTCTTGCCCTCACCTTTTCAGGAGGGGCTCCAATTCCATACACACTCTCTCCTGGAATTGCTCATAAGCAAAATGCATCACAGAGGCATTCAGCATGGTGGGACGACCACCAGCAGAGGAGGCTGGCCAGGGGCTCAAGCCTTACGAGGAAAAACATGTGTCTAGATCTCCTGAAGCCTCAGTTCCTGCATCGGGAAAATGGAGATGGTGCCAGAACCCTCCCTACCCTGGTCCCCAGCTAAAAGTACCAGGGCAGAAACCTAGGAGTGAGTGAGGCCTCAGGTCACTCTAGGGATGACCCTAGAGTTACTTCTGAAAAGCCCTGGGATAACCTCCAGGATGTGGAATTGGATAGGAGGTGAGTCCCAGTGACTGCAGACAAAACAGACCAGACCCAACTCAGGGGCTGCGACCCTGCACCACTGCAGTGGTGAGATAGAGGAGAGGCTCAGCCCCCGACCCTGCACCACTGCAGTGGTGAGATAGAGGAGAGGCTCAGCCCCCAACCTGCACTGCTGCAGTGGTGAGATGGAGGAGAGGCTCAGCCCCTGACCCTGCACCACTGCAGTGGTGAGATGGAGAGGCTCGGCCCCCGACCTGCACCGCTGCAGTGGTGAGAGGGAGGAGAGGCTCGGCCCCCGACCCTGCGCCGCTGCAGTGATGAGACGGAGAGGCTCAGCCCCCGACCCTGCACCGCTGCAGTGGTGAGAGGGAGGAGAGGCCAGCCCCCGACCTGCACCGCTGCAGTGGTGAGAGGGAGGAGAGGCCAGCCCCCGACCCTGCACCGCTGCAGTGGTGAGAGGGAGGAGAGGCTCAGCCCCCGACCCTGCACCGCTGCAGTGGTGAGATGGAGAGGCCAGCCCCCGACCCTGCACCGCTGCAGTGGTGAGAGGGAGGAGAGGCCAGCCCCCGACCTGCACCGCTGCAGTGGTGAGATGGAGAGGCCAGCCCCCGACCCTGCACCGCTGCAGTGGTGAGAGGGAGAGGCCAGCCCCCGACCTGCACCACTGCAGTGGTGAGAGGGAGGAGAGGCCAGCCCCCGACCCTGCACCGCTGCAGTGGTGAGAGGGAGGAGAGGCTCAGCCCCCGACCCTGCACCGCTGCAGTGATGAGATGGAGGAGAGGCCAGCCCCCGACCTGCACTGCTGCAGTGGTGAGATGGAGAGGCCAGCCCCCGACCTGCACTGCTGCAGTGGTGAGATGGAGAGGCCAGCCCCCGACCTGCACTGCTGCAGTGGTGAGAGGGAGAGGCTCAGCCCCCGACCCTGCACCGCTGCAGTGGTGAGAGGGAGAGGCTCAGCCCCCGACCTGCACCGCTGCAGTGGTGAGAGGGAGGAGAGGCCAGCCCCCGACCCTGCACCGCTGCAGTGGTGAGAGGGAGGAGAGGCTCAGCCCCCGACCCTGCACCGCTGCAGTGATGAGATGGAGGAGAGGCCAGCCCCCGACCTGCACTGCTGCAGTGGTGAGATGGAGAGGCCAGCCCCCGACCTGCACTGCTGCAGTGGTGAGAGGGAGAGGCTCAGCCCCCGACCCTGCACCGCTGCAGTGGTGAGAGGGAGAGGCTCAGCCCCCGACCTGCACCGCTGCAGTGGTGAGAGGGAGGAGAGGCCAGCCCCCGACCCTGCACCGCTGCAGTGGTGAGAGGGAGGAGAGGCCAGCCCCCGACCTGCACCGCTGCAGTGGTGAGATGGAGAGGCCAGCCCCCGACCTGCACTGCTGCAGTGGTGAGAGGGAGAGGCTCAGCCCCCGACCTGCACCGCTGCAGTGGTGAGAGGGAGAGGCTCAGCCCCAGGGCTCAGGGAGCAGCCAGGAAGAACAAGCACCTGGATTGAAGATGACGGCCCTGCCCGATGGGGCCAGGACCCTGGCACAAGGCAGACAGGCACTGCAGGGGCTGTGGCGCTGATCAAGGAACTGAAAAGCAGCGTTTACAGGGGAGGAAGGGCAGCGCTCCAACTGCCCAGTAACCGACATTCAGGGGAAGGATGAATAAGGAGCTGGCGCTGGGCGGGCTGCTTATTTTGGCCTGGGCAGTGTGGAGTGGGGGTGGGGAGGGGCAGGCCTGGAGGTGGCCTGAGCCCTGGGCGGCGGGCATCCATCCCCCTGGCTCTCAGAGGTGCCCAACTGGACGATCCTCACTGACCGTTAGGGCAAGCATTCCTGCTGCCAGAACGAGGGAGGTTTGGAAGTCACCAGGAGCAGGCAGACTTGCTGGGCTCTGGCAGCCTGCTCTGGGGAATACCCAAGTCCCCTGGACAGGCTGAGCAGGCCAGTGCTGGCTGCGGGGGAGGGGCGGGTTCTTGGAAATGCAATGGAGAAAACCCCAGAAAAACCTCTTGAGGCCAGAACTAATCAGGGAGGCTGATGGTGCAAGGGCTGAAGCCAACCCTGGGTTCTGGCAACACAGAGAAATGACTCCGCCACCTACCCACCATGTCCGCACCCTGGGCTGGGCTAACAGGTGCCCAAAGGGGAGGCCTCCGAGCAGACTGTGAACAGCAGCAGTGGCATGCACACGGCCCCTCTGGGGTGGTCCCTGCCACAGAGAGCACAGTGCGGGGTGGGGGGGGCAGAGGCGGATCTCGGTAGGAACCCCCAGAGGAATCTAGGGCTTCTGGCGGGAGAGGGAGCTGTAGGGGATGAGCCCTAAGACTGTTCTCCCCAGTCTCTGACCCGAAGTTGTCAAAACCAGAGACTCAGACCCTAGGAGAATCTCCAGTCTAGTTTGAGTCCCATGCAGGACCAGAGAGGACAGACCTGGATAGGAGGTGAGATTGTGGGCTGGCCCCAGGGAGATGGGCTCCCAGGGGAAGTACGGGCACCATGATCCTTTAGAGTTTCTGATGGTCTTAGGGAGAAGGGTGGGAAAGCTATATCATCACCCCGCCCCTTGAACCTGCAGGCCCTTACCTTCTCCAGTCTTGGAGGTGTTGATATCTGAGTCGTCCCGAGTACCATTCTGGGCCTCCAGGTAGGTGGCAGGGACCCAGCCCTGCTCCTCAGAGGTGCTCACGAACCACCAGCCTGCAGCAGGGCCAAGAGAGAGCGCAGCCATGAGAGTCAGTGGATGGCCAAGGTGGAGAGGCGGCCAGGACAAGGAGGAAGGAGCAGCGAGGAGGGCGGAGCACAGAGCCGCACGGCCCCGGGCACCAGCGAACGCCTGGCCCACATCCAGCCTCCTGCAGCCCAGGTTCCTGGCTGAGGAAGGAGAGGCCAACACAGTCCCCGAGAAGAGGGGACCTGATGGACCGCCATCCACCCACACAAGCGTGCGATACACCTGAAAACGAAACGGACACAAACGCGTGACACACTTGTGGCACCACGACATGCCCAACACAGGAACGCCACCCTGCGGGGGCTCCAGCCAAACACAGAGACCACGCAGGGTCTTTCAAGCCCACTAGGACCACCGGTGTGACCTGGAGTTTGACCATTTTCTCTGGTTTAATGACACCTGGCGGTAAAAAGGCCTCACAAATACGTTCTCATGGTCATCGCTCCCACTCGCGGGTCAGTGGTAATTTCACATCGGTGCTGCTCACAGCGGCCTTCAGTGTGTTGACAACTCCATCACAGTAAGTGGGCACTGCACCCTTGAGTGACCCTTGACGGTCATGGCCCAGCGATAGCAGTCCATTCATTTTCTTTCCTGAATGTTGGCTCATTCATTCATCATTCAGACAAAAGCTGAGCCAAATACTCCAAACTCTGAAGCCGTGGCACTCCACTGTCTTTCGTTTCTTCCTAGGAGATACTTTTCACAGGAGCCTGTCTCTGCTTGCCTCCCATTCTGACTATTCCCTGCCTCCAAAGCCATCTGGCACCGACACTCTTTTCTGTCCGTGACAGAGCTCACTCACCATTTCCAAACTGGACTGCAACCTTTCAGGAGACTCCAGGGCTCCTCTTTGGGCAGCACACTGAGGTCCCATCACTGCCCACAGCAGTGAGCAGCTACCCAAGGAAGGGGCACATGGGGACCCCCAGGCTCTCCCAGCTGGGCTTAGCACTGGGAGGTGGAGAAGGCTGCCTGGGGGCCGCTATGACAACAGTGGAGAGGGGCAGAGGACAACGGTCGCACCCCTGACAGGAGCTCACACCCAGGGTCATCACCTAGGTCTTCAACTTCCAGGGCTCCAGGTCACAGGGCTGGGACAGCACACAGCCTGTGGTCTAGTCTTGAAGGCCCACTGCACTCCACCTTTTCCAAGAAATTCCACAACACTCTGCATGCAGCTCTGCGAAGCTTATGAACCGCCATGCCATCTACATATACTGTCACAGCAGATACAGTCCTTGTACGTTTGCCCACACCCACAGAATGCCAGCACTGAGAGAGGACCCTAAGTAGAACTAGGGACCCTGGGTGATTAGGATGTGTCCATGGAGGTCATCAGTTGTACCAAATAGACCACTCTGGTGGGGGATGCTGACGACAGGGCAGGGTGCTTGCGTGTGGGGGGACAGGTGTATATGGGACCCCTCCCACTCAATTTCCCTTGACTTAAACTGCTCTAAAAGCAAAAACAAAGTCTTAAGGAAAAGAAAAAGTTTCAGACAAGGGTTTGGACTTCTGAGGCTCAGCCCTTAGCTGGGTCACTGCCCCAGGGGACTCAGGGTGGAAGCCTTCTTTCTCTCTGTGCCAGATTCGGGCCGATTCCCACATCCCTCACCCAAGGGGGATGGGTGTGGGCCACGCGCACACTCCGGGCCTACCCACCCAGGCAGCCCTGCCATCCTCCCTAGAGCCCTGGTCGCAGCCACGTGGCTGCTCGGGAGGCTGTGGCTGAGAGAGCCCAAAGCAGCCAGAAGGCATGGGCTTGCAGGGGTCTCTGCCTGGGGTGGCTTCTCTCCTTCTCTCAGGCTGTGGGGGAACTTTCAGGAATCCGACTGTCCCTACCAGTAGGCCCAAAGCCCAGTGTTCCTCCCCAGAGTCTGACTGGACGTCACAGAGCTGCCCACCTCACAGACGTTCCCGCCCTACGGCTCTGCCTCCTTGACCACAGGAGTGGGTGCATCTGGCAACTGTGTCTGACGGGCCTGTCACCTCCCCACACACTGTAACGGTTCACGGGCTTCTCCAGGAATGGATATGGGTGCACTGGCGACCTGAACCCTAAGTCCCACATTAACCAGGAATCGCAGGGGTGTGGGGAAGAGATATCCTGAGAGTTAAGCAATAAAGCAAAATCAGGCAATGGAGAAAGTCAGTCCTGATGACCATCACTTGACCCTGGGGCACAGAGGTGCTAAAGCTAGGCCGCGCTGTTGGACCTTCTCATTACAGTGAACCAGCGAACTTCCTGAGCTGTTCAATTGAGCCAGAGCGGGTTTCACGCACGCACTTAGTCAGCAGGGTTCAAAACACAAGGTCTGCCGTCACGACTCAAGTCTGGAGAACAAAACCCGAGTCCGCTGGGCATCTGCGACCACAGACCTCAGGGGAGAAGGATGGAGACCTCCGAGTCACTCTTGGTAAGCGTCCTTCCCCAACCAAACTCCCCCTCACAGGATAACCTCCAAGAGCCCAGAAGAACAGTCATCCCAGTCCCCAGCCTGGAGTCATCTGGGGAGGGTCTGGGAGGCTGAGGCTCTCACATGGCTGCCCAGGTCCAGGTCCAACGACAAAAGTTCACAGGCTTTGGTCACCACACCCTCTAGACCCTCGTCAAACCGTGTCCAGGGAGATGAAAGACCAGTTCCAGCCCCCAGAGCCAAGCGAAGTCCCAGGAGGCCAAGGTAGTGCCCTGAAGGCCTAGCCTCAAAGGGAAGCCCTTCTTCCCAGAAGAGGACTCCCCAGGATGGGCTCAGGGATCTTACGGTCATCAGACGGAACAGGGAATGTGTCTGGAGGAACAAAGGAGCTTGGATACGTGTGTCTCCTTGAGGGTTTGCTCAGATCTCTCCATGCCCAGCCCCTCCCAGCCTCTTTTTCTACACCAAGGTATGCCCATTGCCCGCTCCACCCTCTAAAACAACCTACTTGCTGTCTCCGTGGTAGCATAGTCCCTCCTTTTCTGTGTGAGCCCATGGCTTCCCAGGAAAGCAAGGAACTTGGCGGTCTCCTGGATGGCTGGGCTGACTATCTTCTAAGCTTTCTCTCTATTTCGGGACTCGGCCCCAAAGGCATCCTCAGCAGAGGCGAAGGAGGCAAGCTCCTCCATGGGCACCAGGAGGACTTGTGGGTTTCCTCCATCAGTCTCATCCGAATTTGTCTGTGTTCTCACCTGTGAGTCTTCGAGCCTGCTGACCTCCTGCTGTCCTCTCTCCTAACCTCCTCCCATAGCAATTTCCAGACCAAAGCCCTGTGTGGACTTTTCTCATTGACTCCAAGGGTTTTATAGTCCCAGAATTTAAGGTTCTTCTCTGCTGGTGGCATCACTTCCCCTCCCGCCTAACTTCACCCTTTGAGAACCTTCCATGTACTTTCTGCTCCCTCCCTTCCCCCCAGGAGCCAGGGATCTGGGGTGGAGGGATGGATCTGGACTTGTCTGTGTCCCGTATCTCCCCAGGGCAGGGCAGACCTGGCCTGCCTCTTACCTCTGCCTGGCATAAGCCTGGCACTCAGGGAAAGCTGGGCAGGGATTTGCTGAGGGGCTGAGCATGTGGCTGAGGCGCCCAGTGGGTAGGAAAGTGTGATGGTCTGTGCCTCACACTGCTGGGTGCCCCTGGGATGTGCCAGGGCTGTCTCTCTGAGTCCTTTTTGACCTCAAAACCTCCGCTGTTCGCCAGGTTTCTGTGGAGCCTGGGCCACACCACTGGCAGACCGTGATCGTCTCACCCCAGGGCAGCAACTTAGAGTCCTACCCGCCTGCTGCACCCCAGGACTTGGGGCTGAGACTCTCCTCTTCCTTACTGCTCTGAGGTCCTGCCAACCTTACCTGAGGACACTCCAGCTCTGACACACGCAGAGCTGAGCTGTGTGGCTCTGAGTCCCAGGTCCCTCCCGCAGCAGGCCCTGCAGAGAAAAGCCTGCCACTGGACAGGCTCAGTCACCACCCACGAAGCAGAGATGGACAGGCCGTCACCACCCAGGCAGGCGCTGGCTGAACATGGGCAGGTGCCACCCGGCTCCATGCAGAACCCCCAGGAGCCCTGGCACGAGTCGCACAGTTGGGCCCGTGGGCGGCTCCTTGGGCCTGCGCCCACTGCTGGCTGCTGGCAGGCCTCTCCCAGACGCCAGCAGCTGCAACTGGGGCCCCTGAGCAAAGTCACTGTGTCTTCACCAAGGAGCAGTTAGAGCCTGAGCCACCCTGGGTGCAGCCCAGCTGGCCAAGACGGCTCAGGCATCAGCCAGCCCGCAGGCATCCCCGGCTCCCCTCTAGCGCACACCATGCTCTCGCTCCTGCAGAGGCACACGGCGGCAGGCAGGCTATGCCCACATATACATGCATGGGTGGTACCTGTGTGCGTGGAACAGAGGTGTGTCTATACATGTATCACACGACGATTATAGCCAGGTGCCAAGAAGAGCACGCCCCCGGCTAACATTACACACGTCACTTGATTTCATCTTCAAGGACCCTGTGAAATAACTTACTGTCGTCACTACCCCCACTTTACAGATGTGGAAACTGAGGCAGAAGAGCTCACAACCAGGAGGAGGCAGAGTTGCACTCAAAACCAGGCACTCCAGCTTCAGGACCCATATTCTCACTACTGCAGAAGCAGGCCCGGTGCACCTCTGTGCCATGCACAAGCGTAGCGGTGACTCCTTGACAACAAGTATCCCCAAACACAGACGCTTTGCACACTGCTGCCTGTGCGTCTGTCCACACTGCTGAGCATGCGCTTTCTGCGCATATACCATGAGTCGAGTCTCAGGTCTGAGTGTCTATGTCTACACGTGAGGACCCTCTGGGGATGGAGGGTAATAATTGGGAGTCTGGAGTCAGAAAGACTCCAATTCAGCTGGAGTGCCTGATCCTGAGATGCTCCCCAGTCAGGGAAAGGGAGGACTACTAGGCCCATCCACTCTTTTGAATGGGAAACTGCGAACTGATGTCCAGGAGCCCCGAGAGAGGAGCACTCAGATGCTGGATGTTTCGGGACAATCAATCATCTGGAAGGATCCTGAACTGGCCAAGCCCCCAAGCACTACCTCACCCTGGCCTCTCCTTCTGTGAGGGCCACGTGTCTACAGCGCCAGAGAAGAAAGGACTTCAGCCAGGTCGCCCTACAGGCCAGGGCCCAGCCCCCTCCAGGAGGCAAAGGCCCAGAGAGAACAGCAATCTCACCTGTTACAGCAGCCGACCTGCTCGGTAGGACTCACTGAAGCCCACTTCACCATGGCCAGGAGTGGAGGGCGAGAGAAGGCAGAGCCTGGCAGGCCTGCCAGCACCTCCAGCTGGGGGTGGGGCAGGGAGACCCTCAGCCCACAGAGGAGAAAGCTCAGGTCCAAAAGCCAGTCTCTCCCTCTGTCCAGGCTAAGCATAATCTTTAGCTGTCTGGTCAATTTTAAAGCCCTTTCAAACCGACTCTAATTGAGGCTTCCCAGGGCTGGCACTGGGGGAGGGGTGGAATGGGGGGGGCAAGAAACTTAGAGTCGACAGTCTCTCATGAAACACACAACACACACACACACACACACACAACACACACACACACACACACACACGAGTTAGAGATGGAGACAGACAGACGGAAGGGATGGGAGGACCTGGGCGACAGATTCTCTCTCATGAAACACACACACACAGACACACACACGAGTCAGAGATGCAGACAGACAGAGGGAAGGGATGGCAGGACCTGGACGACAGGTTAGGGATGGAAAACCCCCTAGAAGGGATCTGAGCCTGGCCAAGTGGCGGCAGGAAGTGGCGGGCACCCCCAGGCCACTGCTGTCCCCAGGGTGACCAGGCCACAATGGTCTCCTTAATGAGAGTGGATAATGAGCTCATTAGGGCCAGAGGAGGCCAGCTGCACACAATTAGGACATTAATAAAGCCTTCTGAGGTCACTCACAGCTCAGCCTGGGACAAAACAACTGCTGGGGGCGGGGGACCCTGCTCCCTTCCTCTCCCTCTGAAACTCCCGTGTGTCCTTCAAGGTGCGGTCCTCCAAGAAGTCTCCCCACCTTTCCCGTCCTGCTCACCCCAGGACGCAGTCCACAGGCACCTTTTATAGCCCCTCTTCTAAGACAGAGACCTCAGTTTGAATCCTGGCTTCACCTTGTGCTCACTGGTGACCAGGAACAGGTCTGACCTCCTTGAGCCTTATCACACCAGGCAGTGCGTGCTGCCCACAGGGATGCCTGGCATCCTGTGGTGCCCTTGGTGTATCGGGGACATGTGGTACACTCAACAACCAGCCTTTACTGAGTACCTGGTATGTGCTAAGCCGTGTTCCAGGCACGGGGATGCTGCAGAGAACAACCTCACTCAGGATGCAGGCTCTCCTTCCCCATCTGCCCCTGAACGGCATCCAGGATGGACGCAAACACAACCTGCGCACTGGTGCTGTGGCCAGCGAGGGAGCTGGGCTGCCTCCCACCCGCCCTGGGTGCCCACTCGGAGGGCAGCGGGCAAGATGAGACAGGTGGGGCAGAGTTTGGAACACAGCAGCTTTTAGGTGACCTCTGAGCCTTGCCTTTCCCCTCCCTCCAGGTCCTGCACATGGTCTAACCCACAGCTGGCATCTGTGGAGTGCTGCTGCATGCCAGGCCTTCTCGGAGGGTTTCCGCATCCACGGCGGGAGGGAGGTGATGGAGCTGGAAGCAGAGGCAGAGTGCAGGCCTCCCACCCCGCCTCCATTCTCTGCGTACACCTCGCCTCGGGCTCTGGCCCCCTCATGAGACCGAAATGTCCCGGCACTCTCCCGTTCTTTCCTTGGAGCAGTTTGGAGAAGAGAAGGAGGAGTTTGGGGCTACTTGGTGGTAGATGGAGGGAGATGCTGGGAAGGAAGGGGGCTGAAGGGGGCCTGGCCAGGCACATTTCATCGGCCCTGCCCATCTGGCCACACTACAACTGGCACAAGGCTGAGACCCAAGGGACCATATCTGCCCTGATGCCCTTCCCAGGACCTTGGGGCAGATCTGAGCCTCCTACCTGAGAGCGAGCAGAGACGTGGGAAATGCAGGCCGTCCATGGCACACTGTGCCTTTAAGAACAACGAAAGGCAGCCACCCTGGGCCAGGCCTCCCCTGGTCAGAAGGCTCTGTCACTGCGGCCTGTTGCCAAGACACACTCCAGCTCTCAGCACGTGGCCTCCGCGGTCCAAAGCAAATAGGAACGGGTGGGAGCCCTCCCTCCCACAGTGTACCCCCATAGCCTCTGCCTTCCTACCTGACCTAGTCCTCTCATCCCACCTCTGACACCCACCCTGCCCTCTGCTGCCTATGGCCTCCCCCTCCCCCAAAGGGGGCTCTCAGGCCATGAGGGCCCCAGAACCTTCCCCGGGCGCCTGAGGCCTGAATTCCAAGACCATTAGCACAGGCTGCTACGTCACTGTTTGGAAGGCTCTGTGGAGTCTGTGGCAAGAAGACAGCGAGAGCTGGGCCACTGCCACCCCACCCCCAACCCTGCTCCAGCCTGCCCACCCCACTGGATGGGCCCAAAAGCCCAGCGCTGGGTCCGGGCAGGCCAAGGGGGTGCACTCTAAAATGACGGCTAGAGGAGAACCACTGCTCGAAGCAAGGGCTCCAGGGTGAGGTTGCCTGGGTTCAGATCCCAGCTCTGCTGTTTACTAGCAATCACCTCAGTTTCCTCATCTGTAAAATGGACCTACAGTACACTGACATCTCACTGTGTTGGTGGATGAATAATCTATGAAAAGTGTTCAGAACAGTGCCGGGTGCCTAGCAAGATGCATTGAAGAGCTATTAGTAAAGCTTAAGTGCACACTTAGTGAATTTTAAAGGACCAAGACCTCAAGGATTGGTGTCATGGTGGGCAGGGAGGCAGGTGGTCTTAGGTGTCTGGAGTCTCATGGAAAGACAGCCTCTTGGTGTCACTGCCATTTGGTCTTAACCTTAGAAAGTCTCTACTGAAGGTCTCGTTCTGTGCTTGGCGTGGGTTGGGGACCAGGAGGGGGCCCAGGCTGCCCCATGGCATAGATACAGTGCTGGCTGATACATCATTTGAAGAAACTGTCGATATCAGAGATGAAACTGAGTCATCAGGAAGAACACTTAGAAGACAGGAGGCCTGAACTGAACCTCAGATTAAATCTGGGGGGAAGGAGCGGGGGGAGATGGAAACCTGGTGGAAGGAACAGGACAGGCAGGCGATGCGAGTCCACGTGGCCCTCACCAGTAATATTCACCACGCTTCATGGTGGGAACTTTTCCAGACAACAGTGCAAGGGGCAACCGCCTTCAACATCTCTGTCCTCCATCCACTCACGGAGCACCGCTGTGTGAGCCGTGGCCAGAGGTTCCTGAACAGAGGCGGCTCAGGAGGACAGGAGATGCAAAAAGGCCTTTTTCTAATATGATTATAAACGATGCAGATGGTGGGTGAGACGTGGCTCTGCAGGGTGAGTGAGGCATTCAGATGGAGGGAGGGGGGAGGCGGCAAGAAAAACAGAGAAGGAGGGTGTGGGCTCTTCAGAACCAGCATGGAAAGGTTTAAGTCTCACAGGTGGACCCCTGAAAGAGGGCTCAGGACAGCAAAAGGGTATTTCCCCTGCTGCTCCAGGCAAGAGGTGGAATAAGAAAAAGGAGGTTTTGAGAGACTGAGCAAGGGTGCACACCTTGGGGCTCTCTGGGGAAGGGGGTACGAAGAGCACCTGTCTGAGGCTCAGCCCCACGTGGAGATGGAGACGGCATAGACAGCTGCCCTCTGTGAGCTCTCAGCCGGCCGAGAACCTTCCAGGCCACTGTAAGCAACCTGGGAAGCCGTGGAGGTGGGAGCAAGGCCAGAGGACACAGAGTCAGCCGTGACCTCAACACTCATAGCAGGAGGCAGAGTCCAGAGGAGAGGCGACCTCCACGTGGGTCCTGACGGAGGGAAACCTGGGCTCCCTGAGGGGTGGTTGGAGAGCAGTTCCGCACATGGCCACGGCAGCGCTGAGCACACACAACAGGAAAGATGGGGCCCAGACCACGTGGGATTCTGATCAGATGTGAATGCTGGCCTGGAGGGTCCGGGAAACGTCCGAGCTGAGCCACCCAGACCGTGGGGCTCTCGTGGTCCTGCTGGGGGCTGCAGGGCTGCAGAAGCAGACTCACAGCTGATAGCTGACCACAGAGGTTGCATCCAGAGAGCATCTGATGGCTTAGTGATCACACCCGCTGGGAACCTGTGCCACTGGGTGTTTTAATCAGTCGTAGTATGAAGACAGAGGCTGTGTTGGCCGCACTGTCTCTTTTAGTAAAAGCGGTGCCAGGATCAGGAGCCAAAACAGATCTCAGCAGATGGTAATGACAGGTCAAATCTGACGAGATGAAAAGTATTATAGTAAGTGGAGAGACGAAAGGACATGGCTTAGAACAGTGGTCTTATAATTCACTATCTAAACTTTCTGGAGTACATGGGGGCATCATTCATAATTATGCCAAATATTAGGTGCCAACTGGGAGTGTCTCGGGCACTTGGATCGTATGGGTCACCCTACTTGGCAGCGAGGATGAGAAGGGTCCTGGAGTTTGGAATAGGGTAGAGAGTACGCCTGTGAAATCTTAGGCTGTGCTAGGGTTAGGAAGCACCTGGACTGGGTGACTTACCCAGATGCCTGGTTTACAAGGAACAGTCCAGGATCAGTCCTCAGGATGACTCCTAGCACAGCATCCCCTCGGCTCAGTTTAAAAATGATTCCTTTGTCGCTACCTTTGCAGAAAGAGGCCAACGCTGCCTGCTTTTTCCATTAGGTCCCCTAAATCTCCATCTGACAGATGAACCAGGAAACCAGTCCTTTCATCTGTTTCTCCTCCATTCTGTTGGTCTCCACCAAGCGGACCTAGCTCTCAAAAGAGTCATGGGCATGGCTTTCCCCGCTCTTGCCATACCCCGAGGAGGGGGCTAACAGGTAGATTTCTGCCTCTGTCTCTAGGTAGCCTCTCCCTCACCCTCTCAGAGCCCACCCAGCTGACAGAGTTTTCTGGCACAAGATCTGATCTGAGGTCTTTGCCAGGAGAGAGTGACTTTGGATCAGCATTTCTCAAACCTCAGATATTTCCACACCATTGGCTGACTTTGGCCATAACCTAGAACTACGTATACTGTGGTTCACATAGTAAATATATATTTAAAGCAGTTCCCCCCTCTTTTTTTAACTTCAAGAAAATAATTTGTTTAGGAAACTTCAGATTGCCACCATGAATAAACAATTAGGACCACTGGTCCCAACCATGAAATTACAGAGAACAAAACAAGAGGGTAAATTTGAGCTGTGCTGTGACTGAAGAGGCCACATCTAGAGACTGCTTCCTTTTTGTTACAGAAGGAGATTTGTTAGAGTCAGAGTTGACCATCGAGCTGAGGTAAATCAGACTTGTCAGAGAAACAAAACAAGGTAAGACGAAGGCTTTTTGTTTTTTCCATGTGTTGTGGAACATACTGCCTCTCTGTGTCATCTAAAAGCATCCCATGCGCCATGGTGTTGTGTGGGTGACATTTCTAAGAAAAAGACTGTGGGCTAGAATGATACTTGGTCATCCAAAATGGCTGATGAAGGACAATGACGTGTCCTCATTAGTGAGATGAGGATATTAAGTAGCAGGGACTTACCAGGGTTGTGCTGGGGAATCAGAAAAAAGGAATAGGGGCCACCTAGCAACGTGTCTGCCGTGTGTATGTGTATATCCAGCTTGGAGGAAAAGGCTGAGGGAACCCTCTGTATCTGTTACACCAGTCATTTCAAATATAAGGGGTTGTTTTTATTCTTTTAACTAGTTTACTCCGAGACGAAGTATACATGAGTGAGTTTGTATACTTTCCCCCTTTTCTCTCTTGGCTAAAAGCAGAGGCTTCTTGATCCCAGAATTGAGTTGGTTTCAACTAAAAGCCTTAGATGGACAACCATCCCCTCCCTTCTAGCTGAGTTCAGCCCCTCTTGAACTGGCGCAAAAAATAAAAAACAGGGGCAATTTCAACTATAAAGACCATGTCCATAAACAAGACAAACCCACTCCGCAATTTGTCTAAGGCATCCCTCCCTCCAAACCCTGCTTCTTTAATTTCTGGGGAATTTTAAATAGAGGTCTTACAAAAACCCGCACCGCCTGACGTCAACAGTTCTCTGACAACGTGGATTCTTCCACGCGGTGTGGGGAGCAGCCGCCGCGAATGCTGATACTTTTCCAGGCTTCTTTCCCAGTTGGAATTTGGGAGCCACTGGTGTTGCCTAGGAGTCTGGGAGAAGAAAGGTACCAGGGAGTGTCCTGCCTGGGGACCTGTAACTGTGTTTCCCAAACTCTGGGCATTACAAAGCAGTGATGCGTGTGTCTCGGTCGCACAGTTGTGCCCGACTCTTTGCCTGCCAGGCTTCTCTGTCCATGGGTTTTCCTGGCAAGAATACTGGAGTGGATAGCCTTTTCCTTCTCCAGGGGATCTTCTTGACCCAGGGATAGAGTCTATCTCTCCCGCATTGCAGGTGGATTCTTTTATTGCTCAGCCATGAGGGAAGCCCTACAGAGCAGCAGGCATGCAATTAAACAATCTGAATAACCCCCGTGCACTGATTTTTTTTTTACAAAAAACAAACAAACAAAAAATATGTTTCCAAAAACCATTTACTTATGTTACACTAAATGGAAAACTTGTATCCCTTGGCAAAGATAGAACAGAGCTGAAAAAATATAAGGAAACAACAACGCTATGGATTTCCAGCAAGATACTAAGGCACATTCTAGCCAACACACTGAGACTGGGGCTAGAATTTCCCTTGGTCAAACAAACAAACAGCAGCAGCAGCAAGTTTCAGCCACACAGACGCCCCACATGGAAACTTTCCTCAATGTGGAGTGAAATAACTGAAAGGAAATCACCTTCTCCTGATGGGATTCAATGCCATTTAATGCTGGGTCTGCTGCTCACTTATAGGACCCACTCTCTGGGAAACACTGATCTTACAGAGGAGCCTTGGGCTAAGGATATGCAGCCCCTTGATTTATATCCAAGCTCAGCCACTAGCAAGCTCTGTGGTCTTGTGCAAGCCATTCACTTTCCTCTTCTGAAATAATGGAAACAAAGGCCTCTCCCTACTTAGCCTTGCATAGCTATGCTGAGGAAGAGATGGGAAACATGCTTTGAAAAGTCTCTGGACTGTAGGTGGGTGGGGGTGTAGGGGGTCATTACTCTGAGCAGGTTGAGGAACTTGATGGACTCCTAACTTCCTCCTGCCCCCCACTCCCAGATGCAACTCACTGCCCGGACTGGATGGTGGCCCATCCCTGTCTGTTAGAGAAAAGAACAGGAAAATGTCACTTGACAATATTCTTGCACAGTAAACCTTCCCAATAGCCACATGGATTTCAAAATATTATCATCATTTTATAGATATGGGAATTGAGGGGCAAAATGGTTACATACTCAGTGGCACAGTGGGATCTGAACACAAGCCTTTCATGTGGTCTAGAAGGAAAGGCCCTCCATCATGCTGCTTTTTTTGCTTTAAATATAAATTAATTTAAATTGGAGGTTAATTACAACAATATTGTATTGGTTTTGCCATATATGGCACAGGTATACACGTGTTCCCCATCCTGAACCCCCCTCCCTCCTCCCTCCCCGTACCATCCCTCTGGGTCATCCCAGTGCACCAGCCCCAAGCATCCAGTATCATGCATCGAACCTGGACTGGTGGCTCATTTCATATATGATATTATACATGTTTCAATGCCATTCTCCCAAATCATCCCACCCTCTCCCTCTCCCACATCATGCTGCTTTGTGCACACCCAGCAGAGCTCAGAAGCCCCAGACACGTTGGTCTTTCTGATCCATCGCTGCCCAGGCCTCATCTTTCAAAACTATTGCCTTTGTGAAGCTCCTGTGACTCTGAGAGCTGGCCTTCTGCTCTCCTTCCCTCATGCTCTCCCTGCACCCTGACCTTGGGTTTGGGTTGGCTGTCACGCCAGCTAGACCAAGAGCTCCTTGAGGACAAAGGCCACGTCTTGCTCATCTTGGCATCCTGTTGAGCCCCTGCCTGGCTCAGTGTTTGACAAAGAAGGGACTCAGGGAGCAGCTGTTGAACACGAAATGCAGTAACAAGATGGGCACAAGGCTTCCTCCACCTTGCCTGGCTTCTCCCTCCACACTAGCCCCCGCTGCTTCCCTCAGCCTCAGTCTCTCCGAGACCAGCTCCTGGGGTCAGCACTGGGCACTTGCTCTACAACCCCCATCCCTCGGGCCTGGCATCTTCTGGCAACTCGAGTCCAGTGCAGTTCTTCAGCCCCTGGGCAGCGCTCCTTCCTCTGGTCCCTTAAACTAGGGAGGTGCCTCTGATTCACAGTTCACCTGGAGGGATCTGCCCACAGGGACCTGAGGCCAGGAGATTTCTGCTGCTTGTTGCATAGTGCCCAGGATCACCCAGGAAGCTCATTCCCCCACCCATGAGCTCTCACAGTCGGCTGTGTGTGAGCACAGCACCTGATTGGGCTATGTTCATTTGGGCCTCTCCCCTCACAGGAATGGAAAAGCCAAGCTCAGGGAGGTCCCAGAAGCCCAGCACCAGGGACAAGCCCACGCCCTGGGTGAGGCTTCTAGAAGAATGCAGAGGGAATTCTATGAACCAAGTTCAGTTCAGTTCAGTCACTCAGTCGTATCCGACTCTGAGATCCCATGAATTGCAACACGCCAGGCCTCCCTGTCCATCACCATCTCCCGGAGTTCACTCAGACTCACATCCATCAAGTCCGTGATACCATCCAGCCATCTCATCCTCGGTCATCCCCTTCTCCTCCTGCCCCCAATCCCTCCCAGCATCGGAGTCTTTTCCAGTGAGTCAACTCTTCACATGAGGTGGCCAAAGTACTGAAGTTTCAGCTTCAGCATCATTCCTTCCAAAGAAATCCCAGGGTTGATCTCCTTCAGAATGGACTGGTTGGATCTCCTTGCAGTCCAAGGGACTCTCAAGAGTCTTCTCCAACACCACAGTTCAAAAGCATCAGTTCTTCGGTGCTCAGCTTTCTTCACAGTCCAACTCTCATATTCATACATGACCACAGGAAAAACCATAGCCTTGACTAGACAGACCTTAGTTGGCAAAGTAATGTCTCTGCTTTTGAATATGCTATCTAGGTTGGTCATAACTTTTCTTCCAAGGAGTAAGCGTCTTTAAATTTCATGGCTGCAGTCACCATCTGCAGTGATTTTGGAGCCCAAAAAAATAAAGTCTGACCCTGTTTCCACTGTTTCCCCATCTATTTCCCATGAAGCGATGGGACCAGATGCCATGATCTTCGTTTTCTGAATGTTGAGCTTTAAGCCAACTTTTTCACTCTCCTCTTTCACTTTCATCAAGAGGCTTTTTATTTCCTCTTCACTTTCTGCCATAAGTGCGGTGTCATCTGCATATCTGAGGTTATTGATATTTCTCCCGGCAATCTTGATTCCAGCTTGTGTTTCTTCCAGTCCAGCGTTTCTCATGATGTACCCTGCATATAAGTTAAATAAGCAGGGTGACAATATACAGCCTTGACATACTCCTTTTCCTATTTGGAACCAGTCTGTTGTTCCATGTCCAGTTCTAACTGTTGCTTCCTGACCTGCATACAGATTTCTCAGGAGGCAGGTGAGGTGGTCTGGTATTCCCATCTCTTTCAGAATTTTCCACAGTTTATTGTGATCCACACAGTCAAAGGCTTTGGCATAGTCAATAAAGCAGAAATAGATGTTTTTCTGGAAATCTCTTGCTTTTTCCATGATCCAGCGGATGTTGGCAATTTGATCTCTGGTTCCTCTGCCTTTTCTAAAACCAGCTTGAACATCAGGGAGTTCACGGTTCACGTATTGCTGAAGCCTGGCTTGGAGAATTTTGAGCATTACTTTACTAGTGTGTGAGATGAGTGCAATTGTGCGGTAGTTTGAGCATTCTTCGGCATTTCCTTTCTTTGAAACTGGAATGAAAATTGACCTTTTCCAGTCCTGCGGCCAGTGCTGTGTTTTCCAAATTTGCTGGCATATTGAGTGCAGCACTTTCACAGCATCATCTTTCAGGATTTGAAATAGCTCCACTGGAATTCCATCACCTCCACTAGCTTTGTTTGTAGTGATGCTCCCTAAGGTCCACTTGACTTCACATTCCAGGATGTCTGGCTCTAGGTGAGTGATCACACCATCGTGATTATCTGGGTCATGAAGGTCTTTTTTGTACAGTTCTTCTGTGTATTCTTGCCACCTCTTCTTAATATCTTCTTCTTCTGTTAGGTCCATACCATTTCTGTCCTTTATCGAGCCCATCTTTGCATGAAATGTTCCCTTGGTATCTCTAATTTTCTTGAAGAGATCTCTAGTCTTTCCCATTGTGTTGTTTTCCTCTGTTTCTTTGCATTGGTCACTGAAGAAGGCTTTCTTATCTCTTCTTGCTGTTCTTTGGAACTCTGCATTCAGATGCTTATATCTTTCCTTTTCTCCTTTGTTTTTCGCCTCTCTTCTTTTCACAGCTATTTGTAAGGCCTCCCCAGACAGCCATTTTGCTTTTTTGCATTTCTTTTCCATGAGGATGGTCTTGATCCCTGTCTTCTGTACAGTGTCATGAACCTCATTCCATAGTTCATCAGGCACTCTGTCTATCAGATCCAGGCCCTTAAATCTATTTCTCACTTCCATTGTATAATCATGAGGGATTTGATTTAGGTCACACCTGAATGGTCTAGTGGTTTTCCCCCACTTTCTTCAATTTAAGTATGAATTTGGTAATAAGGAGTTCATGATCTGAGCCGCAGTCAGCTCCTGGTCTTGTGTTTGCTGACTGTATAGAGCTTCTCCATCTTTGGCTGCAAAGACTATAATCAATCTGATTTCAGTGTTGACCATCTGGTGATGTCCATGTGTAGAGTCTTCTTTTGTGTTGTTGGAAGAGGGTGTTTGCTATGACCAGTGCATTTTCTTGGCAAAACTCTATTAGTCTTTGCCCTGCTTCATTCCACATTCCAAGGCCAAATTTTCCTGTTACTCCAGGTGTTTCCTGACTTCCTACTTTTGCATTCCAGTCCCCTATAATGAAAAGGACATCTTTTTTGGGTGTTAGTTCTAAAAGGTCTTGTAGGTTTTCATAGAACTGTTCAACTTCAGCTTCTTCAGCGTTACTGGTTGGGGCACAGACTTGGATTATCGTGATATTGAATGGTTTGCCTTGGAAACGAACAGAGATCATTCTGTCGTTTTTGAGATTGCATCTAAGTACTGCGTTTCGGACTCTTTTGTTAACCATGATGGCTACTCTATTTCTTCTGAGGGATTCCTGCCCGCAGTAGTAGATATAATGGTCATCTGAGTTAAATTCACCCATTCCAGTCCATTTTAGTTTGCTGATTCCTAGAATGTCAACGTTCACTCTTGCCATCTCTTGTTTGACCGCTTCCAATTTGCCTTGATTCATGGACCTGACATTCCAGGTTCCTATGCAATATTGCTCTTTACAGCATTGGACCTTGCTTCTGTCACCAGTCACATCCACAGCTGGGTATTGTTTTTGCTTTGGCTCCATCCCTTCATTCTTTCTGGAGTTATTTCTCCACTGATCTCCAGTAGCGTGTTGGGCACCTACTGACCTGGGGAGTTCCTCTTTCAGTATCCTATCATTTTGCCTTTTCACACTGTTCATGGGGTTCTCAAGGCAAGAATACTGAAGTGGTTCGCCATTCCCTTCTCCAGTGGACCACGTTCTGTCACAGCCCCTTCAAATTCAAAGCAGTTTCATGGGCTGGCTGCAGGCTTCCACGGGGACTCTTGGAGCCATGGGGTCTCACTCAGGGAACGCACTGCCCTCTTCCACTATGGGTGCAGCTCATGGGGGTGCCTCTGGAAAGGGCAGCCCCAGAGCCCTGCTGCATCCTACCCTCAGAGGAAATAGCTGCCCCACCATGGCGCTTCTGCCCGAGGGAACTGCAGGAGATTGACCAAGAGGCAGCAGAGTGTACAGGGAAGAAGCTAGCTATCTGAACTCTCTGGGCCTTCCTACCTGTGAAACAGAAGTCCTGCCACCTGTGCTTTACAGGCAAGGGTGGTGACTACACAAATGGAAGGTGTCTGGTTCACTGATATGCAGGAGCAGCTTCAACCATTCCCTTCCTGCCTTTCCCAGAGTTTCTGACATCAATGGTCTCCAAAGAGCACAACTAGGTTTCAGTTGAGGTTCGAATACCCTGGGCCTGGGATGACCATCCTGAGCCCTAGTCGGGTTTGTGTAATTTAAGAAAGTTTTCTCTTTGAGTCAGGCTTCCCATGGGCTCAGCGGTAAAGAATCAGCCTGCCAGTGCAGGAGATGTGGGTTCGATCCCTGGGTCGGCAAGATCCCCTGGAGGAGGAAATGGCGACCCACTCCAGTATTTCTGCCTGGAAAAATCCCATGGACAGAGGAGCCTGGTGGGCTACAGTCCATGGGCTCGCAAAGAGTCGGACACTGACTGAGCGACTTCACTTTCACAGCTCCTATCCCAATCCAAGGAGAAAAGGCCACACCCCTAGTTCAGTTGCCTCAGAGACTGCCTGGGGCCAACTGTCTCATTCTAGTCTCACCAGTTACAGTGATTGGTCAGTCCGTAGTGACTGACATCCATGGGCACCAATCAAGGACATTTTCCATTTCTGCCCTGTCACTCTCTGGTGCTTCAGCCCCCAACCCCTAAGGGGAGGAGTCTGCAGAGTTACCACCCTGCCCCCTTGCACACCAGCAATCCCAGGCCCCTCCTTTCCCTTGAGGCTAAAGGTTCCATGACTGGGGATCAAACGTCCTTGATGATCTCTATGCCTCAATGTGTGGCACACAGCAGGAGATAAGCTGGGGGATGAGTCAATCAATGCCTCATCTCTAGCCCCTGACTACACACTCACTTAATTGCATGGTTTGGTTCTCCCCACTCTGAATGGGCTTCCCTAGTGGCTCAGATGGTAAAGAATCTGCCTGCAATGCAGGAGACCCTAACTCAATCCCTGGGTTGGGAGGATCCCCTGTAGAAGGGAATGGTAATCCACTCCAGTATTCTTGCCTGGAAAATTCCACGGACAGAGGAGACTGGTGGGCTATAACCCATGCGGGTCACAAAGAATCAGACATGACTGAGCGACTAACACATGCACTTTGAGAACCTGCCTATGATCAACACCCCACCACAGTCAGCGGCAAGATTCTGGTACCTTATGGCAGAGAGAGAGAGAGGGCGCTAGGAAGCCACTGACCGAGCCTGCCCTCCTGGCTTCTATGAGGTCATCCCACCACCACAGGGCCCTTGAGGAGAGACTGTTCTGGAAGTGGTTCTAAGGTGGAGGGCCTGGATGGAACAGATGTCTGGGTGTTGAAGTGGGCCTTGAAGAGTTCCGCACTCCCAACCCCCCTTAAATATGTCTTTGCCTGGCCGGCCCAACTCAGCACAGCTGAGTCTGAGCCCTCGGCCATGGCAGGCTCTAACTTCACTCCCCAGGAAGTGAGCAATATCATCATCAGCTCCTGTTCCCCAACCCTGGCCTGTCCCTTAGCCTAGAATGTGGGTATCTCCAACCCTGTTCTCTGTCCTGGTTTCTGGATCAGAGTTCCAAGCAAACCTGGCTCTGAATCCATCCAGGCAGTGGAGGGATGGCCCCCTGAGGGCTGAGAGATCAGGGTATGGAGGGCAGGCCAGAGTTTTCCTCCTAGCTACTATATCAGCACTGATGAAATACTCTGGCCCCAACAAAAGCGGAGGCCTTGTGAGTCCAAAGAGGGAAGTTTGTGTCAGCTGCGTAGCGAGACCGGGGACACAGGACTGGAGTGGAAGCAGGGGTGGAGTGGAGCCTTCACGGGAGGTGCTACAGCAGGGGCCCTGGCTGCTCCCTCGCCCGGTGCGAAGCCCTGCTGAGCAGGCTGCCTTCCTCTCTGTCCTCCAGGCAGCAGTCAACTACAGTCCCTATCTTAAGTCTTAAACTCAAAAGTCAGTCATGGAAGTTAGAAGTATATTGGAAATATACATTGAGAAGTAAATCCATAAGGGCATATTAATTCTTCAAAAGGGATAGTTTTGATTGGCATCTGGGAGGGACAGCTTTCAGAGACGTGGGACAGCTGCTATAACTAGGAATGTTTAGCCTTTTTAAATATGAAGCAATAAAGTGAAAAAAACAACGTCACTTGGGAACAATTTTAATAAAATGGTGAAGGTCTTAGATGTGCTCAAATAAACTCTTAGTGAAACACAATGAAGTAATGTTGTTTAAGGGGAATGGCGAATAAGCGAAAACATTTGTGAACAGGGCAGACTAGTACTTCAAACGTCACAACTCTGCTGGCAAGGAGGTTCCGGTCTTGCTCCCATTACCAAGGCCAGGGGAAGCACACCGGTCAGTGTCAGTACTCCTGGTGCAGTATTATTTACACCCAAGTGTGAAGGAGTCGATCTGGTTCTTGCCAAAGGGGTGCTGGATGAGGCACGGGGAGGGGCTTCCCAGGGCTAGGTGGGGCCAGGAGGGGTGAGAGCCCCATTATTTTGTTATCTTTACAGGCTGGTCAGAGTCTGCTCCAATGTGCTAAGCCATTTTCATTATACCCCCACCCCACTGTGCTAGGTACATAGTGGATGTGCAGAAGACACCAGCTTAAACATGCAGAAGGGTCAAGACACTTGGATGGTGGGTAAGACGGAGGCAAGGATGCCCCAGGTAGACAAGAAAGACTGAGGGGAAATGGACTTCTCTAATTCATCACCTCAAAATGAACTGGGCTAGGAAAACCCCTGCCCTCAGACAAGTGGAGGCTGGTGGAAGCCCCCTATGCTGGGCCTTCAGGACTCTGCACTGGCTTGAATTTTGGCCTCTCTTTTTAAGTCCCAGAGCGATCGATTTCACAGATCTCATTTAACTTGAGAAGGACGGGGGGAGGATGGGCAAGGAAAACTGCATTCTTCCCCTTCAAAGCCAAGAGTCCAAAGTAATACTTCTGGTGGTAACTGATCCCTGCCTGTTTGTGATTACAGACCCTTGCTCGCTTTCTGGCAGGAGGGCCCTGGAGCCCCACAGCACGGCTGACGGGGACAGACACCCTCATTCACTTGGATAATCTTGTCCTCGTCTGACATGACCAAAAGAGTCTTTCAGCCACTCTGCTTTCAGCAGTTCCCCAGGGCAACTCTTCAAAACATCACTTTATTTTAAAAGGGGAGGGGAGAAGCCACCCCTAACCCCCACCATGAAATTCCACAACACTAATCATCTTCCTTCTGTTACCAGCACCAGCCTGGAAAATACAGCAGCACCAGCTGCCTCATTGGTTGATGCAAATTAAAGGAGAGAGGGAGGCTCACGAGCAGACAATCCTCCTCCTTTGCCTCCCCGCCCTTGTATCAGTGGAGAACACACACACACCCCTTTTATTGTCATAGCACAGAAGTGGCTTAGCAAAGCTCGAGACTATTTCTCAGCTGTTCTTTCTCCGGAAATTTAATCTGTGGAGCATTTGGCCTCACAAAGCCCATTCCAAAGGTGTCCAGGAGCCCACGGGCCCTGTGATCATCATTACAAACCCAGGAATGTTTGTAGCCAATGACCCATTTGGCTGCTTGGAGAGCTGGCTGAAACTTGCCAACATGGTCAGATTCCCCTTGCTTGCTCCCTCTAAGCTGAATCTGGCCTCTTTTGTTGGAGCCCCATGGCTTAGAGGGGATCTCAGGAGTCCTGGCACTATGGAGATGAATGGCCTGCTTCCTGCCTGGCTTGGTAAAAGCGCAATGGTCATGGGGAACAGGGGTGCCTAGTGTCTGGAAAGCAGCCGTGCCCACTGTCTTCACTCCTAACCACAGGTGAGGAAAGGTGATGCTCAGAAGGAAGAGCAGCTTGCCTGAGATCACTTGGTTAGCGGGTGGCTCAACTTGGAACCTAGACTGACTGAGATTGACTTTTTAAGCTTGTCATTCCTCCCACGAGGGCACACGGCTGCTCTGCCCACTGAGATGACACCCTGAGCATGGTGCCAAGTGGCAACCTGCTGACCCAATGCCTTGAGCAAGAAGCAGGTGGCTGGAATTGGCAGAAAGCTCCCCACCCCAGGTGCCAGGAGGTCACTTGGCCAGGCTGGGGGTGGGGGCGGGCGGGGGGAGGCCTGCGGCCAACACTGCAGTCACTGGTGCAGGGACGAGGTCCCGGGCTGTCCTGATTGCAGCAGCTCAACATTCTGCCTCAATCAAAAGATGGTGAGCCTGCTGAGCAGAGAGGAGGCTGGGGCTTTTGTGAGGGCGCTGGTTAGAAGTACAGAAAACAAATAAGAAAAGACAGAGTGTCCAGAAACACCAGGAGTGGAGGCCCGGCCAACCTCAACAGAGACCCCACCACCTTCCTGCGGGGAGGGAGGGACCTAAGGGATGGGGAAGGCAGCACTTTGGGCTGGAGCGGCGGTGTCGGGGGGAATGGGGGGTGCCAGGGAACACAGCCAGCCAGTGGGATAGCCCCACCTGGGTCCCGAGAAGTGGTGTTGCTGAAAGCGGGTGTTTGCCTTCACGCCGAGGCATCTGAAGATGACCTTGCTGGGGGGACAGCACCTCGTCTGAAAAATGAGCCTGTGTGAGCGCAGGTGGTTGGGGAGGATACAAGGAAAGAGGTCTCCCTCTTGGGCCTGCCTCTGCTCACTGTGTCCTGGCTCCAGCTGTAGGACCAGGCTGAGGGGTCCAGGGTGGGGAGCTGAAGAGCACGTTCACCTCCTCCTTCACCTGGGGCATAGGCTGGGCCCCAGTCCATGAGTGGCTGGGCGGTGAGGCCTCAAAGGTGCCAGGAGATGCCAGTGTGCCTCAGAGACAGCTACCTTGGCACCTGCGGTCCCTGGCCCATGCAGCAGACCTGCCACAAACTCCATGGGACACTGGGCAAATGACGTCAGGCCTCCATTCCTCCTTCGTCAAAGGGAGGTTTGGGCAGATGGTCGGAAATGTCTCTTTCTCCTGACATTTGAGGCCCTTAAGACCCTCACTACGTCCCCTTGGCCTGTTTATCACTTAGGGGACGTCTCCTCTCCGGCAGCCCCAGAGCCTGGCCAGATCCCCCTCATCCGTGCCACCGCCATACTTTCACACATGCTGTCTACTCAGCTTAGAGCACTTTCCTCCTTCAGCTTCTTGCTCATGGCCTGCTTCCTCCAGCCATGACCAGCCACCCCAGGCGCTGCCCCATCTCTGAACCTGGAGCAGACCGTGCCTTACGGTCCCACCCTCCCGGCCCCTCAGTAACACGGGCCCCAGCGGCACTGGGCTTTCTGTCTCACACATAGAGGTGCATTGTCAATATGATAGACTGACTGCATCCAGGCCTTTACCCTGAGGGAAGAGAAAGCCCTAGAATACCATCTATGGGGAAGACAGGGATGACTGCTTCTTGTCAACTGCTGCACCCAGAGCTGGGCACACAGTAGATGCCCCATGTGTGTGGACTGAATGAACAAACCACATCCTACGGAGGCAGTCCTTGCATATAAGAGGTCATTCAGGCAGTGCTGAGACCACTGAGGGGAAGGAGGTGGGATGGAGCTCTTCACTGGGTCATGAGGGGTTGGGGAAAGGGCCAGGGTAGGTCTGTTTATTCTGACAAAGGGACGGCAGAGTAGGATGGGGTCCTGTCAAGCATGGCTCAGGCACAGTTCAGGCTCAGCCCTCACACCCTCAGTCCTGGTAAGCAGATCTCCAGGGAGACCACAAGCACCCTTGACCCCATCCACCCATCCAGTCCAGCCCCACCTTATGGACCTGGCTGAACCAAATGCCAGAACACTCACAACTCTTCTGCAGGAAACCGGGCCAGCAAGCATCCCTTCCCTTTCATATTCCCTCCACCTCACGCCTTGGCCTTGCTCCTACCCCAGCTGGGGCTTCAGCGGGACTGACCTCTGCTTTCCTGCTCTCTGTGGCCTGGAGAATTCACACAGCAGAGAGCTCTGGGGCTTGGCTTTTCAAAGAAGTAAAATCCACAAGGAAGAGAAATGCAAACATCCAGATTTCCCAACCTTGGATAAACAGCACTGGATAAGTAGTATGGCAGCCTGGGCCCCACCTCCCAGCTATGCAACCTCTGGGCAAGTCACTGACCCACTCTGGGCTTCAATTTCCACCTGAAAAGGAGCAGATGCCAACACCTGCCATTCTTCTTTCCAAGGTGTTATACAAACACAGGGTTTTATATCTTATAAAACATTATTCTGATTCATACAGAGGTCACCTTGAAAAATGTCCCAAATCCACTACTAGCTGGCATAAGTGGTCACTTGCTCCCCAGGAGGCCTTGAAATCCCCGATCACCCCCTCTTCCCCAGATGAGTCTTCCCCAGAGAACAGACACACAGGCTTTAGAGCACTTAGGATATCCCTTAAACACTAAGGTTCTGGGACACAGGGATCCAAGGGTGGCCCGTGGCAATGCCGACAGGCCAGACAGAGCAGGAGAGAGGGCCCTGCAATCACAGCACATTGGCTCAGAGACCCACTCATGGTTCGCTCACTTCGTGGACAGTCCCTGGTAGACTCCTCCTCCAAGTCCGGCTTTCTCTCACCTCTCACGATGCCTGGGCCATTTCCCCACCATCTAGCCCAAGAACAGCTCAAGCAGGCAGATGCATTTTAGCCTGAGGCTGAGAGGTGCCTGACTAAGAAGGGAACGTGGAGCCAGGGCTGAGACAATTAAATGAAACCCCTCTCCTGAGAGCTCTATAAAGCATGTTCCAAACATGAAGTTGGGGGTTACATGAGCCAGAAGCTTCTCTCCACTTCCTGACACCTTCTTGACAGCTTAGCTCCCAGTGAACACTGGCTTCCACCAGGCTTCCCAACTGGGCTAACTGGGTCACCCTGCTGTTCCTCCACAGTGAGGCCAGGGAGTCCAGGTCAGCATCGGGAACCCAGAGGATGAGATTACAGAATCTAAAAAGATGCTGAGAGAGATGAGAGCGGCTAGTTGGGCAAACCTCACATCTACCACCAGAGTGATTACTAAAAGCCCAACTGCAGGAAATAAACAGGCACTATGATAATGATTAATCAGAGGAAGGAGGTGATAGAGTGTGGCTGGGAAAAGCCTCTCTGAAGAGGTGCTGGTGGAGCTGAGAATGCTTGGAGCTTGGAGAATGGAGGAAGAATTAGAAGCAAGGCACTCTGGGGGTAAGAACAAGGGGTAGCAATTTTTCAACCCCAATTCCCCGAGGTCCCTAACAAATTAAATCCCAGAAAGCGCTACAGTGAAGTCTGTTTTAGTTTAAGAATACAGGAAAGCTGCGGAGGGGTCTTTTTCTTGCACTCCAGCAGGACTGTCACTTCTCCTGGAGACAAAGCCCGCTGTGAGTGTGTGTGTGTGTGTGTGTGTTGGGGGTGGACAGAGGGTCTCCAGCGTTGCCCATTCCCCGGGCATCCGGGCCAGGATATGTCTGGGGAGCGGTGGCCACACCGCAAGACCCCCACCAGGTGAGTGCTGGTCACTCCCCCTAGAGCAGCATGCCTTGGCCTGCTACCACATGGCTTCTCCTCCTCCTCTGCCCTCACTCACCGCCTCTCCCCCAGAGTGCCTTGCTTCTAATTCTTTCTCCATTCTCTAAGCTCCAAGCATTCTCAGCTCCACTGGCACCTCTTCAGAGAGGCCTTTCCCAGCCACACGCTACCTACCTCCTTCCTCTGATTAATCGTTATCATAGTGCCCGTTTATTTCCTGCACTGCAGTTACCAAAACCTAGACTTATTTTTTCACATGTGACTGTTTCTCTAGCACATGTAAGCCCTGTAAGTGTGGGACTCTGTTGGCCTCTGTCACCTCTGAGCACCAGTCTGGACCTTAGCCAAGTAGTACGGACACAGTGATGACCGAGCACCTGAAGACTGGCCTTGCTGGGCTCTGGGCAGTGTGTGGTTCAACTGGTCCCTTGCTGTTCAAACCCAGAAAAGCAGCCTTTGAGATGTGGGTGAGAGGGGACTCAGTGTGATCTTGCTTTCTTCTCTGCTCCACTCCCCTACAAAATGTGGGTAGCTAGGTGTTGCTGTGGGGCTGAGGCTGGGATGAGCTGGTGTCACTCTGGCACTTCAGCTGGGTTTCCGAGGTCACCACGGATCCACATTTTTTGTTCAGAAATGTCTACTCAAGGAAAGGCTGTGGGACGTGATCGGTCCACAAAGCCAATGTGAGGTCAGGGTGACTGGCCACTCCACTTGCCCAACCTGAACAGATGGAGGTGAGACAGGGAGCGCCCTGCTGGCTGGCAGCCCTTAGTGCTGGCGAGCCCCTGCATGCCTCCCTGACAACAGCCAGTGTAGATCTAGCTCGAGGGAAGATCTATTTCCAGCCCCCCAGTCCTAGACACACCTCTCCCCACCATCTGCCTCCCCACAGCTGGGACTGCTTGCTTCAAATACTCCTATTCTCAGGTCCCTCTTCTGCTCACCTATTTTCCGCGGCCCCACCCTGCCTCCCCACCCGCTGCTGGCTACCTTCCGCTTTCTTCATCAAGCCTTACCTCCTGGGGCAACTGTACACCTGCCTTCCCATCTTAGCCCCAATGGGCTCTGCCTTCCACCTGGCATTCCACTCACATGGCTCAAGAATTCCTTCCCCTCTCTCCTACCTATGCCCCCTCTCTCCTATCTATGCCCCCATCTCCTATCTATCCCCACTTTCTTCAAGGCCCAGCTCAATGCCTCCAACTCCTCGAGGCAGCCTTTCCCAACTATGCTAGACTCTGCCCCCAGCCCATCAGCTTTGTGCATGCCACAGAGCCACTGAGTGACAGCCAGCATGGGGTATCACAGGTGGGTCTCTCCTCTCCCCAGCCTTTGCACGAAGCCCCGATCCCACGAGGTCTACTCCTGGGTCACCAAGAGGATTCTGACTCCAACTCTTCCTGACACACAGACGGGGCCAAGAACAGCTGCCAGGCCAAGGCTCCACAGGGACACTCAGGTCTCCAGCATGGTCTCCTGCTGCCATGCCCCAGAGCAAGCTCCCTCTCTCGTACCTACCTCACAAACCATCAGGGCTGAGAGAATCCTCAGACACTATGAAGTGCAACCTGTTTTCTAGCCAGGTGAGAAAGTGACGCCGCAAGAGGGCAACTGACTAGCTGTGTGTTCCAAGGTCAGCTGGTGGCCAAGCTGCCCCAGTCCAGCCGTCTTAATGCCATGTAGTGGTGGCGCCTTAGTTGTTAAGTTGTGTCCTACTCTTGCAACCCCATAGACTGTAAGCCACCAGGCTCTTCCCAGGTAAGAATTCTGGAGTAGGTTGTCATTCCCTTCTTCAGGGATCTTCTCGACTAGGGGATCAAAGCTGTGTCTCCTTCACTGCAAGAGAAGTCTTTACTGCTGAGCCACCAGGGACACAGCCACCAATAGCTATCATGTACTGAGCACTTAATTCCTCTTGAACAAGCACATACTAACCCCACAGCTATGAGTACAATTAGCACCATTTTGCAGGCAAGGAGACTGAAGTTTACTTAGAACATTCAGGTTAACTTCCCAGGCTCACCACTCAGTTCAGTTCAGTTCAGGAACTCAGTCGTGTCCGACTCTTTGCGACCACATGAATCACAGCACACCAGGCCTCCCTGTCCATCACCATCTCCTGGAGTTCACTCAGACTCACGTCCATCGAGTTCATGATGCCATCCAGCCATCTCATCCTTGGTCGTCCCCTTCTCCTCCTGCCCCCAATCCCTCCCAGCACCACAGTCCTTTCCAATGAGTCAAGTCTTCGCATGAGGTGGCCAAAGTACTGGAGTTTCAGCTTTAGCATCAATCCTTCCAAAGAAATCCCAGGGCTGATCTCCTTCAGAATGGACTGGTTGGATCTCCTTGCAGTCCAAGGGACTCTCAAGAGTCTTCTCCAACACCACAGTTCAAAAGCATCAATTCTTCGGCGCTCAGCCTTCTTCACAGCCCAACTCTCACATCCAAAACATGACCACTGGTAAAACCATAGCCTTGACTAGATGGACCTTTGTTGGCAAAGTAATGTCTCTGCTTTTGAATATGCTAGCTAGGTTGGTCCTAACTTTTCTTCCAAGGAGTAAGCTCACCACTAGTAAGTCCTAAATCAAGAACCAAATCAAGATTAAAACCAGGCTTATCTAAGTTGAACCCATACTTTCCATTGCTAGGCTATCGTGCAATCTTATTCTCAGAACCATCTCCAGCCAGGGTGACTAAAGCCAGGCTGAGGGGCCCCAGATTGGATTAGAATGCTCACTTCTGTTCCTGTCTGATGCTCGATGGCCCTTTGCCTTCCAGCCAGCTTTATGAAGTGGGCAACAACTGCCTCCCAGAGACAGCCTTGGGGCAGCATGGACTTTGGAATCGCTGATCAGGCTGACATAGCAGAAACATGCATGTGTTGTACTTAGGAAGAGAAGCGTGTCAGAGATCAAGGCTTTCTGTCAGCTGGGACAGGACCTCATGGCAGCCAGTTACCACAACCAAATATGGCTCACTCACCAGAACCAAACTCTTAAAAGGCTGCTGCACAGTTAAGAGTATTAGTTCACTTATCTGTAATGCAGACTGCAAGAAACCTGTCCTTCTAGAAACAGCCTATCCTATCTTTATTTGGACATCTTTTCAAGAGCAGATTGGCAATATGAATTACTAATCAGCTGGCTCCTTAGTAAGCACAGAGTCTAACTAAAAGACATAGAGGATATATAGAAGAAGTCCATTTAAGACATCAGAAAGTCTGCAGAAGTAGCCCAATCTCACA
Organism: Ovis canadensis; assembly: GCF_042477335.2. Lineage (NCBI taxonomy): Eukaryota > Metazoa > Chordata > Mammalia > Artiodactyla > Bovidae > Ovis > Ovis canadensis. The sequence continues at coordinate 39,583,138 of NC_091266.1, forward strand.
ATACAGTCCACTCATTAAGTACCCAGCATGCTCGCATCAGAGTTTAAACTCCATAAAGGCAGGAACTGTATGGGTATACATGTAACCAGCATAGAGCCTGGGACACAAGAGGTATTCAAGAACTGTGTAATAAATGGATAAGTGAAGAGTATATACAGTGTATGTCTCACTTACAAAAAGCCTATGTAGAACCAGTTATAACAGTGTTCATGAAGAAATATCTAAAGAACAGAACAGGTGCATCTTCAGTGTTAAGAAGATTCCAACTCACAAAATATATGGCTGAAGAATGCATCATTTTTGACAAAAAATAATCATTAGGACATACAAATATGAGAGGAAAGCTTATTAGTTTGGCTTATTGATAAAGATATTTGTCAAATAATAAATGGTTACATTTCATGGGAGAAAAAAAAAAACAAACCCATGTAGTATGTATCACTGTTCTCTTATACTCAGGAGGAAATGAATTCCTGCTTATATCACACCGTTAGGGTAGCATTAGATTTAAACTTAACATTCAGACTCCTGGTTTTTCGCTCTCTCTAATACACACAACCATTAAATAAGTAAAATAGATGCAGCTAACATGTTTTCAGATAATTTACCTCCCTATATCTCTTTTCTTTAAAACATGTACTCCAAGCCACTGATAAAGAGGTTGGAAAGGCAGCCATGTTTATACCCTATGACATTTCTCCTGGACACAGCTGACTGGCCCAGAGTTGGGCACTTGATCCAAAGTCTGCCAATCCATTGGCTGGCCAGGAACCAATCAGATTCAAACTTCAAAGTTTGAGCCTGTAGAACCAGAGACCATCCTCAGTTGATGTCTATTATCTTGACTGAAAAATCTGGTCCTGACAAGGGAACATCAGGTGAATGGGCCACTGTAACGAGTGAACAGGAAGAGAAGGAAGCCGGGTCTGCAGTTAGGAGATCACAGCTGGGCTTTCAATCCACCTGGTACCCAAGAGAGGGAGAAGGGTAGCTGCTTTGGCTCCTGCCAGCCTTCTGGTTCCCAGTCCTTGTGAGCCTGGGGTGTCCTTCCCATCCTTGGGTTCTGGTGAGATTTTCCCGAATCCTTTCAGTAAACTCTTGAGTAAGTCTGAGTGGGTGTCTGTCCTCTGCTCACTACTCAATTGGGACTAAAGCATCTGGAGGGGACTGAAGATTCTCAAACTCCCCAAGGCTTAGTTTTCTCACCTATACAATGTCTCACCTGTATGGACCAGGAGCTCAAAATTTGAGCAAGAAAATTTCTTGCCAATACAATACTTTTACCTTAGTCCTATAGCTACACGCCTCCAAGGAAGTATTGTATAATATCTCCCAAGGTTATCACACTAGTGCCAGGAAAGAAGCAAAGACTCAGGGTAGGAAAGCTGGATCAGGAAAAAAACATGAGCATCTGCTGACTCATATCCCCACATCCCCTGGCTGGCTCCTAGTCCTGAGAGAAGGAAACCATCCTGGAAAGTTGGAGGCAGCTTTGCTTAACACAGAAACCAGAGCAACTGCCATCAAGATTCTGCCAGAAGTCAGACCAGATTTTGCCTGCTGGAAGGTAAAGCCAATGTGGTCTTTGAGGCGTAAGACTGTCCTACAAAGGCAGCATCTCAGGCACTGCTGTTTATGTCAAGGGTGGAGGGCTTTTCAAGGATAAGACAAAAATGGCTGGCAAATCTAATGAAACTGCTGAGTCTTTCTGCTATATTTGTCCCTGTAGATCAGTGGAGAAAGAGAGTCCTTTTCTGGCTGGGCCCCAGGCCCACTGTTAATCAAAAAATTTTCCCTGAAGCCACTCAAGTCCCACCACTGTGGGCGTCTTTGACATCTATCCACTTGCATTCCCCAGAATATGCTTGTCTTTGGTGTTGGGAATTCACCACCCTTCTCAGATCCTCTTAGCTGTGACTTATCCCCAAGCTCCAACTGACAATTAACAACAAGAATTCCCACTGCCAATGAGCACCACGCTGGAAGGAGGCACACAGAGCCATTCCCCTGCAACAATGCTCCAGGGAGCCCTGTCATCATCTCAGCCAGGCCATGTCTGTCCTTGACCTGCAGCATCGCCAACTCAGTGATGATCCCTCCTGGGATCAGCCCATTCTCACCCTCCCCCCACTTCCTCTGGAGAAGGGAGAGATCTCAGCTGTTGGGACTTTAGGAAAATGACTTAACCTCTTAACCTGTTACTTCAGACACAAAGGGCTTAAAGTGCCTTCTACCACACAGGGTTGTTCCATGAATCCAGTAAGATGATGCATGTGAAGTGCATGGCCTGACCTGTGTTTACTATTTACTGACTCTGAAATGCCTTCCAGACACATCTCTCTTTAGATGAATGAGATTACAGAGTATGGGCACAACCACACATCCAAAATCCCCTGGAGGCTGTGGTCCCTTCCAGAGGGTTCTGACGAGTGAGCAGAGACAGAGACGGCTGGGTTCCTCTGCAGACACCCTATTCAAGGAGCTTTCAGCCAAGTAAGAAAGGGATACAGGAAGAGTCCTGGCTCCCAGAGGGCAAGGCCAGCCCCCAGGGGGCAGGGTGGTGCTAACTGGAGCTGCTGCCCCAACAATTTGAGTGGAAATGCCTCACGACGCCCACCAGTCCTAAGGTCAAAGGCGGCACAATTGACTCTTTGTCCCGGAGTTCAAAAGCCTCACCACTCCTTCCAAAGCCAGTTTGCAGGATGCACAACACATCGCCCCTCCCCCACCATCAGCCATCCAACTCCTTGAACTGGGAAACCACTCTCCCGAGGATGTGCAGTTGGCCCTCCACCTTTCTCCTCTTCACCCACTCAGTCTCTCCGGTTAAGCTGGTTTTACCCTGCAGGAGGGCTCCTTGTTTCGGAAGGCAACAGACAGTGTGGCTTTGTGTGGTGGACACAGCACTCCAAGGTCCTTGCATTCACCAAGAGGAGAGACATGAAGTCTAGGGAAGTGGGAAGGCCAAGTTCAGGGAGGCTCTGTCTACCTGTCACCCAGGGCCCTGTGGCATCTCCCAGCTGTGAAACAGGCTTGGGGAGGTCATCTGCTCCAGGCCCTGTTTCTGAGCACCCACTCCAGGCCCTGTTTCTGAGCACCCACGAGGCTGTCTCCATTTCACAGAAGGGGCAGCAGAGGCCCAGAGGGAGGAAGGAACCTAAAGTCACCCTGCAGGTGGGTGGTGGGCAGAATTGCACTTCTAGGGAGGGCAGCTCCCTCAGAGGGTCAGAGCGCCGACTGGGCTGCTCTGGGGAGTCAGGCTGCCTGAGCCCCTCAGACAGCCATTGGGGACTAGAGGAGTCCCTTGTAGGTTTGCTGCAGAAGCCCCACTTTGTTAAGGAGCTCCCTCCTCCACTCCCAGGCAGGGTACTGGATGTCGGGTGACAGGGCAAAGGGAACCAAGGAGTCTGATAACAGGCTGACTGCCTTTAGTGGGTGGCGGGGGGCGGGGGGGGGGGTCTCTATGCAGCCATCCTGGCCAGCGGCTGGTACCCAGGGACATGGGGGCTCACTGCTCCTCATATAGACATAGAGCTACACTGGTGCCACGAGGCAAGAGGGTCCCTAAGCCAGAAATCTATTTCTGAGCAGCCCTGACTTTATATGGAAAAGCCGACACACCTTCCTTTGGGCCACACCCCCAAACAAACATCTCTCTACCTCCTCAGTGGGTGTCTCCAATCCCACCAGCAGAGAGCCCTTTCTTTGGGTCTTGAGGTGCCTAGGGTTCCCGAGCCGGCCCCTCAGACATGCAGCTTCTGTGGGGTGGGGAGGTGGGGCTGGTACTGTGACAAAGGCCGAAAGCCACGCCATGCAGGAAGGGGACCAGTGTGGGCACCTGCGGTGAAGGGCCCAGGCCTTACCGTGGGGACAGTTGGGTGGGGACAACGGCTGCCAACCACGGCGGTGATGACTCCAGACACAATGGCAGAGCCTGACCTCTTGGAGGGGAACAAGCTCTGAAGATTCCACACGGGGAGGGCCATGAGTCAGGTCTATGTTGGCGTCATAGCCCTGTTCTTAGCACAGTCCCCAAGCCTCCTGCATCAGGAGCCTAACCTCACCTGCCCCAGGAGGCCTGCTGGGATTTCCTCAGTATCTTTACTGCTACTTCACTACCTGCTGCTCTTAGGCACATGAACCAGGGGCCCAAGAACATTCCTGTTCTGTTTTTGACTTCAGGTGTCTCACTTCCCTCAGTTTTTCTGTGCCTCAGTTTTTCTCTCTATATAGTGGGCACAGACGTCCTTTGGCCCGTCTTCCTGTCGGAGCTTAAAACACTGGGAAGAATAGAGTGGAACAGGGAAAGAAGAGCAGGCCCCTCCTCTCTGGGAGTGTCCTCCAAACACAACTCAGAGAGGCTCCAACACAAGCACGGCGCGGGGGCCTTCCCCCACAGCAAACCGAAACCAAAACAGAACACCCCAGGAACCAACTCAAGTGCCAGCAGGTCACCAGCAAACTGACGATGGGTGTCCTGGGCCAGAGTTTACCCCGGGCCCTGCAGGGCGTCACACAGGCCTGCACCTCAGACTGATGGACTCAGGCCCTCCTCACTCCCCCTGAGAGACTCCTGCTGGTGAGGCACTGAGGCCCACTCGGTGAAAACCCGGGAATCGGCATCCCCCCGGACAGCCAATCTGCCTGGCCCAGACGGGACAAAGCCTCAGTTCCCAATGACAGGGCGGCTGCTGTGGGACCCTCCCTGGCCCCAGGACCTGACTTCATCCCCCTGTCTGGGCCCACTTCCCAGCTCAGCAGGGGGCAGTCAGCTCAGACACCAGCCAACCTTCAGAGGCCTGGCCTTTCCTCAGACAACCTGCCTGAGGACCCTGGACCCCACAGTGACGTCATGGCCTGCCTGTCCCACCAGCCAGCCAGGTTCTCCCACCCCTGCCTCGTCCCCAGCCTGGAATATGGGCCCAAGGGAAAAGATGCTGTAGGATGCCCCCGAGCTGGGCACTGTTTGCCCCTTGGCCTTGGAGGGCACAGGGTCCCTGCACACGGGCTGGACGGTGGTGCCCGTGCTGCCACCCTGGCCTTGCATTAACACAAGCCAGTTAATTACCCCGAGCGCTGGAGACATTCTTCCACCACCAGGCAAACTGCTGGCCTGCAGCCCAAACCAACAGGGGAAACTTCAGCCTCCTCAGCCCTCTCCCCGCCAGATGGAAATAACGTATAGCTGCAGAGGTGGGGGAGGAGGAGGGGAACAAAAACCAGCCGGGTTCCCGGTCTCCGGGCTGGCCAGCCAGCCGGGCACTCACCGCTCTCGTTCTTCTCGATGACATCTACCACCTCCCCGGCCTGGAGGCTCAGCTCCGAGTTCTCCTGCTTCTTATAGTTGGACACCACCACGTACTGTTCCAGGATCATGGGTTCGGCGTTGGTGTCGGCACCTGGCGAGGGCAGAAAGCACGCGGTGAGCCAGCGGCCGGCCATGGCCCCGCGGCCGGGGCGCCCCCTGTCCATCGGCCTCGGGGGAGGCTGCTCGGTCGCCAGCGCCGCTTGGAGAGGCTGCCCGCAGCCAGGGCTCGCAGCTCGCCGGGCCCCAAGGACAGGCCATATAGCAGGACCCCACACCGGCCCGCTGCGCCGCGGGGACCGGGGGACATGGGGAGCCAGGGGGCAGCGGAGGGGGCGGGGAGCAGGGAGAGACAGGCAGAGACGAGACAGAGGCGGAGGGGACGCAGAGGGAGAAAGCCCGTGGCTGCAAGGAACTAATCACGGTCCAGCACAAGGCGGAGGGAGTCGGAGGAGAGGCCCGGGGTGGACGTGGTCTCTCCAGACCCCTCGGCCACAGGGGTGCGAGGGGAGGGCCGCGGGCAGGCGGGCTGGCGGCCCATGGGGGCTGATTCTGGAGTAGAGGAAAGAGGAAAGGCCAGGCGAGGAGGAGGGCTCGGGGCCTCTCCCCAACTCCTGTAAACCCAGAGAAAGAGAGTCAGCAGTCCTCCCCTCGGGAGGGAGAGGGAGAGAGCGGGAGAGGACGGCTCCACGGCCGGGCCCAGGCGAGAAGTCAAGAGGGTTTGAGGCCGCCAATCACTGGGGTTTACTCGCAGCCCTTAAATAGAAACACATGAGACCCATCGAATGAGGAGCCGGGGGTGGAGGCAGGGGAGGGGGAGGAGGGCCGAGACTGTTTACTTGAAACCCAAGAAGAAAGTCCCAGCGCCAGAGCCGCCGCTGGAGAGCCCAGCCCGCCCCCCGCCAACTTTTCCTCAAGTTCGGCTCCACTCTTGCCCCTCGGGCTCACCAAGGCGCGGCCACCGAGCCCACGGGCCTGGCGCCCAGGGACTGGCTTCAGGCTGTCGCCTCCAGCCCCGCTTCCTGTCGGGGCATCGTCTGGCCTGGCTGCCGCCCTCCAGCCACATGGAGACCGACGCAGCGTCCCTCTGCTTTTAAGCTCTGCTGGGGCTTGTGGTCAGGCTCCCGGAAGCCTCCCGCCGCCCTCTCCTGGCAGTTTCAGGAGCTTGAGGGGTCAGAAGGTGGGGCTCAGGGGGAGGAGGGCAGCAGGCCGGAGGTGCCTTGGAGCGAGCAGCAGCTCACTGGACTGGTAGGCACTGGACCAGTGCAACAGGCGTTAAGCAAACACCGGGCTGGAAGGTGGACAGACCCCGTGCATCCCAGCTTACTGGCTGTATGGCATTGAATGTCCAGCTAAAACCTCTCTGCACCTCACTGTCATCATCACTAGGGTGGAGTGGGGAGGAACTAAGCACCTAAGACGACACGTGACCGGCTAGGAGCTGAAAGGATCCAAGAACCAGAGACCCACTGGTCACCTCCTACAGGAAGCTTTCCCCGACCCCTCCCCTCTGATCTCCCTCGAAAAGGGAACTCCTAGTATATGTCTTAAACTACGTGTCTACTGCCCCACACATCTACCAATCTCCTGAAAAGCTGGGGGCTTCACACCACCAGCCTGGCTATAGAAATGGCTGAGAGGGTCCTCGGGCTCCACACGGCCCCCTTGGTGCTTCAGCCTGCAGTTACATTCCCCACATGCCTGAGTCTAACTTGGCAAATGTTCTATGCCAGGCACGTACCCTGTTGCATTTTTATCCTCACAACAATCTTATTACCTTCCCATTTCACAAAGGACACCTCAGAGACCCAGAGCAGAGGCTTGAGCCAGCCCACACAGCCTTCATGGAGAGAACCAAATTCACTCCGTGTTTTAAGTTCAAGCCTGTCTTTTTCTGTTACAGAACTGCTCCTGATTTGTTTCCAGACATCCCATTCTCCTCAAAACGAACCTCAACTTGATGCCATAAAATCTGGGGAGCTTCTTAAAAACAGGGATGCCCGAGCCCCGTCCCCAGAGAAGCTGATTTAATTGGTCTCAGCTAGTTTTTTTAAGACCCCTGCCCTACAACCTGTGGTTCTCACACAGAGCCAGGGTGAGGAACACTGCTTAGAGCTCTGGGTCTTTCCCTCCGAGAGGCTCCATCCAACCGAGGGCAGCGGGCGATGTTGGGGAAAGAAATCCACCCCCCCTGCCAGTTTTCTCCCCTGAGGTGAGGACCCTGCTGCCCCTGCTCAGCCCTTTGGAGAAGCAGGAGGGACCCTGTCCCAGCTGAGGCCTGCCACATGGCTATGCACACGCACTACCCCAGGCCCCTCCAAAGCCAGGATTGGGTTTCAGGCCGAAATGCAACCAACAGCTGGGCAGCAGGGCCGGCCTGGCTCTGCACTCAGATGGGGCCAGCCTCTGTGCCTGCCCCTGCCAACCAGCCGGACAGAGGCAGCGCTGGGCACGGGGCTGGCAGAGACCACTTTCCACTGTGTCCCCAGAGGGGAGGGGGGTTGCTGGCAGGGCACCCCACACAAAAAGGGCCAGTCCCCAGCCTGTGGGACACAGAGGCTCCCTTGCCAGTTTGTGGGAGAGGAAAACTCAAGGTACAAAGAGAAGATGGGAGTTCTCCAGCTGGTTAGAGAGCTCCAAAGCCCCAAGAGCCCAGATGATGCTGACCATCAACAGGAAGCCTTCCTTAGTGCCCACTCGGGATGCCCACCTAGCAGAGATCACATTGCTGTCTCAGCGGAGCCTCAGAAGGACCCAAGAGTAGGCGCGTGTTAACGTCCTGTTTCACACACAGGCAGACTAGGGCTCATGAGGCAATTTTCTCAAGGTCACACAGCTGGGATCGAACCCCTGGGCCCACCTGACACCGCTGCTCATGTCCTGCCTTCTGCCCTGCATGTGCCACTGCTCCTGAGGAGGGCCTCTGCCTCATCCAACCCCAACACGCTCGGCAAATAGTGCTTACTGAATTTGAGTAAACTCACGGGAGAGAGTGAAGGACAGGGAAGCTAGGTGTGCTGCAGTTCATGGGGTCACAAAGAGTCAGACATGACTTAGAGAACAACAACAATGGAGACTGGAGTGTGGGTTTCTTCTCCACTGCGGTGCCTACTGACCAGACCCACAGTGCCCACTGTGGGTAGGGACTCTGTAACTGTTGGGGGAAATGAGTGAATGAATGAGCAGATGGATGAACAAGGTGATTTAACGGCTTGCTTTGAGCCAATACAGATACACCAAGCAGGGCCTCACCTCCAAAATTTGGAGAAACTACAAATTCTGGAAGGCAGAAAAGGGAAGATGGGGAAACAGAGGCTGGGAGAAGTGAGGAGTCATGGGTTTGAGGCCAAAAGCTGTTTGAGAGGGTAAGCAGGGTGCCGGGGAATGGAGAGACTCACTTTAATCCAAGCCAAGGAAATCTGAGGCTAGCTTTCAAAGAGGGGAAAACATCCACACGCTGCTCCCACCTCCACCCCACCCCTTGGAAAACTGGCCTGAGCTTTCTGAAGACTTGACACTCTGGCACACAGGTAGAAAAGTTAAGAAAATGTTCTCCAGGCATTTCAGAGCACTGAAGACAGGCAGTGGCCCGCAGGTTAGGGGACAAACAGATGAACACACAGACAGACACTCTGTCTTCCTGGCTGGCCCCCCACCCTCACCCCCCCAGCACACGCAAGCCCCCTGCTCACTCTCTCTGGCATCTGCCTCTTAGGGTGTTGCCTCTTAGGGCTGCCCGGGCGGGTGTGAGCTGGGAGCAGGTATCCGGATGAGAAACCACTCGGCAGGCGGGCCTCTGGGTGATGTCATCCTACAGAGGCCGCTCTGGATCGCCTCCCAGCCCAGGCCTGGAAAATCGGGGGCTGAGGGAGTCAGCCCGAGGGAGGGGGAGATGCAGTGGAGGGAGCCTCCTGTCTTCAGATAGGAAGAGTTTGGCGGAGGCATGGAGAAGGGGAGTACTCCTTTTAGAGAAAAGGGCCCCTCCCGGATTGGAAGGGGACTTTTCGCCAGTGTCTCCTCCTCCATCTCATTTTCGTGCCTTTCTCAGAGCCCCTGGCTGGATCTGCTGAGGCTCTGGCAGTTCCCCAGAGCCTTGCCCCATGCCTGCCTCACACCTGCATTCCTTCCGCTGCCACCTGGAGGGACCGCTGGCTCCTGCCTGATTTGGCTGCCGACTTTCAGACTTTTACACGAGGCTTTTGCCAAATCAGGCTCCCACACCTTCAGTGGGTCCCTGCTGACGAAAGAAGAAACGCTACATTCAAGCTCAGTCTTTTCTTGACAGCCTGAGTTCCCCAAGTTCCCTGACACACGACTCCTCTGACCCAGGCAACAGTCAACACACCACACTCTTCCAGGCAGGTTCTTACATCCAAGCCTCTGCTCCAGCTATGCCCCTTGCCTGGAATGCCTTCCCCTTTACCAACCCCAATTCTGCCTGACCCTCCAGCAGCCCCCCACTCACTCAGCCATAGTGCTTGCACTGGATTTTCTTGTGGGGCACTGCTCCCCAACTAGGCCACGTGGTTTAGACAAGAGTGGCCCTGATGTGGATAGACAGACACCCCAGGACTGGGGCCGTGGGACACGGCACTGGACACAGTAATTGCCTGAGAGTCATGATGCCGAGGCACCCAGCTGGAGTCTGAGGGTCTGGTCCTGATTTGTCCTTATTGTTAACAACTCTGTGACCTTGCAGAGGACACTTAACCTCTCTGAGCTTTAGCTTCCTTATCCATAAACAGGAACAACAACAGTACCTACTCCGTGGGGTTGTTCTGAGCATGGTATGAAGTGACAGGGTTAATACCCTATGTAAACTGTAGACGGTGTTTATAAAGCAAACAGGAAATGGGAGATTTGGGGAGGAAAGGAAGGGCTTAGGTTCTTCTGAAGACTCAAAACCAGCAGGTAGGTTAAGGCAAGGGCCACAGGCGCCAGGTGAAGTTGCCATGGCTCTGCCCCTTCTCATGCCTTTCTCAGACCTCACCTCCTGGCAGGCAGTGGGCATCTGCCAGCTGGGCCAACGCATGGGTGGGTGCCCACCTAAGCAGCTCAAGGCCCCTTATCTACAAGGGTCCCCAGCATCAGCCCCTTACCTCTGAATTTCCTGTTTCACTGAGCTTGCCAACATTCCAGATGGGGAAACCAAGGCCAGCCCAGAAAGACCTGGCGACTCGCCCAAGACTCCGGCCCTGGACCCCCAGTCTGGCTGGTTTCTCCTGGCCCATGTGGCCTCCCCTCAGCCTCTCTCTCCAAACAGCTGGGCTCATCCTGAGAAGCCAAGCCCTACCGTGGCCCCACGCCCCACTCCCCACACTGTCCATGACCCCCCAAACCCTGGGCGTCCCACCAAGGTCCCTTCGGTCCCTCACAACGGATTCTTCCCAGGCCGGCCTCCGCCTGCTGGCCTCTCCATAGGCCCTCGGGCAGCCAGGCCATACGTTTGGTGAATAAAATGTATTGTTGTGGGCCAAGTGGGCTCTGGCTCACTGGCTCAGGAGAGGGGAAAGAGGGCCGGGAGCCCAGTGATTAGCTCAGGCCGAGGCCCTTGTCACAGGCAACACCAGAAGGATGGCCGTGAGGGGCCTGGGACAGGCAAGGGGTCCCCCGCCCCCACCAGTATGTTCACTTCCCCTTTCCAGCCTACAGCTGTGTGAGGATGGGGCTGGTCCAGCCCCTTCCCCTCGACCTCTGACCTTTCTGTTTTGGGCCCCAAACCCAAGCCTCACCTCTGCTCTCAGGTTTGGGCTAGGAAGGAGGGCCAGGTGGCACTCACAGAAATGGAGAGGCTTCTAGAAGACCTTTCTGGAAATCCCCATCCCCACCTGACACCACCCCCATCTCACAGCTTAGAACATTGCTCTCTAGGGTTTTCTGCCATCGTCCAGTAAGACCAAGGCAAAAAGCAAGCCTCTGACCCTGGGCCCAGCCCCACCTGGACACAGGGCACAAGCCCAAGTCCCTGAGGGCCATCAGTGGCCAGGCAGCCCCAGGTTTGGAAGGTCCCCGAGACCAGAGGCAGGTCCAAACTCTGGATCCCTGGGGCACAGGGGCTGTGACTTCATCACAGTTACAGGACTCCCCACACCCCTCACCGGCCACTGCCTCAGCTGGGGTGTGGGGACTCCAGCTCTCTGCCTGGGGTTAACAGCCTGGAGGGAGGCTCATCACCTTCAGCTGGCCCACCTCACATGGGTGGATGGGGATGGCAGTCTCTCAGTACCGCCTGGATACTTTCTGTGTGCCAGCTCCGAGGAGATGCTGCTGAATCTGCTTAGGGCGGCTGGAGAGGTTACGTAACCCGAGACCAGGACGCGGCAGAGCCGGGATGTAAACCCACACATTCCGGGTCCAGGGAGCATCTGCTTCCACACTGTGCTGTGTGGTCATCACCCCTCAAAGGGCTCCAAGGCTGGATCTGGAACCTAAAAAAGGGTCGACGGGAAGGCAGAGAAGGCCAGCGGGAGGGACAAGAGCGGGCTGAGGAGACTCCAGCATGCTGACAAAGAGCTGCTACACATCACAAGGAAGCAGGCAGAACGCAGCCGGCGGGCACCGGCTCCCACGCCCACACGCGGGGACACACATGTTCACATGCATGCGCTCACATGCACACCGGGCGGTACCTGTCACGTCCTTCTTGGGAGACTCAGCCCAGCTGGAGAGCCACACTTCCGAGTCCCCCCCGAGAGCAAGCAGCAGCAGGAGAGGAGAGAATCAGAGGAGGAGAGAGAACCGTTAGGCAGGCAGGAGGTCCACCGGCGAGTGGTTGCAGGCGCCGCATTGGGCCAGCGGCGGAAGGCGGGGGAGGGGAGGGGAGTGATTTCCTGGCCCTGGGACGGCTGCTAGGCGTGGGCCGGAGTGATTACAGAGGCGCTGGGACGCTGCTGGCCAGGACGGGGATAATGAGGTGTCTGCAAAACGCAGGAATCCTCTGGAGCACAGAGAATCCTCCACAATCCCGGCCTGGAATAGGGCCCGCGGGTTATCACTGCCCCGGAGAAGGCAGCCTGGACCTTCCTCTCTAGCCACGTGGGTGGCTGGCCCCACAGGGCCTGGTGGCTCCAAGGATCCTCACCAGGCCAGCAGGCTCGGCAGGCTGGGCCTGGAGCTTTAGCCATCAGGGCTGGAGAGCCCAAGGCCAGCCTCCAGCCTCTAGGCACCACACTGCTGGGCCTCCATGTCTTGTCCAGCCCTTGCCCAAGCCCTGGTGGTTTAGATGGTAAAGAATCTGCCTGCAATGCAGGAGACCCGGGTTCGATCCCTGGGCCAGGAAGATCCCTTGGAGTAGGAAATGGCAACCCACTCCAGTATGCTTGCCTGGAGAATTCTGTGGACAGAGGAGCCTGGCGGGCTACAGTCCACGGGGCCGAAAAGAGTCGGACACGACTGAGCGACTGACACTTTCTTTCACTTTAGAAGACAAGCCCTGGCAGAATGGAAGGAAGCTTCATTTTAAAAAGTCCCAACTGCCCCACCCCCAACTCTAACACAGAAGAATGGGGCCCTTTAGAAACCAGAAAAAATGAGGGCTCTCGACAGGCTCAGACAGTCATGTGGGATCTGGGCCTCAGTTTCCTCATCTGTCAGATGAGGTTAAAAGTCATCCTCCTGCCAAGAGGAACAAAATCAAAGCATCTAAAATAACCGAAGATCATGAGATGTGAAATAGTAACACTATGAGAAAAAAAGCTCCTAGCCTAATCAACAGTGTGAACATTTCTAGACTATCACAGGGTCAGCGCATCACGATAACAGTTTACCTATAGGGTAAAGTGGCTTGTTTACACTCGAGAGTCCTTGAGCTGGGTATGCCTCATTTTACACGGGTTGAATCTGAGCTCAGACAAGGGAAGGAACTGGCCTAAGTTCCAATGAGGCCACAGTAGTAGAGCAGAAATGGAACCAGGTCTGGGACACTCCAGCTGGTGCTTCCTCTACTGAACTGCTCACTGGTTCCAAGCAAGAATAGCATTGGACGCAGCGGCTGCAGTGGGAAGGAAACGTGGAGAAGCAAGTCTGAGAGGCAAAGCCTTGGACTGCTTGCCCAGCACCAGCCAGGAGAGCAGCCTGACAGACAGCCGTAACAGTCATCGCAGCAGTGACACGTATACAGTGCCGAGCACTTTACATACGGTGACTCATCTATTTTTCACGCTAAACCTACAATAATAAGGAATTCCCTCCATTGTGCCAATGAAGAAAATGAACCAGAGAGGTTAAGTAACTTGGCCCAAGGTCACACAGCCAGTACAGTGTCCATCTCTTGTGGGGAAACCAGTTCAGGCTTCAGTTCGTAGCTATTCACCATTTAGAGCACCTGACTTTCCCTTGCTCAGCAAGCCACCTTCCAGTTGCGGGTGGGCTCCCCATGTAGACCTGGGAGCCTGGCCCTTCCAGAGTTCACTGTAAAACCAACAAAGTGGGACTCTACTGGGGAGGTCTGGGGAGGTCTCTAGAGTCTGTCTGAATTTAAATCTAGGCTTTGTGCCTTTGATAGAGTCACTTAACCTCTCTGAACCTCTTCCCTGGGCATATCCCATGAGCTTGGTTTGGTCAGCTTTCGGGGACCAGGAAAGTCAGACTCCTGGAGCTATGAGGATGAGAACCAGATGGCAATAAGATACTAGATGCACCAAGATGCTGGCACCCAGAGTTGCCTACCAAAGAGCCCAGGTCAGCTGGAACTGGGGGGAGCGGGATGCTGGGGGAACTATACCCACAGACAAGCATCCTGCGGCCAGAGTCTCTTACTGGGCCTAGCAGCCAGAAGCTTCCTGGGATAGCAGGAACCCGGCTGGCTCAGCTGTCACACCCTGATAGGGCCATGACAAGACAGATACACTCCAAGGCAAGAGGCGTTCATCTGCTGTAGCTGAGTGGGTCTGAGTTTAGAACGTGGGGCTTCATTGTCTGGAGACAGATCTTGCTGGGCTATGACTTCTCGCCACTGTGCCCCAGATAAGGCCCAGTGGGCTGACACCCAGTAAGGCCACCCTCACCCCCTTGGGGCAAGCTAGTGCCAGGCCCCTCCCAGCGCCATCCAGCCCCACTCAGCCCTGGGGGAGCCAGCTAACAGGTTGCCCACACCTCTCTGCATCTCTGCTGGCTTCACTACTCTGTGCACTTTCCTTCGGGTTCTTCAGAAGAAATGTTTGGGAAGTGCTAATGTCTGTCAGTGAGCCAACAAAATCATTTGGCCTGAGCCTGGTGAACCCAGGAAGACGTGTTCTGCTAAAACAGGTGGTCGACAGACTTTCTGCAAAGGGCCAGAGAGTCAGTATTTGACGCTTTGTGGGCCATGTGGTCTCTGTTAAGACGACTCACCTCTGATGTTACAACCTGTAGAGGAATGAGTGAGCCGTGTGCCAATAAAGCTTTATTTACAAAACCACATGGTGGGCTGGGCTTGGCCTGTGGGCAGTGATTTGCCAACCCCTAGGCTAGGAGACGTGAATCTGAGTGAACTCTGGGAGTTGGTTATGGACAGGGAGGCCTGGCGTGCTGTGATTCATGGGGTCGCAAAGAGTCAGACACGACTGAGCGACTGAACTGAACTGAACTGAGGCTAGGAGATAGGAGAAGGCAATGGCACCCCACTCCAGTACTCTTGCCTGGAAAATCGCATGGATGGAGGAGCCTGGTAGGCTGCAATCCATGGGGTTGTGAAGGGTCGGACACGACTGAACAACTTCACTTTTTACTTTCATGCACTGGAGAAGGAAATGGCAACCCACTTCAGTGTTCTTGCCTGGAGAATCCCAGGGACGGCGGAGCCTGGTGGGCTACTGTTTATGGGGTCGCACAGAGTTGGACACAACTGAAGCGACTTAGCAACAGCAGCAGCAGGCTAGGAGATGAGGTTGTCAGAGAAGGAGAGCTGTTCCAAACCCCCAGGAGACAGAAGTGGGTGCTGCTATGGACTAAATACTCACAAGGCCTTTGCCGCTTGGTTGATCTTTTTTCAATCATCATCTTGAAGGGTCCGATGCCCTTCCAGGCCTCTGGGGCATGGGCATCTGGGCAGGCCAGGACCGGTGGACAGGAAGAGGTCCCTTGGCCTCTGGAAACAGAGCCCCCACGCCTAAACATGGAACAACCTGAGCTCGTGCCCACCCCCTCCCCCGTCAATAAGCAGGCCTTTCTTCTTTCCAAAGGAAAATGGGAAGCGGACCAGAAACAAGCGTGTCTTTAAAAAAAAAAAAAAAAAGTCTTTTAAAAACGTGATTTATTTCCCAGTCCCCGAGATCCACAGAATTAACCCAGTTCCGTGGCTCCCACCCCAAATCCCACCCCCGTTTGCAGTGCCTTCTCTCCAGCCCACCAGAGCAAGCCCTCTCCCAGGGTGGGAAGGATGCTCCCCTCTCCCACCTCATTACAATGAACGAGGAGGAGAGGCCCCTGGCTCGCAAACCTGGCCCTCCCAGCCAGGAGGCAGACATGGCTGCAGGCTCAAGGCTGGGAAAATGGCGAGATGAAGGGACAGGGTGAAGGAGCAAGAGGCAGGCACAGCCAAATGAGCAGCTGTGAGTGACACAAACCAACTGCTTCCTGTCCTCCCTGCCGTCTCCACCCCCCATCTCTGGTGACAGAACCAAGGGGCCTAAGAGCAGGGTCATGGGGCCTGGTGGAAAGCACGGGGCATGTAACTGGGAATCTGCACAGCTGGTTTTGCTGGCTGTGTGACCTTGGGCAAGTGGCCTGACTTCTCTGGGCCAATCTGTAAAATCAGGCATTTGGGGCCCACTGATCTCCAAGATACTGGTTTCATGTTCTAAGCTCTTCCAGTAGAAACCCGCTAGGCTCCATAACACAAGTGCACCACAGCTGAAACAAATCTTTCCAGAGAATCAGACTGCCTTTCCTGGGAAAACCACTTGAACACATGCTCAGTATATGAAACTCCAGTGAAGCAGGCCAACAGTTCAGGTGGCACATAGGACAAAGAGGAACTGGAGCAAGAATTTTTAAAAAATCTTGGTTCTTGTGCTTTCTCTGCCACTTTAGCTCACTGATTCTGGGCATTTAGCAAATCTCCAAGCCCCCTTTCCTTCTGTGAAATGGTGATAAAAATATCTACTTCGTCTTCTTCTTTCCAGGGTTGCTTTAAGAGCAAAGTGGCCTAGTGCCCCTGAAAGGTTCCGGAGCAGGAGGAATTAGGCCTCTGGATACAGAAGGGGAGTGGGCGATAGGGACAAAGCCGGTGATGAAAGCAGCGTGTGCCTGGGAGACAGGAAACGTGGAGACAGGGTCCCTCCTGAGGTCACCCCACAGGAGGCGGGGTCCCTGCCACAGCCACCCCTCCTGGCTTACTGGCAGCAAGAATCCAGGCCCAGAGGAAACCAGGTCAGCAAGTCCTGACACTTAGGTGCTGAACCTGACTCGGGTCAAGTCCAGGTGGTTATGAGAAGTCAAAGAACAATACCTCAGGGGCCCCCAACTTTAAGGATGTTCCCCTCAAACACATATAAGCAAACGGACTACATTATAAACACCTGGGTAGACTTCAGTTAGGAGAAGGACTCCTGTTGGTTTGCAATAAGGTTTCTTTTAATGTTGAGTAACTCCAGAGCAGTGAGATTTGGGTTCCGTTTAACCAAATCTAGTCTCCAACCATACTTCCAGGAATCCTCCCCTGGTGTAGAGCAAGTTCCACCCATCCAAACTAATAAATCCAGAGTGGGCTGTGAGCCCAGGTGGGAGAGACACAGAACAGCCAGCAGCACAAACTCCTTGGAGAATGAAAGCAACCAGGGGCTGAGGGGGACCAGGGCAGGGTCACCCGCCTTATCAGCTTACACGGCCCCCGCCCTGGGCTCCCGGGACGGGAGGAGGAGCTGGACCCCTGCCAGGAGTGAGCACTCCACTGTCTTCTCTGTGTCCTTCCCTTCTGCAGTATCTCAGCGTACTTGAACACCCAAGACCTCTCTCTTCGGGAATTCTATTGTTCGTACCTCACTGCAACCCCGAATGGATTTCTAAATATCTGTGGTATTCGAGTCTTTTCTCTGCTTTTGTACAAGGGAACTATACACAGGGCTAGATTTCTAAAGTTGCCTACGGATGCCACATGCTTCTTTTCCCTTTTTGACTAGGCCACCAGGGAACTCAGCCACTGCTTTCAGGCCATCAACTAATTGTCCTTAGTCGCTCAGTCAGGTCCGACTCTTTGTGACACTGAGGCCCGCCAGGCTCCTCTGTCCATGGGATTTCCCAGGCAAGAATACTGGAGCGGGTTGCCATTTCCTCCTCCAGGGGATCTTCCTGACATGGGGATTGAACCCGGGTCCCCTATATCTCCTGTATTGCAGGCAGACTCTTTACTCTCTGAGCCATACTAGTCCTGTAATTTAATAGTAGAAGGAGAAGGAACTACTTTTTCGCTAGGAGACCATATATCCCTGTTGCAGGCAGTGCCCTGTCGTAGGCATGAAGTAACTCAAATCTTTTCCAGAGCCCTCCAGGGCTAACGGGCCTTCACAAAGAAGTAGCAGCTTGACCTACATGATATATGGGGCCTGAAATAGGTCATCATGCTCAGAGCAGCGGAAACAGGCACGACAGTGTAAGTGGCATGAATGGCATCCGGAAAAAGCATGGCATGAATTGAGATGGCCAAGACAGAGAGCAAGTAATAGCGCAAACAGTCCCAAGTCACAAAGGTACAAGTTGGGGACGGTTTAGTGTAAGGTGTGTGAGCTCCTGCCCACAGGGGATACCTTTCTGCAGCTTGCTCCAGGGTGAGCAGCAGCCTCCAGCTCGTCATCAGTGCTTAACAGTATGAAAAGATCATACCCTTGGACTGGAGGGGTAAGGGATCAGTGCTGCTACAGTCACAGCCCAGCCCCTTGGCCCTGCCTCTGATGCCCGTAACCTCTGAGGCTGGGCTGGCTTCAGGGCAGTGTGACGTGTGACCCGCCCTGTGCTTGCTTTAACACTCTTCTGTCCCCAGTTTGAGATGTTTAATAATTTATGAACAAGAGGCCCCATAAATTACGTTGCTGGTCCTGCCCAAGGTCTGAGGGTTCTGAGCCAAAGAATTCTGAACTAAACAAACAAGGCTGGAAGGAGCATGTAGGGACTTAGGACCAGAGAGAAGGGTGCCTAAAATCACACAGCAAGTGAGCAGCAGGGCTGAGGCTAGAACAAACATACTACTTCCCACTTCTGTAACACGCAAGACCGTTTGATGGGCACTATCTAGTTTAATCCTGACGACAATCTGTACTTCACAAACATAGAAAGTGAGGCTCAAGAAAGTTAAGGTTTTCCCCAAGGCCCCACAGCAAAGAAGTGATGGGTCCGACTGGAGCCCAGGCAAGCTGGCGGGAATGGGGAACAAAGGGGTATAAAAACGGGGGACCTCATTCTCTGGTTCCACCACCCTGGCCATTGGCCAAGGGAGGCTCGTTTATTTCTGTTGGGCTTCCCTTGGTAAACACAGCCATATTTCTCTCATTTTGCTCTCAGTAGGAAGGGGCCTGTCTCTTTCCCTGGAACCCGCCTTTCCCAGAATCCAGAGTCCATGTGGGGGCAGCCCAGCCTGGGGCAGGAATGCACTACTAAACCACTGGCCACCGAGCCAGGCGGTCAGAGAACAGTCAGTCTCCCGGCTCAGGTGGGGAATGGGGTGGGGGGGTGTGCTGGAGCCATTCCAGAGCCCCGTGGGGACTAAGTCCAAGGACACCCACACAGAGGCCAAGGTTGGGGCCAGCAGAGAGAGCCCAGCCCAAGTGGGTGTGGGCAGAGAGGCCAAGGCAGCTGCCCAGGGGGGCTGCCAGGCAGCCCTGCCTCCTCCTTCCACCCTGCTCTGAAGACCCTCAGCTTCCCGGTTCAAGACAGGTGTTGTGGTCATCAGCTGCGCTGTGGGCGGACGGAGGGGCCCTGTGTGGGGAGGTCTCCTACAGCTGCTGCCTGACCCCACAGCCGCCCCTTGGGGTGATGGCCTCCCCCTCAGCTCTCTGGCCCTCACCTCTCCCCACGCCAAGGCACTGGTGTGCGTGGAAGACACAAACTCACACTGTTCGGAGTTCCCGGATCCCAGCCACACCCCCACTCCCTGGGGTGGCCTGCCTTGGTGGTCCTCCCCCACTTACTAGGATATCCCCTCTCCAGTTCTCCCACCCACCAGCTCCCTGGGCCAAAGGCGGTGAGAATGAGGCAGTAGCAACAGCAGAAACAGAGGCCCAGAGATGAAGTGAGCGGCTGCTGGGTCTCCAGGCCCCTGCCCAGCAGTCCAGCCCCTCCCCTGGCTCCGTCTCCACAAGAGCCTGGAGAGATAGCATAGACAGCAATGGGCCCAGCACTGACAACCCCATCCCAGGGCCACACAAAAAATGCAACGCCTTCTTTTCTCCAGACTGGACTTCTGCCATCAGATTATCAATGAACCCACTGCCAACTATCTAATGAGCACTTACCACAGCTGGAGGCTCCCGGCTACGACCCACTGACTCTCCAGCCTCAGGGATGGCGCACAGATATTTACAATCAAATACACTCTCCCAGGCGTTCCTGACTGCTTCAGGGGTCATGGAGGTTTGGGGGAGCCTGTTTGGCTCCCTCAGCCACCCGCCTGGCACCACTGAGGCTGCCTGGACCTGACCATTGAACAGGCTAGAGCCAAACACCGCAGGCAGGGCTGGGTGCAGGGGGATCACGCAGTAAGGCTGAGACCTGGAGGCCTTGCATCTGCTGGACCCCACCTCTGGAGCAGGGTTCACAGAGACATCTGGCTGGACACTGTCAGGGGAGGCTGGGGTGGGATGAGTGAGCAGGGACTAGAGGCAGAGTTCACTTGTGGGGTTGAGGATGACCCCCTTTTCAAGGTTTGCAGGCCGCCCGCATCTTGCCCTGGGCAGGGTCTCTGTGTTGTTCACTGTGTCAACTGGCTCTAGAATGTATGGATAGCGCTGTAGTCCTATCAAGCGTCTGAAGAGCAGGTGCTTCGTCAAGATTTGTCTCTAGTCTCTCCAACCAGATCTGTAGTTCCGTCGGGGTCTTAACCCTCTCAGCCTCCTCACAGCACGCTGAACACAGCAGGCGGTACCCAGAAAGTCCCCGGTGGCTGATGGAAGGACATCTGTTCAGTGCACCCAGTCCCCGAGGTTTTGTGGGGAAAGTGAGTTCTGGCTGACCCCACTGCTCCAGGGCCTTTTTGATCCCCAGGGCCCTGCACTCCCTCTAGCCTAGGTTTTGGCTGGGGTGGCCCGAGACACATACAGGCATCCTCAGGCTGGGGAAGACCCTGAGCCTAGTTGGTGCCGCACAAGGTAACTCACGGGCAGGCCCCCAAGCCCAGCAGAACATCCCTGGAAGCTGCAGGCTTCCAGCATCTGCTGTAAAGCCCTTCAAAGAGATTTAAAAAAATTATCCATGAGCAATATGGTCTATGGCAAGATGGATGTTGCAGGAAATGGGAGTCTGAGCAAAAACAACTGGCTTATCTATGATGTCTGGTGGGAGCAGGGCTCAGCAGAGCTCGGCACAGCCTCCCAGGGTGTGTGCCTGCAGCCTTAGGCCTCTCCTCACCCCCATCCCGCTCCTGCTCTGCGTGGGTCTGGACCAATCCCCCGAGCTTTCAGATGCCACGTAAACAGAGAAGGCTATGTGTGTGCACACGAATGCATGCATGCTTTCTCTTTCTCATACACACACACACACACAAGCACACACACATAGTTTGGGAAATCCCCACATCTGGCTCTCACGTGACTGAGCTGTGCCCAGGAGGCCGCAGCTGGGAGGGTCAGGAGTGTGCAAGCTCTCTGGGGGAGCATGAAGTTAACTCTTTGGCACCACAGCTCTGGGACTCTGAGGGAAAGCCAGGGAGGAGACCAGTGCTCAGAGAGCCCTGGCGTGGCTCACTGCACAAGTGTGGGAAGGTGGGGTCACTTCTCAGGGTTCCCCTGGTCTTCACCTGTGACTTGAAAGGGCTGCTCTTTCTTTGTCCCTGTCAATCCGAGTCAACCATCAGCTGCCAGGGAGACCCAGTAGATGAAGAGTTCCTCCCCAACAGAGACCCATCTGTCAGTCAGGGATTTAACCCTTCCTAGCACTGGGCACCTGGCTGGGTGTGTTGTGGCCCTGGAATCGTATGGAAACGGTGCACGTGGCCCCCAGGAGACCACTGGAAGCCACAGTCCTGCTAACAATAAGGAACAGGTCAGAGGGGCCTTTGGTCTTTGGGGCAAGTTCTCTCCAACTCAGGCACGTGTATTATTTTATAAATCAGAACTTTTTAAGCTTCAACAACTTTAGTGAATGAGTGACCATCTGCAGTGGTTATCTCTGAAACAGCACCACCCAGAAGGTATCGGGGGACACGGAGGACGTGCCCCAGTCCAGTGGCAAGGACGTGGAGCGCTCTCACAGCCAATGCTGAGCCTGCCCAGATGCCTCTGCAGGCTGCTCTCCCTCTCCTCCAGGCTGACTCATTGAAAACCTCAGGGAACCAGGGTGGAAGGCCTCACTCGGCACCCCACCCCCAAGCAGATCTATGCCTCCTGGGGGAGGCTCCCTCCATCACCCTGCCCCCCATCGTAGCACTTGGACATCACACCGTAACTGCTGCTTACTTTCCCACCTCCTCGACCCAACCGGGACCCAGACCTCAGGATGCCCACCTCAATATCCCTGGGCTTGGACCACAGGGCCTGGCATAGAGGGGATCCTGAGATGTTCACTGGACAAAATCTACATGACAGCCACAGCCAGTGCTAGGGAGTCAGCTCAAGGTCTGGCAGGAACACCCAATCCTAGGGAGCCTGATACCAGCATCCATCAGGAAACTCACTTCTTATCAATCTAGCTAGCCCTCGAGGGTTCCCCCAGCTCCACCTCTGGCAGAGCTGCCATGAGTGTCGGCAGAGCCCTGGGCTTAGAACAGAGAGGGCAACCGAGGTCACTGAAGAAGTTGACGAAGGGGCCCTCTTACTCAGAACCCTGTGACCAAATGCCAGTGAGGAACTCACAGAGGGCTCCCAGAGCCACTGGGCTCCAGGCAGGGACGGTGTGTGGCCAGACCATGCGGACCAGGAGGCAGACAAGGAGAAACTGCCTGACCTGGACAGATCCGGGACAGAGGATGTTAAAACCTGCCCTGTTTGCAAGGTCTCCCCAGGGGAGCTGATGCCAACAGAGACAGTCTTAATTTGGTTTCACTAGCTGTCATCACAGAGTTGCAAGGACCTCACCCTCCTGCCTGGAACAGTTATGCACCCAACCCTGACACACTGATCCAACACTCAGGGAGCCTAAGGTGGCCCAGGGCCAAGGGGGAGACCCTGGATAACAGGAAAGGCAGACACCTGCGGGGGGCTTTTCCTACACCACTGTACCCACTAGCCAAATGCAGCATCAGGAGGAAGCATCTTGAAGAGGATGAGCACAGGGAAGTGAAGGGAATTTTTGACATGGCTTGGTTTTCCTGGTACAAGAATGCAGTTCTAATGTTAACAAAATCCATCTTCTTACCAGCTGCTTGGGTCACATGTGTCGATGACAAGATCCAGGGGGCAAAGCAGAAAGAGTTGGGGAAAAACACTTTTTTTTCCTCGCAAAAGTCTAAGTTTCGCTGAAACGCTGGAAAATTTTTCTTTGCCGCCACATTTCAGGACTGACCAATTATAAAAATGTCACGAGCCAACTGAGTTATACACGCCACATTTCTGTTTCTAAACAAAGCAAAGTTCAGAGCAGAAAAAGGTGCTAACACAATAAGTAATGCACATTTCCCCCGAATCTTTGTTTTTCCACTGGCTTTGTCGTTACTGGAAATGTTGCCTCTTTTGTCACATGTTTATAAACCAAAAAGCCCAAGCAGGGATTTGCTGGACCACAATGTAGGCGTCTCTTCCCCTGAAGAAGAAGACCTTGTGGAAACAAAGCTGTCCTCTTAACTGCCCCCGCCCCTC
The DNA here is from genome assembly GCF_042477335.2 of Ovis canadensis. Lineage (NCBI taxonomy): Eukaryota > Metazoa > Chordata > Mammalia > Artiodactyla > Bovidae > Ovis > Ovis canadensis. Next base: position 39,606,361 of record NC_091266.1, read on the forward strand.
ACCCCAGGGACATGACCAAATGCACCTTCCAGGAGCAGCCCCATTGAGTCACAGTCCACCCTGGGGGTCCAAGCCTTCTGCCCCCTCACTCTCTGCCTACCCTGAATATGGCCATCAACCTATATGGATGACCCATCCCAAACTGAACCCAGCCTGGATCTTGGGGTATACCTGGGGAGCTCATCAAAGCTGGCTGGTGTTTCTGGGTGCCATCCCCAGAGCTGCTTATTCAATGGTAGACCTGGGTCTGAGAATCTGTGCTTCAACAAGCAGGCTCAGGACTCTCAGCAACATCCCTGGGCCTTAGCACATGCTGTCCCCTTCCAGACCATCTTCCCATCACTCCAGCAAGAGAAGTCAGCTGACAGGACTGAGGGGCAGAAAGAAGCCGAGCAAGCGGGATGGAGGGGATCAAGGCTACCCACCCGCTAGTTGCCTCACTTCCCAGGTGTGAGATATGTCCTCCCAGGATTCGGGGAGCCCTCCCCTCCCCCACCCCTGCTCCGTGTGTCCAGGCTGGTAGGGCAGTGGGACCACACTGCCTGTGGCCAGACACACACTTTCTCCATCACATCACTGCCACATAGGCTGGCGGTGGAACTGCCAAACCAGTCAGCCTCCTTCATTCCCAGTTAGCTGGCTTTGAACTTCAGGGGTGACATCAGGCTGGGGACCCAGAGCCACACAAATAAAAATTATTTAAAAACACCAGCCCGGGCGAGATGTGTCAGAAGGCAATGCCTTCACGAGACACATTTGCTCTTGGAACAGGCCGTCGGAGGGTGCCAGGAATGTCTTGGCCGTGTTCTCCAAGCAGCCTGGGCCTTTCTCCCTGAGGATGGATGGCTTGGGCGGAAAATAAAGCTTTGGAAAAGGCTTGCTGATATACTCTCCCAGGTTACCTTTCCAGACGCATCTCCTGCCCTCCTCCTCTTCCTAGCCCTTCATGTCTGCCAGGCTAGACAACCTCTTCTTCCCTCAAACTTCTCAAACACATCCCAGACTCAGAGTCCTTGCTCAGACCCAGCTCTTCTAACAGGAGTATCTGGTCCACTCTCTGCTCATACCCACCCCTTCCATCCTCCAGCAAACATCTCCAGCCCCTCCCCTCTTGGCTGGTGCCCCCCACCCCCACCCCAGCCCCTTCTGTTTGACTCCCCTGCATCACAACCCCCTCTGGCCCTCATTCATCAATGAATCCCCGAGCACATCCTGCTTTCACAGTTGAGCTGTGACCTCCATGAGGCCAGGAACCGGTAATCACTTAAAAGAAATGAAAGCCTCCAGGGGAGGACTGAAAGCTGCTGTCATCTGCTTTGTCTCTGCCCTTCTTCCTCTGTGGCTGGTAAGCAGGGTGGGCCAGGGTCTGAGAGAGGCTGGCCCTACTCTGTGTCCTGGGGTGGGGTGGGGGTGCATTCGTCCCAGGGGAAGATGAGGCATCAGAGGCTTTCACAGACTTGCTTTCTCTGCTTCACCCTGGCCCTCCTCACACCCCTGCCTCATTCCAGGATTTGGTGGGAGTGCCATGAGCAGGAAGCCAGGTTCTGCCTGCCCCTCCCCTTGGGAAGGCAGCGGCCCCTCTCTTAGTCACTTCCTCTGTCAAAGGAGGGCAGACTGTTTTTTTATAGTAGTCAGAACCTACAGGCAGGTTTTGCTTTAAGCCAAATACACCTTATTAAAGACCAAATTCATACAAAGAGAAATGAAGGGATACTAGTCACAGCCTGCAAAGGGACCCTTTACCTCATGAAGAATCTCTTGTGCCCAATGGGTCCCCTCTACAGACACCGCAGTGGGGTTGGGGGCTCTCTTGGGGCAGGCCCTCTCCCAGTCTGTGGAACTCCTGCCAGCGGTCTCTGGAGCCCAGTCCTGCTCTCTGTGGATCCCTGGGGTCTCAGGAAGGAACAGACGTCAGTGGAAAAAGGTTTGAATCGGAAGAGCCAGATTTGAATCCTGTCTACTTGGCTAGGTGACCTTGGTGACCTGGACCTACCTCCCCTGGTCTATAAAACGGGGATAAGACCACCTGCCCAGGTTATCGGGGGGCTGGCTGGCAACTATGAGATGCTGCACACACAGCCTTCCCACTTTGAAAGGAGTCTCTCCTGCAGGACGTAATGCCAAAGTCAGTAGTCCCTCCTGCTTAAGAGCTGCTCCTATTCAGAAATGGCTTAACCCTTGGTGTCTCTTGCACCAGACACTTCCCATGTATTAACTCCTATTCAAGCCTCAGACAACCTGTTGAAGCGCTATCATTATACTCATTTCATAGATGAGCAAATTGAGGCACAGGGAAGTTAAGGACTTGCCCAAGACCACATGGCTGGCAGAGCTGGGACACAGAACTAGGTGTTCCGGCTCCAGAGCCTGTCTTAACTCTACAGAATATTCTGAGACTAAGTTCTATCTCCTAAGAGGCCAGAGCCTCAGCTCACAGAATGAAAATTATGCTTCAAGCCAGGTCCTTTTAAACTCTCAAATCCCCTTCCTTTCTGAACCTATCAATAATTAAAAGAATAATAATGACAGCTGCTATCATTGGGAGCATGCTATGCGCCACCCCCTGCTAATTCAATCCTTACCATTCATAGAGGCAAGCACTATTTTTACCCCCGTTTTCCATATGAAGGCATGAGGTCAGAGGTCAAGCAGCTTGCCAGTCACAGAGCAAACACATGGCAGAGCAGGAGCTCAGACCCTGCCTGACACCAAAACAGAAACTCTGAACTCCAGGTGACACGCTTCTCTGTCGTCAGACTACAATAATACTGATCTCATGAACTTCATCCAATGATGCAACCTGTATGGTACTAAAATGGAAGCTGGGTGAGCTCGCCAAGTTTCCAAGGAAAAGCATAAAGTAAACAGGATTTCACGAGGAGCATCAACTGACCTAAAAGAACAAACTTGCAACACACTTGAGCAACCTCATTTGAATTTAAATGAGCAGCAGCTCATCACAGGACTCCTGGGTGGGATGAGACCTCAGACACAATCCCAGAGGATCCGTGGACGCCGGCGCCCCCTGGTGGAACTTCCTAACCACCGGAACTGGAGCCATGCAACTTACCAGAAGTAAGTTGCCCCAGCCCATCTTTTCAGGTCTGAAGAGAATGCCCTGCTCTGGGTGGGTGGGTGGCGGGGGGGCTTCGGGGATGGGGGTCTCCTGCAGCAATGCTCACCTGGGGGAGGCCAATCACCGACTGGCCCACCTACTGCTGGGCATGGCACAAAGCCCTCTAACTGCATCACGCCCTCGAAACTGCATTTTCCTGCAGGTGGCCGCTACTCCATTTTCAAGGGCGTGCCCATCACTCGGGCTAGGCTACGATCCCCAGTTATCCAACCACACACTCATGTAGGAATGGCTCGGGAGGTATTATGCAGGGGTGATCAGGTTCAACATTAGCTGGCTTTCACCTGTTACACTTGATACTCTGAGGGGCCCTGGGTCCCTCAGCTGAAATGCTTTAATGAGCAGAGCTGAGGTGTTACTGCTGAAGAAATTTCACCTGTGGACTGCAACCCCAGCCTGCTCTTGGGTTTCAGACTTGCCTGACTGGCCTACAATTGCATAAGCCAGTTCCTTGCATGAAATGTAATATACAGTAGCTCCTATGGGTCTGGCTTCTCCAGTTGAATCCGGCCAATACAACAGAAGAGGTGAGGGCATGGAGCTCTGGTGAAGAGATCTGCCCAAGGTCACAGGGCTGCGAATGGGAGCCCAGGCAATCTGGCATAAGCTACCCCCACGGCCCACGTTGCCCTCCGCTGCTGTCCTTGCCCCCTCATCGCTGGTCTCCTCCCCTTGACCATCTCTACTCACTGGTCACAAAGAACCATTCTGAGAGCTAAGGCAGATCATGTCCCCTCTCCTCAGAACGCCTCAGTGGCTCTTCATCTTTCTCACCGTGAAGGCCGAAACCCTTAGAAGGTCTGATGAGGTCTGAACTGTTGCCCCACTCCCACATCCCTGCTCTCCCCCCTAACCTTGACCTCCCCTCCACTCCCCCCAGCCACAGGCCTCCCGGCCATGCCTTGAGCAGGCAGAGCAGCACGCTCCTACCTCTGGGCCTTTGCACTGGCTGTGCCCTTGGCCTGGATGGCCCCTCCTTGGGTAACCATGCCACTTCCTTGCTTCCCTGTCCAACAGTACATTGTTGCCTGCGCAGTTCATCACTCAGAGCGGACTGCAAACCCCTTGAGGGCAGAAGGGCACATTCCGGTCACCTCAACACTTTACCGGCATACAGCTGGTGCTCAATAAGGGCAGCTGCAGTAGCTAGTCTCCTGCAGTGCTGGGTCCTGCTCCCCCACCTGTGTGCAAGTGCTGTGTCTTGACTTGGCAAAGGCCCGGCTCTCCACCTCTAATCACCAAAACTCCTCCTCTTTCCAGACAACATCCCTGACTTGAGGCCGCAGCGACTCTCCTTCCTGACCTGTAGTGTCATTCATGCACCCAGGCCTTCTTCCATCCACCTGGCATTCAACCAGCAGCAGGGATTCCTGACACCCGTGCGGGCCCTGCAGCAAGGTCTCTGCTTTCAAGGTGGTGGGACACAGATTACACAAGAAAACCCACAAGGTAACGAGAGTGTGGGCAGCGACATGCAGGGAAGAAGCAGGGTGACCTGAGGTGGGCAGCTAGATAGTGGAGTATGGGGCAGCTTCTTTGAGCAGAAATCTTAAGGGGCCAGCCATGTGCAAGAACAGGGAACAGCATTAAGGCCAGGGGGAACAGCAAGCGCACAGACCATGTGAAGAAATGAGCCTGCTGCATTTCAGGAATGGAAGGTGACAGGTGCGAGAGTGCTGGGTGGGAAGGAGGGGGCAGGGGCAAGAGTGGAGCCCGGGGTGGGACGGTAGGCAGGGGCCAGAGCACATACGGCTCTCCGGGATCAGGGGTTCAGAAAGGTACCTTATTTGACCCATATTTGGAGGAGTTCACTCTTCGGCATGGAGAAAGGTGTGGAGGGGCAACGGTGGGGGCAGACAGGCTGAAGAGGACGCTGAGGTCCTCTGAGGGATGAAGAGGGCTTCTAACAGATGTGATGGTGGAGGCGGGAGAAGGGGATGGGTGTGGAGGTCAGGTGGGCAGGTGAGAGGAAGGGAGGAGTCAGGGATGACTTCTTGATGCTGGGCTTGAGCAACAGGGTGGGTGGTGGGAGGAAGAAAGTGTGAGAAGGAGCAGGTTCCATGGAGGGAAGGAGCAGAGATGAATTTGAGGCTACACTGTCTTCTGGGTATCAAAGTCTCCAGTCCTGCCTCCTCTGTGAGCCTGCCCTCTGTCTGAGCACTTTCTTCCTGTTCACCCAGGTCTGCCTCGTAGTCCTGGCTCTGCACTCCATAGGAGATCCCTCCAGGAGATCCTCCGAGGATGAGTTGGGGCTTTGGGGACTACAGTGTGACAAGAGGTGGCCAGGCAACAAGCATTTGTGTTCTTTACACAAACATCACTGACTGGAGTCACCCTGGGAAGCTTCATGAGCTTCATCACAGAGCAGAGTGGAACTCCAAACACGAACTCAGACCCCCACTTTGCCACAGACTCCAGGCAGCCACCCTTGGAGACTTAGCTTCTCATTTGTGAAATGGGAATCCCATGAGCCACCATGCAACATGGCTCTGAGTAGGAAATAAAGAAATAGATATATAAAGTAGCCCGTACATAGTAAAAGGGAAGTTGCTCAGTCATGCCTGACTCTTTGCAACCCCATGAACTGTAGCCTACCACACTCCTCTGTCCATGGGATTTTCCAGGCAAGAGTACTAGAGTGGGTTGCCATTTCCTTCACCAGAGGATCTTCCTGACCCAGGGATCGAACCTGGGTCTCCCGCATTGTAGGCAGACGCTTTACCTTCTGATCCACCAGGGAAGTCCTCCAGTACGTACTAGGTGCTCACTAAATAATAATAGTAGCTAGCACTTCAGGAGAACTGTCCAGGGTGCAGGCAGTGTTCTAGGCAGACTTATATATAGAAGTTGATGTAATTTTCATTATAACCATGAGCTGTGTATTAGTCAGGATTCTCCAGATAAATAAAACAGACTATTGATAGAGAAAGAGAGAGAAAGAAGAGAGGGAGGAATTGGCTCATGTGACTGTGGGGCCTTGATGAGCCCACAATCTGCTGGGGGTAGGCATATAGGCTGGAGACTCAAGGAAAAGCTGCAGTTCAAGTCCAAAGGTGCTGGCAGAATTCCTTCTTGCTTGGGGGAGGTCGGTCTTTCCCTTAAGGCCTTCAACTGATCGGATGAGACCAACCCACATTAGGGAGGGTAATCTGCTTTACTCAAGGTCCACTGATTTAAAAGTTAATCTCATTCAAAAAACATCTTCACAGAAACATCCAGAATAATGCGTGACAAAATATCTGGGCATTGCAGCCCAGTCAAGTTGACCCAGAAAATTAACTCTACAAGGTGGTAAGAATAGTATCCCTAGTTTACAGAAAGGAAGGCAGGCACAGACAGGGTAGGAGGAATGCCCCAGGTCTGAACAGCCAGACTCTAAACTCCTGCCGTCTGGCTCCAGAGCTGACTCTTTTAACCATGACAGTAAGTGGCCATTATGATAAGCACAGCAGCATAAATTAAATTTCTCCATCCATCCTTTTCCTGGCCTGAGAGTGGAAGACAGAGAAACCGGGGAAGCTTTCCCTGGGTGGGGCCCTGCCTTGCTTAGGAAGCAGCACAGACTCTGAGGCTCAGAGATTGAGGGCAGAGCACCTGGGAGGCTATCTGGCCCAGGCCACAACTCTACGGAGGAGGAAACTGAGGCTGAGAGTAGAGAAGGGACTCACCAGGGGGTCCCAGGGCTTCAGAAAGTGATGAAGACAACAATAAATCATGCTTCTCCAGCAGTTATTGTCTCCTAGGGACTTTACTGCGTTAACTTCTTGAATCTTCTACATGTGAGACAGAGAGCATCATTCTCCCTGTTTTTTTAAGGAATGAGGAAACTGAGGCAGAGAGGGCATGAAACTGGTGCCAGAATCTCAGCCCAGGCTCGACCAGCCACTGCATCTCTGAGGTTCGGGGCAAGTTTCTTGGGGACGAGGGGATGTACCTGGGTGCTAAGTCACTTTGGTCATGTCCGACTCTTTGAGACCCTATGGACCGTTAGCCCTCCAGCCTTCTCTGTCCATGGGATTCTCCAGGCATGAATACTAGAATGGGTTGCCATGCCCTCCTCCAGGGGATCTTCCTAACTTAGGGATCGAACCAGTGCCTCTTAAGTCTCCTGCACTGGGAGGCGGGCTCTTTACCACTAGCGCTGCTCCCAGGCTTGCCCCTCCTTCCCAGCTCCCCGACCTGGGGCTCTGGCTACAAGGGACCCGGGAGAAGATGCTGCAGTTCACGTTCATGAGGCAGCCTCAGCCTCCTGTTCACAGAAGAAATTCCCCGGCAGACAGCGGTGCACACCTGGAACACCCCTGCCCAGGTGACAGGCATGTGTGCACATGTCTTATCCCACAGCTGGACACAAGCACACACGCCAACCCACAAATGGCTACATGCCAACACACCGGCACACACAGCTAACAAGTGAACACCTGTCAAGCGCACACAACCACGAAACCCCATGTGCACACACACAACCCCCCCCCACCCTCTATATAGGACACATCTTTCCTCATCCCAATTAACATACAAGCAAACACTGAAACACACAAAGCATAGGAAGCCACACACAGAAACACACCATGCGATCACAGCTACCCCAATTCACAGCCCATCTTTCACACAGAGGCATATCCCTCTACTGACCCAGGGTTCAAAGCGCCTGGACACAAGCACCTGCCCACAAGGTGAGCCGCTACTGCGAGCCACCTATTCTTCCACACTTCCCACACCGGCAAGGGCCAGAACCGCCCTCCTCGGCTGTCCACCCCCACAAGTAGGAATAACACAGGTCGTTCCAATCCCTTCCCTCCGGCAACTCCCAGTACACACTCATCCCTAAATACAAGGGACCACCCTCCCCCAATTAACTGCACCCCGCCCACGTGCAGGCATTTGCCCAGTTCCTCCCCCCACCTCCCCGCGAGAATCCTGATCCCAGCGGACAGCGCCCAGCACACACAGCGCCCAAGGACTTGCCCCGCCGCTCCCTGTCTCCACCCCCTTCGCAAACTCCGGGTGAGCCCTGGCACCTGCTGGGCCAATGCCGGGGCAGGTCAGTGCCCTACCACCCGGTCTCCGAGGGCCACCGCGCAGAGCCCCCACTCCCGCAGCGTGGACCAGGCGCTCACAGTCCGGGGAGGAAGGGCAAGGCTGCTCCTCAGGCATTAGAAACTCACAGTCACTCGGGCACGATCCCTGCCCCCCCCCCCCAACACCCCCCAACGCCCTGCTCCCGGATCTCACCTTCTCACGGGGAAAACCCGGCATCTCTATTAACCCTTCCGTGGCTGCCGCACCGCGGTAAGGACCCAGGGAGAAATCCCAGCAGTGCCCAGCAGTCGGCCCCGCAGCCCCAGGAGGAGGATCCGCCTGCACACGTAGCGCGGATCTAGGGGGCTTAGGCCCCCCACTCTCAATGCTCCCACTTCCATCAGCACCGGAGAGAACCCGAGGGACGCGGAGGGAGGAGGGGGTGCGAGTACCAGAGGTCTTAGGCGGCAGGAGCTGGGGATGGGGGCAACAGAAAGGGAGCAGGACCACGGGGCAGACGGGCGAGGACAAGCCCCCAGAAAGTCCCCCGCAGGGTCAGAGAGGCGCGTGCACGAAGCGGGAGGGAAGGTTGGAGGGAAGAACGACCCGAGGCTCCCTTACCTGATTTCCTCTTGGAACTGCCGTAGTCTCTGAAAAAGAAGCAACAACACACAGACATGGTTAGGGTCGTGAGGGGGCGCGAGGCTGCTGCGCTGCGGCTGCAGGGCACTCGCGGGCCAGTGCTCATGTGATTCCCGCTGCCGGCGAGCCGCGCGCTCCGCAGCCGCACGCACTGCGCGCCGCGCCAGCCCGCGGGGGCCCCCGCCTGCCCGGCCTCCTCTCCGGGCGCGATCGGCCCGCCCCGCCCCGCCCCGCCCCGCCCCGCCGCCCGCACCCCCGCCCCGCCCCGCCCCCGCTCGGTGGGCCACTCGCGCCCTTTCCCAGGCACCTTCCCCGGTACTCCGATGGGGGAGGACGAGGCAGGTTTCCAAGCACTTTGTTAACAGGGAAACTGAGGCCACGGGGAGTGGTCGCTAGAACCCAGGCCCTGCAGCCCACCGGGAGCCCGCTCCCCACCCGGGCCAAACCTCCTCTCCCAGTGCTTTGCCCACTCAGCCTGTAAAGTCACGATCGAAATGTTACCTCCTTCACCTGTCTTGCCTGACATCCTCCCCTTGCAGGTGTGACCCTCTGAAGGAAGTCCACCCTCACCCTAGACCCATGGGTCCCTGAGGTCACGCTGTGCCTTGTTCCCTCCCCTTGGCCAGGCAGTGGTGATGGATGAATAGGGACTGTAGGCTTAATGCTGACCAGAAAGGCTCAGGCTGGGAACCGGGGAATTCAACAGCGGGTAGAAAGAGCATACTGCCAGGTATGGTGGCTAAACTTCCAGTGAGCACTGGGTTCAAATCCTGTCGCTAGAAATCACTGCTGGAGGACCAGAGGTATGTAACAGACTGTAGCCTGCCAGCTCCTCTGTTCATGGAATTTACCAGGCAAGAATACTGGAGCAGGTTGCCATTTCCTACTCCAGCTGATCTTCCTGACCCAGGGATCGAACCTGAGTCTCCTGCATAGGCAGGTGGATTCTTACCACTGTGTCACCTGGGAAGTCTGTTAACAGCTTTACCTGCCCTGGTCTGCTCCAGCCTGGAGCCTGCTCTGCCCTCCAGCAAGGAGTTAACCCAGGCTCAGCCACAGGCTCCCTCCCAGTCCTGCCCCCACCGCCTTCCTGCCCCTGCTCCTGCCTTCAGCCCCTCCCTGCACCCTTGCAAAAAAGTAAAACGGCTGTCTTGGGAGGCCTTACAAATAGCTGTGAAAAGAAGAGAGGTGAAAAACAAAGGAGAAAAGGAAAGATATCCCCATTTGAATGCAGAGTTCCAAAGAATAGCAAGGAGAGATAAGAAAGCCTTCCTCAGTGTTCAGTGCAAAGAAATAGAGGAAAACAATAGAATGGGAAAGACTAGAGATCTCTTCAAGAAAACTGGAGATACCAAGGGAAATTTTCTTGCAAAGATGGGTACAATAAAGGACAGAAATGGTATGGACCTAACAGAAGCAGAAGATACTAAGAAGAGGTGGCAAGAATACAAAGAAGAACTGTACAAAAAAGATCTTCACGACCCAGATGATCACGATGGTGTGATCACTCATCTAGAGCCAGACATCCTGGAATGTGAAGTCAAGTGGGCCTTAGGAAGCATCACTACAAACAAAGCTAATGGAGGTGATGGAAATCCAGTTGAGCTATTTCAAATCCTGAAAGATGATGCTGTGAAAGTGCTGCATTCCATATGCCAAATTTGGAAAACTCAGCAGTGAGTGGCCACAGAACTGGAAAAGGTCAGTTTTCATTCCAATCCCAAAGAAAGGCAATGCCAAAGAATGTTCAAACTACTGCACAATTGCACTTATCTCACACACTAGTAAAGTCATGCTCAAAATTCTCCAAGCCAGACTTCAACAATACGTGAACCATGAACTTCCAGATGTTCAAGCTGGTTTTAGAAAAGGCACAGGAACCAGGGATCAAATTGCCAACATCCACTGGATCATGGAAAAAGCAAGAGAGTTCCAGAAATACATCTATTTCTGCTTTATTGACTATGCCAAAGCCTTTGACTGTGTGGATCACAATAAACTGTGGAAAATTCTGAAAGAGATGGGAATACCAGACCACCTCACCTGCCTCTTGAGAAATCTGTATACAGCTCAGGAAGCAACAGTTAGAAATGGACATGGAACAACAAACTGGTTCCAAATAGGAAAAGGAGTATGTCAAGGCTGTATATTGTCATCCTGCTTATTTAACTTCTATGCAGAGTACATCATGAGAAATGCTGGGCTGGAAGAAGCACAAGCTGGAATCAAGATTGCTGGGAGAAATATCAATAACCTCAGATATGCAGATGACACCACCCTTATGGCAGAAAGCGAAGAACTAAAAAGCCTCTTGATGAAAGTGAAAGAGGAGAGTGAAAAAGTTGGCTTAAAGCTCAACATTCAGAAAATGAAGATCATGGCATCTGGTCCCATCATTTCATGGGAAATAGATGGGGAAACAGTGGAAACAGGGTCAGACTTTATTTGGGGGGGCTCCAAAATCACTGCAGATGGTGACTGCAGCCATGAAATTAAGAGACACTTACTCCTTGGAAGGAAAGTTATGACCAATCTAGACAGAATATTAAAAAGCAGAGATATTACTTTGCCAACAAAGGTCCATCTAGTCAAGGCTATGGTTTTTCCAGTAGTCATGTATGGATGTGAGAGTTGGACTATAAAGAAAGCTGAGCACCGAAGAACTGATGCTTTTGAACTGTGGTGTTGGAGAAGACTTTTGAGAGTCCCTTGGACTGCAAGGAGATCCAACCAGTCAATCCTAAGGGTAGATCAGTCCTAAGTGTTCATTGGAAGGACCAATGTTGAAGCTGAAACTCCAATACTTTGGCCACATGATGTGAGGAACTGACTCATTGGAAAAGACCCTGATGCTGGGAAAGATTGCAGGCAGGAGGAGAAGGGGACGACAGAGGATGAGATGGTTGGATGGCATCACCAACTCAATGGACATGAGTTTGGGTAAACTCCGGGAGTTGGTGATGGACAGGGAGGCCTGGCGTGCTGCAGTCCTTGGGGTTGCAAAGAGTCGGACATGACTGAGTGACTGAACTGAACTGAACTGCACCCTTGCATCCACCAGTCCTCAGGAGAGCCCCTAGGACAGGTCTATTAAATGCTCAGGTAGGGCTAGATGGTGATCTATGTGGAGACCAGGGCAAATGCTCGTTTCCCTGGGGATCAAAGAAAATGCCAATTGCCCAGCTTCAGTCGAAGTGAACTGGCAGCTAGGTCTGCTGGCTGGAAAGAGGGAGTCTACTGGAAGGAAGGACAGCAGGTTCACTGGGAAAGGAGTCACCTTCTTGGACTCCCCAAGACTCCAATCCTGGGGGTCTAGGGGGTGACCTGGGCTTTGAGGCCATTTGTTAAGCTTCAAGGTGCTTTGCCTCCACAGCCTAGGATGAGGGGACCCCCGTTTCCTAGGCTTGTAGGTTTCCCACAGAAGCCTGTGAGTAGGAATGCTGGGGCTGAGGCCCAGGAACCTCCATTTCTGATACCATCCCCTTCCCCCTCCCCACCAGCCCTCTTGTTTGAGAACCTCCTCAGTATTCCGAGCCTCTTTCAATCCTCACGTCCACACCAAGGAGGTTCTCTCATCCGCACCTTACAGATGAGGTTTGGTCACTGCACAGGGTCATCCAAGCTGGGGAAGGGCTGTGGTTTATAAGCTCCCCTGTCCCCATGAAACTGCATCACGGGTGGGGGATAATGGGGAACCTGCTGAATCTGTTGCCTTCAAAAGGCAGGTGGGAGAGTTCCCATTTGTCCCTGTCCCCGGCCTGTCAGTCCAGGAAGGCCAGAGCCAGGGTCAGCTCCCTGGGGCAGAATGGAGATGGGGAAGACCCTGTGTAGAAGTGCCTGGCTGTAACCACGGAAGCTCTGCTGTGGGGAGAATTCCCAGTGAGGAGGAGGAGAGTGTTACATGGCAGCTACGTCCAGCCCAGCAGACTTGCATCTCCCAAGGAGAGACTTTGTTTCTCAGGCCTTATTGCTGGGTACGGCCTGAGGAAGGGCAGAGAGTGGAGGGCCAGGATCAGCTCCCCTTCCCTGCCCCACCACCTCCCAGCTGGTCCTGCAGGAGAAGCCTCTGGCCCGGGGACCACTGCCCATCCCCTGGCGGCCAGCAGACCAGATGGGGGGGCGTGGCTTCCTTGCAGTGATGGTCATTGCATCTTCTCCACTCTGTTTGTGCAGCTGCGCTGCCCATGATTCTCTTTGAGCTTGTCAACAGCCCCCAAGGGGAGACAGGCAGGTCATTACCGTGTCACGGGGGCATGTCGAGGCTCAGGAGTGGGAGAGGGACATAGTTCACGGCTGCTGAGGCCATTCTGTGCCAGGCTCCATCAGCGATTCTCAACCTGAGCATTCAACAGGTTCATCTGGGGAGCCGGAGTTACAAGTTCAGATGTGGCCCCCACCCCTGAGCTGATGAACATAGTGTCTGCATCTTGGACGATGCCCCAAGGCTGCTGGTTGAGAACCCCAGGTCCAGCACAGTCTCCGCTCAATCACTGAAATCCCTGTAGGCAGCAGTGGTGCCAGGGGGCACTCCAGCCCCTGTACCACAACCTCCGCTGGGACTCTAGCCACCCCCAGGAAAATCTTGCTTAGTAAGAACAATGAGCTTGAGGTACCAACGAAGCTTCCAGACAACGCCTGCCCACTCCCCGCAACCCACCCCAGCCAGCCTGTCCTTCAACTAGAGGATGAGCCCTTCCCTTCAAGGACTCCTGAATCTTGTAGTCTCCTTTTTTGGGCAGGTGAGGACAGCAAAGCTTAGAGAAGCTGGACAACATGTTCAAGGTCACACAGTAGGTGAGGCTGGGAATGGAGGCTGGGAACCTGGGCTTTCTCTGGGTCAAGACCAACCCCCAAATGCTGCCACCAGTGGGTGCAGGGGAGGAGGGCAATGCCAGGCCTGGAGGCCTGAGAAGCACATGGGTTAATGGGGTGGAGGCCGAGGCCCTGGCATGGGGGGCCCAGGCTGGGGCTGGATGGTGGGACTGGCAGGCCTAGGACTCCTTCCACAGGGTCTGGCCTCCAGCCTGAGCAGGGGCGGCCCTAATAGGAAACCTCTTGGAGGTTTCCGGTTGGGCACCTTTTAGCAAAGCCATTTCATATTTTTAGCCGTTGAATGTGCTGAGAAGCAGCTTAGATATCCAGTGGCTGGGACTCCCCCATCGCTCACATACCACGGCATGGGGCGGGGTGGGGAGAGACAGGGATCTCCCGCCTCCTGCTGCCCTGCAATCAGTCCTGGCCTGGGCAGCACAGCAGACCCTCTGTCAGAGGTCCAGCTTCCCACCAACTCAAGACCCCCTCCCCACCTCCCCACCCTGCTCAGTTCTTGCCCGGAGCTGGTGCTGACAGCCCCCACGCCCCTGGCAATTCCACTCCCGGTAGGTCACAGTCTAGCCTGCTTCCGACTTGCTGCTGAATCACCCTCTCCCGGGGAGCCACAGGAAGGGAGAAAGGGAGGGGAGGCGAGGCTGGCGTCTCCCTCTAGTGCCGCCAGAAGCTAATGTAATTGAAAAGGCCTCCCAGGCTGTCCTGACACGGCTCCGTCAGGCCACTCGGCCTTCTCTGCAACTGGCCCGGGGGTGACCAAGGCCACAGTGACCAACCATCCTGGGCAAAACTGGGACACAGGACTTTCAGAGCTCAAACTGGGAATGTCACAGACAAACCAGGATAGTTGATCACCAGACGGTGTTCAGGTCAGGCCTGGCTGGAGAAAAAGGGTGGGGTTCCTCCAACCCAGCATCACACTCTTCCCTTATTTAAACAGGGAACTCCCACTCTGCAGCCTATGTGATATAAACAGTTCACCTAGGATGTTGCTGTCTGCAGCATGAGGGAAAGTGCTGGAAGCAGATTCCAGTTCAACTTTCTGCTACTTGCTGGCTGGGTGTTCATCTTGAGCTCCTTCCTTTAGCTCGTGAACCTCTATTTCTCTGTGTATAGAAGGAGAACAGTAACTGTAGCAGCCCATTAGGATTTGGGGAGCATGACACACACAGTGCTCTTACAGAGGTTCACACAGTGCCCGGCACAGAAAATGCTATAGAAATGCTTATTTTCTCACCCCTGGCCCTGACCCCACCTCTGTTGCTACCCGAATGGCAAAGTCCTGTTTGAACTTGGACCCTGCAGAACCCCCTAAAACCAAAGGAAGGGACTTCTTCTTAAGGACCCCACCACGATGCTGGTGGCACAGTACCACGCAGGGGCGAGTGCAGACTACTCGGCAGTTTCAGGCTTTCAGACACCAAACCAGGCTGTCTGTCAAGTGCCGTCCACAAAGGGAAAGCCTGTTTGTACACACAGTGTTTGAATAGGGCTCGTCTAGAAACAGCCACATTTTCAAGGTGACACTGATCCACAGGAATTGGCAAACTCTGGACTCATGTATTGGAGTGCATCTAACCTCCAAGGAGCAGCAAATGCTCAGAGCCCCGAACCAAGCAATGATTGTGCTAATGGCGCTCAGAGAGGCCAGCTTTCCTTTTGGTTGCCCCTTTCATTTCTCTTGGTGAGTGAGACATGCTGTGCTCCTTCCCCGGACATTCCAGGGAAGGGGCTGGTGCTGGATACAGAAAAGAGGGAGAGGCTGAAGTGAGGGGGCGGGAAAGGCATTTAACAGGCCCTGTGTCTGGGGCACCTGCTTTTGCACACGCTTCCCCTCCCTTTCTTGAACAGATATTTGCCCTGCGGTGCCTGGAGAATCCCAGGGACGGCAGAGCCTGGTGGGCTGCCGTCTATGGGGTCGCACAGAGTTGGACACGACTGAAGTGACTTAGCAGCAGCAGCTCTGAAGTGGGCAGAGGTGGTGTTAATCTGTTTTGTGGATGAGGAGATTGAGGTCCTGAGGGCCTAAGTGGCTGGCCAGGGCTCATGAAGCTCCACTGACATCCTGACCCAGAGGGCTCCCCACGTCGAGGTCCACCGGGGACTGGGGTGCAAGGAGAGGACACACAGGCAGGAGAAGCAGGAAAGGAGAAAGGAGGAGATGGAGAAAGGAGGCAGCCATCCTGCCGGTGAGGGTTCCCGGAGTGAGAGGCAAAGCCAGGAAGAGCCCCCGAGACAAAGGGAGAGGCTAGGAGAGAAAGCCCAGTCTGGCGGACTGGCTGTGTGGAAGGATGCCGAGTCCCCGGCTGTGGCATTCTGAGTGCTGCAGGGCTGTGCCCTTCCCTGCCCACTGCCCCTTCCCCCGCCCTGCCCCCTGCACTGTTTCTCCTGTCAGTGAGTGCCCTGGCAAAGGAGGACATGCACGCAGTGCCAGCCTGATGTTCTCACCCCGTCTGCTGGCTGACATTGGCTGTTTGGCCCAGGACGCCTGTCTGCAGGGCTGCGGCTGCTGGGAACCGCAGGTTGCCAGATGGCTGTCGGCGACCTTGAGAGCCGAGCGGTCCTAGGGTCGTGGGTGGGACCTGGATCATTGGATCATGGGGACGGTGGGGGGGTGCGGGGGGTGATGGTACGCAACCCTGGCTAGGGGAGTGATGTGGAGCCCTTGAGGTGTGCAGCAATGGTTCTGACTGCTGTTGTTAACCAGTAAGCACTTTGTGGCTCCTGCAGGAGGCAGCCTTGTGAAGGCCTGAGCGGGCATGGGAGAAACACATGACTTGTGCTTCTGGCCTGCGAGTATGGGGTGAAATTAAGGGAATAAAACTACCTAGAACAGTAAGAAAGGTAACATTCTGAGACAGCCCATGCTGAGAGTCACAGGAGAGGTTACCCACCAGGTGCAGAGAAGACAGAGATCCCAGGGCTATAGGACATCCAAGGTGGCCTCCTGGAGGAGAAAATTGTGAGCTGGGCCTTGGAGGAGCAGAGGAGTTTGGATCCATGGGGAGGGTAGAGAGGGGGAGAGTTCAAGCAGGAACAGGGAGCTCTGAAGAGGAGGAGCTGAACCCCTGGGGAGGGTTGGGGAGCAGAGGGACAGGCAGGGAAAGGCCAGGCTAGGGGGAGGCGGAGACCGGCGCGGGGAAGGGTAGGGCTTTGAAGTCCTGCTCCGAAATCTGGAAGGTTTCAGAATGGAGGGGTGATAGGGTCAGGGCCTGGCTGGGGGAAGGTTTTTTGTTAAGAGGCTGAGGTGGACAGCTAGGGGGCGGGCAGGAGAGGCTTCAAAGACTCTGAGCCTGGATGTCCACACCCCCTCTCCACCGCCCACCCCCACCCCCGGCGGTTCTGGGCCTGGCTCTGCCCTTCTGTGGCCAGTAAACCCGGGCAAGACACTTCCAACTGGCACTTTTGAATGCCAGGTTGTGACCCGTGAGTGAATTCTGAAACCAACTAGGTGGGTCCTCACCAGCATGTTTAAAAGGTAAAACAGCCATCTCCAAACTTTTGGACCGCAGGGACTGGTTTTGTGGAAAACAATGTTTCCATCAACAGGCAGGGAGGGGCAGGGGTGTATCTGCCACTCACCTCCTGTTGCGCAGCCTGGGGGTGGGTGTGGGTGGTGGGTGGGTTGGAGACCCCTGAGGTAGAAGAGGCAAAATGATCTTGTCACCCAGAGCTAAGATGAAATACGATTCAGTGAACCTTGGCTTCAGATGTCTGTCTACTCATCCCCTTGTCTGTCTGTATTGGATTGTGATGTGAAATTTCTGACCGTGGCAGAAAAAGGTTGAGAAACACCAGCCAATTCTCAAGCCCTCAGTTTCCCCATCCATGTAAGGGGGCCTCTCTGACTGTCCTCAGGAGCTGTTAACTCTTCTTTGTAAAACCAAAACACGGAGACAGCAAATGTGTCTCCAGAGGCCGAGCGAGGAGGCTCTGGAGAACTGGAGCTTTCTAACCCATGGAGCCCCAGCTGGGCCTCTGTGCTGGCTTTTGAGAGCCCTTGCACGGAATGGTGTTAAGGGGCAGCGACCTCTAGGGATGACAGACGGGGGTTGGCTGGGGGCATGAATCTGTTCTTTGCCCCCATGTGTGCCCTGGTCTAAATCATGGCACTGAGGGCCCTTGTGTCCAACAAGAATCCATCCTTTCTCCGCAGGGCCTGTTTGCTCCAGGGTTCTGAGAATGGGCCCCATTGTGCCATGTGGACAGTCCAGAGAAGCCGGAATTCCTGCCCTGGGCGAAAAAGCTGAATTCCTGGGGAGGGAAGAGGTCCCCCCAACCCCAGGCTGTGTCCCAGAGAGGCCCATGCCAGGCAACTGCAGACCCAGAAACCTCCAAGGTCTTGTGCTAGTCTCTTGAACACCCCAGAGGGTCTCTGCTGCTGCTCTGTCCATAGCAGAAGGACAAAGCCCCATCTGTCTGTCTGTCTGCTCATGAAGACTGGACTTACCACTCTGGCAAAGGCCCTGAGCGTGTCTCCAGCCCAGGGACGACTCCAGGCCTCCAGCAGAGGGTTAGGAGTGTGAGCAGGCTTGAGCCTGGTTCAGACACCATTTGTGACAGAGGCAAGTTTCTTAACCTCTCCGTACCTTCATTTGTCAAAAGGGATGAAATTAGTGCCTACATCTGCCGTTGTTGTGGGGATTACCTGGGATCACGCACAAAGCTCTTAGAATGGCATCGGGCGTGTGGGGCCTGGCCAACAGCCTGGGTTTACAAGAGGGGCAGGGTCTGGAGTATGGACAGCAGCCAGGGTGGAGGAAGTATTGCCTGGCCCCTCACCAGCATGGGCTTCGGAGGAGCCTGGCTCTATCGTCCGTGGTGCCAGCTCAGGACCCGGAAAACAAAGAGTGTGCGTACTCCCAGGGGTCCCACCCAGATGGGACTGGCATGCAGTCCGTGGAGGAGAGGGAGGGTGGGGAATGGTGAAAGCACAGTGACAGAGTCTGTGATGGGGTTCCACCATGGAATCCCCGGAGAGAAGGGCAAGGAGGGTCTTCCATGTTTGGAGGCCTTCCCTATCTCTCTCCAAGGGCATGTGTCTATCTGTCCATCCATCCATCCATCCATCCATCCATCCATCCATCCACCCATTCATCCACCAGTGTCTTAACTGAGGAGTTACTAGAGACACAGCCTTGCATCTGAGCAAAAGTGGAGGGAAGCACAGTTCTGCCTTGACAGGCCATACCATCTAGTTGGAGACACAAGACAAAAACCCAGCAAAAGAAAACATGCAAGTCACCCTGTGATTAGGTGCTACAAAGCCTGGTCAAAAGGACATGCTGTGGGGATCTTCCCCAGAAAAGGGAGGTCAGAGTGGGTTGACGTGGGTGGGGAGGTCTACCTGGAAGGGGAAAGCGTAGAGCTACCTGTGAAAGATAGATATTTAGAAAGAGCAGAGGCAGGAAGGAAAGTTGGAGTGGAAGGGATGATGTGAGCAAAGGTGCAGGGACAGGAACGGATGTGGGATCCTCTGTGTGTGTGTGTGTGTGTGAGCATGTGGCCTTTGGGAGGCTGAATGCCTGGGGGGACAGGACATGCAGCTGGGGCTGGACCGCAAGCCAGGGAAAGTGGCTCAGACTTTATAGGAAGGAACCCAGAGGCGATGTTTGTAACAAAAGACTTTCCCCTGGACAGCGGCGACACCAGCTCTGGGACTGAGAACTGGGTTGCCATCTGGTTCTGGTTCTCCCTGTTCAGAGGGCAGGACGGGGACTTCTTCAGGAGACAGAGACAGCCCCCAAGCTGCCATGGCCCTGACTGCAGAGGTGCGTTGTTTTTTGTGTGTGTGCGTTGTGTGTGTGTGTGTGTGTATGACAGACACCGGGGGCCCACTGCTGAGCACACCTCCGGCTTGCTCCTTGGCTGTGGGCCCCGCACTCCCCAGCCCTGGTCTAATTTGGAGCCGAGGCTGGAAAGTTGGGAGCTTGGGCCAATGGCTTCCTGCTTCCCACGGAGGCCCAGGAGCCCGTCCAAGGGCCAGCTGTGCCTGTTCCTACCTCAGCCGCTGTGGGAAAGAATGCTCCGAGGAGGGCCCCGGGCCTCGCCCAGGCACCTGGCCCACCTGCACAGCCTGGGAGGGCAGGGGCTCTCGGAGCCTGCATGGTCACCTGAGACAGCGAGAGAACCGTCTCCCAGGTTTTCCAGAACTCTGTATCACAAACGCGTGAACACTGCACCCTCAGACGCGCCCGGCCCCTTGACAGCTGCTTGATGTTGTTCCCGGGGCAGGTGCCCTAGGCCCCTTTTACAGATGAGGCTCAGACAGCTTAAGTAACTTCCCTGGTGCCACGCGGCTAGCAACGAGGAAGCAAGGCCACAGACTCAGGGTTGTCTGTGCCCACAGTAACCACTCGCACCCTCCAGCCATCTCTAGTATCTTACAACCTTCCACGGCCTGGGGAGGGCTGGCTTGTCCAGAAAGCCCACTGATTTTTGACCTCCAGTGGCCACGAGTGTCCCAGTTTGGCCCCCAACACCTAGTACTGCCCTACCTGGAGCTGCCTGATAGAATTCCCTGTGATCACTGACGGAAATGGCATCTGCAGTGCCCCGTATGGTGGCCACTGTGGCTGTCGAGCTCTTAGGAGCTGCCTGATGTGATCCAAGAACTAATTATTGTTATTTTTTGACCACGCCATATAGTTTATGGGATTCTAGTTCCCTGACCCAGAATTGAACCCAGGGCCTGGCATTGAAAGCCCATAAGCCTAGCCACTAGGGGACTCCCCAAGAACTAAAATTTTAACCTTGAAAAAGTGAAAGTGTTAGCCACTCAGTTGTGTCCAGATCTTTGCGACCCCATGGACTGTAGCCCGCCAGGCTCCTCGCTCTGTGGGATTCTCCAGGCAAGAATGCTGGAGTTGGTTGCCATGTCCTTTTCCAGGGGATTTTCCCAACCCAGGGATCAAAGCTGGGTCTCCCAAATGGCAGGCAGATTCTTTACCATTTAAGCAATCTAATTAAAATTAAAGACACCAAGCTGGACCACCCAGTGTGGGGTTCATGAGACCTGGGGGACAGCAGCCCTCTCTGTGCCTCAGTTTCCTTGACGGAGAAAATCGGGGTGCTAGACTGGGCCCCACGTGACTTCTGCCCAGAGGCTTCCAGCTCCAGGCTCCAGGCGGGCCTGGGTCCTCCTTGCTGTGGGAGGGGCAGCCTGGGAGCCTTGCATACCAGCTTCCCGCTCCAGCTCTCCCCCAACCAGCCTTCCTGTCAGCACCGAACCTGCTCTCTCTCCTCTGGGTCAGCCTGGCTCCAGTACAGCAGAGTCACCATTCAGCCGGACAGCCAAGACAGCTCCCAGCGGGCCAGCCCTGGGCCACCTCCTCCAGCCTCTGCGTGTAGTGATGTCACCAACAAGTCCCGGGAGGCCCTGGAGCAGGCGGGAGCCCTTGGACCCCAGGGCATGGTGGGAAATGGGAGGGGGGATGGAGGGAGGGGGTCAGGCCACCCCACCCCGAGTGAGGCCTTCCTCTCCAAAGGTGGGAGGAGAGGCGTACTACAATTATTGCTACTGCTCTTGTTATCATCACTAATACCACAGCTGACAAGAATGCCATGTGTTTTCAAGCATTCACATTATGCCAGGTACCAAACTAAGCTCGTGACACACATCAGCTCATCTTAC
This sequence comes from Ovis canadensis, assembly GCF_042477335.2. Lineage (NCBI taxonomy): Eukaryota > Metazoa > Chordata > Mammalia > Artiodactyla > Bovidae > Ovis > Ovis canadensis. The sequence goes on from NC_091266.1 coordinate 39,627,621, forward strand.
CCTCGTGGCACTCCTGTGTGTGGGTAGGCTCTCTTATTTCTCCCACTTTACAGAAGAGGAATGGAGGATCAGAGAGGGCATGTCACTTGCCCAAGGTAACACAGCCTGCGAGCCCAAGTGGCCTTAGTCTAGCACTCAGACCATTCAGCATCTTGTGGTTGATAAGGACACCTATAAAATTCAGCCAGATAAGATAGTTAGGAGTAGGTGGGAAGAGGAAAGAAAAACGAAGACGCAGGGCCAGAAATACCAAAAGGACACCAAGTTCTAGACACTCTGTTATCACAGCCTCAGCTCGGTGTGAGCACAGCCGTGAGGAAGAGGAAGCCCAACGTGACCCGTGGTGAGCGTCCACGACCGCCTGGGCTTGGAGGCACGGTGGTTTCTGATCCCCATGGCCCCTCGTCCGGTGCTCAGGCCACGTGTCCCGCTGCTTCTTGGAGGCTCTGCGGCTGAAGTGAGCCTTCAGGGCTCCGCGGTGCCAGGACGGCCCGGCTGCATCTGGGGCCGACTGACAGTCTCCACAGAGGCTGCTCCTCTCGGGGGAGCGTTCCTCAGTTCAGGGGACCGTGACGCTGGGCTGACGCTGTCCTGGGCTCTGCCTCCCTCTCTGACTTTTCCCTCCTTTCCCTCCTCCGGCGCCCGGCCCAGTGCTGATTCCCAACACCCCCAAGCCCAGCCTCCCACAGCACCCTCTCTTTTCCTTTGTAGCTCTTGCTATTAATACCTGCGCTGCTTCCTCCCCTCCACTGTAGGCTCTGTGAGGCAGGAGCTGTGATGTCGCTCCAGGCCTCGCACAGGGCTGGGCACCGCTGGCGTTTGCTGAGTGAGTGGGCACAGAGCCCTGACAACTGGCAACCGGGCTAAGGGCTGCCGGCTGGCTCCGAGGGACTGGCCAGCGCTGTGCTGTGATCCTGAGTCGTCCTGCAGGCAGATCGTGAGTCTCTGCTCTCCCCTCCTTCCCCTCCCCTCCAGTAAAGCCCAGTGGAAAATGCCACTTCCTTCAGGAGGTCTTCCCTGATAATTACAGATGGGTTAGAATCCCGTGGACAGAGGAGCCTGGCAGGCTACAGTCCATGGGGTCACAAAGAGTTGGACACAACTGAGTGACTACCACACACACACAGACACACAGCAAGTGTGGGTGTTAGTTTGTGTAAAACACAGGAGGGCTTGAGCAGTCTCGATGGGCAGAGTCCACCCTCGTGACCTGGTGCATTTTCTGTCCGCTGACAAGGACGGCCTGGCATCATCCCGGCAAGTGTGTCTATCTCCACCCCCACCTGACCACAGCATCTCACCACCTCCTTTGCCGTGTCCCCTGTGGGCCCAACCCTGAGAACAAGGTCTCGTGTGAGCTCAGAACTAACATCTGGGCACAGTTTGACGTGCTCTGGGCTTCCTTGGTGGCTCAGACGGGAGAGAAACTGCCTGCAATGCAGGAGACCTGGGTTCAGTCCCTGGGTCGGGAAGATCCCCTGGAGGATCCCATGGACAGAGGAGCCTGGTGGGCTACAGTCCATGGCGTCTCAAAGAGTCGGACACGACTGAGCGACCAGCACTTTCACTACTTTCCTTCTGATGTGCTTCAGACACATTATTTCAAGCACCATTCTAAGAAGAACGTTCTATCATTACCCCCATTGTCCAGACGGGGAAACTGAGGCACAAGAGCTCACGTTGCTAGCCCAGTGGCAGAGCTCAGAGTTGAACTGGGAGTCGGCTCACTCCCAAGCCTTTCCTATTTTTCCATCACCCTCTTCTGGTCTTCCTGTGCCCCACCCCCCCAAGCCCCCACCCCTGCCTAACGCCCCTGCTTGGAAGCCTCCCTCAGCCCAGACGTCTCCCTCCTAATCTGTCTCTGAACCCTCCCTCAGCATCCAAGTCCAGGCGGAGGCCTGGCTCACTCTGATGGCCTTCCCTGTCCACCTCCGTGCCCCCTCCCTGTAGGGGGGCTAGCTAACTCCCTCTCCAAGGTCCCCTTGCCCTCCTGGTGTGAACAGGGGGAACACCCGGCCTGCTTGACCATCTCATACTCAATGACTGTCCCAGGTGTACTGGCCAGGCCCGCCCTCCTAGGAAGAGGACTGCAGGGGACTGGCCCCTCCTCGAAGGCCCTCCTGAGTGTTTAGCCAGGGTGGCCCTCAGGCCTGAAGCAGACTTACAGTCACGGGTCATCTCCACTCTGCTTCCAGAACCTCAGTGCTTAGTGACACAGGGCCCAGTCCTGGAGCCCACGGCCGGGGTGGGGCGATGCTCGCCCACCTTCCCTGCAGCTGCTCTTTCCTGTGATTGATTCCCTGCAGCAGCTCCACTGTCCTCAGCAAGAATGTGCCAGCGCCTCTTTGGTGCCAGGACTTGAGCTAAGTCCTGGAGACGGTGGAGGACAGGGAAGCCTTGGCGTGCTGCAGTCCATGGGGTCGCCAAGAGCTGGACATGACTTGGCGACTGAACGACAATTATGTGCCAGGCCCTGGGGCTTGCTGTGTTGAGTAAGACAGGACTCATCCAGGATAAAGCCAAGTGATAAACTGGGCTAAGAGCTCTGAAGAAAGGGATAAGGATGCTGAAGTGGAGAAAGGGAGGGCTCTTGAGGAGGAGAGGACTAAAGGAGAACCTGAGGGCAGATGCAAAGACTGGGGCAGGGCTGTGGGCTGGAGCAGGGGAAGGGGCTGGGGCAGGGGAGGGGGCTGGGGCGGGGGAGGGGGAAAGGGGAAGAAGGGGAGGGGGAGGGGGAGGGGGAGGGGCCTGTGGCTGGAACAGAGACCAAGCCTTCCCAGTGGCAGGCCACAGGGACACTCCCGGAAGAACTCCTAAGCACAGGGGAGGACCATGCGGGTGTTGGCACACAGGCCTTCAGGGAAGCTGTGTCCTCTGCTGTTTGGAGGTGGGTTGGGGGAGGGCACACAGGAGGAAGGAGCGCCTGAGGAAGGCAGGGCAGTGGGTCCCAGCACCGGGTCGCCCCCAGCGCAGCTGGGACGATGCTTCATTTGCAGCTGCTTGGCCTCTCCCGCCTCTCCTCACTCCCTCACTGGTCTCTTCTCCCAAATAAGCTCCCTGGGCTCAGTCCTCTCCTCAGATCTGCTACTGGAGGATTCAGAACCAAGACCTCCATCTCTCTCTGCCCTCCTCCCCACCTGCCCACCACGATTCCTGCCTGGCACCCGACACACAGTGGTGGCTCCACCCAGACGTGCCATGAGCCAGCAAGGGGGTGACCCGTGTCCCCTGGATCCCGAGGGGCCTGCCCTTGGCATCGCGGGGCCCTGTGGACTTCCCAGGTGCCCTCTCCTGCTTGTGGTGAGGGCCGGGGCACTCCTGGCTCTTAAGCTTGAATTCTTTGGCTTGGCAGGCGCAGTCTCCTCTAATCAGGAGCCTGCCTCTGCCTAATTAAATCAGACCTGACCACAGCCCAGCTCCCACTTCTCCAGCTATTCCGAGCGGGCCAGCAGCTGGTTCCCCCTCCCTGTCCCTCAGCCAGGCCCCGATTTAAGTCTCCACAAGGACCTCCAGGTGTCCTTCTGCACCAGCACTCAGGAAGCTCTGGAAATCAGCTGGGAGTTTCTGAGCGATGGAAAAAACACTGGGCTCTGGGTCAAAAACCCTGGTGCCAATCCAGTTTCTCTGGGTGACCTCAGGCAAGCCACACCCCCCTCGGGGCTGCAGAACCTGTCAGTGCAACGTGGGGGCCGGGCCAGAGGGTGTCGGTGTTACACTGGGCTCTGAAGGCTGGGACTGCGGGCAATCTTCCCCTCCTACCTCTCTGTAGATGCAGCCGGGGACATCCAAGCAGCCTCTCCCATCCTGGCTGCATGCATGGAGAGTCAGGAGGGGCCTCACCCAACAGCCTGTGTAGAGAGAGCCTCTGGCCATGTGTCCTAGGTTGGGGGCTGGGAGTTCACAATGACTTAGGATTTAAGCTATGGTTTTTCTAGTAGTCATACATGGATGTGGGAGTTGGACCATAAAGAAGGCTGAGTGCCAAAAAATTGATGCTTTCAAACTGTGGTGCTAAAGAAGACTCTTGAGAGTCCCTTGGACTGCAAGGAGATTGAACCAGTCAATCCTAAAGGAAATCAACCCTGAATATTCATTGGAAGGACTGATGCTGAAGCTCCAATACTTTGGCCACCTGATGCGAAGAACTGACTCACTGGAAAAGACCCTGATGCTGGTAAAGACTGAAGGCAGGAGGGGAAGGGGGACGAGATGGTTGGATGGCATCACTGACTCAATGGACATGAGTCTGAGCAAACTCCAGGAGTTGGTGAAGGACAGGAAAGCCTGTCATGTTGTGGTACATGGGGTTACAAAGAGTCGGACACGACTGAGCGATTGAACAACAACGTGACAGCTGGGCAGCTGGCTGGAGAGGCTTAGTCAGGGACTAGGGCCACAGCTACTGCCCTCAAGGTCAAAGTCAAGCCTCAGTTTGGTTGGGGGAAAGGAGACCTGCTTTTTGGATGCTCCCAGAGCCAGCCTCACTGTGACCACCCTGAAAGGGGAGCCGGGTAGCACCCCACCTCTGAGGTCTGACCCTACAGCAGGAGGCCTTCAGTGGACACAGCTGGACTGGCCCTGGCACTCCTGAGCCTTGCAGCTTCTCACTTGGGGAGAAGCCTGGAGTCCCCTTAAAGAGTCCCCAGGTGGGGAAAGTGCCCTCAACTGTACCTTCAGGGGCTCCCCACCCTGTGCCCACAGCAACTGTGAGTGCTGATTCTATTATTCATTCCTATGGTTGGATGAAAGGTCCCACCTTGCAATTTGGAAATTGTCATATGGCCACAGCCCCTGTGTGGTTGTGGGGGGCAGACCTGGAGTGGGGAAGGATTTGGATTCAGCCTCTGATGCTTACTGGCTGGGAAATAACTCAACCAGTCTGAGCTTAAGATTTCTCATCTACAAAAAGGAGGCATGAACCTCACAGGATTATTGCTTGCTTGCTTGGCTTTAGTCATTTCCAACTCTTTGCAACCCTATGGGCTGTAGCCCGCGAGGCTCCTCTGTCCATGGGATTCTCCAGGCAAGAATACTAGAGTGGGTAGACATTTCCTACTTTCCAACCCAGGGGTCGAACCCACTTGTCTTTCGTCTCCTGCATTGGAAGGCGGTTTCTTTACCACTAGCGTCATAGATGGTTAAACAAGGTAGACCAAGCTTAAACTTCCGGAACAGCTTCAGGGGTCTGAAAACGCCTGCCTGGATGGGGGTTGGTGTAATATCCAGTGCCGCCACAAGAGGGAGCCACACACACACAGATCCCGTGAACTAAGGCACTTGAGCGACTGGACTGAACTGAACTGAAGGTACTGTAAGTGACCTAGTTACAGAGGTGCCTAAACTCCAACCTACCGTAAGACCCAACTTACAGGGCCTGTGACAGGGGGGCGGGTCACGTGATCTCCAGAATGCCTGCCTCTTTCACATCTGACTTACTGTGATTGTCTTCCCTTCTCACAGCTCTTAGCTCCCACTCCAGACCCTAGTGGTTACATGCTTGGGCTATTACAATAGCCAACTGGTTTTCATAAGATCACACAATGTCAGAGCCAGGAGGGATCCCTGAGACCCCCACATTCTGCCCCTCATCTGATGCCGAAGCGTAGAAGGGGTTAACGATTGCCCCAAATCACCAGCTGGACACTGCGTGGCCCAGGCCCATCTCCTCTGGCCCAGCTCAAGCCAACACTCTCATGTCCAGGCAGACAGACTTTCTTTCAGTTCCTTGAAATGGCCCCAGTCCTGGCTCCTGGGCTCGGTCCGCCGCCTCCCACAGCAGCGAGCCAGGCCTCTCCCCTCAGACCACGAGGCTCCCCAGGGGCAGGGCCTGGCCTCGCCCACTTCCGTGGCTTTGTGCCTCACACCAAGAAGATGATGAAAAATGCTTGAATGAACCAATGCTTCCTGCCTGGCCTACAGGGCTGAAGACCTGGGTCCGAGGCTAAGCTCTGCCACGGACTCCCTGTGGAGGGGCAGCTAGCTGGCCAGGAGGCTGACTATAATGCAGGGGCAGCAATTGCAAGGCAAGGGCACCAAGAGTCCCCCTCACAGGACATAATAGCAAAGCAGACCTCAGGGGCTTGGTGGGGGGTGCACCCCTCCAGCTGGGGCCTCCAAGGGTGCCGTCACCTTGAGAAGGAGTGGGCACATGGGGCCTGGGCATCTGCACACAAGATCCCTCCTGGGGTTGAAGTTTCAGGGAAACAAAGCAAGCACAAGCCTGAGAAAACAACGGGGACCCCGCCCCCTCCCCATACCAGGATACCCTTCCCCAGCCGGCGCCTCCTGTCCATCCTGGCTTTGAGAGCTGAAAGTCCTGTGCCAGGACTGACCACCGAGCCACCCTCCCCTCCTGGCCGTGGACCTCCCACGCCCTTGCTCTGAGCTGGCTGGTTTAGAGCCGGCCTCCCACCCGCTCGCCCACCCAGCATGACAGACACACCCTCAGAGAAGTCCTGGTTTCCCAGAGCCGATGCCCCTTTCAAGTGGGCTGGACACAACTTCCCGCGGGCCCCTTCCTCCCACCTGCCCACCCAGGTTAAAGGCGGGGCGTGGGCAGGGGCTCCTCACACAAAGTTCTGTGCTGTTCCAGCCCCTGGCCTCCTGGGGACCCACAGTCCCGTTCCAGCTGGCCCTCTCACCCATCAACATTAACAGGCTATCTGTGCAGCTGCCAGTGGCAGAGAGGCCGGGAAGACAGAGTGGCCCGTGTCCCCAGCCAGACAGGGGCTGTCCCACTGCTGGGGGTCTGACCAGGACTCAGCAGAGCTGGGCACTGGTGGGTGGACTACCCACTCTAACCCTTAAGCCACTCGTCCCTTAGGGAGCGTCAAGAGCGTGGGTGCCTCAGAGGTCCTGGTAGCCACGGGGGGCCTGGTGGTGGAGGGGCAGCCTCACTTCACGGTAGGCACGAACCTTGGAGAGAAATCCCGGAGCTAAAAGGTGCTCGGGAGAAGCCAGCCCAGCTCCTGCCTTCAGCAGGAGTCCTCTAGTCTTCTCTGAGCAGCCACTGCACACCCACGAGGGGTGAAGAGGGAAGGGGGAGAAGAAGCAAAAGTTCCCGTGGACAGAGCATCTGTGACGCCAGGCACCCCTAAGGCATCAGAGCCCATGAACCTCACGGCTGTCGTCCCAAGAGGGTCCTGGCCTCGTTTACAGAGATCTGAGAGGTGAAGGGACTCATTCAAGGCCACAGGCAGAGCTGGTGTTCTGACTGTTGTCTCCGAGTTAGTTTAACTCAATTCAAAATTTTCGCCTAGTGGTAGCCTTGAGCCCTGAGTTTATCAGCCTGCCTCGTCCCTGGCACGTAGTAGGTGCTCAGTGAACACCTGGGGGTGAAGGCTGAGGAAGAGGTGCTCTCCAGGGCTCTCCCCAGGACCTTCTGTTTGCTCCCAGGGAGCAGGAAGGGAGGGAAGAAAAGGGTAACCTGACTCAGCACGTACCAAGCGCCCCGGGTGTGTGTGCTCAGTGGCTTCAGCCATGTCTGACTCTTGGTGACCCATGGACCGTACCACCAGGCTCCTCTGTCCAAGGGATTCTCCAGGCAAGAATACTGGAGGGGGCTGCCATGTTCACCTCCACGGGATCTTCCCAATCCGGGGTTCGAACCTGTGTCTCTTATGTCTCCTGCATTGGCAGGCAGGTTCTTTACCACTAACGCCACCTGGGAAGTCCAAATGCTCCATAAACACATTTTCTATTTCCTTCTCCTAGCACCAAGCAGGTAGGTTTGACTATGGAGAAGGTCACAGTGGTCTCAGCGGAAGCCTGGATCCTGAGATCGGGAGTCAGGCTCCCAAGCAAGGCTGATCTAGAATTTGACCAGGATTGAGGTAGTGGGGGCTCCTCCCATTCACAGGGACATCCTGGCTGCTCGGCCACCCACATGCTCCATCTTCCTGCTGGGTCCTGAGGCAGGGCTGGTAAAGCCCCCTCGGAGGCTGCAAGGCCTTTTCTGGGGTCTTTACTCACACCACCGCAGCCCCGGAGTGGCTCTGTCCTCTGCCCAGGGCCTCCAACTCTGGAAGCCTCGCTCAGCACCCTGCACTTCAGCACCTGGGCCACCTTCACGAGGCTGGGGCCCAGACCCCAACCTAGCACGCGGCCCAGATCAAGTAGGACAGGCTCCCTGCCTTGCCAGCCTGCAGGGCCAGGGACATGCGGCGGTGGCAGGGGGGTGGACCCCGGACCAGATGGAGGCCAGCCACTGGGACAGGCTGGGGCAGGGACGGAAGGTCCCTCCGAACATTGGGCCATTGTTTCAGGCCACAACAGAGGGTGGCTCTGTGGCCCTGGGGCTGAGGAACAAAAACCTGTTTAGCAAGGCCCTGTTCCTCCCATGCAATCTCAAGAATTTAACCAGGGTCTTGCTGGCTTCAGCAGTAGAAAAAGGGCTGAGGGGACAGGACCAAGCCTAGAAGTGAGATGGGTGGCAGGGACCAGAAGACCCTCAGTCACTGTGTGAGCCCACTGTGCGCCGCTGGGGTATGGGGGTTCCTAAGGGCTCCTAGGCCAATGGGCTGGCAGCAGGCCCATGAGTGGGAGGTGACAAGAGGGGGCCCCAGCCCTGGCCTCTGTTCTCTCTGTGACATGGGGGCCAAACGTGTGCATGCCACCTGCCCACAGGCTCAGGCTGAGCACAGAGGGCCACCACTGTCAGAGCAAGAGGAGGCCTCACCCCTACAAGTGGCAGACCTGTTCTGGGGGTGGGGGGCAATTCTCTTGCTGCAGTTCCCCCTGACCCAGGGCTACCACCATGACAACGGTGAGCCTGGCCTTGGGTGGTGCCAGGCCTGTTCTGGCACTTTCCATGTGTCATCCTCCCCAAGGCCCTTGGGGGCAGGCACTGTCGTTACTCACACTGGACAGATAAGGAAACTGAGGCACAGAGAGGCCAGGGAAACCAGACCTCCCAGCTCCAGAGGGTTGGGGAGTGCTGCTCACTCTGCAGCCTGGACAGCAGGCAGTGCAAGCTTCACCTTGTTAATCAGTCCTGACCTGGGTTCAGTCAACATTTACCAGGGGCCAGGCCCTGCAGAGGGTGGGAGTGGGCAGCCAGAGAATGTGGGTCCCCGTGGCGGGGAGAGACCATAAACAATGTGCCACAATGTGCTGGTGCCACAGCCAAGGGCTACGGGCTTTTGCTGGGGAGCAGGGGGCTTCCTGGAATGTCTGAGGGCTGAGAAGGACTGGGGCTGGGGTGGGTGGGGAGAGGGGTCGGGAGTGCCCTATGCCGAGGGGGAGGCTGGGCCTGGGCTTGGGGGTGCTGGGACGGCAGGCTGTACCCCTGTGTGGGCAGCTAAGGATGAGGGTGGGGCCTGTGGGCCAGGAGGTGGGAGAGATGGGAAGGCTGGTCTCAGGCCCTCGGGCCTCATAGGGCTGCCCCCCTCTCACCCCCATTCTCTGAGGGATATGCAACACGCTGGAGTATGAGGACATTGCCGCTAGGCGGCCCTTTGAGGCCCTTTGAGAACCTTAGGTTCACTGTTTCAGTAATGGGAATTGAAACTTGAACAGAAAGAGGCCTTTGCAGGGTCACGTGGTTGACTGGGTCGGGAGTCCAGCCCAGCAGCCTGGACTCCCGTTTCTATCACTGACACCATGGGAATCAGAGCTGAGGGACTGGCTGCCCGGAGGCTCCCCGGGGAAGCCAGGCCAGAGGACGCCTGCCTCCCTGGCCCACTGGCTCAGCACAGGGGTCTTGGGTGCTCAAACACGGCTAAGCCAGGGACAGCTGAGCCGGCAGATGTGGCCCCAGGCCCGGGTGGCCACGTGCACAGCCCAGTGGGTCATCTTAGGTCCTGGGGTGTGGCCTGCCTGGGGACAGGCTCACCTGGATGTCAGAGTCCACCCAGGACTCGCCCTGAGCTGAATCCCCTTGCATTCTAGGAGGGTGTCCTTATCCCCCTCCTTCCGGATCTGGCGACCAGGGCCTCTCCCCACCCCAAGCCAGCTACGTGGCTGCCCCAGAATCCACACAGGAGTGGGGGGTCACGGCACCCCCAGCTTCTCTTGCCAGCCCCCCTGCCAGCTGGGTGACCTCCAGGGAGCCACGGCAGCTCTCCGTGCAGTCACGTCACAGCCTACCGCCCGTGGGGGACTAACACGGAGCCTGAGTGACACCACTCACCTGTCCTGCACGTCTCCTGCACACCTGCTCTGGGCACTAGCGATACCGTGATCTGACCGGTCCTGCTCTACCAGCCTGACAATAACGCGGGGAGGGAGCAGGGCGTGTGGGAGGCAGTGATACGTTCCCTGCAGGAAGATGAAGTCAGGACAGGGAAGCCAGTGCTGGGGATTTTAGGCAGGAAAGCCAGGAGTGGCCTTGCTGGGCAGCTGTTTGAGTCAATATTGCAAGGAGGTGTGGGACCAGGCTGGGGGCTCTCCTGGGGAGGGGCTGAATATTCCAGGTGGAGGGGCGTGCCAGTGTGAAGCCCCCATGGCAGAACACGGCTGGAGGGTGTGAGAAGGGGCAGGAGGTGTGGCTGGAGCAGAGCCAGCTGGCAGAGGCAGCAGGTGCCACCACGGGCAAGGGGGGAGCAGGCGGAAGGGCCTTGACTCTGAGCAACACCAGAGGCATGGAGGAAAGTGACAGAAGAGGGACATGATCTGATGTACATTTTTAAGTGGTTGTTCCATCCTCTGTGTTGAAAATGGACCATGGAGGGCAAAGGCAGAAACAAGAGAACAGTCAGGCCAGAATCCAGGGGAGGTAAGGCTTGCCCCTCCCTGCCCCCAGGGTAGCAGCTGGGGAGACGGTGAGATGTGGTCAGGGTTTGGGTGTATGCCGAAGGTGGTGCCTGAAGGATGTGGTGACGGGTTGGATGCAGGGGTGTGAGTCCAGAATAATGCCAGGATCTGGGGCCTGAGTCAGAGCCCTCCGGAAGAGGTCAGTGCTGCTGAAGGACCCGCTAGCCAGTAGTTCGAGGAGAGGAGGGCAGGGCACTGGAGCAACCTTTGCATTCTTAAGCAGCCACATAAGAAGGCAGAACCACCATGGCCGCCCGTGCCAGGCTCACCAAACGTCTCTATAAAGAAACCCCTTTCTGTGCGGGGCCCATGGTCTACAGCAAAGGCTGGCAGCCCAGAGGTGGGCCCCGCTCTCCACCCACGGAAGCCAGCGAGCGGCCTGGGATCAAAGCCGAGGGGCTGGGGCCTGTTGCCCACCTCCCCCACCGAGCTGGGCTGTTTTGCAACCTTGTCTTCCTCACAAGAGGGAAAGGGCCACAGTCCCCCACCCCAGCCCCCTGAGCGCTGAGGTCCCGCAGCAGCACACTTGAAAGAGGCCGGGGTTATCTGCAAAATTCCAATTAAATCCACAGGCTTTGATAATTTGATAAGCCACTCCACAGTCGCCCCAGAGTCAAAATACGCTGTTACTTGATCCCGTGTTTATGTTTCAGGATGGAGGGGAGGTGTGTGGTGGTCTGGGACAGTGCATGCAGTCCTGAGAGGGAGGGATGTAAGCACTTGGCTGGCAGATCGTCAGCACGGGTCGCCCTTGGGTCTGAGCTACACTCTGCACGGAACACAGGTCTCTCTACGCAGGTCCTGGAGGCCGGGAGGGGCCAGGGTGGAGGAAACCTTTGGAACTCTGGGGCCACAGCCAAACCCACCTCCTGACCCTCAGGCCTGTGTCATGCTGGAGTCGTTCTGTTTCCAGGCCCTCTCTTGCCAGACGAGATGTGAACTGGCCCAGGTGGCCGGTACCACCTCAAGAAGAGGCAGATAACCCCTGTTGCCATGGAAACTTGGAGACTAAATTGCTTTATGACTCCTCCCTGCAAAAGCCAGGCTGTGATCTGCACAGGTGGAGTGCGCAAGGAGCCACGTTCCATTCTGTTCCACAACCTCCCATCCAATGGGCCAGTAGCACTGGCCGGGTTATCTCAGTACACGTGTCCTCTCAGTAAGCCCCTGGACTGCCCCAGGAGTCTGGCATTCCTGCTTTTCAGGGATAGAAACACAGAGAGGCTGGGCAAATGATCTGAGATCACAGAGATTTGAGTGGTGGGTATGGACCCCACAGCCTGCCCTGCAAAGCCACGCCTGTGGCCTCACCAACACCTAACTGTCTCCCTAAGCCTGGTTTCCACCATTCCTTGAGGGCCTTCCCGGGATGGGCAAAAGGCTAACCTACTACCATTGGTCCATTTCCCTGGTGGCTCAGTGGTAAAGAATCCACCTATAATGCAGGAGTTACAGGAGACGCAGGTTTGATCCCTGGGTTGGGAAGATCCCCTGGAGGAGGGCGTGGCAACACACTCCATTATTCTTACCTGGAGAATCCCGTGGAGAGAGGAGCCTGGAGGGCTACAGTCCATGGGGTTGCAAAGAGTAGGACTCCGAGAAGGGCCATGTTGGCCCTGCCATTAGTCTACAGGGGAAACAAGACCAACTTATTTAGCTGACTGCCGGAGAGTGGGTGTAGGGTCACCAATCGAAGGCAGGGTCAGCTGATTTTATGGCAATGCACCTGCTACTTCACCCATCCAGTGACAATCCCCCTGGGCACACGATCATCTGTGACTCCAAGGATCAACCCACCTGGGGAGGGACATCTCCTCTCTCCCCATGGGAGGAAGGAGAACAAGAGGCTCTGAGAGGCCAGCACAACTGGGGAGTGGTGGGGCCAGGTGGACCCGGGGATGCTGTGGCCTAGGATGGAGTCTGGGCATGTGTGTGAGATTCCAGCATGACCTAGTGGGTCATCTTGACCACCTGGCCCAGGGTATCCTGCTTCCAGAGAAGAAAAAAGACCCGCTTGGTTCCCTATTTCTCCCCAGCATGGAACATAGACCATCTCGGAACCATGAGGAATCAAAAGATTTTAGTTCAAGTCTCATGCCTGTCCCATACCCAGCTAGCTGTATGGCTTCCGGAAAATGCACCTAACCTCATGAGCCTCAGTTTCCTCCTCTGCAAATTGGGCTACCTTGTGTGCACGCTAAGTTGCTCAGTCACATCCGTCTCTTTTCAACTCTGTGGACTGTAGCCTGCCAGGCTCCTCTGTCCATGGGATTCTCCAGGTAAGAATACTGGAGTGTGTTGCCCTGCCCTACTCCAGGGGATCTTCCTGATCCAGGGATCAAACCCAGGTCTCCTGCATTGCAGGCAATTCTTTACTGCTGAGCCACTAGGGAAGCCCCTAGGCTCCCTAAGTCTATTGTAAAATGCTACAGGTAAAAGCCATTTGGTAAATACTCTGCGCACACTCGTTGTTTTTGATAATAATTACAGCATCTGTTGCCAGATCCTATAATATAGGACCGCTGGGTTACTCGGCGGGTGAGGTTCGCCTGGGCAGCACATGTCCTCCCGGTTCTGCATGTCAGTTGGGCGCTTGGTAGTGTCAACAAATAAGAGCAATGGCTGCTAATCCCATGTCTGAACGGCACGACCTTATATTTTGTTATCTCATCTGCTTCTGACAATAAGCTGTGAACCAGAAAGAGTTTGCACGAAAACCTGCTCCCCAGATGGAGAGACACCCGCCCTTGCCAGGTCTGGGGTCAGAGAAACGAGGAACAAGCCCTGGTCGCAGGAGTCTGGGGACTCTTCCTTCCTTCCTTCGGTCCATGCTTAGCCCCGTTGGCCTGGCCAGCACTTCCTCTACTCTGTCCCCACGTCTGGAGCCTCTCCAGGCTGGCCTCAGCATTAGCCTCACAGGAGAGGCTTGAGTTAGCACTTACTCTTTGGGGGGGTTGACATCCTCCGGTCGGGCCTCAAAGAACCGAAAGACTTCATCACACTGTGAAATATGGGGTGGTAGCCGGACAAGGGCCTGTGGAAAGATGGGAAGAAAGGGCATTAGGCCTGGTGACACTGGGAGCAGGGAAACCAAAAGCTAGGTCAGCTTGGGCCAACAGTGACGGGGGGAGCTTGAGGACTGTGCTGGGGAAGACATAGTGAACAGGAGCCACCAGCTACCCACCCACCATCCAACCAGACAACAATCAAGAAATTAATCAGCTAACTAATGAAACAACTCTCCCTCCATCTATCCATCCATCCCTCCCATCAACTAACCAACCATTCCATTAATGAACTAACCACATAGTCAACTAATAAACCCGGCCCAGTCCAGTGTGGAGTGGTTGGGGGGTGAAGGGTGAGGTCAGCCAAAGCCCTGCTTCTTGGCCCCTCATTTAGGATGGAGAGAAGACAGTCAAAGCAATCAACCTGTCAACTATCCAGCGAACAATTCAACTAACCAACCATCTAATTAGGCAGTTAACCAACTAAACAACTAGCCAACCAAATGAAAAAGAAAAAAAAGGGAGGAGGCCATTAAACCCTAGGTCTCAGGGTCCTTGGGAATGTGTTATTCTGCATGAACCCTGAAAGGGTTTTCTCTTGCCCACAACATAAGTCCAAAATCCTTAACTCCACAATCTAAGGCCTTTCCCCACCAGCCTCATCCCCCACACTAGCCACACCTCAGCCTCATCAGGTATACACAGCCTCTAAGTACTCACTGCACCATTAATTATTTAATGACAAGCTGGTCATTCTACCAAGGACAATAGGGTGCTTTGACAGAGTCTGATCAGACCTGGGAAGATTAGGAAAGGAGGTGGTTTTAGGAAAGTCTCATTGAAGCTGATTTCTGAGAGACAGGTAAGAACTGACTGGTCAAGGGACTTCCCTCATGGTGCAGTGCCTAAGACTCCACACTCCTAATGCAGGGACTGAGGTTCGATCCCTGGTCAGGGAACTAGTTGCATACCGCAACTAAAGACCCAGTGCAACAAAATAAACAATAAAAATACATAAATATTTAAAAATAAAATGATGAATTAAAAAAAAAAAAAGAATTGACTGGTCAAGGTGAGGGTCAGGGGACCAAGTATGGTGGCTCTAGGAGCTGCCAGAGGTTGGGTGTGGTATGGTCTAACAGGGCCTTCCTTAGGCCAAGCTGAATTGAGCCTGGAAGGAGCAGAATAAGCTGAAGGGTGTGGAAAGGCTTCTTAGAAGAGGGGGCAGGAGTTTGGCCTGAGGGGTGTGCAGGATTCGGGCAGGCGAGAGGAGGTGGGCATCCCCAGGAGGATAACTATGCAGGCAGAAGTGAGGGGAGCTGTGAGCTTGTCGCTCAGGAGGGGTGAGAGCCCGCTGCTGGACAGTGAGGGACGAGGGTCAGAGGTGACCAGTTTCCTGCTGTGCACCAGCACAGATGCCACACCTTTCAGCCTGGACACCTGGACTGCTGCTAACCCGGCCCAGTCCAGTGGAGTCGGTGGGGTGGGGGGGGGGGGGGAAGTAGGGTGAGGCCAGGCAAAGCCCTGCTTTTGGGCCCCTCATTCAGTATGGAGAGAAGACACTGGGGTGATCCTTTAACATAGACAGACAGATGAGGTGAAAGTAGGGCTGGGGGACAGGGCCAGTCCTGGGCTAGAGCCAAGGGAAGAAAGACAGAAACCCTGGGCGACAGGAGTGTGAGGGAATACTGATAAGGAGGCTCCGGAGCAGTGGCCAGCCAGATGGGAGCCTGTGCCTCCCCAGCCTCCCTGCACTGGGGTTGCTTCAGGCACAGTGACCTGACCCAGCAGCTCCCCTGTGCCAACCATGCTGGGCCTCCATGAGTGTGGCCACTGGGAACCTCATGATGGTCCTCACGAGGGCAGATCTCATTCCCGTGTTCCTGAGGAGGAGACCGAGAGTCAGGGAGGCCCTGTGGCCTGCCCACACGTGGGAAAGACCTTGCTATAAAGGAAGTTCCATGCGGGCGGAGATTTTAGTCTGTTTTGTTGACAGCTGTGTGCCCAGATCCTAGAAGACAGCCTGGCACTCAGTGAGTATTTGTTCAAATGAATAAATGAATAAGGCTTTGGTGTGCAGCACTAACAGGACATAATAGAGGGGCAAGGAAAGCACATGTGGTCTTAGGTGCATTGACAGAGGTATAGTGTTGAGGAAGAGGGACGTGATTGTTTACTTCTTCTCTGAGCTGCTCAGGTAGTGATTCAAGTGTGGCATGGAGCACAGTGGCCTTTCCGGATGCCAAACCCACAGCTGGGCAAGAGGGGACAAGACCTGATCTTAGCAGGTAAGACACACTGCAATTCCCAGCTGTTCCTTCCAGAGCCTGCGGTTTTCCAAGAGTCTCTAACAGATCACATCCCCAAGACCAGGCAGGGGAAAACAAAAGAAAGAAAATTAACATTCAAAGAGCAACTACCACGCGTCAGGCACTACCATAGGACTCTCCAATCATCCAACAAGCAGGGAGCCTTTTGGTATATACCCGGGTGGTACAGGCATGAGCCAGACATAGTGCCTGCCCTCACAAGCAAAAATCTAGTGAAGCGGACCCCGTACAGTCCTGGAGGTACCCGTCACTGCTTCCATTTATGGTGGGGACACTGAGGCTCCAACTAGAGCAAGCGGCAGAATAAAGCCCTGTGCTCAGACACAGCCTGGGCGGACTTATCCCTACAGTGTCCAAGTTTTCATTTAACACACATGGTATGTGCTGCTTTCTTCCCCAGGAGAGAAGGGCAGAAGGAAAGAAAAACTGAGGAAGAAGACAGAGAGAGACAGAGAGACGGGGGCAAGGAGAGAAAGGTGCAGACAGAGACAGAGATGGAGGGAGAGGCAGAGACAAAGTGAGACAGAGATGGAAAGAGAGAGAGAGAGAAGGAGAGAAAGGCAGAGACAAAGAGACAGATGGAGAGATGGAGAGGGACAGGGAAACTGAGAGGCAGAGACAGGGAAACGGAACGCAGGCATGTGCAGAGAGCAAGGGCTCCGGGTGGCAGGGAGGCAGGAGGGGGTCAGGAGGGAGCACTGATGGGCCGGGATGGGCAGGAGGGCGTTCCCAGGGACCCAGGCTGTGTGCAGAGTTGCTGCCAGTGTGACCTCCCTGACAGCAGAGGGAGGAGGCCAGGGCAGGCGCCCTCCCACTCGGGTGCAGAGCGGCCGCCTGGCTCCCCCAGCGGCAGCGGTGAACACAGGGGCTCTTCATACCGACGGAGGCCGGCATTCTCAGGGCAGAGGACGCGTGGGCTGGAAGGGCCTCAGACAAAGAGGCCTTTCGGGCAAACCACTGCGGCATCTTTATTTAACAGAGAGCCCCGAAGGGAGCCACATTGAGGGCTCGTCCTGATTTCAGGCTGACAAGAGGCTCTTGGCTCGGAGCAGCTTCCATCAGAGACGCCGCCAAGCCCAGCTCCGGCCAAGATCATTTGGCAGGAGCGCTGGGTGCTGAGCAGTCAGTCCCCAAGGCCTGGGCTGGTGATGACAACCAGAGCAGGGAACCCCCAAACCTAGCTCTTCTTGCAGGAGCTGGTAGGGGCCAATCTGTGGGCACCTCAGGGGCATCACCCCTGGCTCAGACTTAAAATGCTGTCATTGGGCTTTCAGCATGCACACCATGAAGTGGTCAAGTCAGGGACTCAGGGCTAGGCAGACGTGAGTTTGAGTCCTAGCTCTTCTGTTCACAGGCTGTGAGATGCTGAATGCCTTGCTTGCCCTCTCTGGGCTTAGTACGATGGATCTCATAGGGTACCTGCCTATTAGAGGTTAAATGAGATCGTGGATATGAGGAGCCTAGCACAGTGCTTGGCACTGAATTAACAGTAAAATTTAGGGACTTCTGTGGTGGTCCTGGCTTCCCTGGTGGCTCAGACAATAAAGAATCTGCCTGCAATGCAGGAGTTCAGCTCAGTTCAGTTCAGTCGCTCAGTCATGTCCAACTCTTTGCAACCCCACGGACTACATGCAGCACTCCAGGCTTCCCTGTCCATCACTAACTTCCGGAGCTTACTCAGATTCATGTCTGTTGAGTCAGTGATGCCATCCAACCATCTCATCCTCTGTCATCCCCTTCTCCTCCCGCCTTCAATCTTTCCCAGCATCAGGGGCTTTTCCAATGAGTCAGTTCTTCACATCAGGTGGCCAAAGTATTGGAGTTTCAGCTTCAGCATCAGTCCTTCCATTGAGTATTCAGGACTGATTTCCTTTAGGATGGACTGGTTGGATCTCCTTGCAGTCCAAGGGACTCTCAAGAGTCTTCTCCAACACCACAGTTCAAAAGCATCAATTCTTCGGCACTCAGCTTTCTTTATGGGTTCAATCCTTGGTTGGGAAGATCCCCTGGAGAACGGAATGGCAACCCACTCCAGAATTTCATGAACAGAGGAGTCTGGTGGGCAATAGTCCGTGGGGTCACAAAGAGTCGGCAACCACACTTTTCCTTTCACTAGCGGTCCAGTGGTTAACAATCTGACTTGTAATGCAAGGGACAGGGGTTCGATCCCTGGTCCGGGAACTAAGAACAACTAAGAACAACTAAGCCCGTGTGCCACAACTAGAGAGTCTGTGCATCACAACCAAAGGTTCTGAATGATACAGTGAAGATTCTGTGTGCTGCACCTAAGACCTGACACACCAAATAAATAAATAAAAATTTCAAAATAGTGAACTTTACTTATACTATTGTCTTCATTATCATTATCCATTAGGTGAGAGCAGTGAGGCTTACTGGAAAGAACAGGAGTCAGGAGGCTTCAGCTCTAGGCCCAGTTCTGCTATTCTACACTGTTACATGACCTTGAGCAGCTCACCTCACCTCCCTGGTTGTTGCTCCTTTTAGGATAAAATAGACTAGCTTTAGAATCTCAAACTTAGCTCATGGAACACATGTTGGAGGAGATAAAATGAGTTCTGTGGGCACACGTGAAATGGTGCCTTGTAGATCCCTGTCTAGGTCTTGGTGGGCAACATGTTCATCAGCACAGCAAAGGCGAGACCTGTAGAGCTGTGTTCAGGCCAGTAGTTGTGAATAATAATGACATCCTGGGAGACAGACTCATGTAATCATCACATTAAGAGGTGGGTATGACTATGACTCCAATTTATAGAAAAAGAAACTAAAGCACAGAGAGGTTAAAACATTTCTCAAGGCCACACAGCTACCAAATAGCAAGATTTTGAATTAGGTGCTCTGAGTCCAGAGCCTATGCTTTCTCATCTGCAACTCTGTACTGCCTCCAGCATTGCCCACAGGTTGCTGATGGTGGAGCTAGTTTTCCAAACAATTCCTGTCGACAGCCGGTGGAACACAGCTAGGCAAATCCAGGCTACAGACTTTCTGAAGTTTCTTCCAGCTTTAACAATCATTGGCTCTAGGGTTTTAAACAGCACCATCATCAGTGAATTCAGCGTCTTATCTACCACAAGCCTGGTCTTTGCAAGTGCAGCAGTGGCATGGGAGGGAGGCCCCAGGCAGACTCAGCTCAGACCCTGTGCTTCGAAATGATCCCCCTCCAAGAAGCCCACCATTCTGGGTAATGTCTACCCTAGAACAAAACAACAAAAAAAAGCAAAGTTCCGCATTTGTCAAAGCAACTGGGGGAGTCCTGCTCTTTCCACAGGATCAAACACTCTCCTATTTTTAGCAGCATCATTTTGGCTTCTAATCAATGG
The DNA here is from genome assembly GCF_042477335.2 of Ovis canadensis. Lineage (NCBI taxonomy): Eukaryota > Metazoa > Chordata > Mammalia > Artiodactyla > Bovidae > Ovis > Ovis canadensis. Next base: position 39,647,049 of record NC_091266.1, read on the forward strand.
AACTCTTATAGGTAAAAACCCAGGAACTCTTGATGAGGGGGGTGGGGGCTGGGGTCCCACCCATTTTGCCCCCACTCCCACCCCTAGGGCTGCTTCTAACCTGCTCAGATTATTCCTCTTAGATCAGCATCTCGGAAGCTGGGAGTTCACCAAACTTGCATAAATCAGAGTATTTCCACGCATGAGTTCTCTTTTTGAAGGATCTAAGCAGCAAATTCTTTTGAAATGGAAATAGTGCTTAATTCGCAATTGCCGTTTGAGCCATTTCACAAGTGATCCTATTAATTGGGGCCTTGGGGACATGTCACCCTCCTTGGAGGCTTCCTCTGAGTGTGTGTGATCTCTGCATCTTGTTATCAGATACTGGCTGGATTCCCTCATGCTGGTTAGTGAAGACACAAAGACAGCAGATGGGGCCTTCGAGGGGCTCCTGCTCTGAAGAAGATGGACACACAGAAATTACCCGCTACGGAGGGTGGGTGTGCAGTGCAGAGCCTGTACGGAGTACTCAGGGTGGTCAGCTTTCCCTGGGGAGTGCGGAGGCTTCTGGGAGGGGGGCCTGGGAGTTGATTTCATGCCTAGGAAAGAGGCCAGCGCAGACCAAGGGGTGGAGGAGACCTAGGGGAGTCTGGCTAGCTGCGGATGGCCGAGCATCTGCGGACTGGGCTGCAAGGCAGGGGGCTGAGGTCAAGGCAGCCCACGGAACCAACCACAGAGGACCCAGCTGAGCCGCTCAGCGGTTCTTGTGGGCAATGAGGCTCCTCGGAAGACCTCTCAGTGGAAAATGGACACTATCAGCTTGATCCCAGGCTGGAAATGCTTTTTTTTTCTGGGTCTGTCTGGACCAGAGGAGATGAAGAGATTCTGCCAGCTGGGTTTCCTCCGAGCACCAGACCTCTCAGGAGGCATGAATGCGTCAGTCCTGGCTCTGCCTCAGTCTCCCCCCATCAGCAACACTGCTGGCCCAGGCCTACCTTAGCATGAGGGACACAGGAACAAAGTAACTCTGAGCATGCCAGGTGCTGCTTTTGAGAAGACTGTTTCTGTTGCAGCATCAATCTTTTTCTTTAACACAAGAGACAATGATGGGCCATGGTGGGAAACTCTCACAGTGGGAGGGGGAATGGTTGGAGCTAAGAACCTCCAACTAATAGCCTCAGTTTTTGAATCTGGGAAGTAGGGCTAAAAATGAATGTGTCTGGGAAATGCAGAGGGTTGGGACGGGGCGCTTTCCTTATCCCAACAGAGCTGATCCCCTTGTTGGGCTTGGAGTCCTTCCCCTCAGTCAAATTCCAGCCAAGCCCTCATCCCTCCAACAAAGGAAGTCCTTGATTCTGAAACCAAGTTGATGGTGGACCGCGGGATAATAGAAGGGAACTCAGCTTTTGGGGTAACAAAAAATTCTAGTTGCATCCACCAGGAAATGGAGGCTTGTATAAACAGTGTTACATGGCAGAGGGTGGGCTGACTATTCTCAAACACTCTTTCTCACTGTCCACCCTCTGAGATATTTATTTTATCCCATAGACAAACACTGCAAACATGTATTTCACACACAGGAATGGGGTAGATGGAGTCCTTTATGGGCTAGATTGTTCATCTGAGCCCCCAAAGTATAGCTCACGCTTGTTAGTGAGATGAAAGTCTTCAAATTGTTGAGGCCACAGAACCATTAAATATTAACCGCATAACCATTCTGCCCATTAAATTAATTTATGGAGTAACAGAAAAGCCTTTGGAACCCCTCTTGATAGACAGCGGCCCTCAAGAGCCACATAAAACAATCAGCCGACTGGCGCTTGGTAAAATTTCCATGACGCTCATCCAATCTGCTCCATATATGTTTAAAATTAACACTGAGATCTGGGCTGTGAAACTGCCATCGGGTGGAGGTACTGGCTGGCGAGCGAAGGCAGGGAGCCCGAAGTCTAGGGGAGTCCACTGCCCGGTCAGACTTTCCATATCTGAGTCCTGGCAGGGCAGCTGGCTATGCCGTGCACAAAGCCAGCTTCACAATCTTGGGTGCACTTGAATCCCCAGCAAATCCCAGACTCAGAGCCCATGCTGTCTAGCAGGTCCAAAGAAGATTCTGGCCAGCCAAGCAGAGCTGCCTCGGCAAGTAGCAGAAATCAAACTCTAGAGGTTCTGAGTAGCACGTCCAAGGACAGGTGGAAGCAAGGCAGGGCTGGTCGTGGAGTGGACTGCACGTGGCTCTGACTGTGCAGCTGGCTGGGGGGGGCAGTGATACTGAGTGAAAGGCTGGACCCTGAGGGGCACAGACAGGACGACTGTGCCGCAGGGCTGTGACCTACAATGCCAGAGGGCAGTGACCACGGACTGCACTGGACTTTATCACCAATGATCATTCCAAGGTCATTCCAAGGTCTCAGACAATCGGACCACAGATCCCAGCTTTCAAGTTCAGCAGAATTAAAGGTCACTTCTGCACTGCCCCACCCCCCTCTGCCATTCTCAGAGTAAATTACCCTCTCCAAGCTGCCTGGCTGCCTGGTGAACCCATGACATTGCTCTTGTTGCCTGGCTCTGAGAAGTTCTCATCTATGCTAATTAGGTTAGGGGGCCCCCTTTTAAGGGTTGCAGACCCCACTTAATGGTTTCCTAGCCACCAGTAGCACCACTGGGGTCCCAGAGTTCTCATCCTGACTTAGGAGTCCTGTTCAAAGCTTGATCCCAGGAGATAAGATGTTATCACTTTCTTGCTCCAGACAACCCAGGAGACAGCCTTTCCACAGAGCCCAACTGCAAATGCCCCGGGCTCCACCGGCTCAGGGAGGCCGAGGCTGATGTAAACCATAGGTCCCAGTGGCAAGAGGCTTCCTCCTGCCCTGTGCCCTTCCTCAAATAGCTCTGCCCATTTGTTTAACCGCTTGAGAGAGGAATAAAGAGAAATAAAAGCGCAGGCTGCAGCCATCAATTTAACTGGAATTGGAGATTGCCCTTAAAAGAGAAAAATGGATATTGATCTGAGGAAGAGAAACTTCTAGCTTAAGGAAATTCATCATCAGGGTATCCTTTTACCTTGAGGCAGAAAAAGTGACCAAGCATAATTTGCACAGCCACAAAATTCAAACTTAGGATAAGGAAGAATATTTGGGAATCCTTGCTTCTCCGTCGTCTTGGGAACACAGTTACTAAATTGAGCAACTAGGTTCTTATTTAAATATTTTATTATTGACAAGTATTCCAAATTACAAAATATTTATGCAGAAAGGAGGCTTATGGTAACAACTCCATGTAGGGACAGAACATTTCAGAAGTTACAAACACCGTGAGATACACTCTCCTGCTCAACCCCTTCATGAACCCCGTGAGACAGTTATTTTTACCCCCCATCTTACAGATCAGGAAATGAGCTCAGAGAGGTATAGCAACTTGCCAGGGTCAATAGCTAGTCAGTGGGCCACTGGGATTCAACCCCAGCTCTTCTCACTCTAATACCAGCACTCACAACAAAACGTTATCCTCCACTTGCTTCTCCTCAAGATTCTTGAGTCAGACTTCACAATAGTTTTCACTTAACTAGGAAATTCCATCTCCATTAAAAGCCAGTAGTGCCCGATGATAACATTAAATTGTTTGGGTGTTGTAATAATAATAACAAAAAGCCAGCATCCATCAAATGCTTCCTCTGTGCAGACACTCTGCGCTGCTGCCTTGCGCCTGTCTGATCCCTGCATCCTCACGGCTACACTCTTCGAGGTACCAGTCTCCTTGCCGTTGGACAAGCATAGAAACTGAGGCTCCGGGAAGTTCAGCAAGTTACCTGAGTTAACACAGCCAGCAGGCACTCAAACCCAGGTGGTCTGGCCATCTAGAGGGCCATGTTCCAAGGCTACCGCAGTGGCAGCCTCGCGTCCTCGCTGCAGGGCCCCGGCTCTGGACAAAGTAGAAAGACAAACGGGCTCTGCTTCACGCCCCTGCTGTCACTGCCTGTCCGTTTCTGGGCTTTGGCTGTTCTAACGTACGTACATGCGTGTGTGTGTGTGTCTGTGTAGTGAGTGTTTTCATCTATAAAGATGTGTACATGAGCGTCTGTATCTACCAAGACTTCTGTGTATAAACAAATATGCATTTCAGATGATATTGAACCCGAGACTGATTCCAAAATGTCCCAAAGAGAATTCAAAGAAAGAGTTCTCCTGTATCCAGCAAGATGCTACACGCGGAATCCTTTCAGCGGAGGTCCCTGCACAGAGCTCCCAAGCTGGTGGAAGTGATTTAAAGGAGTGTTTTGTAACCATGGACGCATCCTGAAAGGAGTAGAGCCCACAGCCCTTGTGCCCCAGAGGCAGTCTAGTCCTGGGGTGCCCCTCCCTGAGGGACACCCACACCCACCCCTCTGGCCAGGAAACACCGGGCCTCAGGATGCACTTGCTAAACCGCAGCAGAGAGTTTTGAATGGGCAACCCTCCTTTTCAGATGCGCAGAATCTCTGGCAGGTGGACCACCCCTCCCCAGCCTCAGACACCCTCTTACCCGGCAGTACTCATCGATGGGTTTCAGCCTCTTCACAGCTACATCCCGGATGTGGCTCCTCCGGAAGAGGATTTTGCCTGGAAGAAGAGATGCTTATGAGCTGGGTGATTCCGGGTGAAGCTGCCATAGGAACCTGGGACCCCACGTTCCCTCTCCCTCAGCTTCTCAGCGTCTTAGCTGGCCACCAAACGCCCCCACCTCCGCCCGCTGCCAAGGAAACAAGAGAGGAGTGGTCACCTCTCCCTGGGGGCAGGAGGCGCCCCGGGCTGAGGGTCCAGGACCTCTGGGGCAGGTGAGGAGCCCCAGAGGCTGCCATCTTGGCCATATCACCTTGTCTGGGTCTAATGGCAGGATCCATGCCCCGACGCGGGTGCGGCTCTCAAGTGACCTCACAGATAAATACAAAGGGTGGCCCAGCCCACACGCTGTGCTTTGTTTTCAGGCCCATCCCTCCTTGAGAAATCTGCCTTCCTTCTTGCCAGCCAGGCAGGAATTCCTATTCTTAGCTTAGGTGGGTGGCTATTTCCAGGGCAGGCACAGGCCAGTACCAGGAAGAGTGGCTACCCCAGGCCAGTGGACCCCTCAGCTGGGCTGGTAGATCCCTCTGCAAGTATGGGCAAGGCTTCTGGGAAATGCCAGCTCCCAAACCTTCTCTATTGGTTACACTTAGAATCTGAACTCCTCGGACTGATCAATGTCCAGGTCAGTGCCTCCTTTTTAGAAGACTTCCTTGATTGCCGAGCTGAGAGTAATTACCCTTTTTCCAGACTACCTACACATTTTGTCCAGTCCTAAGACACATACCACATTCTGCCATGTATTGCTGACATTTGTGAGCCCCCTCTACCAGGGGCCTGTCTGACTCATCTTAGGGCCCAAAGAGCCCAGCATGTGGCGAGGGGCTCACCTCATGGCTTTAACAGGCATCTGTTGTCCCAAGACTACCCAGTTCCCCTCTGGAGAGCCTCCTTCCTCCATTTCTAACCGTGTGATTCAGACGGAGCTGACAATACTCCCTGTCAACAATGGGAGGCATGTGACCCAGTCTAGCTACCCAGAGTCACAGTGACTGGCTCAGAGATGGGCAAGAGGACAGGATCCGGACCAATGCGGGTTGGCCCTGAGACCTCTGCTGGTGTCCTCTTCCTCCCAGTGTTTGCTCCCACACTTGCTAGGCTGGCGGGATGAAGGCCTGGAGCTCCTGGTGACCATCTCTATCATTGCCTGAGATGGAAACAGACCAAGAGAAAGGATCTGAGCCTGGGACAGAGCTGGTGCTCAATAATTTTCCCCTTTCTTTCCTCTTTTTCGTGGCTGTACCATGTGTCTTTTTTCTCCAACCAGGGATTGAACCTGTGCCCTCAGCAGTGAAAGCGTGGAGTCCTAACCACTGGACCACCAGAGAACTCCCTCAGTAAATGTTTCCTGAATGACTGAAAAGCAGAGCCAAGAGATGGTGAAGGGCAGACCCATCTGACATCATTTGAGCCGCTGAACCCAGGGTCTACCTGGGACTTTTCACTTATATAAAATATTACAATTTTTTAAAATCGAAACTTGTTGCAGACGCATTTTAATCACTTGCATCTCACTTAGGAGTCCTAAATGAGATGATTCCCGTTGCAAGTGAACAAATATGTAGGCTGCATGTTAGGATACTTGAGCTTCCTCTCTCATTACCCTTTGGTCACTAAGTTGTGCCTGACTCTTTTGCGACCTCAAGGACTGCAGCCCACCAGGCTCCTCTGTCCATGGGACTTTCCCAAGCAAGAATACTGCAGTAGTTGTCATTTCCTCCTCCGGGGGGATCTTCCCGACCCAGGGATCGAACCCGCGTCTCCTGCTTGGCAGGCAGACTCTTTACCACTGAGTCACCAAGCACGGGCATGGTGTTGGTCTAGGCTGTCTCCCCAGAAGTAGACCCAGAGATGAGGAAGCGAGTGCAAGTTGTGTGTTTGGGAAGTGATCTTGGGAATTAAGGCAGGTCAGGCAAGGAAGTGTCACCCTGCCAGTTAATCATCCGATGGCGGCAGCTCAGGTCTGTTGAGGAACTCGAGGTGCATGTAGAATGCACTGCAGAGGTATCCTCGATGAGGGCGAGGAGACTGGGATGTTTACCGCCAACCCCCTGCTTGTCTGAGCTTCTGAGAACACTGCTTCACAGGCGCTCCTGGCCGAGGATGTTCCCATGGCTAGAACAAAGCTCCCAGGTGTCCCCGTGAGCAGACTGGCAGGCAGAGCGGGATGGAAAGGGGCCCTGGGGCCCCCGGAAGCAGCTGCAACAGTGCTCCCTGACCTCCCTGTCATGACAGGTACTGGTCACCAGCCCTTTCCAGCCAGACTGCCGAGCACCTAACTCAGCAAGTCGCGTGTGACTTCTTGCTCATTTGCGTCCCTCACCCCTCCACACTCAGCGGCAACCAGAGGCCCTCCAGCGGCTGCTTCCTCCTGTTTCACCACACCTGCACTGAGCACAAGGCTGTGCGTACAGCAGGCGTCCAATAGGCACTGTTGATCCACGCACCTCCCTCTCTCTCTCAGATGCTCCCTCAAGCTCCCCTTCCTCCCTTTCTCACAAAGCCTGGTAGAGGGGCCGCATCCCGGGCAGAGAGGTGAGTGTGCAGACTGGACGATGTCATCAAGATAAATGGGCTCCTCCATGTGCTCCTCTTGAAAGGAGATAAAATGTGATTTATCAAGACATGAGAGACGACCGTCTTTCCTTGGGGGAAGATGTCACAGAGTTGGTATTCCTGGCCTCTTTGTCTCCTACCCTTTTTTTGGTTGCCTGTCGCTCTGTTGCCTGAGGGCCATAGGAGTGCAGCCAAAGGGATGGCGTGTGAGATAAACACGAGATGGGAGGAGACTCACTCTCCGGACCTATGAAATGACAGGCGGCCCTGGGCAGGGTTCTGGGCCTTCTACCTGAGCCGGTTAGCTGTCAGGAGCTGGAGGCCACCTAGGCTCAGTGACACCAGCAGCCCAACAGTATCTCACAAGCACCTGGGGCACTTGCTGGGAGGTAGAGCACCTGGAGGGGGCAGGGACTGGAGTTGGGGGCAGGGTGGCCCCCAGACCTGGCTCCGCTCTGCTGATCCACTCTCCAAAAATAGCACTCCTCCTCTTTCTCATCCTATTGCAGGACAAAAAATAAGCGGAGAGATGGGGAGATAAACTAGGTCCCTCTTCTAGGCCTCCATCTCAGGGCTGGCCAAGCCTATGACTGGGTTTGGTATATACATATCTGGGTTTCGTATATATATATCTGAGATATACAGATACAAATATAGATATAGACATAGATCAGATAGGACCTGATCCAGTTGCCGAGACAGAACTAGCAAAACAAATAAATAGTTAAGGGACAATTAAGGCCTCCAGATGTGCAGAAACTTAGAAGAGAGGGCTGGGGTAGCAGAGACAAGGAGGGTGCTGGGACGGCTCCTCACCCTACCTTGCCCCGCAAGCCCACCCTCTGCAGTCATGCCTCCAGGCTGGACACCTCCCATCTCCCTCCAAAGGCTCGTGGGTATGTTGCTCAGGTATACAGTCAGAGAAGAATCTCTGTACAAGCCATTTCCCAGTCGAGTTTTTGGACTCCCAACAGGGCTTCCCTCCTTCTCACTGAAATCCTGACCGAGCACTGTCTTCTTTCCTTGGGGCCTTGGCGCGGGCTGCCGGGAGTGGGGGAGGGTGGGGGAGGGAGGGCAGATCTGGAAGGGACTCTACAGTCTTAATTTCTCTGTTAGGAATCCAAACCACACATGGAAGGCCAAACCAGTGACCATATTAAAAGGGAGAGAAAGAGAAAGGAGGAGGAGGAACATCCCCATTAAGGAAGCTGGGGCCACGGGGCATTAAAGACCTCTTGTAAATGTAATTCAGCCCGTTTACAGCAAGGCCAGGAGAGGCCCCTGCCAGAGCCTTCAAAGCCAGGCAGATGCAGCCCCAGAAATATGATAAGCATAGTAAGGAAGATTACACCCAGGACCTGAGACAGACCTCAGGATTAACTCATTCCTGAAAGCAGAGGAGAGAGCCATTGAGCCCAGCATGGCCTGAGCCTGTGAGTGGAGGGCCCTCTTCCTGCCACTCTGGGCTGGGCCAAGAGGGTGAGGGGCACTCGGCTGGAGTCCTGGGTTCAAGTCCTGCCGGAGCCGCAGGCTGGCTGTGTGACCCTCCACACTGGGGCCTGTGCATTCTCATCTGGAGACTGAAGGGCCAGGTCTTGGTGGCTGCTCCCTTCACAGTCCTAAGATGCATGTGGAGGTGGGGTCGTTGAGGGGTCAGGCATGGGCTAAGAGTTTTCCATTGGGTTCTTTGACCTAATCCTCACCACTTTATTTTTAAAATTTTCTTGTAAGGTTTTTTTTGATATGGACCAGTTTTTTAAAGTCTTTATTGAATCTGTTACAATATTGCTTCTGTTTTCTGTTGTTGTTGTTTTTTGACTGTGAGGAATATGGGATCTTAGCTGCCTGACCAGGGATCGAACGCATACCTGCTGCACTGGAAGATGAAGTCTGAACCACTGGACCGCCAGGCGAGTCCCCGTACCACGACTTTATTAAAGCAACTGCTTTTACTATCCCCACTCTGCCCAGGAGCCAGTGGTGGCTCAGAGAGGTTGAAGGACGTGTCCTAAGTCACACAGCTATTAAGTGGCTGAGTTGGGATTTCAACCTGGGGTTTTGGAGCTAAGATAGTGAGAGCGAGAGAGAAGGCAACAAATCTCCAAAGAATTCCTTGGGCTCAGATCATGTATGGCAGTGAGAGCCGCTGAGGATGTTCTTGCGTGTGTGATGGGAGCGTGATTCACATCTCCACGCCAGGTGCTGGGCTGGCGATCTGGGGGCTGAGTGGGAATGAAGCAAGCAATGAAACAAGCACTGATTGCAGAGGACGCCCCATGCCACGAGGGTCTCTGCTGACCAGACACAAGCAAATGAATGAATGAGTGGTCAGAGCGAGCAAGGGAATGAGCACACGGACCAACGGACCAATGAGGCAGGGAAGGAGAGGGGGCCCAGTGTCTAGTGGACTTGGGGAGGAAGAGCTCCCTGAAACGGCAAACCTCCCTGTCCTTTAAGGAGCCCTTAATGCCCCACCCCCATCCCCAGCCTGGCTGAGCAGGTGCCAGCCCAGTGGGAACAGGGGGATGCCCACCCTCATAAGCAGGAGGGCATCACATGGGGGAGGCTGGCTCTGCCTAACCCCTCATCCTCTGCAATCTGGCCTGACCTTCTCACCACGAGTGTCCACTCTGCGCAGGGACACACAGGTGGGCACTGACTCAGGAGGTCCCTGCATTTAGGTGGCAGAGTGTTTCTCCCTCCCACACAGGATACCAGGCACCTAATGAAGGATCTTAGTGGCACTTGAGGGGTCTTAGTAGTTGGCATTTGCTTCTAAAGAATGAATTATTTCGAGAAGGAGAGAGATGAGGACATGGCTCCTTCTCACTGGCAGGGAGAAGTGGTTAAAGAAAGGACTGAAACTTCGGAGAGCTGTTAACCCCAAGTTCCTCTTTGTAAAGTGTGGTATCCACAGGGATTCCTTGAGCAGGAGTTGGGGGGTTCAGGCACACAGGAAGAGCAGAAACACCAGTCACAGCACCCATGGCGAGGGATCCTCCATTCCAGCCGTGAAGAGCCTGCGGGAAACTCCAAAACCAGGCAGGTGTTCTGACAAATGGGCAAGTACCCACTGCACGGGGGTAATAAGGGCTACTGGCTACAGGGGAAATAGGAGAGGGCTGGCCTCGTGTGGTCTGTCCAGGCTGACCTATTCTTGGCAGCCTCTCCTCTTCAAAATCCACAGCATATATGCATGCATGAATATACCCTCATATAACTCCCTCTTCCTTGCTATTTTTGCCATCTCAAATGCCATCCATCTACCCATCCCTCCTTCCAACCATCCATCTATCCATCACTGTCTCGATGGAGGGCCTGCTCCACTGATAACAGATGGGGGAGGCCCTGCTCTCAAGGTTTTTAGCTTCTAGGAGGGGAGGGGATGTGTACAGAAGGGATATAATCTCTGATTTCCATGGAGACTGAGGAGGAGAAGAGCCAGCCACACAAAGCTCTGCGGCAAGAGGGCTCAGGCAGAGGCAAACACAGAGCAAAGATGAAAGATGGAAAAGAAGCCATGTAGGAGTCTTACAAGCCACAGAAAGGGGTCTGGTTTTCTTGGGCCTGCTGACCCAAATCCCTCCCTATATAAGGCTCAATTTCTATCATCTAAGGCCTTCTCCAGGAAGCCTTTCTTGAATGCCTGCCTTGCCCTCCTCTACCAGCCTCCTGGACCACTGGCAGTCACCCCACTGTTGCCCTCCCTTCCTGGTGTCATGGGGAATTTGCGAGGGACCCCCTCACCTTTCCAGGGGTCCCTGATGCACAGGCCAGCTCCCCGCAGCCACCCTGCCCTCCGAGGACACAGGTGCTCCCAGCCCTCTCTCTTCAGTGCAACCCAGAGGGCTGGGGCATCAGAGGGACTTGCTTAAATTAGAGGGAGACCACAGGAGGCCCCAAGGTTCACAGACGTCAGGACACAGAGTCCTCATTTTCCACGAACATCACTCCTGCCTGTCTAATTGGATCTGAAGACAAAAAGCCAAGGAGAGTGATTCAGGCTCCCAGGGCTGCCAAAGTAAATGACCACAAACAACAGAAATGTGTTCTATCCCAGTTCTGAGGCCAGAAGTCTGAAATCAAAGTGTCAGCAGGGCTGCGCTCCCCCTGAAGGCTCTAGAGAACAGTCCTTCCTTGACTCTCCCAGCTCCTGGGGCCCTAGGTGTTCCTTGGTTTGCAGCAACATCACTCCAGTCTGTGCCTGAGCCTATGTCTCAAACCTCCCTCTGCCTTTCTCTTGTAAGGACACCTGTCTTTCAGATTCAGCTCAGTTCAGTTCAGTCGCTCAGTCATGTCTGACTCTTTGCGACCCCATGAGTCGCAGCACGCCAGGCCTCCCTGTCCATCACCAACTCCAGGAGTCTGCCCAAACCCATGTCCATTGAGTCGGTGATGCCATCCAGCCATCTCATCCTCTGTCATTCCCTTCTCCTCCTGCCCCCAATCCTTCCCAGCATCAGGGTCTTTTCCAATGAGTCAACTCTTCGCATGAGGTAGCCAAAGTATTGGAGTTTCAGCTTCAACATCAGTCCTTCCAATGAACGCCCAGGACTGATCTCCTTTAGGATTTAGTGCCCATCTTAAATTCAGGATGACCCCATGTCAGGATCCTCAACTTAATTACATCTGCAAAGACCCATTTCCCAACTAAGGTCATGTTCACAGGTTCCAAGGACACAGGCTGTGGACACATCTTTTGAGGGCCACTCTTCAACCCACTTACAAGGCTTATGGGAGAGTCCACAGGGCTGACCAGACATTTTAGAGAGTCTTGGATACCTACTTGGATTGTAATCATCCTGAGGTCAGGCATGACTTTCTCTACTCCCTTTATCCCTGGCAATACCTGGCATGGAGCTGGGTGTAATGAATGTAGGTGTTGCCTGATACCCTTAGGAGGGATGGGGCAGTGTCTGGAGAGAGGATGTCAAGGATCTTTGGAACCTAAAATGGGAGAGACAAACTGCTAGTATCTGCAAGCTGGGTGAATGGGGGACAGGGGTCCTCTGGCTCTGTAGGCTGGTGTGGTAACCTGGGGAGAAGCGACAAATTTCTCAAAGCAGTTAGAGGAAAGAAGATGTGACGGTTACTAGCAGGACTCCCTGCCCTCCCCAAAATGCCATGTATGAACGTTTGTGCCCCTCAAAATTCATGCTGAAACCCTAATGCCCACCGTGATGGTAATTAGGAGGTGGGGCCTGTGGGAGGTGACAAGGTCATGAGGGTGGAGCATTCATGAACGGGATTAGTGCCCTTATAAAGGGGGCCCCGCAGAGCTAGCCCTTCTGACATGTGAGATGCAGAGAGAAGTCTGCAGCCTGGAAGAGGGCCCTCACCCGACCATGCTGGAGCCCTGATCTCAGACTTCTGGCCTCTAGAACTGTGAGAAATCAATTTCTGTTGTTTACAAGCCACCCCTGTGGTATTTTGTGATAACAGCCTGAACAGATAAGACAGGGTGACGAGACACAGGCAATGCCTATGGAGAGGAAAAGGGAATAATTAATCTTCTACTCCCCCAGCTCTCTGCAGGCTCACGACCTGGCGTGGGTCCTTGGGTGAAGTGGGGCAGGGCAGCAAACGAACCCTGTGTCCGACTGCCCGGCTTGGGTGCCTTGCACGGCTGTGGCACTGACAGATTGATGGAGACAGACGCTCTTAAGTAAAAAGCCTTGGGCGGAGGAGGACCGAGAGAACCTAATGCCTGAACCTGATGCCTGAACCTGCTCAGGGCTCTGCCTTCACCACGAAAACAACAACAAAAAACACCCCTCTTCATTTTCATGTCTTCAATTTCAAAGGGGCTGATACTACTAACCCCCAACTCCAGGAGTAACCCTAGGGGGCAGGGACCCAAACTGCTCCAGGGAGAATCAGCCTGGGAATTCATTAATCATTCAGACCTGAGTACAAAGAGGCATCAGCTTTTCACTGGACAACAGGGTCTGGTTAGGGGAGAGAACACAGAGGCCTGAAGGAAAGGAACATAACACGTGGAGGGGAAGAGAATGGAGAAACAAGGTCAGCCTTTGCCGGCTCCCCAGGTTTCTGCAAGCTGGTCCTGCCCTCGATGCTCAGCTGTTTGCTGACTGCAGAGGGAAGGCAGGCCCCTGCTTGTCTCTCCAGAGCTGCCCCTGAAGCCAGCGTGCTGTCTCTGATCTGCCGCAGTCTGGGGACACCACCAGCTCACACCTGCTCTCAGCCTCTGATGTGGCCGAGACGACAGCCCCACTCTCTGCGGCCTTCTGCCCGGCTCAGTCTGCACTCTGCCCCCAAGCCTGCTTCTTACATGCTACACCTGGCCTTGCTTGCCCTCGACCCAGACCAGTAGAGACAAAGGGCCCTGTGGGCTGGGGGAAGGCTGGGGTGAAGCCCAGATGCTGAGGCTGGAAGCAGTAAGCACACACAACTTCTGCAAGGACCTGGTCCCACCGGAGAAGGTCCACGGCCGAGGGAATCCTGACCCCACGCCCTGAGTTCTGGCTCCCACGAATCTCTCTCTTCCAAATCCATGCCAAGATCCCACCTTGGCTTAAAGTCTAGCATGGCAAGCATTCGTGGGTTTTGCCTGTCAGAATTTGTGCCCAAGTTTTCTTTGGAGGAATAATTTCTCCTTCATTCTCCGTCTGTTTTTAGGAAGGCTCATCCTACCCTAAACTCCTGGAGTTACCAATTAGTATAGTCCAGCCACGGGCATGTGACCCAAGTTGGTCGAGTGAGAATCAGAATGGGACTTTGGTGGAACCACCAGAAAGAGAAGTGTTCCTTCTACAGGGGCTGCTAACTCATCAACTGTAAGTCCCAAATCGCTAGGAAGCATCTTTGCTTCCTAGTTGGTGGCCCACTTCCCCATCACCATTTGGGGAAAGCCTGAGAATGAAGTCACCAGAGAAGACAGCAAAGCTGAGAGCTAGAGAGACCCAGCCATGCCTGAAGCCATTACCCCTGAGGTTTTCAGCTAGGTGAGTCAATAAATTTCCACTTTTTTCTTAAACCAGATGGAGATGGGTCTAGTCCTTGTCACCAGGAGGCTCCTTTTTCAGGTGGGTCAAAAAGTTCATGTCAGTTTTTCTGTAACATCTTATGAAAAAAAACCCACATGAATTTTTGGCCAACCCAATACATCTAGTTCTTTACATCATTTCAGTACATCTAGCTCACACAACGTTTACTATTGTGTGATATGAGACAAGTCACAACCTAATTGAATCTCAGTCTCCTCAAACTGCGAAAGGGGCACAGTAATGTCTAACTCAAAGGATTATCATGAGGAATCAATGAACAAGTGTATTAAAGCATTTGACGTGGAGCCCAGCCCATATAAATGTTGAGCAAATGGGATCTCTTATGAGCCGACAAGTCCAGGTCAAGGAGGTGTGGGGCTGGGTGGGGCGGGGCTGGGGGCACCACCTGGCCCGGCCCACCTCCTCACTGGGCACGTGGGGTCCCAGCAGCGCAGCCCTCCTTGTGCACCCTTCCACCTGGTTTCCCCACCCAAGGCCGAACGCTAACTCCCTTCAGCCTGTAGAACCTTTCCTGATTCAAGCCCTGCCCCCTAAACACACCGTGTTTCCCCCATGGCTCCCGTTTCTCCTCTTCCTCCATCCACCCGATTCAAAGAGCAGAGAGCGAGACACAATGGAGGCAAGATTACTCACTCCATCCGCCCACCTTGGGCGCTCTGGGATGACTCACACAGGTGCGGCTGCCCCTCAGCATTCTCCGCTCCCGGTTCCACACACTCAGGGAAACGGAGTTACAAAACTCCACTGGGGTTTTGTCACCGAGAAAAACCTTAACCCTCCTGCAGCCACAGCACGCTTACAGTAAGAACCGGCACACCGAGGAGGGAACAGCTATCTCCCAAGTTCTGGCGTGGAAGCGCCCACTCCCATTGCAGTCCAGGCCGAAGGGAACAAAATCTTCCACTCACTCCTCCACCCTCAGTGGGGCCGGGGGCAGGGGGTGGTTTCTGGGTGTCTGCCAGAAAGCAAGAACCAAGTCCTGGAGTATCAGAGGTTTTAACGTGTCTTTACTGAACCAAATGGAATTGAAGGTTTTTGGAATGGTTTTATAGAGTTATGGGACCAGAACAACTTTTTTCTTTATTTTCTATAAGAAAGAGCTTTTTGGGAAGGGAAATATAAGGTTGCAAAGAGCTGGACACGACTGAAGCGACTTAGTATGTACACATAATATACATACAGCAAAGTGCATATGCATGTATAAAAGTCAATGAATTTCACAAACTGAACCCACCAAGGTAACCAGAACCTAGGCCAAGAAATGGAGAAGAACATCATGGCACAGGAACAGACTTCAAGTGGGGTTTTTTTGGTACTTCGGGGCTGGCATGGATGTTAGACCTCTGGACTGGCATGGATATTAGACCTCTGGACTGGCATGGATGTTAGACCTCTGGACTAACAGGGTGGGTCATATCTGTTGCAGAGAGGGGACACTAACACATTTATTGATTTTAGTGATATTTAATTTTATTTAAAATTACATGCTTTATCCTTTAATTCAAGTTGCAACAAATTTAAATGCACAGTGAATGTAGATCCCTGATATGAGGGAAGTGTGAAACATGAACGTTTGATTTGTCAATTGGCGTTAATTAGACAAGGAATAAATTACCTACAAGCTTAGCTATGGGAAGAACAGTGGAGTTAGAAACAAAGCCTTTGAATTTGCTGACTTGTTCTCCCTTGAGTTGGAGAATACCCAGGGTAGTCTTTAGCCCTGACACAGGCTGGAGATATTTCATGAGCTATAAGGTCTTATTTTATTTATTTATTTGACAGCGCCAGGTCTTAATTGTGGCATATGGGATCTTTAGTTGGTGGTATGTGGGTACAGGCTCCCTACATTGGGAGCTCGGAGTTTTAGCCACTGGACTACCAGGGAAATCCCTGTAAGAACTTAGTTTAGAAAAGCTCAGTCTTATGAATTGCCTGTAAGGTAGCCGGCATCTAAGGATTTCCAGCAGATATCAGCTCAGAGAAGGATGTTTGTCCCAATGGCACTGTGGGTTGGCAGAGAATGTGGGCTGCCTCAGCTTGACTCTGGGAGGAGAGAGAACATTGCAAGGTGGCCCTGAGCCTCAGGGAAGGAAGAGGTTTTGTATTAAATATAATAGCATTTAAAGTGGCCACGCGGAGAACAAATGTCACTTGGGTGCCACTGAGGTTCATCAGAGCGCAGGCTATGGCCTCATTCAGAGCTGAGCTTGGACAGGGCTGGACGCACCCTGGCAGGTACTCGGTAAACCATGTAATACTTACTCCAGTTGGGGGACAGGTGCCAAGGCTGAGGGCACCGGCCTTCCCAGCCACGCACGGTCACACAAGTCTGGTTTCACCTTTCAGCTGTATTTTTCTATTCTTGGTCTAGTGGAAACATTGAGAGAAACTAAAAATCTAGGACTGTTGAACTGCCAGCAGCAGGATCGGGGTGTGGGTTGTACAGTTCAGGGGCCCAAGGTCTTTAAAATGTCTATGTCCCAGGCACCTTCAGCTGCCTGAACATCAGGTTCTCATTTGGCAAGTGGGGTCACAGGGCTGGGATGTGGACTGGAAGCAGCACTTGGCACAAACGCAGCACACGTGCTGGGCACACGGGAGGAGCGCCACGAGACACCTGCTGCCACAGAGAGAGACGAGGACGAGCCGTGATGTGTGGCTGATGGTCCCTGATCTTAAGGCTGCCTGATTTCCCATTCCATCCCCGTCGCACCCCCGCTCCTAGTCCTTTTCTCCACCCAGAAGCCCAAATATTTTTTTAAATGAAATCTTTCCTGGGACTTCCCTGGCGCTCCAGTGGTTAGGACACCACACTTACACGGCCAAAAGTGAGGGTTCAATCACTGGTTGGGGAACTAAGATCCCGCATGTCGCTTCCTAGCACACCGGGAATAAAATCTAAACTCCTCACTGCAACGGGCAGGATCTGACTCATGCCTCTCTCCATCTCATCTCCCCAGGCCAGCACCAGGCATTCGGGGATTTAATTAGCACCACAAACACATCCAGAGCCTTCTCACCTCAGGCCTGAATGCCTGCCATTCCCTCTCCTGGGACAATTCCGCTGCCCTTTGCGTGGCGAACGCCTTCTATCCTTCGGGTCACCTCATTTCGAGGCCTTGGCAGACCATTCTGCCACCCTCTCCCAGGGGTTGATTGATTCTCTCCTAGATTTCACTGAGATTTGTAGTGATCTTGCCTCTTTACTTGCCTCTCTCAGTGAGATCCTATATGGAGTCTCCTTTACTAACTGTATCCTTAAGGCCCAGCCGAAGGACTGGCAGGCAGTGGCCCTTGGTTGACATTTGCTGCATGAGTGTGTGTGTTGACACACCTTTGCTCCAGACTGTCTCTTATTTACACACACACACACACACACACACACACACACACACACGTATACATAGCTCACCCCACACACGCTGGGGCCTGCTGGACCAGACCAGGGCCACAGCAGGGACAGACTCACCCTCCAGGATCCAGACAGAGTGGGGCCAGAGAGTGTGGTTAGCTCAGAGCCCAGCATCAGGGCCAGGCGGTCCCCCACTCTGTGTGGGTGTGGGTGCAGCGGGCGTGGTGGGCAGTGGCTCAGCACCCTCCCTCTGGGAGCCCGGGAATAAAGGGCCCTATTCAGCCGTGGCAGTCTCAGCTCCTCCCTGCCAGGGGAGGCTGCCCTCAGGAAAGAGGACGGTGGGACGCTGGGCAGTGCTTCCCGGCAGGCTCTCCCTGTGGCATGGCCCACAGCAGGGATGGAGGGTTTAGGGGGGAGCAGGCAGTCAGGGATCCAGGGCCTCTGGGGCTTGAAGAGCCAGAGCAGAAAGGCCCAGCCAGATGAGGAGGCTGTGGGGCAGGCCAGGGCAGTCCTGGTTCAGCGGGCAATGCTGAAAGGCCTGGTTCACTGTCGATGCTCTGAAATAGAGGAAAATCCCCAGGATGTGGAGGCCCGTTGGATAATTGCCCCATAACCACAAGCCTGGCTGTGCCAGCCCGAGGGGTTCTTGTCTGGCATTCTGGGGTGGACACTGTTCCCAAAGCCGGCTTTTCTTGAGCGCTGCCTCTGTTGGTAGAACTGAGCCCAGACAATCAACTCTCTTCACAACCTCCTACCAATATCCTCCTCGATTCTATCACCTTCTGCAACGAAGGTGAGGATGATATAAATAATAGGTCACATTCACTGAGTAGTTGGTGTGTACAAAGCACTGTGCTGGGTACTTTATATTTATTCACTTATTTGATCTTCACATCGACCTATGATCTAGGTAACTGGGTCTCATCTTACAGGTAGGTAAACAGAAGGTCAGCAAAGTTGAGTGGCCTGCCCAAGGTCACACAGCCAGTAAGTGGAACTTGGCGTGTCAGGCTCTCTGTCTTTGGCAGTCTGAAAGTCCCTGGCCTCTTAATTCTTTAGCTGTGTTCCTTCTTTTCCGTGCATGTTTCCCCAGGTGGTACATCCCAACCCTACTCCACCCCATAACCATGGGCACCGGCACCATTCACTCACTCACTAACCATTCAGCTTTCCCCGGCGTGTGTGTTGACTGTGGGCCGAGATGTGATGGTGAACAGTAGCACGTGGTCCCTGCCCTCACAGAGAACACGGTCTGGGTGGGTACTGTGCTGCAGTGCAATCAGTGATGATGGGGACATACAAGGAGGGAAACAGGCTGAAAGGTGATAGGAATGCACCAGGTTAAGGGTAGGGAAAAGAATGTTCCAGGAGGATGGGAATGTGAGCAAAGGGCCAGAGATAAAAGAAGCCAGCTAGGGTGAGTTCAGTGTGGCTGGCGGAATGAGAGAGAAAAAGAGTGTACGTGTGAATATGTGTGTGTGTCTGTGTATAAGTGTGTTGGGAGGTTATGAGATGTGGTACTTGAACACACAATGGTAACAGGGGCTCAGTCACATGGACCACACAGCAGAGGAGAGCCACTGACGTCCTACGTTTCAGAAACGCACATTCCTGAACTATGATGGCCACAGACCACAGTTTACACCTGGGAAGACACAGTCCCCTTAGACCCTTCCGAAGCCCTTCTCCCTCAAGGGGGTAAAACCAGGAGATCCTGCAGGTCACTGTGTCCAGCTCCCTCACTTTCTGAGGTCTAGGCTGCGCACAAAGAGGGCCATGTCTTGCTTGACTCCGCAGAGCAAGTTAGCAGCCAGGCTGGAACTCGGCAGGACTTGGGCTGGCAGCCTGGTTCCAGGGTGGACTTTGTAGTGTCTGCACTTAAAATGTACATTCTCCAGAGTCCCCAGCTCAGCTGTTTTTCTTACTTCCAATTTTTACCCCAATCCTAACCCAACAACAAGAGCTGCCAACACTGACACCATCTCACAGAACTGAGGACTCAAAGGAGCCTGTGGTAGTCTGCCTTCAAGGTGGTCCCCGGTGACTCTGGCCTGCTGGTCCTCACGCCTTATATCATCCCCTCCCACAGTGAATAGGACCAACCTGTGGGGCCAGAAGGACACTTTGGAAATGATGGTGTGACTTCCAAGACTAGGTTAGAAAAGGCATTGTGGCTTCCTTCTTGATCTTGCCCTGGGGTCACTCACACTGTGAAAACAGCCATTGAGCTGTAAGGACACTCAAGCAGAGGTGCAGCTAGGAAGGCACTGGGGCCTCCTGCCAACAGCCAGCACCAGCCTGCAGGCCACAGGAGTGAGCCATCTTGCCAGTGGATCCTCCTGCCCCCGTGAAGCCTTCAGATGACATCTTGACTAAAAACATCATGAGAGAGCCCAGGTCAAAACCATACACCTAAGCCATTCCTGAACTCCCGGCCTTAGACCCTGTGTGAGATAATAAATGTTTGTTGTTTTATGCGGCTAAATTTGGGGGAGTTATATTTGTTATGCAGCATAGGTCACTGATAAAGGGCCTGGCACTACTCTTGAGAGAATGAGAGTCCCTAGGTTACCTAAATCAGAGATATTTGGGGTATTGACTATAAACGCAGATTCCTGGGGTTTACCCAGACCCTCTGAATTAGAGAGAAGGGTAAAAGTCTGCATTTTAAATAACCTGCCCTGCCTCCCCCCACCCAACACACACACACACACACACACACACAAGTGAATCTCATGTACCTTTTAGGCTTAGAAACACGGAGCTAATCTAACTTACTTTACAGATCTAAAGAGGCTCAAAGAGCTGGTGGTTTGATCCTTATCACACATGTGAGTTGAGGCAGGCTTGGGTCGAGAATTAACACTGGATTTCTGATTTGGTGTTCTTTCTACTTATTTCCTCCTTTGTCCATTCCATTTTGCTTTTTTGAGAAGTGTAGGCTTTGTTTCTTTTTATTTATGTCAAAAGCACTCACAAAGCAAAAGTGAAAGTCGCTCAGTGGAGTCCAATTCTTCGCAACATTCTATACATTCTACAGACATGCTATACATGATTCTATGCAGCCCATGGAATCCTCCAGGCCAGAATACTGGAGTGGGCAGCCATTCCCTTCTCCAGGGGATCTTCCCAACCCAGGGAAGATCTGAAGAAACTGAAGCTCAGAGGTATCTTTTGACTTTCCCCAAGTCACACAGTCCTGGAGCTAAGGCCAGGTCTGACTCCAGGCACTTACTTTGCTTCATTGAATGTGTCTGGTCACAAAAAAGATTTAGCAGAAGATGGGTACCAGGGCAGCAAACGAGGGCATTTCTAGAACTCAGAAAGAGAAACGAGGCCCCAGCAACAAGTCTGAAGTATCCCAAGAGACATCAAGCAGACGAACAGGGCTTGCTCACTTCCCAGGCCATTGTGATTTGTGACTGTCTACTGCTGGGCAGTGTTCGTGCCTCCAGATATTTGGGGGCAGTGTTATTTATAGGCCATGTTTCTATTTATAGTTTCATTGACTTTCTGCTCACCCTAGCTAGATTCCACTCCCCCACCCCCAGAAAGGAGAGGATAAGAACTCTTTTACCAGTTGTGTCAGGGCAAAGGTGAAGGTCAAAGCCTTGGCTGTGTGTGCAGCCTTTCAGCAGGAGCTCTTCATGGGGAAGCATTCAAGACAAGGGGGCTTTCTACACTTTCCAGAGGAAATGGGGGTTGGGGGGAGGACACAAAGCTGGCCTTATACAGAGACAGCCGCATTCTGCCAACACAGTAGGATTTGAGGTGGGCCTAGAAGACCTCTCTGTTCCTCTAAAATGTTTTCCCTTTGCATGATATTTCACCATTAGGCGCTTGTTCTTTTGGTCTTAATGGCTATTAGATGACAAAATGTTGAGACTGTGTGTGAGAAAACCTAGACAGTATCAAGTCCAGTAATTTCACAGGTGGAGAAATTCAGGCTTACAGAGGGGCTATGACCTGTCCTCATGGCAGGTGAAGGGGGAGGGGGATCTGATTGAATAAGATGTGGTTTCTGTTCTTCAAAAACTTCAGTTTTCAAAATCCCCACGATCAAGGAAGAAGGAACTGAAGTTCAGAGGTATTTTCTGACTTGCCCTAAGTCACACACTGCTGGGACTAAAGCCAGGTCTGATTCTTCTCTGAATAAATGGACATCCATTACCATACACAGGAAACCATCTCAGTGTTGGAAGAGCCATCGGGCACAGCAAAAGAAACTGTGGACAGCAAAGCAGGTTCAGAACTTCTCTCTTACCCAGTTTTATGAATGAATAAGTCAAACCAAGTGACATTTCCTAAGGTTCTATTTGGTGCTCCAAATGAAAACTTCTTGGTTTCAGGGTTACATAGAAAAGTAAAGGTAAACTGGGATTTCGTTCTTATTTTTAGTCCCCTGTTGAACTAGATAACTAGTGACGATTGTCACTACATAGTTACTTTATAAATTTATGTCTACAGAGCCAGCTGGCGGAAGTCATTCCTTTGGGGTACTATGCATGCAATTCCAGCCTCTAACACTAGGTGGCTTGTTGACGTTGGGTAGGTTAAGTGGAAAGGGAGAAAGTGTTACCTGAGAAGACCTTTACTGTCAGAACACTTTATCTAAAGGACAACACTGATCAACCTCTAACTGATACAATTTTTAAAACCCACAATATGAAACTTGAAACAAAATCTAAAGAAATGCAAACACTCTGGTGTGAGTGGCATACCTCTTCTAGCCAGTGAGTCTTCATCTGCAAAGTGTGGTTGTTGTCATTGAAAGAGATGAATATAAGCACATGGAACCCTTTGCACAAAGTCTGACAAAAGCATGTACTTAATAAAGAGTAGCTATAATCCTTAAATAGAAATCTCTCAGTTACAACTGTTAATTTTGTTAAAAATTCTAAGCCTACACATAGTTCCTCAGAAAGTTGTTTTCTCTTGCAGCCAATTAGTGTCCCTGGGCTACTGGGCTCACACGTGGACTCCTTCTGCAACAAGCCTTACTGTTTGAAGAGAAGAGCTCTGCCAACTACAGAGATCTTACTTAAGCCATCTTCATCAATTACCAACTATTAAAGCTGCAAATTCATCTTTCAGGTCAGAAACAAGAAGCTGAGAGTAAAAAAACTTGCCAATCAGAGAAGGCCCCAAATTACCAGTCACTCCTTGTCTCAGCTCTCCTGGCTTCTTTTGAAATTTAGATCTGCAGTAACTGGTTCATAAAGAAGAGCAAAAGGTACTCCTTTAGAATCTCCGTTCATTGTATTTTTTTTTTTTTTGTCTTTACCTTTTTGCTGGAGACTCCTTAAAAGAGACCCAAGCCTTTTCCCCTCCTAACAGTACAACACAACTGTCCATGTAGACTTTAGATACCATGTTATCATCAAAACCACCAATGAACGGTTCCTAGGCTCGTCTCTCCCATCACCCATCTCCAGAGAGACTTTTGAAACAAAAACCTTAGCCATCACCTTGGCCCCAAACTTCACCCCATCTTGGAAGGGAGGGGAGAGTGTTCCGACTTACTGACGACGAAGTGTGGCTGGGGTTTGAGCACCCTTCTGGTTAGGCTGGTGATGAGGGTGTGGGAAGAGGGCTGTGCCGTGACATACACCCCCATCCCACAGGGACCCAGAAACAGGCAGGCAATTCAGGTACGTATAGTGATGTGAGATCGATGAACCAGCCCTCACAGGTGTGATGCCTCGTCTCCCACGCACCTTTAATTTAGGTCAGAAATTGACTTACCAACACAGGGCCAGCGGTTTATATTAGGTGAATGGCCTGAATGTAACCAAACACCCAGGAAGTGCTGAAGACAGTCAGCCAGTCTACCGAAGGGCTCCACTGGACCTTAAAACAGTGCTTCTTCTCCAGCTTTCCTACACATATAAATACCCTGTACATCTTATTAGAATGCAGACTGTAACCTCCCAGAGTCTGGCATGGGGCCAAGACTCTGCATATCTAACGAGCTCTCCAATGAAGCTTTGCTGCTGATCTGCCAGCTACATTTTGAACAGCAAACCTTGAAATGCACAAGACCGCCTGCAAGACCTCACTCTCGGAAAAGAGCTGAGAGAGACAGTTCAGTCTTTCGTTCGAGCCCTGAACTAGGACTCACCAAGTCACCAGCAAGTATTGAGTGCTGGCTGTGTGCTTCATGGATAACATTTCATCTGATACTTTCAACAGCCCTGGGGGAATTTAACAGATGAAAGTCACCAGCGGTGCAGAGATGCAGAGTAAGGCTAGCCCTGGGTCACAGGCTAGGCTGTGGAGAGGCTGAAGTGAGGCCTTCAGTGCTGACCGCCATGCAACACGTACCAGCCTCCGTCATGGAAAAAGCACAGTTTTGGACAACAAGCACCCAGGTGTGAACCCAGAGGTGTTTGAGCCCAAAGCTGGTGTTTGGAACCACCACGCTCTGGGGCTGGCAGAGCTGAGGAGTCACACGGTATATCCTTCAGCAATGCAGCTTTGGAAATTCTCCCTGAGATCTGCCCCGTTCGTCCTCATTAAGGGGAAATCCAGCCCCTGGGCTCCAGCCTGGGGAGAAATAGAAGCGTGGCCCTTCTCCCTCCCTCCCTTCCCCTGAAGGGTAGAGAGAGGCTACTGCTGCCAGCCCCGTGCCCGCGCCTTGCAGTGCCCTTGCTTCCTCCTAAGCTTTCTGAAGGTGCATTCAAGTGAACAGACTTCACCTTCAGGCCATGCCAGTCCCTCAGGCCCACTGTGGTCTGGAGGCCGGGCTGCCTGGCATCCTGGGGCCTCCACGGTGGACACCAGTCCTTGCAGCCGTGGAGGTGAAGGGGGAGGGGTGCTCTCAGGGCCCACAGCTCGGAGCCAGGCGGCCCCTGGATGAATGGGGCATCAGTTCCTACGGGCCTGGGGCGTCTCCAAGAGCTAGCTCAGTTCTCGCCAGGGAAGAGCTCTGGCTCAGGGCTCTGTCCTTGGGCTGGGTCCAGTTGGGGTGACCTTGAGCAAGCAGTGGAGGGGTCAGCCCAGGGACACCATGGAGATCTGCCATCAGCACCCCTTACCTCCTATGAAGGGGGGCCCTGAGCTCCCTCTCAATGGACCTCAGTGTTCTTCCTGTACCACCACTACCCCGCCACCCCTCCTAACCCTTGGGCCCAGAAGCCAGAGTGCCTAGTGCCCGGAGGCTCCTGGGGAGGGAGGCTGGTGGTGGGACTCCCCAGCACAAAGCATCTTTCATACATGCCAGAGGCTTCAGCTAGCTCAGAGAGTGGGGGAAGCTTCCTTTCACCCCAGGGTGAAGTCCAAGGCCCGAGGTGGGGGAAAGGTCCTGGGAAAACTGGATCTGCATCTCGGGCTGGGCTGCCCCCAATACCACCTGCGTGTCATCAGCCGTTCTCGATCCCTCCCTCAGCCCCAGCTCTAGTCCATCAGCGAGGCCTCCTGGCTGTTGCTCTGAAATACACCTCAGGCCTTCTTCCCTCCACACCATTGTCCAGCCTGGGCCAGGCCAGCCTCCTGTCTTGCCGGCCCCATCTAGTCTCCATGGGTCTCCCCTACCCTAGGCTCACTCCCTTTCCCTTCCAGTCTATCCCAGATGCTCAGCTGAGAATCCTTTCAAAACAGAAATCAGATCATGGGTCCTCAGCCTAAAAACTTCAGAGACCTCTCACCACACTGAGGACGAATCCTCACTTCCCAGTCTGGCCCAGGACCATGGCACAGCCTGGCTGGGTGTGGCAGCCATGCTGAAAACTCACTGACCAGGCTTCTCATGGTGCCCACCCAGGGGCCCAGCACCTGCTTTCTTCTCCAGCCTCAGCAGCCCTCTTGCTGTCTCACCTGTAGCACATCTGAGCTCAGGTAACTGACCCGGCATTTACACGAGTGTGAATTTACTGATAGTGTCACTCCCAGGGCACATCTGAGTGCCCTCTAAGCAGGAGTGAGAGGATGTAACCCTCGAAAAAGGATGTTTGGGCATGGGGTAGGCAAACCATTTATTTCTAGAGGGGAGGATGTGGGGAGATCAGGCATGTCACGGAGACTGAAGTCACTGGCCTCTGGCGACTTCGCCAGTGTGCAAGATGACCGCAGTTGCTCTGCCGAACTTCTAATTTTCTGTGTGCAATGTGCCACAGTGATGAGCAAGAGTTACACTAGAATCCAGAACTCTGGCTCCCTGCCCAGGGCACATTTTCCTGCACATTTTATTAGGCAAGCTGACTGAGATCATGTAAAAAATGTATGTCTGCTTAGACCAGAGGCTTCTTGTGGAAGATACCCTGGGATACACTCCACTGGGAGCTGAGGGTTTGGGGTGGATGTTCAAGAGGCTGATTCTCTTCTAGAATTATCTTTGGACAAGAAGATACATGGCACATGGTGACAAAGTGACCTGACTCTTGCCTTGGTCTGGAAATGAGGGAATGGCATGGGGGAAGGACTAGGGGGCCTGATCCACACTGACATTTAAAAGTAAAAGGGGCCCTTGAGTGACTGCCTTCCCCAAAGCTCATTACCTCCAGGAGACCTGGCTGCCGTGCAGCTCGCGACCCTGCTCTGTTCTCAGGGCATCAGGTCCAGAGACACTCAGTCTCCTCCCACCTTTCTGCCCAGATCAACCATCTGGATCTTCACCTCTTCAGAAAGGCGCTCTCTGCAGCTTCGCAAGTGACCGCAGGGAGGGTGGGAGCAGCAGGAAGCGCAGCTGGGGCTGCTCTGTGGCGCTGACTCAGCACAGAGAGGACGGGTGGGCAGAGGGTGGCGCACAGGAAACCCACGTGTCCTGCAGCCGAGCGGCCCGAAGGAGAGGCAGGCTGGGAGCCCCGGAGCCTCTCCCTCGGCAGTTCACACCATGAGTTCTAGGTACTGCATGCTTGCACCACTGTGCCAAACCGTGATTAACCCATTTGACAGATGAGGAAACCGACCTGGGAGGCCGGTGACTGGGCCGCATGGCAGACCTTACATGCTTACACACACGTGTGGAGCCCTCTCATTCCTGGGCAGCTCTGCCACGGGAGACACGCTGGGGAATCCTTGGTTCCACAACTTCTGTCTGCCTGGTTCACTGTGGCCACCCCGCCCCCACACTTTCCACCTGCTTTACACACTTCCTGCTGTTCTTAAACATCCACACTCTGTCACACTTGGCCTGCTGACCCCTCAGCCTGGCACCCCGGGCCCTGATCTGCCCACATCTGGCTCAGTTCAGGTGTCACCTCTGTAAAGCAGCCTTTTTGGATCACGTATGCTCATGTGCAGGGCTTCCCCTGTGGCTCAGTGGTAGAGAATCCCTGCAATGCAGGAGACACAGGAGGCAAGGGTTTGATCCCTGGGTCGGGAAGATCCCCTGGAGGAGAGCATGGCAACCCACTTCAGTATTCTTGCCTGGAGAATCCCATTGTCAGAGGAGCCTGGAGTTTAGAGTCACAAAGAGTAGGACGTGACTAAAGCGACCCAGCATGCGCACACACATGGAGCCCCAGTGGCACGACCGGCTGCTCTTATCACCATTGGAAACTGCTCACTGGCTTCCTTCCGGACACCCCCTCTGGAAGGAGAGCTTCCTGAGAACAGCGGCCCAGTCTACCTTGCTCTTGGCTACGTCACCAGTGCCTACAGCTGGGCCTGGAACCTAGCAGGTGCTCAACTAATACCTGCGGCAGAAACAAACACGGGACACTCTTCCACGTAGCGTTCAGAATCAGATGCCGAGAACAGGCCCCAGAACCACCCGCCGCCGATTACAGAGGGACAGGATGATTTTGAGGGGTGGGGGCAGTAATTACAGCAAGAGAAGACCCAGCACTTCCAGAGGAAGTAGAGGAAAGTTGCTTTTAAAACAGCACACAGTGCTGTTCAGGCCTATAATCTTGTTGATCTTTTGGAAACCCTGGCATTACCAGCGGACCCTACTTTCCCTTCCGCATCACATAGAACCTTTGCCTTTCCCTGCCATCCCAGGTCATTGGTGGGGCTCAGAAACCTCTCAGGCCATCTCCCCTGGGGGCTGTAGCACCCGCCAGCATCTCTGAGCCGCTGATTCCCTCGCAGCCCTCCAGGGCCTTTGGGGAGGGTTTTCTCAGGCCTGGTGGGGATCAGAACCACCGACAGCCCAGGAAGAGAGCTGACTCTTCCCCACACCACGGACCAGCTCTAGCTAAACATATCCCTCCCCCCTGCTTCCTTCTGAGCTGGAACAAATACCGGATCTCCTGCACAGGGCTCTTGGGGGGCAGGGAGAGGAAGGACTCAGAGCCCGTGCTCACAATTCACCCAGCACCTACCCTGCATTGGGGCCCCAGACTGCCTCTTCACTAAGGGGCCAACATGTAAACTGGTGAGCGGGTACCGAAGGACAAAGCATGCTTGCTTTCTAAAAATACACCCCTCTAAGCTCGTGAGGTCATGAGGCTATGGGCAGCCTGGCAGCACCTCTCTGATTAAGGTGATAGGCTCACTTTTCTTCCAAAGCTATCTAGCTTCTCCACGCCTCGCCAACCCGGGAGTATGCATACTGGTGGGTGGGACTGACTCTGATATGAGGGTGAAGGGGCTTTCTGGAAGTTCAGAGGCCAGCACCAGCCGTACAGAGACACAGATGGCTTGCGAGTGGGAGGAGGCCTCGCATAGCCTTTGCCAAGAGAGTTGACCTCTTTCTGCTCTGCTGCCTGGCTTCTGAAGCCCCTTGGTCCCTGGTCGCAGTGGTTTGCTTTTTACATCAGCAGCCACACATTCTATTTCACTCTGTAATGACCATTTCCTCCCCGAGAGCCTCCTTGGGCTGGCAAACTCAAGATATACAGGAAATCTATTCCAATCCCAGAATGGGCAACAGGAGATGGATTTTCCACAATAGTCTTTTAAAACAAGGCAGAGAGTTCCATGTAAACAGTAGGCTGCCCTGAGAGGCTGCTGACTCCATCGTGCTTGGCCCATTGTCCTAAAGAACTTCACTTCTGTCCACTCCTCCCCAAAGCAGGAGACCTCAGAGAGATGCACTTGTGAGATAATTCTCTTTGGTTCTCTTGCATTTCTGTGTCTTGTCAACAAAGCACTGACCGCCTTTGGTTCTGGATTATCTTTTCAAAGGTGCTTGTAGAACAAACAGTTTTAAAAGACAGAGGCAGTGTCTTGCTCTGGAGCAATCAGCAGGTTTGCGTAGAGCCTTGGGAGACTGGGACAGTCTCTCTCCAGAGCGAAAGGAGCAGGTTTGCTTACTGCCCATTATAAAAGATGTGGGCTCCCTAAGATCTGGTTCCTCTCCGATAATGTAATACATTGCATGTGCAGGCATTGTTCTGGGCCCATGGGCCATGCCCTGTGGGACTTGGAGGCAACGGGAGCTGATGCCAACACGCTGTCGCCCATGCTGCTTGCAATGCCATCATGAAGCCTTTTGTCTCAGACCCAGGAGCCTCGTGTTTTCTGCTGGCATCCAGGAGTCTGGGGTAAGGTAATGTAATTGGCTTGAAAATACGGTAAAATCCCATATCTTACTCTAAAATCTCAAATCTGGTGGTCTAGTGCTGCTCATACTGAGGTCAACACTGTTGACCAATCTCTGAGTTTCAGGTCTGTTTCCTGAAACTCAGGTCTGTTTCCTGCTTCCAGCAAACTCAGAAGTCCCAAATTATAAAAATATACATAAACCAAGAAAAGAATTACTTTAATAAAAAGTATGCTCTACTTTGCAAAAGGGTTTATTACATGTCTCTTTTACAAAAATATCATTTAGGATATCTAAAAGATGAGGTGATTTGTCCCAAAGAGAAAAATGTACACAGAAGTTTTTAGGAATAAGCATTAAGATAAAACAAGGTTCACTCCTACTTTTCTATTAGAGGTACGAATGCCAATAGGTCAGGATTGGGAGTGGAACTTCTCAGGGATAATTGTCAAACTGCGGTCTCCTTCCTAAGGATCAGATGGCATGCTTACTTACTAGCCCTCTCTACCTCATTATACTAAAAGTCAATTTCTGGAGTCTGTAATTGTAGATAACTGAGTCATCAATTTCCTGGGTTTGATAATGTACTGTTGTTACATAAGATATTACTACTGGGGAAGCTGGGCAGTGGGTACACAGCTCAGTGGCTATGTGATGACGGAAAGTGATGTGACCTGTCCTTGAATTGGAACTAATGCCACCTATCTTGTGGTTTGGTCGTGGAATTGGAGGGGAGGAATATAGATTGCCTAGGAGTTTTACAGGGCTTCCCAGGTGGTGCTAGTGGTAAAGAACCCGCCTGCCAAAGCAAGAGACATAAGAGACGTGGGTTCAGTCCCTGCGTCGCAAAGATCCCCTGGAGGAGGGCATGGCAGCCCACTCCAGTGTTCTTGCCTTGAGAATCCCATGGACAGAGGAGCCTGGCGGGCTATGATCCATGGGGTCACAAGAGTCGGACACGACTTAGTGACTAAACCACCACAGGTCTATGAGCCTCCAGACAGGAGCCTGCAGCCAGAGGACAGCAGGCGGCCTAATGCTCCAAAGACACCCCCAGAAGCCCTGCCTGGGCAGCAGAGACGCACGTCATGTCCCGGTCACCTCTAAAGCTAAAATCAAGGCGCCCCTGGAGACCACAGGGGCGCCCTGCTTCCTGCCCTTGGATTCCCCTTGTTCTGAAATTCCAGGCAAGGCAAAGTGCTGGCGGAGCTGTTCCTGAGCCTGGCTGCTGCCCTCCCGGGCTGCCTGCCGGAGCACCCGCTGCTGGATTACCTCAGCGTCTTTGAGCACCGAGGTTCTGCTGAGTCACCGCCGCCAGGGCTCAACCCTGGGGAATCAGCAAGTGACTGCAGACGCCCTCTCCAGAGGCAGGGAGGTGGGAACAGGGTCTCCAGCTGGTGTCAGGTAATACAGTCTACATGTAGGCATCCTGTCCGGGGGCCCTTAGCAGCTGATGCTCCCACCCAGCGCTCTGTGGGTGTTGGCTGCTAAGGGCTCACAGCTCCCCTTCTGTAGGGACACGCCCTCCGCCCTCAAGAGCACCTGTCCACATTTCACACTGCTGGGAGAGGGGGCAGCTCATGATCATAGAGACTGATAGACTATTATGGGGAGTATAAATATTGTCCCCTACGATGGGACAACTCTGTGGTGCTGTCCACCCTCCAGAGCTCCTCATGGGATCAGGCTAAGGCCAGACTTAGCTGACCCCGTACCTCGGCCCCTTGTCCTCCCCTGTCCTGGGCTGCTCCCCTCACTGACCCGGGATGTTTACCTGAGAGCAGTCCTCCGAAGTCATCTTACCTAAGAACCCTCATCTCAGGCTCTGCTTTCCAGAACCTGACCTAAGGCACGCAACATTCATCACTGCCCTTCTCTGAAACCTTCATTTCCTGGGGGAGCTGCTTTGATTCAGGGTTGTGGGGTGGCTTGGGAATCCCCAGGCCCACTCTAACCCTTACTTGCTTGGTTCTGCTTCTGTTGTTTTTTTTTTTCCTTCAATCTTTTTCCTTCCTCTTCAAGCTAAGAACTGAGTCAAGTATGAAAGGGTTAAGGTAGCTCCTAGTGAGTGAGGGAAAAGCCAGTAACAGGGCCTGGGAATCTGAGGGTGGGATTCCAAATGTCCATTCTGAAGTTCTGGAGAGCAAGTGAGCAAATGGGAAGATCTGGAGAGAGAGCTCCACTGAAGGGAGGGGAGAAACGCAGAAAAGCACAAGAAAAGGAAACTTCCTTCAGGATGGAGGGATGGGGTAGGCATGAGGGGCCAGTCAACCTCATTCCTGTAGACAATAACACATACGATGCACAATATCCTCTCTTGGGGGCTGGCCGAGTTCAGTGCCTTCCCCCAGGAGCTGGATATTTTGGGAGGGGGTGGGGGTAGGAGGGAGGGGCAGTCTTTTAAATTAATAGCTGCCATTTATTGAGCATTTACTATGGGACAGGTACTGTGCAAAGTATTTCACATGAATTCTTTTGATCTTCACCCCAATCCTAGAAGAGGAACCTGAAGTTCAGAGAGGTCGCTATCCTGCAGCAGAAGGCTTTTGATGCCTTGGGCTCACAATGAGCTCCTTCTCCATCAAAATTGGAATTTCAGGGAATTCCCTGGCAGTCCAGTGGTTAGGACTTGGCACTTTCACTGCCAGGGCCTGGGTTTGATCCCTGGTCAGGGAACTAAGAACCCGCAAGCCAAGTGGCATGGCCGAAAAAAAAAAAAAAAGGAATTTCACAGGGATAGGAAGGGTCACATTCTGCCTTAAGTGCGTCTATGATTAAGGAGTAGACCTTCCCTCTCTCTTAGCTTGAGGGTTCCTTTAGATGAAGGAAACAAATCTAGATCTCCCTGGATTTACCCAGCCACCCTAGTCCCTGGCCCTGGGCTCTTATTCCTGGGCCTCGTATTGGCTGAGCCCCTCATAAACACCCAGTGAGTAAATAACAGTGAAGCGCTTTCTCTTTGGATCACTGGTCACAAGTTGGGGAGAAACTGGTTCTTCTTGATAAACAGGTAGCCTTTATACCCCGAAGCTGGGTCCACTCAGCAACAGGGCCTGGCACTGGCTTCCTAGGATCTTGGTCCACAGCATCCTAGCTGGGCTCCCAGGTCCTTGGTGGGTGGAGAATCTGACTGTACTGGAGCAACATCTAAGGTCACTACAAACCTGGGTGGATGTTCCAATTCCCTTGAGGCTCAGCAGAAAGCCAGGCAGGGTGCAAAAGTCCCCCTCGTTAACTCCTGAGCTGGGGAATGGAGGCAGTCTTCTGCCTCCGTGGAAGGGGCCCAGGGCTGAGATTCCTGACACCTTCACTGACTTGTTCTCATCTTGTCTGCTCTGTAGGATTTACAAGTTCTTATTTTGTAGGTAAATCAATTCTCTATAGCTTTAGCATTAGATGGGGAGGGCAGGCAGTAATGCCTGCTTTTGTCTTTCACTGATTTTGAGGATGGGGGTACACTTCTTAGGAGAAGAACCACTCTCTGGGGGAGCTGCCCCTCAGTAGGTTTTCAAGTCAACAAGCAGGTGCTAACCATGGGCGGGCCACGTGCCAGGGATTAATGAGACGCAGACCTGCTACTTGCAATGGTCCCACTGATCCCTGTCATCCTGGAGGCTGGCCCAGGGAGGGCATGGAGGGTGAAGACCACTGGAGGGTAGCTCCCCAGGAACCAGCCCAGCCCACCAGCCTGGGGAAAGACAGGGCATCGGAGAGCCAGCAGGCAGTACCACCCACGCAGTTCGGGGCAAACAGCCCAGTTTGGGGCAGGAGACCAAGTTCACACCTCAGCTCTGCCACTTTTATGGCCAGTGACTTAATATCTCTGAACCCCAGCACCTTCATCCTTCAAGCAGAAATTACAATGCATGTCTCAGTTTGGAGATTTGTATATGATCCCAAATTTAAAAGCACTTTGTAAGCTATATATTCCCTACACCAACTGAAGACACCACAATAACAGCAAGTTAGGACACACCTGAGAAGAGTCCCCCTCGATTACATAACATAATCAATTGCCTTGAATATGCTCCAAAATGGTGTGATGGTTAACGGCCTTTACGACCAGACAAACCTGGGTTCAAATCCTCTCTCTGTCAGCTCACAGGCTGAGTTATGTAAGCTGGCAGGGCCTCGCGGGATAACTGTGCCAGGAGGACTTGAGCAGGGCGGGAGGGAAAGTGTGCTCAATTTAAGGTGATCTGTGATTACAGTGGGAGCCAGTGGAGAGTTCAGTCTGCAGTTTTTCATCCTTTCATGGGAGAACTTGAGCTCTCTATGCTTTTTCTAAAAAGAACACCAAAGTCCCAGAGCTGAGGAGCTCCTCGTAGGTTACACAGTCCGGGGCCAGCAGAGGTAGGAGAGGCCCCTGTGAAGACAATGGCCTTCAAAATCAGGGACTTCCGATCCCCTGGGGGTTGTTAACATGCAGGTTGCTAGGCCTACCCTGAGCCAGAATTCTGGTGGAATTGCCAACCTTCTCTTGGCCTGGAGAATCCCCCTCTCCAGGGTACCCCCATCCCATCATCAGGGACCATCCCAAGCTTACCTGGGAGGAAGGGGATGATTCTCTGCTTGGGGTCCTTCTGGCCACCTTCGATGGGAAACTTATCCAAAAGCTGCATCTGAGAAGCCAGACAGAGGGACAGGATTCAGAAGACTGGAACTACTCCGCTTCCCTGACTCCACTCCACTGTTCCCGGGCCCCACCGCCCTCACACGGATGAGCGACACCTCAAATCCCTCATTTCACAGACGATTAACAAACCACATGGGGCATGAGTGCGCGCAGGCAGAGCTCTCTGTGCATCAAAGGGGGTGCCTGAACCGTCTCAAGGAAGCCTGAGGGTGCAAGGGGAGGTGTCTGGAGACGCCCCAGAGCAAGGCCAGGGTAGAGGCCAGCAAGATTTCAGGCCAGGCTGCAGGTGGGATTTCCAGAGGCTTCTGTGGACCCAGTTTTTTTCACACATCATAAGCTGGGTGAGCTCTTTAGTCACACGTCATCCAGCCCATCCCCCCCGACCCTGGGCCAGGATGCGGAAGGCCCCACCTGATACATCAGACAGACCACCCACCTTCCAGAACCACTCTACAGAAACAGACCCAGATGTTATTTTAATTGCAAAACCAAGTCTAGCCCCTTGCCCCCTCCTCCATCTCCTACCTTCCCACCCTGAGGTCGCTGCTGTTTTTCCAGGGACAGACCCATTGGAAGAGTTTCCAGGGTTCTGGAAGAACAGCTGTTTTTTCTTCCGCTATGCTGGGCTGAAATTCTGTATAAACTGGAAAAACACACAGGAGACGGGATGGACGAAGCCACGGCCCCTGTGTGTGTGTGCGTGGTTAGCCTCCCTTCCAAGACGAGGGAGGGCCGGAGGTGGAGCGGAGTGGAGAGCCGGACCCAATCCACTGCCCCAGCTGCGTGACCCTGGGCCAGGCTGCAGGCTTTTGCCTCATCGGTAAAATGAGGAAGATCCCTCACATGATGACTGAAAGTTCATCCTTTCTTTCTAATATTAATTAATATTTATTGAGCATCTCCTTAGAGCACTGGGCACTTAGAAAAATCAGCAGTAAAGAAAAGAGATGAAGTTCCTGCCCTCAGGGAGTTTATATTCTAGTTGGTGAGAACACACAGTAACCAAATGTGTGCTATGTTGTGGGGATACGTGCTATAAAGAAAAATGAAGTAGTGGTGGGGCAGAAGAGGAAGAAACAGTGATTTTATATAGCGTGGTGAGGGGAGCCTCACAAATCAGATGGCAATTTGGCATGGACCTGATGGAGAGGAAGCGAGCCACAGTGGAGGGGGACAATGGTCCAGGCAGGGGAAGAGCCAGTGGCGTGGAGGCTGGAGAGCAGTGCGCAGGGCTGGAGGTACAGGTAATGGGATCCAGGCAGAGGTGGATCATGCAGAGGATGGCTGGAGCTACAGGGAAGTGAAGGGGCCACACCGGGGAAACAGGAGATCACTTAGGAGTCAACTTGGACCAAACTGCTGCCCTGGAGGTGGTGAAATGTGGTCCTACGCTAGATCTGACGTGCGCGTGGTATGTGTGCATATTCCCATCTAGCCACCTGCCTGCCCAGTTCTAACGCGTGATTTTAGGATCCTCTCTTGCACAGCCATAATCCAACATACACAGGCTATTTAGAGCCCACACATGAAGGGTGGGTCGTTGTTGGAGTCCATTCAAAACAACACAACTACTGCACCGTTATTAACTTTCACTTCCCTGAACACAGACTAAAATTTAACAAAAGCTGGCTCATGGGTTTTCAAACCCCAGTGTTGGAAGTCCACCTCTCTAACATTTATTAATTGCCTGCTCCGTGCAAATACAGAGTAGACCTAACACTATAAACTTGTACTTAGGATTTTTTAAATTAATAGATTTTCAAATAAATTCTACATGGAGTAGAACTCTCATTTTTTTCTCTCCCCATTCCCTCAGCCATATTCTATTTCGTATTTTTTTTTCCTGTATTACACAAGTAATTACAGAAGCAATAATTGGACTGACTCATTGGAAAAGACCCTGATGCTGGGAAAGATTGAAGGCAGGAGGAGAAGGGGATGACAGAGGATGAGATGGTTGGATGGCATCACCAACTCGATGGACATGAGTTTGAATAAGCCCCAGGAGCTGGTGATGGATAGGAAGCCTGGCGTGCTGCAGTCCATGGGGTCACAAAGAGTCAGACATGACTGAGCGACTGAACTGAACTGAACTGACAGAAGCAGTAGATGAAAAAAGAGAGCAAGAATCACTCACTATCCTTCCCCCTGAAAAAGCAACATTAATATTTGGGATATATATCCTTTCCAGATGATGTGCATGTAGATAAAATAAGCTCATCAATGCATTATACTATGTAATGGCATTGTCTCATATCACTGATTATTTCCATACTAGCATTCTTAATTGTGACATAGAATTTCGATGTTTGAATGGGCCATGGCTGATTTACCTACACTCTACTGTTGAATGAGATGGTTAGATAGCATCACTGACTCAATGGACATGAACTTGAGCAAATTTCAGGAGATAGTGAATGTCAGGGAAGCCTGGCGTGCTGTACTCCATGGGGTCGCAAAGAGTCGGACACAACTGAGTGATCAAACAACTACTGTTGGATATTCACTACTTACATGTAACACCAGAGTGAACACTCTTTCCATGTACCTATGTACACTTTGATACTTTTTCTGTCCTTTGTTTCATCTCATTGAAATCTATGCAAATCTATAGGTGCCTTAAATCTCTTCTGGAAGAAGACTGAGGATAAATAGATGGATATAACTAACGTGCTATAGGCCAGGCCTCGGGCCTCTGAGCAGCAGCTTCATAGGATTTCTGAGAAACGGCACAGAGAGGATGGGGAGAAAGGCAGGCCCAGCTCAGGGCCCGCTGT
Source organism: Ovis canadensis (assembly GCF_042477335.2). Taxonomy (NCBI): domain Eukaryota; kingdom Metazoa; phylum Chordata; class Mammalia; order Artiodactyla; family Bovidae; genus Ovis; species Ovis canadensis. Next base: position 39,683,400 of record NC_091266.1, read on the forward strand.
AGGGTAATTTGCCCTCATCAGATCACTTTTCTCCTGAAAGAGGGAGGCTTGCTGTGCCTGGCAAGCCAAGAGACTTGCCCAAATTGCCCTGTCTCTCCGGGGCTCGCAGGAGTTAGGCTACAGAAACTTTAAGTTGCTTATCTGCTCTGATCTACATTTGTTTGCTGACTGCTAAATTCTTTTTCAGACCTAGGATTCTGAGATTCTCACCAACAATGCATAGGGAAGGTGATGCCAAGAGAAGTAGGCAGGGGAAGATTCACGTGGTCCTTTCTTTCCTCTCAAAACATTGGCCGTGTGCCTTCTAGATGCCAGCCCTCTGTGAGGGGCTAGAAATGAGTTACATCACAGTCTCTACACCAAGGAGCTCATGGTCTCCATCTGGAGCAGGGCTTCACTGCCTTCAACACACATACAAAGCACCTCTGCCAACATGTTAAAAAGCAGGTGCTGATTCAGTGGGTCCAGGCAGGGGCCCGAGATCCTCCATTTCCACCAAGTTCAGGTGATGCCGAAACTGCTGGTCCACGGTCACATTCAGCAACAAAGCTCTAGAGCTGTCTCATGTTGCAGTCACCACCCGCATGTGGCTGTTGAAATATGGCCCATGCAAATTGAGATGCCCTGTACGTGTAAAATATGTGCCAGGTGTCAAAGACTTAGTACGAAACAAAAAAAGTGAAATATCTCATTAACAATGTTTGTACTGATTGTATGTTGAAATGATAATATTCTGGATATGAAAGCTTAAGTAAAAATACTCTTAAAATAATTTTACCTGTTTTATGATTTTACATAGCTACTAGAAGAATTTAAATTTAAATATGGTTGATATATTTGGATATTATATTGATATTACATTATATACTATGGACAGGCTGCTCTAGAGCAAGATGGTTCTCAAAGCATAGCTTAAAGCCCTGGCGGAGGGAGGCGTCTATTAAAATTGCAGTTTCCTGGGCTCTGCCCAGAGGTCTGTGAAGCTTTGTCCTGGTGCTAGAGACAGACAAGCAAGTTCTGGAGTGACGGGGAATGGTGAGGATGTATGACCAGCATCCTGTGGGACCTGAAGGGAGAGGTCAGGGAAGACTTCCTGTAGGAGGTGAGGCCAGCTCTGTCTTGGCAGAGTGATGGTCCCATTCCCTGTGCCTTGCTTGCCAAAGCAGCCTGACCTCTCCCCACCGGGTTCATGTGCCTCCTGGAAGGGAGGGGTCATTTGACAGCCCCGCAGATTTGAGTTTTTCCTCAGAAGGCCTCTTGAGGATGCTAGGCAGCTGGCCTCCCTCGCACCTCCTCCTTCCATTATAGCTTTCCCTCTTCCCCCACCTCTGTCTTAATCGGAGTCCCTCTGAGGCCAAGACAAGCCCATATAATTAAAGTACTGGGTCAGTGGGCCCTCCCCAGAGCTGTAAGCACCCAGCTGACCTGCCGCCCTCAGTTGCGGATCCCAGCTACACCTGTCATCTGATCCCACCACCACTGCTCAGCCTCAGCATCTGTCCTCCTGGTCTTCTCCAGGGCTTACTGGCCACAGGAAGGCAACGCACTGCTAACCAGATGCTGGTGACATTTTCTCTGCCTACAGGTCACCTTTCAAAGAAAGCAAATCCTCTGGCTCAGACTCCAGAGTAAACCAAATACAGGCGGCCAGCTGAGTTTACTCAGCATGGGGGGCTTGCAAGACCTCACCAGTCAGTGGTGTGGCTCGTGCACAGCACGTCAGGGCTGGGGATAAACATCTGCCATCACGTGTAATACACAAGGTGAATGTCCCCCCACCTGGGGCCAGGTGGGCTGCAAAGTGGGTTCGATAACCTGTTGTTGTTTAGTCGCTAAGTCATGCCCGACTCTTCTGCGACCCCTGGACTTAGCCCTCTAGGCTCCTCTGTCCGTGGGATTTCCCAGGCAAGAATACTGGAGAGGGTTGCCATTTCCTTCTTCAGGGAATCTTCCCACCTAGCGATTGAACCCACATCTGCTTTGCAGGAGGAATCTTTACTGCTGAGCTACCGGGGAAGCGGAGTTGTATAACCTGGTGGGTGTCTAATTTGCAGGACGAGAGTCTGATAGAGAAAAGTCACATGAAAGGAAGGCTGAGGGGGGCTGTCTGATGAAGAAGCTGCCCAGACCTTCCCTGGGGAGGAAGCCTGGGTGTGTGGGCCATGAGGAAGGAAGCTCCGCCCCTCAGAGAATTCTGCTGCAGCCACCTTTTTGGGCAGGAAGTGGATTCTCCTGTCACTCCCGCAAGGGCCTGACTTGGGCTGGAGGAAAAGCAGGGCCCGTTGCCAGGGTCCCTCTCAGAGCAAGAGGCGTTTGGCTGAGGAAGCCCTGAGCAACCACATCAGAGCTCTGCAGCGTGTGGAGGACGCCAGGCTGTTTATCTAAGGGGTGGATAGTGCGAGAGATACAGGACAGCTCGGCTCCAAGAGCCAGCCCCGGCCAGAGAAAGCTGATTCGGCAGCTCTCCCTGGGCAGGGCTGAGCAGCAATAAACACTGGGGAGGGAGAGGGGTGGGCCCCAGACCCAGCTGGGGCACATCTGTAACCCAAGAGTTCGGCTCCTCGCCCTTCCGAGTGGGTGGAGTTCCCAGCGACTCCAGCTCTGAGGCCCCAATGCTTGTGACCATTTCCAGCTCAGGAACAAAGGGAACATTCGTTTCTACAAGAGGCTGGTGGGTTCCCTGATCTAGAGATCCCCCTTGCTGCTGCTAAGTCGCTTCAATCATGTCTGAAGAGGCAAAGTCACCTCATCTCCCTGGGGATTCAGAGATCATGGCTTGTCTGTTCTATGGGTTCACCAGGCCCTGTGTTAGACGCAGGACCACAGGAAGAATCACAGAAACAGACAGGGATGATAGCCATACATCGTATGACTTTTCTTAAAGTCCTCATCCCTTCCTTCTTTGATGAAAGTATCAGGAAATATCTACACTGGGAAGCCCCTGACCATCCAGCCTAAGGTCACTCTTCCTCTCTGTGAATTCTAACAGCACCCCTGGTCACAATAGGACTCTGTGAATTCCAACAGTCCCCATTTCAGCACTTCACATAGTTTTTTGAGACTTTTTGGTACAAGTTCATCTCATTGCCCTCAAGCGGAGATCCTTCCTCTTGAATAGTCTTGGTGCCTTTGCAGAAAACCAGTTCAAGATAGATGTATGGGTTTATTCCCGACCTCTCAATTCTATCCCTTTGATCTATATATCTAGCCTATGCCTGTGCCGCTCCATCTTGATAACTGTAGCTTTATATAAGTTTTCTTTTTAATAGACTTTTAAAGAGAAGTTTTAGGTTCAAAGCAAAATGAAGCAGAAAGTATAGAGAATTCTCATGGACTTCCTCACTGAGTACATTCCCAGTCTCCCGCATCAAAATCCCAGACCAGAGCAGCACATTAATTGCAATCGATGAACCTACAGTGACAAAGAACTATCATCCAAAGTCCATAGTTCACCCTATGGTTTGTTTTTGATATTGCTCATTTGATAGGTTTGGACAAATGTATCACGTGTGTCCACCATGACAGTATCATATAGAGTAGTTTCATGGCCCTAAAAAACCTCTGTGCTCCACCGACTCATCCCCTTTCCACTAATTCCAGCAACCACTGGAATTTACTATCTCCATAGTTTTGCCTTTACTACAAGATCACAGAGTTGGAATCATACACTATGTAGTCTTTTCGAAATAGATTCTTTAATTTTTTAAATGTCCAATATGCATTTAAGTTTCCTCCATGTCTTCTCATGGCTTGATAGTTCATTTCTTTTTAACACTGATTAGGCAGTGGCACCCCACTCCAGTACTCTTGCCTGGAAAATCCCATGGCTGGAGGAGCCTGGTAGGCTGCAGTCCATGGGGTCGCTAACGACTGAGCGACTTCACTTTCATTTTTCACTCGTATGCACTGGAGAAGGAAATGGCAACCCACTCCAGTGTTCTTGCCTAGAGAATCCCGGGGACGGGGGAGCCTGGTGGGCTGCCGTCTATGGGGTCGCACAGAGTTGGACACGACTGGAGCGACTTAGCAGCAGCAGCAGCAGCAGAATTCCATCATGTGCATGTACTGCAGCTTATTTACCTGCTCACCTACTGAAGGACTTCTTGGTTGTGTCTAAGTTTTGGCAATTATTAATAATGCTGCTGAAAACATCCATGTGCAGGTTTTTGTGTGGACATAGTTTTGAGCCCATTTGGAGGATGATTGCCGAACTGCATGGTAAAAGTACGTTTAGTTTTGTAAAAAAAACTATCTTCCAAAGTGGCTGCACCATCTTGCGCCATGACCAGCAATGAATGCAAGTTCCTGTTGCTCTATATCCTTGCCAACACTTGGTATTGTCAGTCCCTTGGGTTCTCACTATTCTGATACAGGTGCATCATGATGGGATTTTGTAGATTTAATTTGCAATTTCCTAATGACAGACAATGTTGAGCACTGCTTCATATGCTTATCTGCCATCTATATATCTTTGGTGAGGCATCTGTTAAGATCTTTATTTATTAGTCAGGCTGCTCATTTTCTCATTGTTAAATTTTAAGAGGTCTTTATATATTTTGGATAACAGTCATCTATCTGACATGTCTTTGCAAATATTTACTCCCAATCTGTAGCTTGTCTTGTCATTCTCTTGATGTGATAAGTTTTATGTGTTTTGAAACTGTTATTAACAGTGTTTGACATGTTCATTTTCTAATTGTTTGCTGCTAGTAGTATACAAATATACAATTGGCTTTTGCATCTTGAACGTGTATCCTGCAACTTTGTTAAAATTATTTATTGATTCTAATAGGTATTTTTGTCTTTTGCAGATTTCTTAGCATTTTCTACATAGACAGTCATTTCAGGGGGGAAAAAAAGACCATTATATATCTTTCTATTTCCAACATGTATGTCTTTTCTTATTTCATTGGCTACAATGTCCAGGACCATGCTGAATAAAAGAAGTAAAAGAGAACACTCTTGCCTTATTCCAATCTTTTTTGGGAGGTGCCATATGGAGTGGAATGCTGGATGTTAGTTCCCTGACCAGGATCAAAGCTATGCACGCCCTGCAGCGGAAGCGTAGAGTCTCAACAGCTGGACCATTAAGGAAGTCCTGCCTTATTCCAATCTTAAGAGGAAAATACTCAGTCTTTCACCAGGAAGTAAGATGATACTAGCAGGTTCTTTATAGATGCCCAGGATAAGAAAGCTTTCTTTGATTTCTAGTTTACTGAGATGTTAAAAAAAAAAAAATCATTATTATAAATGAGTGCTGAATTTTGTCAAATGCTTTTACTGAATCGACTGATGCATTTTTTCTCCTATAGTCTGCCAATATAGTGAAATATACCGATATTGAAATGTTGAACCAAGTTGCATTTTTGAGATAAATTCTACTTGGTTATGGTATATTATTCTTTCTATACACTGCTGGACTTGATTTGCTAAATATTTTTAAGAAAAAATCTGCATCCACATTCATGGTATTCTGATATTTTCCTTTCTTATAATGTTCTCATCAGGTTTTGATATCAAGATTATGCTCACTTTATACAGTGAGTTAGAAACTATTCCATCTTTCTGAGTGTAAGAATGGTATTATTTCATCCTTGAATGCTGGATAGAGTTCATCAGTGAAACTATGTGGATTTGGAGCTTTCCTTGCAGGAAAGTATTTGATTATGAATTCAATTTCTTTAACAGGTATAAAGGCACTTAACATTTTTCTTTTTCTTGTTGAGTCAGCTTTGAAAAAGTTGTGTTTTCCAGAGACTTTGTCCATGTTGTCTTATTGGATTTAATGACTGTTACTAACACTCCCTTATTATTATTTCACCTGAAGTAGTATCTTCTCTTTCTCCTGATATGGGTAATGTGTCTTTTCTCTCTTTGGTTGTTCTTAGTAGGAGTTTATCAGTTTTATTAATCTTTTCAAAGAGCCGACTTGGGTTCTGTTAGGTTTTTTTTACTATTTTCTAGCTTTATTTTATTGTTTTGTTCTCATAATGTCTTTTCTTCTAATTAATTTAGGTTTACAGTTTTTTTCTTAAAGTGAAAATTTAGATGATTGATTTTAAACTTTCTTTTAAAATTCAGACATATCATGATGATAGTTTTCTCTCTAAATAGTACTTTAGCTGTGACCCACAAATTTTCATATACTGTGTTTTCACTATGTTCAAATTTTTTTTAAATTTCCTTTCTTCTTTGGACTCATAGACCCCTTCCTATGCAATTCAACTGCAAAGTCAAGAAACATAAAGAAAACTATACCAAGGCACATCATAAGCAGGTTACTAAAAAATCAGTAATAAAGAGAAAAATCTTAAAAGCAACCATAGGAAAAAAGACATTTTTACATTCAGGGGAATAAAGCTAATGATGACTGCAGATTTCTTGCTGGAAAAAAATGCAAACAAAAAGACAAGGAAAAGGCTGAGTGAGATGCCTGTGGGGGCCAGAAAGTTCTCTATCTTGACTCCAACCCCAATTCTGCTTCACATTAGGGAACCTCAGCTACAAAGTCTATCCAGACCCTCCACATTACACTGACCTCTTCATCTATCAGTCGGCGATCAAAAACTTTATCATCCAAAATGGGAAGCTACGGAGAGCGAAAAGGAACACTATTAATAATTATGTCAGGATAAAAGGTACAAAATAGGACTTCCGAGATTGTACTGGTTAATGGAGCCATGTAGTTACCCTAACCATGAGTTCCCAGCACCTACCACAGGTCCTGGTATAAATGCTTGATGATAAAAATAAGATTTATTGAGAACTGAGTTTGTGTTAGGCACTTGGTGGTGGTTTAGTTGCTAAGCTATGTCCGACTCTCTCGAGCCCATGGGCCCACCAGGATCCTCAGTCCGTGAGATTCTCCAGGCAAGAATACTGGAGTGGGTTGTCATTTCCTTCTTTCCCTCTCCAGGGGATCTTCCTGATCCAGGGATTGAATCCAGGTCTCCTGCACTGCAGGCAGATTCTTTACCGACTGAGGTACCAGGGAAGCCCAAAGTATTAGTCGCACAGTCGTGTCCCATAGATTGCACAGTCTGCAACCCCATAGATTATAGCCCACCAGGATCTCTGTCCATGGGATTCCCCAGGCGAGAATACCGGAGTGGGCAGCCATTCCCTTCTCCAGGGGATCTTCCCAACCCAGAGATCGAACCAGGGTCTCCTCCACTGCAGGCAGATTCCTTACTATCTGGGCCACCAGGCAAGTGGTTAGGCACCTGCTCATCTCAATTCTTATACCAACTCTTTGAGGTAGGTACTATTAATACCCTATTTCCCAGAGAAAGAAACGACCAAACAGAGAGATTAAATAACCTGCCTATAAAACAAGATGTGGAACTGGGATTTGAACCCAGGCAATCTGGCTACAGACACCGGTCTCTTGACTACCATAGTCTGAATGAATCAAGTGAGTGAAAGAAAGGATTCAGAAATTCTACCACTAGAGTCCCATTTCTATGAAATTTCACTGAAGGTGTAGGAATGGCACATACTTAGAAGATATCTATTAATGTAATTTGCCACATTTATCAGGTAAAGGATAAAAACTACATAATCATTCTTTGATAAAACTCAACACCTATTTATGATTTTTTTTTAATGTGGCAAACAGGAAATGGGAGCAAACTTTCTTGATCTGAGGACATTTACCTACAACACTCCTCAGTGAAGAAACACTGGGATAAAACAAGCACGCTCTCCACTACTTCCATCTGTTATTGGATCTATGCTGCCTCCCAAGGTATTAACACAAGAGAAATAAATGAGAGGCATACAGACAGAAAGGGGTAAAAAGTCAGTACTCACAACCAAAAGAAAGTTATATATAGACTACAACTTTAAAAATTGAAAAAAAAAAAAACCCTCCAAAGATGCACACCTTTGGCTCTTGAAGGGTTGTGACACCTGGATTAAAAAGGAACTAACCCCTAGAAGGTATAAGACACTAGGACTTGAAGGAGAAACTAAGATGAAAAGTTGTGAAGTATGGTGGTGATGGCCGCACATCAGTGTAAATGTACTTAATGCCGATGAACTGTACACTTAAAAAAGGTTAAAATGAGGGACTTTCCTTGTGGTCCAATGGTTAAGGATTTGCCTTGCAATGCAGTGGACACGGGTTCCATCCCGGGTTGGGGAACTGAGATTCCCACACGCCACAGAGCAACGAAGCCCACGTGTCACAACCACTGAGACTGCGGTGCAAGAGAAGATCCCGCATGATGAAACAGAGATCCCGAGTGTTCCAACTAAGACCCAACGCAGTCAAATAAATCAATAAATAATTTGTTAAAAGATTTCGTTTTTAAAAAGGTGAAAATAAGTTTTATGTGTATTTTACCATACTACAAAAATGGTAAGATTGATGTTATGCATATTTCAGCACAATAAAAAAAGAAAGAATAAGACACCAGGGCTCTACAGCAGAGAGGAGTCATGACAATTCTCTCTTTGTCACCCCAGGAGCAGCCGCACACAGAGCCCTCAGCACAGCATTCAAGTCTGGAGCCTGGGCTCCAAACGGCACTGGCTGAACAGTGACCCTGTGCAAGGCACTTATTCTTGTCTGTGCAACGGGGGAAGATGATGCAACTCACAGGGAAGATACGAGGACCCAGAGAAGATGCTGTAGGAGACATGTTCTGTACACAGAAAGGGGCAGCACAGCCACGAGGTAGCCTGGCAGCTGCTCAGAGAGTTCCCAAGATAAGGAGAGGTTGAGGGTGGATGGATAGGAAGGATACAGGCTCTCTTGCCAAACCCACTAGAGTCTTTGGGGAACAGACTCGACACCTTAGGTATCCCGGAAGCAGCAGCAGAAGAGACAAAGGGTAGAGAGGACCCCTCCACCCTGGCAAGGAGCTACCTTCCTTGGATGCATTTGGTGGCTGGGGCATGGGCACAAGCCACACTGAAGACTCAGGGTGTTGGTACACGTGCCAGCTTTGTGAGAGAGCCCATCCTGGGTCCCAGAGTCCTTAACAAGCCTAAGAAGTCGTCCTTGAACATTTTCTGGAAAGCGTGCAAGCTTTCATGACTTCAAATCCCTTCCCAACCAAGCCATTACCATGATGTTCCAGGCACTGAATGGGTGGGATTCGGGAAGCGTATACATCACGGTCCATGATGTGACTGGGAGCTGGGAAAGCCACACGGGCACAAGAGGCTTAGCCAGTAGTGTTAGATGAGTGCCAGGCTTCTGAGAGGCATAAAAAGCATGTGATGGGGCTCAGGAAAGCACAAGACTCGTATGGCTGGAGGAAGCAAAGCAGACTTCTCAGAGGAGGACACGTTAGGTGTAAGCCTTGCACAAAGGGGAGGTGGAGAAAGGGCAAGAGGGCATTCCAGTGGGGAAAACGGCCAACACAAAGGCTGGGCAGTGGGAGTTTCAGGACTGCTAGAGGAAGCACCCAGACTGGAGCGCAATGACTCGTCATGAATTCCATGAAACGCCGCCATGTGTTGGAGAAAGTGGTGGGATCAGGGGTGGAGGCCCCTCTGATCATTTATTCCAGTGGTTTGGGGATGACCACACAGCTGGCCCCAGAGCAGGATACAGGCAGAGGCCTGGTGTCCCGCTCCACAAGGATGGGGGTGGTGCAGTCATGGCATCTGAAAGCATCCGAGAAAATGACGACGTGGAGAAGGAATCCATTCCAGAGCTCATCTCGAGGCTGGTACTGCATGTGGATGGAGACTCTGCAGTGGGGGATGGCAGGTGAGATGCCCCAGATGCCTGCTTGAGTAATAGCCCTTACTCACTAAACTGCTGTCTAAGTGCTGAGTCTGGAAACAGGTGGGTGCTTTGCTTTGCTGAGGGTCTGAGATGAACAACTCAGGGCAACAGAGGAGGCTTTGGGTACTACCAGGGCCCTTCTCCACTTTCCCCCGACACCGTCCCACAGATGCTGAAGACATTCTCAACACATTTTTAAAGACCACCAATTTGAAGGCAACATCAAATTATCCTCCCCAGGGAGCCCATGCACCTCAATTTGGCCTTGCTTACCCCAAGGTCCCCTCTCCAGGAAGCACCGGCTTGTCATCGTGTGCACAAATACAATACACTCTCAAGCAAGGGTTCCTTGATTCTGAGTCTGACTCTGCAACATTGATGCTAGGGGTGCTCCTGCCCTCCCAGAGCTGAGGTCTGCTGACGAAGGAGACCCAGGGGTGGGGTGGTTCACAAGCTCACAAGTTCCCTGGCCTCTGCACCCACTATGAACAATCATGAAGAAGCAAGAGAAGAGCAGAAGCCAGGTGCTCAAAAATGATCCACGAATCAATCCTCCCCTGCCAGCCTCTCGGGGCTGTTAAGAGAATCAGAGAAGATTAGAATATTGAGCAATGATCGAGGCAAAACAGAATGATTACTACGTGCTGCAAACAAAGTAGGTGCGGTTCACTCTGTGTTTCATAGGCAAGGAGACAGGCGCACAGAGAAGTTAGGTAACTTGCTCAACAACACAGAGCAAAGGAGTGATAGGCTGGAGTGAAGCCCAGGCCATGGGGTTTCCCCAAATGATACAGTTCCCCCTGGAGGTAGGGCAGCACAGAGTCCCCCAAATGTAGGCACAAGCCCCCTTCCCTACATGGGATCGATACCACTACTACAATTTATCTATTACTTTTCTTTGAGTCCCTTTCTGGAAAAACTTAAATAGTTATTTTTGTTGTATATTAGTTTCCTGTGACTGCTATAACAACTTACTACAGCTCAGTGCCTTAAAACAACACAAACTAATTTTCTTAGAGCTCAGGTCAGAAGTGTAAAATGAGTCCTAAGGGGCTAAAATCCAGGTGTCAGCAGAGCTGTTTCCTTCCTGAAGCTCAGCGTGGAGACTTGGTTTCCTTGCCATTTTCAGCTTCCAGAGGCCACCCATACTTCTGGGCTCATGGCCCCATCCTCCATCTTCAAAGCCCAACAATCTCTGCTTTCACTGTCACACCTCCTCCTCTGAATCTCCTGCCCCTCCTGCTCACCTGGATAATCGAGAATACTCTCCCCCTTCCAAGATCCTTAATCAAATCTAAAAAGCTCCTTTCACCACAGAAGGTAACAAGCCCAGGTTCCAGGAATTAGAATAGGGACATCTCTGTGGGGGAGCATTATTCAGCCTATCAAAAGTCACATCCAAAGCAATAATATCTATGAAATCATAAGTGTATTGGTGTGTGTGTGTGTGTGTGTGTACACAAACTATATGTGTGTGCTGTGCTTAGTTGCTCAGTCGTGTCCGACTCTTGTGACCGCATGGACTGTAGCCCTCCAGGCTCTTCTGTCCATGGGGATTCTCTAGGCAAGAAGACTGGAGTGGGTTACCATTTCCTTCTCCAGAGCATCTTCCCAACCCAGGGATGGAATCCAGGTCTCTTGCATTGCAGGTGGATTCTTTACCATCTGAGCCACCAGGGAAGCTGAAAAATACTGGAGTGAGTAGCCTATCCCTTCTCCAGGGGATTGTCCTGACCCAGGAACCAAACCAGGGTCACCTGTATTGCGGGCAGATTCTTTACCAGCTGAGCTACCAGGGAACACTACACACACACACACACACACACACACACACACACACACTCACACACACACACACACACTCATATTCTAACTGGATTAACTTGCTAGGGTCACCACAACAAAACATCAAAAACTGAATGGCTTAAACAATGGAAATACATTGTTTCAGTTCTGGAGTCCAGAAGTCTGAGAACAAGGGGCTGGCAGGGCTAGCTCCCTCTGAGGTCTGTGAGGGAGGCTCTGCTCCATGCCTCTCCCCTAGTTTCTGTGATTTGCTGGCAATCTTCAGTGTTCCTTGGCTTATGGAAACATCACCCCGTCTCTGGCTTCATCTTCACATGGCGTTCTCCCTGTGTGCCTGCCTGTGTCCAAATTTCTCCTTTTTATAAGGATATCAGTCATTGGATTAGGGGCCCACCAGCATGACCTCATCTTAACTAATTGCATCTGCAACAAGCCTATTTCCAAATAAGGTCACATTCTGAGGTGCTAGGGATTACAGCTTCAACATACACATTTGGGGAACACATAAGACTTCACCCCCTAACCCTAGCACACATTGAAACAATGCATAATTACAAAAAGAGAAAGAATTAGCCCATATATTACCCCAAAGCCTCTTCCTGTGCTCACAAGGTGCCTGCACAACGTTTTGGAAAATGTGAATAATAATAAACGGTACATAGCTACTCAGATCTGGGTTCAAATCAGTTTTCTCATCTGCCAAATGAGGACAGTTATAGAATGTGCCTGATGGGGTGGGTGAGAGGATTCGATGGGATAATGTGTGTAAAGTACTTGGCACAGAGCATGGCACAGACTAGCGGCCCCCGCACGTGAGCTATTATTATCACTGCTGTCACCAGCATCACTCTTGGTATGGCGCTAGCCTGTATCCCCAGAGCCAGGAAAAGTGCTTGGGAACCTACAGCCCTGAGGTCACGGAGGCACAGAGCCCATGAGGGACAGACGGGTCTGGGAGGTGTCTTGGCCAGGCCTGGCCCCACTGTGAACCTCCAGGGGCCTCTGGGGAGCTGCCCAGCTGTTGTGCGTGGGCTGTTTGGGGAGGAGACCTCTGGCTTTCCCAGCAGCTCATTGGGTGCGTGGGAGCTGGCTGGGATGTATTTGACATTAACGTGGTGGGGCCTGCAACACCCACAGAGAGATGCAGAGTGAAGAAGCAGGGATGTGCATAATGGCCTTATCCTAGAAAGTGTCCAAACCAGAGGCGGCCCTGCCTCCCCCCATGAAAATACGTAAGGGGCTCCTTCCACACACCTCCACCATGCAGACCCACAACCTCTGGAGAAAAAGCATGGGGTGGGAGTCTAGGGCAGAGGGTTCCAGTTCCATCCCGTCTTGGCTATGTGACACTGACAGGGTCGCTTAACCACTCTGGGATCCAGTTTTCTCATCTTTAAGGGGGCAGTGAGTGAAAACAGCCTCCCCACTGTGGTGTGTGGATTGAATGAGATTACACAGGTGAGCACAGTGCTTGGCTTACATACATGCTTGATAAATGAGGTCGCCCTTTCCAAGGTAAAGAAGCTCCAGTGGGATGGATCTTCCTGTTCCTCCTCCAGCCCCTTTTGCTTTGAGGGAGCTGCTCCGGGCTGTCAGTCACACCCTGCCCTCACTATCGATGGCTGAAAGGACTTCAGGGTCCCTCACCTGTAACTTCACAGTCCAACGCACATGGCCCACATTTCCCTGGACTAGGAAGGAAAGGAGTATTGCTAGAGCAGCCAATCACCTGGAAAGCTAGGGACCAAAGACTGGGTCAGAGATTCTGGATTCTGTCAGCTCTAAGCCCAGCTCTGAGAACGAGCAGAGCTCCCCGAGGACTCACAGGGCCTGAGACGTGGTTTCCTGCCGTGGAATTGGAGCTACACTCCGATCTCCTCCCAACACCCCTGTGCTGCTGTCTGGGTCCTCCTTCCTCTCATGCCCAGGAAAACAGGGGGGCTATGGGAGCCGGGTGCTGGGTTTGCAAGAGTGAGTGCCGGGTGGTGTAAGAAGTTGGCTGGACAGTCATCTGACACAAGAAGGAAAAACTTGGACTTCCTCTTTAGGGCAAGAGGGAGCCCCTGGAGGATGCTGAGCAGAAGGAACCATGTGAAAGTGGAATTCTGGAAAGACAAGTCTGCCCGGGACATGGGATGGAGCAGTGGGGAAGGAGACATCTGTGCAGGGACGAATCGCCAAAGAAAGCCTGGGACCGGTCCAGGGTGTCAGCACAGACACTCCCCACAGAGAATAAGGTCAGCTAAGGTGAGCCTGCCCACACTGGGGTGGCAGTTCCAGCGGGGTCCTGGATAAGGTCACTCTGGTCCCTCCTGGGGAGAGGTGTCTCTCTATCCCCTAACCTCACCAGAGACCCCTCACAAGGTCTCAGAGCTGCCTGACACTTCCCTCTCCCGCCTGGACCCCTAAGGACTGTCAACGAAGAGTGAGAGGGGGGTTCCCCTGGTGGTTAAGAATCCACCTTGCAATGCAAGGGACACAGGTTCCATCCCTGGTCCAGGAAGATCCCCACGAGCTGTGGAGCAACTAAGCCCACATGCCACAGATACTGAGCCCGCACTCTACGGCCCGCAAGGCACGACTACTGACGCCCGTGCACCGAGAGCCTGCGCTCCACAACAAGAGAAGCCACCTCAACGAGAAGCCCATGCATGGCAATGAAGAGTGGACCCCGCTCGCCACAACTAGAGAAAGGCCACATTGCAGCAATGAAGACCCACCGCAGCCTAAATTAATTTTAAAACTAACAGTGAGAGGCCCATAAGGAGGTGAGGAAGGAGGAAGGGGCCGAGGGAGGGCAGACCTCCACCTTCTCTCTCTGGCTGAACCATACCTCCAGCCCCAGTGCATCTTCATTCTCTCATCCTGATCATCCCTCCAAATGGCCCAGAACTGTGGTCTCTGACCAGCCATGGGATCAAAGTCAGGTCAAAGTCTGGGGCAAAGACAGCACATTCCCGGCAGAGATGAGGCCAGGACAGACCCTCGGTAGTCCTGGGCCCAGACTGCTGTTCAGGCAGTGAGATCTCAGAGCAGGTCCTGTGGCTTCTGGGAAAGAAGCCATGTGGGACGCTCCCAGTGGACAATCCAACGTCCTTGCCTTCCTCTCCCTCCCCTTCTCCACGTGTCTCGCTTCCGTATTTTCTTCTCTCTTCCAAAAGGGTACGGGTACTTCTGGACCCCATCCTCGCCTCTCCCCTCCCAGGCTTGTGTAAAAGGAAAGCATGAAGAATGGGCTACAGAGGCTGAGATCACTGTGCAGAGTCCAGCTCTTCCCTGTGGCCTGGCCCTAGCAATATGGCACCCTCACTTCCCGAGGGCCTGACTCTCCCCTGCCTGAGTGACCCCGGAGCTACTGGAAACCACCGGTGAGAGCTGGGCTGTCGGGTGAACCTGGCAGAAGCCACAGGGGCCCAGGGAGTGCCCAGGGGTGCTGCTGCAGCTGGTGCCTTGGGTCAGGCCCCTGCCCACCTTCCCACATCTTCCTCTGTCAGACACCCCACAGCACAAGAGGCTAAAACACACCTCAAACCTCTCCAAAGGTTCTGGGGAGGAGAGTGCCAAGCACATACCATCCCTGATGTTGCTGCGATCCTCCTCCATCTGGCTGTTCCATCTCAGCTTCGGGCCCTTGGCTGTCAGCCTCCCGTGGGACACAAGCCCATTCATGACCTCTGCCCCGCCTGACCTCTCCAGTCTTGTGTCCTGCTGCTACTGCAGGTCCGCACACACTGTATGCCCTGCCAGCATCCTCCTTGGATACAACATGCTGTTCCAGAGCTCTGTGCTTTTGCACATTCTGTCCCTCTCTCCTGGAATCCAACCCACCACCTTTGAGGCCTTTAGCCCTCCTTAACTCCCTTCTCTAGATTGCTTCTGTGGTTCAGTCACACTTCTGGAGCTGCACTTACTACGGTATGGTAATGATTTGTTCATACATCTGCCTCCTTTCAAAAGCCTGTGAGCCTCTTGTAAGCAACTGTGCCCACTGCTCATTACAATGTCTGACACATAGCTGGGCACACAGCTAGACTACATTTCCCAGCCTTCCTTGCTGGGAAGTACAGTCATGTGACTGAATTCTGATCGATGGAATATGAGCAGGGGTGATGTGTACCTCCATCAGGCAACCCATAAAATCTCCCTGCAATTTTTCGCACTCTCTCCTCCGTCTTTTGCTGGGTGGAAACACAGATGCATGGGGAATTGAGTCACCAGATGGGAGAGTCTGGATTCCCTGAGTGACTACTTGGAGCAGAGCTTGTTTTGGTCTATGACATGAGCAAGAAATAAACCTTCACTGTACTGAATCACTGAGGGTTTGTTACAAGGCAATTAACTTGTCCTGACTAATACAAAGGAGCTCTAAATCAAAGTCTGTTGAACCAAACTGAAGGTGGGAAGACAATATAAAATGCAGAACCCCCTCCCACTCCTAGATCCAATCAAGTCAGGCATTATATTCCTAAATGATTGAACTATTCCTGAAGCCAAGCATTCACCCCTTCTCCCCCTGCCCTGCCTACCAAATCACACATACAGCATTTAGAATGCCAAATGGAAGGACTGAGAAGGGTGGGGATTGAAGCTTGCCGGATGACCTGTAAAAGTCACAGGTGAATGAGCCCCAACTTGAGATCCTGGTTCCACAGGTTTGTAGAAGGCACACAGAGGCACAAGGTGAAACTGTACAGAGGAGCCTCCTCCTCCCCACACAGGGCTCATGACACCTCTGACACATGACCATTTAAACTCACAGGAACACCTCCAGTGATGAGCACACCATCCCTCTGAGGCCACTCACACCACCCTTGGCAGCTCCTAGAAGTGCTGGAGCAGTGTTCTTCACCAGACTCACCAGGTCAAATTCCCATCTGATCACAGTGGACCATGGCCAAAGGGGAGATTGGCCACATTTGGACAGAAGGAAGAAACAGAAAGGGATGGAGAAGAAGGGCTTCAGATGTATCTTTCCAATACTCCCTAGCCTCACTACTCAAGCTGTGATCCTGAAACCAACCTAAGAGCTGATGGAAATGCAGAATCTCAAACCCCGGGGAGACCTGCTGAATTAGGACCTACATTTAAACAAGATGCTAAGTAGTTCATGTACATTAAAACTTGAAAGCCAGCAGTTTGCCATAAGGATTTTAGCTAATTTTTCTCCCTGCCCCCCCGCCCATAAACCAGATATACTTTATTTCCACGCATAGACTTTTCTTTCATTAAAAAATGGTATCTTTCTTCCAAGACAAAAATCTTCTTTTATAGCATTATTTATTTTACAGCAATACAGAAATATATTTTGTGTAAGTAATATATATATACATGGTAACAAAATTTCAAATTCTTTCAAACTAGAAGAATCCAAACTGGAAAATAAAAATTTCCCCTAGAAAATATGACATGTATTCTTCTGTCACTAATCTGTGCTATCCCAAAGAAAATGTTACTGAAAACAAGAAGGGAAAGAGGGAGTGAAAGAGGTACTTCAAACCTCATTCCCATCCTCTCTCTTATTAGAACATGATTTTTTAATCTTTTTTACAAAGATAATTAGCTATTTAATCATGCATTTCTTACAGATAAGAATATATTCAAGTGGAAGATATTCTTATTGAAATCTGTGATTCAGGATAAGCACAGGATTAAGAGCAGAGAAAACCGATTCTGTACTGAAAGAGGTAACAAAGTCTCATTGCAAAAGTCATGTGGAACAGGAGATGTAGTGGCCATCTTTGGAAAGATCAACCAGAAGTATTTAAAAGAACGTTCAACCCAAAATACATTTTCATTATTAGAAAACTTGCTTTCATTAATCTCTCTCCCTCTCTGTTATATTCTCTGTTCTCTCATGTAAGAACTCCTATTCAACAGATATTGACTCTTCTGGGTTGATCATCTATATCTTAACTTTTCTTCCAAGTTTTGTATTTTAATCTTTTAGAGAATTTCTTTATCCCTCCCCTCAGACCCTCTACTGAATGTCTTATGTTGCAATTACATTTTTAATTTCACATTTAGTATTTCACATTTAATATTTCACTTTTAGTATTTATTGCATATGTTTTCTTAGCATAATATTCTTGCTTTCCAGATGCACCTTGTTCTCGAACTTGTCACTGTTGTTTTCTAGTAGTTTTAAAGTTGAAAGTTACTTTCTGTCCCAGCTAATCCTTACAAGTGTTCCCAATGGCATGTCCAGTCTACAAGCAAAGACGGGCACCCACCAGGGGGAATGGGAGCTACGCAGATATTGTCTGTGGCATGGAGAAGAAGGCTGTGGGCCTCTCTCGGCCATTCCCTTCTCTCAGTGCCAGCTCACCACACACCCAATCCATTCATTTGATGACAATTTCCTGAGTATCTGCTCTGTTTCAGGCACTGTCCTAGGCATTGGGGAAAACAGAAGTTGATGAACAAGCAGGATTTTGCTCTTCTCAAGCTCACATTCCAGCAAGGATGAGACATAGAGAAAGCGGGACGTTCGGCTTGTGAGGGGGAACTTCTCGGTCGCGCACAGAAAAAGAATGATTTAAAAATGGGTGATGTTGAGAAGGGCAAGAAGATTTTTGTTCAGAAGTGTGCCCAGTGCCATACTGTGGAAAAGGGAGGGAAGCACAAGACTGGGCCAAACCTCCATGGTCTGTTTGGACGAAAGACAGGTCAGGCTGCTGGATTCTCTTACACAGATGCCAACAAAAACAAAGGTATCACCTGGGGAGAGGAGACGCTCATGGAGTACTTGGAGAATCCCAAGAAGTACATCCCTGGAACCAAGATGATCTTTGCTGGCATTAAGAAGAAGGGAGAGAGGGAGGACTTGATAGCTTATCTCAAAAAAGCTACCAATGAGTAATAGTTGGCCACTGCCTTATTTATTATGAAACAGAAGTGTCTCATGACTTTTTATGTGTACCATATTTAAATTGATCCTCATACACTAGAATTCAGATCATGAATGGCTGATGGAATAATTCTGTTGGACAGTCCTGATTTAAATAAGATTGGTCTGTGGCTAAACAAATATGGTCAGCTTTTTTAATTTTGATAGTAATTCCGGTTCAACAAGTACTATCACTTTTCCTATTCTAAAGAGATGATTGAACTTGAATAAGGAATATGAAACTTTTTAGGGAGATGGTGCATTCCTTCTCAAAACCTATAAGAGATTTGTTTTATATTTAGATTTCTATAACTGGTTATATTAATATATTTAAATACTGAAAAGGTCCCTTCACTGTCTCATAGAACAGAGGAGGATTCACACGTGTTTCAAGTTGTGTTCATTAGCCTGTTAAGGCAAGGATTGAAAATACACTGACAAAGTCCACTTTATCTGTTTGGTTTTATAAACTATGCCAATTTAATTAAAATTCTCTATCTAAAAAAAAAAAAAGGATGAGACATAAACAATAGACAGAGTTGAGAAGATAATTTATCACAGAGATAAATGTCTTGAAGACAACAGAATGTGACAACGTAACAGGTGCGTCTGTGCTAAGTCGCTTCAGTCATGTTGGACTCTGTGGGACCTCAAGGACTGTAGCCTGCTGGGCTCTTCTGTCTATGGGATTCTCCAGGCAAGAATACTGGAGTGGGTTGCCATTTGCTCCTCCAGGGGATCTTCCTGACCCAGGGATCAAACCCGAGTCTCCTGCACCTCCTACATTGGCAGGTGGGTTCTTTACCACAAGTGCCACCTGGGAAGCCCAACGCAACAGGGCTGGGGGCGCTTTCTGAGGAAGTGATCAAGGAAGGCCTGTCTGGGAGGTGGCACAGGAGGTCTCAAACCCAGGAGTCGGCTGCTTGAAGACCTGGGGGAAGGTCACTGCAGGCAGTGGCAAGAGCAATGGCAAAGGCCCCAAGGCAGCACTGCACGGGTGCCCCAGGATCAAGCAGGTGATCTGAGAGCCAGGGCAGGAGGCGGCAGGGGACAGGTCTGGAAGAGCAGGTGGGTGGGGTGAGGAATTGGGAGTTCATTCCCAAAAGAAAACAAGGCTTTCAGAAAGGTTATAAAAGGGGGGCGGGGTGTTATACAATCTGATTTTTTAGAAGGATCTCTAATGGTGGGAAGACAAGAGCACAAGCAGGGAGATCCCCAAGAAGGTTGGTTCAACTGCCAGGTGGGATGTGATGGGGCTGGACCACGGTGGGGGCAGAGTAGACAGAAAGGAAGAGGGCGGAGCTGGGCTCACTTTGAGGGTGCGCAGACCTGTCTTTGGACAGGATATGGCACGGGGATGGGCCAGATTGGGGGTGGTCCCAACTGGATTTGAATTCCTTTGGCACCTCAGGTACTCCTAACAGCTGCCCTGGGGGGCCCAAGTACCCTGATCTGGCTGATGGCATCCAGGGCCAATGCTGGGTCACTGCTCTGATGATTCCCTTCCTGGTCACTGAGGTTAGCCATTTAGCCCACATTATGTACGAATGTGAGAGTTGGACCATAAAGAAGGCTAAGCACTGAAAAATGGATGCTTTCGAACTGGGGTGCTGGAGAAGACTATTGAGAGTCCCTTGGACTACAAGGAGATCAAACCAGTCAATCCTAAAGGAAATCAGCCCTGAATATTCATTGGAAGGGCTGATACGGAAGCTGAAGTTCCAATACTTTGGCCACTGATGCAAAGAGTGGACTTATTGGGAAAGACCCTGATGCTGGGTCAGATTGAGGGCAGGAGGAGAAGAGGGTGACAGAGGATGAGGCGGTTGGATGGCATCACTGACTCGAGGGACATGAATTTGAGCAAACTCCAGGATACACTGGAGGACAGAGGGGCCTGCTACGCTACAGTCCATGGAGTCACAGAAAGTCAGACATGACTTAGTGACTGAATAACAACAAGGCTTTTGCCCCCCTTCTGGAGGCCCTTTAGGCCAAAGGCGTCCTAGTGTCTCTTCACAATTCGCAGAAGGGGAAGGCAAGTGGGTCCCAGAAGAAAAAGAGAAAAATCCCTAAAGCAAAAACTTGCACTCAGGCAGTTGCCGGGGGAGCCTAGACAAGCAGCCCAAGCAGTGAGGCAAGCCACCCACGCCAGCCTTGCCCTCCCCAGGCTCTGCGGCCAGGCCACCTGGTTTAACGAGGCTTTCCTGATGGGGAGAACCTGACTCCTGCCAGGGGACCAGGAAACGCAAGAGGAAGAGCTCCCCATGGAGCCCACCCTGGTGCCCAGCTGCAGGCTGCCTGTCCAGGTGGCGGTGCTGCCGCCGACCCAGGTGATGGCTTCCGCTCGCGACCTCATAAACTCAGCAGCTGCCCCCCTAGCACGAGGTGCAGGAGGAGGAGGAAGGGCTGGGGGGAAAGGGCTTGGCTGCTTGAGGCCTGCCGGCACCCATGGCCCTCCCTGCCCAGCTCCATCCTCCAAGAAGCCGGGATCCCCTGAACCGTGATAGGGGCAGGCAGTCCTGCCTCCACACCTTCACACACGCAGGGGTCCACACAGGTGGACATCTTCTCAGTCCACCAAACCAGCCCTTCCCCTAGACCTGCCTCCAGTTCCACCTTCTTGGTAAGACCCAAGGCAGGAGGAAGGGAATCTAGCATTTATCAGACACCTCCTCTATCGGCACCATTTTATTTCTTGAAAAAAAAAAAAAAAGTATTTGGTATCAAGTATGTGAAGCGAAAGTAGCTCAATCGTATCTGACTCTTTGCAACCCCATGGACTATACAGTCCATGGAATTCTCCATGCCAGAACACTGGAGTGGGTAGCCCTTCCCTTCTCCAGGGGATTTTCCCAACCCAGGATCAAACCCAGGTCTCCCGCATTGCAGGAAGATTCTTAACCAGCTGAGCCACAAGGGATGTCAAGTATACCTCAATTTAAAATAAGCGTGTGAATAAAATGTGGCAAAATGTAAACATGTGTTAGTTAGAAGGTCCACTGATGTATTACAGTATTTTCTGCAGGATTAAACAAATTCATGATTAAAAAAATAAACAATAGAAAAGAAGAGCTGACTGGCTGCAATGCAGAGAAGCAGCTGGAAGGGGCTGGACTGGAGTGCTGGGAAGCCTGGTAACAAGGCTGTGGATGTGAGGGAAGAATCAGGAGGGCTTGGCCAAAGGGCCAGGGGCAGAGAGGAGGGCTCTGCAGGGGTGAGAGATGGTGCAGTGACTGAGAGAGGGAAGGAGGGAGGAGGGGAAGGAGGAGGGAGGCACTCAGGCAGGGGCTGGGTGTGGAACGCGCTGAGCTGCAGGCATACGTGTGACTTATACACGGAGAGGCCTCCAAGAGCTAGCCTGTGGTCAGCTCCTGGTCATCTGTCTCCACCCCCTCAATCCTGCCCTGGACCCAGTGGCTGGCCCCTAGCAGGTGCTCAGCAAACACGGTCAGGTGCTCACCCCCACCTGCCTTCTAGCTCACGACAGAGGCTGGGCCCAGAGAACTTGCCCTTGCTGAGAGAAGCGGCCTGGGGAGAGTGGAGCCCTGCCCAAGCTATTCGTGGTGTCCTCTCTAACCCCGATCCCTGACAGCTGGTGGGGTATTTTGGGGGCCAGCCTGACCCTGCAAGGGCCACTCCCTGGTCTGGGCAAATGCCCCCTGCTCAGCTATTTCTAGTGGGGACAGCAGCAGGGGAGGGTGGCCCCGGAGGAACAGCTAGCACAGGGCAGTAAGGGATTAGGGGATGGAACGGAGAGGAGACCCTCTGTCCAGCCAGAGAAGGGGAGGAGCCAGCCTGTGGTTCCTGCCCTCCCTGTGCCCACCCCAACCACAGGAACCCAGAGCCCAACTCTCTGGGCAGCCTGGGTGAGGGCTGTGAGCAGGCAGGGGAAAGGGGGAAGAGCCAACCGCTGGCCATCATGTGTGCCCTCTGGAGGCAGGACAGCCCCCCAACCAGGGTATCAAAGCTGTCACTGGATTCTATACATAAGCCATCATCAGGAAAAAGATTAATTTTGAGGCCCCAGAGTCCCTGAGAAGGGGAAGCAGCCCCACTCTCCACCACAGGCTTTTGCCCTTGGGGGTGCAGACTTGCCAAGCTCCCGCTCATTGCAGTCAGGTCTGACCCCATACAGACTAGGGTCAGGCCCTCACTTGCTCTTCTTCCACATGCTGGCTTGGGATCTGGCAGCATCCCCAGGGAAGAGATGCAGACGAGAGGGACCCAGAGACTGACAAAGACATACCAGGGCCAGAGAAAACGCCTCCAGAAAGGAGGCTGGGGAAAGGCCACAGCGATGATCAGAGCCAAGCCCAGAGACAGGCCGAGACTCAGAGACCCTTGGGAGACAGAGAAAGATAATAGACAAACTGGGGAAAGAAAGAGGCAGAGAGATTCCCCATTGGGGGAATCCAAGACTCAAGGGAAAAGGAAATGAACAGACACAGAGAAATGAACAATTTCTCTCGCTCTCGGCCCAGCCCAGACCCTCCCCAGCCTGGGCAGGGGGTCAGAGCAGCACCCACCTCCAGCAGCCAGCAGCACCACCTGCTCTGAGGTGGAAGCCTTCCTGGCAAGTGAGGGAAAGGACCCCCCTCCTCTGTGAGGTGCTGGAGTCTCCCACGCTGGCTCTGCAGTGCTCTGGCCCACGCAGGGGCCACATCAAAGTTACAGGTTAGAGTGGACAGAAGGGTTTAGCATGTGGATCTCAGAGCTAGACTGCCGGTCCAGGTCCTGGCCCCTCACCTGCGGGCGGAGAGTGTGGTTTTACAGCTCCATCCGTCCTCACCTCAGTTCTCAACTACGGAGCCAGGAAACCCAGGTCTTTCAAACTGACCCAAAGTGTCCCCTTAATGCATTACATGGATAAAATCTCATGGTTTTGAGTCCTCCTATGCGTGGTAGATTTCCTGGGCAGGATCCCCCGGTCCTGGTCCCTGCCCCAGTAATCTGTGAGATGGAGGGAGGGGTGGGCAGGGCCCAGAGCACAGAGAGGGCTTCCTCTCCACCCTCCCACTGGGGATTCCTCCTCACAAGGTTCCAAGATGAGGGGTGGAGCCCTGGGAATCACAGGACAAAAACAACCTGGTCTCCTTGGGGAGCCAGCTGGGACAGCCTTCACCAGAGATGGAGAGCAACCGCTCCTCAGGAGACCAGCCCAGCACTGTCTCAGAGGAAAGAAAGGCTGCTTGTCAAACACCAGAGCCTCCTAACTCCAGCTATACACCAGCCTCATGCTTCCTATTTGGGTGGATTTTTTTAAAGGTATATCTGAATGTGGTCCATTTAGCCCCAGGGACGCCTCCACACCCGCCCCATTCCTAGCCTCCACCTCAGCACCCTCCACACCCTCACTGAACTCAGCCTTCCAGTGTGGCTGAACCGGCCACTTTGTTCTGCTGGGCACCAGATAAACGCTCCCTAATTAGCAGATGGAGCCAGACCCTGGCTGGTGTGTGGGGCTGTCTCTTGGCCAGCCCTGGAGCACTTCTTTACTGTAGCTTGGAGGTGCCTAGGACCCTTTCATTGGGAAAATGCTGCCCCCATCCAGGCTGGACAGGATCAGTGTTCACAGGGCAGTGATCGCCATCCTAGTGATGCTCCAGAGCTGCTCCAGGCTCAGCAGGAAAGGCTGCCTGCATCTTGTCTCCTGGAAGTGTCATGAGAACTCTATGAGGCTACTTCTGCAATTAGAGTCATTAGCTCAGTCGGTAAAGAATCTGCCTGCAGTGCAGGAGACCCGGGTTCGATCCCTGGGTCAGGAAAATCCCATGGAGAAGGAGATGTATCCTTGCCTGGAAAATCTCATGGACAGAAGAGCCTGGGGGGCTGCAGTCCATGGGGTCACAAAGAGTTGAGCACGACTCTGTGACTAACACTTACTTAGCAGATGAGAAGGCTGAGTCCCTTGGAGGCAGTAATGGCTCAGTGTCACACAGGTGATAAGAGGTGGGGGTGCGGTCACACTCATGTAAGTCTGTCCGACAACAAAGCCTGAGCGTTCCACCACCAGGACAAACTGCTCCACTCAGAAAGTTGGGGAGTTGGTTCCAGGAACCCCATGAGCTCTTCTGGAGCCTGATGTCACCACCCAACTGTGAAGGTCTCTGAGGAACTAAAATCTTTTTCCTTGGCTCTAGCTAAAATTTGAATATAAAGGAAAGAACTCCAAGTCTCCAATAACTCGTACAATGGCCTGGCCTGAGGAAATGGCCCTGAGATGCTAGAATGGCAGCCCCTAACATCACGTGGGGGCTAAGGCCCACCAGAGTGGTGGGGAGCCAGTGAGGGAATCAGTGTAGCTGGCACCTCCGGCTCACCTGGGGTCTGTCTTCCTGCAAACAAGCCCATAGCTCAGGCTCCCACAGTTTACCCTGGTTGCCCCAGGTACCCAAGAGGCAAAAGTAAAACCAACTGCTGCTACTCTGGGGGAGGGGTGCACGGATGCTGAGACCTCAGCAAGTCTGCTGGGATGCCCAAGTGGCAGGCCTCATCACAGTGGGCCACATCAGGGGTTGCTCACTCATTCTATACCTGCTGCCCTACCCTGATTCTCCCACCAGCTGACAGCTCTGGCTCAGGCCAAGGCTGCCAGCCTGGCTTTTCTACCCAGGACGACCCTGACTTTTCCCCTTGGGATCCCCATTACCAGGCCTTGTGTAGGCATGTAGCTGGCACTCCTCCAAGGTGCCAAGATTAATCTGAAATTCCTTCCTGTGGGAAGGGAGTGACTTGGTCACAGCCAAAGGCTTCACAGAGCAAACACACATACACATACACACCACTCACCTGGACACCACCATAGATCTTCCTTCCCTTCATTCTCCAGTTTGAAGGGGACATTTGCCCCCATCCATTTCCTAGCCAACTTTCCCACGGTTATACAAGAGGGGTCTATGGGGGTCTGGTAGGGGCAGAGCTGGGTTTTCTAGGTCAGACCTTGCGGCTGAGAGAGGAGGAGGGAGGTAAGGGTGGCAAGGCCTAACACAACACCCAAACACACCCTGCCATGACACCCTCACGCCAGTAAGACGAGGTTCACACCTCAGAGTGGTCAGGCAGCTGGTGTGGCCTGACTCAGATGCTGCCTCTGGCAAAGCTGGGGTTTATTAGCCAATGAGAGAAGTGGGCAGCAGCAGGTAGGACATGGATTGAGCTCCAGGCAGCAGCAGGTTGGACCTTTCTGGGAGCCAGAGAGAAGTCTTCTGCTGTGCACAGGCCTCTTCTCGCCGGGGAAGGTGGAATGGTTGCCCTCCCCTGTGCCCCAGGAGCTCTCTTGATTCAGTGGGGCCTTCCTGCCCTCCTCAGCCAAAAACAGAAAGAAAACTTCTGGAAGGGAGGCTAGAATTCCAGACTGGAATGAACTAAAGCTAGAGCACCCGAGTCCTAGTCTTGCTGTCACTTGCTGGCCCTGTGATGTAGAAGAGCCACTTACCCCTTGTAGGGCCTCATTTCCTCTTCTGTCAAACAAAGGAAATGGACTACGTCAGGGGATGGCCAATGGTTTCATCCTAAGGTACCACTGCCAACTGATAGGTAGCGTCTTCCTGAAGCTATTTGGGGTTTTGTTTTTAGAAAGACTCTGGGATCCCAGGCTCTGGATGGATGAACAGTGTCAGCCATTGACAGAGGATGAGAATGTACCATAATTGATTAGTGATGCCTGTCATGGGCACCAGACCAGAAAGTGGCAACATGAGTGCTAGACATGCTATCTTCCTGGTAGGTGATTTCCACCCTAATTCTCCAGCAGATCTGGTTAAAGCTGGTTGGCAAGCATGTACCTCCCATTTTATGATATTTGCACACAGCTGATTTCTCTCCCTGAAAGACACGTTTTCATCTGCCCTGCAGGACAGTCACCAGGGGAGCAGGCAGCCCTCTCTAAGCCCCTCAGTGTCCACCCTCACCAGATTTCACCCAGAGGCTTACAGCCAACTGTTTGTGCCAAGATTTACCATCCAGAGGACATTCCAGCTTTTTTCTACAATTTTCGTCAATGTCTACATTTTCCCCTACCATGTGACAATCCCACCTTGACCCTGAGAGAGGATGAACAAAGAGTACAAGGCAGAGGTGGCTTCCGACTCCTTGGCGGTTCCAGTGAGGGTCTTGCCAGACATGGTTTGGTCCCTGAGAAGCTCCTCTGGAGACATGTGCCAAGATCACCTACAGACCATTGGTCAGGAAGACGAATTCACCAGACACATGCAGGTACCAAAACAGGCACTCCCAGACCAAGTACTCGTCTGTATAGGAAAAGATTAATTTCCCCAAGGCAGCTGCAGCATGGCAAGGACCCCACAGCTCTGGGCTGCTTCAGGCCTTCGGACAAGCCCCTCTCTTCTCTTTGCATCCTTAGGCTCTGCCCAGGGCAGGCGGTGGGGGTGGCTGACAGCATGCACCTGGCACAGACTTGCAGAGACCCCCTCCTACGTACCCTGCCTGCGTCCACCTCTCCCCATCTGTCCTGGACCTGCGAGAACCCTCGTGTACAAGATCATTCTTAAACCCATGGAGTTGGGGAAACTGCACCAGAAGGCATCATTGCACAAACTATGCAAATTCCATCTGCTTAGAGCAGAAAAAAATAAACCCGCCTTCAAGTTTATAGATAAATAAATAAATCCGCCAAGCAACCCAGGAGTCCAACTCAGTGGTCAACGGCTTTCCATCCTGAGTTGGCCTGGAGATGCCACTTCCCCAGGCCTTCCCGCCTAACACTCCCTGGAGAACAGACACCCCACGGCCCTCCCCCATCCTCACCCCTAGGCTAGGCAGAACTGCCAAAGTGGAAATCAGTAGAGACAGAGAGGAAGCTGGAGTTCACCCTCAGGCCACAGGGCCAGATGAAAGGGAGCTGCCGAGGCAGAGCCAGCTCCTGGGGGAGGGGAGGCCAGCCACAGAATTCTCAGGAGCTACTGGAATCCCCACAGGGCTCCCCTGAATCCCCCTGTGCCCTTCAGGAATCTGAAAGATGCCTCTTTCCAAGGGCAAGGAGAAACTGGTGATCAATAATTACTTTCTAAACAGCTGTGTTTTCCTAACAGAGGAAGGTGGGTTGGTAATTAGTTACACTTTGGATGCTAAAGAGTTATCTGTGAAACCCTTACCACCACCACCTGCCTCTCTCACAGACAGAGGCGGCAGACACAACGACTTCGTGAAAGTGGAGTATGAACTTCATTTGGTGAAAGCGAAGTATAAATGGGGCACAGGAAGAAACCTTGGCCTCCAGCTAGAGTGGGGATGTGCAGCTATTTTTCTCTTGGAGTTAAGTTTCTGAGGACCTAACTGATGAAGGCTCAGCTTCTCTGTCCAGGGGTTTCACACCAGTCACTATTCTCAGAGCTTTCTTTACATGGATCGTCTCATTTCATTCCTTCTATCCTACCCACGAGGCAGGTGTTTTTATTATCCCCATTACACAGACGAGAAAACCGAGGTACAGAGAGGTTAAATAACTCACTGAGGGTTAGATACAGCTAGTAAGTGATAGAGCTGGTCTTGGAATCTAACCTCCCTAGCCCTGGATTACCTATCCTTAACCATCACACTCCACAGCCATGAAGCTCTCAGTGTGGTTCATCATGACACAAGAGCCACCACCCAAGCGTCTCTTGGCCCAATACACACATGGTCATGTACTGTATGCAATATCTGAACACAGGATTCCAGTTTGACAAGATAATTTGGACACGTCCCTGGGGTTTGCTGTAATGCAGTCTAATCAGTTTCATTCCACAGGAATGATCTAGAATGCTGGTTCAGGAAATATGAGGTAATATGATTTTAATAATCATTTTCACTTTCTTTATCTTGTTAGATATGTTCTTCATGTCTATTTTTTTTACCTGTGTGTTTTCTGTCCCAGTATACTATAATGTATGCTATGGTTTTTCTAGTAGTCATGTACAGATGTGAGAGCTGGACCATAAAGAAGGCTGAACGCTGAAGAATTGATGCTTTTGAGCTGTGCTGCTGGAGAAGACTCTTGAGAGTCCCTTGGACTGCAAGGAGATCAAACCAGTCAGTCCTAAAGGAATTAACCCTGAATATTCATTGGAAGGACTGATGCTGAAGCTCCAATACTTTGGCCACCTGATGCGAAGAGCTGACTCTTTACAAAAAACTCTGATGCGGGGAAAGATTGAAGGTGGGAGGAGAAGGGGACAACAGAGGACAAGATGGTTGGATGGCATCACTGACTCAATGGACGTGAGTTTGAGCAAGCTCCGGGAGCTGGTGAAGGACAGGGAGGCCTGGCGTGCTGCTGTCCATGTGGCCAGAGAGTCAGACAAACTGAGGGGCTAAGCAACAACCACCACAAACACTGTAATGACCAGGAGAGACATAGTTTATTTTAGACCTCCCACTTTTCCCACCTCCTCCCACAGGTATCCTTTCAATTATTATATATAAATGTTGTAAATAATATATGATCCCATTCTCCTTTTTTAAAAAAGTAAAACATTACAAATAAAGTTAAGATTCCCTTTTAACCAAGCCCTTCCTCCTACCCATGTCCCCAGACCTCTTTCAGAGATAACTCCATTACCAATTTGGAACACATCCTTCTAGACCTTTTAAGAATAATTGTGTATTTATTCTATGTATGTATTTGTAAAAGATATATCTTGTTTTTGCATAACTACTGTCATACAGTTTTTTGAAACTTCCATCGGTCATTCATTAACATTTCTTAGCGCTCCATCCACAGGACAATCTCATTTTTTTTGACTGCTATATGAAGTGGTATGAGATGACAGTTTACTTAGGCACCCTCTATATTCCCATTTTTGCCATGGCCAACAGTAGGAGGCTTTCTGGGATCGGGGACTGATCTCAGTTAAGGTCAATGTTCTTGTCTGTCTGGGGCCTGTGAGCAATCACAATGAGTCTCAGTTCATCGCACCGCTGGTTCTAGAACTGCCACACCAGGTGCCGGAACTCTCTAGAATCCTGGATATAAAACTGTTCTTAGAACTTGGCAAGTTACCTCCTCCAGGCTTTAGTCTAGGGTCAATGATCTCAAACAACACAGGGCTTGCTTTGATGATTAAAAGAGCTGGCAAGAAAGACACCTCCCCCAGACACCTCTTCTACGCTCAAGTTGACCCCTGCACACACCAGGATCACCCCAGTTTGACCTGAGCAGAGGCCTGCTCTGGACACCAAACTAAACTAAAGTTCATATAAATCTAACAAATAGAAAAATGAACATAGATGTTTACCAGCAAAATGATGGACTGGAAGTAGAATTCTAATTATAAAAATGCCGTGATCCTATGACTCTCCATACATTACATCAGAACATGTCCTCCCACACATATACATCCCTCCTAAGGTCGGTTTTCTTCACCCATCATTAGCCTGGCTATTGGAGGGCTGTGTGACCCTGGGTGGGTAAGTGGGTGGACAGGCTGGAGAGATGAATAAGGAAGAGAGATAAAAAAGATCTTCAAAATAGGTTAAGTCCTTTAGAGCAAATGAGCAAACCTTAACAGCTTTCTTAACTCTATCTTCCAAACAGCGTGGGGGAGGCTAAAGGGCCTCTCCCTGGTCTGATCAAATATTGACCCTGTGCACTCACTGGCCGGAGTTCAGACTAAAGGGCCAGCAGCACTATGGAGTCAATGTTTGCAGAGCAATTACTACATCCCTGCGTCTTGTAATCAGATTGTGAAACAACCTTCGATGGAGCCGGAGCTTCAGAGAGCCTTCCGGTCCTTCCTCGGTGGGGCCAGGCCTTGGAGGAGACACTTAACAGTGAAGGAGCTGTGCGAGGAAATTTACAGAGGCTGGAAATACAGTCCAGTGCCAAAAAGAAGGCAACTCAAGAGCATCTGCAGGCCTTCTCCCTCCTCCTTCTCCCCTTAACTCCACCTCCATGTCCACCTCCTATAACCAAACAGGCCTCCACATCAGACACTGTCCCTGCCAGCTCCCTCTGGGACAGGTCCCTTTCCTCAGATAGGGCTGAGTGGTGAGTTATTTTTAGAAGAAACCAATTTCCACTTGGAGACCAAGAGCCTCTCCTCTCTCTGTTCCCAGCATGACATCTGAAATGCCCTTAGACGCCCTCTCTAGTAACTGACCTGGTTTCCAGAAGAGGTGTTTGGAAGAGTTGTTGAATTTGAACTGCTCTATGGATGGGGCAAGTCATGGTGGAATGCAGCCTCCCTCCTGCTGCAGAGACCCTGGAAGATGTTAGAGGACAACTGGGGAGGCCTTGGGAAGTGGCAGAGCATGCCTGGGTGGGCATAAAGCCAGATGGAGCCTGTTGTGCGTCCAAGACGGTCAGAGGCAGCCCAGACAAACAGAACTTCCTGAGATGATAGAAAAGTTCTGTATCTGCTGTAGAGCACTGTGCTCTAGAGCTCAAGAGCTGCGACTCCTGAAGCCTGCACACCTAAAGCCCATGCTGTGCAATAGGAGAAGCAATGGCGATGAGAAGCCTGGGCACTGCAACGGAGAACAGCCCCCGCTTGCCGCAACCAGAGAAAGCCTGCACAGCAGTGAAGACTCAGAACAGCTGGATAAACAAGTAAATAAAAAATTATTTTAAAAATTAAACTTAATTTTTAAAATTTAAGTTTTTAAATTAACTTAAATATAATTAGCTACATGTGGCTTGTGGCCACTGCACTGGATAGCATAGGTCTAAAGGCTCCATATCTGGTGCTTCCCAGCGGGCAGGAGGAGGAGCTGGGTTCAGGGTGCAGCCTCCTGGGTGAGAAAGAGGGAGAACCACTGAGTCTGAAGGCTCAAGGCAGAAGACACGGAGAAGAGAAGCTGTGGGGCAGAGTAGGGGGTCCTCCTCTAGTGCCCTTGGAAGGGTTAGAGGTGGGTGTGAATGACCAAGAAGGTGATCAGAATTGTATATGTACATTCATGCATGTCTGAAGGGATATCCGTACAAAAGAAACTCTGATCTCCCAAATAAAGTATAAGAACTCACTGATTCGTCAGATAAACTCACTTCTCCAGGGAAGCCTGCTCTTATAACAGAGTATAATGTTTCCCTATAACATGCCTATAGTGGTTTTCTTTGCAGCATTCAGAATAGTATAAAATAATATGTATGTATATTTTAAACTAAAACCTGTCTTCCCTCACTAAGCTGTAAGTCCCATAAAAGCAGTAACCAGATCTGCTTTTGCTCACCAATAAATCCCCACCCAGAGCCTGGCATCCTGCCTGGACACAGAAGGTAGGCACTTAAGACTGGATGGATTGAGGATAGATGGATGGATGGATGGATAGATGGACATATGAAGAGGAGGCAGACAAGCAGACATAAACGAACAAACTACGACATAAGTTAGGGACACATTTTACCCCAATAACTATAAATCTCAAAAAGCAACCAAATTCCCTCAAACTGGAGTGGGGGTGGGTGGCGCTATCACTCTTGGCTTCTGTCACCAATCAAAACCATATGTGCATCTTCTTAGCTGCCCCCTCCCAAGAAGAATGTTCTTTCCTTCCTCTCCATCCCTCAGCATGTTACTTGTACTTCAATCTAGTATTCATTTCATCTATAGTGGACTTAATTGCTTAAAAGCCTATTTCCCCCATCAGATACAGACCTCTAGAAAGACAGGACCTTGTTCTCAACTGAGTGTCCCTCAGCCTGGGCCACTTCTGCTCTGCAAAAGTGCACATGTGGTGGAGGCCTTATCAAAGGCCCATTCACTCCAGCCTTGGCTTCCTCACCTTTATATTTCCACTCTCACCACGCACAGTCAGCCTAAGGCTGCCAGATGTAGCAGGTGAAAATACAGGACAAAGGATAAAATATGAATCTCAGGTAAACAATGAATAACCTTTTAGTATACCTCCTGCAGTATTTGGGATATAAAGTATATGATCCCCAGAAAACTCAGAACCATGAGGTAGTAAAGCCAGTTAAGCAGCTTTCCCCAGGCTGGCTTAGTCAGCCCAGGACTTCCAGGGTTCCAGTGTGGAGCTCAGCCCACAAGGGGAGGAGCAGACGGATTCTGAGAGCAGGCTCCTGTGGGCCACTCCCCCACTCCCAGCTCACTCCATCCTGCCTGAGTGGCAAGCTCCAGAGAGAGCCTGGGGGCTCTGAACACTCTGACAGAGGACTGGGCACCGCACAGCTCCTCAGCAGAGTGACGCCAAGGGAGGGAAACAAAGAGCAATACCGTGACAGGAGGTACTAAGCCCCCACACCCTTCAACCAGGCATCCCGGCATTCTCGTCACCATTAACACCGAGTAACGTACTAGACAACCATGTGTCGGGGAAAACATGGATTCACTCATTCAGCCCTCACAACAACCCTACTGGGTGGGTACCATTCGAATCTTCATTCTACGGATGAGAAAGTGGAGAAGTTAAAGAACCTGTCCGGAGTTAGAGAGTGACAGAGCCAGCAACCGGCCCCAGGAAATGCGTCCCCAGTGTCTCAGCTCAGAACTGAGATGTGAGAGCCACCAGTGACCAGAGATGGAACTAGCAATGCTGTTTATTCTTATAGGAGCCGCCATATTAAAATCAGAGATCTTGATAGATGAGAAAGGCTTTCTAAAATGAATCCACTATATGTCCTCATGTCAAGTTCTGAAGAAAACAGGTTTCCAAAGATACTTGGTTGAAAGGTTAAATTCCGAAGAACCACCCTTTCCAAACTGCATCTACAGGGTGGCGATGACCCATGTGGACAGGCCTGGCCATGCTCATGACTAGGGCCAGCGCATCGCACAAGCGGCTTCATCCACGTGTCCCCTCTCGACACACAGGAAATGAGCCCTCCAGGCAAGGGAGAAGTTGGGGGAGCAGCATTCCTTTCTTGTGAGATTCTGTAACCAGGGCGGGGTGGGGGGAAATAGAACAGAAAAGGGGGGAAGAAAAGTTCTGATTTGAGAGTTTCCGCTGGCTCTCAGACCCCTTCTGGCTCATCAATGAGTCCTTTCAGGGTTCCCTCTCCCCAACTAAGTGATCATTTCCTGTCCAGCACACTATACCCATTGAGGGGGTATCAGCAAATTCCAACAGTTTACACCAGAAGGACACAAGAGACTGGACAGGAATTGACGAGGGAAAAGGAGGAAGTGAGGAGGGTAAGGAGTGGCTCGCAATCCCATATTGTTAGATTAAGAGAGGATTTGTAATGCAGGAAGCTGGCTCACCTCTGGCTCATCTCATAGGCAGAGCCATAAGGACAATGGGATAAAATCAAGTACTTGGAGGTAAACATGCAAGCCTGGCATCTCCAAGATGACTCACCAGCAGAGGAAGAAGTGGACCTCGGTTGTGAGGGCCGGCAGTGGATGTCCCTTCTTTGTGTTTTTAATAGGCCTAAACCAGGCTCATGGCTCTAAGGAAGAGTCTGGAAGCTCTCAGCTTCTGATAAACAGGGGTGGGCCCCCTAGTGGCCATGTTGGTGTTCATGCCCTTCCAGCCTCGGCTGTAATGATTGGTGCAGAGGGGGCACCTGATCTAAGTCAAGCCAATCAGAGTCTTGCCTGGGGTTTTTCAATTTAGAACTGGGAGAGAGGCAGTCTCTGCTGTTGGAAACCACAAGGTAGGAAATTTGGGAGCCACTGACTGCCAAACTGCTGAGGACAGTGCCCAGAGAGAAGCCGAGACAAGACAGAAGGAGCGCAGCCTTGTTTCAGGCATTCTTGGAGCCACTGTCTCACTCTCCCTTCCACCATCTGGTTGACTGCATAAGCTTCCCTGGTCTATCATTCCAACCAAGTCTCCTTTTCACCTAAGCCAGTATGAGCACAAAACTGTTGCTTGTGACCTAAAGAAGCCTAGCCAAATTAATTGACATCAAGGGAGGTGTCTACAGTGGAGCTGTGGGATCCATGTTACCATCCCCCATGTGATATGCCTGGGTATGGGAAAGAGACACACATATTTATATGCATACAAACAGGACAGCCTTATCCCGTTAGACAGACACAGTGGTCTGTAGCTCAAGACATTGCTTATTTTCTGCTTCATTCTTTCCTGTGTGCTTGCTTTCTTTGCCTACAATGATGTGGTGGCTTGTGTCTCACTCTGTATGTTTACAGACACATGTCTGCTCAGGCACACAGCACCCACAGCCATCTTCCCAGCCTCCAAATGCAGGAGGGTGACAAAGCATGACTGTTAACAGTCATGTTAAGAAGTCAACATAGCCCCAAGTGTCTGTCTACAACATCCAAGACTAGGCTCAGCCCAGACTGACTGCCAAGGTTCCCTCCTCCATCCCTCTGTTCTGCCTAAACTCTGACCTTGAGATTGCTGGAAGGGGGTCTCTGGATGAGTGAAGAATGAGACAGGCTAGCCCACCAGAGGCTCAGGCCACTTCATATGGAACCAGGCCCCATCTGAGCTGAGACTCACTCACCTGCAGGTCGAAGAACTTGCTGTACCTCCGGTAGATGGTCTGGGATGTGGAGTCGGACCAGGTCACGTTGATGATGTATACCTGTGGGGGACAGGTAAAAGAAGGTGAGTGGGTATCTAAGGCAGGGCCTCAAGCTGCACCAATCATCATTTCCCATGACTGTGGGTATTCCATGCAAGACCATTCTTTCTCTCATCTTTGTCCCCAGGGCTTTAGCATAGTGTCAGGTATACATGGATGCTACACATAAGTCTAAACACACACACACACACCTAGAAGGGTATCCAATAAAATGCTAAGGATGATTATATTAGGTGGGTAGGGTTACAAGTGGTTTCAATTTCGATCTTCTTGTTTATATGTACTTTATACAATGAACATAAATTTGGGCTTGTTTAAAAAAAATCTAAGTAGCTAATTTCCACTGATTCTCAAACTTTATGGTGAATGAGACTCTGCAAAGGGCCTTCCAAAATCACAGATGTCAGAACCCCACCCTCTACAATTCTGCATAAGTAGACCTGGGTTTTGGAGGCTCAGGCATCCACATTTTCTTTTGTTAAACAATTTTTTATAGAGCAGTTTTAGGTTCACAGGAAAACTGAGCAGAAGGTACAGAGGGTTCCCTTCTATCCCCGCCTCCACACTTGCACAACCTCTCCCAGTATCAACACCCCTCACCAGAGTGGTATGTTTGTTGAAACTGGGTGTCTATGTTTTAAACAAACCACTCCAGCTGATTCTGCCTCAGTTGATCCTCGGAATCCATTCTAAACCTGCTTCAGGAGGCTGTGAGCATTTCAGAGATGTGTGATTCATCCCGGTGTCCCTGAGTCTTAGCTCTGCGCCCGGCACAGAGTCGGTGCCTAGCAAACACTCTGCCCCAGTGAATGACCACCCTCTCCTTCTGGCTGAGACATAGATGCGTGGGAGGGAAGTTAGCGTGTGGAAGATCAGTAGACTTTTCTGAAATAAAGGCATTTCAGGACCCCATTCCCCATGTCACCCCAGTTCCCAGTGCTCAGTCAGGCTCTGGACCACTGCTTACTCAGGCCACCGTGGAAGGCTGCCTGGCCCAGGAGGTGGGCAGGACTGCTGACTGGAGAAGACCCACACAATCTGGCCTATTGTTCGCCCCATTTCTGTTCCTCTCACCCGAACCCACACCAAAGACATGCTGTCCTGGGCGAGGCCTCGGTTAGAGGGAGGGTCCCCCATACAACCTCAGAGCTACTCTGCTGAACGTTCCCCAGTGCCTGCTGTGAGGCCTCCGACCCAGGGTTAAGACATTTGCTCCTTCCTCCTTCAGAGCAGACCGGGCAGCTCTAGGTCCCTGCACCAGTCCCCTCGCCAGGATGCCCTGTTCATCGGAATCACCTGGGGAGCTCAGTAAAAACCCCTATTCCCAGGCCTCTGCCTGGTGATTCTGATTCAGGAGGTGTGAGGGGGAATCCACCAGAGAGGGGAACAAAGTGGCCGGAGAAGCCAGGGGCATGGAAAGGGAGGAACGGGAGCGAAGAGGAGGTGCGTGCAGACACCTTGGCATCAGGGTGGTGGGCTTCACTGCCTGGAGCAGGGCGGTCTGATCTGCCTGGGCTGCTGTAACAAAACTCCACAGACTGGGTGGCTTAGACAACAATGTCTATTTCTTACAGTCATGGAAGCTGGAAACCCCAGATCAAGGTTCCAGGTGGAACCTGCTTTCCGGTCACCTTGTCGTACCTTCACATGGTGGAGACAAGAGCTCTAGTTTCCTTCTCTTCTTATAAGGACACTAAACTCATCATTGTGGCTCTACCTTCACAACCGTGTCTGGACCTAATTAATTCTCAAAGGCTCCACCTCAGATACCATCATACCGGGGATCTGGACTTTAACATGGGGACTTAGCAGGAAGGACTGGGGGAGGCACAAACACTGAGTCCACAAGGGTTTTGCACACGGGAGTGTGAGGCTGTTGTTTTGCTGCTCAGTTAACAGCCAAGGAAGCAAGCCCTGAGTCTAGCCCCTTCTCCACTCCAATCTCTAAGTCACAGAGTTAGCCTCGTGCAGTGCGGAGTGTTTGTTCTGAAACGCACCCAAGGAGACAGCTATAAAGCAAAGCAAATACAGCTGAGTGTTGCCACCCTGAAATGGGGTATTTAGGACATGTTTTATGTGATCCCAACAAGAAAGAACATTAAGTGAAAAGGCTGTCCCTGTCCTCACAAGCCCAAAATAAACTACTGACATAAATAAACACCCAGGGATATGCTTTGCTTTATATCATACGTAAACATATATCTCATACAATAAACTGTAGAAACCATTTAGGTAATGGTTACTATGTGCCAGCACAGTGTAAAGAACTCATATGCACTAGCTCATTTAATCTTCAGCTCAGTGAGGTAGGTACCACTGCCATCCCCATTTTGCACAAGAGGAAGTTGAGGTTCAGAGAAGCCAAATAACTTGCCCAAGGTCACACAGCTAGGAAAATACAGAGCAAAGGACTGAACCCAAGTCCAGCTGAGTTTAATCCCTATACTCTTAACTATACTGGATTGTCTACCTATATGTAAATTCAGGAGCCGGGATATTTAATCAAACTTCGTGATCAGGACTGAATGGCATCTTTTTCAGTAAAGTTTTGGGTGATCTGAGGAGTCTGTACAACCCTTGAAGAACATGGGGGAGGCAGACTAATCCTGAGAGCCTGAGACCAAGAAGAGACAGAACTTGGCCCAGACAGAAGTCAACAGTGAAGAATGCTACAAAGCCAGACGGACATGGAGGAAACTCTCATACCCAACCGGCTCCACCAACTGTGGCAAGATGCTTTGGGGTTTTTCTGGGGGGTTATAGCTCACCCCATCCCCCCTGTTGACTTCTAGCTCCTTTAATCCCAAATCCTGCTGACTACAACTCCCTTCCACCCACATCTCCCCTTCCTAGAGACGTTATGCACAACTCGCCAGAAGGAGGCCCCAAGTGAGTGGGCCCTCTTGGAAAGAGGCTGCCCTCACTCGCAGGCCATTAGACAGCAGTCTTTCTCCCTGGCCAGCCAAGCGGGACCCAGAGGAAGGGCTTAACTGGGCTTAGCATGACCCCTGCTCCATCCTCTCTAGTAATTAGGGGCTTCCCGTCACCTCCCAGGGAGAATTAATCACAGGCTTGCTGGCTCCGGCAGCTGGGAGGCCCCTCCTTTTGCAAAGGAGGAACCTAGAACCTAGGATGGCGATTCGCCAGAGAAGAGGCACAGACTCTGGAGTCAGCCACTCTTAGGACCTTTCTTGTCATGGCTGTGAGACCTCAGCCCAGCCTCTCAGACCCTCAGGCTCTTCCTCTACTCTATGCACACAGCCCGCAAAGCTACCGGCCTGACCCACTACGTTGGTTTCATTGCAGGCGTGCTCCCCCTGTACGTGGCAGAACTGGGACAGGAGACCAGGCTTCCTAATTCCCAGTCTAGGACTGATCAGCACAGGACCAGGAACACCTGCCCTTCCTCCTTTACTATTTAAAACAGTCGAAGAGCCATACGGCATTGTCGCTATCTAAGACTTGACCTGAACCCACAAGAAAAACTGGCTCTCTGGTGACTGTCCCTTGGACAGCAAGGCAATCAAACCAGTCGATCGTAAAGGAAATCAACCCTATATATTCATTGGAAGGGCTGATGCTAAAGCTGAAGCTCCAATATTTCAGCCACCTGATGCGAAAAGCCGGCTCACTGGAAAAGACCCTGACTCTGGGAAAGATTGAGGGCAGGAGTAGGGGGTGACAGAGGATGAGATGGTCGGATGGCATCACTGACTCAATAGACATGAGTTTGAGCAAACTCTGGGAGATAGTGAAGGACAGGGAAGCCTGGCGTGCTGCAGTTTAGGAGGTCACAGAGTCGGACACTGAGCGATTGAGTGACTGAACAACAACTGGTGACTAGATGTGGGAGTGGGGAAAGAAGCCCCCATTCCAGGTTCACCCAGACCTCTGGGACTTGCCAGAGCCTCCCACCCCCATGCCCAGCCCACCCTCCTGGACAAACAGTGTAAACCCTGAGCTAAAGAAAGGGTCAGAGGCCTCCCTGGAGGCCAGGGAGGATCCACGGATACTCTCCAGGCCCCTTTCCCTCGTTGTTTGCTGGTCTGCTTGCTTCCAAAGCTCGATCATCCTAGATCAGCCCAGATGGGCACCCAGATCATCACAATTCCAGCCCTGCTCCCACTGCCCCACCCCCACAGCAGAGTTCCTCAAGCCCGCCTGAGCTGGCTGTGTGGGAAACCCTAGGGATGAACCGCAGAGAAGGAGCAGGTGGAGGGGAAGGGGACAGGGCAGAGGTCACTGGAGAAAGCCAGCTCTGTTCACCGGGTCTGCATCAGGGGCCCAGGTAAACCCTCCTCTGGCTGCAGGAGTGACCAGGATAAGGTTACCCAGCAGCTGGGTCTCAAGAAAGGTTTTCAATTAAACATTCTGCCTGCACGTACTTTACTTGGAGTCATGTTTCCCCGGGTGGAGTTTCCCTTCCTTCTGGATTAAAAAAAGCATGGATTCTATTTCCCCATCTCTGGTCACTTCAGGCAGATGGCAAGCATCTAGGGATTGTGTCCAGCCTCCCCTAGAGAGGAAGCCCTAGAGTCTCAAGTCCACCTGCCACACTCACCCTCCTCCACAGACTCAACTACAGAAACTCCACGATGCCTCCGATCCACCAGCCCACCCACTCTGGGGCCATTTTGGGTTGCTTTCCATCTGCTCAGCTCATTAGGCCCAGAAATGTCTGTGGCTTCCAAGACTTCCAAGTCCTGCTCCTTTCAACAAGGAAACAGCCTTGATGCAAATCAGACCAGCAGCTCAGCTCCAAAGAACTGAGACTGAAGCCCAGCCCAGTTCCTGTGGAGGGAGGGCCACGCTCAGACCTGGACTGTGACCAATTAATGACCCAAAGCTATGGCCTAATCATTCCTAGAAGGCCTGGGACCTGCCCACGCTTAATTAGAAAGTGCCAGTAAGTACCCACTGCTCCCTTTGCTGATGAAGAGTACAGTTAGAGGCAAGAAGTTAGGAAGTGTGGGCAAATCTTCACCTGGCCACGGTGGCTCAGTTTACTGAGGAGGTCTTATTTTCCCTAAACCCCTGCCAGCTGCCCCTGGCCCTCGACCAAGTGGAAACCCAATGACAACCTTCCTTCACCTGCTTATACCGACACAGGGTGGGAATAGTTGGAGAAGACGAGGGCTGTCGCCTATAGTTGTATAAGTTGTTTACTGTCCAAAGACTGCTATGGATAAGTAGGGGGCAAAAGTTAGCCTATATTCTGCACCCCAAACTGTGCACCACGGCTCTGGGATGCAGGCACACAGAGAAAGGAGTCCTTCTCCTAATGCATACAGAAACGCTTCTAACCAGGACACAGCACCGTGTCCCCTAGGTAGGTTGTCACTGCTTTCCAGATCCCTTGCTGCTGCTGCTGCTGCTGCTGCTAAGTCATTTCAGTCGTGTCCGACTCTGCACGACCCCATAGATGGCAGCCCACCAGGCTCCCCTGTCCCTGGGATTCTCCAGGCAAGAACACTGGAGTGGGTTGCCATTTCCTTCTCCAGTGCATGAAAGTGAAAAGTGAAAGTGAAGTCGCTCAGTCGTGTCCGACTCCTAGCGACCCCATGGACTGCAGCCCACCAGGCTCCTCTGTCCATGGGATTCTCCAGGCAAGAGCACTGGAGTGGGTTGCCACTGCCTTCTCCCCAGGTCCCTTGAGGTTACAGTATCTCCTCAGGACCCAGTTCCTCCACTTTCCCAGATCTTCTAGATGAACGGATGCTTAATGTTTGGAATAGGCTGCTAAAGGCTATGGCCACAGAGGTCTGAAGGAACACATTTCAACAGCTAGGAAAGGGGAATTCTTATTTAGGGAGCTGATTGCAGCTCTGGCTTCCTGCTGGAGAAGTTCATCATGCTAGCCCACCTAAGGTACCAATTGGATCTAACCTTCTATTCAAAGGGCCCCATGTACTAAGTCTGTACCAAGTCCTATGACAGGCAGGGGAGTCTCAAATTAGACCGGGTTGATCCCCAAGGCCCACCTCACCCAGCAGGGCAGAGGATCCCAGGGCTGCCGCTCCCAAGGCAAGGGTTCCACCAATGCTGGGCTAATGCCCCTTCTCCTTCTGCCTGGGCCCACTGACCCCCACTAATAAGCGGCGGAGACTCCGGTGTCAAAGACCCATCTTGATAACAGTTGGCTGCACCCAATTTGAAAGCCTCCCAGATTTCATCGTTGGACCTGGCCCACCAGCCTAGCACGTCTGCGGTCCTCCCTTGCGGTGCTCCCAGTCTGTTTTTCACAACTAGCCCCTTACTAGATCTGCCTCTGTTTACTACTTGTTGACTCAGGATGACCCAGCCCTGGACGTACGCTGTGACCCTGTCCATTTCACTTGGGTGACTATGTCCTCCCAGTCTCCCCAAGGGCAGCAACTGTATTCGCTCACTCCTCTGAGGTATCCCAGGCCTGGCAGTCTGCTGGGCACCCTGAAATATGACTGGCTGGCTAATGACTGAAAATCTACTGGGTTTAAAGCACCAAAGAGGTCGCTAGCAGCAACATCTGGGGACTACGCCCATCTCCAGAAGCAAATTCTCAGTGGCCAAGGGGCAGAATATAAATACATCCGACTTGGTACAAAAGCTTTGCCAGCCCACAACCCTGCCAGCAAAATCGAGTTCAATGGCCTGTGGCCACCTGGCTAACATTTCTGAGCACCCTCAGGGTGTAGTTCTCTAAAACTCTGACATCTCCTCTGGAGTGGATGATTATTCATGGGGTGGAGAGGGTAAATGACACTGCAGATTTGAGCAACAAGCAGCACTTAGAAGCCTGGACTTGGGGGCAACCTCCCCTCTAAAGCGCGCACACACACACACACACACACACACACACACACACACAGGTTCAGTATGGGTTCATGACCAGATGGTGGAGCCTTTCAGGCCTCAGACCACCCAAGCCAGGCTCCCTCTGGACCTCTTTATGGAGCAATCACAACAAACACAGCAGAAGCGAACCCCAGAAAGGCTTGCAAGAGACAAGGAGTGTTGCCCACAGAAGGCTCCTCCCAGAACCAGGATCCACCCACCCCTCCAAACCATAGCTGCCATGCACCCGCTATAAACCTGTGCCAAAAGGTTCTCCTCTGGGAAAAGAGCTTTCCCCCTCCCAGTTTCATTGGGATATACTTGACATACAACACTGTATACATTTACGGTGTGCGGCGTAATGATTTGACTTACATCCATCATGCAATGACTGCCATAATAAGCTTCAAGAACATCCAGCATTTAATACGGATATAGCATCAAAGAAATAGTAAATTTTTTTCTTGTGATGAGAACTCTCAGGATTTACTCTCTTAACAACTTTCACATGTGATATACAGCAGCGTTAATGACATTTCTTGTGTTGTACGTCATATCCCTAGTACTTACTTATCTCACAACTGGGAATTTTTATCCTTCGTCAAATTCCCACTCCACGCACCCTTCTCTGGTAACCAGAAATCTGATCTCTTTTGCTACAAGTTTGTTTTTGAAGTAAACTGACCTATAACACTATGTTAGTTCCTGGTGCATAATATAATGATTTGATATTGCTACACATTTCAAAAGCATCACCATAATAAGTCTGGTTACTATCTGTCACCATACAAGGGTACTACATAATTACCGACAATATTTACTGCACTGTAATTTCATACCTGTGACTCACTTATTTCTTAGCTGAAAGTCTGTACTTCTTAATCTCTCTCGTCTATGTTCTCCTCCCCTCGCCCCCTCCCCTCTGGCACCCACTTGTTTGTTTTCTGTATCTATGACTTTGTTTCTGTGGTTTGTTCATTTCTGTTTGTTAGATTCCACATATAAGTGAAATCATGTAGTATTTGTCTTTCTCCATCTGACTTACTTCCCTTAGCAGAACATGCTGCTGCAGATGGTAAAACGTCATTCTCTGTATGGCTGAGTAATATTCCCTTACGTACACATATGGAATATATATACATATATATACACACATACATATATATGGGCTACCCTGGTGGCTCAGATGGTAAAGAACCTGCCTGCAATGTGGGAGACCTGGGTTTGATCCCTGGGTCAGG
The DNA here is from genome assembly GCF_042477335.2 of Ovis canadensis. NCBI lineage: Eukaryota > Metazoa > Chordata > Mammalia > Artiodactyla > Bovidae > Ovis > Ovis canadensis. The sequence continues at coordinate 39,726,344 of NC_091266.1, forward strand.
AAGATCCGCTGGAGAAGGGAATGGCAAACCACTCCAGTATTCTTGCCTGGAAAATTCCACGAACAGAGAGAGCCTGGCGAGCTACAGTCCATGGGGTCGCAAAGAGTCGGACGGGACTGAGTGACTACCGCCGTCGCTTTCATACATTTGTGTATCTCGCACCTTCACTATCTAGCCATCTGTGGATAGGCACTTGGGTAGCTTCCCTGTCTTGGCTATCACATATAAAGCTGCAAGGAACGTAAAAGTGCATATATCTTTTCTAATCAGTGTTTTCATTTTCTTCAGATAAACACCCAGAGGTGGAACTGCTAGATCATATGGCAGTTCTATTTTTAATTTTTTGAGGAAACTCCACACTGTTTTCCGGTATCTGCACCAATTTACATTCCCACCAACAGTTCCTGAGGGTTCCCGTTTCTCCACACCCTGGCCAGCGTTCATGATTTGTTGTCTTTCTGATAACAGCCATTCTGACAGGTGTGAAGTGACACCTCATTGTGGTTTTGACTTGCATTTGGGAAAGAGGGCTTTCTAAAGGGATGTGAAGGAGGGGGTAGTCAGCAGGCTCCTAAACTGTATCAAACACCTTCAAGAATATCTAGTGGGGATCCGTCACTCTCAGCACCTGTCATCATTTGTGTGAATCCTCGGCCTTTATTATTTAATTGGGAGGGCAGTGTGTAGGCAAGAGGGTTTGGAGGAAGCTTCCACTAGCTGGTTACTCCATTCGTTCCTCTGCAAGATGGGAAGAACTGTGGTTACCTCACTCCAGGGCTGTCTGAGGATGTTTGATCTACCCCATTTCTCCCCATGAGAACAGAAGTTCCTTCAAGGCAGATCATGGCATTGTAACGCCTAGCAAGACAATTTATACCTAAGAGGTGCTCATTTAATGTCCCCTAAGTAAGTCCGCAGGATCATGGAAAAAGCAAGAGAGTTCCAGAAAAACATCTATTTCTGCTTTATTGACTATGCCAAAGCCTTTGACTGTGTGGATCACAATAAACTGTGGACAATTCTTAAAAAGATGGGAATACCAGACCACCTGACCTGCCTCTTGAGAAACCTATATGCAGGTCAGCAAGCAACAGTTAGAACTGGACATAGAACAACAGACTGGTTCCAAATAGGAAAAGGAGTACGTCAAGGCTGTATATTGTCATCCTGCTTATTTAACTTATATGCAGAGTACATCATGAGAAATGCTGGGCTAGAGGAAGCACAAGCTGGAATCAAGGTTGCCGGGAGAAATATCAATAACCTCAGATATGCAGATGACACCACCCTTATGGCAGAAAGTGAACAGGAACTAAATAGCCTCTTGATGAAAGTGAAAGAGGAGAGTGAAAAAGTTGGCTTAAAGCTCAACATTCAGAAAACGAAGATCATGGCATCTGGTCCCATCACTTCATGGGAAATAGATGGGGAAACAGTGGAAACAGTGTCAAACTTTATTTTTGGGGGCTCCAGAATCACTGCAGATGGTGACTGCAGCCATGAAATTAAAAGAAGCTTACTCCTTGGAAGAAAAGTTATGACCAACCTAGACAGCATATTAAAAAGCAGAGACATTACTTTGCCGACTAAGGTCTGTCTAGTCAAGGCTATGGTTTCCCCAGTGGTCATGTATGGATGTGACAGTTGGCCTGTGAAGAAAGCTGAGCACCGAAGAATTGATGCTTTTGAACTGTGGTGTTGGAGAAGACTCTTGAGAGTCCCTTGGACTGCAAGGAGATCCAACCAGTTCATTCTAAAGGAGATCAGTCCTGGGTGTTCTTTGAAACGAATGATACTAAAGCTGAAACTCCAGTACTTTGGCCACCTCATGCGAAGAGCTGACTCATTGGAAAAGACTCTGATGCTGGGAGGGATTGGGGGCAGGAGGAGAAGGTGACGACAGAGGATGAGATGGCTGGATGGCATCACCGACTTGATGGACGTGAGTCTGAGTGAACTCCGGGAGTTGGTGATGGACAGGGAGGCCTGGTGTGCTGTGATTCATGGGGTCGCAAAGAGTCGGACACGACTGAGCGACTGAACTGAACTGAACTGAAGTAAGAGAAGGAACAAAGCAACCCACTGATGTCGAGTGACATTAGTGCCTGCTGCTGGCTTTTGTGCCACACGACAGATGAGGCAGAGACCCCGACCTCCAGGCCCTCCAGCTTAGCTGGAGCACCCAGACTCACACTGACCAATCAAGCAGGAAAACCAGCTGGAGCGATGGGGTACCAACCAGTGAGGCTCAGAAAGCACCAAAGGTAGCACTGGCATTGCACTGAAGAAAGATGGCTTTTGAAGGCATTTGGTGGATTTGAATTTCTGCTTCCACACTTCACTGCTGTGTGGGCCTGAGCATGTTTCTTAGCCTCTCTGAGTGAGAGGGTCTTGTTAGCTGCAAAGTGTGGTTTATAATGGGAGCTTCCCTTTAAATGTGATGACACAAGGTTGGGGCTGGCACATGGTGAGTGACCAAGTGAACCTTAGCTATTTGGATACTCAGGAAGAGTCGGGGCGGGGCGGGGGGGGGGGGGTGAACTGACTTCTTTCCATTTGCCCTGAGGCTTGAATCATGACACCAGGAATAGGAGCAGGAGGGGAGCAGGAAGTAAGAATCAGGGACACAGACGCACAGGGGCAGGGGAACGAACACACACATACACACACACACACACACACACACACACTCTCTCTCTCTCTCTCTCTCTCTCTCTCTCTGTCCCCACACTACTAACAAGGCTGGCCTGGGAAAGTAGAAGAGTAAAAATAGCTCTGCTGCCCAGGGCCGGGAGAACAATGGCCATCCTTGGGAGCACCCCACAGAAAGGATGGATGGGCTGTGGCAGGCCCCTCGGGGTCGGAGGCGTTTTTTTCATGTTTCCTGGCGAGGAAATGAGTGTGCAAAGTAGAAGCTAGCAGGATTGACAAAACTTACACAGACCTTTAAAAAGGTTCAGCTGCTGAAACTCTGTCCTTGCAGTCACCACAGCTAGGACAGCAGGATGAGCCAGTTTTTTGGTTGTTTTTTTCTTTTTTTTGACAAACCTTTCTCTTCAATGCAGGAGCTTGTGGTTTCAGTAGGAATAAAAATTATAGCCATGCCCCTGTATTGATCACTTAACTGCATTCCAGGCTTTGCTAAGCACTTTATCTTGATGATCTCATTTAATCCTGACATTGATTCTGTGGGGGAAAGTGTTGTTATCATCTCTAGTTAACAAATGAAGAGACCTTGAGAAATAACAGATCTACCTGAAGTTCCAAGGGTGCATGATAAAGCTCAGGTTTAAATGTGGTGTTGACCCCGCAGCTTGACCACTTCATCCTTTTTGATAACTACACCAGACTGCCTTGCGCCCAGGCGGAGCCCCCGCCATGACGATTTGCTCTTCAATCGTTGCTTTACCTGTAGGTGACCCTTCGGTCAGCACTGAGGCCACCCACGTGGCAGCGGGATAGTGAGACCAGCTTGAGGACCAGGGCTCCGTTTTGCATGGTTCAGACGCAATCCAATCTGGCTACTGGAGAAGTTGTTTCTGTCTCTGAGCCTCCACTCCCCATCTGTAAAATGGGTGTGGTAACACCTGCCCCACCATGAAACTTAATGAGAACACAAGGGAAGCAATAACCACAGTGCTGGGGTCGCTGTAGCTGTTGGCCACACATGACCTCTCCTCCCCATCTTCCCCTTCAAAGAGCCTAGCACAGTCTTTTGTGCTCTTGGAATTTTTGCCTCTTTCCTAGAAGTTTCTGGAGGCACCAATGACCCTTCCTGGGTCAAGAAAGGAAGGCACTGCAGCTTCTAGGGCCCCGGGTGTCGCCCCTCACTGCTTGCTCTCCAGATTACCTGAGGGCATGGGGTTGGACCTCTGCACCTCCCTCCATCCAGCCCTGCCACCTCCCTCTGGTCCCAAGCCAGCTTATCAGAACAGAAATATCAGACTACCCTGGGGCAGCGGGTCCTTCGATGGAGAGGCCCAGAATAGGTGAGCATAGGTGTCTCGGGTAATGCCCAGGAGCTCAGAGAGGGTGGCGGGATGCCCAGGCTAGGGGGAGGAGGCTCTCTCTATGGTGGAAGTCGAGAAAAATTCTAGATGTATATTGACATTCAGGAGCTAAAGACCTGGAAACCTTAAACAACCAGATACTCTCTCGAACCCTGGAAAGGACCATGGTCCTGGGCTTCCAAGGGGCTTGGATGCAGCCCAGCGATCTAGGACCGGGCTGGAAAGGACGATTCTAGCCCCACATTCTCCGAAATCAACGGCTGACCTGGGCCTGCTGACCTGGACACACACATCCTGTGAACGTGCCCCGCTCTCCCGTCACACCCTGGGGAGCAAGCAGAGGTTAACACCCACGGGTTGGTTTCCTCTTCCTGGGAAGCACGGCAGCTAGGCAAGGCCAGAGGCCAGCGGATTCCTCCACACACAGCCTGAAGGGGGAGTGACCCCACCATTTCCTCCCCGCCGTCCGACACACTCACACCTTCCTCTCTACTGTGCTCAGCAAAGCTTGACTTCTGACACAAGGCGACCGGCTGTCATTAGGAATTCTGTTGCATGGGACAGACAGGAACAATCATTTTAGAGAGCATTTTAGCAGTTTCTAACCCTGCATTCCCTTTGATACAGCAATTTACTTCTAAGAATTTATCCACACAAGTGTGTGTATATGTGCATCTAGGCATGTGTGTATTTATATATATATATAAAGATGTTCATGCAGCTTTGTTTGAAACAGCAAAAAAAATAAGGAAGGTTGACAGTCTATCGGTTTAAAAAATGGTCAAATTATGAGTCATATATCTATTAAAGATAAGGCGGCTCTTTCTGTCATCAAGGGAAAATGTTCACAATATATTGAGAAAAGAAAAAATATTACAAAACAGTGTGTATACAATAAGATAAGATTTATTTCAAGGGAGGGGGAGTTGTGTATGGGGATTGTGCATATATATATATGTGTGCGTGTGTGTACATTTAAAACATTTGGGAAAATGCCACAAATTGATGATCATGGTTATTTGGGTTAAGAAGAATAGAATAATTTCATGTTATACATCTCTATATTGTTTTATTAGACTATGTTTGGCTTTCAAATTTAAAATGAGATTTCCCTCTTTACAAAACAATTGTGCTCTCTTAGCCTGCACTCTGACTAGTGTGAGCTCCTACATATTCTGCCAACATCCAGTATGTGCTCATTCTCGGGGAGCAATTTCAAGTTCAACGTGGAGCTCTTGGGGCCAAAGTCTGCAATCCTGTCTACACATACCATCACCTGCAGTGCTTTAAAAACACTGTCTGCCAGCGCTACCCATACCATTTGAATTAGAATCCGGGAAGGTGGCGTGGACACTGGTAGTTTTCAGAGCTCCCAGATAAGTCTACAGGTTGTTATGGGTTGAGAAACACTTGTTGATTAAAAAAAGAAAAGCACAACGTAGGAGTTGCTAGTTTAGTTTTATTTAGAGTAAAATGAGGACTGCAGCCTGGGAGACAGCACCTCAGACAGCGTGAAAAACTGCTCCAAAGAAGTAGGGGAAGGACAGTATGTAAGTGACTCCAGTGAAGGGAGAATACATGCAATCAAGCACATAGTTTTCCAGAAGGTTTCTGCTCATCTCATGAAGCTTTCTGCTAGTCACGAGAAATAGCTGTCACCCTGAAGGATTTTAGTGCTTTTCTAGATATGAGGAGATAGGAGAATTGGACTCATAAACTCAGCTCCTGGAAACATGTAACAATCTAAAGACCTGTTCTGCCAGTACCCTCCCCCCCAGTCTCCACCTTGGACTCCTTTCAGGGGGTTCTGAAGGTCAGCAGCTGCAGCAGCACATGACTTAATCCTTGTAGAGGTAGATGGCAAGTGCCAACTTGTAGCTAACACATTCAAGGTGGACCTGGACCAACACCAAACAGACCACCGGACGAGCTGAAGAAAACACTCTTCAAGTAGCAAGCAATATATTATAAGTAATGAGTACTGGTAGAGAGTCAGCTCTGTCTTCAAGAGATCCAGTTAGGGGGTTTGTATTTAGTGCTTTTTCTCAAAGTTCTGCCTCCAGTTTTGGAATGCACCACCTCAAGTGGGGAGAAAAACCAGGGGGACAGGGGTTCATCTGTTCTGAGCTGTGGCTGGGCCTTCGCTTCTTCAGCAACCCATGGCTGTCCCCACCTCCATGGGGCCTGTATCAGCGACTCAGGGGTCAGAGTCCAGCCCTTTTCGGCTCCAGGACAAACAGTTGCAAGAATTAGAGGTGCTGAGTCCAGAGAAGGCATTTAAGAGACACACAACAGCTGGTTTCAAATATTTAAAGGAGTATCAGTATGAGTGGGTCAACTCCAAGTATACCCAAAGGAAGGTGGTGGACAGTGAATGCAAACCACAGAAAAGCGGGTCTTGCCCAGTGTTGGGAAGAACTTGCCAACTAGAGCTGCTCAAAGATGGGACGGGCCGTCTTGTGAAGTAAGGGACCATCAGTGCAGAGATGAGTGACCACTTGCCTGTGATGTTGCTGGGAAACCCCTTTCCACTCAGCCCTCCCACTTCCAACTCCAGGAGGCCAGAAACACTAAGAAAGTTTTAGCAAAATCCACTGGGAATACAACTCCTTTAGCAAAAAGTCTTCCACTTGCAAAAAATCGTCCTGAGCATCAGCTGAGTGTCAGACTCTGCACAAGGTACTGGCCATACCAGAAGTGAGTCAGACAGTCTATCCTCATGGGGCTTCAGACACAAATACGATCATTTCTGATGGTCCAATAAAATGGAGTACAGTGACCAAAACTGACTTCAGGGGAGGTGGCTAAGTCAGACTGATGGTCAGGGAAGGCTTCTTTCAGGAGACAATATTTGAGGTGAGATCTAGATGCAAAGAGAAAAGCACTCCTTACCAGCTGGGGAGGTGGGTAGGATCTCCGTTTGAGTCCATCCAAAATTAGAAGGGAACCCTACCTCACATCATATACAAAAATTAACCCAAAATGGATCAAATACCTCAGTGCGAGTGATAAAACTATACTAAAGTCTTAGAAGAAAACATGGGTGCAAATCTTTAAGACCTTGGACTAGACAATGGTTTTTAAGATATGACACCAAAAATACAGTAATAAAAAAAAAAAAGAAAGAAAAAAGCAATAGATAAATTGGATTTCACCAAGATTAAAAACTTGCCCTTCAAAGGACACCAGCAAGAAAGTGAAAAGACAGTCTAAAGAACGGAAGAAAATATTTGAAATCCATGTATATAAAGAACTCTTTCAACTCAATAACAAAAAGACAACACAACTTAAAAATGGGCAAAGGATCTGAATAGACTTTTCTCCAAAGAAGATATACAAATGACTAGTAAGCACAAAAAGAGATGCTCAACATTGCTTAGCCATCTGCTGCTGATGATGTTTAGTCCCTAAGTCACGTCTGACTATTTTTCTGTGCGCTGTAGCCCATCAGGCTCCTCCATCCATGGGATTTTCCAGGCAATAATACTGCAGTGGATTCCCATTTTCTTCTCCAGGGGACCTTCCTAACCCAAGGCTTGAACTCACGTCTCCTATTTGGCAGGCAGATTCTTTCCTACTGAACCACCAGGGAAGCCCTTCCATCTAGCCATTGCTGCTACTGTTCCTAAGTCACTTCAGTTGTGTCCGACTCTGTGCAACCCCATAGAAGGCAGCCCACCAGGCTCCGCCATCTCTGGGATTCTCCAGGCAAGAACACTGGAGTGGGTTGCCATTTCCTTCTCCAATGTATGAAAGTGAAAAGTGGAAGTGAAGTCGCTCATTCATGTCGAACTCTTCGCGACTCCATGGACTGCAGCCTACCAGGCTCCTCTGTCCATGGGATTTTCCAGGCAGGAGTACTGGAGTGGGTTGCCATTGCCTTCTCCGTCCATCTAGCCATTAGGGGAGTGCAAATCAAAACTATAATGAAGTAACATTTCACACCCACTAGGATGGCTATAATCAAACAGACAGATAATAATAAGTGTAGGCAAAAATTGCTGACAAATCACAGTCAAAACTATCGTTTTTCCTGTAGTCATGTACAGATGTGAGAGTTGGACCATAAAGAAGGCTGAGCACCAAAGAATTGATGCTTTTGAATTGCAGTGCTGGAGAAGGCTCTTGAGAGTCCCCTGGATAAAAAGGAGATCAAACCAGTCAATCCTAAAGGAAAGCAACCCTGAATATTCATTGGAAGGACTGTTGCTGAAGCTGAAGCTCCAATACTTTAGCCACCTGATTTGAAGAGCCAATTCACTGGAAAAGACCTGGATGCTGGGGAAAGATGGAAGGTAAAAGAAGAAGGAGGAGGCAGAGGATGAAATGGTTAGATAGCATCACCAACTCAGTGGACATGAATTTGAGCAAACTCTGGGAGACAGTGGAGGACAGAGGAGTCTGGCATGCTGCACTCCATGGGGTCGCAAAGAGCTGGACACGACTTAGCCACTGAACAACAACAAAAGGATGTAGAGAAATTAAAACCTCCATATACTGTTGACAGGAATAAATGGTTGTAAAATAGTGCAGCTGCTTTGGAAAATAGTCTGACAGTTCCTCAAATGGCTAAACATAGAATTACCATATAAACCCAGCAACTGTATTCCAACCATCTATCCAAGAGAAATGGAAACTCATGTCCACACCAAAACTTCTATGTGAGTGTTCATAGCAGCACTGTATTACAAAATATTATATGTATTACATCATAGCCCCAAAGTGAAAACAACCCAAATGTCCAGCAACTAATGAATGGATAAATAAAATGATATATTATAGCCATACAATGAAAAACTGTTAAATAATAAAAAGGAATAAAGTACTGATATCTGCTACAGCATGGATGAACGTCGACAACATTATGCTAAGTGAAAGAAGCTAGACACAAAGGACCACACATGTGATTCCATTTCTACAAAACTCCCAGAATAGACACATCTATAGAGACAGAAACAGATTACAACTAAGCATTTTTTAAAATATTAGGAGGGAAATGATGTCAGTCTCAGTTAAGGAGTTCTTGCCAGAAAAGGCTCCATCTCTCCCTCCTTTCAGTTTGTCTAATTTCCCCAAAGTTCAATCAAGACCCACCACCTCCTAGAAGCCTTCCTGGACCGCCTCAGCCCTGGGGCTCCCTCTGCCCCAGGGGACACAGCAAACCTATATAGTTATGGGTCATGTCATGACCATTAGTCTTGGAGGAAACTGTGACCCCCGTGGTACAGATCACCAACATTGGCACACAGTAGGTGTGTCTAGCTGATTAATGAGAAAGACTGGTTTAAAATGCACTTGGTTTCCCAGACTCAGGAAGAAGAGACCAGGTTCCCTTCCAGTGACGACTAGAAAGAACCAAAGCCGGAAACATCCCGCTCTCTGCCTAGAGAGTTCGCTGGCCCTGGCAGAACCTGGCCTGCAGTAAAAGTTTCCCAGTCAAGCAGCAAAACTGGAAACACCATCAGCTCCTGTTTGGCTTCCAGAACAGGGAAACTGCACTTAAAATCCACTAATGCTGCTCTGATATTGGAAGCGCCCACAGAGGGTAATTGCAGAAATAGGTGAATCTGCTCACCTTCTCTAGAAACATGTTCTCTGCTCACACTCCTGACTCTGTGGAGTTTGGCCCAACCTTCTTTCATCTGATCCCAGCCAGCCCTTGCCCTCCTCCAGCCCTCTCAGACCCTCTGCCCACAGTCTTTCCCACCTTTTCCAAAACCCTTAAGGGCACCCGTAGCTATAGCACCCACTTCAGCATCGGAGACCCAGTTTGCTAATTTCATATGTGGTCATTTCCTGAATCTAATCCCAATTCTGTTCTCAACTGGGTCATAGACTTCTCGAAAGCAAGTGTTTTATCCTGACTTCCCTTGTCTTCCTATAATATCTAAGGACATTGGGCAAATGATCGATTTTTCTCTGACAAAATTCAGATCAGTCCTATAAAGTTTACTCTATGCTGAGCTCATCTGACACCGGCAACCCAAAGTCAAATAAAATATCGCCCTGGCCCCAGGAGCTCCTGGACCAAGAGAAAGAGCAGCACAGCTAATCTGCTGTGGAGGCCACACTGAGAGGGGAATCAGAGGAGAGAGGCACCAAGCCAAGACAGCTTTCTGGAGGGGGCGATGTTGAAGGTGGGGTGAAGGATGAAAGATGAGGAAGGTCAGCTGGGCAAAGAGGTGAGAGCCAGGGTGGTGGCGGCAGAAGGGTGTCTTAAGCAGAAGGAAGGGCACAGACAAACACTGGGAGGGTTGGTCTACCACAGCCTGAGCTGGGTAGAGGACCAAGAGCAGCTGGGGTGGCTGCAGCCTGAAGCCCAAGGGGTGAGTGGGAGGAGATGGGCAAAGAGTCCCTGGCTCTGAGGGTGGAGGGAAAGATGGGGGCAGGACAGAGTAGGAAGGGAGGAAGCCAGAGAAACAGAGGTCAAGCTAAAGTGTTTCTGGGGTGGGAGACTTGGAACAGTTTGGGATGCAAGAAGGACAGAAGAGCAAGTGTGGGGGGATCTAAGGAGCAAGGGAGGAAGACATGAGGATGGAGGAGCCCAGGAGGAACAGAGGGGTCCCTGAGCCAGGAGTAGGCACCAGCAGGCTGGTGATAAGAACCAGGGCAGGAGAATGGGGTCTGGGAAGGGATACTTGGAGACTAAGTCCTGCCCCAAAGCTTCCGGGACCCCAGAGGGATCACAGTCAGGATGCCATGGCATGACTGGGAGAGAGCTCAGAGTTGGAAGCAGGGAGACCTCAGGTCCTGGCAGTGCCCGGGGCGCTTTGCTGCTCATTGGTGGACAGCGTGAAGAACGATGCACAGCTGGAAATGACAGAGGATCGTGCGAAGAATGGCAGACACTAGAGGCGGTCGTGCAGAAAAAGCGTGAGCAGCTTTGCAAAAGGAGAGCGGCCAAGCCCTCGAAACCAGAGGCTTTGTTTCATGCTCACTTAGCTCCCAGGCCCCAGATCTGACAGCAAACCTTATAAACCTCCTGTCCCTCCCCCAAACTTGGCTCAGAAGGCAGAGCCATTGGGGATGAGGGAAGAGGGTACCAGGTCACGTCTTCTGGGTCCCTGACCTGCTCTCTCCCTGCCTCTGCTTGCTGCCTGGTCAGAGGAGACCCCTGCTCTGCTGCAGCCAACTCTGGGACGTCATTTGCTCCCTGGTCCCCTCGGGGAGATAGTGGAGGGCTCTGCCAAGCTGGCTAGAGAAGAGCTGCGCGCAGCAGTCAGGGAAGCCTGCCAGACGCTGCATCTGGCTCGGCTTCCCGCACCGATTCCCCATCTGGCCAAGGCGTGGAGGTGAGATGAGAAACACACAGTCGGCCTCCTCCCCCAGCGCCCCCCAAAGTCACGTCATCCAGGCAATCCCTCCGGGAGGGCGGCCCGCTCCCTCTGACCTCAGCCTGTTTCACTTGGCCAGAGCCCACCCCCAGGGAGCAAGCCCCCTCCCCACACCCATACTCACACCCAGGCCCAAGCAGGGCAAGCTGTGAGCTATCGATTCCAGCTCTCCCAGGCCGCACACCAAAGCCCCAAATAAGGGCCCATCCCTCCCAGCCCTGTTTTCGGCGATGCCAGCTGGGCTGTGGAGGGCGGGGCCGGGGGTTGGGCTGCTCGGCCAGGACACCATGGGCCTGTCGTCTTCTAGCCTCTATGTAGAATCTCCCTCCAGCTTTAACCAAGGGGTCAGGGCTGGGGAGAAAAGACAGGCAAGTCCAGTGGGTGGTGTCCAACAGCTCCTGGTACTAAATCCTAGCTCTGCCTCTATGTGCTGTAAGAAAACTAGGTGGACAAATTATCTCATTTCTCTGAGCCTCCATTTCCTTGCCTGCCAATGGAGGGTAATAAGAGGACATGCCTTGAAGAGTCTGAGTGATGATTAAAATGCAAGCAAAGTGCTCAGCACACGCCTGGCCCACAGCAAACATCCAGCATTTGGTCGCTCATTTATTTCTTGGCTTCCTCTGGTGGCAGTGCCAGAGGAGGCTTAGTCCCACCAAGCTCCACTGGCCAGCTCCAGATACAAGTGGTAAATCCGTTATGGTTATAGTGGCTTCATCTGTCTTATTTATTTTGATAGCTACTTACGTTGGGAAATAGATGACTGACTTTTTCTGGGTGTTTACATACTGTGCACAAAAGCAAGGTTAGTAAATTTGCTATTTGGAATACACTCACTAATGGGATGCTTCTTAGGCAGATATAACCCCTGGAAGCCCAGGCTCCCCAAAGAAATCCTGGGGCTCACACAACTACACACACACACACACACACACACACACACACAGGTTCTGCCCTGGCATCCTGCCACACTCCCTACTCCCCTAATCCCAGAAGCAGTGCATCCAACATCAAGTCCCTCGCTCAGCTGTCCAATCATAAACTCTGCCCTGACATGCTGGCCAGCACTGTGATGTAGAGAGAAGCAGCACTTTCACGCTCATTAACAAAGAGAACCCTAGGAAGCTCAGAGCAAGCCCAGGGCGGCCACTTGGGTGGAGGCTGCAAAGAGGCTCACCGCCAACTCACAGCCCCAAAGGAAAGTGACGTTAACACCACCAAGCCCCCTCGGAGACTCCCCACCCACCCACCAGGGATAACCCTTTAAATCCAAACGAATGAGTTGAACCATCCAACAGAAAAATGTTTAAAGGGCCAAGAATGTAAGTAGGCATTTACTGAAAAAAAAAAAAATACAAGTGACTGAACCATCCACGGAAAGATACTCAACCTTATGCGGAATTGAAAAAGAAATCAGAACCCTTTTTCTTTATTGACTGGCAAAACACTCAAGTTTGGTAGGTCCCAGAGCTGATGAAGGTACGAGGAAACAGACACGTCTCACACACTGTAGGAGGGACGTGAAATCTTTTAAGAGGGCCATTTGCCAGTATATATCAAAATGAGAAATGCAAACTCTTTGACATACTTAGTTCCCCTGCTAGAAATTTATCCCAACTCACAGAATTTATCCTTGACTCACGAAAGTGTGTCAAGTTTTATGTTCAAGGGTGTTTGGGGCAAGATCCATCAAGTTGTTCTGGGACATCTTCAGAATTAAATACTTTGCAACAACCCCAGGGGAAGGTCTTCTAGTTTTGCCCACAGAAAGGTTATACCAAGCAAGAAGTAAGAGAAAACTACAGGAGAATCAATCCTTCTGCATAAACACTTCTTAAAGCAGTGCTGACTTTGTCTAAGAAGGTGTCATTCCTCATTCTGCTGTCATTGGTCTGGCTTTAACCACTTCCCTTCCAGGACTGGACGCCTGGTCCCGGTCAGCCAAGTGCTGCAATTTTTATGGCACCTGAGGAAGGGACAGGAGCTCCAAGCAGGGTCTATGCTGGAGGCAGCCATATACACCAAGCTCAGGGGACCCATACACCAACCCTGCAAACGGGCACAAGGACCATCCCCATCCTACAGAGAAGGTGCTCAGTTTCTGAAAGGGTAATAAATACCAAGCTCAGGGGGTCTGTATGCCAGCCCTGGAAAAGGGCACAAAGATTGTCCCCATCTTACAGAAGAAGATGTTGTTTCCAAGAGGGTAAGTGACTCACTCGAGGTCACACAGTCAGGATGTACTAAGCTTGGATTCCAACCTCTGCGCTCTTTCCCACCTTGTGACAGCCTCTGACCTCACACTACACCTCGTGAACTCCCAGAAAGTTGAGGGAGCTTGGGGATGGGAGGCAGGAAAGAGCGTGCAGAAGCAGCTAAGCAGAGGGAAGGAGGTACAGCGGGCAGGGGCCAGGCCTCAAGCTTGCCGAGGCCTTACTCTTTACTGGTGTGAAAAGACATCTCAGCACCCATACTCCCTCCCTCCACCTCAGACTGCTACCCTAGGCCGTCCCCTGCCAGCTGGTGGCTACTCCCTGGCCCCTAGGAGGAAGCCCACAGGCCTGCAGGCTATTTTGAAAGCTGAAGCCTTGTGGAATGTGCCCATATGGCACTCTCCCACTGACAGTCAAAGATCAGATGCCCACCCCTTCTGCAGTACCCTGCAGAGGCAGAGGAGACATCCAGTGGGTCCTAAGGGCAGAGAAGGGCCTCCCTGGTGGCTCAGATGGTAAAGAATCCACCTGAAGTGCCAGAGACCTGGGTTCGATCCCTGGGTTGGGAAGATCCCCTGGAGAAGGAAATAGAAATGTATCAGTATTCTTGCCTAGAAAATTTCATGGACAGAGGAGCCTGGAGGGTTACAGTCCATGCGGTTGCAAAAGGGTCAGACGCGAGCGAGTGACTAAGCATGCACGCACACAAGGGCAGGAGAGCAGGGATGGAGTTTGGTTCTGGCAGCGGCTTTGGTCAACTCATTTCACCCCTGTGGGCCTCAGTTTTCTTGTCTTTGAAGTGGGAAGACATGAGAAAGGGCAGAGCTGGGACATGACTGCTGGTGTCCCTCCCCTCCTCCACCCCCAGCTTCTAAAATTCTCTGTTCTCTGGGCTTTTCTGTGGCTTGAGGAGGCTGCCTGTGCACAGGCCGGATCAAACGCAAGGCAAAGGGGACCTGGAGCCAGAGGCTGGGGTTGGTACCAGCATGCTCACCATGGGCTCTGTGCCCTTGGGTCTAGAAGTCCTCAGATTCTACAGGAGGTTCTGGGTACACGCAAACATTCAGCAAGGCCAAGGACAGACTGCTAGTGTAAAGGACGACCACTCACCCTGTCCCCACCCCCAGGCCCCGAGGCTCTGACACCAGCACCTTCATGGACACAAATGGGAGTCTCAGTGGAGGGACCGAGGGAGCAAGAGCTGTGCCCCCCAGGTTTCGACCACACATGGAAAGAGCCAGTGTCAGCCCATCAGGGAATCAGACTCTTAGGACCAGAAGGGAACCCGAAAGGTCACTGAGCCCTGCCCTGCGCTTGCATCCGTCCAGCGGGGGAAGGGAGGTGATGAGCAAAGCAGTCCATGCCATCTCTGGGCATCGGAGCGTCAGATTGATCCTCTTTACACTGCTCTGCATCTCCTGCCTGCTGGCTGCCACCCACACCTGCTAGCTCTGCCCTGGAGCCACAGGGCTCAGATCAAACTGCTCTCCTGAATGAGGGCGCTGCACAAACCCCCTCTTCAGGTGGCTCCTCTGTTCGGGTGGACTGCCTCACTTCTGTTGCTCCCCATGACCAGCCTGTGCTCTCCTCCCCCAGGCCCTCCTCCATGTACCCTGTCCTCACGCAACGCACACCTGGCCAGACCCACCCTCCCAGGTGCAGACAGACCGAGATGGTGGAACAGAAGCACATTCTCACCACCTCCCTCCTCTAAACATTCCACACCCTGGTGTTCTGAGCAGTCTAAGAACCATGAACTCTGTGAATGCGGAAATAGGGCTGGAAAGTCACTCACGTGGCCGTCTGCCGACCTCTCAGATGACCCAAACCCTAACATGTCACACTTCCTCTTCTATGAAAACCAAACCTCCTGCTACCAGCACTTGGGCCACTGGTTTCTAGAATAAAAACAGGTTACATTTATGCCTATTTGATCCCAACCTTCTTCAAGGCATTTTTGGAAGCTGGCTTGTTGCCTGATACCATCTTTCTCCTTCCTCCCTGGGTTGCCTATAGATGTGAGCAGTTCTGTTCAGTTCAGTTGCTCAGTCATGTCTGACTCTGCAACCCCATGAACTGTAGCACGCCAGGCTTCCCTGTCCATCACCAACTCCCGGAGCTTACTGAAACTCATGTCCACTGAGTTGGTGATGCCATCCAACCATCTCATCCTCTGTCGTCCCCTTCTCCCACCTTTAATCTTTCCCAACATCAGGGTCTTTTCCAATGAGACAGTTCTTCACATCAAGTGGCCAGAGGATTGGAGCTTCAGCTTTAGCATCAGTCCTTCCAATGAATATTCAGAACGGATGTCCTTTACAATTGACTGGTTTGATTTCCTTGTGGTCCAAGGGACTCTCAAGAGTTTTCTCCAACACCACAGTTCAAAAGAATCAATTCTTTGGCGCACAGCCGTCTCTATGGTCCAACTCGCACAACATACATGATTGCTGGGCTTCCCTGGTGGCTCAGATGGTAAAGATGTGAGTATCATGACCTTAAAATCCCATCCAAGTCATGGACAAACACTTTGGGTCAGAGGCAGAGAACACAGCCCTGTGCCTCTCTAGGTGGCAAACGCCTAGAGACTCTTCTCAGGTCAGCACTGACACTCTCAGCTCAGTTCTGGATGAAGCTGAGAACAAGGGGGCGGTGGCGGGGCCGGGGGGCTCCCGGATAAAACACAGTTGTATATAAAACAAATTTATTTCCAAACTGTAAGAGGAACTCTCTGTACAAAAGATTCATCAGCAGATTTGTTTAAAAAACAAGAAGTCCTCTTGAAAGGACTTCCCTAGCAGTCCAGTGGTTAAGACTCCACACTTCCAATGCAGGGGTTGGGGGTTTGATCCCTGGTCAGGGAACTAAGATCCCACATGCCGAGTGGTGCAGCAAAACACAAAACTAGAACAAACGAACAGAAAAAGAAGTCCCCTTGTCAATTAAAGAAATCACAAATTGACCTGTTTTGCAAACCCACCGTTTGGTGAACTCTAGTCAATAAAGATGCCTGTGCGTCCTCAGGTCTTACCACATGCCAGACTCCTATCCGAGCATTTCAGGCACAAAGGTCGTGTCAGTAACACTGTCACTCCCATTGTGCAAGCAAGGGCACCTGGGCTTTGAAAGGTCACGTGACTCACCTAAGGTCACACAGATGGAAGCCCGGATGCACCGCCAGGTCTGGTGGATTCCAAGGCTTCTGCCCTTTCTACTGGACGACGCTGCCTCTCAGGTTTCCCTAAACAAGGCTCCACTTGAGTCTGTCCTTTCTCTGCACTGAGCCCAGAATCCCCCAACCCAGGCTCTTCATGTGTTCACTAGCTCCTTCTCATGATCAGAGAGCTTTAGATCTACTGGGAACTTGGCCAGCCTTCAAGCCCAGAATGTGTGTGGAGCTGGCTCCTGAGGCTAGGACTGTTTTCTTAGTAGTGAGTCCAAAGGCATCTGGTGCCCCAGGCACACTTTAGAACCTGGCAGCAACCTAGGCCCAGCCCCAGGTTAGGAGAAAGTAGCATTCCTGGGCCTCACCTAACTACCTATACAATGGGAATCACAGTGGTGATAGTGTATCCTGAAATGCCTCTCTCCCTACTACCCCACTGAGACTTTATCAGTGCTCTTTGCTCTGCTTGGAACAATCTTCTCTTTCCTTCTAAATTTGCAGGGCTGCCTCCTGTTCATCTCATCCCATTCTATCTGAGATGGCTAGATAGCATCACTGACTCAATGGACATGAGTTTGAACAAACTCCAGGAGATGGTGAAGGATATGGAAGCCTGGCGTGCTGCAGTCAATGGGGTTGCAAAGAGTTGGACGAGACTGACGGACTAAACAACTGCTATTTGTGCTTCAGAGCATGCTGTTCCTATCCTAATCTCAGTCCATCCCTGCAGGTCCCTGCATGAAACTGTTCATAAAGTTGGTCTTCCCAGCCAGCCTGTAATCTCCTTCCTCTCCCGACTTGTAATTGTTTTGATTCATGCAGGAACCTGTAACACTTCAAAGGGTGCCTGGCACACAGCAGGCATTTAATAAATGCTTGTCGGATGAATGAAAGGTCAGATGAGAAAACAGATAGGGGCGTGCTTTCCTCAAGGACAGCATGGCTAAACCAGCGCAAGGGTTCTGCATGGACAGCATTAGGGAACTAGGAAAAGGTGCCTGGAAGGGGCTGGGGGTCAAGGACAGGTGAGTTTACAATTGGGCAGGAAGTGGAGACAAGCAGAGAGCATCCATGTGATCAAGGGACGAATTCAGTTCCTTCCCAACAAGGATGTCCCAGGGCTAACCAGTTATCCTGACAGGTCTACACCCACTGTGGCGACCACACTCATAAATTACTGGGGGAGCTCAGGTGGAGGAGGGATGGGGTTGGTGGGGCGGGGGGTCATCACTCTGGAACCAAGGAAAGTTGGCCTTCAGCAGTCACTGCATATCATTAGCTGTGACTCAGGGGCCATGGCCTTGGGGTGGTGATGAAGACTAGGCCCTGGCTCACTCTTGGAAGGGCTGGTGGAATCCCTGCTATTCCTGGACCCTCCTTCTCTTCTGTTTCCCTATCCTGGAGTGCCCACTCCTTAAATCCCTTCTCTCCCCTCCCCTCCTCTCCCAGACCCTCCCTCCCCGATATTCAAGCTAGCTACCAAGTCTCTACCATGGGATCAGGCAAAGAGAATGTGCTTTGGAGTTCAATGTGTGAGGTGTTTTTTTTTAATTGAAGTATAGTTGCTGTACAATGTTAGTATACAGGTGCACAATACAGTGATTCATAATTTTTAAAAGGCTACACTCCATTAATAGTTATTATGAAATATTACACATATGAACTTGAGCCCAGATCCACCACCCATGAGCTGTGTGGTGTTGAGTAAGTGACAAAACTTCTCTGATCCTCAGTTCTGTGAATCTCACAGGGTTGCTGTGAAAATTAAAAAGAAGTCATGGACACGAGGCACGTAGCACAGAGCCTGGCACATTGTATGCACCCTAAATTCCTTCCAGCCCCTCCTTAGAGCTCACCTGGAGTTTTTGGTACCAAATTGTCTTTCTAAAGAGGAAGTGTTCACTCTCCACCTCAACTGTGAAGTATTGAGGACAACAAGGCTGTTTCCTGGCCATCTCTGTACAGTCCTCAGACAGAGGGGACAATTTGAAAGACACGGGCCTACGTGTAAACTCTGGGGTTTCCCTGACAGTTCAGGGGCAAAGAATCCGCCTGCCAAAGCAGGAGATGCAAGTTCAGTCTCTGGGTTGGGAAGATCCCCTGCAGAAGGGCATGGCAACCCACTCCAGTGTTCTTGCCTGGAGAATCCCATGCTCAGAGGAGACTGGCAGGCTACAGTCCTTGGGGTTGCAAAGAGCCAGACATGACTTTGTGACTAAACAACAGCAACAGGTGTAAATTACAGCCCTGCCACAGACCATCCGTGTGACCGTGGGCAAACATTTCTACGCCTGCTGGAGCCTCTGTTTCCTCATCTGCTAAACGGAGTTAGCAAGAGTGGATGGTGATAGTCCTGCCTTTGTAGAGGGCTGGCGTGAGGCTTATAGTGAGGCCTGTGTTTACTGAGTTTTGAGAGACTTTATTTTTGGGGGCTCCAAAATCACCGCAGATGGTGACTGCAGCCATAAAATTAAAAGACACTTGCTCCTTGGAAGAAAAGCTATGGCCAACCCAGACAGCATATTAAAAAGCAGAGACATTACTTTGCCAACAAAGGTCCATCTAGTCAAAGCTATGGTTTTTTCCAGTAGTCAAGTATTGATGTGAGACTTGGACTATAAAGAAAGCTGAGTGCCGAAGAATTGATGCTTTTGAACTGTGGTGCTGCGGAAGACTCTTGAGAGTCCCTTGGACAAGGAGATCCAACCAGTGAATCCTAAAGGAAATCAGTCCTGAATATTCATTGGAAGGACTGATGCTGAAGCTGAAACTCCAATACTTTGGTCACCTGATGCAAAAAATTGATTCATTAGAAATGACCCTGATGCTGAGAAAGATTGAAGGTAGGAGGAGAAGGGGTTGACAGAGGATGAGATGGTTGGATGGCATCGCCAACTCGATGGACACAAGTTTGAGCAAGCTTAGGGAGTTGGTGATGGACAGGGAAGCCTGGCGTGCTGCAGTCCCCTGGGTCACAAAGAGTCGGACACAACTGAGCGACTGAACTGACTGACTGACACAGTCCCTGGCTAGAATTCAGCAAGTGCCAGAGATGGTGGTCATCAGCCCAGCAGGGCCCAGCATGGTGGCACAGGACACTGTTACCTTTGGGGAGGGAGGCGGGGGGGAAGTATTTGTAATAGGATGCTGTGGTCCTCCATCAGCTGATGTAGACCATCTTGGCAGCCACACCTGGCCGGGGACGGGAGACTTGTGCTCAGGAGAGGAAGCTGGGAAGCTCGTGAGCCTGTCAGGTCCCAAAGCAGCAGGAGGGACACGAGCCACTTTCCACACCTGGGAGTTCTTCCCAGTGAGTCAAGGACAATATTCTCAGGTTTAAAAACAACATTCTCACGTCTCAAGTCTGGTGAGCAATTTTACTGCTGCTCCTCACATGAGCTTCCCCCAGCTCATTAAATTGGGCAGGCCAGCAGCTCAGCACTTGGTCAGCTTTGAAGCATTGCCGTCCCTGCGGGACAGCCCTGAGATAACCCAGCCTAACTTTTCAATAAAAGCAAGATGATTCCTGGTCTCTTTCCAATTAAAGTCAGGCCGCCTGGTCTTATGGCATTCCCCCAGCTTCACAAGCTCAACCTGGCGAAGGGAGGTGGGCCGGGGAAGCCAGCGGGATCTCATCACTCAGATATTCCACTTCAGGGTCAGGGCCCTCCCTAGCCGACAGCCCAAAGGCAGGGCCTCTGCTAGAGCCATCAGCCCTATCTCCCAGGGTCCATCTTCATTCCAGGCCCACGAGGACTCTCTTCCTGTGAATCTGCCTTTCGGGTCTTGCAAGAACAAAGACTGTTTCTGTTCAGCACTTCCTCCCCCTCCTCCTAAGCTCACCCCCAGGCCGAGTCACAGTTGGCCCATCGCTGGGGTGAGCCGAGATACAGACACCAGTGCGGTCGTTAATTTATTTCCCAGGTAAACGGTACAGTCACGACTTCTGCCATAGCATATGGAAACACACACACACACGCACGTACACACTTTCTTCTCTCAACGGGGCAGTCGCCCATTGCCGCTCTGCTGTCTTGACAGTTCTTCTTCCTTTTGAAGTCTCCACCACGTCTTTTGCCCACTGAGTGGGATGGTCCACACAGCCGGGTTCTTATTTTCTTAACACGATGGAAATATTTGGCCTTTTCCATAACATTTAGCTCTCCTGATTCAATACATAGGCAGCACTTTTTTTCAAGGGACTGTTTATGTAATGGCAATCCATAGGATACCACACACTACTCTGGAAAGCAAGTCCTGCAGGCAGGGGTGGAGGTGGAGGGTGGGGGTGGTGAGCAGAGGAACCCTGTAAAATGTTGTGCTCCCCACCCCAATTCTGGGATACAAGCAGCTATCCAATCTTCTCTAAAGGGTGTAATTTATTATGTCTCTTTTAAGAGGCTCTCAGAGTTACTCTCCCAAGAACCACTCCACCCCAAAGAGCAATAAATGAGTCTAAAACGAACATGTGCAAGAGTAAGAAGGTAATGCCACTTTTGAAAGGGAGGATTCTGTTTGTTTGTTTAAATAGGTCTGGTTTGAGACTTTGAAAACAATGGATTAACATGTAATCCTGTGTCAACCACCCAACAAGTATTTACCGAGCACCTGCTAAGTGCAAAGCTCTAGAAACAGGAGTTGGAGGGGCAGCGGTGGGGAGGGGCAGTGGAGGTCGGCAGGCAGGCTCTGCAGAGCCAGAGGATAAGGAAGACCTTAGTCATCACGCTCCCAGAATGCACAGAGGACCTGGAGAAATCACGCAAACATATAACGTGTACCTAACATAGGACCTAAAGCCACATTCGTATTTTGCTGGAACCAGGCAAGGTTGCAGACTTCAGTAATAGTCTGTCCCAGCAACATAAGATGTCATAGAACAGGGAATTCCCTGAAGAAGCAGTGGTTAAGACTCCCCACTCTCACTGGGGAGGGCTCAGGTTCCATCTCTGGCCGGGGAACTAAGATCCCACAAGCTGTGCAGTGTGGCCCAAAAAATAAAAAAGATGTCATAGAACAGTTATGATTAATTATCCACTGAAACATTCAGGCCCAAAGTTGGATAGTATTAGGTAGGGGTCTTTTTCACTATAATTATCCTGAGCAAATAAGCCCAACTGATTTCTGTTTGCAAACAAGGCTACAGGCCACATTTTTTAAAAAGAGTGAAATCCCAGACCTGGCTTCCGTGATGGGAGAGACATCCGGGGCAGGTCTGCAGTCCTACCCCCCACCCATGGCACACACAGGTGAATGAAGCAGGACCTGTCCGAGGCCATTTCTGGGGCATTCATAAGAGTGGCCGGTGAGGCTTGGAGGCACTGGGCAAAGGGGGAAAAACAAGATAAGAGGGGCTTATTCCGGATTAACTTGAAAAACAAAGGAGGTTTAGTTTTGAAAAGCTGGCTGAGTTCTTAAGATAATTGAGAAAGGTTTTAGGTTTCTGGTCCCATTAGTGAGAACTGGGTGGGGAATTGTAAAAAGAACTTTCATTACAGGCAAGGGAGACAGGCCAGGAAGGAATGATATGAAGACATTAGAATTTACTATGTCTTCCAATCTTGGTTGGATTGGTCCATGGGGGAGAAGCGCCAACAGCCTGGAAGACAAAGGAGAGAGAAAAATCTACTCTTCTGGATAATACCAAGTGTTGGTGAGGGTGTAGGGAGATAGAACCCTGGTTCACTGCTGGGAGGTGAATAAACCATTTAGCTGTTCTAAAAAAACAATAGGGTGGTACTTAAACTCAGTTTGTATATGCCCTGTGCCTTAGTGATCCCGCTCCTGGGTGTCCGTACTGGGAAATCTGTGCAGAGTGAAAGGGCTGCAGTGTACAGGGATGTTTTTCTGCAGCAATGTTTGCACTAGGCAGTGTTGGAGGTAAGCTAGGTGTCCATTAAGAATAGGGAGCCAGTAAACAAAATGTGGTGGCTGACAGTATGGAACACCACACAACAGGCAGCAGCAATAAAGCAGACACATACAACAACGTGAACAGATCTTGCAAACATTATATTGAGTAAAAAGGGAAATCACCCAACCAAATCTACGGCACAACACCATTTATGTAGATTACAAACCACATACACGAACACAACAACCTGTTTTCTAAGGATGTGTGTGTTGTGCTCGGTTGTTTCTGACACTTTGTAGTCCCACGAACCAGGCTCCTCTGCCCATGGAATTCTCCTGGCAAGCATACTGGAGTGGGTTGCCATTTCCTACTCCAGGAGAGCTTCCTGACCCAGGGATCGAATCCCTGTCTCTTGCATCTCCTGCACTGGCAGGTGGATTCTTCACCACTAGCACAACCTGGGAAGAAGCCCCCTTCTGAGGACACATGGGTTTATGTTAAACAGGTTAGAGGGGATGCATAAGGGGGAAAGGATAGGAGTGAAGATTAGAGATGAAGAAGAAAAAATAAAAATAAAGCAGGAGGAGGGCATTGCAATGGGATGGTGCGCAATAAACTGAAAAACACAATTAACTGGCTGCACCTGAGGGCAGAAAAACCAGCATGTGACCTACTCTTTCGGGCAGGAAAGGCAAGACACAGAGCCAAGGCCAGCAAGTACTGACGGAGGGCACACTCAGGGTCCTCCAGAGCCCTTGTCCTAAGGAGTTTAGCATCTGGTGAGTAGCCTGGAGTGTAAGGACAAGGACCCTGTCTGCCCCTCCTCATCCTAAGTGTCTGGGTTAGTGCTTCACACATGCTTGTTCAATTAATCCTGCAGAGGGAAGAAATATGTAAACCAGCAGTTATTACAAGCTAGGAGTGGAGTAAGCCCATCTGTCTTGGGTGGATTTCGATGGTCCTTTAGAAGACACATCTGACATGAGGCTTAATGGATTTCAGCAGGTGAGGGGGCAAGTTCCAGGCAATGAAAATGGCTTTGGGGCAAAGGTGCCAAGAGAGATGCTGGGTGACCACAAGGTGACCGTTCCAGTCTTGGCTGGCTGCAGTGCCCTGCAGAAGCCCGTCTAAACTGCCATGTGGTCTAGAATTAGGGTGATGGAGAAAGGAGTGCACGATGGAAGTGCAAGGCTAATGAATCCATGAGACAGCGCAGAAGCAGACCTGGGCAGTACTTCCAGCACTTCGCTCAGCATCAGAAGTTCCTGGGGAGCTTTGAAAAAGACATGGACTTTGGGGCCCGCCCTCATGCCAGGCTACCTGAATCAGCCTCCAGCTTTGGAGCACATGATCCCAAAGAAAGAAATTCTTTACCAGCTTCCCAGGTATATCTGGGAACCACTTCTCAGCAGATCACGGAATCCAAGTGAATGTCAGGGCAGAAGTCAAATGTCACTCCCAGATTTTGACTCTGGGGATTGGGAAAATGGTGGTGCTGTTAATTTAAATACTTGCTCGGTCAGGGAGTAGGGTAGGATGAGTGGCAGGGGACAGCCTGCCCTCGGGGAGAAGGTGTTGGCTGTCTGGAGCCAGGAGAAGGTCTTCCTGGGGACACAGATCTGCCCCAAGGTCATAGATTAAGTGGAAAAGAAGACCCAGAAGCAAAGAGTACAGAGAGAAGAAAATGGAAGCATAAGGTTTCATGAATGGCCAGAATCTAGGGAAACACCTTTGTTTGGGAAGTGGAAAGGGGTTATCCCAGGAGATAAGAGGAATGATGAGAAGTGAGGAAAACCAGCATAGAGAAAGGCCACGAAGCCAGCAGCTGCAGTGGAATCTCACCCCTCTGGTGCTACCTTCACCTTCTGGGTCCATCCTCCTGACTACAACCCCCTAGAGGGGCTGAATTTAACTCAGATGACCCTTATATCTACTACTGTGGGCAAGAATCCCTTAGAAGAAATGGAGAAGCCCTCATAGTCAACAAAAGAGTCAGAAATGCAGTACTTGGGTGCAGTTTCAAAAAGAGAATGATCTCTGTTCATTTCCAAGGCAAACCATTCAACATCACAGTAGTCCAACTCTATGCCCCAACCACTAATGCTGAAGAAGCTGAAGCTGAACGCTTCTATGAAGGCCTACAAGAACTTCTAAAGAAAGATGTCCTTTTCATTAGAGAGGACTGGAATGCAAAAGTAGGAAGTCAAGAGATACCTGGAGTTACACGCAAGTTTGGTCTTGGAGTACAAAATGAAGCAGGGCAAAGGCTAACAGATTTTGCCAAGAGAATGCATTGGTCATGGCAAACACCCTCTTCCAACAACACAAGAGAAGACTCTAAACGTGGACATCATCAGATGGTCAATACCAAAATCAGACTGATTATACTCTTTGTAGCCAAAGATGGAGAAGCTCCAAACAGTCAGCAAAAACAAGACCAGGATCTGACTGTGGCTCAGATCATGAACTCCTTATTGCAAAATTTAGACTTAAATTGAAGAAAGTAGGGGAAACCACTAGACCATTCAGGTATGACCTAAGTGACAAATAGATTCAAGGGATTAGGTCTGATACATTAAAGTGCCTGAAGAACTATGGGCGGAAGTTCTTAGCATTGTATAGGAGATGGTGATCAAAATCATCCCCAAGGAAAGGAAAGATACATCCATCTGAATGCAGAGTTCCAAAGAAGAGGAAGGAGAGATAAGAAAGCCTTCCTAAGTGATCAATGCAAAGAAATAGAGGAAAACAATAGAATGTTAAAGACTAGCGATCTCTTCAAGAAAATTAGAGATACCAAGGGAACATTTCATGTAAAGATGGGCTCAATAAAGGACAGAAATGGTATGGACCTAACAGAAGCAGAAGATATTAAGAAGAGGTGGTAAGAATACACAGAAGAACTGTACAAAAAGATATTCATGACCCAGATAATCATGATGGTATGATTATGCACCTAGAGCCAGACATCCTGGAATGTGAAGTCAAGTGGGCCTTAGAAAGCATCACTATGAACAAAGCTAGTGGAGGTGATGGAACTCCATTGGAGCTATTTCAAATCCTAAAAGACACTGCTGTGAAAGTGCTGCACTCAATATGCCAGCAAATTTGGAAAACTCAACAGTGGCCACAGGATTAGAAAAGGTCAGTTTTCATTCCACTCACAAAGAAAGGCAATGCCAAAGAATGCTCAAACTACCGCACAATTGCACTCATCTCACACGCTAGTAAAGTAATGTTCAAAATTCTCCAAGCCAGGCTTCAGCAGTACGTGAACCGTGAATTCCAGATGTTCAAGCTGGATTTAGAAAAGGCAGAGGGTAAACCAATACAGTATTGTAAAGTAAAGCAAAGTAAAAATAAAAATTTAAAAAAAAAAAAGGAAAGAAAAGGCAGAGGGACCAGAGATCACATTGCCAACATCCGCTGGATCATGGAAAAAGCAAGAGAGTTCCAGAAAAACATCTACTTCTGCTTTATTGACTATGCCAAAGCCTTTGACTGTGTGGATCACAACAAACTCTAGAAAATTCTTCAAGAGATGGGAATACCAGACCACCTGATCTGCCTCTTGAGAAATCTGTATGCAGGTCAAGAAGCAACAGTTAGAACTGGACATGGAACAACAGACTGGTTCCAAATCAGGAAAGGAGTAAGTCAAGGCTGTATATTGTCACCCTGCTTATTTAACTTATATGCAGAGTACATCACAAGAAACGCTGGGCTGGAGGAAGCACAGGCTGAAATCAAGATTGCTGGGAAAAATATCAATAACCTCAGATATGCAGATGACACCACCCTTAGGGCAGAAAGTGAAGAGGAACTAAGAGCCTCTTGATGAAACTGAAAGAGGAGAGAGAAAAAGCTGGCTTGAAACTTCAGTTCAGTTCAGTCACTCAGTTGTGTCCGACTCTTTGTGACCCAATGAACCGCAGCTCATCAGGTGTCCCTGTCCATCACCAACTCCCACAGTTCACCCAAACCCATGTCCATTGAGTCGGTGATGCCATCCAGCCATCTCATCCTCTGTTGTCCCCTTCCCCTGCCCTCAATCTTTCCCAGCATCAGAGTCTTTTCAAATGAGTCAGCTCTTTGCATCAGGTGGCCGAAGTACTGGAGTTTCAGCTTCAGCATCAGTCCTTCCATTGAATATTTAGGACTGATTTCCTTTAGGATGGACTGGTTGTATCTCCTTGCAGTCCAAGGGACTCTCAAGAGTCTTCTCCAACACCACAGTTCAAAAGCATCAATTCTTTGGCGCTCAGCTTTCTTTATAGTCCAACTCTCACATCCATACATGACTACTGGAAAAACCATAGCCTTGACTAGATGGACCTTTGTCGGCAAAGTATTGTCTCTGCTTTTTAATTTGCTGTCTGCTGCTGCTGCTGCTAAGTCGCTTCAGTCATGTCCAACTCTGTGCAACCCCAGAGAAGGCAGCCCACCAGGCTCCCCCGTCCCTGGGATTCTCCAGGCAAGAACACTGGAGTGGATTGCCATTTCCTTCCCCAATGCATGAAAGTGAAAAGTGAAAGTAAGGTCGCTCAGTCGCGTCCGACTCAGTGACCCCACAGACTGCAGCCTACCAGGCTCCTCTGTCCATGGGATTTTCCAAGCAAGAGTACTGGAGTGGGGTGCCATTGCCTTCTCCAATATGCTATCTAGGTTGGTCATAACTTTCCTCCCAAGGAGTAAGCGTCTCTTAATTTCATGGCTGCAGTCACCATCTGCAGTGATTTGGAGCCCAGAAAAATAAAGTCAGCCACTGTTTCCACTGTTTCCCCATCTATCTGCCATGAAATGATGGGACCGGATGCCATGATCTTTGTTTTCTGAATGTTGAGCTTTAAGCCAACTTTTTCACTCTCCTCTTTCACTTTCATCAAGAGGCTTTTTAGTTCTTCTTCACTTTCTGCCATAAGGGTGGTGTCATCTGCATATCTGAGGTTATTGATATTTCTCCCAGCAATCTTGATTTCAGCCTGTGCTTCCTCCAGCCCAGTGTTTCTCATGATGTACTCTGCATATAAGTTAAATAAGCAGGGTGATAATATACAGCCTTGACGTACTCCTTTTCCTATTTGGAACCAGTCTGCTGTTCATGTCCAGTTCTAACTATTGCTTCCTGACCTGCATACAGGCTTGACACTTAACATTCAAAAAACTAAGATCATGGCATCTGGTTCCATCACTTCATGGCAAATAGATGGGGAAACAATTGAAACAGTAACAGACTTTATTTTCTTGGGCTCCAAAATCACTGCAGATGGTGACTGCAGCCATGAAATTAAAAGATGCTTGCTCCTTGGAAGAAAAGCTATAACCAACCCAGACAGCATGATAAAGAGCAGAGACATCACTTGACTGACAAAGGTCTGTCTAGTCAAGGCTATGGTTTTTCCAGTAGTCATGTATGGATGTGAGAGTTGGACCATAAAGAAAGCTGAGTGCTGAAGAACTGATGCTTTTGAACTGTGGTATTGGAGAAGACTCTTGAGAGTCCCTTGGACTGCAAGGAGATCCAACCAGTCAATCCTGAAGGAAATCAGTCCTGAATATTCATTGGAGGGACTGATGCTGAAGCTGAAACTCCAATACTTTGGCCACCTGATGCAAAGAACTCACTTATTGGAAAAGACACTGATGCTGAGAAAGATTGAAGGCGGGAAGAGAAGGGGATGACAGAGGATGAGATGGTTGGATGGCATCACCAACTCAATGGACATGAGTTTGAGCAAGCTTAAGGAGTTGGTGATGGACAAGGAAGGCTGAAGTGCTGCAGTCCATGGGGCTGCAAAGAGTCAGACACAACTGAGTGACTGAACTGAACTGAAAGGGGTTGCAGGTTATCAAGGCTTAACCTTAAAGCAGAATGGAGTCAGCTCTGTGGATGGACTGCAGCTACCTCCAACCTCTTATGTTATAGTCCAGCGAGGGCTATAGATCTGTCTTTTGTTTCTTTTACTCTAGTTCAGTGGTTCTGACACTGTACAGAATCATGTACAAAGTGCCCTCAGCACTGAACTGGAAGAGCAATTTAAGGGATGTTCAATCCTCCTTGTTGGCTCGAGAGCCTCACCCACTCAGCTGTGGCTGCATCACACTGCCATCCCCTCCCGGTCTTCCAGTTTCCTCTAGTCCCTGAAGTCCAATCCATCCTTCACACCACGTGTGCAGTTACATCTTTAAACACACCTTGGGTCATGTCAAGCAACACCTCCAGGGGCTTCTTGTGCTTGCAGAGAAGTCTGAACACCCAAGCATGATGCTCCAGCCCTGGACCCCAGTCTCTCCTCATGCCCCAAGGTCCCACAGCCAGTCTCCTCAGGGCTCCCCATCATCTGTCAGCTGCTCTGCCGCCGCCTTCCCCAGAACTGTCTGCCCCACCCCCCACCCCCTTAGCCTAAGGAAGGAGAGCACCAGCTCCAGAGGACAGGGCACCTGGCTCTGATTCCCAGCCCACCAATCACTGACTCTGCCACCCTGGCTAAGACTCTTTCCTCTTTGGTAAGATGGTGATGCGCTAACACGTCTACCTCCCAGGGTTGTGAGGATTAAATGACAGAGAACTCAGAAAGCACTCAACAGGGCAGGGCACAGAGTAAGCAATCTGCTAGACATACACATGTGCTCATGGGCACACAGATGTGCACACGCTGCTGTGCACACCTGCTCCTGTATCTCCACAAAGCATTCATTTCATGCTCAGTGCTCTAATGTATGATACATCCCACCTGAGGCACTGAACAGATAAGCTCTACTCCCAGGTAGGGCTCACCCAGCGTGGTGGGCTCTGGGCCACTTTATGCAATTGCTACTCTTGCTATTTCAAGAGTCACTCAACCAAGTTCTTTGTCGGAATCAAAGCTATGTTAAGATGCCCCTATCTTTCTTGCCCTTTTAAATTCTGATTTAGACCCAACTTCCATACCAATGACCAAGGCGCCTGATTCTGAGTTTAATATTTTTCCTCAATAAATACAAAATGAATTTTTTAATATGAATTATTGCTTTATGGTAAATTTGTAAAATCATTAAATAAACAAAGAAGGAATACATTTAAATGTTAAAATTTTTAAATTTTTTATTAACTTATCTTTTTAACTTGGGAATTGTATTATAATTTTTTACTTTGAACTTTTTTTGTTTCACATTTCACTGGAATATAAACTCCCTAGGACAGGGATTTTTGTCTGCTTTTGTGTGCTATATAGTCTTGAACCTAAAACGATACCCGGCACATAGTAGGCATTTAACAAACCTTTGCTGAATGAGTGAATGAACAAATGAAGAATGCATGTAACATATAACAAATCCTTCTAGGCGGCAATCAAAACAAATAAAGGCTAAAATTTTAACATTTTTTTAAATTAGAGAAACACATTATGGATAAAGTTTAAATACCTTGTCCTCCTCCCAGCTCCATTTCTCTCTCCCCATCTAGAAGTGGCCAGTGTCATGAATTTCTTTGTGTGTTTCCTTCTGATCTGTGTTTTTATACTTTTTCCACAAACATATGTAAACATGTATAATGCACTATTTTCTTGGGAATAATTTTTAACTTATAGTAATGGTATGAAATTCAGATAAATAATATTTACATAAATGGTGCAAGAGATAATTTCTATTGCTTGCTTTTTCACTCAGTATTGTCCTGGGGATCATTCCAGGTTGACACTTATAAATCTTATTCACATTAACTGCACAGAATTCCATTATATGAACGTAGCATATTTATTTATCCATCCTCTTCTCCTGTGATTTTATGTTATTCCAAGTGGTAGCCTTAGTTCACAGAGTATTCCAGTTTTGTTCCTCCCCAGGCACATGGTAGGACTCTGCTTCCACCCGCAACATCTAAGGCTCCCCACTTCCTCATAGTCTAAACAACAGTTGGTAATGTTAAGACATTTCCCCCTGTGCTTTCCAACAGGGAATCACATAATCTTTTGAACAAAACTGCTAAGTAGGGTACTCAGAGTACAGAATATACCAAATACCCGGGTTGACCAAAAAGCCTTTCGCATTGTGCCTTTTGCTTTTAAACATTACTTTAGCCTGATGCTCGGCCATAAATTGTGGACGGAGATGTAAGATAATACCATGTTCCTGAACTGATTCCACAAACATCAGGGACCCACAAGGGTCTTCATTGGAAATGTCAGTTCTCATTGTATGAAATTAGATACCGAAGGAATAGAAAAATGGATTAAATGTGGGCTGACCTACCTGTCCTAAATCCCAGACACTCTTTCCTATCAATGTTGCTTTGACAATGTATCCTACAAAAATAGTAGCCTAAGTTCCCAAATACACACACACACACACACACACACACACATATACATATGGATGTTTAGGGCACTACTATCTAAAATGGCAAAAATAAAAAAGTTGAAAATGACCTAAATGTTTATTAATCCTATAGTTTTTTTAATTATAATTTTTTGCTATCTACTTCCGAACTGCCTTAAGAGTAAGATGATAAACTTCTATATAGCTGAAGATAGTTTTAGATGGGATTTAGTTACTTGCAGCCAAATGCCTCCTAACGGATTTCCAGTTTTGCACTGGACCAGCTCTAGCTAGAGGACAAACAAATGCTGTCTTTGAGTCCACACGCAGAGGACTCCAAAATGCTTGGCGACTTCCCCATCAGCTGCCCCCAAGAGATAAGTCCCATGACCCTGTGTCTCAAGGGAGGAGAGCCTGACCAGGAACCCAGGGACTTTCACCAGAATGTGGTAAGGGGGCTGGGAAGTTAGTCAACATTAAAAACAAATAAAGATGCTGCGTTGTCTCTCTCCCCATCCCCTCCCGGAAAGAGAGTCCCCCGGGACAGATAAGCAAAGACTTTGCACAGTTTCCACCCTGCCCCCAAGCTGCTGACCAGGCCAGAGGAAGTAATGGAAATAAACTCTAGGCACGTTCAGCATTTTCCTACAAGATCCAGCCTCCACCAGCTTCAAAACAGGAGAGCAGCAGAGAAGAGCCAGATGCTCCAAACGGTAGGGAGAGGAGATGCTCCAGGAGAACCTGCACTTGGGGCCACAAGCCACCCACCAAGGCCGTGGTGAGGCTCTGTGCCCTGGGCTCCTGGGCCAGCGCTAAAAAAGAATCAAGGTTCTCCCATAAGCCATCAAAAGGGCTGATGGTGGATGAACTTGGAAAACCTTATATCAGTGAAAGAAAGTCAATCCCAAAAGTCCACACAGTTATTGATTCTATTTATATAAAATGTCCAGAATAGGCAAATCCATAAGGACAGAAGGGAAATTAATTTCCAAGGGCTGGGGACCAGTATGAGGGAGGAGGTTAGAAGTGCTTCTTGGGGTAATAAAAGTGTTCCAAAATTGACTGTGCCACAATTCTATCAATATAAACATACCCCAAACCACTGACCTGTATACTTTAAATGGGTTGACTGTATGGTATGAGAATTATATCTCAAAAAGCTGTGCCCCAAGAAGGGGGGAAGGGGCTAAGAGCATCAGTGTGGACTACCTGCAGCCGTAACACGAGGATGCCCTGCTCCCACTGTTCCTGTGTTTTTATCATTAATAATGCTTCGATGCCAGTCACCAGCTCTGAGTCTGTGCTGAAGCTCAAGTAGCTTAAAATAATTTGCCCAATCATGTGGCTTGTGGGGGACTCCGCCTCGCCTGTAACTGCTGCATGCTGCCCCTCCGGCCTAATTCACATCAGCAATTATTGTTGTTGTTCAGGCACTAAGTCATGTCCAACTCTGCAAGCCCATGGACTATAGCATGCCAGGCTTCCCTGTCCTTCACTATCTCCCAGAGTTTGCTCAGACATGTATGCTGAGTCAATGATGCCATATCAGCAGAGAGTCAAACAAGTCCACAGGGTTAACACCGTAAAAATTTAACACCTAATATTAATAGCATTGGTGCTGGGAATTTATTAAAGGATGGCTTTTGAAAATTGGGGCAGCTGAGGCTGCCTTGCCTGAATCCATCTACTTCCTAGGGTATATCCTGGCTGATATTCGGGGCACGTGGGTGAGGCAGAAGTGGCTCTTTACGGTTCTCGGGAACGCTGGCAGGAACTGTCTGCTCCGGAGGAATTGTTTGGAGTTGCTGAGCTGGCTGGGTACCAGGGAGTCCTCTCCCAGCAGCTCGGGAAACCCAAGGGTATCTGAGCCCCATGAATGAGTCCCAAGACACATATCTGGGACCTCAGCTCCTGTGGGATTTCCCACTGGTCTGACGTGAGCTCTTCTGGGTGGGAACAGCCAGGCAAGCCCAGCGGTCCCCACTGATTCTGTCTGTCAAGAGTGCACACTGACGAAATGGGCACCCTCTCTTCCTTCCAGGAATCCAGGCTGGGGAGGCCTGTTTCTCTGCATGTCACCTTATTAGAGGTTAGATCACATAACAGATAACACAGACATTTCCACACTGCCCCAGCCGCACACACCTGGACACAAGACTGGCTCACCATAAAACAGGAGATGGACATTTGCTCTTGAAGGGTAAAGCCAAGTATAAGGTTCCTTACTCAGCAAAAATGTGTACCTACCCTCTCCTTGAGGCCCGGGATGAACCCAAGGACTCTTGCATCTTTCTCCCCACCCCTTCTCAATGCCTCCCTCGCTTCCTCAGTCTCTCCTCCATCTCCACCCCACTCAGAGTCACAACAAGTCCTTCCTGGGGTCAGGCTCTCTGGGATCAGGCCCTCTGGCGTGTCTACACCAGTCTGGTTCAAGCGGCCCTGCCTCACAGCCTTCCTCCAAAGCCTCCTCGGAAGCCAGAAGTTATGTTCCTGAAGCAAGTGCCCTAGATGGAGAGGAGGGCCCTTTCTGTGTGTGCAAAGTAGGGCAGAATTCCACCCACCAGCTCACCCCATGTGGGTGGAGGGGGAAGGGGAAGGTAGAAGTTAAGGGGTTGGTCAGATCCCACTTATTAGCGCTGTCACCTTGAGTCAGTGACTTAACCGTCCCCATTCCTAGCTTCCCTACCTGTAAGATGGGAGTAATTCTATCTTTCTTTTGTGAGAGTGAAAAGAGGTCTGCCAAACTCAGAAGAGGCACAGGAGAAAAGATAGTTGTGGTAAATACACGTGAGAATCTATGAAACCATTTTATACTAAAATCTAAGTATTTCTGGACTCTTTAGCCTGATCATAAGGAACTTTCAAGGGTACAAGATGGCCCCAGGAATATGCCTGATAAACAATGACCCAACAGCTTGTATTCCACATATACACACACACACATAAACATACCACATCCAAAATACACACACACACATAAACATACCACATCCAAAACACACACACACACGTGCATAAACACACACGCCCAAACGCAGAGATATAAATACATCACCCAGACATATCCCCAAACACCCGTAACATACACACACACAAGATAGCCCCAAATACACCCCCCAACACGCCAACGCAAACACACACGCACCTAACACACCCCCACATATACACACATTCCACACTCACCTGTTTTTCTATCTTCTTAAAGACGCTTTCACCAACTCTAAGGACACCAAGTCTCACCACAATTTCCAACACTATTACAAGAAGCTAGATTACAGCAATAAAAACAACAGAGTGTCTGGCTCCCATATGTCACCTTGTACCTGAGCACAGAGGCCAGAAACTCTCGTTCTTACTTCCCCAGACACACACTGCTGACCTATGCTCCCGGCCTGACCTATGATGGATGAAGTCACTAGATTTCTGTTTATCCATAAGACCCTTGTTCGTTTACTTCTGTTCTGAGACAAGTTTATATAAGGTCATATTCCCACATTTCTAAGGCCCTGCTTCTCTCGGTCAAGTTTGCATTGACTGGGCTCCTTCTCTGATGAGGTCCGCAGAAGCTGCTGTATTGATCAAGAATTCTTCAGCCCTGCCCATGATGACTCACCGCCTCTTATTAGCTTAAAAAAAAAAAAAAAAAAACCCTGGATCGCACAAGGATCTTTTCCGACTCTTCTATAACAAGAACCCCAGGAACCTCCAGAAAGTCAGCACGGCCTGAGGAACTGAGTCTCAGAGGTCCTCACTCCAGCTCCACCACTTGCCAGCAGGAGGAAGCTGGCTATCACAGTTTGGGTTCATCCCAAAGCAGACCCTGAGATAGGCCTTGGGTGCAGGCTGTTTACCAGGGAGATGATTCCTGGAACCCCCAAGTGAAGAAGCAGGAAAAGTGAGACCAGAAAAGGAGAGAGGCTGATTGTTGTGGTTGTGTACTCACCGAGTTGTGTCCAACTCTTTGCAACCTCATGGACTGCAGATGCCAGGCCTCCCTGTTCCTCACCATCTCCCAGAGTTTGCCCAAGTTCATGTCCATTAAATTGGTGATGCCATCCAACCATCTCATCCCGCCACCCTCTTTTCCTTCTGCCTTCAATCTTTCCCAGCATCAGGGTCTTTTCCAATGAGTTGGCTATTTGCATCTGGTGGCCAGAGTCCTGGAGCTTCAGCATCAGTCCTTCCAATGAGTATTCAGGGTTGATTTCCTTTAGGATTGCCTAGTTTGATCTCCCCACAGTCCAAGGGAGTCTCAAGAGTCTTCTCCAGCACCATAATTGGAAAGCATCAATTCTTTGCACTCTGCCATCTTTATGGTCCAACTCACATCTGTACATGACTACTGGAAAGACCATAGCCTTGATTATACAGACCTTTGTCAGCAAAGTGATATCTTTGCTTTTTAACACACTGTCTAGGTTTGTCATAGCTTTCTTGCCAAGAAGCAATCGTCTTCTAGAAAGGGTATTTAATGGGCATGTCACTGCTGTGGGCATCTGGGGCTCAGTCCTGCTGGGGATCCTCTGGGCCTCTGGCTAGAAATCACCTCCAAATTGTCCCAGTGGAGAGCAAGCAGCCGAGATATCAACTCCCAGGGATGATGGAATGATGGGATGACAACTTGCCTCCACTCTCTCCCCTGGCCTCCCTCAGCTGCACCTGCTTGGGTGGAGCAAGCTCCCGTGGTGCCCTGGCTGGAGGAAGCCCTCCCCCAGAGAGGTGAGGTGGGGAGAGGGAACAGGGGGAAGCTGGAGCGGGGAGTTGCCAGCATGCTGGAAACCACTGCAGGGGAACTCAGGTGAGCTCACGGTGTGGGGGACGGGGCACTGACGGTGTCCTCCACACTTACAGCGCCTCTCTGAGCCTCTCCTACCTGTGAAACAGGCAGAAGACCTGCAGCCCTTCCTAGCAGGCCCCTCAGAGCCAGCGAGACCGTTTGTGGGGAGCTGGACAACCTGGGACACCGCTGGTACCAGCAGGAGGCACCACGACCCTCTGCGGGGGCCACTCTGCTGCATTAACCCCCTCCTCCCAGGAGCTGCTCATGAGAGAGAGGTGTGGGAAGAGTGGGATGCAAGGTTCCTGGTCGGCAAGGTCAGGCTGGAGTCCACTGACCCCCCCAACCCTGGTCCCCACGCCAAACCCCAAGGCTGTTTAAACGGCCACCAGGAAGGAGAGTGGCCCCGAGACGCTTTCCCCGGTCTCGGGTTCTCAGAGTGACCCTATAAGGAAGACCTGGGCACAGTCAGCTGAGGAAACTGAGCTGGAGAGGTGAGCAGCTCGCTGGTCGCTGGACTAGGAAATGATGGAGTCAGCACTAGATAACCCCCTCCTCTAGAACATGCCACGACCCCCAACCCAGATGCCTCTATCACACACACCAGGTGGCTTCTCTACATATATCTGTCAGGCCTGGATTGATGGGGAGCTGCCTACACCTGCCCTGCCGGCTCAGCTGACAACAGGGACCCTCAAGGCAGCACTAAATCTGCCCCAAGCACTGTTCTAAGTGCCTTTATCATCATTATCTCATTTAATCCTCCCAACAATCCTATGAGGATGGCTCTGTTATTATCCCCATTTTATGGAAGAGGAGACTGAAGAACAGAGAAGTTAAGTGACTTGTCTAAGGGGGAAGAGGGGAAGCTTGGATTTAGGCAATCTGGTTCCAGGGTCCTGCTCTAAACTACTTTGGTACGTTCCTTTCAAAAGTGCAGGCTCATTCTCGTCACAGTGTACCAGAAAGTGTTACCCCAAATGTTGGGAATGAAACTGCCACTGACCTCTCTCCTGGGACAAGAACAGCACGGAGGAGACAAGACAGTACACTCAGCCTCCTTTTTAAAGATCAGGCTTCCAAGAAGACGGGGCAAATGCTCCGTGCTGAGTGAGGGTCTCTTTTCTGGGGGCTTCATGTGCCCACAGTGCCATGTAGCACTGAAGTCAAACACAATTGAGGTCAAGCGTGTTTTTTTTTTTTCTTTTTGAGAACGATAACTCTGGATGCTTTAATTGGGGCTCCCAATACAATCTTTCCACAAGGGAGGATAGATTGCAAGGAAAAGTCAAAAACACAAGAGTTTCCCAGAGTATGGAGCCAAGGCGAGCTGGCCCACAGGGAGGTTGTAGAGATGACATGAAAGAACATCTTGGGGCTCACACATCAGCAGAGATAACTGGTCAACCCCAGGGGGATCTGCCCCACCAGTTGAAGGCAGGTCATGGCCACAGACTCGGTCTTTCCGTTTCTTATATTACATCAGCAGAACCACTGCCAAGTAGAACAGAAATCCCAGCTTTCCTTGCTTATGCCTGCATCCTGCTTTATAACCAGTTCTGCCATCACCCCCGCTCCCCACTCTCAGCCTTTCAAGTGGAAGTTCCGAACACAGGCTAGAAACAAAGCCAAGTGAATGGCACAGCTGCGCGGATCCAACCCTCAGGAGAGGAGCCATTCTGTCCGTTCTCGAATGCGTGCCTGCACATGACTCTCTTAGGGGGTGTTCTGTCTTATCTGTCAAAGGGAGCACACATTATTCCATTCATCGAGCTCTTATTCTGTGCTTGGCACTGCTCTCTTACTCCTCACCACCAGCCTGGGAGACACGTTTATTACCCATGTTGTCCAGATGAGAAACTTCGGTGGGGAGGGCTCCAGTACCTCCTTTGAAGGCACAAATTTCCTTTGTGCTAAAGAGAGGACTCAGCCAGTCTGGCTTCAACGGCAGAAGCCAGACAGCACTGTACCGTCTTAATCTTCACAGGATGCCAGGATATAGAACCCATGCCCAGATTTTTGTCGTTGTTGTTTAGTCACTTAGCCACATCTAACTCTCTTGTGACACTATGGACTGTAGCCCGCCGGGCTCCTCTGTCCACCGGATTTCCCCGGCAAGAATACTGGAGTGGGTTGCCATTTCCTTCTCCAGGGGGTCTTCCCAACCCATGGATTGCACCCACATCATCTGCATTGCACGTGGATTCTTTACCACTGAGCCACCAGGGCAGCCCAGATTTTCACAGAGAAGGAAACTGAGGTTCAGAGTTAGGCTACCTGCCCAAAGTCAGCAGCTAAGCAGGAGAGCCAGGAGCAGAACTGATGTAAGAGTCTGGAACCTGAGTTCCGTGATCACCATGAGCACCTGAAGGGCAAGAGGGGACAGTGCCAGCATGTGGCCAACAGGTCAGCACTGCCTGGGAGAGGGCATGCCAGGGCACACCAGCCAGCCACCAAGGCAGGCTCTGCAAAGTCCTCAATGCCCCACGCCATTAAGCCCAAAAGAGGCAGGGCCAAACGAAGGCCAGTGGCTGTTGACAGGTGGGCAGCGACAGAGACGATGCAGCCAACAGCTGCTGTTTATTCTGGGGCCTGGGAGGAGAGGAAGGACTAGTTAGGGCCCAGTTCATTCTAACAATAAACCAGGCAGGGCAGATGGGGAGGTGCCCCCTCCCAGCTAAAGCAACAGCCCTGGCCACCTGCTGGGCTTTGCTGAGAGCTGAACAGCCTAGGTGTCAGAAACATCTTGCCAGACGCTCTAATCTGGCCTCCACCAACTGACACAGTGCTCCCCACTCCACCCCACCCCCCTCCCCAGCCCCAAGTGCTGGACTTGTAAATGGCCCAGGAAGACAATGGCACACAGCAAACCCACTCCCTGAAGTGTCAGGTTCCAGGAACAAATGGCTTTTCCTGTTTCAGGGACAAAGGGGGCCGCTCCTGCCTGCCACCACTGGTCTCAGTTCCCTGACTCCTATACTTGGTATCTAAGGTCTATGGACAACCTAGGCAGTGGCAAGTCTGGCTGGCAGGATTCCCTGGAAGGCCAGGACATAAGATACAAGAGGCTTGTATCCCCATTGCCTGGCTCAGAACCCCAGGCCTGCCTTCTCCAAGCTTATGACCATTGGTAAATTAACCTCTCTGTGTGTCTCTGTTTTCTCATCAATAAAGTAAGGACCGTAAGAGTGCTTTTCTCATCAAGTTGTTGTAAGGATTCAATGAGTCAAGTGCTTAGCAGAATGACGGGCACATAATTCATGCTCCAAACAATATTAGTAGTATGATTATTATTATCAGCATCATCACCATCATCATCAATTAGCCTGAAGTTTCCTTCTCACTGAACTGTGCAGGACAGCTTCCCTGGATATTATACATGGACTAAGCTAGCCCGTGATACAGGTGAACTACAGACATCTGGTTCTTGGTGCTATAATTCCACCTATTCCATGGATGAGAAAGGTTTTGGGGACTGGCCTGAGGATCTGACCACACTTAGAATATTATAAGGATGCATGCTTAGTCACGAAATTGTGTCTGACTTTTTGCAACCCCATGGACTGTAGACTGCCAGGCTCCTTTGTCCATGGGACTTCCCAGGCAAGAACAGGAATATATACTTGACATTTCAAATAACCAATTGCTACAATTGTAAGTTAAAAGCTGTGGTTCTTTAAAAAAAAAAAAAAAAAAGCAGTGGGGTAGGAGGAAGGGCGTTTAATAGAATAAAGCCTTCATCTACAGATTTATCTCATTGTTTGAGGACCTACTGTGATCCAGACCTTCTGCCAGCATTAGGGACGGGGTGTTAAAGACGGGAGGATGTGGGGGCTGCTGCCTTTGTAACAGCTTGCCACCCTTGGGCTCCCAGTCGGAGAAGCTACTTTCAGCATGGTGGTGCCTTGCACACAGTAGGTGTTTTTGGCCAGTTTCTATCTTCAGCAAGTCAAGAAGCCTTGCTGCTGGGCAGAGCACCCTGCTCGGTCTGGACCCAAACTGGATTCTTTGCCTGTCTGACCTCGCTGCCCACCACTCTCCCCGTCGCTCACGCCCCTGGGCCATACCAGCCCCCTGCCCCTCCCTGAAAGGGCCAGGCGTGGTCTTACCTCAGGGTCTTAGCACTTGCTGTTCCCCCTCCATCAACCACTTCCCCTCCAAACATCTGTGGGCCTCACTTGTCCTCCTCCTTCAGATCTTATTCAAAAGTCACTATACACGGGGGGCTGTCCCTTGCCAAGCTCTAAGAGCTAACACGGCAACTCACACCACAGCCGCTATTCCCTGTCTCCCTCCCCTCGCTCAGTTTTCTCTACAACGTTTATCCCCCCTCTACCACACTCCAGATTTCCCCAACTTTTCCTTTGTTTGTTGTTTCCCTTCCCCTAGCAGAATGTGAATCCCAGGGACGGAAGAGCCTCGTGGGCTGCCATCTCTGGGG
This sequence comes from Ovis canadensis, assembly GCF_042477335.2. NCBI lineage: Eukaryota > Metazoa > Chordata > Mammalia > Artiodactyla > Bovidae > Ovis > Ovis canadensis. The sequence continues at coordinate 39,766,431 of NC_091266.1, forward strand.
TAGCACAGAGTCAGACACGACTGAAGCGACTTAGCAGCAGCAGCAGCAGCAGCAGAATGTGAGCTCCAAAAGGGCAGGGATTTTTAGCAGTCCTGCTATGTTCCCAGTGCCCGGCACACACTTAACATTCAAATGTTGATTGAGTAACTGAATGAATTAATTAATATTCAAATGAATGAATAAATGAAGATAAATAAGCATCAGATCAGAGTCCATCCCTCAACAAGCTTTTTAACCAGTCAGGACACAGGCTTGCCCCAAACTGAGCAACCCAAGGTCATTCTTGGTAAGAGTTACTGCAGAGCTAAAAACAATAAACATTACAAAAATTCACAGACAGGAGACACTGTAAGATGAGAAGTCAAAGACGCTTCTGAGAGGTGACAGAAACTAAGCAAAGCCATGAAGCGTGAGGACTTTCCTGGAGGTACACTGGTTAGGAAGCCACCTGCCAGTGCAGGGGACATGGGTTCGATCCCTGGTCTGGGAAGACTCGACACGCCTTGGAGCAACTAAGCACCATAAGTATGGAGCCTGTACTCTAGAGCCTGAAAACTGCCAACTACTTGCAACTAGCTTGTATGCCACAACTACGGAAGCCCGAGCACCTAGAACCTGAGCTTCATAACAAAGAGAAGCCCCTGCTCACCACAACAAGAGAAATCCCACACACAGGAATGAAGACCCAGTACAACCAGAAAAAAAAAAAAAAAAGGAAAAAAACTAGGAAACAAAACAAAAAAACCCAACCAACCAACCAACAAAAAACCATGAAGGATGACCAAGATAATAATAACAACAGCTGCCATTTATTGAAAACCTATCATGCACCCAACATTACATAGAGTGACCGCCTGGCATGCTGCAGTCCATGGGGTCACAAAGAGTCAGACACGACTGAGCGACTGAACTGAACTGATTCACATTTTACTGATGAGAAAGCTGAGGCCCCTGGCAGAGAAGAAACGTGAACAAGTGTAACTAGGCAGTAAGAGTTTCAGAGCTGCGCCCATGGTGCAGACGTGTTGGTGCTCTGCTCCCATCCTCACGTCCTCAGCTTCCAAATGCTGACACCTGAGGCCCTCTCCAGAGCTGTCCAGTTGCCAGAGCCTAGTTTAGCCAGGACAAGCAGCAGGCTAAAAGTGCCGGGGAAGTAAACCACTCCCTGCTGCCAGCCACAGTGCCATGCTAGCCCCCATCCTCCAGGAGACGATGGAGAGCACCCCCACAGCTGGAGCTTCTGAAGGAACAGGCTTTCAAAAGTGCTCTGCACAAGAGTCCAGGGGGAATAAAACTTTGAATCCCAAAATAGCGGCCAGACCTTGCTAGGGGTCCACTCTGGGTAGCAAGAGGCTTGTTATCTTATCCCAAATGCCAGCTCCAACCACATCATATGTCAATGGAGGGGCTTGGGGGGAAGGTCAGGGTGGGCAGATAATCAGGGTTTAGTCCAGACCCTTGAAGTTTTATCAGGGACCCACATGATGTGTTCGCTAGGAGCCCAGCCTCTTGGGAAGCTCTTGAGAGACAAAACCACTATAAAGCTTCAGGGCCCCAGCCTTCCAAGGGAAGGCCTGCTGTACATAACCCTTTGGGTTCACTTCCCTTCTTAAGCCCAGGGCAGTGCTCTCAGCTGTCTGTACCCCAACAGAACCACAGATCATGGCTGGGATTCCCAAGGGTGTGTGCAGCAGAGGGAGAAATACAGCCACGGAGACCAAAGTCTGATGAAGACGAGAGTGGGCAGAGAAAGACCCAGTGCAGCTAGCTTTTGATACGTGTGGATGTCTCCAGCTGGGGGCAAGGACAAAAGACAAATACTGCCAACTAGCTACCTAATCTTTGTGTGGCGGGGATGGGTGAGCCATCAAACCTGCATGGCGCCCAGTGGGACCCAAACCTGCACGGGCTTTGTCGCTACAGACATCTGGTTTCAAACCCTGGCTCTTACTGTTCAGGGCCACGTGATGTGAGGCGAGAGGCTGCCCCTCTCTGAGCCCCCTGCTTCCTCGTCCGCAGGGGTGATGCTCAGGGTGGCGATGGGGATTAAAGACGACAGCAGATAAGAAGCCTCAGCCCCATGCTTGCACCTAGAAGGGCTCTACTCACACATCCTCTGACTCAACTTCCCCACTTCCCCTACCTGGGAGCCACCACGTCCAGTGATCATGGGGAAAATGAGGCTGCTTTTCTCCAACTGCCAGTGAGTGATGACTAAAGTCAATAATTAACCCCCGCTTGAGACCCAGACATTGCCTATTACAGGCTTTAGCTCTGCAAGAAAAGGATCAGTTTGCCAAGCTGCCCAGGCTTAGGCAAGCAGAAATCCCTGGGAAGCCACCTTTGGAAGCCCTGCCCTCACGGACAAGTGACTGGGTCCCTCCTGGGTGCCAGGGCCCTGTGCTAAGAACCCGCTGAGCCCTGCCCACGAGGCAGAATTCAGGAAAGAACTGCCTTCTCTCGGATCCCCACTGCCAGCACCATGCCAGGCCTCCCTCCCTCTTGTTACAAAGAGAAATTCTCCCACACAGGCAAGGCCCTTAAAATAGCCCTTTGGGTCTGGGCCATCAGGAAACGGAATAAAGCTGGGTCAGAATGGGGCCTACAATGAAAGAGTTCACAGAGCAGCCGCTTCAAACGCCAGAGACAATCCCTCAGTGCTTAGAACCCTCAGGTGGGCAAAGCCGCAAGGCGAGCCCTCCCCACAAGCATACTACTCCCCAGGAGGACCCTGTGCTGAGGCGGGAGAAGCCCCCGCTACCCTGGGGCAGCACCCGGGTCCCTCTGGGAGAGGGGCCCACACGTAAGTCACAGTGACAGTGTGACCCAGGCATCGCCTAGGGCGAGAGGCCCACACACCGGCCCTGTGCTTGACTAACAGTGCGACCTCAACTTTCCGAGACACCCTCTTTACGAATACAACAGGGCTTAAAATGCACACCCGCTCCACCCCTTACCCCACTGCTCCGCCCTGAGGTTCACTATCAGCATTGGGCAGCACCCCACCCGCCACCCCCTGGAGTGATCAATTTCCGCCAGGCCTAAAGTTCACACTCCAGGGATCCCAGAGACAGACAGGAGGGCCCCCACAGGCCCCCGCTGCATAATTTATGCGGCACTGATACACAGAGAGGAAGGGATCCGGCCCCCGCCCCACCCACGCACTTCCACCCAGGCTCAGGGAGGGTGGCTTCCTCACCAAGCAAAGGAAATGACAGCAAAGGCTGGAGAGGGCTGCTGAGTGGAGGGCAGAAAGCACAGCTGCTTCCACATCACTAGCTCAGTTCAGTTCAGTCCAGTCGCTCAGTCGTGTCTGACTCTTTGCAACCCCATGAATCGCAGCACGCCAGGCCTCCCTGTCCATCACCAACTCCCGGAGTTCACTCAGACTCACGTCCATCAAGTCGGTGATGCCATCCAGCCATCTCATCCTGGGTCGTCCCCTTCTCCTCCTGCCCCCAATCCCTCCCAGCATCAGAGTCTTTTCCAATGAGTCAACTCTTCACATGAGGTGGCCAAAGTACAGGAGCTTCAGCTTTAGCATCACTCCTTCCAAAGAAATCCCAGGGTTGATCTTCAGAATGGACTGGTTGGATCTCCTTGCAGTCCAAGGGACTCTCAAGAGTCTTCTCCAACACCACAGTTCAAACGCATCAATTCTTCGGCGCTCAGCCTTCTTCACAGTCCAACTCTCACATCCATACATGACTACTGGAAAAACCATAGCCTTGACTAGACGGACCTTAGTCGGCAAAGTAATGTCTCTGCTTCTGAATATACTATCTAGGTTGGTCATAACTTTTCTTCCAAGGAGTAAGTGTCTTTTAATTTCATGGCTGCAGTCACCATCTGCAGTGATTTTGGAGCCCCCCAAAATAAAGTCTGACACTGTTTCCACTGTTTCCCCATATATTTCCCATGAAGTGATGGGACCAGATGCCATGATCTTCATTTTCTGAATGTTGAGCTTTAAGCCAACTTTTTCACTCTCCTCTTTCACTTTCATCAAGAGGCTATTTAGTTCCTCCTCACTTTCTGCCATAAGGATGGTGTCATCTGCATATCTGAGGTTATTGATATTTCTCCCAGCAATCTTGATTCCAGCTTGTGTTTCTTCCAGTCCAGCGTTTCTCATGATGTACTCTGCATATAAGTTAAATAAGCAGGGTGACAACATACAGCCTTGACGTACTCCTTTTCCTATTTGGAACCAGTCTGTTGTTCCATGTCCAGTTCTAACTGTTGCTTCCTGACCTGCATACAGATTTCTCAAGAGGCAGGTGAGGTGGTCTGGTATTCCCATCTCTTTCAGAATTTTCCACAGTTTATTGTGATCCACACAGTCAAAGGCTTTGGCATAGTCAATAAAGCAGAAACAGATGCTTTTCTGACACTCTCTTGCCTTTTCCATGATCCAGCGGATGTTGGCAATTTGATCTCTGGTTCCTCTGCCTTTTCTAAAACCAGCTTGAACATCAGGGAGTTCACGGTTCACATATTGCTGAAGTCTGGCTTGAAGAATTTTGAGCATTACTTTACTAGCATGTGAGATGAGTGCAATTGTGTGGTAGTTTGAGCATTCTTTGGCATTGCCTTTCTTTGGAATTGGAATGAAAACTGACCTTTTCCAGTCCTGTGGCCACTGCTGAGTTTTCCAAACTTGCTGGCATATTGAGTGTAGCACTTTCACAGCATCATCTTTCAGGATTTGAAATAGCTCAACTGGAATTGCATCACCTCCACTAGCTTTGTTCGTAGTGATGCTTTCTAAGGCCCACTTGACTTCACATTCCAGGATGTCTCGCTCTAGATGAGGGATCACGTCATCATGATTATCTGGGTCTAGCTCAGCCCCCTGTATTTCACCTCCTCCCCTCAGGTGACAGCAGGCAGAGATGGCACTGGAAATAGCTCTGTATTTCCCATTCATAGAAATTACCGACTTGGAGAGAAGCAAAGTTCCCAGAGGTGGCTTTCTAGAAAACATCTTCACTAAGGGCCTAGAGTGATCCTGAATTGACCCTGGCCACAACTGTGTGGATCACAATAAACTGTGGGAAATTCTGAAAGAGATGGGAATACCAGACCACCTCACCTGCCTCTTGAGAAACCTATATGCAGGTCAGGAAGCAACAGTTAGAACTGGACATGGAACAACAGACTGGTTCCAAAATAGGAACCAAATAGGTTCCAAATAGGCTGTATATTGTCACCCTGCTTATTTAACTTGTATGCAGAGTACATCATGAGAAATGCTGGGCTGGAAGAAGCACAAGCTGGAATCAAGATTGCCGTGAGAAATATCAAAAACCTCAGATATGCAGATGACACCATCCTTATGGCAGAAAGTGAAGAGGAACTAAAGAGCCTCTTGATGAAAGTGAAAGAGGAGAGTGAAAAAGTTGGCTTAAAGCTCAACATTCAGAAAACTAAGATCGTGGCATCTGGTCCCATCACTTCATGGCAAACAGATGGGGAAACAGTAGAAACAGTGTCAGACTTATTTTTTGGGGCTCCAAAATCACTGCAGATGTGACTGCAGCCATGAAATTAAAAGACGCTTACTCCTTGGAAGGAAAGTTATGACCAACCTAGACAGCATATTAAAAAGCAGAGACATTACTTTGCCAACAAAGGTCCATCTAGTCAAGGTTATGGTTTTTCCAGTAGTCATGTATGGATGTGAGAGTTGGACTGTGAAGAAAGCTGAGTGCCGAAAAATTGATGCTTTTGAACTGTGGTGTTGGAGAAGACTCTTGAGAGTCCCTTGGACTGCAAGGAGATCCAGCCAGCCCATTCTGAAGGAGATCAGTCCTGGGTGTTCTTTGGAAGGAGTGATGCTAAAGCTGAAACTCCAGTACTTCGGCTATCTCATGTGAAGAGTTGACTCATTGGAAAAGACTCTGATGCTGGGAGGGATTGGGGGCAGGAAGAGAACAGGATGACAGAGGATGAGATGGCTGGATGGCATCACTGACTCAACGGACGTGAGTTTGAGTGAACTCCGGGAGTTGGTGATGGACAAGGAGGCCTGGCATGCTGCGATTCATGGGGTCTCAAAGAGCCAGACACGACTGAGCGACTGAACTGAACTGGACAGGCTTCTTGGGCTGGAAGTATGGCAGAGGGACCTTGTCTAGAACTTCGCTTGAATCAGGAAGAGCTCCTTTTGGTAAAACATCACCTTCCCAAATGATGAAGAAGCCAGACAGAGGGTTCTAGGACCCCTCCACACAGCTATTTTCGCTAGGCTCAGCATTTTCCAAAGCAGCTTTCATATCTACCCTCCCCTCTGCAAGGCAGCAGGTCAGAAAGGAAGCAATGAACCCATTTTCTAGATGGGCAAATGGAGATTGAGTGGGGAAGGTGACATGTGGAAGGTCTCCCATCTTAAGGAGTCAACGAGCCAGGCCTCAGGTGGAATCTCCTTGGGGCCTGGTCTTCCCAGATGCCACGAGAGATCGAGGGCTGTGAGGCTCCTGTGGGGACAAGGTCAATTTTGGAGCCGGCAGGCCTGGGTCAGCTTCTTAGCTGCATGGTGTTTGGCAATTCATTTTAAGCTCTCTGGACCTCGGCATCCTGGCCTGCATGAAGCAGACGTCAGTAGTAACTACACGTTTCAGCACGCTGTTTTGAGTTTCCATGTAAAACTCAGTACGTAGAAAACATTTAGAAATGTTAGCTCTTATTATTACATTTTCCCTAAAGAATCAGGCTTACTGGAACATCTGACAATGGGGTGAGGGTTAAATAAACCAAGAGGTAGTTTGAAGCACTGTCTTTCTAACTAAAACCGGTTGAGAGAGATGCTGAGATAGAAGACAACGCTGGCCTGAAAGTTTCAGGTGACGCTGAGACTTTGGAGACATCCTGGGCTCCCAGCAAGCTGTTCAGCGTTAGCCCCCAGACCCTCCGAGAACAAGGATCTCCTCTCTTGCCACTGGGGTGCTTGAGCGGCAGCGCTGGGGACTGGAGATGGAAATGACCTCACCGTGACATAAGGCCCTGGCGGCAGGGCCCTCCACGGATGAGGCCCAAAGCAGTCAACACCTCACTTCTTGCTGCCCTTCCACCACCCTCATTCCCCAAGACCTCTGGGGTGCAATCAACTTTTACGAGGCAGCCTGACCTTTCCGAGTAAGAGCTATAAACAGAGAAGGGCCAGGCTCTGGCCTGCCAACTGTAGAGTCCCCAACACACAGAAGTGGTTCCCATCCCTATACAGGTAGCTCTGTTCCCGCCATGGCTGTGACAACAACCCTAGAGCCAGTTCTGGGGCTCACCAGAAGGACCCCACAGTGACAAGCAGGTCCTGTCCCCTGCAATCCTTGGGAGGAATGGAAGTTGCGGAGGTGAAGCCTCTAGATGGGTATGTGAGGCTCTCAAGAGCTGGCTGCCCTTCCTCCCTATCCTTCCCGGCTTGGGTTTTGCCTGTGTTTTCCTTGCACATTCCACCTCCAGCACCTTTGCTTTTCCCTTTCTTGGCATGCCTTCCCCTCTTTTTCCCACCTAAATCCTATTCTTTCCCACCCAATCCCCAGTTACTCCTTGAGGCCCATCACGAAGCTGGCCTTCGCCAGTCAGTCTTCCCTGAAAAACTCCAGTTCACAGAGAACTCCTTCTGAAGCTTTGAAAGTCAAACTGTTGGTTGCTCAGTCATGTCCAACTCTTTGCAACCCCATAGACTGTAGCCCACCAGGCTCCTCTGTCCATGGAATTCTCCAGGCAAGAATACTGGAGAAGGTTGCCATTTCCTTCTCTAGGGGATATTCCCAACCCAGGGATTGAACCCAGGTCTCCCACATTGCCGGCAGATTCTTTACCATCTGAGCCACCAGGGAAGGGGGTCTTAATATTAGTACAAATGCCGATGCAGCGCTGAATATGTGCCAGCTACTGTTCTAAGCTCTTTACATTTATCGACTCATTTACTCTTCACCACAGCCCTTCGAGCTAGGTCCTATTTCCCCCTCATTTTTGTTTGTTTGGTTGGTTTTGTTTGTTTTTAACAGGTGAGGAAACTGAGGCACAGAGAAAGAAAGAACTTGCACCGAATCCCAGGGCAGTAAGTGGCAGAGACAGGATTCTGGCCTGGGGACAGCAGAGCCCAGGGACTCTCCAACAATACAACCTTCCAGACACACATCTTACTCTCTCTCAGGAGGTGTGACCCAGACTCCTTGGTTCCTTTCATACCCCTCACATTTGACCTGGCTCTAATAGGGAAGAAAGCGGCAAGCTCATAGACTCCGGTGTCAGATGCCAGAGTAAGGATTCCAGCCCTGACACTGAATTACTCTGAGTGAGAGCCGCATAAACTCTCTGGGCCTCAGTTTCTACTCCTATAAAGTGGGGATAAAAACACTGACCTACTTCATGGGGAGGTTATGATGTTAAAATGAAATCCCATCTGAAAGGTCTCTTCTTCTCTGCCTGGCACATAGCAGGCACTCATATACTGGTTCTCCCCCTTCTCACTGCATCTCGACGTCCTCACTGGATTCTGCTCAGCACCTGCTGCTAATGTGAGCCGCCTGGAGGCTCCTGGGGGCCTCCTTGTGGCCCAGTGTGCCACCCTCCCTCCCTCCTGTCCTAACTCCACTACACAGAGCATCAGCCGAAGCAACCTGGCCCAGGAGAGAAGTCACACACAGCCCTGGGAATCGCCTCCTGAAATGCTGATCACCCTCCTGGACTCTTCTGTTATTGTTGGCAATAGCCACGGCAGAGAACACCTCTGGCCCTGACTCAGAAACCGTTTCCAGAGCCAGAGTCTCCACCTCATTTCCCACACACACCCCTTGTCCTTCCTGTTCCCGGGATCCCTGTCCTAACCCATGAGCCTGTTCCTGGACTCTCAGAACTCAAGAGGAGTAAGTGTGACTACCGTATGTATAACTCTATTACTTGTTTTATTTCATTTAATAAAGAGGCAAAAGAGAACAGAGTTGCCTGTTAGGCTTTTCCTGGCCAATAAATAGTCTGGTCAGTGACTCAGGCTGAGGAAATTAGAAGGCAATTTCCAGGGACCGCGGTGCAAACCCCAAAGTCAGAAGTCCTAACAACACTCCTCTAATTCACTGCCTCCACCAACGATTAACTCATGCTGGCCTCGGAATATCTCTCTGGAAAATGCAGCAGCTGGCGCTTATATTTCTGGAGCTGGAACCGGTCTCCAATGACATCAAATATGTTTATTTTTCCCTTCCCTTTGCCTCCCCTCTGCCTGCCACCACGCATGGTGATTCCAATCCTGATTTGTCCCTCTAAGCCCTCGCTCGGCTGGCTCTAAAGAGAACCATGATAAATGACTGACTGTGTTCCTTCTTCCATCAGCCTTGAAGGATGTGGTCGGTTGTTCCATGAGCAGGAATCCTTGTCAGACCTGTGAATCACCCCTAGATCACTTCCCTCCTTGGAGCAAGAGAAAAAACTGTTCTTATGTGTGTGTGTGAGAGAGAGAGAGACAGACAGACAGACAGTAAGAAAACATGTGCTCTGTCGCTTCAGTGGTGTCCAACTCTGCACGTCTATCAGCTGTAGCCTACCAGGCTCCTCTGTCCATAGGATTTCCCAGGCAAGAATACTGGAGTGGGTTGCCATGCCCTCCTCTAGGGGATCTTCCTGACCCAGGGATAGAACCCATGTCTCCTGCATTGCAGGCAGATTCTTTACCCTCTGAGCCACCTGGGGAGCACAAAAGAAAGCAGGGAAGAGTGCTAGCTCACGTGTGGCACTGACTGTGGGGCTGGGATCCTGTATGACCTTGCCCTCACCTGCAGCATCTCTCTACTCCGCTCCCCCAACACATGTTCCTTCCCAGCACACCAGGAAGCCAACACTTGGACAGCTCCAGGAAGCCCTCCAGGTCTGAACAGCTGCTCCTTGTTTATCTGTTTCTCTTGTATGCTGGGTGTTTTCCATGGGGCATGTAGCCCACTTTCCCATCAGATTGTGAACAGCTGGCCTTCCTTTTTTGCCTCAGTCTTCCCTTCTCTCACAGCTTCGCCTATCAGATTCTAAATGGACTCAAGGGTTTCGGTGATAAGGAGCACCAGACAGAAGCTAGTATGTTGAGTACCCATGATGGGCGCCAGGAGCTTGCTTCAGTCGTGTCCAACTCTTTGTGACCCCATGGACTGAAGCTTGCTAGGCTCCTCTGTCCATGGGATTCCCCAGGCAAGAACGCTGGAGTGAATTGCCACGTCCTCCTCCGGGGGATCTTCCCGACCCAGAGAGTGAACCCACGTCTCTTCCGTCTCCTGCATTGGCAGGCAGGTTCTTCACCATTAGCGCCACTAGGTAAGGCACTAAGAGTAGAAGCTTTGCCCCCAAATTATCTCAGATCAATTTTCCAAAATCCTTGTAAGGTTACCGGCGAAGAAACTGAGACTCAAGAGTGGCTGGCTCCAGGCTGCTCACCCAGGAAGAGTCAGAGCCAAGACTCAAACCTTGATCTGCCCAACACCAGTAATTCTACAGTGGGACTGGCCTGAGAAGACCCTGTCCATACTGCAGCTGCACATCCTTCTTCCTGTGGGGCTGGATCCACACTCTAAGGGCTTAAGGAAAAAAAATGAAAGGCAGGGAAATGAATGGTTCTATGCCCAATTCCTAAAAATGTAGCTCCCAGGACCAAGCCCCAGATCTATGATGCTCTAAACACACAGGAGAATGTATTATTTCTTCAGGGTGGATCCTTCATTTATCAGCTCAGGCATCATTGGAGAGCAGACATCATCTTGGGTTTGCTCTAATCCCCTGCCTCACAGTGACCTCCCCCCATTGCCTGTCACATGCCCTCCTCTGGGGCATCAGGTGAACGTCCTAGTTAGTCAGTCCTCAAACGCCACCTGGCATTGCTCTCTCGTTGTTCTGTAAACCTGAGCCTGGTCTCCACAACCAACTCCAGTGGAGGAGAAGGGCCTCACTGTAGGTTCGGGAGGTGAAGTGACCTGAGTTGACCCATATCTCTACCTGGGAGACCCTGAGCAACTTCTCACCTCTTCATGTCTCAACTCACCCAACTGTATAAAGAATCAAAGACTTTGCATGGACTGTAGGAATCACATGAAATCCTGCACATTGAGCATCTGGCATCGACGACAGTAACTGCTCACACTGGCTATCATTTGCATTCCCTGAAGAGTCCTGTAGAGGATCAGAACATTCACGACTGGTATTTTTCTGAAATAAACAATCAGGAGAGGAAATGACTGCGAAAGCACAACGCCTCTCAAATCCAAACAAATAATTTCTTGTTTGCTTTAGATGCACTAGCTCCTCTCCAACACCATATGACTTGCCTTACACCTACCTACACAGGCGTGTGGGTGCAAAGAATGTGAACCGGAGCTCACATCCTTATGGAAAGTTGTCAAAGGTAACTGCAGTTTGCATCCAGCGTCATTAGGACCATTTGAAAGACAAGTGGTCTGAGGCCAAAGCCAGTTTACCTAAGGTCTCTCCAGGGACAGCTCATAACAGCTGAGAGAGGAGCTCAACTCCAGGCAAGGAGCCTGGTCTAAGCAGCAGCTGTCTATCTCCCCCAAACACTCCCCCCTCCCAGCATCCCAAGCAAGGCCCTGGCAGAGAGGAAGGAAGCCAAGGGCTGACAGTGCCACCCAAATGATGCAGGTCACCTGCCTGCCCTTTCATAAACAGGCCAAAACACAAGACCCTTGGTATCTAGGCGGCTCCACATCCATCCCAGAGACAAGCCTGTCCTGAGAAGACCTCTGCAGTGTGTTCCCAGCATTCTGGAGCCAGCAGAGCCCCTCCTGCTTGGGCCCCAGGCCTCTCATCAGCTAGCTCCGGCTAACGTGCATATCCCATAAAGCCGCTTGGCTCTGCAATTTGCCAAACCACAGACTCAGAATTCACCATCACCTCACCAGGAGAGGCGGGAAGAGGGCAAGCTTCTACAGTACAGAAGGGCTTCCAGGACATGCATGACATGGGCGCAGTGTGCCCTGCCAGCTACCCACATCAAAGTGCCTTGGCCGGAACACTTGACCTTCTGGTGTGTGGTGTTGGCCTTGCAGAGGCCAAGGGAGGAGGCGACCCTAGGCTTCAGAGGCGCTGCCTCCCCGCCTGGCTCCTCCTGCCCTGTTGGCCCCGTCGACACATTCTACTATCAGCCCCCTCTCCTGATGCATTAATGCCCCACACGTGCAGGAACCTCTTGCTATGACCAGATATTTGCTTTCCTCATCAACCCCAACCAGCCTTCCAGGGCACTTAGATGAACCCAAGCCACGTGATGGGCAGAAGGCCAGTTAGACCCAGGTGCTGTGACTCGCTGTGTCACAAGCAACTCTACCCCGACCGGTTCTCAGTTTCCTCATCTGTAAAATGAGGGGTGGAGTCTCATGAGTCCTCAGGTCCCTGCCAGCTCCACAGTTCCATAACACACAACAGTGTCTCCTTTAGCTGTTTTCCACAACCTGCGTTCAGGGCTCTGTATGCCCCATCTGCTCAGTGACATCACTCCCGGCCCACACATAGCATCATTGATTCTTAACACGGGAAGCGGACACATCCCAGAAAACACTGTCCATGAAAAGGGAGGAAATGATCATGTCAATGGAATTGGACAGGACTTTTTTTTTTGTATTTTTCACAGAGAACAAGTTATTAGCAATCTTAAAACCCCAAATCTTTCTTCCTTCTTGCCAGACCATTAATAGCTGCTTTTCAAAAGTGCTTTCTTAGTCAGAATCATGCCAATCATAAGCTACCATCTAATGAGTGCCTTATGTGCCAGGACCGCACTAAGTGCTTTGCGTGGATGACCTCATTTAATTCTCCAGACAATCCTATGAAGTAGATACTACTATTATCCTCATTTGAAAAATGAGGAAACTGAGGTACATGGAGGTTCAGTAAGTTGCCCAAAGTTGCATAGCTACTCAGTGTCTGAGCCTAGCTTTGAACGAGAGCCTCTCACTCAAAGCCTCAGCACTAACCACCTCTCAACACTGTTCGCAGGGGGCCCCTCGTCCCTTTAGCAATGCTCCTGGCTGGTGTGTTCTACATCTGTAACCTTGGACATCACTGGTCAAAGCTAAGCTTTGATGTTTCACCTAAGATCCACAGAGAGTGCCATCTGTTGAAAGCAGTGCCTACCTTATCTGAGGACAAGAAAAGAAGCCCTAAAACTGCAATGTTCAAGAAAAGAAGTTAAGAAGGCTGACTTCATAATAAGGGCTGGGATATGCAGATAGACATCTGCCTCAGAGGAGGGCGACCACACGGGAACCCAACTCCTCCAAAGACAGCTTTCTCAAAAGGGCAGGGGGAGATGCCTGCCGGGCCAGTGACACAAAAGGACGAACTGTCCCACCAGCATCCACCTTTCCGTCCCCTCAGGAACCAGACTCCTTGGTTTACCTCCTCCCCAACCTGAGCCCAAGCTAATTTATTCCACTAAAAAGAAACCCGAAGATCAGAGCTATTGGGGATAAAGACAGAAAGAGTAGCCTGAGGCTGACATTAGCACAAATCCAGTCCCCTTCCAACAAGGAAATAAAAGGCAGAGATCAATGTGCTGTCTAGGGCAGCAACCCACAGCCTGTTTTAATTGTGAAAATTAATGCTTTGAGCATTCTAAATGCTCCTTTAAATGCCTAATTTGCAAATAAGATGCAGTCCTTGCTGTCTGTCTCTTCCGTCTCAAGAACAGGGGCAAAGCCGCTAGGACTGGCAGCCTCGGGAGCCAGGGACACCATTTACTTCCTAAGGTGGGAAGGATGGGAAGACGGGATGGGCTGAGATGAAAGGGCGTCGCGTCCTACTGGCCCCCAGCTCGGCTCGGTCAACCTTAGCCCCTTCTCATTAAGTCTGGGAAGGCAGGGGGAGGGGCAGCCGGCCGCTCCTCGGAGACCACAGCAAACATTTCCCTCCTCGTGTCGGAGACCGAGCATCACTTAAGAGGAAATGAACCCCGGTTAAGGGTCACGTCCAGAGGAGGGATAAAAGGAAAAGCCACAATTTTCCTCACACCGACCGACACGAGGGCTTTAAGAAGGAAATCAAAGCTCAGGGCTGAGGGTGGAGGTAGGGCAGGGGCGCGGCGGCTTCTCTCGGCCCCCCAGACCCAAGCCTGGGGAGACAGAGACCAGGGCACAAGTAGGAGGCTCGTGCGAGGCGTCCGTCCCCAGGGTAAACCTCTGAAAGCATCTCGGTCTGCGTGCGCCTGAGCGACCCGAGCCCCCAGGGAGGGCCGGGAAGATGCTCTTTCCCAACGGAGCTTCCCAGCAAGGGTTTGAAGAACGTTCCCCCCACCATCCATCAAAGCTCAGGCGGACAGATGACTTCACCGTTGTAACAGACAAGGGCAGCCACTTGCCAATTCCAATGCCAAAAAAAGAAAACGGGCGTGGGGCGGGGGAGTGGAGGGGAGCAGTGGAGGAAGGTCAGAAAAGGCTTCCCTGGAGATCACAGCCCGGTGAAGAGACTCCACCGCCAAAGGCTGCCCTGTAGGCGCTCAGCTCCGGGACTTAACAAGGAGAGGGCTGAGGGGCCACCCAGGGGCCCTGAGGGGGTTCCTGGCCAGCCTCCCGCAGGGGTCGTGGGGGCGTACTCACATAGTGCTTGGAGGGGTTCCTCCGTTTCTCCACGTCCACCACGGTGGCATCTTGCACGCAGTAGGCGAGCATCTTCCCCCACAAAGCGAGTGGCGCCCCCCGGCGGCGTCACCTTCTCATCCCGGTCCGGCCCCGGCTCCTTGTCCCGCTTCCCGGGTCCCCGGGTCTCCCCAGCTACCTCGGGCCGGCGCGCCGCTGCCCGGGCTCCCCAAGCCCACAGGTACAGCAGCTGGGCGGGGGCTGTTCAGAGGGCACGCGGGCTCCGTGCGCCCGGGCGGCTCCCCGTGGGCCTGCCGCGCTCCCCTTCCCTCCCGCGCCGCCGCAGCTCTCCGGCTCGCCCGCCCGCTCTCTCCGCCGCCCGGTGGGTCCGGCGGGAACTGGCGGAGCAGAGGAGGGGCGGGGGTGTGTCCCGCCGGCGAGGGGACGGGGCGGGGGCCCGGGAGCCCGCTGTCAGCGCGCTGGGGAGGGGCCGGCGGCGCCCCTTCTCTGCGCTCCGGCTCCGGGGGGCTCGGCGCTGACGGAGGCTGCGGGCGCAGGAGGCGGAGGCAGGGCCGGGCAGGCAGAGAAGGGAAGGGAGGGGAGAGAGGGGAAGCGCGCGGGGAGGGGCTCCGGGCCCGGGGGAGGGGCTCGGGGCGACGGGGAGGGGGGCTGCAGCCCGGCCGGAGAGGCCTGAGCGGGCCCGCGCGCCCCCACCGCGCAGAGAGCGCGGCCAGCGGCCTGGCGCGGCGCTGGGCGACTTCGCCAGGCACAGAAACTCGGGGTGGCTTCGGAGGGAGGAGGGGCGAGGGGGAATGAACCGAGCGCGCCCCCGCCCTGGCTTTCGGTCTGGGAGCGGATTTGTGCCTTTGGGCCCCCAGCTTTACGGCCCCCTCCCACCCCTATCCCCCAGAGCTCTTTCATGAAAAGCAGTTTATTACCCCACTGTTTTCGCTCAGGCCCTCCGAGCTGGAGTCAGGACTGGGGAAGCAGGCGGCATTAAATCTTTCAAGCCAGAGCCTCTTTTGAAAAACCACCTGCCCCCCTGCGGATCACAAAGGGTAAAATTCTCCCCGGAAATGTGATCGATCCGCTGCCTGAGTCGCTTATCGATCTGAGCCTGGATAACCAATCTGTGATATCATTTACCAGTGAGGTTACAAGAAGATAACACTCCTGCCTTTAAGCCTAAGGCTTCCCTGGGACCCTCTCCTCCAGGTCGGGGAGGAGGGAAGGGAAAATCCACCATTGGGTTGGGGACTAGCTCATCACTGGCCCCAGGCTCTGACTTTCTCACCGCCTCTCCCTCTGGTTTAGAAAACCGACTGTTCAAATCACTTGTCCATCCCTGGACTTGGGACACAATTACTATTTAATTCAATTTACACCCCAACCCCCCCATCTGTTTCCAGCATTTTTCCATTCTAATTTCAAATATATAAAGTAGTGTCTTCACAATTAATCCTATTGTTCACAATCACAATAAACTTTGTGACGTGGAGCAATGCCAAGCATCTGAAATGGAGGCCAAGAGTTCTAATTGTGTTAATACTTTTTTCTCTGTACTGTCAGAACTCATGTAGATCTAAGTTCTAAGACTATTCACACAATTGCTTGGTACAGAGTAGCCTATTGTCCTTCCAGCTTTCTTGAAGGGTGCTAGGACACCAAACGATGCTGCTAATTAGTTGACCTGGAGCAAATCACTTAATACCACAGGCATTAGAGTCATTTTAAAGTTTTCTGTGAAATGGGGGTGCTGAACTAGATGGTCTTTTAAGATTTCTCCCTACATACATTCCAAACTCCTAGCAGGAGTTACTCCTTTGGAGACAATTTTGAGGGTTTGTTTTGTTTTGTTTTTCATAATTAACATGTATGGATATTGACATTTTAAAAAATATATTTTTTTAATTTCTTCTCTAAAATTCTAGCAGTTTAGGCTTGATTGAGCACTTATTCTGTGCTCCTTTACAGGGCATTAAAAAACAAAAGAAAGAGAGTGAGATAACTCAGGTGATGTTTGTAGAACTGAAAACTGAATCCAATTGACAAATGCTTGTCCCTTCCCTCAAAGAGAAGAAAGTACACTTGAGAAATAGGGACACCATTAAGACAGTATGTAATAAAATGTCCATTGCATGCTCAGTTGTGTCCAACTCTTTGTGATCCCACAGACTGTAGCCTGCCAAGCTTCTCTGTCCATGGGATTATTCCAGCAAGAATACTGGGATACTGGGTTGCCATTTCCTTCTCTAGGGGATCTTACTGACTTAGGGATCGAACCTGCATCTCCTGCTTGGCAGGCAGATTCTTACCTCTGAGCCACCTGGGAATGTCCGTTATTGTTGTTGTTCAGTTGCTGAGTCATGTCTGACTCTTTGTGACCCCATGGACTGCAGCATGCCAGGCTCCTCTGTCCTCCCCTATCTCCAGGAGTTTGCTCAGATTCATGTCCACTGAGTCAGTGATGCTATCTAAACATCTCATCCCCTGCTACCCCTTCTCCTTTTGCCTTCAGTCTTTCCTAGCATCACAGTCTTTTCCGATGAGTCAGCTCTTTGCATTAGGGGGCCAAGGTATTGGAACTTCAGCCTCAGCATCAGTCCTTCCAGTGAGTATTCAAGGTTGTTTTCCTTTAGGATTGACTTGCTTCTAAGAGACTCTCAAGAGACTTCTCCAGTACCACAGATCAAAAGCATCAATTCTTCGGTGCTCAGCCTTCTTTAAGGTCCAATTCTCACATCCGTACATGACTACTAGGAAAACCATAGCTTTGACTAGACGGACCTTTGTCAGAGTGATGTCTCTGCTTTTTACTATGCTGTCTAGGTTTGTCATAGCTTTCCTTCCAAGGAGCAAGCGTCTTTTACTCTTGAGGCTGTAGTCACTGTCCACAGTGATTTTTGGAGCCCAAGAAAGTAAAATTTGTTTCTGCTTCCACTCTTTTCCCCTTCTATTTGAAATGCCCTTTGGGATTCCAGAAAATGGAGGCCTGGAATAATCCAGGAGAACTTCCTAGAGGAAACTGTCTGTGTTGTAGGGACTCTGTATGGTCTCTAAACTCTCTATGGGCAGAGTTTAGAATACCTTGGAATACTCTGCCTCTTCTGAAGTCCCCAGCCAGTTGCACTTGCCCCAAGCTGTCTGACTTGTGCGTATTTGTCCATAACACATTCATCTCTTCCGAGAGTGCCTGGTGCCCAGGACTAACGGTAAGTTATCGCCTACTTCTTTGCACTCCTCATGTAGCAAACCTTCACCTTATCCACACTAGTAGTCACTGTACGAGAATCTGTTGAATGAATGATGGGGGAGAAGAAAAGGTGGAGTGAGGACATTGAAGCCTGAACCTGAGGGTAACACACAGAGGGCCAGGAGGATAGTGTCCACCTGGGGAAGAGTCAGGGAAGGGGCTGAGACACAGGAAGAGGAAACAAGGAGAAGGATGGGCGTAGGGGCTCCAGACCGTGAGAGATCTTGACACCAGGCAATGGGCTTCTGTATCAGAGAGCATGATAGAAAAATCACTGTGGATGCTGGGCAGGTGTCCTGGGAGATCTGAAAGTGATGCCCAGTGCTGTGGAAAGGAGGAGACCAGGCATCACTGCCTTGAGCAAGTCCTGTTCCTTGTGGGAGTAGGAGGGATGTCTGGATAGGCCCTCAGTGCTGAGCTCTGCAAGGAAAGGGCTGGGCTCTAGGAACCTGGGAGGGCTGCTGGTAGAAAATCTAGACAACCCATGGGTTCCCAGTCAAAAGATTCTTAACAGCACTCGGCCACTCTTCCTCTGTGGACTGCAAGGTGTTCTGGACGTGCTAGTGAAGCCCGAGAAGCCCCTGCTGAGGGGTGTTCAGCTGCTAGAGAGAAAAAAAAGGAGAGGGCTGGCTGTCCTGGGTCCCCTTGTGAGTCCGAGCACTCCCCCAAGAGGCACTGGTGGTTTCCTGCTCACCCTCCTCCTTCTGGATCAGGATTTGAACATGGACCTGAGGATAAGAGATCTAGGGAAGAGAGGGAAGGTGCTTGGCTACAAGGTTATGGCCTTCTGGTTTAAGAAACCCTGACAACCTGACATCTCCTAAATTCAGAGTCTTGAAGCACAACTTGAGGACTCCCCACTTCTCCCTGTGCTCCCAATTACCTCAGTTGGAGGGAGCAACTGAGCACCAGCCTCCACCCAGCCCCATGGTGCCAAGATCTCTGGAGATTAGTTGCATAGAAGTTATCAATACCTATGGGAGACAATCTCCCTCTCCTGGGGCTATAAAGCCAAGAGACTTTAAGTATAAAATGGTACAGACTCTCCCTTCTTCCCTGGGTACATGTCAAGCTTATGCAGACTTCTTTTGCAACAGTGCCTTAGGCATGCCTTTCTGCTCAACACATGTTTACTGAGTGCCTCACATGTGCCTGGCACTTTTCCAGCAATGACTGACACTAGCTGAAGGCCCCTTGGAGACAAGACAGCCTCTCATTTGTTCAATGTCCAGCATCTCTGGCACATAGTAGGTACACTGGGTGGTCTGTGTTGAAGACATCTGCTCAAGGAGTTAGTAGTGCTGGAGAGGACTAGCTAAACCCCTATTTTGCCACCTCCATCCATGAATTGAGGATGACTCCAATTCAAGGACATTATATGAGTTCTAATGACAAAGTATAATGTCGTTTTTTTAAAAGTTTAGGATAAATAAGGGAAAGAGGACCCAAAATAAAGATACAAACTGACTGATAACCTGAAAGTCTGATTTTTCAGAAACAGAGAACTGTAGGATGCTTAGAACCAAAGAATTTTCCAAATGGAAGGGATCAGAGAGTTTACTTATTCCTTAATTTTACAGAGGCACAAACTGAGGCCAAGAGAAACTAAGCAAGCTGCCCAATGCCACACAGCTAGGGGGTACCAGACCTCCCATCTTTGTCCTTCACAGCTCTTACAAGCCTATTCACATGCAAGAAGAGATCATTTAGAGCATCACAGATGCCTGCAGATCCAGAATGCTGCTCTCCCTTGATTCCATTCCATTCTCCACTCCAATTCTCCATTCACACAAGCATCACAGGCTCCTTAGAAGCCCCTCTCCTGCCTATTCCAGGCAGGATGCTCCTTAAGGTCAGGGACCATGTGTGTCTCCAAAGTCCCTTTGTGTACATGCAAATCCGATCACTCCCATATGCAGAGCCCACCCCACCTTCTCTCCCGTGTAATCTTCATAACCACCTCAAAGATGACAACATACAGGAAAACAGTGAAAACAGCTAAATCACCAAACATTCATTTGGCTACTAATCAAAAATTGCCCTTTGACAGTTCAGCCACTACTGTATTGAACCCTTATTTACATCTTTTAATTTTTTTTCAAATTTTGCTGTGCTTAGGTTGTGCATTCTAAACCAGTAAGAAGCAGGTGAGAATCTGAGAACCATGGACTTGGACTGTGGCACCACCTTTTCCCTCCCCACCCTGACAACAGCACCCCAGCCACCTGCCACATACACCCCCAACCCAGCAGAGAGCTTTATACATGCCAGGCACTCAATGAATGCTTGTATTTTAAAATTGGATATTTGTCGATGCTGCTGATGAAAGTGATGCCTACACGCTGTAAAGAGTTACCCATCCTGGGTTCTGGTCCTACTCAACCATACCCCAATCTTGTGACTTTGAAGTCACTTCCCATCTCTGGGTTTCTGGTGGTATTCTGGTCCCATGCATGCTCTAGGTTGGTAGATAAAGTGAAGTCTTATCGGTCTATGACTCCGGGAGTTGGCGATGGATAGGGAGGCCTGGCCTGCTGCAGTCCATGGGGTCGCAAAGAGTAAGACATGACTGAGCGACTGAACTGAACTGAACTGACCCAGAGATGTGCACATTTTAGTGAGATTTGGAGCCCCCTCCTGGTCAAAGTGGTTTTAGCACCTTTAACACAAAGCAGCTGGCCTTCTCTGTATCCCTTTCTGTCCCTGGCTGACCTCTGGCAGGAGCAGGCAGGTGGGCCTGGTACCAATAACCCGCCAGTTTACAGACTATAAGCAGTCCAGGGTGTATATGCATCTCTCTTAATTCTCCTTCTTCCTTTCTCTCTCTGTTTCAAATCAGCCCTAATAAACAACTGTTTGGGGCTTCCCTGGTGGCTCAGAGGTTAAAGCGTCTGCCTCCATTGTGGGAGACCTGGGTTCAATCCCTGGATCGGGAAGATCCCCTGGAGAAGGAAATTGCAATCCACTCCAGTATTCTTGCCTGGAGAATCCCATGGACGGAGAAGCCTAGTAGGTTACAGTCCACGGGGTCGCAAAGAGTCGGACACGACTGAGCAACTTCACCTTCACCTGGGGAACGTCTTGAGAATGGTCCCTCCTGAATCTGGAGTAGACAGTGAGATCAACTTCTGCTTTCTCCAGAGGGGAGTAAATTACTGGCCAGACTTCTCCTCCCCTAGGTTTCTGGGGAATGGGAGCAGGATGAGACACCAGAATTGCCCTGTCTGCTTAGCCCTATTGTTCACTAATTGCAGCCGTAATAACAGGCCCCTCCTGCTTGCCAAACCACGAGGTGGTGGAAAGCACCTTTATTTGACTCCCAACACAGTAAGTTCATCAGCAAAATCTCAGCCAGCTTTTGTACAAGATGCCATTGAGAGTCTCAGCCTCCTGTCTCAGCCTTGACTCTGAGGGTGAGGGTCCTTATGCAGCAGAATTATTTGACAGGACCAAATCAAGTTCCAGCCTTAGCAAACAACCATTGCACTGGAATACCAGAGAGAAATCTGCTAACTTGCATGTCCAAAGAAGCCAAGGACACAATCAGATTCACAATGGAAAAAAAAAATTATTCCATAACTCCAGACTACATCCCTAACACTGATGGGATATCTGGTCCTCAAACTAGCACATGGTACTTTAAGACCTTCAGAGATGAGGGTGTGGATGGTCTATCTCAACTACTGGGCATGCCTTCAAGTATATTCCTGCCTGGTAGGGACTTACCAGCATCCTCTTGGTATAAAAGATCAGTGTACATAGTTCCATTTTAACCATAAACCACCACAGATTTTCTTTTTCAAAATCCCCTGGATTTTCCAGAAGCCAGCAAACCCTGACTTGTCCATTGGATGACAAAAAAAGAACAGGAAAGAAAAAATCCGTTGGGAATTCAAAGGCAGTTTCTTAAAATAACCTGAAGCCACAAATAACCAAAATTATGAGTCTGGTTTTGGTTTGATCGCTTTTTCTTTTTTCTTCCAGTTCTCCATTGAGAAATGTTAGAAATTACTGTTCTTTATCCTGTTTGAATCCACTTGCCTATTTCAGGTGAAAGATCCAAGACTTTCAAAAGTCAAGTCTGGCTTCGGTAATGTCCTGCCCCCTCTGTCTCATACAGAAGGTATCCCCATAGTTGGTTCATTTCTTACCTGACAGACTATGGCAGGTTGAGGAAGACTTAGCTGGCTGGGTTTTCCCACCTAGGTGAATCTGGCTGGGATTCTGAGTGGCATCTACAAGGTGTTGCCCCAGGCAGATTACTATGATCACTTTGATTAATCTTACTGCCTAATATATAAATAGCTCATGTTTCAGTTGAGACTCAGTTGGTTTACAAGTATGAATATTTGAGCTGAGCTAGCTGAAAAAAGGAGAAGGGGCTCAATTTCCAAGGTACAGTGCCATCTCATCCGTGGACATTTGGACTTAGAGCCGAACCAGGAGGTGGCAAATCTTAGAGAACATGATACTTTCCTCCGTCTCTTATCTCTGCTTATGGGTGTGTCTGTTTTATTCTTCTTGATCTGCAGACTGCTTTTCTCTGCTACTTTACCCACATAGCAGGAGTCCCCTACTACCCAAATTTCAGACACTTGAGACTGGTTGTCTCTGTAGTCTAGATCCTAGTACCCAGGAAAAACACTCTGATTGGCCCAGTTTGGGTCATATGTCCACCTCGTTCCAGTCAGTTATCAGGGGGTGGGGTCATGTAGCATGAAGATGACTATCAGAGCTAACCCACTGGACTGGGAATTAATTAGAAGAAAGAGGGCTGGTGTGAGTGGCCCCCACACCCCAAAACACCCCTACTAAATTATTGTTTACTTTTTCAAGGACATTATTTATTCACTCAATGAATACTTAAGTTACCAGTTATGTCACCCACTTTATGAGGAACTGGGGCTACACTTGGGGCAAACCAGACAAAGTCCTTGTCCTTAGGGAGTTTTACACTTTTGAGGAAGATACACATTGTTTTATGAATCATCTAAATAAATGTAATATTATAATTGTGAGTAATGTTGTCAAGGTGGAGAAAACATATACTAAAGTATAAATGTTGGTCATCTCTGGGGGTAGCGATACAAAGTTTTAAAATGAATTTATTTAAACATTAAAAAATTCTATAGTGTACTTTTCCTTTTGGAGAAAGATTGAGTTTTTAAATTTGCATTTTAAAAGGATCATGATGGTTCCCTGGTGAAGAGGGCTGCCTGGGGGATAAGCAGGGGGGGCATTTGGTGGATTGGCAGTGGGATACAAGAGGCGATGACATTGACGTATCCACACTACTAGATATAAAATGGTTGGGCTTCTCTGGTAGCTCAGCTGGTAAAGAATCCACCTGCAATGCGGGAAACCTGGGTTTGATCCCTGGGTTGAGACGATCCCTGGAGGAGGGCATGGCAACCCACTCCAGTTTTCTTTCCTGGAGAATCCCTGTGAACAGGGAAGGCTGCCAGGTTACAGTCCATGGGGTCGGAAAGTGCAGCATAGCATATATAAAATAGATAACTCACAGGGGCCTACTGTACAGCAGGCCTCTGTAGTGAACTATATGGGAAAAGGATCTTAAAAAGAGTGGATATGTATATGCATAACTGATTCACTTTGCTGTGCAGCAGAAAGAAATGTAACATTGTAAATCAACTATATTCCAATAAAAAATTTTTTTAATTAAAAAAATTTTTTTGAGTGTTGGCCTAATTAAAAAAAGAGAGAGATGACAACAGCTTAGACTAGGCTGACAGTTCTGGGTGGAGTGAAGAGAACTTTAGAAGGTAGAGCATCCTCTGTCCGGTGATATTGGTCAGGGATGAGGGAATCGGAGGTGCTGAGGACAATCAAACGTTCTCAGCCTGCATACCTTGAGGGATGATTATGCTGTTTAGTATTCTGACTTTTTCTTAGCCTGCAATATACGGATGCTGTTCTAGTCAAGGTTAGAAGTTTCCTTTAGCTATAATAAAGATCATGATAATAATAATAGTAACAATAACAACAATAATATCAGCAATTGTTTATTAAGCTCCTATGTGTTGTGCCAGACACTCTGATGAGTAAGCATTGTGCATTCCATAAACGGGAATTTAATCACAAACAAGAATGCCCTCCCTTGTGGGGTTCACAGTCAAGGTAGAAAAAACAATGAATTAGACAAGAAAAAAACCAAGGCTTTGGGCCTCTTCAACTCTCTAGTATTTTTTAAAAATTTGTTCAGCATTTATTTAGTAAGGGCTGGAAGAAATAAATTTTCTATTAAATGTGCACTTTTCTCCCTGCATTGAAAGTAAGGCATTTATTATATGCACTGAAAGCAGTATTTTCTAAGTTTTCTTTTATTTCATGAGCTTTCATACCTGGATAATGTCACTTACATGCTTGCTATCAGTAAAAGTAACTTACATAGATACAGCTTCAGACTCATAAAAGACATTTTAAAAGTTTGTTTTCATTTTAATGGAAATCGGATGTTTCCTATTTTTCTGGAGTTCTTGTTTTCCCTTTAGTTTGAGGGGGAAGAGGGGGAAATTTCTTAATAGTTAACTTCTTGGGAAGTATATTGAACGGTTTGAAGTTACTTAAATCGTTTCTTCCAAGAAAACAGCCCTAGACCCATACTGCTGCACGTTGACCTAGACCTTGCAGTCGGGGGTGACGACTGCCGTGGGTGACGACTGCCCCTCGAAGGGCTGTCTGATGGAAGGAGTCAAAGCCGGCCCAGCTCAGCCCACAAGGGCAAAGCATCCTGCAGGAATACTCCCCAGAGATGGGAGGCGTTAGAGAGGAGGGGTTGTGAATTTCCACTTGAGGATACTGTTTATTGTGGAAGGACCTAGCCCATTTGTGCCAGGAGAGCCTCGGAAAATCCCAGTCTTTCAGGCCAATTTGTCTACCCGGCCTAATACAAGAGGGGTCACCACTGCTCAGATTTTTAGAAACAAAATGGAAAATTCTCCCTGATGGATGGTTAAGCAGTCATGTAGATAAATGTCTGATGATTAATTCATGATATTACTGAAACATGAGGGGACTTCTCTGGTGATCCAGTGGCTGGGTCTCCGTGCTCCCAATGCAGAGGCCTGGGGCTCAATCCCTGCTTGGTGAGCTGGATCCCACATGCTGCAACCAAGAGTTCACACGCTGCAACTAAGACCGGGGACAGCCAAATAAATAAATATTAAAAAAAAAAAAAAAGAAACATGAGAATGCCAGCTCATAAGGACAGAAATGTTGGTCTGTCTTTTCACCATGGTACACCCTCTGTGCTGAAAACAATGGCTGACACATGACAAGTTTTCCACGAACTGTTCGCTAAACCAATGGTAGTAAATGTTTTCAACCTGGGGGGCCATACAATCTCTGTTGCAGCTACTCAACTCTGTCTAATATACCTATACCATGACCCTGCAACTTCATTCAAGAGAAATTTCACCCAAGAGAAATCTGTACATATGTCCACCAGAAAAATATGAAAGCATTTAAAGCAGCACTAATCATAATAACTCAAAACTGAAAGCCACTCTAACGTCCACCAATGCTGAGTGGGTCAGTAGAGGTGTTATGTTTATACAATAGAATACTATAGGAGGGTTCCCTTTTCTCCACACCCTCTCCAGCATTTATTGCTTGCAGATTTTTGGATCGCAGCCATTCTGACTGGTGTGAAGTGGTACCTCATTGTGGTTTTGATTTGCATTTCTCTAATAATGAGTGATGTTGAGCATCTTTTCATGTGTTTGTTAGCCATTCGTATGTCTTCTTTGGAGAAATGTCTATTTAGTTCTTTGGCCCATTTTTTGATTGGGTCATTTACTTTTCTGGAATTGAGCTGCATAAGTTGCTTGTATATTTTTGAGATTAGTTGTTTGTCAGTTGTTTCATTTGCTATTATTTTCTCCCATTCAGAAGGCTGTCTTTTCACCTTGCTTATATTTTCCTTTGTTGTGCAGAATCTTTTAATTTTAATTAGATCCCATTTGTTTATTTTTGCTTTTATTTCCAGAATTCTGGGAGGTGGATCATAGAGGATCCTGCTGTGATTTATGTCTGAGAGTGTTTTGCCTATGTTCTCCTCTAGGAGTTTTATAGTTTCTGGTCTTACATTTAGATCTTTAATCCATTTTGAGTTTATTTTTGTGTGCGGTGTGATTCCTTAAAAAATTGCAAATAGAACTACCTTCAGCAATCCCACTGCTGGGCATACACACCGAGGAAACCAGAATTGAAAGAGACACATGTACCCCAATGTTCATCGCAGCACTGTTTATAATAGCCAGGACACGGAAACAACCTAGATGTCCATCAGCAGATGAATGGATAAGAAAGCTGTGGTACATATACACAATGGAGTATTACTCAGCCATTAAAAAGAATTCATTTGAATCAGTTCTGATGAGATGGATGAAACTGGAGCCGATTATACAGAGTGAAGTAAGCCAGAAAGAAAAACACCAATACAGTATACTAACACATATATATGGAATTTAGGAAGATGGCAATGACGACCCTGTATGCAAGACAGCAAAAAAGACACAGATGTGTATAACGGACTTTTGGGCTCAGAGGGAGAGGGAGAGGGTGGGATGATTTGGGAGAATGGCATTCTAACATGTATACTATCATGTAAGAATTGAATCGCCAGTCTATGTCTGACGCAGGATACAGCATGCTTGGGGCTGGTGCATGGGGATGACTCAGAGAGATGTTATGGGGAGGGAGGTGGGAGGGGGGTTCATGTTTGGGAACGCATGTAAGAATTAAAGATTTTAAAATGTAAAATAAAATAAAATGAAACTGAAAAAAAAAACCACAATAGAATACTATACACCAGTGATAAAAACCAAACAACAGGTTCAGACAGCAAACTGGTGGAAGTTCACAGACACATGTTGAGCAAATAGAGGCAGATGCAAAGGATATATGCATACTATATGGTTTCATTCACATAATGTTCAAAGTAGCCCAAGTTAACTCGTAGTGCTAGAGGCCATATAAATGGTTGCCTCTGAGAAGTATGAGCTGAGACAGGCACAGAGGACTATGCTGGAAACGGTCTTTGTCCTGATCCATGTGGAAGTTTTGGCTGTGCCCTAGCATTGTACACTTGAATGTATATATTTTACAACTTGCTATGTGGATTGTTTATGTCCCCACAAAGTTCATATGTTCACTTAAATAAAAGAAGGATTTAGCTAATAACAGATTTTCTTGATCCAGATAGAGAGTAGTTTCTGGCTGTAATTTCTTTTCTCACTTGAAATGGCCATACCAGCATCTTGCTCTGGCCTGAAAAGTAAAAAGTAAATTCTGGATCTCACTGCCCATATTATTATAATAACTTAGAAATGTCTGAAAAGTTTTCAACGCGAAGACAGCACTTCAGCATCACTGAGATGCATTTTAAGATTCTCTTCTTGGAGTTCTCCCTGGTGCCTCAGTGCTAAAGAGTCTGCCTGCTAATATAGGAGACTCATCTGGGATGATCCAATGTGCCACAGAGCCACTAAGCCCGTGTGCCACAACTATTAAGCCTGTGCTCTAGAGCCCGGGAACTGCAACTACTCAGCCCACATGCCGCAGCTGCTGAACCCTCATGCCCTAGAGCCCGTGTTCTACAACAAGAGAAGCCACTGCAATGAGAAGCTCACGCACTGCAGCTGGAGAGTAACCCCTGCTTGTTGCAAGTAGAGAAAAGCCTGCGCAGCAAAAAGACCCAGTACAGCCAAAAATAACTAACTAAATAAATGAAAATTATCTTTAAAAAAGATTCTGTCTTCTTGATGATGGCTAATGCTTGATGTATGGGTCATACAGCTTAACCCTGGCACAGGCACAACTTAATAGAAGCCACCACTTCCTCACTTTTCCCCCATCACTGTTTTCTCCCCATCTGAATGTCACTACTACATTTTTGCTAACATTTCACTGCAGGTTAAAAAAAAAGATCTTTCTTTCGATAGATTTTCTGAATGCAAACACGGCAGAGGAAGGCGGTGGAAAGAGTGTGGCTCTAGGTCTGGATTCCTGCTCTACCGCTATTCTCAGTGCAACTTGGAAAGTTGTTTCACCTTTCTAAGCTTCTGTTTCCTGTCTGTAAAATAGAGATAACAATGCCTACCTTACGGAGTCATTATCAGGTGAACATGAGATCAGTCAGGTATTGGGTTGACCAAAAAGCTCATTTGGATTTTTCTGTGAGATGTCATAGAAAAACCTAAATGGACTTTTTGGCCAACCCAATAAAATGGTCAGCATAGTGAAGGCATAGTGAAGGCAATGATATTAATAATTATACTAATAATAATGGTCAACATGTTGACCAGTATAATTATTAATATCATTGACTAAAATAAACCATTTGTTCTCTGATCCCATTGGTCTGTAGATTGTATATAACTTTAACCTTCAAACTTCAAGCAAGTTGCAAGTTGGAGTATTAATTCATTCAATGAGTACTGAGTACAGCTGGACTTCCTTATCCACAGGGACAGAGGGCCAACTCTACTGTGTGGTTTTACACACGGGACTTCAGCATCTTTGGATTTTGGAATTGCTGGGTGTCCTGGTGCACAAGCTCAAATCTAGATTGCTGGGAAAAATATCAATAACCTCAGATACTCAGATAACACCACCCTTATGGCAGAAAGCGAAGAACTAAAGAGCCTCTTGATGAAAATGAAAGAGGAGGGTGAAAAAGCTGGCTTAAAGCTCAACATTCAAAAAATGAAGATCATGGCATCCGGTGCCATCACTTCATGGCAAATAGACGGGGAAACAATGAAAACAGTGACAGACTTTATTTCCTTGGGCTCCAAAATCACTGCAGATGGTAACTGCAGCCATGAAATTAAAAGACACTTGCTCCTTGGAAGAAAAACTATGACCAACCTCAGTTCAGTTCAGTTCAGTTGCTCAGTCATGTCCGACTCTTCGTGACCCCATGAATCACAGTACACCAGGCCTCCCTGTCCATCACCAACTCCCGGAGTTTACCCAAACTCATGTCCATTGAGTCGGTGATGCCCTCTAGCCATCTCATCCTCTGTCGTCACCTTCTCCTCCTGCCCCCAATCCCTCCCAGCATCAGGGTCTTTTCCAATGAGTCAACTCTTCGCATGAGGTGGCCAAAGTATTGGAGTTTCAGCTTCAGCATCAGTCCTTCCAATGAACACCCAGGACTGATCTCCTTTAGGATGGACTGGTTGTATCTCCTTGCAGTCCAAGGGACTCTCAAGAGTCTTCTCCAGCACCATAGTTCAAAAGCATCAATTCTTCAGCACTCAGCTTTCTTCACAGTCCAACTCACATCCATACATGACCATTGGAAAAACCATAGCCTTGACTAGACGGACCTTTGTTGGCTCTGCTTTTTAATAGGCTATCTAGCTAAGAGTCACAGATAACTGAGCGACTTCACTTTCATGCACTGGAGGAGGAAATGGCAACCCACTCCAGTGTTCTTGCCTGGAGAATCCCAGGGACAGGGGAGCCTGGTGGGCTGCCGTCTGTGGGGTTGCATGGAGTCGGACATGAATGAAGCGACTCAGCAGCAGCAGCAGCAGCAGCAGCAGCAGGTTGGTCATAACTTTCCTTCCAAGGAGTAAGCGTCTTTTAATTTCATGGGTGCAATCACCAACTGCAGTGATTTTGGAGCCCAAAAAAATAAAGTCTGACACTGTTTCCACTGTTTCCCCATTTATTTCTCATGAAGTCATGGGACCAGATGCCATGATCTTCGTTTTCTGAATGTTGAGATTTAAGCCAACTTTTTCACTCTCCTCTTTCACTTTCATCAAGAGGCTATTTAGTTCCTCTTCACTTTCTGCCATAAGGGATCCAACCTAGATAGCCTATTAGAAAGCAGAGACATTACTTTGCCAACAAAGGTCCATCTAATCAAAGCTATGTATGGATGTGAGAGTTGGACTATAAAGAAAGCGGAATGCCAAAGAATTGATGCCTTTGAACTGTGGTGTTGGAGAAGACTCTTGAGAGTCCCTTGGGCAGCAAGGAGATCCAACCAGTCACTCCTGAAGGAAATCAGTCCTAAATATTCATTGGAAGGATGGATGCTGAAGCTGAAACTCCAATACTTTGGCCACCTGATGAGAAGAGCTGACTCATTTGAAAAGACCCTGATGCTGGGAAAGATTGAAGGTGGGAGGAGAAGGGGATGACAGGGGATGAGATGGTTGGATGGCATCACTGACTCGACGGACATGAGTTGAGCAAGCGCTGGGGGTTGGTGATGGACAGGGAAGCCTGGTGTGCTGTAGTCCATGGGGTTGCAAAGAGTCAGACATGACTGAATGACTGAACTGACTGACTGGGTGTCCTGGAACCAATCCCCCAAGCAATGTGAGGAACAACCGTATTTACTCTGTGAATAAGGTAGACCAGAGCCTTGCCCTCAGGAAACTTGCATTTCTATTGCAATTTGTGCATTTGCAAACTTCCCTCTGGGCAGAATGATCAGCAGGGCTTCCACTCTTCCCCGGTAGCTTGTTCTTTCTGTGTTCTTACTGCCCGATTACTAATAGATCTTATTAATTAACAGCTCAAGGTTTCCTAAGCTTTTCCTTAATAGTATGTTCTTCTCAAGACTTCATGCTCAATGTGTTGTTTATCTGTGGCACTGTACATTCATTTTCATCACCAGACTTTTTTGCGTATGTTTTTATGAAAACATTAAGCTGTTCATTTTCCATCGAATGAATCGTAAAGCTTTGTTTTCATGTTCCACTGTATTTAGTCTCAAAATGGCATTGCTGCTTGGCAGGGTCTGTAAAAATCAGGTGCAAAATTTACTACACATACAAAACATATTTAGGACTTGGGTAATTTTTATTGCCATAAAAGGTGACTTTTCCAAACAACTAAATATCATTATTTTCTGTTGCCACTGAGTGGCTTTTTTTTTTTTGGCATGAGCATTTTTGACAGCTTTGTGGCTTTTCCCTTTACAAGCCCCTGCCTCCTCTACCCTGGAATATTCTTTCAGTTTTACTTGAATCAGTTTCTCCTGAATTGTAATTCCTAAGACCCCAAATAAACTTGTTTCGTGTTTTATGGCCTTCTTGGTTACCACAGTCAGAGATGTAATCTTTACTCTGAGAGTGTGGCCCTTCCATGGTTTCAATTGAAAGCTTGAGTTGTTTGCCAAAGCCCCATAACTTGGTAACAAACCATGACCCCTGGCATGGGCAGTGGTTGAAGTCTCTGCTCCATCTCTTCCAGCCATCAACTGTTGTTTTCCCCTGGATTCCCTTGAGTCTCACTTGCTGCTGCTGCTAAGTCACTTCAGTCATGTCCGACTCTGTGCAACCCCATAGACCCCACCAGGCTCCCCCGTCCATGGGATTCTTCAGGCAAGAACACTGGAGTGGGTTGCCATTTCCTTCTCCAGTGCATGAAAGTGAAAAGTGAAAGTGAAGTCACTCAGTCGTGTCCGACTTGGACATGTACAATTCAAGAGTCAGTCAAGAATTTGAGAATTTATACACATTTTGCGACTTCCTACTCTATGACTCTCCTTTTCAGAATTTTCACCTCAATTTCCAGCCACTCTATTGCAAACTCCTCAGAATCATCAGGCCACTAAGCCTGTGATTTTAGTCTTTCAATGACCTCTACCCTGTGTGAGCTGATTGTGGTTCTCTTAGTGTGGTCCTTCAACCAGTAATTAGCATCACATAGGGAATGGATAAAATGCAAAATTTAGGGCGGCATCCCAGACCTAGTGAATTAGAAACTCAAGGTGGAGTCTAGCAATCTATATTTTAACAAGTTTTAGTTTGAGACTGACTGCCTTAGTGGTAAAGCTATACGAATGTGGGTGTCACCCAGAGTGGTTCCCACCCTTTACTGTCTGGATGCTCTCCAGTGCCATCAAATATGAGTTTTTTTTGTGTGGGAGGAGGGGTCCAGAATTTTGTAATATTATTTGTAGAAGGAATTAGCCTTAAACAAGCTACTTTCAGTTCAGTTCAGTTTTCAGTCGCTCAGTCATGTCTGACTCTGCAACCCCATGAATCGCAGCATGCCAGGCCTCCCTGTCAACCAGATGGGAATTTGGGCATTTACTTTGTAGCATATATTCCACACTGTACACTGCTTGGTTCCCCCACTTCCAAGCACATATATCTTTGTAATTTAAAAAATAAATTTCAATTCTTTTAAATTGAGATTTGAATAAAATGTTTGTGAAACCCTGGAAGCACCTTATAGTTTTATGGAACACGGCTTGAAAACCTCTAGTTTAAATGGTGTTGATTGACAGTAGGGGTCAGGATTAGCCTCAACCATGCATAGGAGAATCTCCATAGCAACTGTCACCATAGCATCAGGCCTATGACAGAGGTGATAAATGAGCTTGTACAGAGTGGGGAAGAATGTAGTGTGGTATCTTCTGGTCTCTCTTCCAGGAAATCCCAAAGACACACCTGTACCTTTGTTGCAGGAAGGGGGACCCATTCCAGGGCCCAAAACTGGGCTATTGTCTAACACTCGGAAATGAATTGTCCGAGGAGACATGTGCTGACAAAGCAAGAGATTTTATTGGGAAAAGGCACCCGGGTGGAGAGCAGTAGGGTAAGGGAACCCAGGAGAACATCTCTGCCACGTGGCTCGCAGTCTTGGGTTTTATGGTGATGGGATTAGCTTCCAGGTTGCCTTTAGCCAATCATTCTGACTCAGAGTCCTTCCTGGTGGTGCACACCTTGTTCAGCCAAGATGGATGCCAGAGAGAAGGATTCTGGGAGGTGTTCGGACAGGTCTCCTTTTGACCTTTCCTGAACTCTTCTGGTTGGTGGAGGCTTATTAGTTCCATGTTCCTTAGCAGGACCTCCTGTTGTAAAACGACTTATGCAAATGGTTACTATGGTGCCTGGCCAGGGTGGATGGTTTCAATCAGTGTGCTTCCCCTAACACCTTGATAGAGAAAGCCTGCAGGTTACGACCAGGTGAAATGACCTGACATTCTCCAAAGTGCAAAGGGTCTCTGCTCCTCAGTGAGAAGTAGGGACTCCCCCTCAAGAGGGAATTAATCCCTTACAACTTCAAGAACAGGGAATACCTTCACAATACTGTCATCCTACCAGACCAGTAGAATAGAGAGAAAGTTCATCTAAAAACTCACTCTGGCTTCTTCCCCTCTCCCTGCCTCCACCCCGAGACAGACCCACTGGTGTTTTATCCCCAGGGGAGCAGGCCCTGGGCAGTACTTTTCCAACTTTAATGTGTGCTGGGGATCTTTTTCAAATGTAAATACTGATTTAGTAGGTGTTATAGGCTGAACTGCATCTCCTCCAATTTCATATGCTGAGATCCTAACCCCAGCATCTCAAACATGACTGTATTTGAAGATACGGTCTTTAAAGAGGTGATTAAAGTGAAATGAGGTCAGTGAAGTGGTCTCTGATCTAATATGACTTGTAAGAAGACAAGACAAATAGAAAGAGAGGAAAGACCATGTGAAGATACCTGGAGACCCCGAAGAGAGAGACTGTAGAAGAAAATGACTCTGCTGACACCTTGATCTTGGACTTCAAGCTTCCAGAACTGTGAAAAATAAATTTCCATTGTTTAGGCCACCCAATTTACTTTGTTAGTGCCCAGTGGGACTTTGTTATGGCAACCCTAGCAGACTAATGTAGTAGGTCTGGGGAGGGAATTGAGATTTTACATTTTTAACATGTTCCCAGATGCTGCTGATTCTGCTGGTCCAAGGATCAGACTTTGAGGAACAAAGATCTGCAGAATCAGGTTCCTTTTTGCTTGATGGCATGCAAGGTCAGCAGCTTCGCCTTGCACACTGGAGAGGAGGACACTTTTTCTCCACCTCTGCTTTCTTTAGGATGGCTAAGGCAATTGTTCTCAGCCTTCTTGTGTTGGCAGCACTTTAAAAGTATAGAGTGGCACCTTTCAGGGGATGAGTCACAGATTAGGTTACATAAATAAATGAAGTGGGCTGGATACAACATAGGACCTGATGGATGCAGTAAGTAAATGGGGAGCTCATGCCTCATGTGAAGTGGGCAGATCTACACTGTCACCAGTCAGAATCTGAGCTTGGTGTAGCCAGATTTTCCAAAATTTCAAGAGAAGATAGAAATTTGGATTTTTACATTAAATCTCCAGAGTTTTTAAATGTTGGCAACTCCATCAATTTCTTTTTGAAATGTGAGGCAAAGGAGCCCCTGAGGTCCTGGACAAGTTATTAATAAGTATCTTATTTTGGAAGTATATGTATGTAAGGGCTTCCCAGGGTGGTGCTAGTGGTAAAGGACCCAACTGCCAATGTAGGAGACATAAGAGATGCAGGTTTGATGCCTGGGTCAGGAAGACTCCCTGGAGAAGGACATGGCAATCCACTCCAGTATTCTCATCCAGAGAACCCCATGGACAGAGGAGCCTGGTGGGCTACAGTCCATGGTGTTGCAAAGAGTTGGACATGACTGAAACAACTTAGCACGCATACATATGTAAAAATTCGTCAAACTGTAGGATTAAGATTTGCACAATTTACTGCTTTTAAGTTATCCAACAATAAAATACCTGCATCAGGGTGATGCACATCAGCTTCAAGGTAGCTGTCATCTGTGGGAATGGAGGCAAAGCAGGGCTGAAGTCGGCTTCATCTGTATCACCAACGTTATGTTTCTCTCAAGAGGAGAACTAAAGCTCAGATGGGAAAAGAATAACAGCTGTCTCATCTCAGTGGTATCTAGATTTTCTGCTTCATTATTTTCTGTATGTTTGGACTATTTCACCATTAAACATCTTAAGTATTAAAAAAAAAAAAACCAAACCCTGAGAATACCAATACTGCATGGGCTAACCCAAACCCCTTGGAGGTTACTGAAACATATTCTCTTGGTCTTCCTCTGGGACCATATTGTTGTTCAGGTAGGAACGTTCTCTGCCTTGCCCCAGATCTTCTGCTTGCTTCAGGAGACACCTGCTCCCTCCCTGCCATGGGTGTGACGTTATATCACCCCATCCACTCAACCCATATAACCTTCATCACCAGGAGTGGTGTTCTCAGTGCAGGCTCAGCTGGAGCAAAAATAAAATATAAACATCAACCTAAACCTGAAAACATTGTGTTGAGTTCCCAGTTCTGAGCCACCAGAGAACAGGCTTCTCTGATCCTGAAAGCAGTACAGCCTAGTGGTTAAGCTCACTGGGTAGAAACCTGGCTCTTCCACGTAGTAGGTAGTTACATATCCTTGGGCATGGTAGTCAGTCTTGGCCTCAATTTCCTCATCTGTAAGGTGGGAATGATAATAGTATATACCTATTTAGGTTTATGTTAGGATTTAAGTTGGCTGGGTGACTGGTGAATAACTGTTCAATAAAAGTTAACTCTCATAACTGTTAGTATTATTAAGTACTTCCACTTTAAACATCTTTGATACGTCATGGACTAAGTCTGAGGTGAGGCCACGGTGTTAATAAATTGGTATCTGACCACTGAGTCCCAAAGGGAAAATATTTTCAACTCTGCTTCAAGTAGCAAATTTGATCAAGCTTCGTCATGCATAGGAAAGGAGGATCACAGAGGCTCCAGGCTGGTTCATTTACTGCTTGCCTCCAGCCTCAGGGCTGGGGCACCTACCCCTCCCTGTGGATGGTGGTGTTGCCAGGGCAACAGGGCTTGTTGATGCCTGGGGGTTGCTGTTTGGGGTTGGTTGCTCAAGGTAATCCTCCCAGAAACAGCATCCTAGTGGTGGCTCAGTGACCCAAAAAAGGGCTTCAGCAGTGACTAATATCGCTGCAAAGGATGCACATAGATCCAAGAAAATGCATTCCCTAAAGGGATACAATTTTAACGACTTCTCAGTTGGTGCTTCTTTGCCTTCTTCAACCACAAGCATTAAGCTTCTCTGAAATTCTAGTTCTCCCAGGTGGCATTCTCCAGAGGGGCCGTTTTCTCTGGTAACTCACAGAGACTCTGACTACCTGGAATGGGGTGGGGAGGAGCTAATTAATTGCCTGTGAGAGAGTATTTCCAGTGAGGGCCTTTCCTTGTACTTCAGGAGCCACACTCTTTAAGCGTTTCTGCTGAATCCAGTTGAGAAGGCCCACAGACCCATATGGTTGGAGAGTCGGACACGATTGAAGCGACTTAGCATGCACACATGCACAGAGCTCCTGAGCCCTCTTGCCCTTCCATTAGCCTGAGACTCCTACGGCCATCCCCGTGGTCTGTCCTCCAGAACCTGGGCGATACTCCGGCCTTTCCCACCCTCCTTTCCTGAATCAATTTCCCACCTGGGGTCTTGCATTTAGGTCTCGGACATCCGTCTGCTGGTCACCGTCCCCATTCAGGCCCTTACTACCCTCCCCTGGATCACTGTAGTCACGTCTCTCTGGTCTACTGGCCCCTGAGCAATGCTCCTTCACCCTGCTGCCAAAGTATTCTTTCCAAAATGTAAATCTGATGCCGGCTTTCAGCTTTAAATCTTTAATGCTGCCCTTCTCCCCACCTACACACTGCTTCCAGAGTAAACGTTCCCAGTACTGTTAGAATTCTTTGTCAAGAAAAATCCAGAAAGCTAGACTTTGGTGAGGATTTTCCCCATCTCTTTTTTTATTTGTAGAATTATAGCATTTTACACATCAAAAAATTACAAAACATTGCAATAAGTCTTCTACCCACTTCAGCCCCCAATTCCGTATCTGAGGAAGACACCCCTGATACAGTTTCTTCTGTGGTTTCTCAAACACATACACACCTTTTTTTTTTTTTAATACATATGACAGCCAATTTTTTTAATATGTTGGTTTAATATTTTTACCAACAGGAAACCGTGGCGTGCTGCAGTCCATGGGGTCACAAAGAGTCAGACACGACTGAGCAACTGAACTGAACTGAGTATTTTTAAACTCTGAGGGTCAAACAAGACCATATGTATCCATGGGTTGTAAGTCATACAGACATGTGCTTATGACTCACTTTACTTCAAGTGCCCTGGAGACAGGGTTGGAGCTTTGCCTTGGCATCCCCCTCTACAACACTGCATGATGCCTAGCATACAGTTGACACTCAATAAGTGCAATGCACTGGCCATCCACTGAAACATTTATTAAGCACCATTCTGTCCCTACTGCTGGGTCTGTCATAGAATTCCAAGTGAACTGTGATATGGGCAACCTCTGAGGGAATAGATGGGAACAGTCAAGTCCAAGACCTCAGCTGGCTATAAGTTCAGAACCTGTCCATCTCCTATTTTTTCTGGTTACCTGGGTCCACAACAAATGGACAGAAATGGCTGATACCTCCTGAACTTGCCCTCAGACTCACCCCAATGGGGTGTGGGCTTGTGCCCAGCCCAGCCCTCCACGGAGTGCTGACACCACCATTCCCAAGCTGGCTCTTGTTCCCAGAACTGGCGTGTCTACTTCTTGCCTTCCACCAGGTCGAGGCAAGCTGGGACTGGAAGGAAACCACACAGGCCGTTTGCTGACTCTTCTTGAGGCGCTGGGCTGGGCTGGGCTAGGCTGGCTGCTGGATGAGTCAGGCCTTTTCAAGCTTCTTCATGTTGGGAGAAGACTCGCTCAGGTGGTTTGGGGCCTTCTCCTAGGTTAGATCCTCTCTGATCGCTTGCCTGTGGTCCAGGTCACGTCCAGCTGGTCACATGCATGATGGTTGCAGGAGAGGGTGACATTTTCAGTTCATGATAAGGTGGACCCCACTGATGATACATAACAAACTCATCATATGGCCCTCCCCATCTCCTGAGGCTGTGATTTCCAATTGTTTCCACAGGGACACAGGACAAGTGGTTTTCATATGCAGGGTGCTACTGCTGGAGTATTTGGGTTGGCCAAAAAGTTTGGGTTTTGCCATAACAGCTTACGGAAAAACCTGAATGAACTTTTTGGCCAATTCAATACTTGTTTTTCCCTCCACTGAACAGACCATTCTGGAATGCAAAATGGGTGGGGTGGGAATGTGATCTTGTTCTAAAATTCACCTTGCCTTGATTCTAACTGCAGTGCAGTAAGAATCTTACTCCTAAAACTCAGGGTGAGGGGGGCGACACATCACATGCCTTCTTTTTCTTTATTTCAAGTTATCTGAGGCTTGGGAGCCCTCAGTCTCTGGGCTGGAAAGAAAATAATATTGGTGGTAATGGGGCTGTAGGCTCTCCCCTTCTCTTGGGATGCGTGAAAATCCATCACACGGGAGGGTACCTGGTGCCTGGAAAATGGGTGCTGTGTCCACTTTTCTGAGACCAAGTCTTCTGCTGATGTCCCCAGGGTGTTCCTTTAGAGGACGCTTATAGAAGCTTCCTTTCCATGCTTGGGAATCTCGGCTGAGGCTGGGGATCTTAAGCCAATGCTTAAGTCTGCAAGAGACACTGCAAAACCTCCCCACAGAAGTCCTGCCAACCTGCCACCTGCCGCAGGCACCCTGGGCAGCACATTCTGGTCTGCCAGGCCTGAAGCCCACTCATCTCCAGTCCCTCCCAGGCTCCAGGCTTCCAGAAAACATAAGCCAGCTTATCTGCACAAACAACTTCTGGTTTCAGCCTCCAAACCAAACCTCCTGGAGGCAAGGTTGGCTTCTTGCTTGGAAGAAGCAATAGAAGACAGGAAATACAAATCCCATGCTAACAGCTCAATATATTATTCTGCCACCAAATTTATATTAATCATTCACAAATCTCAGTACATCAGGAAACTCTGTACTTCTCAGAGGTTCCTTGTGCCACATATCACCGCTTATGTGACACCACTGTTGCTCTGCTCTAAAGTAAAGCTAAAAAACCCAAAAAACAAAAACAGAAGCATTTTCTGTCTTCACCCCTGCTTTCTTTCTTCCATTCACTGACTGTCCTCAGAACAAAACTAAAATGCCTTCTCCCTGAGGATGCAATTTCCAGCCAAGAAGATTATCTAAACGGGTGTTGCCCAGTGCCCCATGAACTGTACCAAACCTGGTCAATGATGAAAATGCAAGCATCACCTTATTATGATAATTGGGCTATGCTGATTAAAGTGGCAGCAACATTAAGGCCATTTCTATTACTAAAACTATCTTCTCCACTTAATTAGCACTTTCTTTAAAACATCTTTAGTTTCTTACAGTTTATCTGACTGGGGACAGAGTCATTGAACCAGAGTTGAATGGCATCTGGTTTATGAAAGGACTGAGTCTATAATATGGTGATTGGTTTTTAAAAGATTGCTGCCTTCATGTATTATATAACATTTGGGCAGGCATGTGTCCAAGCACTTGAAGTAGCAAATGGGGAACATTGAGGTTTGAGTTCTTCAGGATGTTTATTCCAGCTGTGTATTAACTAGGACCTCAGCGTCCGGCCTTGGACTGTTTCTGTGCTTGATACAACCAGGCCTCTGCTGGAAGTAATGGCCAGTGTCCAGGGCAGAACTACATTCATCCAGAGGTTGCCTGGAATGAACCGATGCTAGATGCCGCTCATATCTAAAGAAGTAGAAATGCAAGCAAAACCTACAAGTTGTTTTTACCAATCAGATAGACAGTGATTAAAACTACTGATAACATATACAGTTTTATTTATTTATTTTTTCATATACAGTTTTAATGTGTACACTCAGTTGTGTCTGACTCTTTGCAACCCCATGGACTGTAGCCCGCCAGCCTCCTCTGTCCACGGGATTTCCCAGGCAAGAATATTGGAATGGGTTGCCATTTCCTTCTTCAAATATGTACAAAGTGTTGGTGAGCTTGTAAGCAAAGAGTAGGTTCATAAATAAGAGAAAACAGGACTTACTTCCCTGGTGGTCCATGGGCTAAGACTCCACACTCCCAATCATGGGGCCCAGATACGATCCTTGGTCAGGGAACTAGATCCTATATACTGCAACGAAGAGTCGCCTGACGCAACTAAAGCTACTGCATGCTGCAACTAAGACTCAGCACAGCCAAATAAATAATAAAAAGTTTTAAAATAAGTATTTTTATTTAAAGAGAAGAGATAACAGATCAACCTTTCCAATGATTTTTTAAATGTTCAAGACCTTTCTCCTGGTGGTTGTGTTAATAAAAATTTACCATACAGGGACTTCCTCGGTGGTTCGTAGTTAAGAATCTGCCTTGCAATGCCAGGGATGCTGTTTAGGGAACTAAAATCCCACATTTCTGTGGATTAACTAAGCCCCTGCCCCACAACTAGAGAGTCTGTGCCCGCAGTGAAGATCCCGCATACTGCAACTAAGACCCGACACGGCAGCCAAGTACATGAAAACAAAACAAAATAAAACTTACCTTACAAATATATGCAAACGTATGCCAAAGAAAAGGAAAACGTACAAGGATGTTTCCTGCATAATTGGTCACAATAGCAACAAACTGGTGACCAATTAAATGTCTTTCATTAGAGGGTCTGGTTAAAAACCTTAAAGGATACATAAAAAGGTTAAACATACAAAGGAATTATCTGACCATTTAAAAGAACATAGTCAATCTTGCATGCTGAAGTGGAAAAAAAAACACACACACCTAAATTTTAAGATATATTATTAAACAAAAAAAGCAAGGTGCATTTAAAATACTGACATATATTTTGGGCAAAATATTGTTATTTTTTTAAGGACACATATAATCTAAAAAAAAAAAAAAAAAGAGTACCTGGGAAGTGATACACCAGTTTTTCTCCTTTCTTTGTACTTTTTGATATTAAAAAAATTTTTTTTAAAGAACAAGGCTGTGACAGGGACTTCTCTGGTGGCCCAATGGCTAGGATGCCATGCTCCCAATGCAGGGGGCCTGGTTCGATCCCTGAGGGACCTAGATCTCACATGCTGCAACTAAGACCCAGTGCAGCCAAATAAGTAAGTTGAAAAAAAGAATGAGGCTGTATGTGTATAAAACCTGAAAGATTATCTGTGAGCGATTATATTTCCCCAGTGTGGCCACAGCAATATTCCCACTCTACGCGTACTTCGCAGACAGTTCAGCCGCTCAGTCATGTCCGACTCTTTGCAACCCCATGGACTGCAGCATGTCAGGCTTCCCTTTCCATCACCAACTCCCAGAGCCTACTCAAACTCATGTCCATTGCGTCGGTGATGCCATCCAACCATCTCATCCTTTGTCGTCCTCTTTTCAGTCCCACCTTCAGTCTTTCCCAGGATCAGGGTTTTTTCCAGCAAACCAGCTCTTCGCATCAGGTGGCCAAAGTATTGGAGTTTCAGCTTCAGCATCAGTCCTTCCAATGAATACTCAGGACTGATCTCCTTTAGGATGGGCTGGTTGGATCTCCTTGCAGATCTACGTGCACTTCTAGAGCCTTGTTAGCCCCCATCGGGGTAGTTTATTCCTTTCCTCTGGAGTCTGGGCAGCACTCCGGACAGCCCTGACGATTAGAAGGCCGTGGAAGTGGCACTGTGTGGCCGCTGGGACTCTGCACAAAATGGCCGTGCAGCTCCCGTCTGGGATGTGCTCTTCCCTGGGGTTCCTACCCTGGAACCCTGCTGCCAGGCTGTGAGGAATCCCAACCTAACTCACAGTTCATCAAGTACATTCAGCGTTGTGCAAACACCATCACCACCTAATTCCAGAAAACTTCTGTCACCCCCAAAAGAAACCCTGTGCCACCAACTCTCCGCCTGCCCTGACTAATCCATTTTTTGTCTTCATGGATTTGCCCATTTTGGACATTTCCTATAAATGGAATCATACAATATGTGGCCTCTTGTACCTGACATCTTTCACTTAGCACAATGTTTTCATGGTTCATCTATACTGTAATATGTATTGGTACTCTATTCCTTTTTTATGGCTGATTAATATTCCCTTGTATGAATGTTTCACATCTATTTATCCACTTATTAGTAGTTGGTCATCTGGGTGGTTTCCAGTTTCTGGTTATTAGGAATAATAGTGCTGGGAACATTTGTGTATAATTTTTTGTATGGAAGTATGTTTTCAAATCTCTTAAATTCCGGTGCTATAAAATCACCTATGGATAGTAAATGATACATAATACATAAAAATGACACAAAATACATAAAAATTAAGTGATACTGAATAATAAAAAATGATACATAATTTAAGTAATCATTCATTAGAGCAGCCTTCCTAAGAGCAGCAAACCTGTTCCCTCATAGTAATTCAGACATAGTATGATTCATTGGGTAGACCGAAAGCCACAAGATGGCACTATTTCAAGCCCAGGTGTTTCACTAACTTACACACAGATTTCACCACATCAGTCTGAATTAATGAGACACCACTTGACTGTCTCTGTTTAAAAAAAACAAAAGCAAAAAACCAGGGCTGTTTTGTGGTCTTCAAAATTCCTCTTTTGATGTTACAAAGTGAAATCTATCATTTAAATTTGACATACAGGGAGAGGCTGGAACCTCTTCAGGAATTTGGGATTTGATTTAGAATTCCTCTGAACGTGGAAAACCTGGGACTGACCTGTTTGGGTTTACCTAATAAAAGTTCAATAAAAATAAGCCATTAAAAAAAAATTCTGGATTAAGTAAAAACTCACTTCTGTGGGAGTTTGGGATCACATTTAGAGCCTCCACCAGTAACAGACTATTATGCAAATAAAAACTCTACTGCAAGGTTCTTCGTCCACGGACATGATCTCCCTTCAGGATGCTCTACTTCTCTTCCAGCGCCTGCTGCTAGCTTCTCCAGCAAGCCTCATCACCGTCTTCCTGAGTTTGCCTGTATGCTTCATGCAAATCTAGTAAGGAAACAATGAGATGCTTTTTTTCCGGCAGTTGCTCTAGAGGCCACTTGTAGAGAAGAGATGGCACTAATAAAAAAGTGCGGATGTTTTCTCCAGTGGAAAATTACAAGTTTGCTTGGTTTTAATCCTTGGCACCGAGTTTTGGGTTCCTCATCACTGAACAGACTTCTTTCTGCCTGGCTTTTTCCCGGCCAGTGTCCTG
Organism: Ovis canadensis; assembly: GCF_042477335.2. NCBI lineage: Eukaryota > Metazoa > Chordata > Mammalia > Artiodactyla > Bovidae > Ovis > Ovis canadensis. The sequence continues at coordinate 39,809,160 of NC_091266.1, forward strand.
GCACACTATCAGAGGGGGAAATAATTAGAAAGAAGTGTCTTACAGGGATGAGCAGCACTGGGAGCTTACCAGATGGGGATAATCATGAGTGTTCAAACAAATCCTTGACCAGACAGAGCACTATGTGTCTTCTCGCTTACGTTAACTATAGGCAGTGTTCACGGCTCCTGAAACGTGCGCATGGAAAGGACAGGGGGATGTCTGCTCAGTTTCCCTCCTTCTCAGGGGGACCCCTCGGTTGCTCTTCAGTTCATGAGTAGAGACCCAACTGTAGCCCCAGAGAGTTTACTAGGAGCTTCCCTCATCTTACTATGGAGGGAAGAGTCTCACTGCATTCTTGGTTCACTCATGATTTAGGTTATGTGAGTGTGGGGTGGGGAGGGAGACAGCTTTGTTATTTCTGTATAATGACACTTGGGACTCTCCTGGTGGTCCACTGGTTAAGATTCTGCTCTTCCGACGCAGGAGGCACGGGTTTGATCCCTGGTTGGGGAATTAAGATCCTGCATGTAGCTTGCTGTGCCCCCATTTTTTTTTTTTAATTAAAAAGATGTTTATGAGACAGTTGGGAAAGTGTATAATGACATTTACTAATTGTAACACTACTCAAGTATAGATATGTAGTTAAAAAGCATCTGACATCTCCCCTTTCAGAGGTAACAAGTGTGTCACTTAGGGGAGCATTTCTAACAATCTGATGTGCATAATTAATTATTCATTAGAATTTCTCAAATAAACTTGTGAGCATTCGTGTTGTGCTTGTTCAGAATCTGACCCTGAGACAAGAATCAAAAAGGAAGCCGTTCATTTGGGAGCTGCAGCAAACAGTATTGGAGAGGGGTAAAGTAAGACAGGGTAAGGTAGCCAACTGAGGGTGATTATCAAGTTAGCTGCTGTTGTGGGCGGATGGAGCCTCATCCCACAGACAAACTCTGGGAAGTGCTGTAGAACATGAGCCTCAGAGATATTTCATTGGAAGGGTGAGGGAACAGAAGTACTTATACCCCAGGTCCCATTGGCTAAAGCTGGTAGGTGTTAATTCTGAGTACTTCCAGCCTGAACAGCCTTCCAAGACATTGGAGAAAGTCCCCAGGAAAGAGAGGAAGTTATCAGCAGGTGGAGAGGAGCCACACACACACATAGTCGTGGAATCACTTGGAAGATGTGCTGGGCCCTGTTCTAGGTGCTGGGACACAGCAGGAAATGAACGAGAGAGAAAGTCTTGCTTTCATGGAGCGTTCCTTCTGTTGGGGAGAATATAAGCAGGGTAAGTAAGAAACAGACAGACCGTGTGCCATGTGATGAGAAAGGCACTGTGGAGCGGGGCTGCTGTGCCAACAGTGAACTGAAGAGGGGCCAGGGAGCAGAGAGGACGGTAGGAGCCCCGCCATACTCCAGGGGTTGGTAGTAGGGAAGTGAGATGCCAGTATGATCAGGCTGGACATGGGATATGAGAGGGGAGGAGTCAACGGGCTTGGCCTGAGCAGCTGGGAAAATGGAGCTGCCTCTTCCTGAACCAGGGAAAGCTTCTGAAGGAGCACGTTTGGGGTCAGCAGTGGGTGGGGGCCTGGCTTTGGGTATCTTACATTCGTGATGTCTGTTGGACACCTAAATCAAGCTGTCAGCAGGAGGCTGACTGGAGGGTCAGGAGTTCCAAGAGGTGTGAACTGGATGCAAACTGGGGTTTGTCAACATACAGATGGTCTGAGCCTTGGGACTGGTTGAGATTCCAGTGGGAGCAAGCTAAGCAGAAACGAGGTCTGGGACTGAACCCTAGGAGTGGAGTGGGCAACTGTATGTATGCGTATACTCGCCACATTTATATGGATGGATGTGCAGAAACACTCTGTTTAGAAACATACAGACACACAGGGGGTTGCTGGTCAGTGGTATTATATAGATAGATTTGGAACTCAATTTTCTTCCCGCTCAGTCTCCTGGGGATACTGCTCCATGGCAACAGTATTTGTCTACTCCATTAACCTAACGGCTGCAGAGCCGTTCATTGTGCGCATGCACCATAACTGATTTCTCCCTGTAGAGGAATATTTACCCCAGTTTTACACAGCAGTGGGCTCCCTGGACACTCATTCTCTCCATCTTCTGTGATCACCTCCTTAGGTTATAGCTCCCCTAGAAGCCGGGTGGTTGTGTGCAAGGATGTGTCCTTTTTATGTTTAGACTCAAGACGCCTTCCTGGCAGCTCTAATAATCTGAGATGTGTTCAGTAGGGAACAGCTGCTGACCTCAAGGAGGAATCACTGGGGTGTCATTCCAGGTAAACCCTGTTCTACAGGAACCCTTCTGAATACAGGGCACCTATCTGGGTAATAACTGCTAGAAACCGGGCAGAGGTTTGGGTCAAATCAGAAAAGTCCAAGACAGGAAGTCATCTGTCGGGACTCACTCCAGGACTCACACATGGAGCCACAGGCGACTTCTGAGTGTAAAACCACTCTGTTTCCACACAGAGCAGAACAACAGACCAGGCCTGCAGGCTCTCCAGGAGAGCTGCTAAAAGCTTATTACGTCAAATTCTAAGGATGCAGCCAAAGGCAGATGTGCTTTTGTGAAATGACTGTAATTAACTCCAAATCTTTCCCTGCACTTGCTTTCCGCTGGCTGGATTTGTCATCGAGCTGTTAGAACAAGCCTATGCCGTACGCCAGATTTCTTCCCTTTACCTGTCTTTCCCAGCAAAAGCATGACCCCGTCACCTGTCTGGGCACATCCCGAGTGTTTGGAAGGTGTCAGGGCATCCTGCATGTTCAGTGGTAACCTTGAAAATAACATCTATCACTGCCAGGTAATTGGCCGGCAGCCTCGGAGAACTTCAGAATATTAAGAGATGATGTGTTGAATTTAGTCACAGTGTCCTCAAGCACAGGGACATGTACTGAAACGCCCTGTGATTCAGAAGGGAAAAAAGGAAAATAGCAAATACAGAGCCATGCCTTAGATCCTGTTTTATTTCCATCACTATAAACAATTCAACCCAAGATTGGACCCACTGCTGGGGTTTGACCCACAGAAATTATAGGTCAGCAACACTCATCCAGGGAGACCTAGTCCCCTACACCAGGGTCTTAACCACCAAGAGATGCCAAGAAAGTACCTGATAGTCCAAAGTTTTCAAAAGCGTCTGAGCTGGTGATCTGTACGCTCTTCTGTTTCTGCATCCAGGGGCCTTTACCATGGAAGGCCCCTTGGCAGAACCTCCAACCAGGCCAGCCACCAGCAGTTTCTTCCTTTTCTGCTCAGTGAGTGATGCTCGGTCCAGCCCAGAGTCCAATGAGGAGGGTTTTCTTGCATGTTGTGGCTGAGATAAGTCATTTTATCCCAGGATATAGCAGGTAGATGTGAAGAGCTGATTCATTAGAAAAGACCCTGATGCAGGGAAAGATTGAAGGCAGGAGGAGAAGGGTACGACAAAGCATGAGATGGGTGAATGGTATTACTGACTCGATGGACAGGAGTTTGAGCAAGCTCTGGGAGTTGGATGGACAGGGAAGCCTGGCGTGCTGCAGTCCAGAGAGTTGGACACAACTGAATGACTGAATTGACAGCAGGTAGAAGGCAGCCTCCAGAATTTATGCCAAATTCCCATTCCTCAAATCACCATATTTCATAGTTTGTTATGAGATAATTGCCCCCAGACCTATAGGCCTGGGCATGATGTTAAAACCAGAGCTTGGGAGTGAATGCCAACTGGTTCCCCTCGCCCTCCCCGCTCTGCCTGTGCTGCCTGCTGGCCTCTGCTCAGAATGCCGTGTAGTACTTCTCCGTGGTGCTGACGATGTCACTCTGGTCCTCCAGCAGCTGCAGCACCTGCTGCAGCACGGGCTCACTCAGGCCTGGGCTGAGGCTCAGGCGGGCACAGGCCAGGACGTGCAGGAAGTGGCAGCCCTTCTCCACGTCTGTGGGAAAAAGGGAGTTGGCGCAGCTTGGACACACCCGTCAGACCCTCTTCTCTCCCCCCACCCCCCTGTGCTCTCCTCTACATGGAAGTCCTTCTCTGTATTTCCTGAATCAGAACCTGCAGCTCCACAAGACCTCCCCACCCGCCCCGATGGTTCTGTGCACACTGAAGCAGGAGATGCACTGGCCTATCTTACCAAGGACAACAAACCAAATCACCTGTGCTCAGGCGTGTGCCAGGGAACACTGCTCGGGGACACAGGCCTTCAGCCTCCCAGGATTCCCAATCAGTAACTGTATACTCATAACCCCGTGGGGTTGTAGCGCTTGATCATCTTTTTCTCTCGGGAAATCACATGTACAGGTGCACATATTCAGTGCTAACCCCCTAGCTTCCCAGGTGGGAGCCCTCCTGAGGTGGACAGCAGAGCCAGCCTGCAGCAGTCTCCTTATTCCTTCCGTAAATCCTGGACCATGGGACTGCAATGGTGACCTTTGGCCTCTTCTCACTCCTCTCTGCCTAGGCTTCCAAACAGTCTGTCTGTGGTGGCTGTGTTCAAGGAACTTCTCACCCTCTACCAGAACAAATGGGACCATTTGTGACAGTTCAGGGTGACTGACCACTTTCCTAATAGAAATCAATCATTTTGCAATAGCGGTATTCATACTGAAGTTATGAGGATCATGAAATCAATTTAGTGGGTTGTGATTAGCATTCTTTTCTTACCAAACAGACTGAGGCAGACCAGAATATGAGATTACAGAATGTATTGCATTTTTAAGTAGGATAAATATTAAGGTAGGCTAAATATTAGTTTATATTCAATTATATACAGTTGAGGTAAAATGTATAATGAAATGATATAATTTATTGGGTCATGACATAAAACTTATTTGTAACACTGAGTCAAAGTCAAACCTCATTCCTGGAAACCAGCCCTCCCCAGTTTTCAGCACAGTCAGGCCTCTCACTGACATGTGCCTAGCACTTGGCCCACTAGCGCTCTGCACAGTCACTGCACATTGTTTTCAGATGACAGGATGCTTTAGGCTCCAGGGAAGTCCTGGAGGGGTCGTGGTGATGGGCAAAACATGGCTGTGGCTTTGGGCAAGTCACTGCATCTTCAAGCCAGGTTTTCTGACCAATAGGGAGAGGGACTGGAGGTGGGGGCACCTCTGAGGTCCTTCCCAGCTGTTAAGGGTCAGGGCTGATCACAGGTAGTGGGCTAACAAAGACTTGTTAATTCTGACCTCTAGTGGCTACTCAACTCATTATTCCTACCAACTGGGGTTACTGTTGGGAAACTCCACTGGTCTCCACATTTCCAGGCTGTTTCTTCAACATTTGTTTAATCAAAATTTCCTGAACACCTACTATTAATACATGTGCAGCACTAAGCAAGCAGGAACAGGCAAAGAGGGCAGATGGAGAGCAGACTCTGGAGTCCAAGGGACTTGAATTCAAGTGCTGGCTCTATGACTGGGGCAAAGTGGTCCCAGTTCCTCATCCCGCATCCTCACGGATAAAATGGAAGAAAAGCACCTGCTTCACCTCTGCTTGTGTTGATGAAAGGAGACTCACGGTGGGTGCTTCATCCTTGGAGAATTTACTTATCGTTATATTCATAACCTAAGAAGATGCACAAAACCTAGTCTGCACTCTAAAGAAGCTTCAACTTTTCCCAAGAGGGAGAGTTGATGATGGGTAGAGAAAGACACCAAGCAAAGCTGGGTTTGCACACAGCAGAGAGGGAACACTAGGAATTCCAGCACTGCTCAGCTTGGAATCTTAGTTTTTGTAAGACCTGGGTGCTCAGGCTCAGGGCTCAAGGTGATGTATAGGCATGTATGTTCAGCAGTGCTGACTGCCCCAGAGGTCTTAAAGGACTTCTTCACAAAGGCCATTCTGCTATCTGAGGGTTGTGTAGCAAGGCTGTTCATAGAGGGGTCTTCCAGTTATAGGCAGAAAAGGACTGGCATTAGTTCTTTAAATGTTTACAATTCACTGGTGAAACCATCAGGTCCAAACTTTTCTTTGTTGGGAGATTATTTACTACTGATTCAACCTCCTTACTGTAGATCTATTCAGATTTTCCATCTCTTCATAATTTAGTCTTGGGAGGCTCTGTGTTTCTAGGAATTTGTTCATTTCATCTGGTTATACAATTTGTTGGCATACAATTGTTTACAGTACTTTTTTAGAATCCTTTTTATTTCTGTATAATCAGTATTGATGTCCTCATTTTCATTTCTGATTTTAGTAATCTGAGTTTTTTCTCCTTTTTTTCAGTCCACCCAGCTAAATGTTTAGCAATTTTGATGATCTTTTCAAAGAAGCAATTTTTGGTTTCCTTGATTTTCTCTATTGTTTTTCTATTCTCTATTTCATTTATCTGTGCTCTAATTTTTATTATTTCCTTCCTTCTATTAGCTTTGAGCTACTTTGTTCTTCTTTTTTAGTTCCTTAAATTGTAAACCTATGTAAGTGTTCTTAGCTATAAAGTTCCCCTTTATGCCCGGCTTTTGCTGTGTCCCATAAGTTTTGGTATGCTGTGTTTTAGTTTTCATTCATCTCTAAGTATTTTCTAATTTCTTCTTTGGTCAACTGGTTAAGAGCATGTTATTTAATTCTCACAAATTTGTAAATTTTTCAGCTTTACTTCTGTTATTGTCTTCTAACTTCAAAAGATACTGGTCAGAGAGAAGATACTTTGTATGATATCTATCTCTTAAAATCTGTTGAGAATTACCGATGGTCTAACATGTTCTATCCTGGAGAAGGTCCCACGTATGCATGGGAAGAACATGCATGTGGTTGTTAGGTGGTCTTCTGTGTGCACAGGTTAGATCTGGCTGACTTATGGTCTTATTTAAGTCCTCTGCTTCCTTATCTTCTTATCCTCTGCTTCCTTATCCAGTTTTTCTATCCACTATTGAGAGTGGAGTACTGAAATCTCCAACTATTACTGTAGAACTATTTATTTCTCCTTTCAATTCTGTCAGTTTTTGCTTCATATAATATTCCGATGGTCTGTCACTAGACACATAACATTTAAATTGCTATGTCTTCTTATCGAACATTTTATTAATATATAATATCCTTCTTTGTTTCCTGTAGCATTTTGATTTAAAGGCTGTTTTGTCTGACATTAGTATACCTGCCCCTGCTCTCTTCTTCTGAGACTCCCATAACACATACGTTGGTCCATCTGATGGTGTCTCACGGGTCCCTTCGGTTCTGTTCATTTTTTTTTTTCAGAGCCCTGTTGATTCTTCTTCCTGTTCAAATCTGCCTTTGAATCACTAGTAAATGTTGCGTTTCAGTTCCTGTCCTTGTCAGAATTTCTTTTTAGTTTTTCTCTTAATCAATATTTTCCATTTTATTAACCCATCATTTTCATGAGCATCTTTAAGACAGTTGTTTTAAAGCCTCTGTGCAATAGATAAGCCATCAGGTCTTTTTCAGGGATAGTTTCTGTTGCTTTTTTCCCCCTTCCTTTGAATGGGTCATAGTTTCCTGTCTCTTTGTATATCTTTCGCTTTTAGTTGAAAACTGGACACTTGAATCTAACAATGTGGTAATTTTGGAGATTAGATTCCTCCCCTTTCCTGGTGGTAGCTGTTTTTTTGTTATTGTTTCTAATTTTTTTCAGTTGTTGTAGGCCGTCTCTGAGCCAAGAATAGCCTGAGATGGAAACCTAAGGTCTTCTCAGGTCTATTTCTGAGTCTGTGCCTTTTCCTGGGTATGTAAGGTCACTTTCTAATTTTCCCCATATATGCAGTTGATTTTGAATGTCTTAAGTCTTTCTTTTCTGGCTCCAAAAGGGGCAAAAAAAAGAAATGAAGGGTTTTTAAAAAGAAGGGTGCCAGTCTTTTTAAAATCCCTTGGAAGTCACCTCAGCTGTTGGGTGAGGCAGGCACAGCAATGGGAGGAGGTGCAACAACGGCTACCCACCTCTCTGTCCACAACTCTGTGATCAGAAGCAGTAATGAGTGACCAGAGCACAGACCCCTGACACACGGAGGACTGGGCCCTTTCTGCCCACCCTAGATCCAGAAACACATGCACAGCTGCCTGCTATGTAGTTGGAGGTATGGGATGGGCAGCCACTACTAAGATTTGAATCTTGACTGGAAGCAAGCCTAATTACTGTCCAAACCTTCCTCTGGAAGTTGCCAGCCTTTATAGATACTCTAGAGCTCCAAAATAGCTATAGCAGACAGATGGGACTGCTGTGTAAGCGGAGGGAGGGGTTTTTGGTGTTTCTCACTCTTCCAGCTTCCTGAGTTTATAAAACACCAGTTTATTTCTTCCTTATAACAAGCCACAATGTAGGTACCATTAGTATCTGTTCTGCATGTAAAGAAACTGAGCCACAGACTTACCCAAGGCCACATATTCAAAGTGGCAGAACCAGGATTCAAACCCAGGTAAGGTGGCGCCAACAGCTCGCTCTTTACAACTATGCCACATGGCCCATCTTTAGACAAGCCTAGTACCAGTGCTTTAGGGACTTAAAACTGGCCTGTGTTTATGATCCTGTCATTATTGTAGGTTTACCCTTTGCTAAAATACTCATCAGTTCAGCTCAGTCACTCAGTCATGTCTGACTCTTTGCGACCTCATAAGTGACTCTAAAGATTTTAAGTTCTCCTACCAATCATTGATGCTTTTGAACTGTGGTGTTGGAGAAGACTTGAGAGTCCCTTGGACTGCAAGGAGATACAACCAGTCCATCCTAAAGGAGATCAGTCCTGGATGTTCATTGGAAGGACTGATGCTGAAGCTGAAACTCCAATACTTTGGCCACCTCATGCGAAGAGTTGACTCATTGGAAAAGACCCTGATGCTGGGAGGGATTGGGGGCAGGAGGAGAAGGGGACGACAGAGGATGAGATGGCTGGATGTCATCACCGACTCAATGGACATGAGTTTGGGTAAACTCCGGGAGTTGGTGACGGACAGGGAGGCCTGGTGTGCTGCAATTCATGGGGTCACAAAGTAGTCGGACACGACTGAGCGACTAAACCCATGATCCTGTCATGGAAAACTCAATTCTGTGTTTTGTTTTAAAGGTTAGGAATGAACTAAAGGTTCAGTTGTTGTAGTTGAGTTGCTCAGTTAAGTCCAACTCTTTGCGACCCCATGGACTGCAGTACGCCAGGCTTCCCTGTCCTTCACCATCTCCTGGAGCTCACTCATGTCCATTGAGGCAGTGATGCCATCCAACTATCTCATCCTCTGTCATCCCCTTCTCCTGCCTTCAATATTTCCTAGTATCAAGGCCTTTTCTAATGAGGTGGCTCTTCACTTCAGGTGGCCAAAATATTGGAGCTTCAGTTTTAGCATCAGTCCTTCTAATGAATATTCAGGGCTGATTTCCTTTAGGATTGACTGGTTTGAACTCCTTGCAGTCCCAGGGACTCTCAAGAGTCTTCTCCAACACCAGAGTTCAAAAGCATCAATTCCTTGGCATTCAGCCTTCTTTATGATCCAACTCTCACAGCCATGATTAAATAAATGGTCAAATATCTGTCAATACATATGAAAGTGAAAGTGAAGTTGCTCAGTTGTGTCCGACTCTTTGCAAACTCATGGACTGTAGCCTACCAGCTCCTCCGTCCATGGGATTTTCCAGGCAAAGGTACTGGAGTGGGTTGCCATTTCCTTCTCCAGAGGATCTTCCTGACCCAGGGATCGAACCCAGGTCTACCTGCATTGCAGGCAAACGCTTTACTCTCTGAGCCACTAGGGAAGCTATCAATACATATAGTGAAATATAAAGACAGCTATTAAAAAGGCAGGTACTTAATACACACACTGTTGCTGAATGACCTCTAGAACGACCTCTAGATTTAAAATATAATGTATAGAACATTGAGTATTATATGCTAAGCTTTATTTAGGCATTTTAGGAAGGATAAACTACACAAATGTGTTTTATAAATGCATATGACATCTCTAGGATACACCAGAAACCAATGACATCTACTACCTTGGAAAGGGAAACACAGAGCCTGTGGCTTGGTGCTGGGAGGAAGTCTGACTTTTCTCTGTGTGTTTTTGTACTTTTTTACTTTTCACCCTATGCATATAATATTCTGAATGACTTTTTAATGTCATAGGTATTTCTTATGAAAAGGGGTGGCTGCAACAGACTCTAAGTCCCTACATGATATTTTTGTTGGCATCCTGTTATCCATGCTCCAGAATTCGTCTCCTGGGAATTCACTAGTTTCAGGGAACTGGCTTATCATTTTTAGAGGCTCCCTTTTATAGACTGACTAGCAGAGCCTTGACAGACATACTCACCAAAGCAGGACCTGGCCTGTGGATTAGAATTGGGTATAAAATCTGCCATTTTATAGACCCTCAGGTCACCCAGGCTATTTGATTCTCCTAAGAAAGGTAGCTTGAATTGCTTTCATTTGCTTCACCAGGCCCTAGGATTACTAATCCTTTATCCACCCTGTTCCTAATATACATCAAAAGAAGAATCTGGCCAGATGGCTTGGGACTAGCATGAGTGCAGGCATGTCACCTGGGAAGCAGCCTCCCCTCTCATCCCTTCTTGGTAGAAGAATCGTGCATTTCATTGCTCTAAAAAGCTCTTCAGTTGTGGACAGGCAGTTTCCCCTCAATGCAACTAAAGGATACTTTTCCTTCTTGTTCTGAATGAAGCGAACAATAGTTAAGAAACCTTGCATCAAATAATAGATTGCTTTCAGTTTATTTTAAGAGCTGTTATCACACCACTCTGGGAGGTGACCTCATGGGTCCTCAAAGGCTAAACAGGGCTGCATACCATCACCACCAGGGCTGGAGACCTGGTCCTGCTCCACCCACTGACTCAGCCTGGAAAAGATCCAGGTCTCAGGCATATGTGGCTTTAAGGACAGGAGGTGGACCTCTCTGGAAAGAAAGCAAGCAGCGGGAAGAGACCTGCCTGTGCTCCTTAACCAGCCTTTCTACTCTTCTTCTGGCGTCATTTGTTGACATATGCCGACATTTGTTCTTAGCATATGTTTACAAAAGGTAGACTGTGAAAAGTCACCTTTAAGAGTGGTCAGTTTACACAAGATTTAAAGATAAGCCAAATGCTTTATTTCTAACTAGTGTGAAAATGGCAAAGTCTGTTCTCAGACTATCTACAATTTGAGTTTCTAACCACTAGGGGCTGACCTAACTCCACTAAACCCAACTCTTTCTCTACACCATTTCTCTTTTTAATCAGGCTTCTAGATGACTGAATTATACTCTTCATGAACTGTAATGTCTAGAACCACTCCTCCCAACACTGAAGGGCCTGACGGTAGAAGAGAGGAAAAAATCAGGTTTGGGTTTAGAGACAAGAAGTCAGAGCAGAACAAGGAATAACACAAATTTGGTGGTGTTGGTGGTAAAGAACCCACCTGCCAATGCAGGAGACATAAGAGATGTGGGTTCAATCCCCGGGCCGGGAAGATCCCCTGGAGGAGGGCATGGCAACCCACTCCAGTATTCTTGCCTGGAGAAGCCCATAAACAGAGGAGTTTGGCAGGCTACGGTCCATAGGGTCGCAAAGAGCTGGACACGACTGAACCAACTCAGCACGCATACAAGAGACTATGAAACCAGAAAGACGTCAAAAACTCCGAGCCTGATGACTTACCTCGCTGTATCAGAATCACCTGAGGAGTTTACTGTCTAGCCCCACCAAGTGAATCAGAGTCTCTGGGGCTGGGACCTGAGCGTGGTATGTTCATAAAAGCTCCAAGGTTGACTCTTAGATGTGGCCCAGGTCAGAACAATTGTGCGAGGCTAACACTCACTTGAGCCAGGAGAAGCCTGAGCTTCCGAGAAGGCAGGTGTCTGAACCAGTCACGCCTCTAAGCTGTTACTGGGAAAAGCCCTAGGTTTCCTAACCCTCTGTCCAGTGCTCTCCAGGAGGGAACATTTCCCCTTCGAAGACACTGGGATACATGGATATTACACCACTTACGATTTGGTTTCTGGCATTCTTCTTGAATGATCCGGTGGATCTTTCTGTGCAATTCTTTGTCTTCTCTCGTTACCTAAACAGGAAAAGAGAGTTTGGAGAGAAAGGTTAAGTGACAGAGAGGCTGTGTCACCTACCCTCCCAAATTAGTATTTAGGGTAGCTCCTAAAGATTTCATAACAATCATCATCCATTTGCCACCAATGAGTGTGGTTTTCGAAATCAGGCCTGTTGTCACATCAGTTCTATCCCCAAGCAGCTTACTGCTGTGTGTGTGACCCACAGACATATTCCCATGGGAGGTGGTTCACTGGGGCCAGGATAGAAAGAAAATCTGGAATCCCCTGCTTTTAAGGAGCAACTTTCTTCTTAAATATTTATAACACATGCATAAAATTTCTCTTATTTGTTGTATTTTGGGGGGAGGCACAGTGATCAAATCCCAGGACTCTTCCCTCTTGTGTTTCTTCTTGGGTTTCACGTTCCTTCACCCAACCATAGGGAAAAATAAAAGAAATAAAACTGCAAGGAAAAGCTAGGGAGAGAGTAAGTCTAGCCATAAACGGAAACACTGTCTGTTCTCAAAGGCAAATATAACCTGGGTTCCTTTCTCAGCTGGCTCAGGTAACAGGGAAACAGCCACCAAATGGGCTTCACCATCACATTCAGTAGTAAATCTAATGACAAAAAAAGAGAGAGAGAGAAAGGAATAAAGAAAGGAAAAGAGGAAGAAAAAGAGAGAGAAAAAAAAGAAAGAAGTGGACAAACACATACGTCAGGAATGCACCCTGGGCCGATGAGACATGGAATAACCAGATTTAAGACGGCGATACTGACAGGGACCCGTCTGTGGACTCATGGGGTTGCTGGAAGATTAAGGCAATGTGGGAGAGCTGCTGAAAGCTGGAAAGCACTAGACAGACAGAGGACAACGATGCCCCTGAGGTGATGCCCTCAGGAAAACAGAAACCTAGGGCCAGGGTTGAGGTGGGGGCAGGGAGTGAAGTCAGCAAAGTGGGGTGGTTCTGCTGAGGAAAATATAGCTATTATAGCTGGATCACCTCACTCCAGCTCAGACTGATTCACAGGAGGAAGTGCCCCAGCCCTGCCACACCTCAGCGCTGGATGGCTGCCCACGTCTGCTGTTCCTCAGGAAGAGCTGCTTCCTACCAACCCAGGAGGCCACGCAGAGCCTCATGGGAGAATGCAACAGTGGGGATGGGGGTGGGGGCTGTTAGGTGAGCTGCCCCACAAGAGGCAATCAACTTCCCTGCCCCCCCTCCTACCACCCGCCCACTCTTATGCAGAACGGAATACCCTTTCCAAAAGTTATGAAATAGTATTTAAAACATATCTTAATTTTAAAAAACTTTCTAAAACAGGGGAATCACTAGAGTAAGTCAACATCAAGAAAATGTCCTGTTAAGTAAGGCTTCCCCTCAGGAATCATGCTGTAGAGAGTGAGGCTTCTGGGTGTCCTCAGGGTTCTGCTCTGTCTTCAGAAGAATCACGTGCTGCTCATTCACATCTATGCTACCGACGTGGACGTGGATATCACTGTCAGCTTTGTTCCTCCAGGATTAAAGTCAGGCAGTGGGAGGTGAATTTTAACTCTAAGTCTGAAGGAAATGGCAACCCACTCCAGTGTTCTTGCCTAGAAAATCCCATGGACAGAGGAGCCTTGCAGGCTACAGTCCATGGAGTCGCAAAGAGTCAGACACGACTGAGCAACTTTCCTTCACTGAGGCAGGCAAGCACTTGTATCCCTGGCGGGAATGGTAATTGTTACCACCTTTGGTGGAGCCAAGCAGATTGTACTGACCCAGACCTTAAAGGTACATGCCCTCTGCTCCAACCATTCCTCTTTTAAGAGTCAATCTCACAGAAATACTTACAAAAGTCCACAAAAAGACAGACATAGCAGCAGTGTACTTGAGAACAAAGGATGGAAACAACATAAAAGTCCATCAGCGAGAAGTGGTTAAATAATTGATGGCAAGTCCCCATAACACAGACTACCATACAGATGTCAAAAAGAATGAGGCAGACATCCAAGGACTCACGTGGAAAGAGGCCGGTGCCGTGCTATTCTGGTATCCAAAAACGTACAGACTGTTATTTAGAGCAGTGGTTCTGCACTGTACCAAGGGATACTTGGCAACGTCTGGGGACATTAAGGTTGCCACAACTGGGCGTGCAGCTACTGCTCTCAAGCGGGTGAAGACCAAGGACACTGCCAAACATCCTACAATACAAAGGACAGCCCCCACAACAAAGAGTCAACTGGCCCAAACAACTGAAGTTGAGAAATCCTGATTTAGAGGATGATCACATTTTTTTTAATAACAGGGGCATATATTTATAAGTGTGCAGAAGAATGTACTGCCAAAAATGATACCAGAGGAAAGATAAAGGCCAGCTTCCACTCCTTAGGTACCTCCTTAATGACTGACTTTTAAAAACAGCAAACAAGTATTCCTAAGTAATATATATTTGCAAATGGAAGCTAAGGGAAAAGAAGTTACACCGCAAGTCTCTTACATAGAATAGGTTATCAAAACCACCATCTTTCTGGAAAACGAGCCCTTTTTCCTGCAGCAGCTTTACAGCATTCCTAAATATACTGTGAATTGCTCTGGAAGTGGTGTCGTTCTTAAAACCCATCTGTAGGAAGGAAAAAAAAGAAGTTAAGTCCCATCTTATAGCACTTGAGGGCAACTCCCTAGACCAGCTGGTTATAAATTCACCCAACAGGCTTTTTATGGTAGAGTCAGAAAGATTCAGGTATGCAAGGGTCTAGCAGGACAGTATTTAATGAGGGCTGGGAAGTCTGCTCTGGCAGAATCACACTTGATAACTGTTCTACCCCTTAGTTTTTTGTTTAACTTAACTCAATGATAGGAAATGGAAAAATCAAGATGAAAATCTTTTTTTATACAGAACAAAAGATTCTATACACATTGGCTCACTTCTTTGATTAAAACTGTTTTATCAATTTTAATATGGCCAATATTAAATTTTATAACAACTTATTTACAATATTAAAATTTGTAAATAATCCAATTTACATATGGCCACAATTTTAATTTAAAAAGTGAGTCAATATGTATAGAATCTATGGTTCTGCATAAAAAAATGAAAGATTTTCATATATACATATGTGTATATATATTATATATATATAAGGGAAATCAACCCTGAATATTCATTGGAAGGACTGATGCTGAAGATGAAGTTCCAATACTTTGGCCAACTTATACAAACAGCCGACTCATTGGAAAAGACCCTGATGCTGGCAAAGATAGAGGGCAAGAGTAGAAGGGGACGACAGAGGGTGTGATGGCTGGATGGCATCACGGACTCAATAGACAGGAGTCTGAACAAACTCCAGGAGACGGTTAAGGACAGGGAAGCCTGGTGTGCTGCAGTTCATGGGGTCGCAAAGAGATGGACACAACTTAGTGAATGAACAACAATAATACCACTTCTTCCTAAGGACATCAAAGAATTTAATACACATTGAAATAGGTTAGGGATTCCAACACATAGAGAGTATTAAATAGACTCCTTATTTTAAATAGAGGATAGTGAAGGCAAACAGCCGTGCAGAGACCTATCAAAGGGGAGGGGCCATGGGCTGAAGGCAGACAGGGTCCTAGGGGAAGCAAGAGAGGCACGAGGCTAATATTAGGTTGCTCTCTCTTCAACTTCGGTATCCCTTCCCTTCTCTAAGTGTGCCTACAGAGGTTACCAGGTCATCCTACTTCTTATTTCAAGGAAGCCACGTTTTCCACCACATCCCACCATGGTTAATCAGATTGCGGGCTTCTTGAATTGGGGACTCTGTGCTTCATCTCGGCCACCTGCTCCCTGACACACAGTGGGTGACCAAAAAGATGTATGTGCCACCAGTGGAAAGAAATACCCTGTAGAGACAGGAAGTAGCTTTCTAACTATTCCACTAGGGATTTTCAGTTCCTCCCTGAAACAAAGGAAGTGGTGAGTAATACCTGTCCTTCAAGGTACATACCCATTTTTTTTTTTAAGATGTGGCCATTTTTTAAAAGTCTTTATTGAATTTGTTACAATGTTACATTTTTGGCTTTTTGGCCATGAGGTATGTGGGATCCTAGCTCCTCGATCAGGGATCAAACCTACACCCGCTACACTGGAAGGCAAAGTCTTAACCACTGGACCACCAGGGAAGCCCCCAGACCCATTTTTAATGTGAGAGAAATCTGTAAACAAAAAAGTTCAGAGAGCCTAAAAAAAGAAAAACATGGCAAAGCGAAGGCAAAGTCCTGCCTCTCTAATGGGACAGCACCCACAGATGCTGAAACAGAAAGTGTACCTCAGATTTTCTATGATGTTCCTTCAAAGTGACAGGTAGAGAAAATGCACCCCAACATGGCCTCCAGTATTGACAATTCCATCCTGAAAGAAACCTTTGCTTCCTAGGAGAGGCCTCCCAGACAACATAGTTTGAATTTAATAGATCTTGGCGACGTTTCAGAAACATGCTCTCCTGGGCTGAAGAGAAGAGTCTAACTTTCTTGATTATATTCAGAGTTGAGGGTTTTTTTCCTCAACAGAACAGGCCTAGGGAACCTCGGCATTAGAACCTGGGTCTGAGAGTTGACAAGCATTTCAGGTAATGACAGCATCCAATTCTCTGAAGGGAGAATAAGGTTGAGAAATACTTGATGACTCCCACAGGCAGAAAAGCTATCTGGGTATGTTTAGAATAAACACCTCATCCAGCCATCCTCGGCCACATGCCTTTTTATTCAGGGGGGAGCTGGGGGAGAGCTTTTTCTAATTTCATACATGAGTGCTCTTACTTAGGAAAAGCAATGATCAACCCAACAAAGGCTCCCCCACCACAACTCTATACAACTACTTTATCTTCATAATTCTAAGGTGATTCATCTTTAATAGAAAGATCCTAAGGGTTGAGTTTATTCCACCTCTTACCAATATAGGAGTAAATTGGAAACTGACTAGAAATGCTTTTACGTGGTTATTCCTGTCATTGAAAATGACTGTTGATTATCCCCAGACCATACAGGAAGCCCGGTTCCTCCTCCCCGAGTTCAGTGAGACGGAGCAGCAGGAAGGGAGGGTGTGAGGCATGGGAGAGTAACAGCAGTTTCAGCTGTGAACCAGAGGGGCCCAGCAGAAAAGGCTCTCTGTAAATATCAACAATGCGTGAAGCTTCCTTTCCAAAAACATTTGCCTCAGCTGACCTTGGGATGTAATTCCCTGCTGGTTGTAAAGACATGGTCCTGAGGATAAAACCCCAGTGGCCCTTGTAGCTAGGAGGTTTCCCTGGCCTGAGAGGTGTGTCTGTCTTGTCTTTTCTAAAGAGCAGTGACAGACTCATCCCATTCAGGAAATCGAAACTGCTCAGAAACAAAACCAGTGACTGGCTGAACGGGCTAAGCCTCCGCAGGCCTCTCCTGGTGGCGGGTCAGGAACTGGGTGGATCTCTGAAGTATATATATAGTCTTCATTCCCAAACAAACTCAACATTTATCCAGCTGTCAAAGAAACAATGGTTTTGCAAGTTTGCTTATCATGTTTCTGGATGTGCTAAGATGGGCCACCATGGACAAAAAAAGAAAGGAGGAAAACATTCAAACCCACTCTTCCCACCTTCTCACGTATAACACGATCACAACGATTTTCTGTTGTTGTTAAGCTTTCATCTGTATGACTACAGAAAGTGCCAAAGGATCTAGGGTTTCACCATCATTGTGAAGCGTCTTAGGTCTCCCAGGCTCTAGTGAACAGAATTCAGTGTCACAACACTGACCTCCCCAACCAGAGCCATGTAAGAGAATAATTCATAATTGATGGAAAAAGAGCTTCCAGAGACAAAACAGATATAGCGCCATATTCATTGCTTTTTAAACATACAGCACCGGGCAGGCACGGATTTCTGCTCTGAACATTTACAAAAAGATAATCATGCCAAAAGTCCCCTTTGGAATGTTCTGAATGGAGGGGCTTTCTAGTCCTCAGTTCTCCCGAGCTGGCTCACAGGAAGAATGTGGTCTTTGCTAAGCTTCAAAGTTTCCTTCTAAACATGCCAAGAGAGTGCTCAGAAGTCCTCGGAGGCCAAGCTGGCACTGAGCCTCTTCTAAATGATTAAGTGGGAGGAAGGTCACTTGTGCTGTCAGTGGACAGCTGGGGAGCTAGCCCTGTGCAGAAGCCACAGCGGTGCAGAACAAAGCGGCCAGCCCTGACCCACCCCACCTCGGTGTTTCCTGAAACGGTATCCCTCACCTCCGTGTATGAAACTGCGGGTCACTGGGCATGCGGCCTGGTGCCAGGAAGAGATAATTAGGTTCACGAACGAAACTGAGAAGCAGTGGTCGCACTCAAGGTGGGGATGGGGACCTGGTATCTGTTCCACCAGAATGCTGTTGTTGTTTAGTCGCTTAGCTGTGTCTGACTCTTTGCGACCCCGTGGACTGCAGCCTGCCAGGCTTCTCTGTCCATGGGATTTCCCAGACAAGAAGACTGGAGTGGGTTGCCATCTCCTCCTCCAGGAGATCCTCTGGACCCAGGGACTGAACCCACGTCTCCTGCATTGGCAGGCGGATTCTTTACCACTGAGCCACCAGGGAAGCCCTCCGTCGGAATGGTGAAGAATAATCATATTGCCTCGCAAGGGTTATCACGCCAGCCCTGCTGCCAACGACAAAAGACTAGAAAACTCTGAACAGTCCAGGAACGACCAGACCCCTTAAGAAACTACGGTACACATAGTAAAAGATCATTATGGACTGGCAAATATGTTCACATGGTTGGGGAAAGGACCTACAGGACACACACACAATGAAAAGCTACGTAGATACAGTGTTAAGTAGGATACCATTTGTGTAAAAGAAAGGATACAACTACTTCTAGTTTATGTGTGCAGATTATCTGCAGAAGGATATTCATGAGCCTAGTAATGGCACTTGTCTCTAGAGAAAGGGGAGGAGGAGGGAGGATGGGAAAACTAGATACTTTCAGGGACTATTTGAATTTTTATTTTCTATTTTATTTAATTTTTGTTGCTTGTTTCCTTTTATTTTTTGGCTATGCAGCGACGCTTGTGGGATCTTGGCTTCCCAACTAGGGATTGAACCCGGGCACTTGGCAGAAAAAGCTCCGAGTTCTAACCACTGGACTGCCAGGGGATTAACTTCTGAGCTACCTGAATTTTTAAAACCATTCATTCTTTCTATCAACAAATAACTGTGGAGAACATACTTTACACCAGCTCTGTTCCAGGCCCTTTCTAGACAGCAAAGAAAGAGACAAGACAAAGCCTCTGCTCTTAGAGAACTTAAATTCTGGTGGAGGAATAGACAGCCAAACAAATAAATACCAGTGTTATCACGAGATGTGGAAACAGGGTCATAACACGGTGAGGAAGCTGATGACTATTAGAGGAGAAGGTCAGGGAGGGCAAGAAGGTGACATTCAAGCAGAGATCATTCCCGGTGGAACAAACAAATACAAGTCGTGTTACAACAACGAAAAAACTGAGGAACTGTGCTGAAAGGGAAAGCCTAAAAGCAAAGTCTCAGATAATTTTTAATTCCAGGCCAATAAGTAAAGACCAAACAACTTAAGTTCACCCTATAACACTGTGGGTGAAAAAACAGGGATTGCTATTTCTAGGACAAATAAAAAATTATTTGAGTGTTTCTTAAAATTTTTGTTTATAAACCAGACTGAATACAACTTGTTCTTTATTCAAACTCCTAACACAGGACAAGTTAACCTTACTATGGAGAAGAGAGAGCAAGTCATTAAAAACCTTGGTTGAAGTTCAAGAATCATCTTGCTGTTCAAAAAATAATTTTGCAAGAATAATCAGTTCTTCTCATCTATTTCCCCCTTCTTTGGCTCTTGCTGAAATTAAATGTCTATCTCAGTGAATACGAAGTACTATGAACCTTAGACTGTTTTTTTTTTCCTACCCAAAGATTAAGCTTCATGAGATTAAGGAGGGGAAAAGGGCACGTCCATTCTCCTTTCAAATTCTCAGTGGTCAGTGACCTTTCCAGAATAGAATCAACATAACCTCCACACTCTGAGTACACCCTGTGAGTCTTAATGCCACAGTCACGTCTACCCACACTCTCCAACTGCAGATCTGGGGCAGGGGCCTTGATTTCTCACGTGGGCACGCCATACTTACTTGCCCAGAGCAGGCGCTGTGAATCACAGGCTGGTTGGCAAGGGACAGAAGGGACTCCACAGTTTCCAATTCCTGCTGGTAAAAGGTTTGCACTCTGTTCTCCACAAGGAACTCTTTGGCCTTTTCACTCAGCAGACATGTGAGACTGTCAAGGTCCAGGGTGCCAGGATTGCTGCTGGGGGAAAGTTTGAACAAGACTTGCAGAAAACTATTAATATTACGTTTGTTCCTTTTGAACGTGCATGAACCTGAAACGGGATCCCCAAGTGACTCAGTGGTAAAGAATCCACCTGCCAATGCAGGAGATGTGGATTCGATCCCTGGGTTGGGAAGATCCCCTGGAGAAGGAAATGGCAACCCACTCCAGTATTCTTGCCTAGGAAATCCCATGGACAGGGGAGCCTGGCGAGCTACAGTCCAGAGGTTTGCAAAGAGTCGGATGTGACTGAGCGTGCACACACGAATGGCTAGCAAGTGACGTGTCAAAAGGACGTGTGTTTTTCACATAAGGGGCAACGCACGCAGTGAACACTGCATGGTTATTTAAAAGTATGAGGCAGAACTATGGGAACTGATATTTGTGATTTAAGAAAAAAAAAATCAAGCTAAAGAACAGTATGTGAAGGACAGTGCCATTTTTGTCAAGAAGCAAATGACAACCCACAACATACGCAGGTGGATATGCATGCTTGTGTGTGCGGAGAACAAACAAGCCTAACAGGATACACGCTGCGACCCTGCACCGTGGTAACCTCTGGGGAATGGCACTGAGGCGGGAGACAGGAAAATGGAGAACTTCCACTGTTTACACAGGTCTCTAGTTTGGGGATTTTTTAAAGTAAGTTTTTGGAATATGTAATCTATAAGTATGTCTATAAGGTTAAAGGATACACGGTAAAGAGTCTCCTTTCCACCCTCCTCCCGGCCCCCATCCACCCACCCCCAGCAGCCACTATGGCTATTTCTGTCTTCTCTGAGTTCTGTGAGGCATAGAGTTACAAACCACATATATTCTGACTCCTCCTGATTATTTGTCCCTCTCTCAAAGAGAATAAACTCCTCTCTGGCTGAGGTATTGTTTCCTTGATCACAGTGAGCCTTGGTGCAGTTTTCTTCAGATTTCTTGGGGTTCATGGACCTTCTTAGATCATCTGTGAGTGTTCAGTTCTTATCAGACTTGGGAAATTTTCATCCGCGAATTTTTCAAATATTTTTTCTCTGCTCCCCCCTCCACTCCTTCAGAGATTCCAATCACACATGTATGTTCCTTCCCAGCACCTCAGAACATCTGCACTGTGACCTCCTTCGTGTTACAGATGAGGACGCGGAGGCATCTGGACAGTGACAGACTTGCCCGGGGCCCCACAGGGAGGGAGTGGCCGGCTCAGGCCCACCCCAGCATCTGGGATCCCACTGGCTGGCTCACACCCACAGCACCTGCAGTCCATGCCTTACCTCAGTGCCTCATCTTCCTGTAGGGCAGGGCTGTGGAAGGGCTGGTCATACACTCTCCTGTAGATGGCAGGCAGCTCCAGCATCCTTGCGATCTGAACGCTGCACACCGGGTCATCCACTTTATCTAACGAGCCATGGAAACAACACTGAGATTAGCTCTTTCCCAAGTCCAGACTGCTGCTTGGGCAACAGTAAATGGGGCCCTGGGTGGGCCTTCTTCCTTACGGATGCCCAGGATCACACGGTCTAGAAGCAAGCACTAAATGGTCTCCGGCCATCCCATGAGAGGGGAGGCGATGCCCGAAGTGTCACAGACATGACCAGAGTAGACCAAGGTGAAGGAAAGCATGCAGACATGTTCACGCATCTGGGACCGTGGTGGATGACTGGGGCTGTCCTTGAGATTTCCAAGTGCAAACCAGCCAGATCAGTGCAAAGGGCATGGCTCAGATGACAAAGCACTGTCATGCTTCCGATTAGCTGACTTCCTCAGTGGTGCTCCAGAAATCTCCCGTCATTTTCAAGACTATGAACGCTCCTCCCCAAATGGATTCACACTAAAAACTTCAAAGTACTTTAGAGACTCTACTATGTTGTCCAAATAAAATGTCAGCCATATATGATAAATCACTTATTTTCTTTCCCAATTTATTTAAAGTTACTTCTCTTCAAAATAAATAAATGCTGATTTTCTTAACGAATCATGTTGCAAATACAATTTTTTTCTTTAAAGCTTTTTATTTGAATTTTTCAGATTTGACTTTTTACTAAATGAGCTTACTGGACACATACACAAAACAACAAGCAATTGGGCAGAGATACTGAATGCTTACAATAAGTTGTGGCATGAATCTCTCGCTCTCCTCTGAACATGCGGATGTGGCCTCTGACCCGGATAATGTCCCCAATTTCTAACTTTGCTCTCTGTGCAGTGGTCTCTTGCAGCTTCTTAAGCTGAGAGGTTAAGCTCAGCTCTCTTGCACTTGGAGCAGCTGTAGCTGTTAGGGCCAGAAGGAAAGAAGGAAATACACAACACGATCACTCCATCATCTTTGGGAGAGAGCTTGGGGTAAGACAGACACAAAACATTTATTTATTCTACTTCTGATTGGTTGCTCGACTGTAGGAAATCTGAGTCATCCTTCAAAATCCTCTACTGAATAAAAGGCATAAGCTGTAATTATTCAAAGGTCTGGGTGACGGGAACAGAGTCTGGTGGGAGGCTGGACAACCCAGTGTCCAGTGTCTTCTTTCCTCCCCCAACATCACCTGTGCAAAAGGCTTGAGCTGAATTCTGTGTGAGTTCAGCTGGGTTTGGTGGCAATAGCTCTAAACAACCCTTGAAAAGTGTCCTTGCAGGGAGACAGAATATTGGCCTGAGGGGAAAGGGGCCCAGGAGTCTCCATTCGCAGTTGTTTATGGGGAAGGTAAATCTGCCCAAGGCTGGTGTTCCACTGAGATACTCAATACCCTAATCTCTCTCACTTCTCTTCTTTGTTGAGTAACTAGGCTGACTTCTTGCTCTCTCCTGCTTTCGCTCACTTCCTTACACACACACACACACACACACACACGTGCACGAACACTCACACCATTTAAAACTATAAATGTAAGCAACTTCAAGAATTTGCCTGCCAGCGCAGGAGATGCAAGAGACAGAGGTTCTGTCCCTGCATCCGGAATATCCCCTGCATGAGGAAATGGCAAACCACTCCAGCATTCTTGCTTGAGAAATCTCATGGACAGAGGAACCTGGAGGGCTACCATCCACGGATTTGCAAAGAGTCAGACAGACACAGCTGAGTGACTGAGCAAGCAACTTTATGGTGAAAACAACCCAATGCACACTCAATTCTAAATAATTTCCATCACTTGAATTTACTTCCAAAATGTATTAGTTAAATAATGAAAATCAGAATAGCCATGAATGTTCAGGTACTGCCAGTGCTGTTCTGAAGACTTCATAACCTATCAGCACATCTAATCCTCACAACTACTCTTATTTATTATCAGCCCCATTTTACTAATGAGGAAACTGAGTTACAGAGACGTCAAACAACTTGCCCGCAGTAAAATGATTGGTTAGCAACGAAGCTGGAGTGTGAATTCAGGCAGTCTCTAACCCCAGAGCCTTCCTGCTTATTCTTTATTCTCAGCTGCTTGTGCCATGAATATACTCATATTTTCCATAGTTACAGCTAGTGTGTATCAACAATTTTGTGTTGTTTTTCTGACTAGCATCACTTCAAATACACACATGTATCCACAGAGTCTATACAATCCAGCATTTGAAATAACAACACAGCATTCCGGCGTGTTCATACGCCACAGTTTCAGATGGCTCTAGAGATATTTCCTCTTTCTGCTTTCGTAATTTTTTTTTGTTTTGTTTTTTATCACTAGCCCTGTACAGGGCTTTGAGGTCAGCACTTGGGTAATGGAGTCAGACAGACCTGGCTTGAACGTCAGGTCACTTCCTGTTAGCTGTGTGACCTTGGGCAGGCTGCTTAACCTCACTGTACCTGTTTCCTCAGTTCTGTTGTGGACCTAACAGTCCCTCTCACACATGGGACTTGTTGTGCATGGTCTTAGTTAATCCTTACATCATGAGCTTAGCATAATGCCAGATCCACCACAGGAAACATTCAAAAAATGTCAGATACTTACGAAAAATGAACAATTAGGCCCTCAAGACAAAAATTGTGCTTTCCTTGGGGTCTTTCATTGGGGATTACTGGATAGAAAAGGACAAACAGGTTTAGAGTTCATTGCATACTATCAGAATGTTTGTCAGAAAACAAACAAACAATCCCCATTCTTCTTCTTTTTTTTTTTTTTCATTCTTCTTTTACAAAGTGTCACCAGCAAGGCATGTAGCCTTACGGCTCCTACGCTGGCTTCAGTCATTTGGGTTTCTAACACCTTAAAAAGCATATAATGATTCTATAGCATTTCATTTGCTTTTAAATTGCCAGACAGACTATGTGTTTTTATATAAGATGATCTACTCTCTGCATTTCTTCATGCATAAGCCCTTCATCTCTTTTGAACATTTTATGTTTATTTCTGAAAAAAATGCAGGGAAGCTTTATCAATAATGCTTATTACATCCCTTTTCCACATTCCAGTGCTTTTTTTTAATGTTTATTTGATTTCATTTTAATACATAAAATTTTGAAAAAATTGTTTATCTCTTGTCACCAGTGATTGCTTTCTTTGCTTTAATAGCTAAACATATAAAAGAGCTTAACATAGATTAGCCCCATACTTATTGTGATAAATACATAACTCTATCTTCTTTGGGTTATTTTATGTAAGTTGCAGGACAGTGGTCACAGTTACCTCTTTTTAAATATTGTTATCAACCTGAACATCAACAAATAACATTTGTTAAATGCTTACTTATTTCCTATTGTTGTATTATTTCTGCTTTGTCATATACTAGGGTTCCTATAATAGAATGAATAATAGTCTGTTGATCAAATTTTCTGCTTTTAAATCTAATACAACTGAGATAACCATGGCTCTGTAACGTACAAAGGCATTACTTTTCTCTTAATACACTGACTATACTAAGGGAAAAAGCAACCCAAAGAGCTCGGAGAACTCTGTGTAGACCAGTAACCAATAGCTTGGAATCTAGACACAATCAGTTTAACGTTACTCGACTTACTGGGTTTCTTCAGAAAATACCCACGTATTACTTTTTAACAGGTTATTCTGTCTAGGTTTCTATCTTTAAGTCCTCTTCTATTTAGGCTGAATTTTAAACATATTTATAAATTTCACTGCCATGATTCAGATGTTATAGGTAATAATAAATGATTCATATAGCACTGCTGAAATGATCAGACTGAGAGCTGGTCTGAGAAAAAGAGGCTCAGCTTTCATTTAAAGGGTGAACCAAATTGCTGAAAGAACGGCTCAAGCTGTGTAATTTAATGAGTATAATGAGGTAGTTGGAGTCTGACAATTTCATTTTAAGTAGCCTATTCCACTCCGAAAGATAAATCCCCTTTAAAATTCTAATATTAAATGCCAAGCTTTCTTAACTTTTCTCATAAGCTGAGTCCAAATGGTACATTCAATGTGACATTTATAAGAGTTGATATTATATTTTTACCCAGATACCAACTGGAACATGATTTCTGACTTAGACTAAATTTTGTTTAAAAAAATTAGTCTTCAATGGCCACTTTCCAGTGGAAAGCTTTAAAACTGAGGGCAATTAAGTTAAAAGGATAGAATGGGCTAGTTGGGAACAATTTTAAAATATCACTTCATATATAACATGAGGATCACTTTCAGGCTTTCTCCTTGTACCCTTACCCTCACTTTTTATTCTCAAAGCAATTTCTAATTAAGGCTACTAACTGTGACTACTCATCTATTGGTCTACTTACAGTTATTTTTAGAATCTCACTTTCAGTATTAATAGACATTTTATCTTAAAAATTACTAAGAGTTACATAATATATCTGATGATATGATTTTTTTTTTAAATAGTTGATTTTTAAAATGAAAACAATGTCTAAAAACAGCAGTGTATCAATGACAGCCCATGGACCAAATCCATCCACAATCTGTTGTTATAAATAAAGTTTTATTGAAACACAACCATGACCCTTTGTTTATGTACTACCTGCAGTCACTTTGGTGTTACAGTGGTGATGTTGAATGGTTGAGATGCAGACCATTGGGCCCACAAAGCAGAACACAATTTTGTCTGGCCCCAACAGAAAAAGCATGCTGACCCTCAGTCTAAAGACAGCACATTGAAACTACCCCTTCTGATTGAAGATCATGACAATACAACCACAAACCTGAAAGTAATTTTAATACCCTGGACATACATGAAAATTCAAATATCTGACTGTTTCATAGGTCTATTTCATACCTTGTGATGAATCTGCATAAAAACCTGTTGTCTCCCTTCATTTTTTTTTTAAATCCACAAAGCTTCCTCAGCTTAGTATTACCACTGATACAAATGTTCCCAAATTAGGAAATGGGAATATCAAAGTTATAGGAAAACGATGGTCAAATTCTAAATGTAAATACATCCAAAAATTAAGCAAAGGAGCATCCCTACTGGTCAGTAGAGTCAAAGTAGGGAGATGAAATTCTGACAGGTAATGTCAGGGGAAAAAAAGAGAAGAAACTACTCCAAATGTTACACATTCTCACCATGTATGACAGAAGGACACAGATAGCACACGTTAGATATCAGAGCTGGCAATAGCTACTGAATAACCCCAGTGCACACGGCACCATACTGCACATGCTGCAGAAAGAGAGAAGTAAGAAATAAGCGAAGTCTCCATCGCTTCTCTAGAACCAAAAATGATCACCGCTATTGTATAATACATGTATTCTTTTAATATTATGAATTTAAGCAGCTCATAAACTACCTAAGGACTACTAAAACATATTCAAGAAATTCCAAAAGATGTTTCAGTTAGAGCCAATGAGTTCAATACAATTTTAAAGTTCTTCCTTAGTTTGTATTATTTAATGGCTAACTTCAAAGGAATCCTATCTTACCTTCTCATCAGTCTCTGGAATGTCTGTATGAATAAGCTAGAGATTTCAGAAAATCCAGATCATGCGAACATAGAAGCCAGTGGCAACCATATCAGGGCCAAGGCTTTCAAAAGAGCATTGGTCAAATGATACATCCAGAGCAAGGGGATTCTCACCTGATCAGCAATCAGGCTAAAACATCTTGACTTTTATAATAACTGGATGGTAAAAATGAAATGCTGAAACTTCTAGTTATCTATTCACATTCCTATAGGCTTAGGAGGAAGTGAGCACCAAAGAAATGGAAGCAAGAAAAGCAATGGGCTCCCCTATATCAGTTTACAGAGCACCCAAAGTTCTGGGTATAGTGCTTCAAGTTATCAGTGTAATTCACCAATGGACAAATATGAAAATTAGCACTACCACTGTTCCCCTGAGCTAGCTTGAGTTACATCTGTTGGTCAGCTGTAAAAGTAAAGTGAAGTGAAGCAGAAGTCACTCAGTCGTGTCTGACTCTTTGTGACCCCACGGACTATATGGACTATACAGTCCGTGGAATTCTCCAGGCCAGAATACTGGACTGGGTAGCCTTTCCTTCTCCAGGGGATCTTCCCAACCCAGGGATCAAACCCAGGTCTCCTGCACTGCATGCAGATTCTCTACCAGCTGAGGCAAATAAAATTACCTGATGAGGATTTGGTATTATTCAGACTTTTCCAGCAGATGCAGTTTATAACTCCAGTGCTATCATCCACTGCAATAGAAGTGTCAAAGAGTGAACAGAGATGTGGGCCATTACTAGTAAATTACCACACTGCCATTACATTCAGCCGAACTGAAAGATGACATTTTTCAATAGCCTGGTTAGGCAAATCCCTGATCAAACTTTTTTTCCACCCTTAGAAATAACTGCTTACCACACCCCAGTGGGAACTGATTCTCTGGAATGTCAATGTAATACATGAGCCCAGCAGAATGTAGTCAACGTTTCTCTTGCCCTATCTCAAGGGTATTAACTTCTGCCCAGGCCTTATCACTGCAGGGGATGTAAGGAAAGCTAAGCATATCACAGAGAGCCATGTTTTACTTTCATGATACAATATAATTATATCTTGGTCACACAAACAGTACTGGTCTGGCTTATTTTATCCACAGTGCAAAAGAAAAATAAAAGAATTTCCACTGGACTTGGATTTACAACTGCAGAGAAATTTAGAGATGTTTGATCAGGGATGGTAAGTGTTTCTCTTTGCTTAATTTCTGACAATCTCAGAACAGAGACTGATCAAGAAGGGGTCAGTGGGCTAAATGATTTTTTTAAAAAACCAACAGCTAGACTGTTAAAAAAGTACACTATATAATACAGAAGAAATGCATGGCAAAATCTTTTCATTGCTGATTTAAATCTGTGTTGAAAGCAGAATCTGAGAAGACTTCTTAAACTAAATTCTAGATGGATTTTATCTTATTAAATATAATACAGGCAAACTTCAGAAGATGAGAAGAAAACATGGGTGAATACTTTCAACCCTGGACTTAGAGTTGGTGGGGGGAAGACTTCTTTAAGCAGACCTGAAAATCAGAATTCATTAAAAAAAAAAAAAAAATCTGATATATTTGAACAACTAAAAACTAATACTGTATAGCAATTTTACAAATGATGGGGTTAATATCTTAATATATAAAGAAATCACAGAAACTAATAAGGAAAAGATCAAGACTATAAGAGAAAAGGTAGCAAAGAAAAAAATATGCCATTCATGAAAGGTATAAAAGGTATTAAAACAGACATATGTCAGTATGCTAAATTACTAGTTACCAGAAAAAAAAGAAGAAAATTTAAATGACTTCTCAACTACTAGAACGACAAACATTAAAAATACTGATACCCTCACATGCTGTTAGTGTAATGTAAATTCACACCAAATTTCTAAAGATATTAAGTTTGGAAATGTGTATCAAATTTGGACCCAACAGAGTGCCTTTCAGTTTCACAATCACTGCTGTTAAAAATTATCTCATTGTAAAATAGAAATGATATATATAGACATATATGTAATCTAATTTGTATAAACTATTAGTCTGTTTTGATAGAAATGATCTTAAGACACTAAAATATTTATAAAAGTTTCTTTTGGAGAATATAGAAGGAACCCCAAAGTCAGTGTATACATTGACTGTAAGCTTAATTTCAGGAATATTAAAACGAGAAAGAAATATGCATAACAGCAATGAGGAAAGAAGGAACATCTATGTCTCTTCATATTGCGCTCAGTCATGTCAGACTCTGTGGCCCCATGGATTGTAGCCTGCCAGGCTCCTCTGTCCATGGAGTTTTCCAGGCAAGAATACTGGAATGGGCTGCCACTTCCTACTCCAGGGGGTATTCCTGACCCAGGGATCAAACCCGTGTCTCTCCCGTCTCCTTCATTGGCAGGTGGATTCTTCACCGTTAGCGCCACCTGGGAAGCCCCGCTTCTTCATATTAGAAACATGTTAAACATATAGGAAGGATGTTCACCCAAACACTGGAACTGTTTTTGTCTGATTTATAGATTTTCACAGGAATTTTATGAAAATTTATTAAAATTTTCTCCGGCTTTAAATTTTATCTTATAATGAGTATCATTTTAAGAAGCCCCCCCCAAAAAAAATCAATAAAATATATGGCACTTCTAGGCAACACTATTTTTCTGTCCAGTTGAAAACTCTTGATTTACTATGTTAAGTAAAAAAATATTAGCACTCGAGCATTTGTCCTAGAAAACGCGAGGTCATTCTGGTCTTAACTATAGTCTCCCTGGATTCTAGGTCGAGTTCTCTAGCTTGAGTTGCTGCCAGGTGCTGTATGCGCTCAGGATTCCCCCCACCAAACTCTCTGACTTCCTGATTTGTAACCTCTCCTGGCAGACCCCATCCCGACGCCCTGAGGTCTTGCTGCGGGAATGCCCTAGAAGGGGAGGGTCCCTATAGTGTTGGGCAGTCCTTCCACACTGGGCGGCATGACCTGGGTTGCTGACCTTTTGTTTCAGCCATGGGACGAAAATCGGGCTAAGCAGGAAGCAAACTGAGCATACAGGAGTGGGGTGAGTCAGGAGGAACAAACAGGACCTGGGACAGCAGGAGTGGCCGCCTGGCAGGTAGCCCGAGAGCCAAGCTGGGCCTAAGAATGTCAGGGAGTGTGTAGCTCTCTCTTGAGCAGGCCTCACAAGAATTAAAGTCGCAGAAATGTTTCTACTTTCAACCTTCAAATGCTTTTCATGTCCCCACAAACCACAAATGTGTCACACTCTCATGATATCCAGTCTAAGAGAAATGGTTATTGGGGAAGAGGCAGCCATATCACCTTCATCTTTTCATAACGAGAAAAGGGGTTAGATGAAGCCCTTTTAGGTCAGAGGCACTATATCTGGCCTTGTTCTAGAGCCAGGACTAATGTTCTCAAATAGCCACATTTTGACCTAAAAATCAGAAAATTAAAAACCAGATGCAGGGACTTCGCTGGTGGCCCAGTGGTTTGAACTCCACGCTCCCAAGCAGAGGGCCTGGGTAGTTTGATCCCTGGTCAGGAAACTAGATTCCACATGCCATAACTAAAAAAAAAAAAAAAAAAAAAGGATCCTGCACGCTGCAAATAAGACCTAAGTCAAATAAACAGAAGTTAAAAAAAAAAAAAAGATGCAGCTGATCTTTTGCGGGGAGGGACGTAGGAGAGGGAAAAACCACATTTGAGTTATACAGAGACTACACAGCACACTGGAATCAGTAAAGAGATTGGATCCTCAGCGGAACCTTGAACAAATAACTGAGCTTTAGTTTTCTCGTCCATAAAATGGCAATAATATTTGCCCTTTCTACTTCAAAAGATCAGGACGAGAACAACATGAAATTATGCATGTAGAAGTGCTCTATAAACTGAAAGATACTAATATTTCATCACTGGTACTTGGAGAGGAAGTACTATAATGTCTTAGAGATAAGGTACGAGCCAGCAGTTGAGAATACTACAGGAGCTTGGTGAATGTTTATTGAACTGTCTGGAGAAAAAGAGAACCAGTATCTTTGGTAAAATAAGGCAGAGAAGAGATCCAGGATGGGGATATACGACAAGATGATCTATTTTAGAGTTAAAAAAAATATATGCAGGCTGGGAAAAAGCAGAGAGTGAGAGAAATCTCCCCTCTCACATGTCATAAGCACAAGACAATCATCCCCAGGAAAATGAATGTATGTTGAAGAAACTGTATCTGTAAATTTTCAGCCACACACAGACAGTCAAGGGGAGGTTCTTGGTTACCTAGTTCAACTACCTTCTGGTTTCCCCTCAAGTAGAACAAGAATGCAAATCCAAGTCAGTACAACGAAAAGTGACAAAGTCAATTACAGCAAAGGTTTGGAATTCAAAGTTAAGCTTCCCACAAAACATTTAGCTTGGCCTCTGAACTATGAGAATTTTAGACAATATATCAAAATGATTACATTAAATTCAATGAAAAAAAAAAATTAAGACCCGTGACACTAAAATCATATTCTAACAATTTGCTGGTGTTCAAACTATATAGAAACCCTTTATTTAGTTTCTGTCATCATAAGGGAAGGGAAATTTTCTGATAACCCAAAGGTATAAAGAATATTTACACCTTTGCGTACCAAAATGTTTTTTTAAAAAACTGTTTTGGATATAAATCTTATAAATTATTTTTCATCTCTCCCCATCTTCTTTAAGTCTACTTTAATGTTAGTCTGGCCTTCTTAAAGGTTATCAATATAAACGTATACTACCATCCTCTGCTATTTATAGCTATGCCCTAGGTATCAGGTATCTGTCCCTGATCAGCCAGTGACCCTGGACTGCATTTTAATTCTTCTGTCTCCCAGCTCCCCAACAACCGTCACCCGACAGTATTCGTCAGTATCATTCCTACCTGTTGCTTCATTTGACACTTAGTCCAGGTTGGTGGCTGCAAATGGTTAGAGGCCAAGTACACAGAGTTTGTGAGAGACTGCTGCTCTGAAAGGCTGGGGTTTCTTTAGATTCAATGTCCAGCTAAGTGTGGTCCTTCCACATAAACTTAATGTCAGACACAACTGTTCTTACCTCCATAACTGTAGAATGCATCTTTTTCTCTCACTCCAATTACGGTTCCTAAGATATCCACCTGTTTTATTGGATGCCCATTGTAAAAAAATACACCTGAAATTAAAGGGAAGAAGAAGACAAAGTCCATATAATGTATGATGACGTTTTCTGCTTCAGTAAATGTTAACTGTGTCAGAAACTCAGTGGCATGCTGCTTGCTAAAATTTCAGACGTAAGAATCGGCTATTGACCAATGCCAAGCCCTAAGGAATGCAGGTGTCTTTTCCTCAAGGGTTATAAATGAAAGTTTGGTTTTTAAGAAGCTCGCGAGAGTACAGAAAAGAGAAAACCAATACTGCCCAACTACATCTGGTTAATCTCTCCACCGGTGACAATGAAATGCGTCTCCCTGTAGAACTCTCATAAGGCCATAAAGACAGCCATCATATTATGAGACCTGACACAGTACTTATGTTTTGAGGGACTAGAAAAGGAAAGAGAGAGCAAACCACCAGAAAGGCTTCTTTGGCTTTTATAGGAAACCAGTCATCATTTCTACGAATTAGCAGTAGCTTTTTTTTTTTTTTTTTTTTTTTTTTAAGAAAAAGAGAAGATAATTAGGTTACAAAACATGACCCTTTGGGGTCAGCAGCAGATTACAACTCAAAAACTTCTCTTTTAAAAATTCTACTTCCAAAGCTTAGGCAACAGATAGATGCCAGCAGGCAGGTTCCCTCCAGAGGAGAAACCTGAGAGGGAGAACCCTACCCAACAACCAGAGGCCTTTTCTGGACTCAGTGACAGAGACGGAACAGAGAGGGGGACTCCTGGCACTGGTGAGTCCCCCATTCCCACCTGAGGCCCCAGTGCTGGCCCACCTCCTGGGGAACCCCCAACACCCTTACCTGAACTGCCTATTTGAGCTTAAGCTATCTGCACTGGGTTCCTATCACCTGCAGCTAAAGAGTCTGCATTAAAATCTTCCCTAGCCTCTTTTTTTTTCCTCCCTATGAAGACTGAATTCTTTACTTTCAGAAAGAGGCTATAAACTTAACCGGTGACTTCCTTTTCAAATACATACATGAACTGTAAACAAAGACTCAGTTATCACTTCAGCATTTGGCCACCCTCACGCTCTCTGGTTCTTGCCAAGCCTGCTCAGAGCTTATCTTCTCCGCATCCCCTGGGGGGAGGGGGCCCTGCACTGAACCCTGAAGCCCTTCAGAAACCCCCAGAATGACTTCGCTGATGGTTCTCATTTCCCACGTGGATACAGGGGCTGGGAACCTGTCACCCATGGTTGAGTCCCTGGGTGGGAGATGGACAAGGAGACTCTGAGCCTCAGTCAGCCTGAGATTTTAGGAGAGGGAGACATGGTTTGAAGGTGTCAAATGTAGCCGAAAGAAGGGCCATCTCCCTCGCAGGGGCAGACTTCTGAAGATGACTTAGCAGACTGGAGGGCATGTGCAGAGGGCAACCTTGGGGGCCAAGAGCTGAAGTGGCAGGGCCACATGGGCTAAGGAGCCTGGGTCCCTGTGTCACTCCTGGAACAGAGTCGCTTCCCTCTAGGAACACCTGGATTGAACAGGGTTGAACTGACTCCACGGAAAATCCATGAAATCTCCAGAGTAGGGCAGTTCCTGAATGACTTCTGAGTTCTCACCACTGAAATCCAGTGATGAGCTGTGGGGAGACTGTCAGTCCCCCGGCCCTGCCTGCCTGCACTGACCAGACACAAAGGAGAGAGTGCGCCTTCAGAGGGGGCCAGGTTCCACAGGACCTTTGCTGGCAGGCTCAGGCTTCCTGTGGCAGAAGGGAAGTTTAAATGAGGGGGTGGGGCATGGCATCCTCTGCACCACCACTGCGCCAGGACACGCTCACACGCAGACAGGGGGCATGACAGTGGACCTTGCTTTCATCCAGCTTTGCTGCAGGGCCGAATGGGGGTGATGGTGACCAGAGTGCCAGACTGGTCTCTGGCTGTGGTCAGCCCTTTCTGCTTCCCCAAATGCCCCGGACTCTCTATTTGAGTACTGAGCAGAGCTAACTTAGGGAGAACTCTCTAAAGCCTGACTGGCCTCTCCCTCCCCCAACCTAACTGAAGGTCGGTCCTGGTTGTCAGGCTTTAGAAATGGTGCGCTCCTGGTGCCATCAGAGACGTAACAGCCCACCAGGCTCTGTGGGGTTGGCTGTGGCTCCCAGGACACCAGCAGTTAAGGGCAGAGCCATGGAGCCTTGTGGATCCCTGGAGGGCCTGCTGCCTGCCCCTGAAATGTCTTTCCAGCTGGCCTTGAAGCCACAGAAGTTTGAAACAAGCCCCAGGACTCTGGGTCTTCCTGGGATACCCTGGTATGTATTGCTATGGTGGTTTTTATAACGAAGAGTGGATATATTTTAAGAAGGGGAGAAGCACCAGCCAAAAGGTGTTCCACCTGGGCTGAAGTGCATGGAAAAGGCAAGAACATGGAGAATACAGGATTGATGACACAAAGCCAACCAAGTCCTCAAGTCACCTGGGGTGGATGCCAGTCCTCTGACAGTACCAACTCTGGATGGGGCAACAATTAAAAAAATCTGAACAGGTCTCCATTTGAGGACACAGTAGGCTCTCTTGAAAACAGAAAAGAGAGCCCCCTAAACTTTCATATCATAGACTGCCAATGCTTGTCTTCAAGGCCAAAGTCACTCAAAGATGCAAAATAACAGGGAAAAACATAAAAGCAAGATAGAACAGTGAAGGACACATATAGCAGAAAATAACAGATGGTTTGAGTAAAATCACTCAGAGAAAACTGTTTGAAGAGGAAATATACTGCTTGGAAGTAGAGAAGGAA
This sequence comes from Ovis canadensis, assembly GCF_042477335.2. Classification (NCBI taxonomy): domain Eukaryota; kingdom Metazoa; phylum Chordata; class Mammalia; order Artiodactyla; family Bovidae; genus Ovis; species Ovis canadensis. The sequence goes on from NC_091266.1 coordinate 39,844,149, forward strand.
GTTCCCCCAGCGCACAGAAACTCAGATGATACACTTCAGAAGCACAACCTCCACAAGAAGGAGGGGGACATTGAAAAAGCGATGGAGAGAGCCACTTCCTTCTTTCAACACCAAGTCTCTTCTGTGAGAAAAGGAATTTGGATGGCAGCTCGACGGACCGAGAGAAAGCCTGAGGAGCAAAGAAAAAATCACAACAGATACTAGCTGACAATGAGTTTAACCTGCAGCCTTTGTGAAGTGGGCCTTTCACTTCCTGCTGCCTTTGCTTCACATGCGGCTCCCAGAGCCCCAGCCACCTCAGGGGATCCATTACCTGGATCGTCAGGTCCCCAGGAAGGAGGACGGTCATGCTGGGAGGGCTCAGGGACCCAGGGTCACAGGCAGCTTTGATTCAGCTTTCACAGCAATGACCTGAACAGCCACACCCACTGCAAGACATCGGCTTTTATTCTCTTTTTTAAAAGCAACTTTTTGTTGGTCTTGTTGTTGTTCAGTCACTCAATAGTGTCTGGCTCTTTGAGACCCCCGTGGACTGCTGCACTCCAGGCTTCACCAACTTCCAGAGTTAACTCACATCCATTGAGTTGATCTAACTGCTGTTATTTAATTGATGCTACAAATACTCTTCCCCGGTGGCTCAGCCAGTAAAGCGTCTGCCTACAGTGCGGGAGACCTGGGTTCAATCCCTGGGTCGGGAAGATCTTCTGGAGAAGGAAATGGCAACCCACTGCAGTACTCTTGCCTGGAAAATCCTATGGACAGAGGAGCCTGGTAGGCTACAGTCCATGGGGTCACAAAGAGTCGGACACGACTGAGTGACTTCACTTCACAAATACTCTTACTGAAGTCTGATAGCATTAAAATGTCTAAAGATAATATTTTTTAAAAAATACATTATTCATTTAATATAATTCTTATAAATACATTATATCCATGTCATTGGGTCTTCAATTAGATAATATAAGCATCGTATTTTATTCAAATGAAAGATTCTCTATTATTTTATCCCATCAGTAAAGCTTGATATAGATAAAGAAATTCAGAATAATAAAGGCCATTTCTGTATGTTATGATCTGTAACAAACCAAACCAAAACCCCAAACCTAAACAACATCACCACCATAGTCAAACTTCACGACATCGTATCAGTTTAACCCTAAATTCATAGGTTAATTTAGGGGAGCTGACAATTGGCAACCATTTTGCAAGACAATTCTGATGCTGACTAGCCAGAGTAAGGTTGAACTTCACAGGTTAAGGACAGAGTCTCTCCCGTAAGAGACTCTCACTTCAGGCACCAGCCCCAGGTTCGAGGCACCTCAGGCCATGCACACTTCTGACCAACTGGCTACAAACACCCTCCACGGCAAACACAGGTCTGATATTTTAATAGAATGACACACGGGACTCGGGAAGGTGCTCTACTTAGGACTACAGTTTTATAATGAAGGGGACAAACCGGGACCAGCCAAAGGAAGAGATACATTGGACAAGGTCTGGGAAAGTCTAAGCATAAAGCTGCCGGGTCCTCAGGACACATCGCCTTCACACACTGATATATGATTACCCACCAGGAAAGCTCACCCAAGCCTCACTGTCCAGAGTTTTAATGAGGATTTCATTACCCAAGCCAGACTGACTCAATCACTGCCCACTTGACAACTCAATCGCCAGTCCCCCTCCCCTCCCACAGGGTTGGATTGATGTCACCTGGCTCAAAACCAACCCTCTTAATCACATGGTTGGGTTTTCAGGCCTGAAAGGCCCCCACCCTGAAACTACCCAGGGGCCCAGCATGAGGTACCTTATTAGCATAAACTCAGCCTGCTCAACGAGTCCACCATGAATAACAAAAACACTATCATTCCAGAAATCCAAAGATCTTCCAGGAGCCTCCCACAAAGGCCACCCAAATTCTTCATTATACATTTGTTTCTTCTTTTTTTAAGTCATTTTTTGGTTAACTTTTGTTATTTTAAGATATTCTTTGCTGTTTAAGCATTTCTAAATTTTATGCGGTCAAAATAAAAGTTTTTTTCTTTATGACAACCAAACCAAACACAACAACAGCAAAACAATACAAAACTGAAACCTAGATTAGTAGTTACTTCCCACCCTTCAGGATGCTATAGTCTAAAGAAGATCACTCTGTGAAATTAGTTAATGACTTCATCAACCATGAAGTTTTGAAACCAAGCAGGGCCCTGCAGGGGCCCTCCTGGGTACAAAAGCATTTCTGTGTCTTTTTTTTTTTCAGCCTCCTAGACCTTCCCCGAGTTCCAAAGGGCAGAATCAAGCAGTTACTAATTAGGGGAGTGGGGGATGCAGAAGCAAAGCCCAAGCAGTCAAGAAACAATAGTGCCGCAAACAAAACAGACTCCCAGTTCCCCCTTAAGGGGTATACCTAACAACCTGATTCACATCTTTGAGTTCTTCTGCAGGCACTAAGAACCCCCACCCAGGATGATGGTAACTACAAGCTGAAACCCCCCAGAAGACTGGTCAGAACCAGGAGACTGGTGATTGCGATTCCGGTAATAGCAGCCTGTTACCTGACCACCAACCAATCAGAAGAAAGTCATACACCCCGTAGCCCTCATTCCAAATGTTGCGTTTAAAAACTCTTCCCTGAAAACCATGAAGGGAGTTTGGGTTTTCTGAGCCTGAGATGCCTGTTCTCCTTGCTTGGCCCTTACAATAAACCTTTCTCTGCTCCAAACCCCAACATTTTGGTTTCTTTGGTCTTGCTGGGCAAGCGGGACACAAACCTGGGTTTGGCAACAGTTTCGTTTTAAAAATGACATCTGAAACGTTACCCCCAGTGACATAACAAAGATCACTGGGAGCAGTTTTCCATGATGTGTTAATACATTATAAAGTCCTTCACCCACAGGAAGAGTTTGGCCCCTGTCGTGTCCCTGATACTTCCTTGAGCACCTACAGAAGATCTTTAAGCAAGACTGGCATTTGGTGCGAATTAATTTCTTCCCAAGGAGATGAGTTATGAAGAATACCAGACTGGTCTGAGAAACAGACAACAGAGAGGAAGGATGGCTGCCTTCCAAGGAAAAAACCAGATCATTTCCAACAATACTTAGAAAATAAAGGTGTGGTGAAAAAATCTGTTCCAAAGCCTTTGGTATAAGGTCATCCAAATATATTGGTACTGAGCATGGGAAACACACAAAAACGTGGCCTCATTAAAATAGTACATACTTGAGATTCTTAACCACTTCTGACTCATAGCTTGCTATTCATTCAAAATAGCAAAGAGAGTTTAATCAAACTTCTCATATAGCATAATAAATGTGAAGATTCATCCATAGTTATGTGAATTACTTATTATCCTAAACTATTTGCTATACTTGGAGGTATGAAGATCCTATCTTTAGTGACCACCACTCTGATTTTAAAAATGATTTCTAACTTTATAATGCTTTGTTGCTCCAATTACTATGATTCTAGAGCCCATTAGAGGCCAGGCACGGTTTAAGAGCTAGGATTACATAGATGAACAAGGCAGATGATGTCTTTCCTCTTGGGGAGTTTATATTATTTTGATTCTGATCTTGATTCTGATCTATTCAAAACAAAACCAAACTCCACAAGAAAATCAGGCACAGTTAATCCTCTCTTTACAAAGAAGACTCTTAAGCTTTACAGGTGAATCACATACCCATACCCAGGCCAGGTAAGTGGTTAGAAAAAGAAGCAAGGCCTAAGTTTTCTACTACAAACAGGCCCAGAGAAAAACTGACCATTTTTAAATATGAAAGACCTCAAACCCAAATAAAAACATTCTTTAGTACAAAGTCACTCCCCCAAACATCTATTTAAAAAAAGATTTAGATTGTTTTGAACTTGCACAGAAATGAACTTGTCTGAGGATGCAGGTTAGGTCAGTTTCAAAGCTGCAACTGGAAAGGTTCTTCTAAGCCCCTAAGCCCCAGATTTCTGCAGCCTTGGGGTAAGGGAGGGTGGGGTGCAGATGCAGCCCAGAGCAGCCACCTGGGTGACCAGCCACATACCTGGTACCTGGCCAGACTCCTTCAAGTCCAGGATATCCCTGATGTAGAGTTTTGCAAAGGCTAGAAACACAGGATCCAAACCCCACAAGAGGGAAGGAGTTTCGTCTTCACACTGGCTGGATTTAGACTCCATCTGGAGACTGGGCTGTGGCTTCCAGCCAGCCCTGAAAAGCTCAGCATCTAGACCCGAGATCTAGAAGGGAGACAAAAACCAGGACGCAAAGCTGGTAACTTGGGTATTGAAACCGTCACGGCCCCTAAGCTGTTCCCCGGGCGGGCATCCCGAACTCTGGGAGGGGTAAACCCAGCGGCCCGGGCCTGTCAAACTGCGCGCCAAGGGCTTGAGGAAGGAGGTGTTCCTCCAGTGAGGGCCCCTGAGTGCCTCAAGGCTTTTTCTTCTGCCCCACGGCAGTGTTTCTCCTTCTCCAAGGTACCCATTTCTAAATGGCTAAACACTAACTTTTCACTTGGGGGACATAAGGCCATAAATGCGTACCCCGAAACCGCTTTAATACGTGGGTTCCAGAGAGGAATGGGCACCCTCCTGGCCAGACACGAGAGGGGGCAGAGTGGGTGGGACCGTTTGTAGCTCGGCCCCTGCACCTTCCGGTGTTGGGGATGAGCCTGAGAGAGGGAGGAAAAGGAAACGAAAAACAGACCAGGTCGCGGCCCCTCCCGCCGCACCCGCGCCGTCGGCCCACAGGTCCTCGGAGCGCGCATGCCCGGCCCTTTCGGCGCTCCGAGGCCGCGGGCGCTCAAAGCCTGGAGGTGGCGCCGCCAACCCCGCCCAGAGCAGAAGCGCTAGGTCGAAGTCACCTCCGGTGCTCCCGGCTAAGGGGTTGGGGGGTTGGGCCCGACACCCTCCCGCGCGCGGGACCTACCACTGTGTCCCCGCCCAGGCCCTTCCTTCTTGCCGCCCAAGGCTCCGCCCCTTCCTAACGAGGCCGCGCCCACTCTGCCCGCGGCCACGCCCCATTTTGCATCCCAATGCGGCCTAGCCAGGTGCTCCTTTCCAGGTGGTGGCCGGCCTTGGCAAGGGCTATGCGGGGTCCATTGCTTCTAGCAGCGACTTTCTTGCGTCTCCGAGGAAGTGCAGAACCCAAATCTCCCAGGCCTGGAAGCTGGCCCTAAAACTGCTGCTGCCCAATCCCCGCCTTCTTAAGTCCCCCTTTCATCCCAACTTAGTGGTGGGACCCTGACCCACGACCTCAAGAGGTTTGGACTGAGTCAGACTTTTTTATTTCCTTCCCTGATATGTTAAATGAACAAATAAAGCAATGCCAAAAGCAGGGTTACATTGTGGTATTTTAAATATTTATTTACACTTGATAAATTATTTACTAAACACACCCACTCTTTGATACTATACAGTCTCACTTTAGATAATGTTGGTGCCTAAACTGGAGCTCTTGACTGAATGTGAGGCCTTGGCTCTGCCGGAGACTAGCCTTCTTTGCAAGATCATGACAAATTTTGTCTCCTTTCCTCTTATTCTGTGTGTACTCCAAAAACTGGCATTTTGGTAAATTATGGCCACTTTGATGGTGTCTGAAGCTCCAGTACTTTGGCCACCTCATGCGAAGAGTTGTCTCATTGGAAAAGACTCTGATGCTGGGAGGGATTGGGGGCAGGAGGAGAAGGGGACGACCGAGGATGAGATGGCTGGATGGCATCACAGACTCGATAGACATGAGTCTGAGTGAACTCCAGGAGATGGTGATGGACAGGGAGGCTTGGGGTGCTGCGATTCATGGGGTCACAAAGAGTTGGACACGACTGAGAGACTGAACTGAACTGAACTGAACTGAACTGATGGTGTCTGTCCCCTGTAACCCCAATTAAAAGTGAGGAAAGATAGCCATGTTACTCTCATAAATAAATAAGCCACATCATGACATTACTTGAGATGGCAGGAGTTCTTCCTAACTTACAAGGACTCTGTAAAATGGCAGAAGGGGTACAGGTCATGCTGGAAGGCCATTCCTACGGGAGATAAGTGGTGGCCAAAGAGATAACTGCCAAACTATTTAGCAGAAAAGGAGCTTCAAGCAGCTGGAATGGAAAATGTGTGTCATTGAAACAATGGCATTTAATTACATCCCTGGCCACTGAAGAAGCTAAAAAACAGAATCCTTGGTAAAGAAAAGCATTGTCCAGCCTCCCCTGTGATGAACAGTTGAGTCTGTCAAGATTAAGGTTTAATTAAGAGAAGATACTTTGCTAATAGGGGGAGGTTCTCTTCAAGGAAGGACACCCAATATGACACCGGGTACGATGAGTGCTTCCAGCTGACTTGTAAGGTGGGGAAAGACAGGTTGGGTGACATTTCTGACTACACACATCTGTCCCAGGGTGGAACTCGAGAAGAAAATCACTACTGAGTGTAGGCAGAGCCCAAGAAGAGTTTAGGAATGACTCTTATGACTCTTAAGGGTAGAGTGCTAGAAACGAAGGCTGTTCAGGACTCCAAGCTTATTAATGACCTTGGGGACAGCCACATCCAGTTGGTAGGTGTGGCCCCACACCCAGGAACAGACTGCCCCTGAAGTCATCATTTGCCATGAAAGGACTCCTTGGAGTTTAAGGATGTTCCTTTTGATCCAAGCTCAAAATGTAGAGTTGGGTGTAGAATAGAATGTTCTAGACTGTTGAAGCATCTGGAAGAGTATACAAGGATCCTCTTCTCTGTTATCCCCATCAGGAGATATTCCATGTTCCCAAGTCATACTTATACGTGCAGAGGGCCTGGAGGGCTCTTCAGCTGGGATTCCACAGCACTGCAAAGCAGACATTTTAAACCCAACCGTCGACACAATGCTAGGAACCCTTCTTATGACTTCTCAGTGTGAAATAATTTGGTTTTGCAAGCATTTCTGACAGACCAGACAATCCTTTCCAGAAATTGAGATTTTAATAAATTCTTCTAGAAAATGAGGGGACTGAACTGCATATCTTCTACCTCAAAGCACAAACCATGTCACCTTAACTGTTTTCTACACCTAACAGGTAGAATAGAGTGTTCTTTTGCACATTGACTTAGATTTGAGGTTTACGTTAGCAGAGTAGCAGTTAGAAGTTTATAAGAAAGACAGCTTATCAATGCTATTATGTTAATGTTATAACCCTGGGGGGTGGGGTGGCAATTTTGGCCACTCAGCCTACTTTAAATACTCTGTGTGTGCTATGGGGAAGCACTAGAAATTTTTATTTCACTGGAGCAAAAACAATAATATATTAAATAAAACAAGAGGCTAAATTGTGTGGCCTAATAACTACTATGTGGGTTATAGGAGGTAAACTGGAAGGGAAGAAAAGGGGGCTTATCAAATAAGATAATGTATGTAACCACTGGAACAAAGTAAGCACTCAAAGTGTGTCCGGCTGCGATAGTGAATGATGATAACATCTTATAAGCATGTCTAAGCTGTTATCATCATTCACTATGGAGGGGGGATTTAAGCTGGATTTTGAGGCTGTGGAGGAACAATTCATTCATTCATGAAACGTATTTGTCAAGCACTGTACTGGACACTGGTGGGTAAAAACGAGATAAGACAGATTGAGCACAGCCTTCAGGGAGCTTCCATTCTGTTGGAGGGAAAGGGGAAAGACAGTAGACAAATAAATGAATAACATAAGTACAGATTGGTCTTAGTGCTTTGAAGGAAATTAGAAGTATGTTATGATCACTTATAATGGGGTGTGGGATCTGCTTTATATAGATCTGCTTTGACTGGATGAGAGGAGACCTGGGGACAGAGTCAGCCGTGAAAAGTGCTAAGAGCATTCCAGGCAGTGGTCAAAGTAAGGGTGAATATCTGGAGGCGGGAAAGGACTTCCCTCCTGGAGGAACAGAAGAGAGGATGGAGAGAACAGTTGCATACATAATTGGAGCACAAGAAGAAGGCAGATCCCAGAGGACCTCACAGCCCATGAGAGGTTGGAATTTTATTCTCAGTCTCCCTGTATGTAAGAAGAGGGATAATACAGTGATGGGCTGGGAGCAGGGCAAAGACAGCAGGATGGTACATCTGTGGGCAAGCCAACAAGGCAGACTGACCCCGGAGGTCAGCTAGCAGAAACAGGCTGAAATAAGATTGTAGAAGGGCTTGAATTAGGTTCTATTTTTCTTCCCTGTAAGCAATAGAGTGTTGTTATCTATCAGAGGAATGATTAAAAAAAAATTTTTTTTAATTGCAAAGGTTCCTGCTGAATCTAACATACTATGGTAAGGAACCCAAAAATATGTAAGAAGACTTCTCTACCCAATTTCCTGAATCTATTCAAAAAATTGTGCCTAGGGATATTTACCAAATGATAATAAAAGACTAGAGTAAAAAAAAACCTACTGGCTATCTTGCTGGGGGCCTCACCTGTGCCACTTGTCCTACCTCCTCAGCAGTCTTGCTCAGTCCACCGCGATATCACCGTCTCCCTCTCTCTGGCTTCCCCTGGGCACATCCACAGGCTCACCTCTCTCTTTTAAGCTTAAGAAAACAGCCTCTCTGAAAACCCCAGCCCTTGAACTACTGTTTTTGCACTCTCTTGCTCTCTGTTCAAAGTTTCTTGGAAGAGTCATACATATTCCCTATCCACACTTCCTCATCTCCAATTTGATATATCATTGTTTGGCTCACCCTAACTTAACCTTCAGCTAACTCTACTCCAGCACACCACTCCACTGAAACTCCTCTCCTAAAGTTAACAATTATATTCAATTTCTCAAATACAATGGTACTTTCCTTTCCTTATCATTCATCTTTTTTCCTGATTTCCTAGCTTTGGATGATGAGCTGATTATATTCTCTTCCTATGTGCCTTGGTTTCCTGGAATCCTTTTGGGTTCCTCTTCTGCCTTTCTGTTGCTTCCTTTGCAGTGTCCTCTTCCTCTCTTAATATCTTATGTGTTGATGTTCCCCAGAGTTCAATCTCCTTTTCTAAAAAACGTATCTATTTTTGATTGTGCTGGGTCTTCATTACTGTGCATGGGCTTTTTCTAGCTTAGGTGAGGGGGGTGGCTACTCTTCATTGTGGTGTGCAGGCTTCCCATTGTGGTTCAGTTCAGTTCAGTTCAGTCAGTCGTGTCTGACTCTTTGTGACCCCATGGACTGCAGCACGCCAGGCCTCTCTGTCCATCACCAACTCCCGGAGTTTTCCCACACTCATGTCCATTGAGTCGGTGACGCCATCTAACCATCTCATCCTCTGTTGTCCCCTTCTCCCGCCTTCAATCTTTCCCAGCATCGGGGTCTTTTCAAATGAGTCAGCTCTTTGCATCAGGTGGCCAAAGTATTGGAGTTTCAACATCAGTCCTTCCAATGAACACTCGGGACTGATCCTTTAGGATGGACTGGTTGGATCTCCTTGCAGTCCAGGGAAATATCAAGAGTCTTCTCCAACATCACAGTTCAAAAGCACCAATTCTTCATTGCTCAGTTTTCTTTATAGTCCAACTCTCACATCCATACATGACCTTTGTTGGCAAAGTGATGTCTCTGCTTTTGAATATGCTATCCAGGTTGGTCATAACTTTTCTTCCAAGGAGCAAGCGTCTTTTAATTTCATGGCTGCAGTCACCAGCTGCAGTGATTTTGGAGCCCCCCAAAATAAAGTCAGCCACTGTTTCCACTGTTTCCCCATCTATTTCCCATTGTGGTGGCTTCTCTTTATTTGTGGAGCACAGACTCTAGGATGTGTGGGCTTTAGCAGTTGCAGTGCATGGGCTCTGGAGTGGCACAGGGGCTTTATTCGCCCCTCAGCATGTGGAATCTTCGTGGACCAGAGATTGAACCCATGTCCCCTGCACTGGCAGGCATTCTTATCCACTGCACCTCCAGGGAAGTTCAAGTCCAATTTCCTGACCACTTCCTTCTCATCCCATGTCCTCTTACTGAGTAGCTTAATCCAAACCCATGGCTTCAACAGAACCGTTGTTCTAGAGACTCTCCCCTCTTTACATCCAGCCAAGAACTCTCCTCAGCTCCACATCTGAAGTTCCAGCTGGACTCTCCTGGGCACCGCAGACTAAACCTCTTGCCCACAGTTGTGCCTCTCTCTCTTCTCTCATGTGAATATTATCATCACATGCCAACCATCTAAATCATGAAACTGGAATGCTTTATGAGTATCTCCATCTCTTCACCCTTAATGCAATTAATCGCAAAGACCTGTCAACTCAGCTTCCTCGATACGTCCTCTTAATTTAGTCCCTCTTCCTTGCTCCTGTTACCACGGCCTTAGTCCAGGCTGTCATCATTTATTGCCTGGATCACTGCCCCCTCCCAACTAGTCCTTCTGCCTCTAGCTGGGCTTCCCTCCAATTTGTCACCTGTGCTCCTGCCAGCATGCTCCTTATAAAATGCAATTTAGACAGTGTTTCTCCCTTGTCTAAAATCTTTCAATGACTATATGTAGTCTGCAAAATAAAGTTCAAATTTCCTTGTATCTCATACCTGCTGCTGTTGCTGCTAAGTCACTTCAGTCATGTCCGACTCTGTGGACCCCATGGACAGAAGCCCACCAGGCTCCCCCGTCCTTGGGATTCTCCAGGCAAGAACACTGGAATGGGTTGCCATTTCCTTCTCCAGTGCATGAAAGTGAAAAGTGAAAGCGAAGTCTCTCAGTCATGTCCGACCCTCAGTGACCCCATGGACTGCAGCCTTCCAGGCTCCTCCATCCATGGGATTTTCCAGGCAAGAGTACTGGAGTGGGGTGCCATTGCCTTCTCCAATTTCATACCTAGTTCATATCTAGTTCCTCACAGCCTGGGTACAATCCAACTCTATGGGCTGGGACCCCACCAATCCTCATAGCTGTCCTACTTTCTAGGCCGGCATCTTCAATGCTGTTCCTCAAGACGTTAATAAAAATCTAGACAAATGAGATTGAGAACAAAAGAAAATAGATTTCAACTCAGTAATGGGTACTGAGAATGTCCAAGAAATTGACAGTGTAGGTCAAGTTTGAGCACCAGACTCTTATTAATAACATCTCAAGGAATTCAATTTGGGAAATGCTACTAAAGGCATCTGGACCAACTGAGAGTTCCTGGAATATGGAACTCTCTTTTGTCTCTCCCCTGTCTGCCTGATGCCGTTCACCTATCAATTAACTTTTTGAAATGAACCCTTATGTGCTAAAGAGTTCTATATACTAGGCATACAAATGGCAAAACGGCTCTGAGTAAGCTAAGCAAGCTGAGAAGGCACTGGCGACCCACTCCAGTACTCTTGCCTGGAAACTCCCATGGATGGAGGAGCCTGGTGGGCTGCAGTCCATGGGGTCGCTAAGAGTCGGACACGACTGAGCGACTTCACTTTCACTTTTCACTTTCATGCACTGGAGAAGGAAATGGCAACCCACTTTGGTGTTCTTGCATGGAGAATCCCAGGGACGAGGGAGCCTGGTGGGCTGCCGTCTATGGGGTTGCACAGAGTCGGACATGACTGAAGTGACTTAGCAGCAACCTTGCCTCCCCCTTTTCACTTGGGTTATCTCTGACATAGTTGTCAGTTTTCACTTCATGTATTCTGAGTTCTAGTTAAGTGCACATAGATTTATAATTGTTAAATTTTCCTTACTACTCTTTTATCATTATGAAATGTCCCTCTTAGTCTCGAGTAATATTTCTTAAAGTCTATTTTGTCTAATAGTAATATAATCACTTCAGTTCTCAAATGGTTACTGTTAATGGAATATCTTTCTCCATCCTTTCACTTCCCATCTATTTGTGCCTTTGCATAGTTGTGTCTTCTGTAGACAGCATAGTTGGATTTTGCCTTTTTATCCAGTCTGACAATCTCTTCATTTTGATTTGAGTGTTTAGTCATTTCATAGGTAATGTAATTATTGATATGGTCAGAGATTTATATTCATCATTTGTCTGTTTTCTATAGCTCAACTCACTTCTTCATTCTTCTGCTCTGTCTTGACTGGCTTCTTTTATGTTAAATATTTTCATTGTAACATTTAAATTATTCTGTTAATTTTCAAAAATAATTTAGTTTTTTAGGGATCTTAATATGCATCTTAATTTATCACAATCTACTTCAGATTAATACTAATTAAATTCTAGAGATATGTAGAAACTTTGCCTCAATATACCTATATTCCTTTCTCTGCTTTTGTGCTACTATTGTCATATACGGTACACCTATATAAGTTATAAAACCAACAACACAATGTTATAATTATTGCCTTAAATAATTGTATGTCTTTTAAAGAAGTTAAGGCATGAGAAATATATAACTGCAGTCTTTTATATTAGCCCATATAATTATCATCTCTGGTCATCCTTGTTTCTTGCTTGAGGTATGGGCACTTCAAACTGAATGAGCCCCTTCAGCTGTGGCAGAGGTACTTTGGTATTGACAGCCTGCCCTGTCTGGACAGAACATCTGGATTGACCAACCTGGATCTAAGAACGGGGAAGGAAACGGGAGGGGCCGCAATGCAAGAGACTTCCATTTTCTTACCTGAGGTCGGAGCACGAGCACTTTTCAGATAGCTGTGTGCCTTTGATCTATTCTCAGAGTGCTGAAATGGTTGCTTTGGTCCATTCGTTTCTTTTTTTTGAGGAGAAGGCAATGGCACCCCACTCCAGTACTCTTGCCTGGAAAATCCCATGGGCGGAGAAGCCTGGTAGGCTGCAGTCCATGGGGTCGCTAAGAGTCGGACAGGACTGAGCGACTTCACTTTCACTTCTTTTTTTAGGCCACACCTTGCAGAATGTGGGATCTTAGTTCCCCAACCAGGAATCAAACTCACGCCTCCTGAATTGGGAGCACAGAATCTTGAACACTGGACAGCAGGGAAGTCCTGTTTTGGTCACTTTTGTCTAGTTTTTTTTTATTACATTTTAGAGAGATCATTGCTGATATTCTCAGCCAGCTTTTGGTTACTAGCAGATCAATCAGGCAGGATAAGGAAGCCAAGAAATAGGGGTAAAGGACTGAACCTTAGAACAAGGTCAGAAATTAGCTAGTTGGAGAAAGCAGTTACTCACATTCCGTCCTACTTTGTGGAGTTTGAGAAGATTCCTAAGTCAGCAGAAGGCACCGTGCACACCAGTGCAAACCATTGGAGAACTTTCTGGAATGAGAAGAACTGGAATTGACATTAAGAGGCGGCTGAGGGTGAGACACTGTTTAGGTTCTTGCATTTAAAACAAGTAGCTCCTCTTTCCTGCATATGTGGTCTAATTTCACCAAAGGGGATCCAAACCTTAGGAGGATGGCCTCTGGAAAGCTGAAGACAGCATGAGGTAATGAGCTTGGGTTCATCCTAGAGGGCAGAGAATGACTTCTCATAAGTAAAACTTGTGTCCCAAGAGCCTGGCTTGAATGCATAAGAAATAATTTTGAATTTTGTATTTTAAAAGTCTGTATTTCAAAGAAAGAAGGACAGTGGTTGCCAGGGACTGGGGGGAGGAGCAAAGAGGGAATTACTAGTCCATGAGCACAGAGCTTCAGTCGTGACTGAGAGCGCACACACGTACTTTCAGTTTTGCAAGATGAAGAGAGTTCTGGGGATGGATACTGGTGATGGTTGCCCAGCAACATGAATGTACTTAGTATCGCTGAACCATACACTTGAAAATGATTAAGATGGCAAGTTTTATGTGTTTGTTACCACGATTTTGAAAACTGGGGAAAAAAGCGTATATCTCAGGACAATGCTGGGCACGGCTGTGGTCTGAGGTATGTAAACTTATGTGACAGTCAGCTGTGTACTACTTTCAGTTCAGTTCAGTTCAGTCGCTCAGTCGTGTCCGACTCTTTGCAACCCCATGAATTGCAGCACACAAGGCCTCCCTGTCCATCACCAACTCCCGGAGTTCACTCAGTCTCACGTCCATCGAGTCAGTGATGCCATCCAGCCATCTCATCCTCTGTCATCCCCTTCTCCTCCTGCCCCCAATCTCTCCCAGCATCAGAGTCTTTTCCAATGAGTCAACTCTTCGCATGAGGTGGCCAAAGTACCGGAGTTTCAGCTTCGGCATCATTCCCTCCAAAGAAATCCCGGGCTGATCTCCTTCAGAATGGACTGGTTGGATCTCCCTGCAGTCCAAGGGACTCTCAAGAGTCTTCTCCAACAGCACAGTTTATGCCTGGTCAATTAAGCCCCAAATCTACAGGATCTCCTAGCAAGGTTGGAGGTTCCTGGGCTTACCAGGTAGTTTATGAGCTAGATGGGTGATTATGAATTGAACTCATAATGAGGTGAGTAAAAGCGATCCAATCTTGACTCTTGACCTTAAGGTTTAGATGCACACCCACTCTCCTGAGGAAGCCCCAGAGCGTCACTCTGACTGATGACAGGCGTCTTTACAGGGCAGAGCTGGCAGCACACCCACTTCCCTAGTGGCAGCCAGCTACCAGAGAGCACACCAGCTGGAAAATAAACTGTCTCTGTCTTTTCTTATATTTCCCTTCTTATTATAAACATTCTGCAAGGATTGCGAAGCATTTGGAACTAAGGATTACGTTTTGGAGAAATGGGACTAATAGTTAATAATAATAGGCCAGCATAAAATCATTAATAAAAACATCAAAAGAAACGAGAACATTTTGAAGGGAGGGTAGGGATAAATTAGGGCTTTGGGATTAACAGATACATACTACTATATATAAAATAGATAAACAACAAGGACCTACTGTATAGCACAGGGAATTATATTTGATATCTTGTGATAATTCATAATGGAAAGGAATCTGAAAACATATATATATCACATATATATAACTGAATCATGACGCTATACACTGGAAATTAATACAACACTGAAATCAAGTATACTTCAATTTTAAGAAGATGGAATGGAGATATGCTATCTCTCAAAGTTTAAAAAATGAGAACTTTTTACGCAGGACTTTCGTAAAAGCTTATAATCTTGATCAAATAAATTATGTACAGATATTAAACTAATTAAAAATGATGGTGTATTTTCCAATTTTTTACTGTCGAGTATATATTATTTAATAACAAAAGTCATTTAAAAATTAGCATCCCTTGAATTTCACAAATGTGATGTTGAGTGAAACAAGCCAGATACAAAAGAGAGTGTATACTGTGTTTTATTTACAAAAAATACAAACCAAGTGAAAGTCATCTATGTTGTTTGAAGTCAGGATAGTTGTTATTTTGGGGGGAGGGTGGTGCCTTCCCAGAAGGAACCATGAGAAGCTTCTGAGGGTGTGTGTGTGAGTGCTCAGTTGCTCAGTTGTATCCAGCTCTTTGTGACCCCCTGAACTGTAGCCCACCAGGCTCCTCTGTTCATGGGATCTCCCAGGCAAGAATACTGGAGTGGGTTGCCATTTCCTTCTCCGCTGGATTTCCCTGTTCCAGGGATCAAACCTGGGTCTCCAGCATTGGCAGGTGGATTTTTTACCGCTGTGCCACCTCGGAAGCCTTCTTCTGAGGATACTGGTCATTTAATGTTTCTTCATCTATATTTTATTTCAATAAAATATTAACAGTTTTTTCATCCTTAGCTTTGAATTAATTGCATTTAAAGTTGAGAGGAATTAAAAAGTGAAAACTTATTAAATTATAAGACCCCACATTTTGTGTTATTGTCACTTGTGTAGAAAAATAGACCATTTTTAATGTTAATGTAATTCAAGTGATAAGATACAGACAACATCAGCCTTCACTTTTCTTAATTATTTGACATGTGCCTATAGGCTCAGGTAGTCATAGCATTTCATAATCATTATCACAAAGCTGGCCAATGGAATAGAATATTGTTTCTGTTATCAATTTATAATTCTCCCCAGGGCGACTTTCAATCAAGGAAAAATTGAACTCCCCAATGATGTCAAAGACAGCATATTGCAGAGGTTAATTAACGAGTCACCCGGAGAAGATTGAATAGCCATTGTGCTGACATGTTCAAGAGCTAATCGGTTCTGATGATGTAATTTGCAGTAGTGCTTGATGTCTATTAGCCTGATGGCTGACAGCTGCTGTGGACCCCGAAGATTAAAGTGTGAAGTATGCGGGATGAGTGCTTTCAGTGGAAAGAAACTTACATAGAGCAAAGTGAATATAACCTGGTCATGCTGGTTACTCTACTTGGAAATCCTGCCCACTTCTGCCTTATTTATACAGATTGCTTTTACCAGGTCTAAGGCAATCTCAACTCCAGGCTCACATTATCCAAGACCACCCCAGTCAACACAGACTCTGTTCCCTGCACTCTTGTGAAACTTATAGTCAGAATTATAGGCTTTAGCACTTCTTGAATGTTTATCATGTACCCTCAACTTGACCATAGGCTACTAAGGATATCTTTCTTTTCTGTATCTCTCACAGTGTAGAACCTAATGGTTGGTACAAAATTTAAATAAAAATAATTGGGGCAAAATATTGATAATTGCCTAAGCAGAGGGATGGTTACATGTGGATTTCTGCTACTATTCTTGCTGCATCTGTGTGTTTGGAAATTCCCTCAATAGCAGGGTTGGCAGATTTAGCAAATAATAATGCAGGATGGCCCATGAAATTTGAAATTCAGATAAACAATGAAAAATTCTTAGTAATAATTTATATTATATTTTATTACAGAACCCATAATTTTTCATACTATTAAATTTAATCATATAATTTATAATAATACTCCTGTATATATTTTATTAAACATTATATTACTATTTCATCATATTTTATATTACTATTTTATGTTCCTATGGGAAATCTTTTCACCAAAATGTTATCTATTATTTATCTGAAATGCAAATTTAATTGGGTATCCTATATTTTGTCTAGCAACCTGACTTTCTGGAAACTTAAAAACATAATTGGTGATTAGTCAATGGACCCACAGAAGTGGGTGATAGAAGTAGAGCCTTTCTCTTAGACTGTGATCTGGTCTCACTTTCTTATTAAAAAGGCAGTTAGTTCCCTAGGGTCTCCTACCCAACCTTGGGGTGCCAAATCAGTATTTCTGCTGGTGGGACTCTGCATTTGCAATCAGATCTCAGATGATTCTGGTGCTATTGCTAGCCAACCTGATGCCTTTATTTTAAAACAGCCTGATGTTTTTAGTTTTTCTGATATGATATTTTTAAAAAGTTTATTAAAATGTTTTTTAAAATAAAAGAAAAGTTTAAAACATTTAAATTTATTTATTTGTTGGGTCTTAGTTGCGGCACATGCGATCTTTGTCTCAGTGCATGGACTCTCAAGTTGTGGGGCGTGGGCTCCAGCGCTCACAGGCTCTGTAGTTGTGGTGTGTGGGTTTATTTGCTCTGCTGCATGTGGGATCTTAGTTCCTTGACCAGGGATGAGACCACTGGACCACCAGGGAAGTCCCTGATATGATCTTTTATTTCCTTGTAATGGTCTTATTTGAGTCACTTCTCAGTTTTCATGTCAAGGACTTGACTGAAGAGATACTAATTTTCTTGTACCATGACTCAGCCACTGAAGTTACAAGTCAAATGCTGTTACAAATATTCTAGTAGCCTTTTGTAATTAAGCTCATCCTTAAATATTCATCAAACCCAGCATCTTAACTACTGATTTTTATTTTACTGGTATTATTCATTATTATTGAGAAATATGTCACTGGCAAGTCTGCAGCTCCCTTTAGTATTTTCAGGGATGCTAGAGTATCAGAATATCCTGATTTGTTTGGGGCTCTTCTAATTTCAGCATGGATGTCTGTGTGTCCTGGGATGTCCCTCAGCCCTTGTTGCCCTGGCCATCCTACCTGAGTAGATGCCACAGTATACCACCCAGATGCTCATGTCAGGACCAGGACACTCTTTTCACCAGTTGCTGGTAGTGTCAGCCTACAGTTGAGACCCTACTCAGGCAACTGCCTCACTCCAAATTATGCCCTGTCCCCAGGAGCTGTAAGCCATTGATGGAGCCCAGTCCTCAATTCAGGACATCTCTGATTGGCCGTCCCTTCTCTGGAGATCCCTGTGGTGACAACTGAACCCTTTGTTACAACTCCTTGCAATTCAACTTCTTCTACACAATCCTGCTTCCCTAGCTCCCTTGCAGGGGCAACTCCTGCAGGCCCTCCCTAATATACCCGCTACAGGCAAATCTCAGACTTTGAGTGTGTTGAGAAATCTGCTCTCTAATAGTTGGCACACAATTGGGGTGGCCCTAGGAAAGAGATTCTCGAATAAGACTTTGGAGCTGGGTCACCTGATGACTGGCCGGTAACAAAAACCCCTCACTAGTGGTAGGTAGTGGCACTATTATTGCCAGGTGGCGCTAGAACCTGCCAACCAATGCAGGAGATGAAAGAGTCGCAGGTTTGATCCCTGGATCAGGAAGATCCCCTGGAGAAGAGAATGACAATCCACTCCAGTATTCTTGTTTGGAGAATCCCATGGACAGAGGAGCCTGACATGCTATGGTTCATGGGGTCGCAAAGAGTCAGACACAACTGAAGCAACTTAGCATTAGCAGTGGTGGGTGGAATCACTGACAAAGTAGCGTACAACTGTAAAACTCTGGCCAGCAGTGAGCTGGAGTGGAATGCTAATGGAAGGGAATGCACTGGAGGGAATGCTGCATCCTGGGCACCCAGAGATTCAGGGAAAGTAGTCATTTAAGGACAGTGGAATAGGTGTTACTGGCCACTATCAGTGTATTAAGGAGAGACAAGAAAGGCTGAGCATGATTAATCACCAATTTGCGAGGCGGGATCTCCTGGGGCTAAGGCCTAGAACTTAGATTACAAGGTAGCAGAGCTCCAGTGAAGACAGTATTCCCAGTCCTAATAAGTCGGCCGGAGAAGGCAATGGCAACCCACTCCAGTGCTCTTGTTTGGCAAATCCCATGGATGGAGGAGCCTGATGGGCTGCAGTCCATGGGGTCGCTAGGAGTCAGACACGACTGACTTCACTTTCACTTTTCACTTTCACGCATTGGAGAAGGAAATGGCAACCCACTCCAGTGTTCTTGCCTGGAGGATCCCAGGGATGGGGGAGCCTGGTGGCCTGCCGTCTATGGGGTTGCACAGAGTCAGACATGACTGAAGCGACTTAGCAGCAGCAGCAGCAGCAAGTTGGCTATGTCAGAGTCATGACCTTAATTGAAAGGGAATGAGATCCTGAGATGTGGGATGAGGATCTATGGGTCAATGCCCTTGTAAATCTTGACTCTCCAGGTGTCCTCTGAATCCTTTGGCCTACAGAATGGGCCCGCTCTCCAGGTTAAAATTTAGCACTTCTAGCTTTTGTTGTTGATACAGAGGGTTTTGCCTTATAAGAAAACACTTCCTATAGATACACACCACTGTGTATAAAAGAAACAATAGATTTACTATATAGAACATAGAACTATATTCAATATCTTGTAATAATCTATAATGGAAAAGAATCTGAAGCTGTACACCTGAAACTAACATAATATTTGAAATCAAGTGAAGTTTAATAAATAAAATTAAAAAAATTTTTCCTCAAAGGATCTTAACCTACTCTGCCACCTTTACTCTCCACCCAAAAACCAATAACTTGAGTTAAGTCACAACATAAGCAATGAGAAGAAAAAGACATTATGTCTCAAAAAGCTGTATTGGTAGAAGCTGGAAGAATATAGAGAGAGCCTGGGTGTATGTGGTCAAGGGGGGCTAAGAATGTAAAGTTGGAGGAAGAATTCATTCCAAAGAGAGCATTCCCCTGTGACATATGAGTTTATTCAGGCAAGAACCCCAGTTGTTGCCATTACACTGTTAGAATGACTCTGGGAAGTTTGGAGAAAATATCTTATTAAATCAGTCTGCGGCATCAATGATAACATATTAATCACACTAGGTGAGCAGGAAGTGCCAGTAAACTGAAGGCCTTGGTGAGATGCTTGTGCATCAGAGGGTGGAAGTTAAGCCCTACAAAGATCCAGGGCTCTCCTATATCAGTGAAGTTTTTAGAGGTGTAGAGGATGGGCTATGCTGGGACATTCTCTTCAAAGTAAAGGACAAATTTTCATTTCATGCCTTCCACTACTGAGAAGGAAACACAATGCCTGGTAGGCCCTTAGGGCTCTTCAGGCAGCCTTATCCACGCTCATGAATACTGCTTTGGCCCTTTTGGTGGTAACTAAGACGACTTCTGGGGCTTCCCTGGTGACTCGGTGGTAAAGAATCCATCTGCCAATGTAGGAGACACAGGAGACCGGGGTTTAATTCCTGGGTCAGGAAGATCCCCTGGAGGAGGAGATGACAACCCACTCCAATACTCTTGACTGGGAAATCCCATGGACAGAGGAACCTGGCGCGCAACAGTCCATGGGGTCACAAAAAGTTAGACACGGCTTAGCGACTAAACAGCTACAACAGCAAGACTTCTAGCTTTGACTGGGGCTTTGAAACAAGTCCAGAATGTGGTGAGTATAGTCCTGCCTCTTGGGCCTTTCTAGCCAGGGAACCAGTGCATTTGAAGTTGTTTGCATTGCCTTGGAAACCCCCTTTCCATCACCTTCTAGCATCTTCAGTGAAGGGGTACCTCCCACCGTTGGTGCGAGAGGCAGCGGAGTCTCACGTTCAGATTCTTGTGCTACAAAGTGAAGACTCTACTATGAAAGGTAAACCCCCAGGCAACAGAGAACCTAAATACCCTGGAAACTTTCAGAAAACCAGAGAAATAGAGCCCAAAATGGATTGGGCAGAGGGACCTCAGCAGACAATAGGTTGCACATCCAATTCCTCATTATTCGTATTAGGAAGGCGGGGAGGAGCTGTTCAAAAAGAAAGAGCCAAATGAGTTATAAAAGGCAACAAAACATTCATGCTTTTCACAACTGTTCTCCAACAATTTGCCTAGAAAACATAAAGGTGCTGCTAAAGCTTTAACCCACGTTTCCTGACTAGGGGGTAAAATTGGGACCCTGATATAAAAATCATATTTCTCTGGCTCTTCTCCCAGATACCAGGTGGCATCACTGTTTCTCTCCTCTGGCTCTGTTCCACCTCCCTGGGATTCTGTCTGGCCAAGGCAACCAATGCCTGGGCCCCCAGAGCAGCTGATTTCTGCTGCAGATGCCCTTGCTGTCCCAGGGGCAGGGCAGCCCCTGCCAAGGCTGCCAGTCCCCACACTGCCACTGCAGCTGCTGCCCTGTGGGCTGTCAGTGCCCCGCAGACAACCCAGCCAAACTGCCGTCACGGCCTTGACCTCCCTCCATCACAGCCTGTCCCCAAGACAGGAGCTGAGCTACTCTGGGCAACCTATACTCACTTGTACTCAGCAGTACCATATTTAGTGACGTGATACCCAGAGGGGATCAGTTTTAAACACACTTCCATCTGATCAAATTAGTCTCAGTAATAATCATGAAACAGAACAAACAGTGATAATGGCCAGGAGAGAAATGCAGCAGTGAAAAGTTTCCTTTTTTTCGTAGTTTGTATGTATTATAGGCCTGTCCTATAGATAAATACAGAAGGAAAACAAGGAAAGATTATAGCAAAAGAAAAAGATAAAAAGATTGTTTTTAATTCCATTAACATATTTTTTCCATTTTATTACAAATTTTTTCAAGCATATAGCAAAATTGAAGAAGTTTTAATGGACATATACACCCAGCACATAGATTTTTACCAGTAAAAATTTGCAATCCTTGCCTTATCAGAGTTACCCCCTTATCTGTTTATCTCTCCACCTATCAATCTTATCTTTCATATTTAAATAAATTATTTTAAACTGGTGTTAGATTTATAGATAAGTTGTAAAAATAAGTACAGAGCTTTGCCATATACCCTCACCCATTTCCCCCTATTATTAACAGCTTACATTAGTATGATACATTTGTTAACGACTAATGAAAAAATATTGCCAAATCTTTTTAAGCTAAACCCATACTTTATTCAGATTTTTTTCTAGTTTTTTTTTTTTTTTCATAATATCCTTTCTCTGTTCCAGGATCCTATTTATAATATTACATTACATTTAGTGGCCACGTCTCCCTAGGCTCCTCTGGGCTATAACAGTTTCTCAGACTTTCCTGGTTTTCGATGACCTTGACAGTTTTGAGCAGTGCTGGTCAGGTATTTTGCAGATTGTTCTCCAGTCTGATGTTTTTTCTCATGGTTCTCCTGGTATTACAGGTTTGGGGGAAGAAGACCACAGAAATCAAGTCATTCTCAATACATAATGATCAAAAGTCTGTGCTAGCCACATGAGTTATTACTGATAGTGTTCACTTTGATCACCTGGCCAAGGTAGTGTTTGCCAGGTTTCTTCACTGTAGGGCTACTTTCCCCCCTCCTTTTTCTTTTTTCTTTCTTTTTCAATATACATATATTTTTGCCACACTGTGAAGCATGTTGGATCTTAGTTCCCTGACCAGGGACCAAACCCTCATCCTTTGCTTTGGAAGCTTGGAGTCTTCACCTCTGGACCACCAGAGGAGTCCCCTTCCCTCTCCTTTTCACACTGTACTCTTTGGAAGCAAATCCCTAAGTGTAACCCACACTTAACGAGTGGAAAGGGGATTATTTAGGATTCTTTTGTATGGGGGAGATTTGTCTCTTCTCACCCATTTATTTATTTATTCAATCATTTATTTATATTCGTATAGGCCCTTGGATATTTATTTTATGCTTTGGATTAAATCTTTTTTTTGCCCCAATTTTTCCAGCTTTGGCCTTTGGGAGCTCCTTCCATTAGCTTTGGTGTCCCTTTGATGTATACTCTTAGTTTTATTGTTTTTTTGAGTGTTCCCTTATTTTCTAGCACTATAAGATGCCCCAGGCTCATCTTATATATATTCCCAGACTCAGTCCTAAAATCAGCCATTTTTCCAAGGTGTCCTGGTTCCTTTTATTGGAGAATGGTGTCAGAAACCAAGATCTGGGCACTGTGGGTGCTTGCTACTACTAAAATGTGGTTGTTTTAGAGCTGCTGAGCCCTCTCAGCAGACAGAGCTAA
Organism: Ovis canadensis; assembly: GCF_042477335.2. Taxonomy (NCBI): domain Eukaryota; kingdom Metazoa; phylum Chordata; class Mammalia; order Artiodactyla; family Bovidae; genus Ovis; species Ovis canadensis. The sequence goes on from NC_091266.1 coordinate 39,867,064, forward strand.
GAAATACACGCACGTGTACTAACCTGTGCACAAGAACATATCTAGATATGTAGATACAGATTATTATAGGTTATGTCATCTATATATATGGATACAAGTTAAATCTACGTCCATCAATATCTACATTGAGATTATTAACTTGAGTTCATACGAATGTCTCCCAGTCTAATCCAAAACCACAGGGCTCATTCTAGCCTCCTCCCTTTGCTTATCTGTAACCTCTCTCACTGATAATGGGCAGTGTGGCTCCCACCACTCGCCAGTCATTTAATTATTCTCTCACACACATAGCAGTTTTGGAACGTGTTCCCCTGAAGCAGCACCTTTACCAACCATAACATAGTGTGATGGACTGTTTCTTCTGTCTTTAGCCTTTCAGTTTCCAGCCATTTCCAAAGCTAGGTAGGTCGGCATCTCTTTCCCCCGTTTCCGAGGTGAGGATACACTGCATAATAGTGATACAGTTAGACTCTCTGGTCACAGGCTATAGTCCATCCCAGGATTCTCCCTCCCTTTTAGTGGATTTTTAAAAAATTTGCATACATTACGGTTCACACGTGTTCTGTAAAGTTCTGTGTTAGTTGCTCAGTCCTGTCTCACTCTTTGTGACCCCACGGACTATAGCCCACCAGGCTCCTCTGTCCTAGGAATTCTTCAGGCATGAATGCTGGAGTGAGTAGCCATTCCCTTCTCCAGGGGATCTTCCCAACCCAGGGACTGAACCCAGGTCTCCTGCATTGCAGGCAAATTCTTTACCATCTGATCCACCAGGGAAATTCCAAAGAAGTCACCTCCCTGTCAGGGAATTGAACTCTGGTCTCACACATGACAGGCGGGGATATCCATATCTGCGCTGGTGGCTCAGATGGTAAAGTTCTATGGGTTTCTACAAATGGATAGTGCCATGTAGCTACCACTACAGTAACTCACAGGATAATTTCATGGTCCTAAAAGTCCCCCTTTCATAACCTAATTGGTCCTCCTCTCTTCCCAAATCCGTAGCAATGACCGGTTGAGCTGTTTTCCATCTCTAAAGAGTTTTGCCTTTTCCAGAATGTAAACTATCCTTCTGGCTTCTTTCACTTGGCAATATGCATTTAAGATTCACCCATGTTGTTCCATGGATGAACTCTTGTTCCTTTGGGAAAAAAAGGAAAAACATATGCCAATTTTAGTTCAAGCTCAATAATAAGTAATAACATTTGGAGACTTAACATCTGCAAATTGGTTAATGACTTCATCAAACTTGATCTGTGCTTCTTCATGTTCAAAGGACAATACAACCTGATTTGACAATCTACCTACTCATAGTTGATCAAAGAACACTTTTTATTCATTTTAACTTTGAAAAGTTTCTTTCACATAAAATATGTGCACATTTCACAGAAAAGATGAAACCTTACCACTGTTAGAGCTATAGGAAAAGCTGTTCAATTTCTAAGAGAAATGCATGTTAGAATCACGCAATTTACGCTTCTCACATTGCCAAAGATCAAAGAGTTTGATGACATAAATGTAGGTGAGAAGGTGAGAAAGAAAGAACTCCAATATATTGTAGATAGAAGTGTAAACTGGAGTATCCTTTAAAATTATGATGATAGCTACCAAAATTACAAAAGCACATGCCTTTTGACTCTGTATTCTACCTATAGGGTATTTTTTTTATCTGTAGAGAAGCTTATCTGTGTGTGAAGTGAGGTATGTAAAGATTACCTACTGCAGCATTTCTGTCATGGCCTGTAATTAGAAAGAAGATCGATGTCCATCCATGAAGGACAGAATAATCAGATTAAGTCAAATCAGGTCAATTTAAATTACACATTGTCATTAAAAAGACTGTATGAAAAGATCTTTCAGATATAACAAGTGAAGAACGCAAGGGGCAGAACAGTGAGTACAGTATTTGTACTAGGGCTTTTTACAGAAATAGAACCAATAGGATGAATACACAGATAGATCAACGGACGCGTGTGAGAAGATTATAGGCACTGGCTCACGGGATTATGCACGGTATGAAATCCCATGATCTGCCGTCTGCAAGCTGGAGAACCAAAAAAGCCGGTAGTGTGTGATTCCATCTGAGCACAAAGACCTTAGCAATAGATGAGAAAAAAAACATTCTAAGAATATGAGGGGAATTTTTTTTTATCGAGGATTGGGCCTGAAAGTCACCTTAGACCTTTTCTTTCTCTCCATCTACATATCTATGAATCATCAGATCTTAGCAATGTAACTATCAAAAGATATCACAAATATCTTAACTTTCTTCCATAACTTCCCTGGTCTCATCTACCACCAGTCACTACCCCAGACTGACAGCCCTGAATCCCTTCATTCTAAATTAGCATCCTTAAAGGTGAAAGTGAAGTTGCTCAGTCGTGTCCGACTCTTTGCGACCTCATGGACTGTAGCCTACCAAGCTCTTCTGTCCGTGAGATTTTCCAGGCAATAGTACTGGAGTGGATTGCTATCTCCTTCTCCAAAATTAGCATCCTTAGTAGTCTCTATTCTCTCTCACAGAACTCTTTATTTATCTTCATACCTCTTGTCCATGTATAAAAATACTTATTGGGGTACTTGTTTGATTAATGCCTTTTTCCCCAGCTGGACTATAAGCTCCAAGAAGTCAGAGAACATGTCTGTTTTGCTTATCAGTATATGCCCAACTCAAACTTCTGTGTTGAGTAAATGAATGAACTTCATTATGGAACTCATTGAATAAACATAGTTGTGTATATAAGGGGGATATATTATAACTGTATTGAGGAGAATATTATTCTGACAATAATATAAACTGTCAGAAGGAGCTGTGTATTTGGTCATGGAGGATGGTCTAGAAAAGACACGTTTTTGTCAGTTTCTGACCTCCGTAAGTGTGCCATGCTTTGCGAGCTGTCAGTCTAGATCCTCCAACGACGTGTGGCTTCAATACCAGTAAAGTGAACAATTTTCCTCTTCATTGTTTCACCCTATTCTGCCTTTGTGTGAAAGAGCAAAGAGCTTCTTATTTGAAGAAGTGAGGTCAAAGAAGACTCTATATATATATGTGTGTGTGTATGTATATATGTATATATTGTTTTAGCGGCACCTCCCTTGCAAGTCTGTACAGGCTGAATATGAACTGGGTGGAGTTCATGGTGAAGTTTTGCTTCAGGAATTTCCTGAAATAACTCTCTACTAAAATTCGGCTCTCATAATTGAAGATTACATTGACTTCATGCACTGCCAGTGCACATTTAAAAATTTTCTGGGACTCAAAACCATCATGAAGAAGTTTCCAGCGATTATGTTACCAGGTTTTAATGACCAAGAGAGCTTTGTACACATTTTTTCATGTTCCATTGTGATAATTGTAATATGTTATAATAATTTATGTGTCAGTCTCTCCTACCTTTGTTCTGTGCCCTCTTCAAGGACAGGAATATAATGGGAACTCCATAAATATGTCTTAAATGAATAATCTGACTTTAGTACCTGAATTTGCCTCTGGGAGGAAAATTTTATTCTAGGGAAAACAGTTCTAGTCCAATTCACCACTTATTAGCTCTGTAACTCTGGATGGGTCATTTAATCTTTCTTCATTTTCCTCCCTTTTAAATAATTATGAAAAATGTAAAGCTACAGAAAAATATAAAGAATGATACAATGAACCCAGTTAATTTCTATCTACCACCCAGTTTTTATAAAATTTTAATTCTTTTATCAATTATAATGGAGAGAATGCTATATGTTTATCAAATCCTATTTCATTTTCCTCTTCCTGGGACACTCAAAAAGACTTCATTTCTTACCCTCGTTGCAGGCAGATTGGTAGCAGAAGACTAGTTCTACCAATAGGCTGTAAGCAGGTGTGGTGTGTGTATAAGTTCCAAAGTAAGCATGGAACAATGAATTCTCTGAGCTCTCTTTCCTGCTACAGAGACTGTGGAAGCCATGCTTTAAAATGGCAGTCCTGGAAGGTCTGGATCCTCCATGAGCCTGGGTGGTTGATGTAGCCCTGAATGACTATACAAATGAGTGTTTGAGAATCTCTCTTGCTCTACATCTTCGTTGACATTGAGTTTTCTTAGCTTTTAAAGCTTCTCTGCCAGTCTGAAGATATGAAATCAGTGTTTTAAATTGTGTTCTGCTGATTATGAGTGATGCTAAGCATCTTTTCAAATGCTTGTTTGTCCTTGAGTTCTTCTGAGACTGCCTGTTCCTTTGTGATGGTGGTGGTGGGTTTCCTTATCCTAGTGTTTTGTGGAAATACATTTTTCCTTTGGAAATTAATCTTTTATCAGTTGCATTCACTGGAAATACTTTCTCCAAATATGTAGCATATCTTTTTACTTTGCTTACAATATTTTTGTTAGGTAGAAATTTGTATTTATTAATTTGCTGCTGCTGCTGCTTTATGTGGGAATTCTTTCCTGTCTCATGGTTGTTAAGATATTTTCTGTATTTCTTTTTGAAAGTTTTAAAAACTTTTGATTTTTAAGCATATAATCCATCTGTAAAAGTTTCTGAGCCTGTATGCATGTGTTTGTGTGTGTGTGTGTTTGGAGTAAGTTATGAACTTTGTTTTCCCATAAAAATACCCAATTTCTCAGGGCTATTTGCCTATTTTTTGGTCATGATGCTCAGCTTATGGGATCTCAGTTCCCCAACCAGTGACTGAACCTGGGCCTTGGCAGTGGCAGCCTGGAATGCTAACCACCAGGCCAGCAGGGAACTCCCTTCAAGACCATTTATGGACAAGTCTATCTTTTCAGTTGACTGTAATACAATTTTGCCATATATCAAGTTTACATTTATGCAGGGTTCTGTTTATAAGCACTTTAATCTGTTTCATTGGTTTATTTTTCTGTCTCTGAGTCAAAGCTATGCTGTCTTAATTGCTATAGGTCATGATATCTGGTAGTTTGGATATTCCTCTATCTTGATCTTCATTGATGTCTCATCTATTGCTGAGCCATTTTGTTTCAATGTAAACTTTGGGTTGAGATTGTCATACTTGACAAATAAGCTGAGATTTTTTTTTACTATTACATTTTCTGGTTAGTACTAATGATGCATAGAAATTCTATTGATTTTCATATGTTGATTTTGTATCCAGAAGTCTTTTGCCCTGATATCAATTGTATGCAGACTTTTTAGAATTTATAGATAAGCTATAGACCATAAATAAAAACAGCTTTGGTTCTTCCTTTTAATTCTTATATCGTTTTTATACAGTATTAAATGGAAATGGTTAACTTTATTCTTTATTTTAATAAAAATGTCTTTAATGATTCACAAGCATTTGTTTGCTCTTGTTTTTTTTTCTCCCTATGCTGTTTTGGTGGGTATACTTAAGCTAAGGAAGTATATTCAAACATTTTATGCTTTAGTCTCATTTGTAATATGTAGATATCATCACCTATTTCCCCTGTTTTTTAGGCTATAGTGAGGATTAAATGAGATACCTTCTAGAAAAGACCTTTGAAAATAGTAAAGTGCTATATTCAAATGTTAGTTTGTGTGTGTGTTTTTGTTCACTGCTGTATCCTCAGCACTTAGAACATTTTCTGGGACAAAGTTAGTGCTCAATAAATATGTGTTGAATGATTGTGAAGAAAAAGCTAAAATTAAACAAATGTTTCAAGTAAAGAAATATTTCCTTGCATTGTAGCAGAGGTGACAACAAAGGCACTCATGCTGCCACTCCCTGGACCAGTGGCAGAAGCTAATAAATTATCTCAGAATCCCTTCTGAACTTGATCACTGAAACTCAGAACCTGTTTCAACTCAGTGCTCTAGTCAGCCATTTCCAATCCATTGTAGTTGGCATATGAAAAAGAACTTGTAACCACACCACCTCACTTGTCTCTTGAGAAACCTATATGCAGGTCCGGAAGCAACAGTTAGAACTGGACATGGAACAACAGACTGGTTCCAAATAGGAAAAGGAGTATGTCAAGGCTATATATTGTCACCCTGCTTATTGAACTTCTATGCAGAGTACATCATGAGAAACGCTGGGCTGGAAGAAGCACAAACTGGAATCAGGATTGCCAGGAGAAATATCAATCACCTCAGATATGCAGATGACAGCACCCTTATGGCAGAAAGTGAAGAGGAGCTAAAAAGCCTCTTGATGAAAGTGAAAGAGGAGAGTGAAAAAGTTGGCTTAAAGTTCAACATTCAGAAAACGAAGATCATGGCATCTGGTCCCATCACTTCATGGGAAATAGATGAGGGAACAGTGAAAACAGTGTCAGACTTTATTTTTGGGGGGCTCCAAAATCACTGCAGATGGTGACTGCAGCCATGAAATTAAAAGACGCTTACTCCTTGGAAGGGAAAGAAAGTTATAACCAACCTAGATAGCATATTAAAAAGCAGAGATATTACTTTGCCAACAAAGGTCCATATAGTCAAGGCTATGGCTTTTCCAGTGGTCACGTATGGATGTGAGAGTTGGACTGTGAAGAAAGCTGAGTGCCAAAGAATTGATGCCTCCGAACTGTGGTGTTGGAGAAGACTCTTGAGAGTCCCTTGGACTGCAAGGAGATCCAACCAGTTCATTCTAAAGGAGATCAATCCTGGGTGTTCTTTGGAAGGACTGATGCTGAGGCTGAAACTCCAATACTTTAGCCACCTCATGCAAAGAGTTGACTCATTGGAAAAGACCCTGATGCTGGGAGGGATTGGGGGCAGGAGGAGAAGGGGACGACAGAGGATGAGATGGCTGGATGGCATCACCGACTCGATGCACATGAGTTTGGGTGAACTCCGGGAGTTGGTAATGGACAGGGAGGCCTGCTGTGCTGTGATTCATGGCGTCGCAAAGAGTCGGACACGACTGAGCGGCTGAATTGAACTGAACTGAACTGAATAAAGCCAAACCAATAATATTTACTCTCTACTTGATTGGACATTTGGGACTGCTTGAAATAGAGGTTTAGTATTTATAAATGTAAAAATCCACAGCAGGGCTACATAGCAACCAACACATAGAAATTCCATTCTGATTAGTTGGTTTATTTTTCTCACATATTTCTTCAAAAGTGTAAAACACAATGATATCTGTTAAGTAAAAAGCAACATTAGGCCTACACGAAGTTTTCCTTTTTGTTAGTAAAATGCTTTGTTCATAAGTTTATCTTCATTATTATATTGCTAGCTAGAAATGAATTATGAGCATGATTTTAATAATTACCCTAGTTTTTAAAAAGTTTTCCTAGCAAAGCTTACTGAATCTTCTATTTTTGATAGGTAGAAATTGAAGTGAATCATAATAAATCATCCTCTTACATACAAGAATAGATAAGCACCAAATTTCCAAAGTCATCACTTTATTTATTTATTTACATGCTTCTCATGGGGCTTCCCAGGTGGCTCCATCGGTAAAGAATCTGCCTGCAAGGCCGGAGACAGACTGGGGTTTGATCCCTGGGTTGGAAAGATCCCCTGGAGGAGGAAATGGCAAACCACTCCAGTATTCTTGCTTGGAAAAATCCCATGGACAGAGGAGTCTGGCAGTCTACAGTCTATGGTGTTGCAAAGAGTTAGACACCACTTTGTGGCTAAACCACCACCGCCATTGCTTCTCATCTATTGGCCATTTTCACATCTTCTCATGTTATTAATCTACACTTTCATGTCAAAAGAGACCTGTTGGGCTTCTCTTCCCAAGCATTTTCACCTGTCACTTTCCTCCCACTTATCACAAACCCCCGACAATTTTTGCGCTAGAATATACAAAATTTGGTGCTTAAAAATAGAAAAGTAAGTTGTGTGCACTGGAAGGACACGTTCACTTACTACAAGGTAGGTGACCAATGAAGCACCTGAGAAGATCTGTGATTTTCCTGTGGTCCCTGATGCCTGTTATTTCTCACTTCTTGGTTCCTGGAGAAATGAACATGTTCCAACTTTGCACTCTGCTACTGGGCTTTTAGGAAATGTATCATAACATTAAAAAAATTCAGATGCTATTTTCTCCACCAACCAACTTTGCCAAAATCAAGCCTGGAGTCTCTTATGAAAGATTAATATTTCAAACCTAGCACTTTGCAGCAAAGGGCATATATCATTATTTTGTTCTAATCTGCAACCGCCTGACAGGCTCAAGAAGCGATCATGGCTAAGAACCAGAATCTCAGATATTATGTAAGTCATTGTTGCTTTCCAATTTAGATTTAGCTGATTCAAAACTAACAAGAAAGGAAATTTGCATGAGAGGATATTATATGAAAACAGAGTTCGCAGTAGTATGCTTTATATATGACATGCCTATATCTATATGTCTATATCTACATGTCTATGTCTATATGACATTAGGCAAATTAGCCAAGGCCTCAAATTTCCTCTTCTGGAAAATGAAGATAATAGCATCCATCTATCTCATAGGATTACAAAAGTGAAAGCATTAGTCTCTCAGTCTTGTCCAATTCTTTGCAACCCCATGGACTCTAGCCCACCAGGGTCCTCCATCTATGGGATTTTCCAGACGTAAGATTATGGTGGGTGTTAAACGAGATAATCTATGCAAAGTACACAGCACAGCACCTGGTAAGAATGTGTACCATAATATATAGCTTATGTAGCAGTGTACAATTATCCAGTTTTTAGAGCAAAGGTTGGATAGATATAAACCTAAGTCTTAACAGTGGTTATTAGGGGTTCAGTTCAGTTCAGTCACTCAGTCGTGTCCGATTCCTTGCAACCCCATGAATTGCAGCACGCCAGGACTCCCTGTCCATCACCAACTCCCGGAGTTCACTCAGACTCATCCATAGAGTCAGTGATGCCATCCAGCCATCTCATCCTCGGTCGTCCCCTTTTCCTCCTGCCCCCAATCCCTCCCAGCATCAGAGTCTTTTCCAATGAGTCAACTCTTCGCATGAGGTGGCCAAAGTACTGGAGTTTCAGCTTTAGCATCATTCCTTCCAAAGAAATCCCAGGGTTGATCTCCTTCAGAATGGACTGGTTGGATCTCCTTGCAGTCCAAGGAACTCTCAAGAGTCTTCTCCAACACCACAGTTCAAAAGCATCAATTCTTCGGCGCTCCGCCTTCTTCACAGTCCAACTCTCACATTGATACATGACTACTGGAAAAACCATAGCCTTGACTAGACGGACCTTAGTTGGCAAAGTAATGTCTCTGCTTTGGAATATGCTATCTAGGTTGGTCATAACCTTTCTTCCAAGGAGTAAGCGTCTTTTAATTTCATGGCTGCAGTCACCATCTGCAGTGATTTTGGAGACCAAAAAAAATAAAATCTGACACTGTTTCCACTGTTCCCTCATCTATTTCCCATGAAGTGTTGGGACCAGATGCCATGATCTTCGTTTTCTGAATGTTTAACTTTAAGCCAACTTTTTCACTCTCCTCTTTCACTTTCATCAAGAGGCTTTTTAGTTCCTCTTCACTTTCTGCCATAAGGGTGGTGTCATATGCATATCTGAGGTTATTGATATTTCTCCCGGCAATCTTGATTCCAGCTTGTGTTTCTTTCAGTCCAGCATTTCTCATGATGTACTCTGCATAGAAGTTAAATAAGCAGGGCAACAATATACAGCCTTGACGTACTCCTTTTCCTATTTGGAACCAGTCTGTTGTTCCATGTCCAGTTCTAACTGTTGCTTCCTGACCTGCATACAGATTTCTAAAGAGGCAGGTCAGGTGGTCTGGTATTCCCATCTCTTTCAGAATTCTCCACAGTTTATTGTGATCCACACAGTCAAAGGCTTTGGCATAGTCAATAAAGCAGAAATAGATGTTTTTCTGGAACTCTCTTGCTTTTTTGATGATCCAATGGATGTTGGCAATTTGATCTCTGGTTCCTCTGCCTTTTCGAAAACCAGCTTGAACACCAGGAAGTTCATGGTTCACGTATTGCTGAAGCCTGGCTTGGAGAATTTTGAGCATTACTTTACTAGCATGTGAGATGAGTGCAATTGTGTGGTAGTTTGAGCATTCTTTGGCATTGCCTTTCTTTGGGATTGGAAGGAAAACTGACCTTTTCCAGTCCTGTGGCCACTGCTGAGTTTTCCAAATTTGCTGGCATATTGAGTGCAGCACTTTCACAGCATCATCTTTCAGGATTTGAAATAGCTCTACTGGAATTGCATCACCTCCACTAGCTTTGTTCGTAGTGATGCTTCCTAAGGCCCACTTGACCTCACATTCCAGGATGTCTGGCTCCAGATGAGTGATCACACCATCATGATTATCCGGATCGTGAAGATCCTTTTTGTACAGTTCTTCTGTGTATTCTTGCCATATTCTAGGTGATTTCTATTTTCTTTTCTTTGTTTTGATACTATTTCTAAAATCTCTCCCTTGAGTCTATATTACTTTTTTTTTTTTCAAGAAGTCAGTATCCCTTTTGTACTGACTACCAAAGTAGTTAGGAGGTTCTCACTTACTGGAATTATGGGGCATATAAATGAGTGTCTGGAACTGCCTGTGGTAGGTCATCATAACGGTCCCCAATGAATCCAAGTGTCCATGTCCCTTTCAAATGTGATTTTGCTGCTCCTCCCATCAACAAAATGAGTCTAATTTTCCACCACTTGAAACTGAGCTGGCTTTGTGACTTGCTTTGACTAATAGAATGTGACAGAAGTGATACTGTGTGAATGTCAGGACATAGATCTTAAGAGAACTTGCAGCTTCTGCCTTTGCTATCTTGCAACCCTGAGACGCTTCATGCTGTGCAGACGCCCAGTTTCGCATACCCGAAGGACAGCTGTTGGGCCCTGAAATACAGCCAGCGTCAATTACCAGACATGTGAGTAAGACCATTCTGGACTGTCTAGCTCCAGGCAAGTGGTCAGATGACTACAGCCACACAAGTGACCACAACTGAACCTGAGAAGTAGACATCTACTCAATATACAAGACTGAGAGACACAATATAATATGGATATTTTAAATTATCCTGTGTTGGGTTGGTTTGTTATATAGCCATGGGTAGCTGAAACACTGCTCTTCATAGACACCTAGGTTGCCCTACTTCATAGTGGATGCCTCAGAAAGGTTTTCTTTCCAAACATATTCATTGTACAGTTGCAGAGAGTAAAAAAAAAAAAGTCTTCCTTTTATCTTTGCTTTGTTATCTGAACTTAAGCTTGTGTGCGTGTGCCTGCTCAGTTGCTTACTTATGTCCAACTCTTTGCAACTCCATGGACTGCAGCCCATCAAGCTCCTGTGTCCATGGAATTTTGCAGGAAAAAATATGGGAGTGGGTTGCCATTTCCTTCTCCAGGAGCTCTTCCTGACCCAGGGATTGAGCCATGTCTCTTGCATTGGCAGGTGGATTTTTTTTTACTATTGGAGCCACCTGAATTTAAGCTTACACTATTGTAAATCGATATGGTTGCCCCTTAGTGTATGAAATTGAGGATTTCCTTAATCATCTATGCCAGGGGCAAGAGTGCTCATTGCCAGGGGTCAGTGTTGGAAACTTTTAATAAACGTTGTTTCACTCTTAATTTCTTGTGTGTCCCTCATTTTTTCTGGGGCTACCCTGACTTAGATAACAAGGACCAAAACATTCATTCATTCGCTGTCAGTTCAGTTCACTTCAGTCACTCAGTCCTGTCCGAATCTTTGCGACCCCATGTATCGCAGCACACCAGGCTTCCCTGTCCATCACCATCTCCCGGAGTTCACTCAAACTCATGTGCATCGAGTCTGTGATGCCATCCAGCCATCTCATCCTCGGTCGTCCCCTTCTCCTCCTGCCCCCAATCCCTCCCAGCATGAGGGAGGGAGTCAACTCTTCACATGAGGTGGCCAAAGTACTGGAGTTTCAGCTTTAGCATCAGTCCTTCCAAAGAACACCCAGGACTGATCTCCTTTAGAATGGACTGGTTGGCTCTCTTTGCAGTCCAAGGGACTCTCAAGAATGTGCTACTCCTTAAATATTTGTCGAGCACACTGAGACTGGGTGAAGCAATAAAGGAAAACAGCTGACTTTAAGGCCTGGTCACTGGTCTCCAGGACAGGAAGATAAGACATGCAGATAATGTTACTAGAAAGTAATGCATGCTACAGCACAGAGTGAATTACGAACAACTCATCCAGCATACGAGTGTGGGGGAGGAAGCCTTCCAATTAGAAGGGTCCGGATTGGGTGTATAGGAAACACACAATTTGACTTTAGCCTTAAAGACTAAATTAAGAATTTGGGGGAGGTGAGATAGTGAATGGCGCTCTGGACAAGGAAATATTCACAAACAAAAGACAGGAAGGATAGACATACAAGACGCAAGAGAGGTGTCCAGGATACAAATTTAAGTGAAGTGGAGGGTTCATTTACTGATTCATTTATTGATTTAACCAGTGTTTACTGAAGGCCTGCTAAGTGTCAGACACTCTGTTAGTCTCTGAAGAAAATATCTCTGAGATAAATGGCAGGTGCCTCATCTCTAAAGAATCTAGTGTGTCTGCAGCAATACACCATTGTAGTGAATAGGATGATAAGTATCAAGGCAGATAAGTCTGGAAAAGTAGGTCTGAGGCCAAACTATTGGAAGACCTTGAAAGCCAGGATTTCCCCCCCTGTGGTTCAGAGAAAGCTCCACTTAAAAAAAAAAAAGAAGGAAAAAGAAACTTTTCTTTTTTTCACATTAAGCTTTCTTTGAACGGTATAATAGATTAAAATGGAATTTTTCACTCTCCATCCTTTTCTTTATGGAAGCCCCAGGGTTCCTCTATAGTTTTAGAGAACACAGCTTCAAAAATGATATTATTGTGCAGGCTATAGAGGCTTATTGAAATTCTGTGGTTAGAATCAAGAGAGTCACATAATGTAAGTACAATGTCCAGTCAAAATAGATCACAATTGTTGAGCAATTTACTAGGTAGCAGGTATCATATCTAAGGTTTCTTGTATATCATTTAACCTTTGCCACAACCCCATCAGGATGGTTCTATTATTATTAATATTATCCACATTTCAGAAGGGATGATGGGTGTTCAGAGGTGAAGTAAATACTCCAAGTTGTTTAGAGGCCAGAATAGATTCAGTGAAACTTCAGGCTCTGTGTCAAAGTAAAGCTGGGCATGAGGCCTCCAGGCTATACTTTGTCTTAATCTCCTCATCACATATCAGACACTTGATTACTGGTATTTCTTAGCATTATCATTATTTCTAGAGTACTTAAGGGGATAAGTATCTAGGAATTGCTTCATACCTTTGGATACTATCATTTTGGGATATATAAATTTAGTTAAGGCAGCTCCAGGAGATGGTGAAGGACAGGGAAGTCTGACCTGCTGCAGTCCATGGTTCTCAAAGAGTCAGACACGACCGAGTGAACAACAAAGGCAGAAGAGTTAATGGCCCAGAATCACTAAGTTTAAAGACAACTTATTCCAATACAGTAAATAAGATAGCAAATGCTATTCATTTGTTCTATTGGGGTGTTATACAGAATCATGAGAATATCATCTCAGTGGGTTTTGAGCTACTTAGAACCATTTTCTCCATAAAGAAAGAAAAAAAAAAGCCAAGAAAAGTACTAAGGATTATATGGATATAACTCATAGTTAAAGAAATGTAATTTCAAACAATGAGTTTCTAGAGCTGCCAGGTGGAGTCGTTCAGCTTGGACAATGTGCAAAGGTGACTGACCAAGGGAGGAGCGGTGTGGAAATGGAGCCCTGAATGGAAGGGTTTACAGTCTATCATGGTCGTGCACATTTAGAAAGTTGGGGGTGGGGAGGGGACTTTAAAATTCATTCATCCAGGCTGATGGGCCAGCAGTAGCTACAAAAACTAACCCAGATCCTACCTGTTATTAAAAAATTTTGGATGCTTAAAAACTCTTTTTTCATTCACCCAGAAGGGACATCTTTTTAAAAATTCAAACAAAGGCATTCTACAGGTGTAAAGTAATATTTCCCACCTATTATCATTGGCAAAGATGAAAACCTTTTTGTTAAGCCCACAGTTGGTAAGAGTGCAAGGAAAAGGGGCATGCTCTTGCCTTGATTTTAGGAATTTCTGGAATTTAAATTGGGACTGCCTTTTAGGAAATCAGTTTGGCAATATCTTAAATTAAAAACAAAATATTCTCACAGGATTTGATCTAGGAATTCTACTTCTATGAATCTATGCTTTAGATATACTACACAAGTGGGCAAGGATAGCATTATAAAGTATCCTTTGCAATATTTGTGGAAAAAACAAAACAAAACAAAACAAAAACAAAATCCAGAAAACTATCTACATATTTGTGCAGGAAAGTCTGATTAAAAAATTATGGGGACTTCCCTGGAGGTCCAGTGGTTAAGATTCTGTGCTTCCAATGCATGGGGTATGGATTTGATTCCTGTTCAGGGAACTAAGATCCTACATGCCTTGCAGTGCGGTCAAAAAAAAAAAAAAGGTATGTCTATATAGTGGTATAATATGGAGCCACTAGGAAGAAATCTCTATGTACTAGTATGAAAAGATATATGGAATGTATCTAAATGAAACCAATCAGATTGCACAACATTTTACATATTATACTCTCATTTGTACAAAAAAAAAAGGGAACATACATGTGTGTGTTGGTGGAGCTTCAGAACACTTCTGGAAGAATATATGAACAATAGTTAACAAATGATTCCTTCTGGAAAACTAGGAGAGTAGTGGTATGGATTTTAATCTTCCATTTTATATTCTGTTTGGTTGTTTATTGAAAAAAAAAGATGAAAACAGACAGGAGGGATTTTGGGTCCCATGTTCACTGCAGCATTGTTTATAATAGTCAAGATATGGAAACAATCTAGGGGGTCCATAATTGGATGAATGGATAAAGAAGGTGATACATACATATATATATGTATATATATAAATATAGAGGACTTCCCTGGTGCCACAAAATGGAATATTATTCAGTTAAGAGAAAGGACATTCTGCCTTTTGTGGATAGACCATGAGGGTATTACATAAGGGAAATAAGTCAGAGAAAGCCAAATACTGTGTGATATCACTTACACATGGAATCTAGGAGAGCTGAACTCCCGGAAGGGAGCAGAAGGATGGTTACCAGGGTTGGGGTGTGGGGGAAAATGCGGAGATATTGGTCAAAGTAGTACACACTTTCAACTGCAAGATGAGTAAGTTCTGAGGATCTAATGTATACCTTTGTGATTATAGTTTATATTATTATATCATACACTAGAAACTTGCTAAGAGAGTAGATCTTAAATGTTCTTACCACAAACAAGGAAATGGTAATTATGTTACATGATGGTGGTGTTAGCTAGTGCTATGGTGGTAATCATTTGGCAATATGTATATATACATATACATATTTGTATATACACATATTGCAAACCCACTGGTCATACACCTCAGATTTATACAATGTGTCAATTCTACCCACTACAGCTGGGAATAAGGGGGTTTGAGGGAAGCCAGCTGTGAGACAGAGATAACTGCGCTGCAAGTTTATTACTTGGCCTGCACAGTTGTGTTCAGCTCCTGTGAAAGGGAAGGGAAGGAAGCAGGATTGGGCAGGAAGAAGGTGGGCTATGAAACTGTCTCCACAATACTCTCAGCTAAGCCTTGGGAATCTTTGGAGCTGGAACGGCTCTTCAGAGCTGTCCTGCATTGGAGTGAGAGGGCCAGGTAAGTCTTGATGCACCCTGGCACCAACCAGTCAACAGTAAGGCTGTCATAGGAAGATGTAACCTCGGGAGAGGAGACTCAGTAGCTGAGTCTAATCTGGTCTCCTATCAGGCAAAGGAATAAGTCTCTCATTTATTTTATTTTTTAAATGTGTGGCATGCTAGATCTTAGTTTCCTGACCAGGGATTGATTGAACCTGGGCCCCCTGCAGTGGAAGTGTGGAGTCTTAAGCACTGGACTGCCAGGGAAGCTCCAGTCTCTTCCTTCCAAAGAAGGAACTGAGTGGTATATTTAACAGCACTACCGTTGAAAAGAGGAGGGCATGGCAACCCACTCCAGCATTCTTGCCTGGGGAATCCCATGGGCAGGGGAGAGCTACAGTCCTTACGGTTGCAAAGCGTTGGGTACGACTACAGCAACTCAGCACACACGCGCACTGTTGCAAAACCCATTTTTCTGCAGGCTCAATAGCATTTTGAATTTGTCAGGAAAACTCCACATAGTTAACCCTTTTACAGACAGCTGATCCAGCTAAGAATGGCCCTGGCTTTTGGCTCTTATTCCTCAAACCTTGCCTTCTCATATTAAAATATTGACCAACACCATATAATTGCTGGTCTTCCTGAGCCCTTAATTTCTCATATTCAGCAAATTGCAAAAGATGAAATGTCTTCTATCTTAGAAGCATCACTTTTTTTTTTTTTTAACTCTGCTCCCACCCACTCATTGTAGTGGTCTTAAATCCTCAGAATATGCTACCTGCCCTTGGGAATTAAGGGAATACTGATTTATTCTTCTGTGTAGTACACATAGAAGTAATACTTGGACTACACAGAAACCCTCAGTCTTTAACACAAATAATGTTTTATTGAAGCTGAAGAAGCATATCACCGTATAGTGCTTTTATATTAATAATCAAGCTAGCTTGTTTTGCCTGTTCAATAAAGGGGTGAGTAATTTGAAAGTAATTAAGTTGGCCTGGTTTACAGGAGTGTACCACCTTGTTAATGAGTTTATCTGGAGAATCTGGATGCAATCAAAACATAATGGAACACAACCTCCCTTTGGGAAAGTAAATCATGTGGCTTGAGAGGAAGACAAAGGAAAGCTCTCTTGAAGGGAGCTTGTGCTTCTGAGTTTGTGGGTTTAGCAAGATCGGTTCTGGGGTTGGATGGCAATAATACTGGCTTCAAAGCCGTCTTTATCCTTTAGTAATTCCTTAATCCTTGTTGTTATGTGAACCAGCAAACATCTGAAAGGCAAAGCTGTAGAACGGAATTAAGATGGTTTCCTGAGGCGGAGAGGTTCAGTGGGAGCAAAGAACTTGCAGGGTTCTGCTGGAAGCCTACATTTTGAGAAATTTAGTGAATATCAATTAGGAACAAAACATTCAATGAATCTCAGGATAATTATTGGTGCTAATCACAGGTATACAAACCACCAAAGTGGCTTCCACATTATAGAAAGAGTCACTAAAAGGGGGAGATCTCTCCCAGGGGTGGCACAGAATTGTATGTGTTGGGAGCTTACTGGTTTGGAACTGGAGGCTGGAGGATTTACCTCCAACCATTTACAAAACATTGAGAAAAACCGTGTCTAAAATATTGGTCCATTTCAAAGAATGGAAGGTGTCATTGCCAATGGAGATGACGGGTGCATCAAAGCCCACTCAGGTCACCCCTGAATGCTACCATTTTTCTTTTCTATGAAAATAAATATTCAATGAACAAAGTTATCAAAAGACCATCTCTTAATGTTTTGCTTAGGGACTCTGATTGTGAAGTTAGTTGTATAGCCATATATAAACCTGAGTTTATTATTACTATTACTAAGGAGAAACCCAGGAGTCGCCTTTAAATAAGATACAAAGTCACAATAATTGACTAAAATTTTTGATTGACTGGATAACATCGTTAAAATGTAATTTTCAGTTTCACTGAGGTGTAAAAAGCACAACAAATAGCACATATTTAAAGTGTACAATCTGGTAAGTTTTGACATATATATTCACCTATGAATCCATCACCATAATCAAAATAATGAACGCACTTATCACCCCTCCACCCCCCGCTGCAAGCTTCCACGTGTCCCTGAGTAGTTCCTCTCCCTCCTCATTCTCAACAGCCATTGGCATGATTTTTATCACTCTGGTTTAGTTTGCATTTTAGTTTCCATGTACTCTTTTTTTTTTTCCCCTCGGTCTGGCTTCTTTCACACTGTTCAGTTTTTGAGATTCATTCATGTCATTGTGTGGATCTAATAGTTCATTCCTTTTTGTTTCTAATTAGTATTCCATTGTATGACATGATGGTTAATTTTAGTGTCAACTTGACTGGGCTAAGGGGACGCCCAGATAGCTGGTAAATCATAATTTCTGGGTATGTCTGTAGAGGTGTTTCGGAAGAGATTAGCATTTGAATTGGTAGACTGAGTAAAGAAGATCCACCCTCACCAATGCAGCTGGGTATCATCCATCTTTAGAGGGTCTGAAAAGTGAAAGTGAAAATCTCTCAGTTGTGTCCAACTCTTTGTGACCCTATGGACTATGTAGTCCATGGAATTCTCCAGGCCAGAATACTGGAGTGGGTAGCCTTTCCCTTCTTCAGGGGATCTTCCCAACACAGGGATCGAACCCAGGTCTCCTGCATTGTCTGGATAGAACTATAAGGCAGAGCAAGGGTGAACTTGCTCTCTGAGCAAGAACATGCAATATGTTAAAATTATTTTAAGTTTTCTCTTAAAAAAACTAACTAAAAAAGTAATCATAGCTTTCAACTTTTTTAAAAGTTGTAATAGAAGTCATTAGGATTTATCTTTACAATTTAATTGAGTGTTTGCACATTATATCTGAGGCTGTTAGAAAAGGGGATAATTTGGGGTGGGTTGGGAAGAACTGAAACTTCTGCTGCAGCAGAGAGTATAGGACTGTACAGAGTAGACTTCTCAGGTGGAGGGACAGGGCATTAGGTCCATAAGAAGAGGGGAGACAGGAGAAATGGAATATAGAATCATAGAACTTGAGGTACAAAATTCTTTAGAGGTCACCCAGTCGAATGTCTCATATTTGAAAGACCTGCCTGAAATGCCATGTGGTAGCACAGAGGCTAAGACAATGGAAAAGATGGGAAGGGAATATTCTTGATGTTTAAATGATGACACCTGAGGTCTATTTTAGAGGCCAGTGATACCATTACTTTCTAAATCATCTTTGTTAAAACCAGAAATGCCTTTGGGCTGATAGACTCATAGGCACTCAGCCTCGTTAAAAAAATGTGTGCTGGATTTCAGCCTTCCCCTACCCCTTGGGCAGTGTGCTTTTGTGAGGTGTGCAAAAGCCACACAAGTGTCTTTCCCCAAGCCAAAGACACTTTCCCCAAGCCAAAAATCTGGGAACCAGCATTTCTAACTTATTTGGTTTGAGAGGGAGCTGATTAGGGTCAGTGCAGTTTGAACATGAAATTTCAAACAAAAAATAAGTTTTCCAGCAATCAGGCATAGATCGGGGTGGCTAAAACTTGACAGTAAGGCCAGTGGATGGAAATCAAGGCACTGAGGATCTAGGGTAATAGTGGATTAAAGGCAGACTGGAGAACTCTATTTGCAGAGGTCAGGTTCCAGTGGAGCATCTGAAAGGCTAAAGAAGGATGATCACAAGGGTACCTGGGAAACTGGTTAGTATACTATTCTGAATGTAGCTGTTCAGTCATTCAGTTGTGTCTGAATATCTGCGACCCCATGGGCAGCAGCATGCTAGGCTTCCCTGTCCTTCACCATCTCCCGGAGCTTGCTCACACTCATGCCATCCAACCATCTCATACTATCATTCCCTTCTCCTCCTGCCTTCAATCTTTCCCAGCATCAGAGTCTTTTCCAATAAATTGGCTCTTCACATTAGGTGGCCAAAGTATTGGAGTTTCAGTTTTAGCACCAGTCCTTCCAATGAATATTCAGGACTGAATTCCTTTAGGATTGATTAACCAATCAATCCTTGTAAGGAGTTCAAGGAGATCTCTTGATCTCCTTGCAGTCCAAGGGACTCTCAAGAGTCTTCGCCAACACCACAGTTCAAAAGTATCACTTCTTGGGCACTCAGCTTTCTTTATGGTCCAACTCTCACATCTATACAGGACTACTGAAAAAAACCATAGCTTTGACTATACAGATTTCTGTCAGCAAAGTTATGTCTCTGCTTTTTAATATGCCATCTAGGTTTGTCATAACTTTTCTTCCAAGGAGTAAATGTCTTTTAATTTCATGGCTGCAGTTATCATCCAGTGATTTTGGAGCCCAAGAAAATAGTCTGTCACTGTTTTCATTGTTTCCCCAACTATTTGCCATGAAATGGGACTGGATGCCATGATCTTTGTCTTTTGAATTTTGAGTTTTAAGCCAACTGACACTTTTAAGCCAATTCCCTCTCTTTCATCCTCAGCAAGAAGTTCTTTAGTTCCTCTTTGCTTTCTGCCATCAGGGTGGTGTCATCTGCATATCTGAGGTTATTGATATTTCTCCTGGAATCTTGATTCGATCTTGTGCTTCATCCAGCCCAGGATTTTGCATCATGTACTCTGCATATAAGTTAAATAAGCAAGGTGACAATGTACAGCCTTGATGTACTCCTTTCCCAATTTTGAACCAGTCCTTTGTTCCATGTCTGGTTCTAACTGTTGCTTCTTGACCTGCATACAGGTTTCTCAGGAGGCAGGTAAGGTGATCTGGTATTCCTATGTCTTTAAGAATTTTCAATTTGTTGTGATCCTCATAGTAAGCAGATGTTTTTCTGAAATTCCCTTGCTTTTTCTATG
The DNA here is from genome assembly GCF_042477335.2 of Ovis canadensis. Taxonomy (NCBI): domain Eukaryota; kingdom Metazoa; phylum Chordata; class Mammalia; order Artiodactyla; family Bovidae; genus Ovis; species Ovis canadensis. The sequence continues at coordinate 39,887,471 of NC_091266.1, forward strand.
ATCCAATGGATGTTGGCAATTTGATCTCTGGTTACTCTGCCTTTTCTAAATCCAGCTTGAACATCTGGAAATTCTCAGTTCATGTACTGTTAAAGACTAGCTTTGAGGATTTTGAGCATGACCTTGCTAGCATGTGAAATGAGTGCAATTGTGTGGTAGTTTGAACATTCTTTGTCATTGGGATTGGAATGAAAACTGACCTTTTCCAGTCCTGTGGCCACTGCTGAGTTTTCCAAATTTGCTGGCATATTGAGTGCAGCACTTTTAACAGCATCATCTTTTAGGATTTGAAATAGCTCAGCTGGAATTCCATCACCTCCACTAGCTTTGTTTACAGTGATGCTTCCTAAGCCCCACTTGACTTTGCACTCCAGGACGTCTGACTCTAGGTGAGTGATCACACCATCGTGATTATCTTGATCGTGAAGATCTTTTTTGTTCAGTTCTTCTGTGCATTCTTGCCATCTCTTCTTAATATCTTCTGCTTCTGTTAGGTCTATAATGTTTCTGTCCTTTATTAGGCCCATCTTTGCATGAAATATTCCCTTGGAATCTCTCATTTTCTTGACGAGATCTCTAGCCTTTCCCATCCTATTGTTTTCCTCTATTTCTTGGCATTGATCACTGAGGAAGCCTTTCTTATCTCTCCTTGCTATTCTTTGGAACTCTGCATTCAGTTGGGTATATCTTTCCTTTTCTCTTTTGCCTTTTGCTTCTCTTCCTTTCTCAGCTATTTGTAAGGCCTTCTCAGACAACTATTTTGCCTTTTTGCATTTCTTTTTCTTGGGGATGGTTTTGATCACTGCCTCCTGTACAATGTTATGAACCTCTGTCCATAGTTCTTCAGGCACTCTTTCTATCAGATCTAATCCCTTGAATCTATTTATCACTTTCACTGTATAATTGTAAGGGATTTGATTTAGGTCATACTTGAATGGCCTGGTGGTTTTCTCCACTTTCTTCAATTTAATTCTGATCTGGAGTTCATAATCTGAGCCACAGTCAGCTCCCAGTTTTGTTTTTGCTGACTGTATAGAGCTTCTCCATCTTCAGCTATGGTACTGTTTTTATAGGGTTGTAGTACTCTTTTTTTAAAGTAAAATTCTGAATTATTTAGCATTGATTCAGTTGTAGATTGCTGCTTAAGAAACTGTTCTGAAACGTAGTCACTTAAAGGAGTTGTTTACTTAGCTCATGAATCTGCGATTTGGGCAGGGCTCAGTGGGGAAGGCTTGGTTCTCCTCCATTGGATGTCAGCTGGGGTAGTTTGAATAGCGGCAGGAGGATCTACTTTAAGATGGTTCACTAGCATGGCTGGCACGTTGATGCTGGCTGTCAGGTGGAGCTCAACAAGAACTGACAGTCTGGGGCCTCTTTCCTTCCATATAGTCCCCTCCACATGGGCCTCTCCATGGGTTGTTTTGGGCTTCCTCAGAGTATGGTGGCTGGGTTCCAAGAATGAGTGTTCCAAATGGCAGGAAGTAGAAATTGCCAATTTCTTAAAGTCTGGGTCTGGAAATTTGCATAGTGTCACTTCTGCTGTATTATATTAGTTAAGCAGTCATAGATCTAAGATTCAAGGGGATGAAACGTCGATCCTTCACCTCTTGGTGGGAGGAGTTTCAAAAAATGTAGTGGGTGTATGTTAAAATTATACAGGTAGAAAAATGCACCAACCATAAGAGCAGAGTTAAGAGAAATTTTGCATAATAAGGGTATCCATGTAATCAGCAACCAGAAGTCACCCTTTACTCACCCCCATACACTGTCCTCTTCCACTCACTACTCTCTCAAAGGCAGTCAACATCCAGGACTCTAATACTTAAGGCTAGTTCAGTGTTTCTCGACCTTGGCTGGATAATTCCCTGTTAGGGGTGGGATGGGGAACTGTTCAGTTCATTGCAGAATGTTTAGCAACATCTTTGGCCTCTACCCACTGGATGCTAGGAACACCCCATCCCCTTATTGTGACAACTAAAATGTCTGTAAAAACTGCCAAATATCTGGGTGGGGGGGCAAGCGAGGTCACCCCTAGACCCTAGTTGAGAATCACTGGGTTAGAGGATATTATCTCTTCTTTATTATTTGTCTAAATCCCACTCAATCATCAAGAACATAAGTTCCAAGAGGCCTCATGTTTTTATTTTTTTATTATTATTATTTTTTTAACTCTGTTTTTATTTCAACTGATTCCTCAGTCCCTAGGATACTGCTTGGAGTATAACAGAAACTTGAGACTATGTATTGGATGAAGGAGTGAATGAAAGATAGCAATTTTGAACAAGGATTTAAAGACTCAATTCTACATATGTTTATGCAGCTAAACATTCAGTCACACATAATTTGTTCATTTTTGTTAGAGATGCCATTTTATGAAGTTTCCATGGATAAAAAGTTGAGAATATATACGCTTGTAATAAAAATCTATATTGGTTAATTTCTTCCTGCAGCAACAAAAAATATGGGTCATAAGAATAGAAAAAAATTATAATCACCCAGACAAACAGGCAGCATCTCATGATAGTGTTAATGATTTACTGTAATAGGCCCCAAAACGTGGTTTGTAATTGCTGTGATGGTTTTGCGAAACAGGAATTTGCAGTAACAAAGTTTTCATTAAAACCCTGGGTGAGGCACTAGGTTCTAAAAAGATTAGAAGAGGAAGAGGAAGAAATATGAGATGGTAACAAGGGGTTGGTAAGTTATTTCTTTACAGGAAAAACCTAAAAATTTCTTTTGGAAGACAGCCACTGACATTATTCTGAAAACATACCTCTTCCCTCCAGCATGTGACAGTGTGACGTCTTACTAGGTAAATTTCTTAAAGGTTATCCCAAGAAGAGTTTTCAGAGAGATTCTCAATGACTTTTGGCAGACATGCCCTTCTTTTTAAAATTCCTAATTGCATTGATTTACTCTTCAGTCAAAATTGTGTCAGAAAAATGGACACAATTACTAGTATACAAGGCAACTGAAGTTAGGGGTTTCATGAAAACAGAATTTTATAGTTGAGAAGGCTCTTAAAGATCATATGATCATTCTGAAGACGCAAACTATAATACTGCAAAATTTTGAATGCCTTGGGTGTTATCCTGCTTTCTGGGTCATTCTGAATTCTTTTATCTCCTTGAAGCCACCTCTGTTAAAAGTAAAACTTGTGTATTCCTCCGGGTGTAGAGTAGTGACTTGCCCAAAGAACTGGTTAATCACAGGAGAAGTATTTTTTTTAATATATTTGATTTTTATTTATTTATTATTTATTTGGCTACACCGGGTCTTAGCTGGGACATGCAAACCTTTAGTTGTGGCACGTGGGGTCTAGTTCCTTGACCAGAGATTGAACCGCCACTGAACCACCAGGGAAATTCCAGGACCAGTAATTTTGAGCCAGTCCTCAAAATAATCCCACCCAACATATATCTTATGTAGCAAAGATAGAAGAAATGTAATACATAAAAGCATAAAGCAATAGATTAGCACGAATGCTTCTATCAGCCTTACAGGCTTGATTGACTTCACAGGCTTTGTTGCCTGAATGATGTGGCTAGTTAACGTCTGAATGAAATAAATTTGATATGGATCGTTCAAATCCTTAAAGTTCAAAAGATATTACGGTGTCTTGATTTTTACATTGGAATTTGAATACCACTTGTAAAAGAAATACGTCTGTATAGTGTTGTTTTTTTTTAAAATTTCCTAAAGATCTGAATATGTTAAGACTTTTTACGCTATGAAATGCTTATGATTCATTTCAGCAGAAGTGGCTAGGGATGAGGAAAGGGTGGGAGTGTAAGTGTAACAGCTCTATATGACGCAGAAAGGGAGATGAAGGAGAAGGGAGGATATTTTTGGATTCCCTTTTTGAATAAAAAATAGCTTAAATCAGGTAATTTGTTTACTTTTAAAACAGGAAAAAATGACCAAAAATCTGGTTTGGATTTTCGTGAATGACACACAAATTCTATTTCAGGAGAATAATTGTCATAACTGCAGTTTGCTTTCTTAAAATACCTGAAAAAATTCCTTCCTAAACTGTAACTCCACAAGGATAGGAAAATGTATTTATACCACAGGGTACTTGTACACGAAAGGTATTTGCTCCTTCCATGTAACTTCTACAGCAATATTTAAAGGACTTGGCAAATTTACTGCTTAACTTAGAAAAAAGGAAGGGAAAAGGAATTGGCATGTAGTTTGCTTTCCTAGGTATAAAGTTCTTTTATTTTCATTCATTATCCGACAAAAATATATAGAATATGACAGATACACTGGGCTAGATGCAGGGGGTGTAAGGATGAGCAAGACACAGTCCCTGCCCTCCAAGTCTACAGGGAGAAACATACACATCCCTTTAGAGACACATGCTCACACACACAAATATACATATAACATATACACACTCATACTCAAACATACCCAGCACCCATACACTTTCACACACTAATACACATTCATATGTAAAAATATTTATACACACACACACACACACAGAGTTTGGGAGCTCACAAAGTGGAGACCATGAGTAGAGGACGCTTTCAAGTTACAAAGGGAAGGAGAAAGAAATAGCAGAGACAACAATCCTGTGCGACAGCTGCTACAGAAGCTCAGTAAGGACGAGGACAGAGTCACAGTGGAGTTGTTAAATGCTAAGGAAGTGGTTTCCTGAGATCTGCATTCAAGTTCGAGTCTTCCATTACTCCCTTTGAGGCCATGACCTTGCTGTTTATATTTAATGCTGTCTCAGTTTTCCTCACTTTTACATGGGAGCTATCGCAGAACCTACCTCAGGGTTGATACGAGGTTTAAATGAGATGATGTGCATAGACCACACAGCGCAGTGCCCAGCACGCAGTGAGCACTCCGTATATATTCAGTTTCTAATTTTCAGTGGTATCCCTGCTGTTATCAGTGAAGATTAGTGATCTGGTAAATTGTGAAGATAGTTCTCCTCTTACCAATCTCTTACCAAGTGAGTGTTAGTGACAAAACATTGGGTATTAAGTGAATATTATATATATATTTTTTTCCACGTGGTCACTGTTTAAGCTTAATTTTTAAAGGATTAAAAATTCAAGGGAGCCAAATTATTTTTTACAGATAACACAAACATCTAGATATTACAGGAATCCTAGTCATTACTGGGAAAATTGGAATCTGTTTAAATATCATCTCACTTGGCATTATTAAATAATTTCTGTGGGTGTAGCTCCATGGAAAAGCTATAAAAGCTATTATTAACTCTCCATGATCATTTCACCAAAGTATGTTAGTGAGATTCTTGATCATCTCATTTATACAATAATGACAATGTCATCTGATATTATTCATTGATATGATGAAACAATTTATAAAATATGAGGTAAAAGTGGCCAGTATACATTTGCAAAGGTTACATCACCAAGAATCAGAGAAATGTCAATAAGAGATAATTTTGGACTACCTTGGCAAAGCTTAAAAAGATGGATTGGTGCCATTGAGAGTCTGGTGGAACTGACATTCTCATACATAGATTGTTAGTAGGAACAGAGAGCAGCACTCTACAATCTTTCTGGAGGCCAATTTGGCAACAGGTAAAAGCACTTTAAATTATGTTCTTTGAGTCAGCAGTTCCACTTCTTGAACATTATCTTAAAGAAATATAATCAGACAAATACACAAAGATGCTTGTATATGCATGCTCACTGCAGCGTTGTTTATAATGACAAAAAACTGGAAACCACCTAAATGCCTGCCAGTGGAGAAATGCTTCAATAAATGATGGTAGAGCTATATATACTGGGACTCTATGTCCCTATTAAAAAGGATTAGATATATCTGTTTGTGCTGGCATAGAAAGATGTCCATGATCCATATCAGATGTCATTTTATATTAAAAATCATATGCACAGAAAATAATTTGGTCATACTTTTTTGGTCATATATCTATAACTTTTTTAAAGTGGTTTTGTTTTGGTATAATTCCTTTCTCCAGGGGACCTTCCCAACCCAGGGATCAAACTTAGTTCTCCTGGATTGTAGGCAGATTCTTTACCATCTGAACCACCAGGGAACCCAAATTCATCCACTGTAAGTCTACAGTCCAAGGATTCTTGGTAAATGCCTATAGTTTTGCAATCATTACCACAATCCAGTTTTAGAACCTTTTTATTACCACTCAAAGTTCCCTCCTGCTCATAAGGTTTTAACTCTTTACATGGTTAGGTTGGGGGTGAAGTTGGGTAGGGTGAAAGCAAGAGGGAGAATTATAGACAGCTTCTTAGTTTATCATTTCTGCATCATTTGAATTGTTTTACAACAAGAATATGATATCTTTTAATTGAGAAAATGGTAAAGGTTTTTCTATTTTTAAAAGAACAAATAAAGGAAAGATATATCCTTGGACCCAAATCTACTTCTTATAATTTATCCTAAGGAAATAATCAAATATATGGAAAAGAATCTGTGAACAAAGATATTTATTAATGTTTTATCTGAAACAGAGAAAAGTTATTATGTAATCTATTAAATATCTCATGATGGGAGAAAACATTAATCACTGAAATATGAAGAGCACAAGTTTCAAATCTTTATAGGCAGTATAATTTTATCCATGTAAAAAAATTTAATGTACGGCCAGAAAGTTCTGTTTGGAAATATGATGAAGTCTTGCCAATGGTTATCTCTAAATGGTAGAAGTATAACATTTTTTATTTTCTTGTGTATTTCTTCAATTGCCACAATGAGCACATATTATCTTTTCATGTAAGCCACCTACATAAATGATAGCAATTGAAAATAGATTAATTACGGCATTGTTTTCACAGGTGTTTATGCTTGTCAAAACACAAAAGTATATAGTTAAATTTTATTTATTCCTTATAACGACTTATTTTTTAGTTTTAATTTTTATTAAAATATAGTTGATTTACAATGTTATTTTCAGGTGTACAGTGAAGTGATTCAGGTATACGTATATATATTATATATACATGTTCGTTTTTATTCTTTTCCATTATAGGTGATAAGGCTATCAAAAAATACAGAGTCTTGAGAAACAAAATCACCATATCCCTCTTACTAGAAGCCGGGTTTTGTTATGTCACTTTGGGATTGGAAGGCAAAATGATTTGGTAGGGTTGCACAACAATATGTCTTCTGCTCCAGATCACGTACGTTCATTCATTCATTCACTCAAGAGATCGGCTTACCTATCATATGCCAGGAATGTTGGTACAGTAGCTGGATATCGTGATGACTCATCAGCGACCGTCTTGAAAGCGCTCTCTTTCGAGGATGGGAAGGCACCATCTGACAGAGCCTAGCCAGCGCCCACAGTAGGTGGCCTTCCACTAGTGCTGTAGAAGGGGGTAGGAGGCAGGTCAGGAAGTGCAGGCCTTAGCTAGCGGTTCAGATGGAGCCATGAAGGGCGACACCAGGATGACGGCTATGGAAGTGGCCAGAAGACAGATTACCCTCAAAAGAAAGCCCTAGGCATCACTTAAGAAGTGGACTTAACTTTTACATATTTATGTCTATTTTACTTGCACATTTTTAACAACAGCAGGAATTGAAATTGAGCATTTACCAGCGCAGGCACAGTGCATAGGGATTTTTTCCATTGCCTTTAGTCCTCGCCACAATCCCCAGATCAGGACTTCAAGGACCTTGACTTCATCATGAAGAAACTGAGGCTCGGAGAGGTTACCCGCCCAACGTCAGAGAGCTGATAAATTCTGGATCCAAAGCAAACAGGCATCGCATATTCTTCCCTCCCACTCTATTCTGGGGCTCGTTTGAGAGAGAAAAAGTCCAGATCGGGGCAGCCCAGCTTTCACTCTTTACAGATTTTCCCAGATCCAGAATGGAGGCAACATCCGCTAGCACAACCAAGAGGGTAGTGCGCAAAGGGCAACTCCGCCAAAGCCGTGGACTGACATGGATTTGGGGCTTGGAGGGCAAACCCCGAGGAACCATCAACCCGCTACCCGTTCTATAATCCACATCGCACCGGGAGCAGGGCGCCCGCAAGCCTCTTGGGCAGCCAGCTTGCGGGACTCAACGCGCGTGCGCGGGGCCAGAGGTGCCACCCCCGCGCGAGCGCGCGGAGAGCCGAGCGCGCGGCCGGGGGAGCTGGCGGGCGCGCTGCGGCGTCGGCGTCGGCGCGCGCTCAAGGCAGAGGCTGCGTGGGCTCGGGAGGGAGCGAGGCGGCGGCGGCTGCGCCCCAGAGCCCAGGGGACGCGCGGGCCTCGAGCCGCGGGAGCGGACTGCTGCAGAGGAGACCCGGGGCTTCCGGCCCGGGGCGGGAGAGCTCGGCCAGCCGACTGCTCGCCTCAGAGCCGCCAGCTGCGTCCCTAGCCCGGAGTAGCCGCCGCCCCTGGAGACTCGCTTTGACAAGGGCCTAACCGCCGCGGCCGCTGGCGTCCGGACCGCTCGGACCCGTCGGGCCGGGCCGGGTGGGGACGAGCGTCGGGGCAGGTGCCGCCCCACGAGGGCCGGCCGGGGGCCAGGCGTTTAAGCCGTGCAGCTCGCGGGCCGGGCTCGGCGGAGGGGCCGCCCGCGCAGCGCCCCCACCCCGTGGGCCGGAGGGGGAGTCGCGCCCCGCCTTCCCCCGGGACCGCCTGGCCGGAGCGGCGGGAGCCCGAACTGCCCGCGCCCGCCGCCGCCCGCCGGGCTCGCGCGGGAGACGAGGGAGGAGAAACTTTGCCTCTTATTGTTTTTGATCCTTAAGTGTGAGGAACTCTGTTGGGGAGGAAAAATGTCCTTCTTCAATTTCCGTAAGATCTTCAAGTTGGGGAGCGATAAGAAGAAGAAGCAGTACGAACATGTGAAGAGGGACCTGAACCCGGAGGAGTTTTGGGAAATTATAGGAGAATTGGGCGACGGAGCCTTTGGCAAAGTGTACAAGGTAAGAGGGAGAAAAGGGAAGTTACACTTGAGAGATCAAACAGCCAGCGGCCGGGAGTGGCACGAGGATTTCTTGCTCTCGCGTCCCGTTCCTGTCTTTGGGACCTTCTTTTGACTTCGTAAACGTACGTTGAAACTTTATTTAGGTTACCATCCGAGGAGTAGCTAAGACGTAGGGTTTAAGGTTGAACCAAATAGGGCCTGGATGTAGTTTAAAGAATGGTTGCCAAAGGGAGACAAGAGATGCAGTCTACTCTGTTCATCGTTAAAGGAAATGAGGGTGTTCTTTCATTAAAAGGAGGGGTCTGGTTTGGCCCTGAAATGTTTTCGTATCAGAAACTCATATTTTAAAGTGGATTTCTATTTTTCTGTTAAGCTGTTTGCATTCATTTAAAGTGGATTTCTATTTTTCTTTAAAGCTGTTTGCATTCATATATATGCTTATACTAAAATAGTTTCCTTTTGGGGTCCAGGGTATGTATTTGGTTGTATCTATAGGTTATGCATAACCAGTCTCTTGGGATGAGAGCAAAGCCATTGCTACTTGCAGACTATTCTTGAGTTGGTTGACAGAAAATTTCCAGAAGGAAACCTGCATCTGATACTAGTTTCTAAATATAATAAGCATTGACTAGAAATCCATTCCAGGGCCTAAGAAATGAAAAAACACATACCCCCCGATATATATACACAAATATTTTTTATACCCAGATATTCGTTTCAGTAGAAGGAAGTTTGCTGTTTCAGTCTGAGGGCATTTGTGTTAAATGTTTACTATCCTGTAAGGAGTATATGAATGATGTCATTGGAATATTTTCATCCGAAGGGTGAGGTTTTTATGAGACAGTTTTTAAGGGGAAGGACCCACAGGGTTGCTTAGATGTGAAATATAAATAACTTATGTTTAGCTTACTCGTAATTTGGCCCCCACAAAAGTCCTGGGAGACATGCAGGTCACTAGTATCTCCATTTCATAGATGAGGATGCTGAGACACAGAAATTGTTCACATTCACACCAGTCACGGCCTAGATTTGAACTCAACCCTTCTGACCCTGTGTTTATGATTAGTGCTTTTTTTTTTTTTTTAGCTTAAACCTCTGGTGGTAGAAGTGATAGCATTTTTCCTTCTTTCTAAGCACCATCCCACCCTGCCTTTGCACTGGCTCTGACACATCTCAAAGCCCGCCTGCTTAGTCTGAAATATCTACTCTTTTCTGTGTGCTTTCAAAACACATTGTTCACATTGCTTCTATGGCACCTGACACATGTTAATGTGTTTATGTTATTATGATAAGACCAGGGGCCCAATTATGGTATACATTTGGGTTACTTCTATTGCCTTAGCACATAGTGCATTTCTCTTTATATTTGTTGAAGTGAAAGAATGTGTGTTACCTGCTTGTGAGTGCTGTTGATGCTCTTGTGTGCTGTGAAAGTTGACAGAGTAAACTTCAGTACCTATTGTGGAGGGTATGGATTTCAACAGGAGCTTACAGTATAGATGTGTGGTAGACGGGCTTTTAGTGCAATGGGAAGATGCTTCTGGGAGTTAAGAATTGTGTTTTATTGCTGATTGTCACAGACGAGCTTTGAGGTCTTAGACAGGACACTTAATGTCTCTGGACCTCCTTTTTCTTAGCTGGAAAATCATCGATTTCCCTAAATGTTTAGATTCCTTTACTCATTAATGTTGTGTCAATATACAGCTATCTAGGAAAGGCATAATAAATCCTCAAGGCATCTGGGATCTGGAAGTTAGAAGGCAGTAGGTGATTATGGGCAGTTTTCATGGTATGAATGTTTTATTGAATAGAAACAGTGTAGCATTAAGATACTGGCTCTGGAGTTGGACTGTATCTTGGCTCCCTCAATAGCAACCTCTTGCGTTGGGTAAGTTACTTAATCATTCCATATCTCGTTTTTCTCATCAGTAAAACCTACTCCTCAGTATGTGAGAATTAAAGGAAATAATAAATGTAAGGCACGAAAAAGGGCTCAGGAAATGGCAGAAAATTACTGTCGTTATATTTAGAGCTTGAAAACGAAATATGGGATGGGACAGGAAAAGGGACCTAGGAAAATAGTAAAACCATTTTCTGGCCCAGGCAGATTGTGTTGACATGCTAATACTCTGTGATTTAATTCTTTCATGACATTGCAAAGTGAATATGTCTTCCTATTGTGAGATACCTATTGAAAATTTTCTGGAAAATAAAAGCCTTACTCCATGTGGTTTAACACTGTAAGACTGTGTCAAGGATAATTTTTGTGGGCTTCTTTGCATCTTCTCTTTTTGTCTCACTATTTTATGCTTCCAAGGAGTAAGCTGTGAACTTTTTAAAACAGAAAATTTAAAATTTAAACTTATCTCACCTGTTATGTCTTTTTCCTAACCTCTTTTCCTGTCCAAGATTCCCTAGAAAATTTAAATTTATAAACTTCCTTCCGGGTAGGAGGAAAAGCAATCAAACCGTACAATAGTATGTATAGTGTGCAATAGAAAGCTGTTTCTGAAGTTGATTCCAACTATCATATGCTTATAACTGTTTACAAAGATTAATTTCTAAATAGGCAATTGTCTTGTATATTTAGTTTCTTTGAAACGTTTTTTCATCATGTAGTTGTATTCTTTCCACTTAGTCCTGCACCACATAGCTCTGTGACAGTTACTTTCTTGCTTGAAAGAGCTTCCTGATTTTAAATTTATTTTCTCTTTTTTTAATAGTATTATTTGACATATAAGTGAAGATATGTAATATCCCTCACTTTTTTTTTATGTTTGGATTTCTGTTGCTTTTAACAGAAAAAAAGGAATGCCATATAATCATCTGTTGAATTGAAGCTGGGTTACTGACTTGCGCTGGATGAAAAGTGATTCATTTTATGACCCTGATGGGCATGCGCCTTTTTAAAAAATAGTGAAACATATAATCATTAGATTGAAAAGTACAACACATAGATGTACATTTAGCAAAGAGTAATAAAGTGAACTCAATATTAACAACATCAGAGTAAACGAATTCTGCCAGTATTCTAGAATCCTTTTCACCTCCTTTCTGAATTGATTCTGCTCTCCCACTAAAGGAAACCACTATCCTACCTGTAAGTTAGTCATTTCTTCGTTTTCCTCATAGTTTACTATCCAGCAGTGTATAACCAAGCATCATACCTTTAGTTTTGTGTGTACCGAGTGTACTTTGTGTCTTACCTCTTTCAGAATCAGCTTTAGGTTTGTGAGATTTGTCTTTGTTATCACTAGAGTTGCAGTTAATTTTAATTGTTCCATAGAATTCCAATATATGATTATATCACCAGTTATTTACCATTGTCCTGTTGGATATATCAGTTGTTTTCAGTTTTGGGCTTTTATACTGGTGTATGTATGCATGAATTTCACTAAGACTTAACTTAGAAGTAGAATTGCTAGGTTATAGGGTAGTGTATCTTTAATTTTACTAGACTATACCAGTTTACACTCCCACCAGCATCCTATGAGAATTGTCCTTACTCTGCATTCTCTCCACCATTTGATATTGTTGGAATTTTTAAGTTTTGACAGTCTGATGTTTTATTTTTTGTGTGGTTTTAATTCATCTTTTCTCTGGCTACTAATAAGCGTTTCTTTTCGTAGGATTGTTAGTAACTTGGATTTCTTCTTTTGTGCTTAGTGTCTTGTTCATGTTCCTCTTGGATGTCTTTTTCTTGTTTTTTTGTTGTGTGTTCTGGATTTTAACCATTTGCGGTTTATGGCTATTGCAAATACATTCTTCTGTGCCCATCTTTTCATTTTCTTTATGGTGTCTTTTTATGAACAAGAAATTCTTGATTTTAACATACTTCATTTTGTCTGTTTTTTTTTTTCTTTTTCAGTTAATGATTTCTGTATTGTATTTGAGAAATTCTTTCCTGGGGCACCCTTGCAGTTGTTGGGTGAGATGCTGCCTGATTCATGAATCACCTAATAAAGCCAGTTCGATTTTTGATTTAAAAAAAAAGGCGAGAAAAGTTTTCCTAACCTTAGATCATGGAGATAAATCGCTATCTTACTTCTAAGAGCTTTTATGATTTTGCCTGTAACATTTATGTCTACAACCCACTTGGTGAAGGTTTTTGCACATAGTGTGAGGTAGGGGTCTTTCACAGTGGGCACGCGGGTGTCCCATGGCTCAGCACTGGGGGGACTCCTCCTCACTGCTCTGCAGCTTGCGTCTGTTTCTGGGGTTTCTAGTCTCTTCATTGATCAGTGTGTCTGTTCCTTTATCAGTTTTCCACTTAATTAGGAAAGCATCAAAACAAATCTCTGCTAGAGAAAGACTTCCTTTTCTTCTTCAGCAATGTCTAGTGTATTCTTGGCCGTTAGGGCTTTCATGTACATTTTAGCATTAGCCTAACTGAGTTACACAAAGGGCTTCCCATGGGGCTCAGTGGTAAAGAATCCTCCTGCCAATGCAGGAGACGCAGGAGATGTGAGCTTGATCCCTCCCTGGGTTGGGAAGATCCCCTGGAGAAGAAAATGGCAACCCACTCCAGTATTCTTGCCTGGGAAATCCTGTGGACAGAGGAGCCTGATGAGCTACAGTCCATGGGGTCCCAAAGGGTCAGACACGACTAAGTGACAGAGCCTGCACACACACATGCACGAGTTACACAGGAAACCTGTTGTGCTTTTTTGAAGGAGTTTTATTGAATTTGCAGATTAACTTTGTGAAAAATAACATCTCCATAATACTTGGTCTTTCCATCTATGCATCTGTTTTATTTCTAGATCTTTTTAAAAAAAGTCTGTCAATAATGAATCATAATTTTCGCCTCTAGAATCTTAGGAGCTCAGACTACTTGGGGAGTGTCTTAAATGCTTTGTTTTTGCCATTGGGATTTCCTCCTTGTTTTGGTTATGTACATCCTTCAGTAGTCTTCTGAGAAATGATACATGGAAGGTTTATTTTTTTTTAAGACTAGGCCTGTCTGGATATGTCTCTATTGTAATGTCACACTTGATGTATAGTTTGGTTGTAGAATTCTAGTTCAAAAGTACATTTTTCTTAGGATTTTAGACTTTTCCATTCATTGCCTTTTGGCGTCAAGTGTTGCTCCTTAAAGTCCGTTGCCATTTTGTTTTCTGGTCCCTTGTGATCTTTTTCTCTTGATAGCTATTAGAATTTACATTTTATCTTCTGTGCATGGTAATGTACTTTGATATAGGTATTTTTTTTCTTCCTTTCATTTTGCTGGGCTCTTGGTTAGTCTTTTCAGTTCAGAGACTCATGTTCTTCAGTTCTGTGACATTTTCTTGTTCTTTTTATTTGACATCTCCCTGCTCACCTAATTAAATGTCTCTTGTTGTGGTCTTAGGATTCAAGTAAAAGAGTTAAATGGACACTTAATTCTTTTACTTGACCTCTCTCTGGAGCACTTGAGACCTTTGACCGTCATTTCCTTTAAAAAGCTGGCTTTTAGGTCACCATAGTCCTGATTTTTCTCATACCTCTGTGTCTGCTCTTCAGATGTTTTTGCTGGCTCTTCTTGCTCTTCCTGACTTTCAGTGTTGGGGTTCCACAGGGCTGAATATAGGCCCTCATCTTTTCTTTTGAGAGCCCATCTTCTCCCGTGGCTTCAGTTACCATCTACATGAAATTTTGGTCTCTATCCCGAGATCTCCTTTCTGAACTCTGGATCCACCCATCCAGCTATCTATTAGAGCTTTCCACTTGAATGTCTCACAGCTGCTGCTGCTGCTGAGTTGGGTCAGTCGTGTCTGACTCTGTGCGACCCCATAGACGGTAGCCCACCAGGCTCCCCCGTCCCTGGGATTCTCTATGCAAGAACACTGGAGTGGGTTGCCATTTCCTTCTCCAATGCATGAAAATGAAAAGTGAAAGCGAAGTCTCTCAGTTGTGTCCGACTCTTAGCGACCCCATGGACTGCAGCCTACCAGGCTCCTCCGTCCATGAGATTTTCCAGGCAAGAGTACTGGAGTGGGTTGCCATTGCCTTCTCTGTGAATGTCTCACAGATTCCTTAAACAGCAAGTAAAAAACATGAATTAATTGAATTCCTGATGTCGGTCCCAAGTTTGCTTCTCCTGTGTTCCTCATTCAGTAATTGTCATCTCCGTCTACCAATTGCATAGACCAGGGACCTGGAAGTCATTCTTAACATCTTCTACTTCTTACCCACCAGACCCAATCAATCACCAAGCCTGTTAATTTCACCTATAAATATTTCTTGAATCTGTCTCCTCCTTTCTTTCTTTGTTGTTGTAATACTAGTCATAATTGCCATTATCTCTTACCTAGACTACTGCAGCGTTTTGGTGTATTTGGGGGCTTCATATAAATGTAATCATACGTGTGTTTTGTGTCTGGAATCTTTTATTCAACATTATGAGTAAGAATCTGTCTCTAGCTGTATGTAGTAGTCCTCTCATCTTTTTTGTTCATTTGTTCTATAGTCTTGCAGTATATGAAATATTAAAATTGATCCATTCTACTTTTGATGGACTTTTGGATTATTTCCACTTTTTGTATATTAAGAATAAGACTTGTGAATATTGTTATACATGTTGATGTACATTTACATTCATTTCTATTGTATATGTACCTGGGAATGGATTTTCTAGGTTATCGGCTACGTGTGTTTTAAGATTCAGAACATACTGCCAGTCTTCTAAAGTGGTTGTACCAATTTACACCCCCATCAGTAGGGGATGGCAGTTTTCTGAATTGTTCTATATCCTCAGCAACACTTGCTATTATTATTAATACTGTTATTAATATTTTATGTTAGCCATTGTGGTGAGTGAGAAGTGGTTTTATTTACATTTTCCCAATGACTGAAAAAATTGAGTACCTTTTCATGCCTGTTGAGTATTTGGTATTTTTTCCAGTGAATTTTCCTATTTGTTGCCGATTAAAAAAAAAAACTTTATCAGTGTATATAAAACACACAATTCGCCCGTTCTATGTATATAATTTGGTGAGTTTTAATAAATTAGTACAGTTGTGCAACCATGACTGCAGTCTAGCTTTAGAATCCTCTTATGACCACCTGAAGCTCTCTTGTGCCCATTTACAGGCAATTCCTGTTCCCACTGGGGTTTTGTTTCTATGATTACTGATGGGATTGAGTTTCTTTTTATATACTTATTGGCCGTTTGGGTTTCTTCTTCTCCGAAGTGCTTATGTTAAAGTCTTTTGGGTTCCTTTTCTCGTTGGTTTATGGGAGCCTGTGTTTTCCTGATATTAATCCTCTCAAGGTCTATGTGGTGCACCTTCTTTTCTCTTGCTTTATAGTGGGTCTTTTGTTTCTCCTTATGATGTCCTTCTTTATATAGGTGTTTCAGATTTTAGTGTAGTTCAGTATATTAGCTTTTTATGCATAATTGGTACTTTTTGTCTTTAAAAATTTCCTTACCCAAAGTGATGAAGTTGTCCTTCTATGTTACATTCTTAAAGTTTTATGGTGTTATCTTCTATATTAGGTCTATAATTAAACTGATGTTGGTTCTTGTCTGTAGTATGAAATAGGGAGTCCAGTTTCATTTTTTCTCTGTAGATACCTAGTTGTCTCAACAACATTTACTGAAAAGATCACCCTTTCTGTACTGCTTTTCAGTGCCTCCAGCATATGTCAAATGTCCGTATACTCATGATATATCTCTCTGACATTCCTTATTTCTTTAGGATGAATTCTTAGAATTGTTAGGGCAAAATACATGATCATTTATTAATGTTTACTGTGAAATTAACTCTAGAGATATATAAACTTACCTTGAAATTAATTTTTAGTTATGCAAAGAATTTCTATTGATAAGGAATATTAACTTATTAGGAATAAAGTTAGTCTCTTTGGCCATCACTCTAATTATTGTTTCTTCTCTTCTCTCTGTAAATGTAACTATTTGGTTTCTGTATCAACTATCATGGTTTCTTTCTTTTTTTTTTTTTTCCTTCTGGTCGTGCTGCACAACTTGCAGGATCTGTTTCCTGACCAGGGACTGATCTAGGCCGTGGCAGTGAAAGTCACCACCAGGGAACTCGCCATCATCAGTTTCATGTATATGTTCCTCGATATTTTTCTGTATACTTAAATACATGTACATGGGTTATGCCTGTTTAAACAACCTAACAACGGTCTTTTTCTGTGCCTTTTTGTTCCTTGACCTTTTTCAAGGTTAGTTTTTATCCTTTTAAAAAATACTTGGTTTTTCGATAGACAAAAAGAGTATCTATTTCATTTTCCATATCTTTGATTTCTAAAGATATCACCATTTTAAAAATAATTGAATTATCCATATTCTGATGAGTTGTTTGTTTTCTTGTTGATCTGAAAGTACTTTTTATGACTGTGAAAATGAGCACTTTATCGTAATGGTGTATTTATTTTAGTTAAATTAGTTTATGTTGCTTTTTTGATATAAAGACATAGTGTTCTTTATTTTACAAAATCTGTCAGTTGTTTCTTTGCCTTTTCTCTTCTTCGCTTTCATGCTTAGAAAAACTTTCCCTACCCAGGAATTAGATACGTATTTATCTATATTTTCTTCTTGACTTTTAATAGTATATTAAGAATTTTAATTTTAATGCATCTGGAATTTAATTTTTTTCTGTGGATTGACATGAAGCTCTATTCACCCTTGTTGTTTAGTCACTAAGTTGTGTATGATTCTTTTGCAACCCCGTGGACTGTAGCCCACCAGGTTCCTCTGTCCATTGCATTTTCCAGGCAAGAATACTGGAGTGGATGGCCATTCCCTCCTCCAGGTTGTCTTCCCAGCCCAGGGTTCGAACTTGCGTCTCCTGCATTGGCAGGCGGATTCTTTACCACAGAACCACCAGGGAAGGCCCTGTTCCACCCGAAAAAAAAAACACCCTAAAATATGTTTTATCTGTTTCTAAAAATGTAAATACTATTCTGAAAATATTGCAGAGTATAAAGAAGACTATATACATATAATACCTTTTAGGTTATATCTGTTGGTTAACCTGTTAACAAAAATTCAAGGGGATACTAATGTGGTTAGAAGCTTGAACAGTACAAAAATGATACAATTGAAAAATGAAACGTTTCCGACCAGTCCTTTTCCCCAAAGTCAGTCACTGTAACAATATCTGTGTGTCTTTTCGGATAAAATTTTATGCCTGTTTGAGCATATGTATGAATGCTTGTTTGTAAAACTGAAAATATATTTACACACACACACACATGTATATACAGGTGAACTTAACTGCATATCAAATTGATAACATAGTCATACTGGAAAAGTGCTTGAAATAATTTTTGAGTAGAGTACTCTTGACTAGTGGGGTATATTTATTTATTTATTTTAAAATTTATTTTAATTGGAGGCTAATTGCTTTACAGTATTGTGGTGGTTTTGTCATACATTGACATGAATCAGCTATGGGTGTACATGTTTTCCCCATCCTGAACCCCCCTCCCACCTTCCTCCCCATCCCGGCCCTCTGGGTCAAGACTAGTGGGATATATTTGAAGGATAAAAAGAATAGTAAAGAATGCTTGAACTTGATTAAATAGGTTTATTACTAGTAGTGATATTGATGCTATAATTCTGAAAATACTTTATATATACTATAGGATAGAACAAATTAGTTAATATAGTTTTGTTTTAAGAACTAGGGTTATAACTGAGAGAAAGGGGTTAAAAGCTTGAAATGTAAGGAAGAACCCTGTGATGATTTTTGAACTAGAGGTTTTAGTTTGAACTTATAACACATTCACTTGTGTGCACAAGTACACACACACACAATCAGTTCAGTTCAGTTGCTCAGTCGTGTCTGACTCTTTGCGACCCCATGAACCGCAGCTCCCCAGGCCTTCCTGTCCATCACCAACTCCCGGAGTCCACCCAAACCCATGAACACCAGGACCCAGGACATCCTTTAGGATGGACTGGTTGGACTTCCTTGCAGTCCAAGGGACTCTCAAGAGTCTTCTCCAACACCACAGTTCAAAAGCATCAATTCTTCCACACTCAGCTTTCTTCATAGTCCAACTCTCACATCCATACCTGACTACTGGAAAAACCATAGCCTTGACTAGATGGACCTTTGTTGGCAGAATAATGTCTCTGCTTTATAATATGCTGTCTAGGTTGGTCATAACTTTCCTTCCAAGGAGCAAGCGTCTTTTAATTTCATGGCTGCAATACATATATACATATTCCTATTTTCTACTGACAAAGGCCTAGAAATGATGATAATTAATACTCCTACCTCTTGGTTTCTAAATACCATTCCCCATTAAAACTAACCAGGACTCATTGAAATGTCTGATCCAGGTCTAAACTAGAGAAGTACAAGGTGATAAAATTGAAAAGTAAAATCCTCTCCACTCCTTGTTTTTTCCCAGAGGAGCCTGGGATATATTGTATGAGAAAGCTCAAGGGTATAAGCTTTATGCTCATATGCTCAAAAATCAAAGAATATGGTCAAAAATTAATGGGGACGTGCCAAAGAATA
The DNA here is from genome assembly GCF_042477335.2 of Ovis canadensis. Taxonomy (NCBI): domain Eukaryota; kingdom Metazoa; phylum Chordata; class Mammalia; order Artiodactyla; family Bovidae; genus Ovis; species Ovis canadensis. The sequence goes on from NC_091266.1 coordinate 39,906,835, forward strand.
CAGGTTAGTTTGAACTACAAAAATATCAACAACAAAATAGTAACCTGCTAGAGGAATGCTAACTAGTTGATACATAAAGATTGATATAATTCAGAAAAACTCATGCAACCATACAATAGTAATTCAGGCAAAAATTATTGATGGATATTAAAATCATTGTGTGAAAGAGTGTGGAGGAACAGGGTTTCACCCCATAAGTATCATAATACCACCCCATATAACGTACCTTTACGGTAGAGAGAGCTGATGGATACCATCTTAAGTGATCAAACCTAGGGTTGATCAACAGTAGTAAGATAAGCTGTGTTTTCTGGTGCTACTCATTGGGAACTGTATAATCACCTAATGTTATGTTTTTTATCAAAGATATTTAACCTGAATCTAATAATGAAGGAACAGACAAATCCAAATAGTGGGACAGTCTACAAAAGAGTGATTTGAAAGCAAGGATGACAAAATGTTAACAGTTGGTAACTCTGGGTGAGGGGTATATGGTTGGTCACTGTCTGTTCACTCAATTTCTTTGTAGGTTTGGATTTTTCAAATTAGAAAAGGAAAGGATCATATTTTAAAATCCTATTCTGCACATTGCTTTATTTCACTTAACAATTCTTCTTTTCACATTTTTTTCTCCCTTTATATATTCATCATTTTTCTCTTTCTATGAAAGGAAAGTCTCTTTTCAGAATGGGTAACTACTTCTGTATTATGCTACTGCAGTTACCTGGTGTTTATTAAATACTGCATTGTATTTTGAACTCAATACCACATGAAGTCCAAATTCCTAGCATATATACATTTATGTTTTAAAAAAGGTAACTGAAACTTTGAATTGTAAAAATGGCTTTAATGTGCTGGCTTATCTTTTTTCCTTATAAAAATCTTTTGTGTTGAATTTCTTATCTTGACAGCAGCTTGTTTGGGCCCTTTACTTTTATAATTTAACATGGAGAATGTTTTTGTGGTAATGATCTTCCTTACCATTTGAAAGCCTTTATTTTTCTTGAATTAATTTCCAGAAGTAGTATGTCTTTGTCCTATTTCTAAATATTAAAAAAAAATTCTTTTTGTGTTCTCATTTTTTCAGCCTTTAAACTATGTAACCCGTGCAAATTCCTAAAGCTTATCTATCACACAATTATCAAAAATGTTGCAGTTTATTCATGCTGCTCAGTCAGCAAGTCCATGAAATAAATGGGAAAACTGTGTTATTTGAGAACTGGTAAAACATTTTAGAAACTGCTGATTTAACCAACATTAACTTATTATTGACACTTTGTTGTTGGTATCTTGACTGACCAATAACTAAGTTTTCTGTAAATAATGAGAGCAGTATAAATAAAGTAGTGTTTGGGAATATAAAGAGAATATTAAGTATATTCTTTTCTATTTTGTGGAATTCAGGAAATGGCATGAAAATGTGTTCTTTTAAAAGCATTTAAATTAATTAATTTGGCCACACCACGTGGTATGCAGGATCTTAGTTCCCTGACTAGGGATCAAACCCGTGCCCTCTGCGGTGGAGAATTCCTTTAAAAAAGGATATCTGTAATATTTTCCGCCTGTTAATGGAAGATTATATTGTATAGCTGATCCTCATTATTTGCAGACTCTTTATTTGCAGATTTATCTACTTACTAAGATCTATCTGCAGCCCCCAAACCTGTGCCTGCAGTGCTTGCACAGTTTGTGTACTCGTGCAAAGTTGTGTAAGATGTGAGTGCCTAGATGCACTCTTTTCGTGCTGAGATCGAACCTGGTAGTGCTCTGTCTTGCCTCACCTCATACAGAGAGGCCCAGAGGATGGAAGGAGAGGGGGCTGTGTACTGTAGTGCAAGAGGCTCCTGGTTGGGGACCAGCTGGATGGGGTTTGAACCCAAACTCTGGCACCTATTGTTGGAGCAACCTCGAACAAATCACCGACCATTTCTGAACTTCATTGTCTCTTTTGTGAAACAAATAGAATCTACCAGGGGGGAATGTGTGTGTGTATTTCTTCTAGGAGCAGTGGTTCAGTATTCACTAGTTCAGAGTTTGTAGTGACTCTGTAGAACACATGAGAATAAATAGTGGAAATTAACTGTGTATCTTTGCTAAGTTATGTTGAGTAATTTTGTTCTTATCTGATATTCACTCTTATTCCTACCAAAATCTTATCTGGGTTCTGAGACGATCACCAGGAGTAGCATGTAATATAAAACAGTTAATAGTATCTAAACAGTCTAAAACTATCTTCTTTCTCTAGTGCTATTTTTTTTCCCAGACTGCTCTTTGGAAATTTGAATATTTATTAACCAAATATTTAATATACAGTTCTCCCATCTGTCATCCTCAGCTCCAAACACCCCTTTCTGTGGTTCTGCTTTGTGATGTTGTTCTGAGATTTTTGCAGATCACCGTTTCTGTCTTGCCAGGTGCTCGCTTTTAGTTTTCAGAAGTGTTGAACACTACAGGAGGAGGTGAGAGAGCGCCTGCATCTTTCTGCTTCCTGTGGCTCCCTGTCTGCTTTGCTGTTATTTTGACCATCATCCTAGGGAACTTCTCACCCCAGCAATAGCTGTCCCAGATTCAGTTTGTATTCAGTCTGTAAGACTCACAGAGCTAGTCTTATCATAAGCCTTACAAACACCAGCTCTGATTGGCTAGTCCTCTCTTCCTCAAAAGGTACCCTGGTCTCACAAGATCCCTCTTCCAAGTTCAGAGACTCAGCAGCAGCTGAGCACCACTCTTTCCTCAGGGATCTGAGTTTCAGCTCTGCAGAATCTTTTCCTCCAGGTTGCTGAGTTTGTGTCATTGCCGTCTCTTTCCTTGGCTCCTGTGATTCGTGAAGATAAAAACATAGTGATTTTTAAGTGATCATGACTGATTTTTGAAAACTTTACCCATTGAAATTATAGCTCCTTTAAATTAACATCTGAATGTTTGTTATTTCATTCTTGTTTTTATTAACATTTGTTTAGTTAAAATTTTGTCTAGAATTTTCATGCTTTTTGGTAGTAGATGCGATTGTTTCTTTTTAATGCCTTATTTGCATTATGTCTGTTTAAAGTATGGTTTTGCACACATCAATTTATTTCAGTTTTGAATTTCAGAATTCTCTCAAACCAGATCGTGATGAATGTTTTCAAGCAGTATGTAAGAGGCACTATGTTTTCTAATGTAAATTTTATTTATTCTTTATATTAAACCAAATGGTACTATCGCTGACTTAATCAGTATATCCAGGGCAATGGAATAATGAAATTTGTTGCTACAAAGAACTGTAGAGATTATCTAGTATTAATTATTTTTCCTTTCATGCCATTCTATTAACAAGTAAAAGATACATCTTTAAAATCTCTCCTGCCATGAGTAGAGGCATGCAAAAGAAGGATGACTTTTTACCTCTACTCACAATATCCTTGGTCTCCTAGCACTGCTTGTGTTTTATAGTGTTCCTTTTCAAGGACAGTTGCTCTGCTCTCTTTCTTCCCAAAGTGTTACATGAAAATGGTGAGAGAAGGACATTTCTCACTGACTTATTTCCTGACTTGGGGGAGGGTGAGTTCTGTGTATTATTTTTTCAACTGAAGTGTCTTTCTTGGGTAAACTTAGTGCCATGTTTCACCCAGTTAAGATAGACCTTCAGCTTTTTAACGTTTCTGAAACTGGGATAAGTCCCGATTCATTGTTCGATGCCTTAACGTTGTTCGCCAGGTGGCAGTTGTGATATATATATCATTGTGCATTCTGAATGCAGCTGTATCTCAGTATCATACAGTTGCAACCCGTTGATGTTTCAATCAATAAAACATTTAAGAATGTTGTGAAGAAAGAATGTGAGTCCTGGTTGTCATCTAAAAGCTTCTTTTAGCAGCTGTTACAAGATCAAGAGAATATCAGCATTATGATTTCAAAATAGGAGGTAGTGTTCAAAGAAAATTTTCTAGACAGTAGCAGAGGAATACTTTTTAAAGAAATGCTGTATCACCAAAGCTTTTCGTGACCAGAGGATAATATTGTGTGAAAACACAGATATTAGATAATTCTGAGTGAAAAAGTGACTCAGAAGAGTCAACTGTGAAGTGTTTTATTTTTCCTGTATTTACAAAGATAATATGCAATAGCAATTTTTCTCTAGATCTATCCAAAAGAGCTCTTAAAAAGGAATAATGTGAAAATTCTAAATGACAAACTTCTGTCATAGTTTATTAGCAGTTTTTCTTTCTTTGCAGAACATAAGATAATGGGCTTCCCTGGTAGCTCAGTCAGTAAAGAATCCGTGTGCGATGTGGGAGACCAGCTTTCGATCCCTGGGTGGGGAAGATCTCCTGGAGAAGGAAATGGCTGCTGCTGCTGCTAAGTCGCTTCAGTCGTATCCGACTCTGTGTGACCCCATAGACGGCAGCCCACCAGGCTCCCCCGTCCCTGGGATTCTCCAGGCAAGAACACTGGAGTGGGTTGCCATTTCCTTCTCCAATCCATATTCTTGCTTGGAAAATACATGAACAGAGGAGCCTGGTGGGCCACAGTCCCTGGGGTCACAGAGAATCTGACATGACTTGGTGACTACACCACCATTCTCTGAACCCTAAATATTAGGGTTACTTTGTTAGTAATTAGCATTAATTTCTACCTCTGTTTTTACCTAAGGAGGTAAAATGAAGCAGAGTATACTAGGAGAATTCCCACATAGAAGCTTATACCTAGTTTAATTGTTCTTCCATTGTCATCTCCAAGATTAGGTAATAGATCCCTAAGAAATATCCCGTAGACTGATGTTTTAGTACCTTATTGCCTCTATAAAAATAATACATGTCCATTAAAAAATGTAAACAGTGTGAAAACTACAGAGAAAGTCAAAGGCATGTGAAACTGCCATCCCCCAATGATGTCTTTCCAAGTATTTCTTATATAGCTATCCCTATGTAAAAGTGGATGTGTGGTTTTTGTAAAATTGCATACATTTCCTGTTTAGTAAGTTGCTTTTCTTCCATTCAGAAATATATTGTGGTTTTTGTTCTATCTTAAGAAATATTAATTGATTAGTCAGTTAATTTTAATGGTTGCATAATTCTCCATTATAGAAGCATACTGAATGATTTAAGTAGGTTTTTGTTAATGGACATTTAGGCTGATTAAGTTTTCTTTATTATAAACAGTGCTTTGGTGAATGTTTTCTGCATATATATATTTATTTTATAAAATTTTCTCCTTATAAATTATTAAAATGGAATTGGGCATTTATTTATTAAGACACTTATTACTAGCTTTTGAAAGTTTGCTGTTTTTTCTTATAAAATTATAGATTTGCTGAAGTGATGGTAACATGCATAATGTTGAAAATCTCCTTTAAAGACCTTTGTGTGTGTGCTCGGTCGTTTTGTCTGGCTCTGCAACTCCGTGAACTGTGGTCCACCAGACTCCTCTGTCCGTGTAATTTTTTAAAAAACCTAGTTAGTATTTTTGACTTCCCTGGTGGCTCAGACGGTAAAGCGTCTGCCTACAATGCGGGAGACCTGGGTTCAATCCCTGGGTCGGGAATGTCTCCTGGAGAAGAAAATGGCAACCCATTCCAGTATTCTTGCTTGGAGAATCCCATAGACGGAGAAGCCTGGCAGGCTACAGTCCATGGGGTTGCAAAGAGTTGGACACGACTGAGCGACTTCACTTCAGTTAGTATTTTATGATTTGATTCCTAACTTTAAAATAATGATCTTGACTTCTGCTACACATTTGGAAACCTTCCCTTTGTAATAAATGGAAGTGAGAAGTTATTCAGTTAAAGAAAGAAAATGGAAAAGTTAAAGTGCTAAAAACAATGAAAAATGATTAAACTGATGGAAATATAGGGAAACTAGGAAGGGTAATGATTAAGATAAAGAAAGAGTTTTGGAAACAGCCTGGATTTGAATCTCGATTCTGCCTCTTTCTTCTTCCTGGCCTTGTGGAAGCATTTTAATCTCTCTAAGTTTATCCTTCTTTAAAGCAGGAATGCTAATATATCATGGTATCATTTTGAGGATTAACAAATAATAGTAATAATTCCAGGTAACATTTTTGAATTCTTTTTACTATGAATGGCAGGCAGTGTATTAAATGTTTACATGTATTTTTTCCCTTGGCAAATATCTGTTATATTAATTCTCACAAACTTGTGAGTTGTAAGTACGTTTTATTGATGAGGAAGCTAAGTCTAAGAGAAGGATTTTGTAAGTTGCTTAACGTAGTTATTAAGTGGCAAAATCATAATTTGAACCCTAACAGTCTGATCCAGTAGAACCTGCAACTTGAAATTCTATCTGTATTAAGCACTTAGCATGTATCTGTTAATATTTATGTTTAGACTACCTTTAAAAAATAAGTATAACAGAGAATGAGAAGATAAGCCACTGACTGGGAGAAAGTGTTTGCAAATGACATATCTGATAAAGGACTGTAATTTAAAATATATTAAGAATTCTTGAAACTCAACAGTTTGAAAACCTGTGGTCTGATTAAAATATAGCCCAAAGATTTGGGCATCTCACCAAAGAAGATATTCAGATGGCCAATAAGCATATGAAAAGATGCTCAACATCGTCTGTCATTAGGGAGTTGTAAATTTAAAGAAGCGGATACCACTACACACGTATTAGAATGACAGAAACCTCCACCAGCACAACCAAATGCGGGCAAGGGTGAGGAGCAACAGTTTGGTGCAGTCACTCAAGTTGTGACCGACTCTCTGCTACCCCATGGACTGCAGCACGCCAGGCCTCTCTGTCCATCACCAGCTCCTGGAGTTTATTCTAACTCATGTCCATTGAGTCAGTGATGTCATCCAACCATCTCATCCTCTGTCATCCCCTTCTCCTCCCACCTTCAATCTTTCCCAGCATCAGGGTCTTTTCCAGTGAGTCAGTTTTTCGCATCAGGTGGCCAAAGTATTGGTGTTTCAGCTTCAGCATCAGTCCTTCCAAAGAATATTCAGGACTGATCCCTTTAGGATGGACTGGTTGGATATCCTTGCCATCCAAGGGACTGTCAAGAGTCTTCTCCAACACCACAGTTCAAAAGCATCAATTCTTAAGCTCTCAGCTTTCTTAATAGTCCAACTCTCACATCCATACATGACTACTAGACTATTGGAGCAACAGGAACTCTCAGTCATTGCTGTTTGGAATACAAAATAGTATAGCCACTTTGAGTTCACTTCAGTTGCTCAGTCGTGTCCGACTCTTTGAGACCCTGGACTGTAGTACACCAGGCCTCCCTGTTCATCACCAACTCGTGGAGTTTACTCAAACCCATGTCCATCCAGTCGGTAATGCCATCCAACCATCTCCTCTGTCATCCCCTTCTCCTTCTGCCCTTAATCTTTCCCAGCATCAGGGGCTTTTCCAATGAGTCAGCTCTTTGCATCAGGTGGCCAAAGTATTGGAGTTTCAGCCTCAGCATCAGTCCTTCCAGTGAATACTCAGGACTGAGTTCCTTTAGGATGGACTGGTTGGGTCTCCTTGCAGTCCAAGGGACTCTCAAGAGTCTTCTCCAACAGTATAGTAGAAAAGCATCAATTTTTTGGAGTTCAAAAAAAGTTGGACTTTATAGTCCAACTCTCACATCCATACATGACTACTGGAAAAACCATAGTTTTGACTAGATGGACCTTTGTTGGTAAAGTAATGTCTTTGTTTTCTAATATGCTGTCTAGGTTGGTCATAACTTTTCTTCCAAGGAGCAAGCATCTTTTAATTTCATGGCTGCAGTCACCATCTGCAGTTATTTTGGAGCCCAAAAAATGAAGTCTCACTGTTTCCACTGTTTCCCACTTTAGAAGACAGTTTGTCAGTATCTTGCAAAACTACACATACTTTTGAAGTGAAGTGAAGTTGCTCAGTCGTGTCCTACTCTTTGCAACCCTATGGACTGTAGCCTACCAGGCTCCTCAGTCCATGGGATTTTCCAGGCAAGAGTACTGGAGTGGGTTGCCATTTCCTTCTCCAGGGGTTCTTCCCGACCCAGGGATTGAGCCTGGGTCTCCCGCCTTGTAGGCAGACGCTTTACTGTCTGAGCTACCAGGGAAGGTGGTATACTATACACTTACTTTTACCGTATGATCCAGTAATTCTACTCCTTTGTACTTACTCAGAGAAGTTGAAAACTTAAATCCACACAAAAAGTTGCATGCAGATGTTTATAGCAGCTTTATTCATCATTGCTAAAACTTGGAAACAACCAAGATGCCTTCAGTTGGTGAATGAATAAACATGCCTACTACATCGGTGTATCCAACTATTATGTAGCACTAAAAAGAAATTAGGTATCAAACCATGGAAAGATGTGGAGGAATCGTAAATGCATGTTACTCAGTGAAAGAAGCCAATCTGAAAAGGCTACGTACTGTACGAAAAACAGAAAACGGTGGAGACAGTAAAGAGATCAGGGGAGGGGTTAGGAGAAAGAGTGGGCTGAATAGGCCGAGCATAGAGATCTTTAGGGCAGTGAAACTACTCTGTATGATACTAACATGGTAGATACATATCATGTATTTTCTCCAGACCCATAGAAGGCACACCAGGAGTTCGTCCTAATGTAAACAGTGCACTTCAGATAATGATGATGTGTCAATATAGATTCCTCAGCTTTTGCAAATGTACCACTCTGGTGCAGAATGTTGGTAGTGGGGAAGGCTGTGCATGAACAGGGAAGGGTTGTATATGGAAGCTCTTTGTACTTTCTGCTACATTATATCTACTTTTCTGTACATTATATCTACTACTGTGGGCAAGAATCTGTTAGAAGAAAGGGAGTAGCCATCATAGTCAACAAAAGAGTCATAATGCAGTACTTGGATGCAGTCTCAAAAATGACAGAATGATCTCTGTTCATTTCCAAGGCAAACCATTCAATATCACAGTAATCCAAGTCTGTGCCCCAACCAGCAATGCTGAAGAAGCTGAACGTTTCTGTGAAGACCTTCAAGACCTTCTAGAACTAACACTCCAAAAAAGATGTCCTTTTCATTATAGGGGACTGGAATGCAAAGTAGGAAGTCAAGAAATACCTGGAGTAACAGGCGCATTTGGCCTTGGAGTACAGAATGAGGCAGGGCAAAGGCTAAGAGAGTTTTGCCAAGAGAATGTACTGGTCATGGCAAACACCCTCTTCCAACAACACAAGAGAAGACTCTGCACGTGGACATCACCAGATGGTCGATACTGAAAGCAGATTGATTCTATTCTTTGCAGCAAAAGATGGAGAAGCTCTATACAGTCAACAAAAACAAGCCTAGGAGCTGACTGTGGCTCAGATCATGAACTCCTTATTGCCAAATTCAGACTTGAAGAAAGTAGGGAAAACCACTAGGCCATTCAGGTATGACCTAAATCAAATCCCTTACGATTATACAGTGGAAGTGAGAAGTGGATACAAGGGATTAGATCTGACAGAGTGCTTGAAGAACTGTGGACCAGAGGATAGTGACATTGTACAGGAGGCACGGATCAAGACCATCCCTAAGGAAAAGAAATGCAAAAAGGCAAAATGGTTGTCTGAGGAGGCCTTACAAGTAGCTGTGAATAGAAGAGAAGCGAAAGGCAAAGGAGAAAGGAAAGATATACCCATTTGAATGCAGAGTTCCAAAGAACAGCAAGCAAAGATAAGAAAGCCTTCCTCAGCAATCAATGCAAAGAAATAGAGGAAGACAATAGAATGGGATAGAAATCTCTACAGGAAAATTAGAGATACCAAGGGAACATTTCATGCAAAGATGGGCACAGTAAAGGGCAGAAATGGTATGGACCTAACAAGCAGAAAATATTAAGAAGAGGTGGCAAGAATACACAGAAGAACTGTACAAAAAAGATCTTCACGACCCAGATAATCACGATGGTGTGATCACTCACCTAGAGCCAGACATCCTGGAATGCGAAGTCAAGTGGGCCTTAGGAAGCGTCACTTCGAGCAAAGCTAGTAGAAGTGATGGAATTCCAGTTGAGCTATTTCAAATCCTAAAAGATGATGCTGTGAAAGTGCTGCACTCAATATGCCAGCAAATTTGGAAAACTCAGCAATGGCCACAGGACTGGAAAAGGTCAGTTTTCATTCCAATCCCAAAGAAAAGCAATGCCAAAGAATGCTCAAACTACCACACAGTTGCACTCATCTCACACGCTAGTAAAGTAATGCTCAAAATTCTCCAAGCCAGGCTTCAACAGTATATGAACCGTGAACTTCCAGATGTTCAAGCTGGTTTTAGAAAAGGCAGAGGAACTGGAGATCAAATTGCCAACGTCCGTTGGATCATCAAAAAAGCAGGAGAGTTCCAGGAAAACATCTATTTCTGCTTTATTGACTATGCCAAAACCTTTGACTGTGGATCACAATAAACTGTGGAAAATTCTTGAAGAGATGGAAATACCAGACCACCTGACCTGCCTCTTTAGAAATCTGTATGTAGGTCAGGAAGCAACAGTTAGAAATCGACATGGAGCAACAGACTTGTTCCAAATAGGGCAAGTAGTACATCAAGGCTGTTTATTGTCACCCTGCTTATTTAACTTGTATGCAGAGTACATAATGAGAACCGCTGGGCTGGATGAAGCACAGGCTGGAATCAAGATTGCTGGGAGAAATAACAATAACCCCAGATATGCAGATGACAACACCCTTATGGCAGAAAGTGAAGAAGAACTAAAGAGCCTCTTGATGAAAGTGAAAGAGGAGAGTGAAAAAGTTGGTTTTAAAACTCAACCTTCAGAAAACTAAGATCATGGCATCTGGTCCCATCACTTCATGGCAATAGATGGGGGAACAGTGGAAACAGTGAGAGACTTTATTTCCTTGGGCTCCAAAATCGCTGCAGATGATGACTTCAGCCATGAAATGAAAAGATTCTTGCTCCTTGGAAGGAAAGTTATGACCAACCTAGACAGCATATTAAAAACAGAGGCATTACTTTGCCAACCAAGGTCCGTCTAGTCAAGGCTATGGTTTCTCCAGGAGTCATGTATGGATGTGAGAGTTGGACTGTGAAGAATGCTGAGAGCCGAAGAATTGGTGCTTTTGAACTGTGGAGTTGGAGAAGACTCTTGAGAGTCCCTTGGACTGCAAGGAGATCCAACCAGTCTGTCCTAAAGGAAATCAGTCCTGAATATTCATTGGAAGGACTGATGCTGAAACTGAAGCTCCAGTACTTTGGCCACCTGCTGTGAAGAACTGAGTCATTTGAAAAGACCTTGATGTTGGGGAAGATTGAGAGCAGGAGAAGGGGATGACAGAGAATGATATGGTTGGATGGCATCACCGACTCAATGGACATGAGTTTGAGTGAACTCCAGGAGCTGGTGATGGACAGGGAGGCTTGCCATGCTGTAGTCCATGGGGTCACAATGAGTCAGACATGAATGAGTGACTGAACTGAACTGCACTGTACTTCCTGCTTAGATTTGCTGTGAACTGAAAACAAAAAATAAAGTTGATTAAAAAATTATTATATTTATAAAGCAAGTATGCATTGTAATCGTGGACATAATGATACTTTTGTTTTTAGGCTCAGAATAAAGAGACCAATGTTTTAGCTGCTGCAAAGGTGATTGACACCAAATCTGAAGAAGAACTTGAAGACTACATGGTTGAAATTGACATATTAGCATCTTGTGATCACCCTAATATAGTCAAGCTTCTAGATGCCTTCTATTATGAGAATAATCTTTGGGTAAGTATTTTTGGTTAATCTGTAGGAATAGCCAAAATAAGTAATTGTCCTAAAGAGATTTATAAGTTGTGTAGACCTTTTTTTTGACTACCTCTTCTGTTCAGTTACTTATGCTACTTGAACAAGAATTGACCCATTGATGAGAGGGTGATTAACAACACAGCAACATATCCTTAGCTTCAGCAGGTGTTTAGATGTGTATTTCAGAATACTATATTTCATGTTTGACATCGGACCGAAATGTAGAAACTTGGTGAAGAATTTTAAATTTCCTAAATAATGAAATTAGAGTCCTTTTTTGTTTTGAATTAATATTTTTTTCCCAGTTGGAACTTCTTTCTTTCTTTCAATTCTTTTTTTTTTCTCCCCAGGTCTTTAATTTATTTATTTGTTTTTTAATGTTAGTTTGAAGTGTCTTATATTTTCTTAATTTAAATTTAAGTATTAAAATTTTTTTTTTTAACATTTCTTTTGTTTTGGCCAGGTCTGTATGTAAAATTTTTATTCATTTTTAGAAAATGTTAGGCATAAATATATAAATAAAATGTTAATATTTATAATAAGCACTCAGTCACTTGCTCTGCACCAATACTAATTTAATCAAGAGGACTTTTTTCAGTGGAGTTTTAGTTTGTCTTCTTGAAGAAATAAGCAAAGTATTACAAAAGAAGAGTAGATAGTATAAGCTATACCTGGTTGCGAATCAAAAGAGCTTTCCTTTTTTATTTTGGTGATGCTAGGCAGGAGCTTGAATAAATCAGTTAATCTTTATTAGTCTGTTTACTCCACTACAGGATAATAATGATCTGTCTCCCAAATTATTTTTCATATCATATAATGAATTTGAAAAACAACTTATTGTAAAAAATAAGCTCCTGTAAAAAATAAAGTGGTGTTCTATAGAGGAGAAAAAACTATGAATCTATACAATTTGTTAAGCTATGTAATTAACAGAAACAGCTAGACAACTGTGAGGGACAGTGGGAGGGAGAGAGAGACATGAGTTAATTGAAGAATCATAAAAATACAAAATGGAAGCGGTGACGAGGATTAGGAAGGAAAAATGCATGGTGGTGTGTACCAGGGAGGTTTGGGAAGGCATCCAGTGGGAAGTGATAAGTGAGCTAGTATCTGAAGCTCTTGTGTATGTTTTCCCCAAGTTTTTAGAAAAACTAAAAGCAACCTTTCAGGATGTATTCCTGTTAGTAAAGTTAAAAAATATACTTGTTCATTTAACCCACAATAATTACCTTAAAAAAGGAGATTATAAAGTCTTTGAGTGGTAAGGAAATGGATGTATAATATGGCCCTTAATAAAAATTCTGTACCTGGTAATTTTAGAGAGCCTGGGGCACTACAGGTGGCGGTGAACAGAGGTGCGCATACTTCCACAGTGTGCTCCCTTTGTGCTTTCTCACATGGATAGCAAGACTTGTAACTCTGTTTACAAAGACAGCCGTTATGGTTGTTAGCATAGTATTGTTTATGTAACTTAGGTTATTTGATAGCTATTTATCTATCTTTTTTGCTAGCTCGAAGGAAAAATACTCAGAGTCAGTGTTGTGTTAGACGTGTGCTTTTTTATTTGCCTGCAGATCCTCATTGAATTCTGTGCTGGTGGAGCAGTGGATGCTGTGATGCTTGGTAAATGCCTTTTTGTTCCTTACATATATATCTTAAATGATACTTTAAAAAAAGTCAGTGGATTTCAAACATTTATACATGTATATTTATCTTATTGTCAAGTAACATTCAGTAAGTTAAATTAGCCTAATTATTTTTGTATTCTTCAGTTCAGTCGCTCAGTCGTGTCCGACTCTTTGCGACCCCATGAATCGAAGCACGCCAGGCATCCCTGTCCATCACCATCTCCCGGAGTTCACTCACACTCACGTCCATCGAGTCTGTGATGCTATCCAGACATCTCATCCTCTGTCGTCTCCTTTTCCTCCTGCCCCCAATCCCTCCCAGCATCAGAGTGTTTTCCAATGAGTCAACCCTTCGCATGAGGTGGCCAAAGTACTGGAGTTTCAGTTTTAGCATCATTCCTTCCAAAGAAATCCCAGGGCTGATCTCCTTCAGAATGGACTGGTTGGGTCTCCTTGCAGTCCAGGGGACTCTCAAGAGTCTTCTCCAACACCACAGTTCAAAAGCATCAATACTTCGGTGCTCAGCCTTCTTCACAGTCCAACTTTCACATCCATACATGACCCCTGGAAAACCCATAGCCTTGACTAGACCATAATAAAATTTTAAAATTAAATGTTGCTTCCTGACCTGCATATAGGTTTCTCAAGTGGCAGGTCAGGTGGTCTGATATTTCCGTCTCTTTCAGAATTTTCCACAGTTTATTGTGATCCACACAGTCAAAGGCTTTGGCATAGTCAATAAAGCAGAAATAGATGTTTTCCTGGAACTCTCTTGCCTTTTCCATGATCCAGCGGATGTTGGCAATTTGATCTCTGGTTCCTCTGGCTTTTCTAAAACCAGCTTGAACACCTGGAAGTTCATGGTTCATATACTGTTAAAGCCTGGCTTGGAGAATTTTGAGCATTACTTTACTAGCATGTGAGATGAGTGCAATTGTGCGGTAGTTTGAACATTCTTTGGCATTGCCTTTCTTTGGAATTGGAATGAAAACTGACCTTTTCCAGTCCTGTGGCCACTGCTGAGTTTTCCAAATTTGCTGGCATATTGAGTGCAGCACTTTCACAGCATCATCTTTCAGGATTGGAAATAGCTCCACTGGAATTCCATCGCCTCCACTAGCTTTGTTCATAGTGATACTTTCTAAGGCCCCCTTGACTTCACATTCCAGGATGACCTGCCTCTTGAGAAACCTATATGCAGGTCAGGAAGCAACAGTTAGAACTGGACATGGAACAACAGACTGGTTCCAAATAGGAAAAGGAATACGTCAGGGCTGTATATTGTCACCCAGCTTGTTTAACTTATATGAAGAGTACATCACGAGAAATGCTGGGCTGGAAGAAGCATAAGCTGGAATCAAGATTTCTGGGAGAAATATCAATAACCTCAGATGTGCAGATGACACCACCCTCATGGCAGAAAGTGAAGAGCAACTAAAGAGCCTCTTGATGAAAGTGAAAGAGGAGAGTGAAAAAGTTGTCATAAAGCTCAACATTCAGAAAACTAAGATCATGGCATCTGGTCCCATCACTTCAAGGCAAAGAGATGGAAAAACAATGGAAACAGTGTCAGACTTTATTTTCTGGGGCTCCAAAATCACTGCAGATGGTGATTGCAGCCATGAAATTAAAAGATTCTTGCTCCTTGGAAGGACAGTTATGACCAACCTAGATAGCATATTCAAAAGCAGAGACATTACTTTGCCAACAAAGGTCTGTCTAGTCAAGGCTATGATTTTTCCAGTAGTCATGTATGGATGTGAAAGTTGAACTGTGAAGAAAGCTGAGTGCCGAAGAATCAATGCTTTCGAACTGTGGTGTTGGAGAAGACTCTTGAGAGTCCCTTGGACTGCAAGGAGATCCAACCAGTCCATCCTAAAGGAGATCAGTCCTTGGTGTTCATTGGAAGGACTGATGCTGAAGCTGAAACTCCAATACTTTGGCTGCCTCATGTGAAGAGTTGACTCATTGGAAAAGACTCTGATGCTGGGAGGGATTGCGGGCAGGAGGAGAAGGGGATGACAGAGGATGAGATGGCTGGATGGCATCACCAACTCGATGGACATGAGTTTGAGTAAACTCTGGGAGTTGGTGATGGACAGGGAGGCCTGGCGTGCTGCAATTCATAGGGTGGTAAAGAGTCCAACACGGGTGAGCAACTGAACTGAATTGAACTGATAATATGTGAAGACAGTAATATTTGTTACACTTTTTAAAAAAACATTTCATTGTATATAATCTTCAACAGTGACAATAAAGGTATTAAAGGTATATAGCCTGCTGATACACTTTCATGGTACAAAAATGCTTATTTGTTTACTTTTTCATTGCAGAGCTTGAGAGACCATTAACTGAGTCCCAAATACAAGTAGTTTGTAAGCAGACTTTAGAAGCTTTGAACTACTTACATGATAATAAAATCATCCACAGAGATCTAAAGGCTGGCAACATTCTTTTTACTTTAGATGGAGATATTAAGTTGGGTAAGTTTATTCTTTTAAATAAAACGTTTGACTTTATGCTTTGAGATTTCTTCCTGTATGTCTGTTACTTAATATTGTTCTGTTATGACTCAAATATTAATATGTGAAACAGAGAATTACGTTAAAATATGTAAAACATGGAGAATTACTTCATGTTAATTTTTTAAATTGAGGCTTCCCAGGTGGTGCAGTGGAAAGAATCCGCCTGCCAAACAGGAGATGTGGGTTCGATCCCTGGGTTGGGAAGATCCCCTGGAGAAGGAAATGGCAACCCACTCCAATATTCTTGCCTGGGAAGTCCCATGGACAGAAGGGCCTGGTGGGCTGCATTCCATGGGGTTGCAAAGAATCAGGTACGACTTAGTGATTAAACAGCAGTAGCAGTTTTTAAAATACTTCCTTGGCGGGAATTCCCTTGCAGTCCAGTGGTTAAGATTTGGTGCTTTCACTGCCAGTGGCCTGGAAACTAAGATCCTGCAAGACCTCCTGGCCTGAACTAAGATCCTCCTGGCCTCATGCGGTGAGGCCAAAAAAAAAAAAACTTGGGTAAATAATTATTCATTAACTCCCAGAATTTCTAAGTATAGGCACCTGATATAAAGACTCTTTAAACAATAAGAAAGGATGGATTGTTATTTTTAAAAAGACACACTTTTAAAAGACTGCCTAATAATTTTTCCCTTAAATTGTTATATGTAGAATTAATATTTATAAATATAATACATTTAGAAAATGACACATTATATAAAACCACTTAGTTTTGTCTTCATTTCCAGAACTCATCAGGTTGTTTTCTTTTTCCCTCTTTAGTTTTATATTCTATTTTGTAGATATGGTATCTTGGCTAAACTCACAAAGTAACTAAGTGTAAAAAAGATGCTAAATTAAGTATAAGGTTGAAAATAGTTTTTTTTTTTGCACTGAGGGAATAAATGATAATTTCATAAGGAGGAATAGATATAAACTTTAGATGGGAAATTAATGAATTTCATATATACACATACAGATGGAAGATACAGTCCTTTTTAAGTATCCCCAAGATATGAATTATAAAAAAACTCTGGTGATGAAGCCTAAATTTGAGTATTTTGGACAGATATTAAAAGGACAAAATATATCCAAAGGCCATGCTGATACCAGTGATCATAGTTCACTTTACTTTGTCATGACCTCTAAGCATGTATACTTTGATATACTACTAAATTTTAAATATTTTTGTGAGAAATAAATACAGGAAACCACGTTAAGAGTTGTGTAGCTTATTGACTTGTAGCTCTGTACACAATAGCTTTGTAATCACCACTTAGATAAAGAAATAGAAATATGTCAGGCACCGGCCACCCACTCCAGTACTCTTGCCTGGAAAATCCCATGGATGGAAGAGCCTGGTGGGCTGCAGTCCATGGGGTCACTAAGAGTCGGACATGACTGAGCGACTTCACTTTCACTTTTCACTTTGATGCATTGGAGAAGGAAATGGCAACCCACTCCAGTATTCTTGCCTGGAGAATCCCAGGGATGGGGGAGCCTGGTGGGCTGCCGTCTATGGGGTCGCACAGAGTCGGACACGACTGACGCGACTTAGCAGCAGCAGCAGCAGCAGCAGGCACCTTAGGAGCTGCGTCACGTGCCTCATCTCAAGTCACTGTCCTTCTCTTCTCCACAGGTACCCTGTATACTAACCTTTATGGTAATCACTTCCCTGTGTTTCTTCATGGCCCTATCACCCAGTGTTCATCTCTTGACTTTAGAGTTTAGACTTGTCCATGTTTAAAGCCTGCTTTTTCTTTTAAGTCTCTCTTAATGTATGGCTCATGCCCCCCATCCCCCTCCCCACCACTCCTTTCTTCTCTTTATGTTTTATCTGTGGCATGCATGTTCAGGGCATGCTTCCTCAAAGAAAGAAAGAAGAGCTCCGTATTACCATGGTTGTGACCCTCCAAAGGCCCACTGATAGTACATGAACAGATATACAGTATATCTGTGACATTAAAATTTCATGAGAGAGAGGACTGGGGAAAAATGTCTGCAAAGGCTCTTTAGGAGAGGTTAAAAAAGGAGTTGAGAAACACTCGTCTGTGCGACCTGAGCTGTTGGACCTGTAGTTTTTCTTATCTTGCGTTTTACTGGCTGCATACTCCTGATGACGTCAGTAAGTTCCTCTCTGTATTTCCCTTAATTTGCAGAGAAATCCAAAGACTTTTTGGCAAGAGTCTGCGTGGTTTTGTATTCTTCCATTTATTAGGACATGGTATTTTAAGACCACAGCCTGAGTGTCAAGTATACTTATAGTTTCTGGACTGGCCTTCCTTCTAGGCCTTTCCAAAAAACAGAGCAAGGCTCTTCTGAATTCCTACATATGTCCTATTCAAATTCATGTGTTAATTTTCTGCCTTTTTAAGGCTGACTAGTATTCTGTTACCAGCATATGTATACGCCATGTCTGACTTACTCATTCATCCATTGGTGGACACTTTGGTTGCTTCCACCTTTGGGCTTCTGTGAATAATGCTGTTACGAACATGGGTGTATAATATCTGTTTTGAGTTCCTGCCTTCATTTCTTTTGGGCAGATACCCAGGTTGTATGGTAATTCTATGTTTAATTTTTTGAAGAACCATCGTACCATTTTCCACAGTGGTTGCACAAATTTACATTTCCATAGCAATGTGCAGGGGTTCCAATTTTTCTACCTCCTTACCTGCACTTGTAATTTTCTGTGTTTTTGATGACAACCATCCTAATGGGGGTGAAGTGATAGTGGGTGTGAATTGGTTGTGTTTATTTGCTCTTGCATTCCTCTTAGTTTAGTCTTTGTTTCTAAAGTGATTTTTTATTCTGATTTCTCTTGTGTTCTGTCACCTCATTCATGAGTTTTAAAATGCTGGTATATGTTACTTTTTTATGTCTTATATTTTAAAGTCTTGTAGCTTGTTTTGAAATAGTATAATTTTGATCTATTTTTGGTACATGTTTTCTGTAAGTGTTCTAAAATCTTTATTTGAATACAGCAATATACTTTTGTATAAAATAATACATGGCATTAAAAATAACTATATTTTTGAAGATTTAGGATGCTGAAATAGTTTTGCATTGGTTGACATTTAAAATAATTGCATTTTATTTCATTAATTCATGCATACAGAATGTCTTCCATTTCTGTGACATTGTATTAAGTATACACAGATATTATAGAACCGTAGTATCCTCAGGAGCCATATATACATTACAGTAACCAAATTTTTATTATCAGATCACATTCTTGCAAATGGAAATAAATATGTAAATGCTATTTTAACAGACCAACATATATCTGCCACATTATTGTAAGTAGAACTGTGAAGTACTTAATAATGACCTTAATTTTCCCCCTTGCACAAGAATGAAGGTGGCTTCTTGTCCCTCCTTAGTTTATCGCCTGCTCTTAAGAGTACTTAGGGAGGTATGACTGTTGGCAGTGGACATTTGTGGTTTAGGTCTGGTTTTGGACCTCCTTGCCCAGTCATGTGTTGAGGGAAAAAAAGTTTAAAAGACTGTTAATGGGTTCTCAAAAAACACTGAAATGGAGTAAATACTGAGTTGACTGTGTGCTTAATCGCTCAGCTGTGTGCAACTCTTTGTGACCCCCATGAACTGTAGCCTGCTCCTCTGTCCATGGGGATTCTCCAGGCAAGAATACTAGAGTGGGTTGCCATGCCCTCCTCCAGGGGAATCTTCCCAACCCAGGGATCAAACCAGGTCTCCTGCATTGCAGGCCGATTCTTTACTGTCTGAGTCACCAGGGAAGCCCAAGAATACTGGAGTGGGTAGCCTATCCCTTCTCCAGGGGATCTTCCTGACTGAGAACTCTAACTGGGGTCTCCAGCATTGCAGGCAGATTCTTTACCATCTGAGCTACCAGGGAAGCCCTCATAACACCACATTAGCAAGTGTAACATCATTCTGTAGGCAGTAGGCAGCTACCAAGGTGTTTTAAGCAGAGCTACCTGGTCAAAAAAAGAAAAGAAAAAACTATATAATAGATACAAATAATTAGAATACAGGGCAGGATTTCATGAGTTTTAAAAGTTCTACTGCCAAAGCATCACAGAGGTTAAAATTGCATATATTATCAGTGATAGTAGCTGCCATTTATTGTGTGTATTCTGCAGACCTTGGGGCATGAATACAGATACTAGATCTTTGGTATTTATTCAGTTTTGAGAATTGTGGCATGTCAGATGAAATTTTAGGAGTGAAATGTATATGGCATGAGGTAATTTATGCAGCAATAGCAATTTTGTGTTGCTGTTAGTGATTGAGCTCTAAGCTGAAAAGGAGTAAACAACTGATAAAGTTATGTTGCTGTGCCCTATGATTTAAATCAGGAAGCATCGTTCCTGAGTTCTTTCTTATGATGTAATATTATGAGGAAATTAGTAAGACATACGCTGCCATTTGGGCTTCCCCGGTGGCTCAGCACTGAAGAATCTGCCTGCGATGCAGAAGACGCAGGAGAGGCGGGTTCAGTGCATGGCTGGGAAGATCCCCTGGAGGAAGGCATGGCAACCCATGCCAGTATTCCTGCCTGGAGACTCCCATGGACAGAGGAGCCTGGCAGTCTACACTCCATGGGGTCCCAAAGAGTCGGACACAATTGAGCACGCAGGCATGCTGTCATTTAAGGCTTCTTTGGTATAATTTCTGTCTTTCACACTATAGAAAAACTGTCCTTCAATTTAATTGTAACATGTAGCACTACTTGACATTTATTTTGAAGTGGATAGATTGGTCTGTTTTAAAAGTACTATTTTTTTTGTCAGTTCTGGAGAATTTGTGATCTGAAGATGTGTGAAGATGGTGGTGTTAAGTGTATTAATGATGGAATCTTTTCTGTGGCAGTTTTTTTGTGGGGAGGGTGGGGATATGGTAGAAATAGCGTGGTCAAAATTAGGGCAATAGGGAAGTTACTTCTCTTTCCATTTTGTGTGCTGTGCTTAGTCACTCAGTTGTGTCCGACTCTTTGCAACCCCATGGGCTATGTAGCCTGTCGGGCTCCTCTGTCCATGGGGATTCTCCAGGCAAGAGTACTGGAGTGGGTTGCCACTCCAGTTCTATTTTGCTTACTCTTAACAGTGATCTTATTAAAGACTTGATATGCTTTTCCCTTAAGTTGAATATAGCAAACTTTGGTTAAAAACTATCAGTAATACTTTTGTATGGTTATTTGTTTCAAGCGGATTTTGGAGTATCAGCTAAAAACACAAGGACAATTCAAAGGAGAGATTCCTTTATTGGCACACCCTATTGGTATGTATCCAGTTTTATGGATTTGCTGCATCAGTTATGTCAGCAGTTACTATCTGTTAATTTTGTCCACATGTTTGATTATACCGTCTGTCTTTTATGTGGTTTGTGATCACCATTTTAAGTTAAACATCTTAATTTTCAATTCTCTGTCTTCATAGGATGGCTCCTGAGGTAGTCATGTGTGAAACATCAAAGGACAGACCCTATGACTACAAAGCTGATGTTTGGTCCCTGGGTATCACTTTAATAGAAATGGCTGAGATAGAACCACCTCATCATGAATTAAATCCAATGAGAGTGCTGCTAAAAATAGCAAAATCTGAGCCCCCTACATTAGCACAGCCATCAAAATGGTAAAATATTCCTAAACAAAACTTTTTAAGAAGCAAAACTTGAAGATTTATTCTTCCAGCTTTCCAAGGGTATTTAAACTTAGGTACATGGTACAAAGGTTGTATGAAGTAGAAAACTGATATTGGTGTATTTTCGAGACTTAAGGATCATATAAACTCTTATAATTAACTTTCCCCATCAATTTGAAAATAGCAGTGATTGGAGTTCTACATGAAGAAGTATTTTCTGTGAGAAGCTGAGGCATATATGTGATCTGTCTTTGTGGAGTTTAATATAATAGAATTTTTGTGATTTTTAGCTTTCTTATGAACATTTGACTGTATCTCAGTGACTTAAAACTGTAAGCCTACTTATATACATGTGACTTGTATTTATAAATGAATGACTTATGAATATTAATATTCTCATGAACTAGTTTTATGCTGAGTTAATACTGTTACATACATGATAGAACTCAACCATGGTTTCTCACAGTTTTGATTTTAATAACAAGAAAATAAAATAGAATGTCATTATTAAAATTTTATTTTGAAGGTCTTCAAATTTTAAGGACTTTCTAAAGAAATGCTTGGAAAAGAATGTGGATTCCAGGTGGACTACATCTCAGCTACTGCAGGTAAAGTAGGAGTATGATGACAGTGGCAAGCCATGTAAGTGCTGGAGCGTCTCTTTAGGATGAATACAGATTCAGACTCCTTCAGTTTTCCTGTGCAAACACAGGATACATTGTAGTAGTTAACATTTACTTTACAAACATGTGCTCCCCTTACTAAGAGGCATTTACCTAGCTTTTAAGTAATTTCTCCTACGCTTTTCTGATTCAGTTTGTGTTCTTTTCATTTTGTTTAGTTATTTCCACTTTGTCAATCACTTCCATTCGGTTTCTCCATTACTAGAAAACAAGTACCTTGCTGACAGGGGCCGTGAGCTAATTAATTTTTTTTTAGTGTCTCTTGCAATGAGGGTAAATGTTCAGTAAATATTGCTAACTTTAAGAAAAAATGGTGTTGAAGTGATTGAATAATTTTGTTTTATAGCAGGACTTGTTTGTAATATTTGAAATAAAATTTTGTCAAACAATAGGAGAGGTAGACAAGTAGAATGACAGGTCCTGAAGCAGTTACTAGCAGGTTGAGTTATTGTGCAGCTCCTCCATTATGGTTTTTAGGTTGCTGTTTATCTGGAGGGAGAAGCAAGAAACATTGCCTTTCTGTCTATACAAGTATAACCTTGAAATGCATTTTCTCTTGTTTCACTTCCTCCACACTGGAAGGCCTTAGTCTGTGCCAAACGCTAAGTGCAGAGTATGGAGATGAATAAAATATCTTCTTACTCTTAAAAACATTAGAACTATGTAAAAAAAACAAACAGGTGTTTATAGACACTTTTAACAGAACTCTAAAGCTTTTTAAAATTATTTTATTGAGGTTTTATATGAGATGTAAGCATACTATTATTTTTTAAGAACTAGTAATGTATTTGAAACTTGGTTTACTTTTAATTTAGATTTTAGGTTATGAAATTTTCAGACATGCAGCAGAGTACATGAAGCTATTACCCAGAAGTAATGTATTACCATTTTTGACATAATTCTTTCAGATTCTTAAAAAACACTTGGAGATAAAGTTGCAGGCCGCCCCATTCCTGTTCAGTTCCCTTCCCCGCCGTCTTATCCCAGATGTAGTGTCATCTGAAGTTGTTTGTATTTTTCCTATTTACATGTCAGTGTTTTTACCACATAATAATGTATTTTATATATATGAAACTCACTCCACAAGCATTTCAGTTGTTACTGAGTGTGCTCTTTTTAATGATCAAACAGCATCCTTTTGTGACTGTCGATTCCAACAAACCAATTCGGGAGCTGATCGCAGAGGCGAAGGCTGAAGTCACAGAAGAAGTTGAAGATGGCAAAGAGGAGGATGATGATGAGGAAACAGAAAATTCCCTGGTCAGTGTTTAAAAAGGAAGTTGTGTTTTGGCGATTTTCAGAGTTGAGTTATGAGTTACGATTCCACGTATGTCTAAGAATTAATTGATTGGGTTGTTGTTGTTTAGTTGTTCAGTCGTGTCCGACTCTTTGGCAACCCCGTGGACTGTAACCCATGAGGCTTCTCTGTCTGGGATTTCCCAGGCAAGAATACTGGAGTGGGTTGCCATCTCCTCCTCCAAGGGTCTTCCCAACCCATGGATCAAACCTGTGTCTCCTGCATTGGCAGGTGGATTCTTTACTATGGAACTACCAAGGAAGCCTGATTTATTGGGTAGCAATACAAAAACCTTTAATTTAGAGGTGAAGATTTATTAAGTTTGCTCCTTGCTTTCAAGTTTGTGCCTTGCTCTCCATTTTTGTCATATTTATTATGTGAAGATTTGTCAGTTCTTTAAATTATTTTTATAATTTTATCAAATTTTACTGAATAAAAATATTAAATCACTATATATATGAATTCATCTTATATACATACATATATATATACACAGACACATATATATGAAATATTGTTTTGGTCATCATCTTGAAATTAACGTTTTTAACACTAAAACTGTATAAAATCTTTTTTTAGCCAATACCTGCCAGTAAGCGTGCCTCCTCTGACCTGAGTATTGCCAGCTCTGAAGAAGATAAGCTTTCACAAAACGCTTGTATTTTGGAATCTGTCTCGGAAAAAACAGAACGTAATACTTCTGAAGATAAATTTAACAGTAAAATTCTTACTGAAAAACCCACCAGTGATGAACTTGAAAAGATTGGGGTGGGTACTGATGAACATGTTAATGATACTCATTTAGAAGCTATGGCTGAACTTCATAGTAAAGCAGCAGTAATTGAGGAAAATGGAAGAGAAGAGAAGAGACCCAAGCTTGAAAATCTTCCTGATACAGAAGACCATGAGGCAGTGGACATTAATTCCGTCAGTGAAGGAAAGGAAAATAACGTAATGATAACTTCAGAAACAAATACTGAACAGAATCTGAAACCTGAAGAAGAAACAGATCAGGAAAAGCAGCAAATGCTTGAAAATAAGTTTATAAAATCTGAAGAAATTGAAGATACTACTGTTCAAGCAATGGATTTAGTTTCTGAAGAGACTGGAGAAAGAGAGGCAGATATTCAGGCAATTGAAAATGAAGTTGAGTTTACAAAGGAAGACGCCCAAGAGAAATTGGGAAAAGATGACAAAACTGAAAAAGACATGATCAGTGATACAAGCAAAGTGATAGGAACAAATGAGGCAGAAGACGTTGCTCAGAGGGCAACTGAGAGCAGTGCTGAGGATGCTCAGCGTAGTGATGGGAAAGAAGTGGGTGGCGTAGGCCAGACATTAGCAATCAAGTCCACAGAGGGTCCTGAGGCTGGTGGTACTGGGGAAGTTTCTGTTGAAGAAGGAGTTGAAACTAATGAGGCACACAAAAAATCTGTAGACGGGAAAGGTGAGGAACAACTAATCAGCAGTTCAGAGAACCGACTGGAGACCAGTGAGGAAGTCGGGACAAATGAAGTTGAGATTATTGAATCAAGTGGCACTGAAGGAACAGAGGTCAGAAGTGTAGTGACTGATACTGACCAGAAAGCTTTAGAAAGTGAAACTCCGGATGTTCATAAAGCTGCTGCTCAGATGGACGCAGAGCAAAAAGAAATTCCATGTGAAGTGCCAGTTAAAGCAGAACCTCAAGTTATTGCCGCTTCACAGCCCAGTGAACCTCAGCCTGTTCCAATACCCAGTATTAATATCAATCCTGAAGATGCAGAAAATAAAGGAGAAGTTTTATCAAAAACTGAAACCATGTTACCAGAATCTGAGAATCAAAAGGAAAATGATACTGATTCAGGCACTGGTTCCACTGCTGATAATAGCAGCATTGACTTGAATCTGTCCATCTCTAGCTTCCTAAGCAAAACTAAAGACAGTGGATCAATATCTTTACAAGTAAGTGTATATGGGTCCGTGTTTGGATTTTTCTTTGTTGTTGTGGCAGTTGAGAGTTTATGTAAAACTGATGACTTTCAAACCAACCAACACTAAATCAGTGTAGTATTAACCCTATAAAATTCAGGGCTATGAGAGGAATCAATTAAAAATAAAACTAGAGAGATTCTGGATGTAATCATTAAATTTTTGGGTAGTACCTACCTATTTTTGCCAACTCAATATAAATAGTATAATAAATTGCTTACTGGTATTTGGATTTTCCTACTGCACATCTCTTGCTATAATTTTAGCAAGAATCAGAATATTTGAAAGAATAGAGGGCTTATAAGAATGATCTCTTTAAAGAATGTTTAGGATTTAAACATCCCTTGGTTTACTACTGGCCATGCAGATGACCACTCTTAACTCCTCAGTCATAGCCATTTCTACTGCTGTGTAAATCATTATGGGAAAACCAAACCAAACACTAAAACCCAGAATGCTTGGAGCTGTTAGAGCATAATTCTCCAATCTGAGTGTGCTTAAAAAGGTAATCATTAGGAAGAGCTATGTAGAAGTATGGAGTGAGGCCAGAGAATCAGTGTTTGTAACAAAAGATCCCATGGAATTCTGACACAAGTAAGCCACAGATTGCTTAGAGACTGGATTGACAGGTGGCAGAAAAGCAGGAACTTAGAACTGGCCTTAGGGATAGGACTCCAGGGCATGACTGATCCGCCTGCCTATGTGCCCCAGATATCACCATGTATATTGCTTAGATGGTCTTCAGTTTTTAGTTTATTTTGTTTCAGTGCCTGAAATTCCATTTTTCTGAAGTTCATTTACAGACTTAATAGTTACAGTTAGCCTTTCCAAAAAAAAAAGCAAATATTTCTGAGAATTAAGGCGACATTAATTGTGGATGCTTTAGTAGGAACCGAAGAAATGGAAAATTTGGAGGTTATAGGGAGGTAGGTTAATTTTGGAGCATGCCCACTTTAGGTTTTAGAAGATGTCTGGATAGGGTGGCCATAGTCCAGGGCTTAGGGGAGAGCAGTGTGAGGATACTGGAACCCTAGAGAGTAGAACAGTAAGAGGGTGAAGACTGCAAAGTGCCAAAGACCAACTTAAAAATTCTAATGCCTTTTAAATGTAGTATTTTGACATTCTCCTTTTGATCCCTCTGCTTTCTAACCATTTCCACCTATTACAACTAAGTAATTACCTGTTCTCAGTATTTACATGTTTACCGAGATGTGTTTATAGCAGTGTTACATACTTCTGTTGTTTCTCTCTGCCTTTAAAAAACATTTGGATGCCAGTTGAGGAATGAAGAGTTTGGTCTTGATAAAGAATTTCAGGCAGTAGCTAGCTGGCAGATCTGGTACGTTGGGTGGTGTGGTGGAGGTGCTGTCTTTCTAGTAACTCTAAAATCACTCCTCCATCTCTGACCCTGAAATGAAGGAGGGCTGGTGATATTGTTGATTAAATGAATTTTGAATCTCAGTTGTGGCAGTGTTTTAAAGTTATCTGAGAGCCTTTTCAAAATAAAAGCCTCAGCCTTTTCAGACTTGCTGATTTAAATTCTTTTGAGGGATGTGCCCCAGGAATTCATTTTTAATGGCGTTGTGTTTTTGAAACAGAAAAACAGAGGTGTCCGAGAACCTACAAGGTAAAAAGAGGAAGAAAGGATGGTTAACATGTAAAGATTGTACTAATTACTCATTTTTGTGAATTGATCATTACCACTTGTGCCTAATTGTGATGTAGTATAAAAATTATACATGCATATCATCAAAATGCATAATTTCACTTGAAAAAGATTGGTTTCATCTGTAAAGTCATGTGACAATCAGATGAGGTGTATTTGGTATAATTGGTTTCAGAGATGTCTTACTGCTTTCTGTTCAGCTTTGTGTGTGTAGTCTTCATAGCAGTTAGTTCCGTTTCTTGTTTTTGTTTTTTTAAGAATATGTTTTCCTTCTCTAGTATTCCCCATATAACGCCTAACTAAAATAAAATCTTCCTCAGGAAACAAGAAGACAAAAGAAAACCTTGAAGAAAACACGCAAATTTGTCGTTGATGGTGTAGAAGTAAGTGTAACAACGTCAAAGATAGTTACTGATAGTGACTCCAAAACCGAAGAGTTGAGGTTTCTTAGGTGAGTAGAGAAACAACGTGATTTCAGCTGGTTTTGTGACTTCTCAGGTCTCTGCAGAGTCTGAGAATAGAGAAATGAGTAGTCTTGGCTAGTTTTGAGTTATGTTTTACTTTTCCATTGGAAGAAAATGTTAGTTTTCAAGTTTTTTCTTGTAAAACATTACTTCAGTGGTGTAATTTTTGCTCCTCTTTTTCTGTTGTCACCATTAAATTTTATCAGACGTCAGGAACTTCGGGAATTAAGATTTCTTCAAAAAGAAGAACAAAGAGCCCAACAGCAGCTCAATGGCAAACTGCAGCAACAGCGAGAGCAAATTTTCCGACGTTTTGAGCAGGAGATGATGGTAAAGTCTTGGAATTTTGTACCATTTTGTTCATAAAGAAATTTACTGCTTAAAAAAATCACTGCTGGAAGGTTTTATAACTTTTTCTCTGTTTACTAGATTTCTCTGGCTTTGTGATGTGTTTTTGGCCTTTTCTCTTTGGTGTTCTGGATGTTTTCTTTTTCTTTTCTTCCTGTTTTAGGCCATTTGCCTGACTTACAGTGTGTTGGGTGTCTTCATTTTTCTTTGATTAAAATGTCATGAAAATCTGGAATCATGAAGCTAATAGGTGGTTTGCAGATTTCTATTGCTGGACAACTTTTTATTGCTAAAACTTTACCTCTCAGAATCCAAGATTTTAAGCTACTCTAGAGCAGTTGTTTTCAAAATCGGTTGAGTATTAGAACTTCTTGGGGGATTTTTCAGAATATGCTTACTTCTCTGACTACTAGTTAAGCTTCCACATCCATTTTCACAGCTGCTGGAGAAGTTAGTGCTAACTTGTCAAGGGTAATTGTCACTGAGTCTTTAAATTTTTACTTTGTGTCCAAAGTTGGAAAAGGAATTGTTAACGTGATATAAAATTTCAGTAACCTATGTTGAACATCTAGCTTAATGTAGGTTAGAAAAAAGGATCATTTGAAATGTTATAGGATTCATGGTTGATTATAGTTCTTATGTTTTATAATTTTAAGTGGTAAGGATTGTTTTGTGTGAAGTTTGGCATTGCTGATTTCATTTGTTGGGTCCTAACTGAGAATTCCTAAGGAAATAATGAGCTTTTGTTTTCATTGAGTATTTTTGCAGTATATTCTGTGTTTTCAGAACCTTACAAAAACTGTGTTTCTCCTCTCCCCATATTTTCCAAATATTTTGCTTTTTAATTTTTTAAAAGAAAACACTCTTTACAAATAAGTACCTATGTCTAAAATTGCAGTGTTATTCAAGTATTATATAAACAGGAATCTTTTGTTGAGAGAATAGCTTTATAATTCTAAAAGGTTTGTTTCAATGAAATAGGATGTTTATTTTAAGACTCTTGATGAGGAAGAGTAATTCTGAAAATGACAAGTAATGGTATGTTTTTAAAATAGACTTCAAATATGACCTTTGATTTATCAAAAATTGTATAGGAAAAATATTGAAATTTTTCTTACTTTAGTATTTCATAGCAATTGGATATTCTTCTGGATTGTCTATAATTTTTGAATATTCTATACTTATATAATAGAAGAAAGTATTTTCCTTATTAGAAAAAAGTGAAAATGCTCATCTTTTTGAAAAATTTTAAAAACATGTTTTAGTGAATTTGACTTGTTCAGTATTGCAGAGGGTACGGATTTTATCACTAAGTTTAAATGCCAGTTATCAATATGTGCTCTTAGGAAACATTTTCAGTATAACAAGTTGATATGAGCATTCATGTTAAATGATCTTGAGCTACATCATTTTACAGAGCAAGAAACGACAGTATGATCAGGAGATTGAAAATCTAGAAAAACAGCAGAAGCAGACCATTGAACGTCTAGAGCAGGAACACACAAATCGCTTGCGAGATGAAGCCAAGCGCATTAAAGGTGACCAAGAAAAAGAGCTGTCCAAATTTCAGAATGTGTTGAAGAACCGAAAGAAGGAGGTAAGTGTAACTGCCCTTTTCAGTGTACACGTGTTTAAGGAATAAAGAATAATACTTGTTAGTTAAGTGGCACTCATTCTTTTTTTTTTTTCAGTCTTCCCAGCAGTCATGTAGGGTAGCAGTAAGGCCAGATGTTACCTAGTTTTACTGCCAAGAAAACTGGAGTAGAGGTTTTATGACCTTTTCAAGTTCACAGACACGCATTAAATATCCAGCCAACCCTTGAGACAAGATTTCAAATTGAGTCTAATCCATTTTCCTTGTAACCTATCATTCCTCCTTTATTAATGCAACGTTTAAGTCCTGACATAGTGATGTTTTTTTCAAGAAAACATGCTATGATCTATTTGCAGATGGCAACAGTATTTTAATTTAGTATTTATTTGCAAATTTAATTCATGCTTAAAAATTATTTTTCTTGATTATCTTGAGTACCTTTCTCAGATACTGTGTCCAAACAAAAGCTGAATAACCTGAAATTTGAAATAATATCTCCAAGTTTATCAAAGTGTGAGATACTTTGAAGAATCACAGGTGGAAAATATCTGTAAAGTCATTTGACAAGAATGAATTTTTTCATTTTTCCTGAAACTGTTCCATATTGTCATAGAATCTGTTGTGTGGTATTATTTACTATGAAAGATTGTCATTGTTTCAGAAAGTGCATTTACATATTGTATTAATGTGTCTTTTTCTTCCCCAATTAAAATAAAATTAAGAGAAATTTTACGTATTAGCAGTTTTGAGAGATAATTTTATAATTTATTCTGATCCTTTAGTGTAGGAGGAGAATTTATCTTTTAATGATATAAAAGACCCCTTGGACAATATTATGATCAGATTTATTAGTTTTGGAGCAAACTAACAACCAAACTAGTGAATACGTTTTCACCTTTGTTGCATGTCCCCAATACTCAGATTCATTGATTTTAACAGTGAAATGCAGAAAATGGAATATCATATTGTTGAACTTCAGGATCTGGTTTTAAAAGGATAGAATCAAATATTAGTCATACATTCTTTGATTTCTGTAGGTAAAGATGAGTGAAATGGTATATAGCCATTTGATGTGGCTTCCATTTCTAAAAATTACTGTTTTGTTACTGTTGATTTTATTTCATATAGAATTGCTTTATATACCATGATGTATGACTTTATTGAGACCAAATGTTAATTTTTCTTAAAACCATGGATAGATGGATAGTTTTTATTAAAAGGTTGTTTTCTAATATCAGATTAAATTTTAAAAATTTTGTAGGTAAATATATGATTTAATTTTAGAGATAAAAATGTTTCTAGTTATTGTTACTGTTTTGGAGTAGGAGAGGTTTAGCCATTGAACGAGTTTGAGATTGTGATATGCATATTTTAAATAATTATGTATTTTTTTCCTTATTGCTAAACTTCTTGCATTTGGGGAGTCTCTTCTTTTTAATGGTGATTTGGTTTCATGAGAGATTACTGATGGGAAATTTTAAATACACTTGTTAAATCAAAATCAGTCTCTTTCACAGACCATAAATGGCATGTGGTGATTTGGAATCTGGTTGCTTTTGGTGCTTCTACTTATAAACACATGATCGTCTTTCATAGTTGGATTATAGATTTGTTCTTAGGTGGAATACACATCTCGGATTTTGAAGTGATTAAAAGAAGGAGCTCTAAAATACACTTTATTTTATAATATACTTTATCTGGTGTAATAAATCATAGCATACTAAACTTATTTTTTGAGGGCTTTATATTACAGATTTTAAAGTTGACAATTGATTTTGGCTTAATTTATCAGCAAAGGAGAATGTTATTCTAATATAACCCCAAAGTTTTCAAATATGTTCATTTTTATCACACCATGCATAAAATGGTGTTTTATAAAAAAAGAAAACAGTGTGCATTTATTTCTCCTTTGTGTTATTCTAAGGCTTACTATTTTTCTTTTGATCTCATTAAGTGGATTTCATTTAGAATTATTTCATTGGTTTTATCAAGCCAATCATGAAATGTTGCAGTTTTATAAATGAATGGCGTTAGTTTTCCTTATATCCAGGATATCAAACAGTGTCAGTAGACAACGTCAATAGATACATTTGTAATTTTATGATCTTTCAAGGTCACTTAGGTTTATCACCTTTAGTTCAGCGTCAGTGCTGCAAGTAATTGTTTACTGATCACCTTCGAATTTAAGAGAGAATGATATGTAGGGATAATTAAGTAGCTAATTAACCTTTATATGGTGTAATGTCCCTTTCTGCACTATGATTAAGCATGTTCTATCCTTTCATTCTTTTTCTTCAAACTAACACCTGTGCTAATGCATGTTGAAAGGAACTTTTTAACAGCTTTATCTGACTTGTAGCTTGTCTGCTCACATAAATGCTTGCTGTGGAGAAAGTATTTTTCCCCACCTCCTGCATGCTTATACACTGTAGGTTATAAATGAAGTGGAGAGAGCACCCAAAGAGCTGAGAAAAGAGCTCATGAAACGCAGGAAAGAGGAGCTTGCACAAAGCCAGCATGCTCAGGTAACAGCAGCAGCTTAATGCTACTAAAAACAGAAAGCGGCATTATTCTCACAGCTCAATAAACCATGGTTAAAAGGGTAAATTCTGTACTTATTATATGATGTTGACATCCCCTCAGACAAAGGGTCCCAGGGCATTCTTTATGTAGTACTAAATTCACACTAATGGTGACATTTAAGTTGCTAATATGAAATTAAGTGAAATGTTTGGAAAGCTGACTGCAGATGAAATAAATGTGTATGTTAATGTATAATCCACTGTATTCTTATTTTAATCGTGATGGAAGCTTACATTTTTAAGTGGTAATGTCAATTTTTAGGACAGAAAAATATAGAGGGTGAGTATATAAGCTTTGTGCGTACAAAAAGAATGCATATTAAAAGGCCATTAATTTGGGAAATCCCCTGTTGGCCTAGTGGTTAGGATTCTGGGCTTTCACTACTGTGGCCTGGGTTCAATCCCTGGTTAGGGAAATAAGACTCCACAAGCTGGTAAATGATAATGTTAAATGGTAGATCATACATTTATTACTGTTAAACTCAACAATATAAGCTACTTAAAACCATATTTTAAATATTAAGTATGTTCTTTTTGATTCAGAATCTAGCAGTTATAAAAATAGATAGTTGTTACCTAAGTAAACTTGATTTTAGGTATGATAAGGCTGAACCTGTTAATGGGTAAATTCTTTACAAAGCTAGATAAATTGGTATTTTCAACAGAATTTTCTAGAATTACCTCACATTACTCTACGAGGTCTTTTATACTTGGGATCATCTTTCTTTTAATTAAGTTTGTACTCAGCCTGGAGGCAAAGAGAGAAATGAGCTCAGTTTGTAGTTACAAATGTTAATGGAAGGGAGAAGAGACATGGAATATTTATTATTTGTTGCTTTAAATTGCCTTTTTAATGTGGGTTTTTATGTAGTTTAAAAAGTTGGTTCCCAGCCTCTTGAATTTTGTAGATTCATGAAAAGGAATATAGAAACCAACAGAAACCTCTAGGGACCATGACCAGTGCACTGTCATTAAAATTTTTTTTGTTGTTTTTTGTCAAGGCAGGATATTTGAAACTGTCATTTACTTGTCACCATCATTTCAAACTAGGAATTATTTTAACACCATGAAAAATAAGAAAAATATCTTAGAATTTTAAAATTTTAATAAAACTAGGCTATTTAAATAAATTTAGTTTTTTTTTTTTTCTTCCTGTGAGTCAAAATTTTGTCTTGGCCTCGTATGGGAGTTCCTACAGGCACACCTCTTTTCATTGTTCTTCGCTTCTTTGTGTTTTTGCAGCACTGTGGGTTTTTTTCCCCCACAAATTGAAGGTTAATGCAACCCTGCATCAGGCAAGTGTGTCAGCACCATTTTTCCAACAGTATTTGCTCGCTTCATGTCTCTCTGTTACCTTTTGGTAATGCTCACAGCATTTCAGACTTTTTCATTATTGTTATATTTGTTATGGTGATCTCTGATCTAAAATCTTTGATGTTACTACTACAACTTACTGAAGGGTCAGGTAATGGTCAGCATTTTCAGCAATAAACTACTTTTTAATTAAGGTATGTATGTTGTTTTTTTCAGACAATGCTATTGCATACTTTATTTAATAGAATACAGTATAGCATAAACATAACTTGTGTACTTGGGAAACCAAATAATTCATGTGTTTTGCTTTATTGCGTGGACTAGAGCTGAACCTACAATATCTCCAAGGCATGCCTGTCATCAAGGTGGTAATAGCAGACACAGTGTTTACCGTGTGTCATACTGATTTCACCTGTATGAACTCATGTAACCTCACAACGCAGGAGGTAGTTGCCCGTATGACCCACATTCTGCAGGTGACGGAGCGAAAGCGCAGGAGGTTGAATGACTCGCCAGGTTCACACATTGGTTAATGTTGGAGCTGAAATTCCCATCTAGGCACGTTTGCCTCCCTGTCTCACACACTGCGCCATGTCATCCTGCCTCGTATGTAAGCTGCCTGTTCTGTGCCTAGTCTGAACTCTTACTGGCTGGGCCAGTGGTCGTTAGCCATGTCTTACTGACAGCTGAAGAGGAGGTCCTTGTTGGCCCCACATCTGTTTTTGGATAATTCAGATTTCACTCCAGAACAACAATTTGGTTTTACCTTGTGAAGGGATATGGAGTTTAATTCCAAAAGGCAGTGTGTCAGACTCTATTATAGAGTCAAAAGTAAGAATTTATTTATTAATTAATTTATTTTTTTTAAAAAAGTAAGAATTTAGTGTTGACTGAATCAGGTAATCCAGTGCTTTAATAGTGCTTTAATAAAACTTTGTAGGTGATTTTTCATATAGTTTGCGATGCCAGCCTGTATTTTCCGACTAAAGCTAAAATCAATAGTAAATTTCTTTCTGTAAATTTAATGACAAATTTAGTAATTAACTGATTTCAGAAGTATTTATATTTAGCTACTGCTTTTGATGAAGATGCTAGATTACAGAGCCTAATATTGTAAACTTTTTAAAGACTATGGATAAGAACCATACACATGTGAAACTAGACTCTATTGGATGATCTAGTCCAGTAGTCTTCAGACTGTACTCCCAGGGGCTGTTGAGTTTGGAAGAAGCACATTGCGAATTCTTCAGAAATGAGAACAGTAGAGCTCTGTACCCCTACGTCCAGAGCAGTACCACTTTTCATCTGTTTTATAAACTGTTTTGTTTTTTTTTTTGGCGAATTTTTTAAAAAGAGAGTTCAGCTGGCTTAAAAAACAACAGCAGCAAACTAGAGGTTGGAAACCACTGATCTAGTTCAAATCCTTCATTGTACAGGCCCTTTTGTTAACTGACTTGTTCCAGGCCTCGGGAAGCTCAGCGTTTGTATAATTACTCTTTCCATTTACAAAAAGTCTCTCCGCTCTGTTCTCACCTGGGAGGCGCTGTATTCTGACCCACAGGGCGTTGCTCAGGCCATGATTCACTCTTTTCAGCTGTCGTCCTGCGCAGTCTTCAACGCCCAAATGCAGGACGTAAGTCCCCCGTGCCTTACAGGAGGATGCCGTCTGTTCTACCTGCTTTTCTTTGGCTCACATGTGCCTTTTCACTGTTAGTTTCACTTGTTATAAATCTAGAAGATTGATAAATGACAATGTCAGTAGTAATAACCCTACATGAGCTTTATAGTACAGTATTCTTTGAAGAGTGTTCACATTTAATTCTCACTGCCAACCCCCTAATACGGAGGTGGAGTGTACCCATTTTACAGATGAAGAAATCGAAGCACAGAAGGCTAAGTGATTTGCCTAAAGTTGCAAAAGAGATTAGTGGTAGAGCTGGAACTAGAACACGTCTACTATAGTGTTCTTTTTTCTGTCTACTCCACCACAGATTTTAATCTGAGATTTTCATCTTTTTTCAAGAAATGTCTTCCCAGTAGTTTTTTCTGTGTTTTTGCACATGTGAGAAATTGAATGCTGTGATTAGATTTTTATCTTCGTGTGAAGTGACGTTTTGATTGCATATATGTTTATGTAGATATTTTAATTATGGTTATGGTCAGAAAAGCCATGCTGAAAGTGGTGATTTCAGTTCCATTTAGTTTTCACTATTCAAATTGTCCCATTATGCATAGTGGGTTGCTATTCTCCATGTTGCAGTTTTAAATTAAGTGTGGAATTCCAGGCTGTATTCTTTCTCACAGTTTCTATAGGGGAACGAGTAGCTTATTTAACACTATAATTCTCTTTGTGATGTTTGATATACACAACTGGAGTAGATAGAATACAGCTTGATTTCAACCCCTTCTTCCCCCTCTCCTGAAATTACTTATTTATCTTTATTATTGACAGCCATTGGACTCTCTCGTTTTCTAAAAGAGTAAGCAAAATGTTATTTTATGATGAGAGGGAGGAATTAATGAATTACAAACACTTTTCTGATCATTACCATTTTACACTTTTCTTTTAAGTTAAAATGATCAAATTCTGTATTAAAATAGCCCCACATATCATAATTCTTCCTTATAGTTTCCTAGAACCCAAAGCTGTATTTTTAACGTTTACCGTTATCGGACTAATAAAATTCCATTATCAGAATTAAAACTTGTGCATTTAAAGGGCGCTCATTTTACAATTTATATGTCCATTTTGAAATTGTTATTCCTAGTGATAGAATTGATCTGTTGTTATTTTATTAAAGTGAATGTAGTTTGTGCAGTTTTTTTGGAATGTTAAGATCACTTTTCTTTTAGATCCTAAGTAACTTCTAATTACAGGTTCCCCTGTGAATGGATTATACTCGGCTTTTGAAGTTAGGAACTTTAATGAAAGCTCAGTGATAGTAAATCTTCATTTCTTTTATGATAATAAAATATATTAATTAGCATGTAAGGAACCCTTTGATCTTCCCTGTAACTCAGATGGCAAAGAATCTGCCTGCAATACAGGAGACCTGGGTTCAATCCCTGGGTCAGGAAGATCCTCTGGAGAAGGGAATGGCAGTCCACTCCAGTATTCTTGCCTGGAGAATCCCATAGACAGAAGAGCCAGGCGGGCTACAGTTTGTGGGGTCGCAAAGAGTCGGACACAATGGAGTGACTAACACTGCCGCTACTGCTAAGGGCTCAATAAATAGGAGTTAATTATGTTGGTGTTGAGAAAGAGGATAGATAACTGTGATGGAAGTCAAATCTAAACCATATTTAAAATCAATATAAAGAATACCTAATGAATAAGGGACCCGTTTAGGTACTTTTAAGCTTTAATATAAAAAATCAGTTGCAAATATTTTGGCCGTGTAATCATCCACACTCTGCTTAATTATTCAAGCCCATAGCTCAGTAAGGCAGTTGGTGTCTTTGCAGACTTGGAAGATGAGGAAACATTTCCATTTTATGTGCCTTGATTCCTACCTGTTGATCTTCGTTTTATTTTCTGGAGGAGCATGGTGCTAGTTCTGCCAGCTTCTAGATAACAGTCTTCACTCTTTTTTTCCCTCTTATACACTGGCCACTTCAGGGCTTGCTTCTGCAGTTCTTTGTCATTCACTTTGAATCTTCATTTCAGGATCCTTTTATTCCTTGCATTGCGTTCTCTGTGGTTTACTTTGGAACTTTTGAAAGTATGTTACTGAGGGAAGGGGCCCACTATGCTTTATAGGGACTGACAGATAAAACTAAATTGGGACCAATAGAGTGGAAGCTCCTTGAAGGGAATGCTGTCTTTTATTGATTTTAGTAACCATGTAAGTAGTACGGACCCCAGCATTTATTAAGTGCTTGAAAAAGGTTTTCTTTAAACTGAACTCTTACTTGATTTCGACAAATACAATAATATAACCAAAAATTGCATTGACAAGAAATCACATTCACTTTTTTAATGGCACTGGTTTATACAGTTGACCCTTCAACAATTTGGGTTTTGGGGTGCTGACCCTCTATGCAATCGAACATTCACGTAAAACTTTACAGTTGGTCCTCCACATCACAGTTCCATATCTGCACAGTCAGCCAACCACATGATGTTTAGGACATATTTAGTGAAAAAATCCACGTTTATTTGGACCCATGCAACTCAAACCTGTGTTGTTGAAGGGTTCACTGTGTTCACCTTTTTATTTTCACATAGGTACTTATTCATCCAATCTTTTAAACTTGATTTCTTTGTCTAAATGTAATATTTATATTTATGATAATTTGGACCAATTATTTTTGTCCACACATATTTTTTTAAGTTATATATGCAAACTAATGATAAAAATACTGAACAAAATAAAATTTTTGATGTATCTGCAGGTTATATTGTTTATTAAACAAGTTTACATATAGAAATTTTACAGTGAAATTAGAGAATCAGTTTAATTTTTATTATAAACGATATTTACTGTAAGAAAAGAGAAGCTTGAACAACTTATTTTGTTATAACTGCTTATAAGATAGGATGGAGATTTTGCAATCTTATTAAATAAATCTAATTAGGTTTGTAATAGTCATTGAGTTCTTTTCTTTTTATGTGACTGTAGTCAAGTTGGCATTTGTAATTTTTTTTGTATAAATGCTCAGCATTAATTTTATCTACAAAACTGACAATGTACATTGTGTCTTTTTAAATGACACATAAATACATTTCTTGTCCCCAGTACAAAAGATCATAATTGATACAAAACTCTACTGGTAGTTGTACTCCTTAGAAACAGTTCACTAGTCTTTCTGCTGCTGTACATTTGTATTCATGCTAAAATACAAATCACAGTGCAGACGAGACAGCAGCATTGTGACGACAAATTAACAGGATGTCATGGATGGTGAGACCAGATTCTCATTTCCAGAGAATCAGTAGCAAGAGAAGCATCTTGAGGAACACTGCTAGGCTCACTCTGCATTGAAGACCAGGCTGGTAGTGATCCAGATGCTTCCAGATTCTGTCCAAGGCCT
The DNA here is from genome assembly GCF_042477335.2 of Ovis canadensis. Taxonomy (NCBI): domain Eukaryota; kingdom Metazoa; phylum Chordata; class Mammalia; order Artiodactyla; family Bovidae; genus Ovis; species Ovis canadensis. The sequence goes on from NC_091266.1 coordinate 39,945,248, forward strand.
GAAAAATGGTTCCAAAATGAATCCTGAGGTTTTATCATCTCTTAGATATGCAAGAGAAGGGATTATAGGTGAAGTGCTGCTTCAACCCTAAATCTCTAAATCCACACTCAAATTGATAAGACTATCCCTTGAATTAATTGCAAGCTACCATAACTGTCAAATGAGGGATAGAGATCCAATTGGTTACTTGAAAATTTTGCATTTCTTCAGTATAGGTATTGTTACTGTTCCATCCACAACTGTATAATCTAGCATAGCAACCATAAGTCCCTTTAACCTTTCCTTTCCTTATACAATAATTGAGAGATTTTTAAAAAAGCATAAATTTGGCATTTGAGCAAATAGTATGTATTCAGTAAATATTTGTTGAATGAGTGACTCCCAAACATGTTGGTGGACTTCTCTGATTGTAAAGAGTTTTGTTTGTAGAGTTATATAATGTAGCTCGCTTTCCTGTTTCTAGTTCCTGCTTCTCTAGCAGAGCATTATTTCTCACTAAGCCCTTAAAGTGTGGCTCTTCTTATGCACAGGCTGGAGACGCAGAAACTGTCTTTCTCTGCTAGTACAGCCACGGTGTTGCTCCCTAACTCTGTTAATAGAAAAATACAGACTTTAAAGTTCCCGGCTCCTGGTTTACTTGTTTGTTCTTTATTGCCTCTCTCCCTAAAAGGCATTCTTCTTCATTTTTATTGTAGCCACACTCTAGTGGATTGAATAGTCAGTTTTAGAAGGTGTAAATTTATTTTTTTCTCGAAGATGTCAGCATAATTGGGCATTTTAATCATGAGTAGTTTATATAGACTTCTCTTGTATGTATTATTCTTAGTAGTGAGTTCACAATATTAAATATTCTAGTACTTTCTGGTCTTGAGTTGGGTGACAAATATATGATATGCCTATACTGTATAATTTTGGTGATTTTTAAATCTAGTTAACTTTAGAAACTTGGTTCAGAAATCTTGTTAATTACTGATACATACAGCCACATAGATAAATGGATGTTTTGCTCCATAGATACTTACTGACTGATGGTTAACCATGTCTATTAGGAACAAGAGTTTGTTCAGAAGCAACAACAAGAATTAGACGGCTCTCTGAAAAAGATCATCCAACAGCAGAAGGCAGAGTTAGCCAATATTGAAAGAGAGTGCCTGAATAACAAGCAGCAGCTCATGAGAGGTACATGAAATATGTGGCATATGTATATACAGGATATGTCTTGAAACATTGCAGAGATATACCTGGGAATTATTTGAATGCTTTCTTTTCCTAGAGTGGTAGAGGGAAAGAAAAAGGTAAATAAGAGGAAAATACTGTATACAATTCAGAACAACTGCAAGACATAGAATTCCTTTATGGCAATAGAAGTGAACAATAAAAGTGAAGTAAACATATAACCCCTAAAAAATCTTTTTGTCCAGGTGATGCTAGAAATACACCTAAGTAATTTTAGGTGCTCCTAGTAAGGACTTCCCTGGTGGCTCAGACGGTAAAGCGTCTGACTATAATGCGGGAGACCCGGGTTCGATCCCTGGGTTGGGAAGATCCCCTGGAGAAGGAATGGCAATCCACTCTAGGACTGTTGCCTGGAAAATCCCATGGACAGAGGAGCCTGGTAGTCTACAGCCCATGGGGTCGCAAAGAGTCGGACACGACTGAGTGACTTCACTTCACTTCACTTATACCCTGTAATGGTATACTTAATTGGCTACATGATAGAATGGAATTTTAAGCACTTATTTCCTCGAACAAATACTTTGGGTATTTTTTCTTTCTCATTGAGATGATTAAATGGAATTTTAGTGTTGGGAGTGGGGCATTCTTTGTTTACAGGACATTAGAACAGAATGGAAAGTGGTAATGGATATTATCTTTACATTGGTAATATTTCTTTTATAGCTCAGAACGTCTGTGTGTATTAATTAGTGTATTAGAACACTTTTATGTAAATATTAAAACAAGGACCAGCGTACATTCATGAAAAGAGCAAAGTGACATTTTGAAAATTACCTTCTTCTTCCAGCTCGAGAAGCTGCGATTTGGGAGCTTGAAGAACGACACTTACAAGAAAAACACCAGCTGCTCAAACAGCAACTTAAAGATCAGTATTTTATGCAAAGACACCAGCTGCTTAAGCGCCATGAGAAGGTTAATGAAAGGAAATTTGTTCACTTTTTTGTTCATTTTAAAGTTTGCAGAGCTGTTTATTTTTGAAACTTATATATTTTACAGAATAAGTTTTAAGTGTCTTTTCTTTCTTTTGTCCTAAAATTTCTTTGATGAAATCTGGAGTAATTAATTATATGTTGATCATTATTGCAAAACTTCTTTTCTACAAATTCCAAGAAAGGTAACTAATAAACAGTGCTTAAAGACCTGTTACACATTATAGTCTTCAACTTGTCTCTCAAAGGTAGCTATTTTGGCTCCTTTTTAATTCAGATATCTTAAAAATGTGGACTCCCTGTATTTAGTATAAGAGAGTTAACATAAGACTCTTATTACTATTAGCTTTATTTTTCTTATAAATTTTTTTTTTTGGCCTAATGCTTTATTGATCAGTATGTAACAAGGGAGAGAATAATTTGGGGAACAATAGCAAAATGACATGTTTGAGCATACTTGTGGGTACTGGGTATTAAATTATCTCTATATCACTGGATTCTGAAACTTTCTTAGGAAACAGAACAAATGCAGCGTTACAATCAACGACTTATCGAGGAGCTGAAAAACAGACAGACTCAAGAAAGAGCAAGACTGCCTAAGATTCAGCGTAGCGAAGCCAAGACGCGAATGGCCATGTTTAAGAAGAGTTTGAGAATTAACTCAACAGCAACGCCAGATCAGGACCGTGACAAAATTAAACAAGTAAGTAAGCAGATTACTGTCTTCTTTTTTTAGGTATAGAAGTTTTGGATGGTCTTTAGAAGTACCACATAATTGTGTTGTAAACATTGGAGCCACTTTGGGCTCTGTAAACATATGGCTTGTCCTAGCTCCCTCTCCTCCAGTGCTGGCCACCGAGAGCTGCTGTCTCCCATGCCCCACACAAGATCCAGGGCTAGATTAATCCCAAGACCGGCCCTGGGAATAAGGCGATGTGACCAGCTTTACAATCAAACATACGGCCTCACTGTACTTCTGTAGTCACAGTTCCCACACACAGATTAACTGAGGTCACTAAGCAGATAGGAGAAACAAGGATTGAATCAGCAATCTCTGCCCGCCTCCCTACCCCCACCAAAATGTAGACTCCAGCTTTGAGTCCTAGCGTATTATTACTTGTAGCTTTAGTTTATTGTACTTTAAGCTTTGTTAAATTCCTTAATTACACTTTTGGAAGATGCAGAAATTACATTGCCTATTAACCATATTTGTTTTTCTTTCTTATAGTTCGCTTCTCAAGAAGAAAAGAGGCAGAAAAATGAGAGAATGGCTCAGCATCAAAAACATGAAAATCAAATGCGGGATCTTCAGCTGCAGTGTGAAGCCAACGTCCGTGAGCTGCATCAGCTGCAGGTCAGCTCCAGAAGCCAGAGAGCAGAGCTGGCAGCAGAGGCGCAGTGCCGGTGGCTGGCGTTGAGGAAGCGATAGGTGCTCACAGTAGGCCGCACATGGCTTGAGAAGATGCCAGAACTTAAAGGTTTTCTTTCCTCTGTAGACCCAAAGGAAGATCAGTTTAGTATCACAGGCACCTGTTGAGATTTTCTACAGCCGTGATTAGTATAAACATGAAGCTAATTTATGATATAGGAAGTTGCATCTTTCAAAAGTACTGTTGAGAATTTTTAGTATATTTTGCAAAGAAGATGAACAAAGTTTTGAAAATGATGTAGGCTGTTTTGTTACGTTCTGAATTTTAAAATTCTTTTTATCTCAGGATAAATAGTTATTTTCTTCAAGGTTTTTGAAAAAAGTGATCAATATATGAGAAATTTTCTCCTAATATATAATTTCTAAAATGTTTACAATTTCAAAGTAGTGTATATACATTGTGGATATCATATATACTTAATTTTCTAGAGCAGAAAATAGTTTCTAATCCCGTGTTCTGGTACCATTGGATAAAATGCTTGCAAGGTGCCCTCTGTAGTGTCAGTTTTGTGAGTAAACCTTAGAATGGGAAATCAGGATCAAACTAATTTGTTCTTTCTTTTTTTTTTCTTTTTTTTTCTAGTTTAGTTCTTTTTTTTCTTTTTTTAAATTTTAATTTTTACTTTATTTTACTTTACAGTACTGTATTGGTTTTGCCATACATTAACATGAATCTACCACGGGTGTACATGAGTTCCCAAACATGAACCCCCCTCCCACCTCCCACCCCGTGTCCTCTCTCTGGATCATCCCTGTGCACCAGCCCCAACCATCCTGTATCCTGCATCGAACATAGACTGGCGATTCGTTTCTTACATGATAGTATACATGTTTCAATGCCATTCTCTCAAATCATCCCACCCTCTCCCTCTCCCTCAGAGTCCAAAAGTCTGCTCTACACATCTGTGTCTTTTTTGCTGTCTCGCATACAGGGTCACAAACTAGTTCTTTCTAGTCAAGTTCTTTTTATATGGTAAGTAACAGATCTAGCCTCTAAACTTGCCAAAGTGAAACTATGACTCATTTCATAATTCTTGGTCCTTGGTTGTTAGAAGAGAATTTCAACCTCAGTAATAGCTTTATGTTTGATGGATATATATTTTTTTAATTTTGGAAGATAATTGTATTTGTGAAAAATTGCTAATGTGATCTGAAATTTTTTTAATTCAAACTTTCTTTTCAGAATGAAAAATGTCACCTCTTGGTTGAACATGAGACTCAGAAACTAAAGGAGTTAGATGAGGAACACAGCCAAGAATTAAAGGAATGGAGAGAGAAATTGAGACCTAGGAAAAAGGTAATTTTAAAGCTTTATACACTTGCATTCGTCCTCCTGGCTGTTGGCCCTTTACCTAATATGTGTCAGGGACGGGAGACACAGAGACGAGGAGTCCAAGTCCCAGAGGTTCAGAGTCTAGTTGACAAGCAGCTGCAGATCAGCAGGGGCGTTTCTCTGAAGGAGGTAAGTGCCCGGTGCAGAGCAGAGTAGCACAGTGTGCCAGCAACAGAGGAGGAATGCTCCAGTCTGCCCGGGGGAGGCAGGAGGCGTGCGAGAGGAGATGCCTTGTGAGCCAAATGAGGCTTGATGGATGAGCAAGAGCTTGCTGAGAGGACAGACAGATTGGAGTGGGATGGGGCAATGTAAGTACAGAGAAGAGAAAGAGTGAAAAGGATGTGTGCAGGAGTCTCATGTAGCTCCCTGTCACGGTAGGTGAGAGGGAGCGTGTGCCTGTGTGTAGGCATTAGGGAGGGAGAGAAGGAAGGGATGACAGCTTAGTCTGGATGGGTGAACTGGAGCCAGATTATAAGGCCCTTACGTGCTGTGTTCATTGACAGTCTAGTGAAGTAAGAAAGGCTTCCTACCCCACAGCCAGCCAGCCATCTTCCTTGTGTGCGCTTGACTCCCTGCTAGCCTGGCCCAGCTGGTCAACCATCTTTGAACTCTGTCTTTTCTATTCCTTATATGATTCTCTCTCTTAGCTTTAAACCTTTATTTTCTCTTGGGCTTCCTGCCTGCTATACATTTCAACCATTCCTTTCTTCCATTCATCCAGTCAGTTAATCAAGGAAATAATATTTAGCTCCTACCATGTGCTAATAAAACTTTCTAGAACTGACCAAGTCAGCTGATAGGGTGGCTTTTTAACTTGAATTTTGTTTATTGTTACGTTTTTGAATAGGTGGTACATTCATGTGTTTCTGAATTCAAAGGGTACACACAGGGATGAAAGTGAGAAGTCCCTTCTCCAGTTCCTCCTTTCACCCTTTGAAGTCTAGCTTTTGCTTTAAATTCCTCCCCAGCTGAGCTGGTTGACAGTGGTCACAGTCCAGTGACATTATCCCCCTGTTATTCTTAAAAGTCTCTTCTCACCTGGCGTTTGTGACATAGTCTCTTCTTTCTCTGTGCTTTTTTTTTTTTTAATCACTTTTCTTAGTCATCAAGTCACCTGAAAGGCAGACATTCCCCATTTTGCATTCTAACCTCTGCTCTTTGCATGATGATCTTGTAGACTGTCCTGGCTTCAGCTGTGGAAGCTGAAGGACATGTTTAAAGACAATTCCAAAACTTGTATAGAATACAAATTCTAAAGTGATGCAAGTCTGGGTTCAAGTCTCAATGCTGACACTGGTTAATTTTTTCTGCTTAACACTTCTGAGCCCTGTTTTCCTCATGTGTAAAATGAGGATGTTACTGCCTCCCTAATTGGCCTTGTTAAGACAGTAAACAGAAGCTGTGTGTGGACAGTACTTGTCAGTTCTTGTATAGTACTTAAGATTTGGTCAGGATCCAGTGAATGTTTGTTATTGCTGTAATTTTATTGTTTTTATTGTGGGTTCATGCTCTCACTTCCCATGTCCCCTCTGGATGTTCCATTCCTCCTCATTTTATTCCTTCTGTTCCATTATCATCTCATCAGAGGTTTCTTTTTTGATGACTGGGCATAAAATAGCTTCAGTGCGCACCTTGAACACTCCTCTGTCCCCTCACCTTTCTTTGTTTCTCTTCATAATATTTATCCCCACCAGCCGCATTTCTTTATTGTTTGTCTTCTCTCACCAGAATGTAAGCTCCTTGAGGGCAGGGGCATCATAGCTTTGCTCACTCTTACATACCCGGTTTCTGGAACAGTTCCTGCACATTGTAAATGATCAGGACGTGCCTGTTGAATGTTATTCAGTGTTGACTAAAGAGTGTAAACTCAGTGGAGGTAAAACTGAACTCAGTAACCCTTTTAATTCATCTCCATCTCACCTTTCCCCTCTCTCCAGTCCTACCCACCATCGGGTGTTCTTCCCGATATTCCTGTCCTCTTAACTGGCATCTAGGCTAGAAAGCTGAACTATCTTTCATTTCCATCAGACCCCACGTTCAGGCAAATAACACATAACCTGGACTCTCATTTCCTAATCTTTCTCTCCCTTTGCTGTCTTCCTTCTTAAAATTGTTGGTAATGTCCTAATGGCCCGTCTGGGATCTTGTTCCCTTTCCTCTCTTCCTCCTTGGCTGCCGTCACCAGAGTTTATCCTCAGGAGCATCTCTGATGCTGTCGTCGTGGTATTGGTAAATCTTTAGTTTCATCAGAACAGAATGTGAACACCTCTCTTGGACTTTGAAGCCTTCACGGTGCCACACTTTGGCCACGTCAGCCCTCCTGACTTGCCTCCTGCTTGCCACCTTGTTCCCAGTTCCTGGTCCAGTGCTGGGTATGCTCACCGTTACTCACAGCAGCTCCAGCTTCCTGCCTCTGCACTGGGTCAGCTCACTCTCCCCGGGGTGTCTTCCCCATCCTGTCTGTTAAATTCTTCTCTTTCCACTGAAACCAAGCTCACGGTCTTCCTGAGAAACTTTCCTGTGTCCTTCCGTCTTTTCCTGTACTTTGTTTTCTGCAGCAGGACTTCTCCTGAGTCACTTGTCCACAAAGTAACTGATTACCTCAGATACTTAGCAAGTACTTAACATAGTTGTCCCACACTGTGTGTGAAGATGAATCTGCCGTAGGTCTTACCTTTAATCTGTGGTTCAGTGTGGAAGAGAAGACATGCATATCAGCAATCAAAATAAAAAATAGAAAATGCTGAAGTTCCATGTGGAAGAGACAGACAGTAGTTAATAATAAGTGCCATCTGTTGAGTGCCGAATATGGGTTAAGTGCATTATTAACACATTTAATCCTCATGTAACAACCCAGTGAGGTAGATGGTGTTATCGCTGTTTCACAGCAGAAGAATGAAATGGTTCTGTAATATAGAGAAGTAATTGAAGTTTCATGTCGCTGAGCCAAGACCTGAACCCAGAGCTGCGCAGCCTGTGGTCCTAGCTGTTGAACAGTGTCTTCTTCGTTAGGATAACATACAAAGACTTTGGGGCAAATAATTTTATCTTGACTGTTGCAGAGTAAATTCTATTTGTAATACTAGTGCATTATTTCTTTCTCCCTTCCTTTTTAAGACACTGGAAGAAGAGTTTGCTAGGAAACTACAGGAACAGGAAGTGTTCTTTAAAATGACCGGGGAGTCTGAATGCCTTAACCCATCGACACAGAGCCGGATTTCCAAGTTCTACCCTATTCCCAGCTTGCATTCCACTGGATCATAACAATGGGAAGCATGCTGTGGTTGGGTTTGGCTTTTAAGTACGTCATTCTGTTCTCTTCATCTTTAGCCATAGTCTATCAGAGAGCTCATGAAGACAATCACCTGCCTCACCTTCTAGGTGTTTTTTGTTTGTTTTACTTGTTTAGTAATGATGAAGGGAAAGGAACTAAGACAGATGCTGGGCCATGTTGGCAAAGTAGCATCTTGCAGTAATTCCCTAAGGTGATTTTTGTATATACTCTTAAAAATTGTGTTATTTAGATACTGTTACCTGAAAGTTATTTAAAGAAAACTGTTACGTCATTTAAGTATTAGTAAATATCTTTTTACATGACTTAACTTCTCAGTGATGTCTAAAATCTATAATTGAAGCTCTCTACACTGTGGAGAATTGTAATAATTTTGGGGAGTAAGTAGCTCTCATGAAAAAATTTTGAGTTGCTCAAAATATGATATTGATTCAATAAATAAATCTATTATCTTTAAATGTTAGCATTGGACTCTTAAAAGAGAAAAATTATTTCAGTAATTTGTCTAAAATAATTACTTGTTTAGACATAAACTAATAACTAAGGTGCTAGCTTTATTATATAAAATAGTGCCTAAAACACTAAATTTCAATTCAGTCTAAAATAGCATTTCCTCCTTTTGATTCAACAGGGACAAAACACCCTTAGCATTAAGCATTACTGTTTTTTAAATCTTGCTCGTATTACCATTTGATAGAAATTTTCATCCTAAAGTATAAGTTGGAAAGATGAAAACATAAAAGGTAGCTGCTAGACGTCCAAATTGAAAATATAAAACTCACCAAATTAAAAAAATATAGATTTAGCTATCTCAGCTTATTTCCTGAAGTAATACATGAGCTGGTTAAATGGCTTCTCCCATCTTAGCAAATTCTGTTTAAAATTCTCTCATAGGCTGGCGGGCTCTGAGTTATATTTATGAATATATTTTTCTGAAATTAATCTCAAAAGAGGCATTTGTTCAGAGTAATTTTGAAGGAAGAATTTAAATGAAATATTTAGGCAAATACCAGAAATGACTTTCTATTGTTTTAAGATAAAGTCATTCATATTTTGGTTTTGTTTTTTCCATGTTTAAATTATTTACATGATCTGAGTGGGAAAGTCCTGAAACCTTTATCCTGTAGTTGCTTGATATGTGTAATTATTAATGAAATGTTCACTCTAGTCCCTCTTGAGGGTTAGATTTTCAAGCACGTGTCAGGTCAAACAGTATTACAAACCATATTTTGAGGTTGTGAGACAGCACATTTGTAGATGAAGCTTGCTGCCTGCCGTTTGCAGCTTATTAATGAGTGCTAGGTACCAAATTGTAGAAATGTCAGTTTTTAGTTATGTTACAGTTGAGGCTGGTGAAAAATGCAAATGAAACTTTGTGGGAACACTGATTCATGTTAAGAAAATGTAAATATCTGTAGCACTTTCTTACAGTTAATTTGAAAACTTTGAATGCTGAACCTTATTTTGTCAGTGGTTTATAGATGATTTAAAAATGCATGTGATTTTAATTTTGTAATTGTTTTGACAAGCATAATTTACTTGGACAACTTTGTAGGTAGCCTTAACTTCTGCCCAAGTTTGTTTTTTATATAAATATATATACATATATATATTATGTATGGTTGTAAATTCATACACTTATCACATGAATGTGTTACTGTATACAAAACTTTTAACGCTTTATTCTCAAATGCTGGACTGAAAAATGTTTTGAAAGCCTTTTAAAAATATATATATATATATATATCTTTATAATGTTCAGGATGATGGAAATTGTTTATATTGCTATGATAGAAATGACAGTATAATGTTACCCAGTGTATTTAATGATTTATTTGAAGGAGAGGAAGAAGGTTCTCATACCACTTCCTCCTTTGAGATTTTCAGTACATTGACTTTTAAAAAATGAATACTTCAGGCAGTACCGTAGACATTTTTTCAGTATCATTTAAGTGATATCCTATGTGCTGAATAGCTTATGGCCCATAGTTAATTTGGTCTGAATATTTGGTTCTTTTTATTCCTTTCAACTTGACAGTCAGAGCATTGAATAAAGGAAAGAGGCTCAGAGTAGAAGGACTGCCCCTCTGCCGAGTTTATTAGCAGCTCTTGCATCTCTGTGAAATTGCCCTTGGGTTCCTTGTTCACACTCGAGTTCTCTTTTAAATATGACCAGACCATATTCATGTGGGAGCAGGACTACAGAATGATGCATATGTAGAGGTAGAACCTTCGTTTTAATACTTAGAGTTACATAAATCTTTTCCAAAAGTGTTTTGTTATAGACCGTGCTGTTTGTGCCCATCCCTGCCCCCTTCCTGCCGGGCCCTGTATTCACATACAGAAGAGTGGTCTTTCTCTCTTCCATGAAGTGTACATAGGAGGCTGGGGAGGGGCAAAGACGCCTTTGAAATTGAAGAGTACAGTCAAATCCGTTCCTGATTTGGTGATTTTGTTGCTGTGCCAGAATGTGCTAGGAAATGTGTGAAAGCAGTTCTCCGTGCGTGCCCCGTGGTTGCTCAGCCTCGCCCCCGTCCCTGCGTGCTGTGGACGTGCTGGCCACCACACTTCTGCAGGTCTAGCTCATGCAGCTCGTTGCACCAGGTTGCCTTTCCTAGTCCTGTCAATCCATGGTTAGGAGTGAATTGCTGAATTAGCTGCTATGACTCTATGGAGTCAGTTAAGCTTTTTCTTACCCTTTTCTGTGGGGAAGCTATAGGGTGGGTTAAAAGGAAATTTGGAGTGCTTATACCTTGCTGAAAATGTTAAAACTTCCCCGTGACAGGATACAGCAAATTGTAATTAAATGTAAACTAGAACCAGAGCTACCTCTAAGGAGTGTTTCCTCAAGCACAAAGCTCTCAGGCATATGAGACTCACTGTCACAGAGGGCCTCTGATTTCTTGAGCATCAGTGAGTTTCAGAAGTGACTGTCCTTTTGTACTCTCCTAGTTCCCTTGTAACTACAGTTTTCCCCATTCCACACTGTGCTGAAATGACAGAGGCTCTTCTGAGAAGCCAAATTCTGTCAAACGATTGATTAGCTCGAGATACTGTTGACTAAAGGAAAATGTAAAGCTGAGGCGGAGGAGGAGAGCTCTTCAGTTCCAGTTCCAATAGGCTTCTGATGGAATAAATCCATTCTTTTCTGGGAAATGATCTTTTATAGGAAATGGGATGTTTTCGATGCTTTTCTTAAGTTGAAGGCACAACAATTAATGCCACTCTTGTTGCTACCCTGTGACCGACATGGTTTTGATATAGCTTTAAAACTTCTGCTCCTCAGCTTGGGGTAGAGTGTTACACCAGTGTTAAATGTTGGCTGTAGCTTTTTGTGGTCCTTCTCTGATTTGCAGTGTAATAACTCCACAAGCTACATTTTTCAGAAAGAATTTGTTTTAGAAAATGCCTCTTGTCTGTTTGGGAGCAACATGTCTTTTCAATCATGGGATTGACAAATGAAAAATAAAGTTATTTCTTAATCTACTTTGGGAAGCAGTCTTTTATTGAGACTCTTTGAAACTAGATTGTCCTGCGTGAGAATGTTTTATAGCAATTTTAAAAATCCTAGCTGTATTTTAAAGCTTGCAGTTCTCCAGATCGTCTGACTGGGACAATCAGAGGTACTGTTGTTCCAGACTGTCTACTCACCACACATGAGTGTCCTTTTCACTGCTAACTTGGAGGGAGTGTCTTTTGTCAAGCAACCCCTCCTTTGAGTGGTGCTTAAAATATTTCCATCAACATATATGTGTATATATACCTCTCTTTTAATGTCCTTTTTTTCCCTTGAAATAGATTATTTTTCTCAAACATTTCACAAACCATATGACTCACTTCTGCTAAAATAACCTGTTTTTTTCATCACTAATATGTTATGTGAGATTCAGTAGACATTAGGCAGCATCATCTGGCGAGTGGTCAGCTTGGCTGGAGGGAGGCACAGTGTGTCATTTTCTAATCCAGGAGTATTGCATACTGCAGAGCTCACGCTTGACTTTTTTTTTTTTTTTTTAATGAAACAAAAGAGGCTAAGACCCACTGCCATCCAGCTGAGGACATAACTCATTTCTGGGTTCTGTTCAGAGAAGTTAGCAGTTTAGGGCTTTTACCCTATTTCTCTTGGGTGTCAGATTCTGTGAAGACTTTTGGATAGCTTGGATGGGTAAGTCTCAACTAGGACAAAACTCAAAAGTTCGGTTAATTAAGATAAGAATCATTAACAGGGATATGAATACTTGAGCTTCTAAGGCTGCTATTACAAAAACAAATTGAGTCAAGCCTCTAGGTAAAACTAAAATATGAAAAAGGCACGATGCAGTCATTCATTATGCATAGTAAGTTTTCATTAGTAAAACATCAAAATAAACCAAAAACTATTTTCTTTGCCTTCTTTTCCTCCTTTCCTTTCTTCGTTCTCTCCCTCACCTTTATTTATTTAGTTTTTGGTTAGATAGATCACATTAAAACATAATGTTAAAAAAGAAAAAAGCCCTTTAATTGGAGATTTTGCAGTTGAAATGACTCTTCATCTAACAGACCACATAAATGTTTATAGACATTGAAAAGTGCTTTCAAACCAACTGCACCCAGTCCCCCACGCGCTTCCTAGGTGCAGAGCAGGGGTGCTGGCTTCCCGGCAGGCAGTCTGCTCTCCCTCCCCCTCCCCTTCTCTCCTCTTTGCCCCTTGCCCTTCTCTTCCTGTCTGCCACAGCCTAGTTCAGTGTAACATACTATCAGCTCTAGTGTGGGCCTACGGGACAGCATAGCTGCGATCAAACTTCCTAAGTGAGTGGAAACGTGATGCACAGTGAGAAGTAACTAGTAGAGACCCTGTCACCACCTTCAAGGGAAGTAGATTTCTTAATGTTTTCAGTTGCAAGAGTTTCTTCTCAACCAGCTGATTCTGTTTGTTACGACTAGAGAATGCAGGGTAAAGAGGAGAGGGAGGAGCTGGGAGCACAGCCCTGCAGCATTAACCAAACAGCCCCCTCGAGTGGTACCCCAATCCCATCTTCCAGTTTCTGGGCTTGTTTTTAAGGAAAAGCTCAAGGGCTCCTGAAACAGCTTTTATGTATCTGGCTTTCCTAGGCTGGTGTTAAAAGAAACCAAGGCACTCGGGCCTGGACAGCAGGGAGACCGGCCTCATCCTACAACACCGCACATGGCCACTCCCAAGTCCACCCTGTGAAGCTGTCTCAGACTGTGTATCTTGGACTGAATTCTGCAGACATACACATTGTCCCAGACTAAGATAAGGGTTCTAGCTGACTATTTGCTGTGTCGGTAAGACAGTGAGACTCCAGCTTTTACCCTCTGGAGAGGTCTTGACATAAGTGCTGTAAGCCACTGCAAGAACTGGTCCAGGGGGCTGTTCCACCATGGGTTGCTTATGGCTTGACGGCAATGCTCCTCCTCCTCCGCCCAGTGTAGACTTGGTCACCTAGAAGTGGGATGGTGAACAGGAAGTTAGAAAATGTCTTGCAGTCTGTGGGGACTTTCTCTTGGGTAATCACAGCAACTGTGGCCACTGCAAAACTGGCTTGAAAGATGAACTCTTCCGTAAGACTGTCAATTGATTTAAATGGGTTTCCCCATTTCATTACCAGCCTGGTTTTCCCTCTCCTCCTTGCACTGACACTCTCCTTCCTTCCCCCCTGGTGGTTCACTTGATTGTTACACAATTGACATTGTTGGCAGTGTCTCCTTTTAATAACTGGCATTTGCCTAAGATTTTCAGGCTTGCTGTGGAACATGCGGCCTGTCTCCCAGGCCTCCAGAAACCCAAACCGTAGCTGTGAGCCTTACCTTTGTCTCCTTTTTCTCCCTTGTGCCCTCGAGGGCCGGGTGGCCCAGACCGACCTGGTGGCCCAGCAGGGCCCCTCTCACCTAGGAGGACAGGGGGGCACGGCTAAGTGGGGGCACAGTAGTACAGGGCTCCTCCCCCAGGAGGAGCTGCACGCACTCCCCCATGGCCCTGGCGAGGAGCTGCTTCCCACGGGTAGTCGTTCCACAGGTGGCTGTTTCAGCCACCATTTACCTTTGGGTCCAGGGATGCCCATCTCTCCCTTCTGCCCAGGGGGTCCTGGGATGGCTCCATAAGCTGCAAGGGGGAGAAACGGGCCTTAGACTAGAGATCACCCTGGTGCTTGGCAAGTAAAGTGATTTGTTGATAGTGGTAGAGTTTGGACTTGTAAGAGGAAAACAAAGTTTAGAATTTATCAGCTTTTTAGCATCTCAAGTGTTCTCAGTGACTCTGGTTCATGAGACTGTGCAGCAAGGTAAGTCTGGGGAAGGTAAATGGGGACTACCCTTACTTCGGAAAAAGTCCATGAGGTCTTCGGTCACATTGCTGTAGGCGGAGAAGATCTTGCTGATGCCAGGGGGTCCCTGGGGCCCAGGCCGGCCTGGGGGTCCCTGCACCGTGTAGGCCATCCCTTGGAGCAGACCCTGACCTGTGAAACACAGAGTGTGGTGGGCACAGGGAGTAGGGGTCACCGGCCCCCTCTTCAAGGTGGGAGCACAAGACCCTCTGACTAACTCCCAATGCAGTTTTGACTCTTATGCAGCAGCGAGGAAAGAGCCCTGCAACTGCTTTTGTCTCCCATGTTGATGGACAGGTCTCCACCTCCAAGGGCTCATATTGCAGGCCTTTTACTACTACATAGTTGTATTGGTAAGCCACAAGGGGAAAGGGCTTAGCCACCAACCTTCCCTCAGCCCCCCTCCATAGTCAGACACTTCTGAGAAGCACAAGTAAGAAGGGGAAACAAACGACCCCCAGCTTCTCTGCTCCCTGCAGCACAGGTTGCAGTGCTGACTGGGCCACTTGAACCAAGCTCGTCTTCAGTCCCCGCCCATCTGATGCCAGGACTGCTGTCCTCCTCAGTGTGGAGATGCTCTCATGCTCCCAACGCCACAGCGCTGAGGCTTTGTGTCCCCACTTACGCTGCAAGCTCTCTGACACCCGAACAGCCAGCTCGTTGTAATCCAGGCCTCCGGCAAAGCCAGCCCCGAATCTGCCATCACTGCCATACATGCCACCCTCGGGCACGGCCCTGTAGCCTCGGCCCATGTCCATGCCAAAGGCTCCCCCTTCGCCCAGGGAGCCTCCACTGGCTCCTCCTATGCCCATGGAGGAGCTATAGGAGGTGTCCCGACTGAAAGAGGAGGAGCTGCCGCTCCGGCTGTAGGAGCTGTCCCCGGGAGGGCCCTGGGGCCCGGGGGGACCCGGGGGGCCAACGATGAAGCTGCGCACATCAGGACCTGTGGGGAGGAAGTGGCATTACTGGGAGCTGGGTCTGAGGGGGAGGAAGAAGTGGGAGCTGGGGGCAGTTCTTGACACCCTTTAGCAGGATGTGAACTCACGCCGAGTGGAGTGTGTGCTGGGAAGAAGCCGGACTTCCCCTGCTGGGGTGGCTAAGGTGTTCAGCCTCCAGGCCCTTCAAACCCCGGCCACTCTCTCACAGAGAGAAGCCCAGAGTGGGAGAGGGGACAGAGGAGGGACGGGGACGTCAGGGGCACCTACTTGTGAGATAGCTGATCAGCTCACTCCGGAAGCTGTCACTATTTTCAGCTGCGTATGTCGCCAGAGCTCCTGAGATGCCCGGGGGCCCTCTAGGGCCTGGGGGGCCTGGGGGACCAGGAGGGCCTGGGATGGATGACAAGCCGGCAGCTGAGCAGGAAGCAAGAGACAGAGAAGGATCAGGGATCCATCGCCAGGACCACTGAATTCCCAGCCTGGGCCCCCCCAGAAGGAGGCAGAGGGAGACCCGCACACCCAGGTCCTGGCTTCCTCCAGAGTGAGTGTTCCCCACTGCCCTCCACCCCCAGCCCCAAGCCTCGTTCAACCCACATCACATCCCCTCCCCTAGCTCTTCTGGGCCTCGGAGCTCCCGGCTGGGCACCTGGGCACCTGTTGGACCCAGTGCTCTCGTGACTTCGGAGTACAGTATTCCCCCAACCCCACCCCGCCACATATCCCCCTGCGGGGCTGAGAGCAGCTCGCCTGCCTCACTCCTTACTCTGCAGGTAGGATGAGAGGTCCTCCATGCTGATGCTGGACCATGAACTGCCTGGGAGCCCTGGGGGCCCAGGGGGACCTGGGGGCCCAACGATACCTCTGAATTCAGACCCTGAGACACCGAGGAAGAGTAAGGATCAGTTATGCCTGGGCCAAGGGGCTCTGCCCTCCACCCTGAAGCACTTGATCAGATGGCCCTGATCAGCCTTACCTTGGAGCAAGGAAAGGAGCTCCTCATAGGATGTGCCCGGCAAGCCTGGGGGCCCCGGGGGGCCAGGAAGCCCGATGCTGACTCCAGTGCCTGAGGAACAAAACCCCAAGTTGTGATGGATGCAGGTCAGGCAGGGAATGGAGGGTGGAAACACCATGTCAGAGAGGAAGCCGGATGGAAGCAACTTGAATGGAAGTAGGGGCCAGGAAACGGGTGAGCGGGGCCGTAGGGAGAGACTGGCAGAGACGCAGGTGTGAGATACTGGGTAAGGACACTGCAGAGGAGGGACTCTGAGGCTGGGGAAGAGTGCAGGTCAGCTCTATCCTGCTGGGCATGTGCACGTGTGTGTGCACGTAAAGGTGGGCGTGTGTCTAGAGAAGTGTGCATGTGAGTTGTGTGCACAGTCCTTGCAGAACAGTGCCCGGGGCACTCGCTCTGGCTTCCCTCGCCAGGCTCTGTGACCAGCTCTGGGGCACAGGTTTGAACCGCTCTGAATACCACCCCTCCTCTGGGTTGGGTGCAGCCTAGTGGGAGAGGGTCAGGGATGTCTAGCCCCCGCATGCCCACCCAGGCCCTCCTGCCCCCCTTGCCAGGGAGGCAGACACTCACTGGACATGTAGCTGAGGATGCGGTTGCTCAGCTCTGCATAATCCAGAGACTGGAGGAACCAATCTCCACTGGCTCCTTGTGGCATCAGGTACTGCCGTAGATACTGACGCACATCATCGCCTGAAAGGAGAGGAGGCGCCATGGACCACCAGCCAGCTTGGCCTCCTTGCAGACCGGCCCGAGTGATGTGTGAGCTGGGACATTGGCAAGCTGCCAGTAGCTGAAGGGGTACCTGCTACACTCATCCCTCGGGGAGACTGACACCCTCTGTCCAGCTGACTGCTGGGAGCAAAGTGAGAGTGGCTCCTTGTCCCGAGGGACCACCAAGTGTGCCTGGTAAGTCAGCCAGGAGAGAAGGGCGCCCTCCAGCCCCCCGACCCCCGCTGCCCACCCAGGCAACTCACGCCGGAGCGCAGCCAGGATGTCTTCAGAAGAGATGGAGGTGGAGGATGTGCCGATGCTGTACCCGGAAGCTGTGGGGAAGGAAACCGGGTCACCTGCTTCACTGATACTGAAGCAGTGCCCTCATAACTCCAGAATCAAAGGCCTGGTCACCCAGCTGCTTCCCTTGGGGGGAAATGAATGAATGGGGCATTGGAAGGATATTTATAATTTCTGTTTTTCTTAATCTGAACAAACCTTTTTGGATGCTAGATCCAGCAGCCTGATTACTATGAATTCAACACTGAACATCACATTCACAAAAAGGGCAAAGCAAACAGTAAATTAAGAGACGAGGCTCCAGGAATGACCGTGGACCCGGGAGGAGACTTGTCATCACAGGGGTGGCAAGAGGCTTACTCTGTAAGTAGCTCACGACGAGGCTGGCCAGCTGTGAGTAGTCGAAAGTCTCACCGGTGATGGTGGTGACAGGCCCAGGGGGACCAGGTGGGCCTGGGGGACCCTGAACTCCAGACAGATAAGACCTGATACTGTCACCTGCCAACAAAGAAATCAAGTCAAGCCTGTCCCCAGGAGGGCATGTCTCCCCCACAGAGGTGACCTGAGCACTTAACCCACGCGTGGGCCAAGGCAGGTCCAGCAGGAAGCCTGGACTCCCCTTGTTACAGATGGAGAAACTGAGGCAGAGTCTGTGCTTGGCCAGGTGGATCTTGAGGGCTGTGGGCCAGCAAGACCCCAGTCGGTAACATCTGACCAAGCTCTGGTGCGGAAATCTGTGGAAGTCACGCCCTCGCCTCTATGGAGCGTGCAGGGATGCAGTTTGGGGCACGCACACAGGGGTGAATGTGTGTGTGTGTGTGCCACACATGGAAAAGTGTGTGGGTATATGAGTCTCTACTGGGGCTCTATGTCCATGTATGAGTCTATGTGTGTGGGCAGGTGTGAGAAGGGGGGAGGTAGGGAGCTCATGGACCTGCACTCCTAGCACACACCTGTGCACACACGCACACACATACACACACATGCAGCCCCACTCAGACGTGGGACACTCACTCTGCATGTAGTCAGAGATGTATTGCTGAATCTCCAGGCCAGAGCTGCTGAGGGAGCCTGGAGGCCCGGGGGGCCCTGGTGGGCCTGGCGGACCCTGCATGAACATGGTGCTTGACGACGATCCCCCTGCAGGAGAGAAGGCCACTGAGTTGGTCTGTCCTCTCTGGGGTCAAACCAAGGAGCCCAGGCAATGCTTTCACAGTCTGAGGAGAGTCTTTCTCAGGAGAACTAGGACAGTGGCAGAGAGCTCCTAGGAGCTCTCCCAGGCTGAGTCCTCCCTTTCCTTCAACAACCTGTGCACTGCCCACACACCCCTCCTCGCCCCTGAACCCCTAGCTCCCGATCCCTGTTCTCGCCATCACTGTCATCGGCATTGTTACTCATCTTTATCATGCAGGCATCCTTGTCTCCCACCCCTGCTAACTTGTAACCTCCTCAGGGGCAATTCAGAATCTAGCATGTAGAGAAAGTACCTCATTAACACTGAATCATGGATTAGTGAATGAATTAATCAATATCCTTATTGGCACAGTCAACCTCACTTGAAGACGGGGAGAATAATTTTGGGCACCTTGGGTTCTTACCTCTAGAGGGCCCACCAGAAATGCCAGGAGCCCCTGGGACTCCGGGATCACCTGGAATCCGAAACAAGAAGCTGTTAGCATCACCTCCTCCAGGAAGCCTCCCCTGGTTAAGCTCAACCACACTATATCAGCTTGTAACTCAACAACTGTCCCATGTTTCTCAGTCTCATTTCTGGAATGATACCACAGCTTCCTTGGGCAGAGACTGTATCCCTCCAACCCTGTCCCTTTCTCCCTCCAGGCTCTCCTTTCTTCAGCCTCTTCTTCCTCCCACGGCTGGAGCACCAGCAAGTACTCCTTGCCCTCTCTTCAGGCTCTGGGAGCCAGCCTTGTTCCCACTCTCCACTGCCTGCACTGACCTTTGTCACCCTTAGGTCCCTGAGGGCCGGGTGGGCCTGGTGGTCCCTGCAGGTTGAGTCCAAGAGAACTGGCGCCTGTAGGCCAACAACACAGTGCAGTCAGCGGGTGGGAGAGGCTCCAGTGGGGGGGACAGCGGTGTTTAGCACTTACCTGAGCCTGACAGCCCTGGGGGGCCTCGCTCGCCTGAGGGACACAGCAGAGAGGGGACAGTCAGCTGTGCCTGCCCCCCTCTCCACACGCCCCAGCCGAAGACACCACCTCCCTCCCGAGGCTCCCTAAGACTCATGACACGGCTGGGGCAGCACCAGCCTTTGGGCAGTACCTAGAGCTGCCGCACAGACACGTGCACACACGCACATGGAGGCGCAGAATTCTCAACCACAGACACCCTCTAATCACTCATTTGGACAAAACCCCAGAAGCTCAGGGATCTCGGAAGGTCAGCCCCCGTCCCCTAGGATTGTTTGAGGCCAGTGCCCCTGTACCTTGGTGTCCTCGGGGGCCTGGGGGGCCTAGGGGAGAAAGCAGACAGTTGTGAGACATGTCCCAACCAGATGCTGTGACTTCAAGGGGCCCAAGGAGGGGGGCGGGACAGGGATCTGGGCCCAGAGCAGACTCAGGGCTTGGGGCTCCCCACACCTCTCCTCCAACAGGACAAGGCAGAGGCGGATATGCTTTGCAGAGCTTCTGACCAACCCCCGGCTCCTGCTCCAAGCTGCTGAGCTCCTAATGGGATGTGGCAGGAGAATGAAGACCTGCCCCAGCTCGCCCAGTCTTGTCCAAATTCCTCTGGCCACCAGCAGGCCAAAGAGGGGCACACTGACTCCCGAGCCCCCTGACACTGCTCTCACCTTGGTCTCCCTTGGGGCCTGGGGGGCCAGGTGGGCCTGGAGGGCCAGAGAAGAAGGTCTCTGTTGAGGGAAGAAACAGTTTTGAGTGTGGACGCAATGATGTTTGTGAGGGAGCAGCATCTAGAACAGCACCAGTTGTTCTGTAGACGATCAATATTGGTCAAATGAGTGGATGGATGGATGGTTGGTCGGAAGTTGGATAGAAAAATACGTGTAAAGAAGGAATGAACAGGCTGCTGCGTGGAGGGATGGATTGTCTGCTAGGGACAAGTTCTGGGCTAAAGTTTGCTCTAAACTTATTTCCATATGTTTCTGTGTTTTACTGTCAGCGTTTATCTCATTTCAGGAGCATGTGTCCTGCCCACTTTATCAGAACTGGACTCCCTGAGGACAGGAGCTAGGTCTCTCCAGTCAGCCCAGAAGCTCCCCAAGGGCAGAATCAGCTGCCTCCCCCAGGCTAGGCCACCAGGGGCTCTCAGGGTGGCTGGGTTGACATTAGCACCCTCTTTCCAGGCAGCAGGTAGCATGGCGTTTATGCAAACACATCCATGGTGGCAGGTCAGAAGGAGGGAGCATGGAGAGTAGGTCAGAAGACCACATGCCCGTGACCACAGCGTGTGTTGGGGTTGGGGCTGGGGCTGAGGTGGGGAACAGGAGTGCTTTGACTCCCCAGCATTACCTGAGCTGGTCAGGAGAGATCCTGGTGGGCCCGGTGGGCCTGGCAAGCCTTCCCCTAGATAAGAGAACCGCCCAAGACTTATTAATTCCAAGAGGTGGCCAGGAACCCTCTGCCCAGGAGGAGCAGCAGAGAAGCTCTTTTCTAAGAACCAGCCAGGAAGCAGCCCAGGCTCTGGTCCCATTGTCTCCTACCTACCCAGCTCTCAGCTGCTGGGCCTTGGGGTCCTGGGGAGCCTGGAATGGACAGTCTTGTAGAAAAGGGTAAGGAAGAGGCAACGCGGAACCCAGGGCCTTGCTTCCTCACTAAGCCCCTGCCCCGTCCCCAAGGTTTCCCACTTTCCAAAGATCCCTGAGGTGCTCACCTGGTGGCCCAGGTGGTCCAGGTGGGCCTGGGGGGCCTCGTAAATCAATACCTTCTGTGGAAAGAAGAAACCAGAAATGAGTAAAAGCTGTCATGAGACTGCTCTCTCTGCCAGCCTTACCCCTCACCAGGATCATCAGCAACTCTACTTACACCCCCACACCAGGTCATGGGTCATGGCCTGGGACCTCCAAGACACCCTTGGCTAGAGGCGCCTTTGGCTCTGAGTAGGGTGGGGCTGAGTGGAGCTCCCTGGTGGCTGTTGCCAGTGTGGCAGTGATGAGTAGGAGCACGGCTTCGGTGTCAGATAGCCTGAGTTCAAGACCTGCCTCACCACTGCTGGCTTGTGACCTTGGGCAAGATCTTGAGCTCTTTCAGCGTCAGTTCCCTCTGCTGTAAACCAGAGGCCCAAGACCTGTATCACCAGGGCGTTGCACAGACTCAGTGTGCCACAGTGGCAGGCACATGGCGACTGCCGGACCAGGGCAGGCATTGTCTTTGTTGTTAAGGTGTCCAGGAGGGCGGCCCACAACATCTCTGCCAGGGCTCTTTAAAGGATGGGGAACAGGAGGACCCAGGAGTCAGCCCTGCCAGGCCGAGTCTGGGGCTGAGAACCCAGGGACCCCTGTGGCTGTTTAGGGCGGGGAGGTCCAGGACTCCTCTCATCACACCCACAGGGCTCGGTGCAGACACCCCATGTGGCCCTGGTCCTCCTGGAATTGGAAGAACCTCTCTGACAGCCGCGTCATTGCCTGTGACTCATCTCCATGGCTGATAAAGCCCCTCTGTTCTCCTCTCAGCTAGCACTGCGTCTTGGCGGAAACGGCCATCCTTACACTGGGGCTCACTATGACTCACTGGTGCAGCTGCCGCAGGCCCCTATGCACGGCCGCCTCCCCCACTCCCACCCCCCACCCCGTCACCTGTCCCAGAGAAAACGGTGGTACTCACGGGTGGACAGGACCTCAGAGATGGAGCTGCTGCTGCCCATGAATGATTCGCCAGCTAGGCCTGGCTCCCCTCGTGGGCCTATGGGGAGGACACAGAGTTGGGGGTCACCGCTCTCAACAATCTGTCAGCATGGGGCTGAGCTGAGGATGGGCGGGGCTGAGCCAAGTGTGGGTGGGGCCAGAGTATTGGCTGGGAACCAGAAACACCCCAGGAAGAAATGGAGGATCTGGAGCTGGATGGTATTTTGGATACAGTTTGGATATTTGGCTAAGTTGCTGGACAGTGACCTGATTCTCAGGATCTGGTCACAAGAAGCCTGAGGCCTGTGAAAATTGCTAAGCTTGATCCTGATCCAGGAGCCTCAATCTCCCTTTCTAGGGGACCCCTACCTCCTCAGAAACATGGAAGGGGGTGGGAAGAGGTGTCTTCTCTGGCTGCTGAGGCCTTGCAAGGGCCTTGTGATGGGCTGGGGGCCCCCCTCGCCTCCCTTCCCAGGGTGCACCTCTCTCACTTCGTTTAAAGATGGGCACATTTCCACCCTGGGAAGGAAGCTCTCCCCACAGCCTATGGTTATGCATTCTTCCAGAGCGATACATACCTTGCTGTCCTGGGAGACCAGCTGGACCAACAGGGCCTGGAAATGGGGTTGGGGAAGAATAGGTTTTACCACACCTTGAGGGTCAGAGTTCTAGAAGAACTGAAGAAAAGGCAGGGGCCTAGATATATAAGTAGCTTCCTCACAAGGCATGGCTCAAAGTGGTCAGCTTGCTTATTTGAAAGCAATAAGCAATTTGAGACCAGCCCTGTGGTCTCTTCTGGTGAGAAATTCTCTGTCAGGCACTGGGGCCCCTGGGATGGGCAGGACTCTGACACTGTCCTCTGATGATTAGAGGTTTCTAAACACCCACAGTGTCCCCTCTGTCACTGGAGTTTATCAGGAGAGAAGGCTGGTCCATACTTGCACTAGCCGTGTTAAATAATGTATTTCATTTACACATAAACATTTTAAATAATTGAAAAAGATATTTTAAAAAAACAGGCATTTTAGATAAATAGAAAAAATATCACCCATAATTCTTTAACTTGCAGGCATTTTGTTTTATTTCCTTCCAACAATTTTTTCCTATAAAAATGTAGTTGCAACCACCAAGCACACATTGAGTATGCTGTGCTAAGTCGCTCAGTCATGTCTGACGCTTTGCGACCCCATGAACTATAGCCTACAAGACTCCTCTGTCCATAGGGATTCTCCAGGCGAGAATACTGGAGTGGGTTGCCATTTCCTTCTCCAAGGGATCTTCCCAACCCAGGGATAGAATCCAGGTCTCCCACATTGCAGGCGGATCCTTTATTGACTGGGGGAAGCCTGTTATCGAGTATTCTCCTCTTTAAACATCTTTCTTTTAAGTCTTCATATTTTTGTAGCCATCTCATTATTGTTGGACAATTTAAGGGATGTTTGCTTCAAATAGACTCCTAGCATTTTTGTTGCCCTTGATGCATATTATCAAGTTGTTTTCCAAGAGGAAACAATTTGAGAACAGACTCTTGACAGGTCCAGAGGCAGAGGAACCTGGGCCGAACCCTGACTCAGCTACTTCTTAGCTGCGTGGCTTTAAGCACATCATTTACCTGCTGGAGCCTGCAGTGGTGCTGTGGGGCCCTATGGAAGCAAAGCACACACAGGGCTTGGGATACTTGGTGGGGAGTAATCAGAGCTCACCAGGCTGTTGGGGAGGGGCTATCTCAGCCTCTTCCTATTCTTCCCTGGGTTCCAACCCAGGTTTCAGATTTGACTGAACGCTACTGTAGTCAAACGTCAGCAAGACTGATGCTGACCTGGGGCAAAGCAAGAAAACAGACTGACCTGGGGCTCCCGGAGGTCCTGGAGGTCCCATGGCTCCAGGAGGTCCCGGGGGACCTGGGACAGTGATAGTCGACGATCCCTCTGTAAACAGAAGGCACGTTCAACGCTGAGCCCCACTCTCCTCATTCAGAGGCACAGGGACCAGGCCGGGCTGTGGGCCAGGTTGGGCCAGTACCACCTCTAAAATTCCCCCACCCTCCTCCCTCTGACTGGCAGAGCTCAGCACTGCATTCTGCCCAAAGCACCGAGCCTGCAGATGTGGAGGGTGTGGAGACAGAACCAGGACAAATGCCCAGTACCCTCTGCAGGGCCTGCCTACCTGAAGTCACGATCTTGCCTGGAGCTCCTGGTTCACCTGGGAGGGGAGGAAGAGGAGAGTGGTCAGTCCCAGGATCAGTTAGTGGTTCAATAAATCATTTTCAAGGCTTCTGATTGCATCTGAGACCCACTCCTGGGCTTCTAACCCTCAGGCTAAAGGCATTTCAATGAACTGAAGGGGAACAGGCAGGATGCATTAAGCACCAGTCTGTGCCCAGGAGACCCTGGAGGCCAGAGCGTCAATCTTCTTGGCTCACAATAGCTTTGGGACGAAGCTGGGTCTCTGCAAAAGGGCTTCACTGGTGGGTGTTGGAGAGTGTGCCTTTTGATGAGGCCAGAATATGCCAACTCAGGAGTCTTTCCCACTCCCATAGTCTATCTTCTCCCACCATGGGCATCGAAGGCTCTTACTGGGAATTTCTTTAGGTGGAAAGAGTACTGAGAGGTCAAAGAGCAGAGGTAGTAAGCCTGCAGGGTCAAGTCTAAGTCCCATGCTCCTCAGGTGCCAATTCCCTGTGACAGGATAGGGGCTGTGCAGAGTTAAGGGGCGGGGCATCTGTGGTCTGAGGAATCCCGAGTTATGTAAAGGTTAACAGATGTCTTCTCTGCCTTGTGTTTCAGAGGGTTGAAAGGGCAAATGTGCATGGAAGACTTCCAAGAAGGGAATGGCAGATTCACACTTTCTCAAGGCCATCTCAATGAGGAATCTCTGTGGACTGGAGACCCACAGATTCTAGAGAACCGAGAGAGTGAAGTAGAGGATGGAAAAGTCCTTGACTGGAACTTTCCGGTCATTTCCCAAGGCCTGTGGGTATTCAGTCATCCACTCACTGAGGGGTGATGATGCTGATTTCCCCCTTTGGGGGAGCAGAAGGGTGGTCTCTACTTGTGTCCTGCCAGCCCCTGGGGGTCAAATCTAAGAGAAAGTACGTGAGTTATTTTTGTTGGAACACAGTCTAGTAGCAGGGACAATGTCCACCTCTTGTGCACACTGGACAGAAAGCCACAGCCCCTGGAGAAGGGCAGGGGGGGGGGGCTCTCCTGGAGAATCCCAGCCTCTCGCTGAGCAGATCTGTGGACCCGGAGATGTGTCTGGCCGGGATGTGCCCGAAAGAACTCCTTGGCCCCAACCAGTTGTTGGAAATAGTTTCTGGAAAGTAGGTCTCCACAAGGTGACGGTGACAGAGGGCAGCTCTATGGAATATCAGGGTTCAGGATGGTAGGCTCACAGGGACAGAAGGCGAGGACCGTCCCTGAGCAACGCCTGTCCTATACTGGCTCGGGGCTGGGGGCGGATGCTAGCTTTGCCCAGTGAGGAAGGGTCCAGTCCTGAGGCTGCTCCCCCCAGAACTCTGACTTTGCCCTCTCAGTAGCATCTGAGACCCTCCTGAATGAAAGCTCCCTCTCAGAAAGGGGGTGGCAGTGTCCCAGTTACACTGAGGTCTATGTGGATTATAAAACCTATCCCAGGGAAGAGTCACACTATGGGGGGACCAGCCTAAGTGAGGGGATGGAGCACTCTTGGGGTGTTTTAGAGGTGGGATGGAAAGGCCTTCAGGGGTGGGGGCAGCATCCTTCCAGATCCTCTTTCATCAAAGGCTGGGGAAACCCAGGCCCCAAAGTGAGGTTCTAGACTGTGGGGAACAGAGTGGGGCTTGAAGATTCAGGGCTTAGTTGATAGGAAGAATCCTTGGCTCCTCAACCTCCCAGCCTTCCTCTGAAGCCACTAGATGCCACTGTTGATCCAGGCTCTTGCCAGAGAGGGGCCTCCTGCAAAAACAACTAGTGACTGTCTAGTTTGTTTGCAAAACCACTTACCTTTAACTCCTGGTCGGCCGGGGGTACCAGGAATCCCTGATGTGATGGAAAACAAGCGAGTCATGATGATGAAGGGCCAGCAGTCTCCCTGTGGTGGCACCTAGCACTCGGTCACCCAGCAAGGCTGCAATCAGGCCCAGCAGGCCTGCAGGCCCAGCTGACTCTGACTTCCACCTGGGCCCAGCGGCCCCACGGGCAACTTCTTGCTCTGAGCCCTTCTCCATCTCTAGGAAATGGGGCAACAGCTGGGCTGGAGGGAGGCATAGGTGCATGGACCCTGCTGTGGGGGATCCCAGCCCCTGCAGCCTCGGGGAGTAGGGGCTGGGCTATATATCTGATATATCAGATATATTCCTATATCTGATAAAATTGCCTCTTGCTTTCATTCCACCAGGAAGCATTAGAAACAAGTCCCTGTGCGCTGAACTGTTGGGGGAGATGTTGTTTGCTTTTATTTTACATCTCTGCCTAATTTCCTTTAGGGGTTGGGGCTGGTATGGCGACAGTTTCTCAGATCCAGGTGGGTGCACACTCTCCAGCTATTGGACAGAAAGGACACTGGGGCTGTCCCTGAGAGGCTGGGCCCTTCTGCGTGACACGACACCCACTCCCTACTAAGCCATGGAGGATGTGGTCTCTGTGGGACTAACAGAACTTCTGAGCCTGGAGCCTCCTCACAGGGTGGGGGGGAGTGTGTGTGTTGCGGGCGGGGGTGGGGTGGGGGTGGGTCCCTGCACCATAGGGGGCCAGGCTCAGGCAGACAGAATTTGCTTGTGATCTAACCTCATCTCTTCCAGAGTGCCTTTCTAGATTGTTCTGTGAGTCTTTTACCTGCCTAAGGTGTTTCTTCAGACTCAATAAAATGACCTGAACCCATTCTTGCTGGAGGGTGAGGGGAGGAATGGAAACACTCTGGTGACTGGAGAAGCTTCTGCCGAATGCCAGGGGTGGGAGTGACCCAATAACTCACCCTGAGGTCCTTGGGGTCCAGTGAGACCTATGCAAAAAAAAGACAGGAGAGGAGAGGTGAAGGGCTGAGGAGCGGTGCAGGGAGGCAAACCCTGTGTGTGGGGCAGCCGGACTCCAAGGTCCTCGTCACCCTCT
This sequence comes from Ovis canadensis, assembly GCF_042477335.2. NCBI lineage: Eukaryota > Metazoa > Chordata > Mammalia > Artiodactyla > Bovidae > Ovis > Ovis canadensis. The sequence continues at coordinate 39,972,657 of NC_091266.1, forward strand.
GGGTGACGTGCAGTTCTCTGACCCACTGCTCCACTGGGGGATGGTCCTTAGCCTTTTTGGGGTCTCAGACCCAGAAAGTTCACACACTCATCGACTCTCATGCTGTCCCCTAGGCTATCTCCTTGGCGCTCCCCATCTGTGCACCCGCCAGAGGAGCCAGGGGCCCCCTGCTCCTCACAGGCCCCGGAGGACTGCCATCCGCCCTCATGACTTTCTTGTTCTGACTTAGTCCCCCTGCAGCTCTGGGGATCTTGCTCCTGTTGGGCCTTTGGCGGTGACCCTAACAGCCGCTTCTTTTCCCAGACTGGCAGCGGCTGGTGACTGTTCCAGCTATGGCCTGAGGAGGTCTGGAGAGCTCAGAGGAACCAGGAACTGAGTGGTGGTAAACTGCCATTTTTAAGAGACTCCTTGACGCTTTCTAGAACTCCTTTCTTTTGGTGTTGATCTTTTTTCCTGAGTTGTGTGACTGGGCTGTCAGGACCCACAGTCATTATGCCCGGCTCAAGCCAGCATTTTCCTGATGAGCTTCTCGAGGAAAATGCATTCAGAAAGGTACACACACACACACAGCACTGCCAGCTCCCTCTTCCCGCTCTTTACCTGGCTTCCCTGGGTCCCCAGAAGGTCCTGGTAAGCCCCGGGTTCCCGGCATTCCTGGAAGACCTTGTTCCCCTAGAGAGAGCAATGCCGCATGGAGAGTTTTCCCTCTAGGCAAGCTGGCTGGCCTGCACATGGGAGCTAGGGGCTCTTGGGTTCTACTGAATAACTTGCCAGCAGATGGAAGGGAGGAAGGGGGTGAGACTCGGGCCGTGCACACCTCCCTGTGATATACACCCCCTGGCATTGTGATTGGGGGGCTGGGGGCTGCCTGCTGGGATGTGGACGGGGCTCGGAGGGGTAGGCAGGGGAGGTGGGGGAGTGAGGAGAGCAGATCCGTGACCAACCTCTTGGGCCTTGATGTCCGTCGGGGCCAGCGGGTCCTGGGAAAGCAGATCAAAACTCTTCAGTGACTCTGGGAGCTTCCCTGGGACTCCTCCTTCAACCACCCTACAGCCTCGCAAGCTGTCTCCTAGGTGGTGGGGTGGGAGCCCACGCAGCCCCTCCTGCAGCCATGAGACTCGGAAGAAGCCCCGTCCTTGTCGCACTGCTGGGCACGCTTTGCCCCGCCCTCTCCTCCTTTTCCCCCGCCCTCTCCTCCTAATGCCTCTTTTCCTGCCGAGAGCTCTTCCACGGTCCCCACTGCATGTCCCCCACAAGATGCTCAATGCGTGTTGGCCTGGAGGTCAGTGTCCTCTAAGATCTTGTCTTCTCTGCTGTAGGCATCATTCTAACCTCTGTCCAAAGTCATGTCCATCTGGGACCAGCCCTTGCTTTTTACCACCTCTCCGTCTTTCCTCACTCATATGGCTGCCTCTGGGGTTAAAATCTTTACTTTTTCAAACCATCTGAAGAGCCCCTTCCTCCCTCCTTCTGGTTGGAAGAAGACTCTCTCTCTGCTGTTTCCTCAGAGCACCCTGTACCTCTCATGACCCTTGTCACCCTGCATAAGCTTTATCTCCCCTCGAGGGACGTAAAGCACCTTATTGCCCACCACAGAATTGTGAACTCCGTCAGCACTTCCTAATAGTTTGTTAAATGAATGAGATCATCAAGGCACCACATCCCCATCAGTGGGGCTTAAACCCTTCTAGGACGTGTTGCCAAATGCCTGGCCACATGGTGGGGGGGTCTTTGGCCAGCTTTCTTGTCCTGGCTGACAGGCCCCTCAGGAAGGGTCAGCCAAAGGGCTGAACCCTGCGATCTGGCTGTGAGACCAGCCCTGGAGTATCAGGGCTGTGCCTAGAATTTTGCAGGTTCTGAAGAACCTCAGCTCTTGCCTGTCCTCCCCAGGGACCTGAGTACCTTGGAGGCAGGAACTGGGGGGTGGAGGGGGTGCAGAGGAGGGTGGCAGGGAAGGGGGATGGACCATGTCTTGCCAAGGCCCCCCACCCTCAGAGCAGTAAGAAGCTGTCAGAGACAGTGGCAGCTCTGAGCCCCAAGAGTATGCCCAGATCCAGGAAGAGACTGTAAATGGAGTCTCTGCCAGGCATGGACAGATTAGAGAATGGGAGACACAGCTCTAGATGGATCTCAGCTCTAGGGCCACGATGATGATGGCAGCGGTGCAGACCCATGGTGCGTGCTGCTTTGAGACACTCACCCATCGCTCCTTTAGCCCCGGGCTCACCCACGGCACCAGGTAAACCTTTCAAGCCAGGCTCGCCTGCAAAGGAAGTGGACTAGGTGATGGAGGAGCTTGACCATGGTAGAGCATGCCACCCTGCCAGGCACCCTGAAGCCTGCCACCTCTCCCACCAGAGGAACCTGGCATGCCAACCGGAGGCTGGGGACGGTGTTTGCTTTCATTCTAAAGTCAGGCCTCCCACCCCCGGCAGCAGGCCTGGACTGGCCCAGAGGCCACGCCTGGTCTGGAGGGGCCTGTGTATGAGTCTCATTTCCTTGGCAACAAAAAGCTACCTCTTGTGGCCAAAGCACTAGTACTATTTCCTTTCACTCATGCAAGTTGGCACGAGGTAAGTGAGGAAAGGAATATGAGTAGTGTAAAGGGTCTGCCACTTTGGGAAAAACTTAGTTTTCCAAGTAAATTCTTCAAAAGAATCAGAGATAATCATAAACTATCTTTTCTGTCCCAAACATATATTGCTGATGCTGGCTTATACTCCACTCTAGATTGCAAGTCCTCTGAAGGTTTTTAGACAGAGATTCTATCTGATGCTTCTGTATTTCATCCCCCCATTCCCCACTTACAGTATCCAATGGATTTATAAAAAGTCTTTAAAGTAACCATAGATTCCTGTGTGGGACTGACCTGTGAGGCCTCGGGGTCCTTTCTCACCCTGGTCACCTGAAATAAACATGGGGAGGGGGGGGCATGGGTAGAGGAAGCAAGCATCAGTCAGGAGCAAGGAAAAGAATCTCGCTCAGCAAGAGGGACCCTGGCTACAGAACAGGTCCCATAGTATCTGGAAGCTGCTGTCAGCTGAAAGTTGGTGAGAACTCAGCATTAACAAAGACCCAGAAAGCAAGCTAGATAGATTTCTTCTGGGTCAGGGCCCAGCTGCAAACTGACCCAGGCCTTTCTGTCTCACCAGTGGGTGCTGGGGGTAACAGGGAGTCCAATCTAGTGGGGAGAGGCCTCAGGGCCTTGTCCTCGCCCCTCCGGGGGCCACCCGACTGCAGCACTGTGACGCTGGTGCTGCCTCCCCTCTCTGAGCCTCAGCAGCACTATCTGAGAGGCTGGACTGGAGTCTTGGGTCCCTCCCAGCCTAGGGTCTGGCCGTCAAAGCCCGGGGGCAGGGTTCACATCTGGGTCCCCAGGCTGTGGTGGTGTCCGAGCAGCAGCAGGAGCAGCCCACCTTTGGGTCCCGGTGGTCCCATGGGTCCTTTGTCACCTGAAAAGGAAACGGTCACCTCAGCGTGAAGAGCCTTCGTGGGACGAACAAGAACGGGCAGAATCTGTGTCTGAAGTCAGGCTCCCCCACCGTCCTGACTGCCCCTTCCCTTCACACACCTGTCGGCCTGCGCAGGCGGTTGGTGTGTCCACCAGACCCTCCCTGTGCCCCAGACCTCCTTCTTGAGTGAGCTGCATGTCTAAGGTACTGTCCCCTCCCTCCAGTCCCTGCCCCCAGCTCACCTTTGATACCAGGGAGTCCCACTTCACCTCGGAGTCCTTGGGGACCTATAGAGCCTGCACACAGAGGAAACCACATGGGTGGATGAGTATCCCCAGCTTTGGAAGGGATGGATGTGCACACGCGTACATGCCTACAACCACACACACATACCTCCTGGGCACACACATGCACAGACAAACACACTCCCTGGCGTAACAGTCAAGCGCTGCTGTTCACGGTCTCCTCCCACGGCCCCGCTCCTTCATCCTGGACTAGGTTCCTGGCCCCTGCGATTCCCAGGTGCAGGCATGAGAACCTGTGGGGACCCTGGCAGGGACACTGGACCACAGGACAGTGTGGGCTGCAGCTCAAGACACCGGGCACGAGCTCTGGCCCACAGGGATGAGGGGAGGCAGGCACCTTGCTCAGAGCAAGGCAGAATGGGAGCCGCCTGCTGGAAGTGCTGGAGGGTCTGGTCCCCCAAGTCGGGTAAGAACAGAGTCTCATGGGACCCAATGTACCTGACCTTAGCCACAGGGGACACACAGGCAGAAGTGAGCTTTGTGTCTCCAGGAGGCTCTCTTTAGAATTGCTTCTTTGGCTTTAAAAATGTTTGTTTCTCCATTTTAACCTCCCTCTCCTTGCCTCAGAAATAGCATTTATTTTTGAGAAGAAGGCCACTGACCTGGGGGACCCTGTGGGCCAGGAGAACCACTGGAACCTGAGGAGGACAACACAACAGTAATGATCAGATGGGTTGGGTACAGGCCGGGACACTGACCCCATGCAGAGTGGCATGTGGAGAGGGTGGGGCGTACACCCCAGGTGAGGGCTGCGTGTGTGCACCAGGACCCCAGAGTCAGCGGGTCCAGGAATGACCCCAGTGTGGAAGTCCTCCTTAGGGAGGAAGCTGCGGCTGCCAGGATCAAGAGACCCCTTACTCCTTCCCAGTCGAACACTTGGGCTGAGGCAGGGGTAGAGAGGAGAGGGGACCAGTTGGACATCGCACTGTGAGAAGGCCCTATCCCTTGGTGTGTCCAGACAGATAGCTCTCAAATGTTTGCCTCTGGGCCCTGTCTGGCAAGGAAATTGTCTGACTTCTGATTTCCAGATCCATCTGCCCACTTAGGGGCCACATAACAGGGTCATTTATCAGAGATGGAGGCATAACCCCCAAATTCACCACAGAGCCAAAAATACAGCTCCAATCCTGACACCCAGGGACTCTTTTCTGGGGAGGGGGACCCTCTCTGGGCCTGTCAACCCTGGAGCTGTGGATAAGGGCTGTCTGGGATCCCAGGGTCTGGACCTCTGAGATGCCTCCTGGACAGGGCAGACCTGGGCACTGTGTGGGCACTTGACTTACCTTTGGGACCGACAGAGCCTGGGACACCAGGTGGGCCCGGAATACCTGGTTTACCAGCATCCCCTGGGGAGAAATAAGCACTCTGAGAGAGTATCCCCACTTCGGTTGCCCACTCAGCCCATGTGGTATCATTTGCAGGGTGGAAAACACTTCCCACCCTGCTGGTGGTCTCCGATCCATTGGGCCTGAACCCACATCCCAGCCCATGCCCCATTTTTAGACCACAGGATCCAGCACAGACCCCGGCTCAAAGCAGGTGCTCAGCTAATGCAAATGAAAGAGAGGGGGAGGGAGAACTGCGTGAGGAGGAGTGCGGATGCAGCCGGTCCTCCTAGTGAAAGAATCACCTCTTACCTCGGTCTCCTTTCTCTCCGAACCCAGGGGGCCCTGGTTCACCACGAGGTCCCATGGGGCCTTCTCGCCCTCTCTGGCCCATGGGTCCCTCCATGCCAGGCTCACCTAAAGACAGAAATGCCAACCTCAGCTAGTCACCAGCTAGGCAGCAGCTTGCTGGCAGGACACCTGCCTGGAGTCTCCACACCCACCTCCCTACTTTTCTCCCTCTGCAGCCCAGACTCAGTGCAGAAGCCAGAGAATTTGAAAGTGCAAGTGGATCATGTCCCATTTCTGCCCCAACCTGCAAACAGCTTCTCAGCTCACTGAGAATAAAAGCCATATCCTTGCAAGGTCTCCAAGGCCCCTCCCTCTTGACTCTTGGCCTCCTTTGAGGGCTCCAGATGCCCTCCTCCTCCTCCTCCTCCTCCCCAAGCTCCTAGACCCTTGCCCCAGGCCTGTAGCTGCTCCCTCTGCCTGGAAGGTCCCGCTGGATCATCTTAGGCCTGGCTCCCTCTCCCACTTCACATCTCTGCTCAAATGGCACCTTCTCAGCAAGGCCTTCCCTGCCAGCTTTATTTTCAGTTACCCTCAGCCCTTCCAGGCACCCTGGGCTCTATGTTCCTATTTTACCAGTCACTTCCTCCCTCTGTATACTTCGCTTATCTATTATGTCTACTGTTTATCTGCACCCAAAAGTAGGCAGGGGTTCTCTGTTTTGTTCACCACTCTCTCCCCAGCACCTAAAAGAGGGCCTGGCACACAGCAGGTACCTAACAAAAACATTTACTGAATGAATGAATGAGGGAATAAGTGAACAGAGAAGTGATTCTTACCCATGTTGCCTTTCTGTCCCTTTGGTCCCTCTGGACCTTGGTGGCCCAAGGGCCCAGGTATACCTGTGGACACACAAGAATAGCTCAGCCTTGCTTTCCTCCCAGACCCCAGGAGCCAGGACCCACCGGTTCACAACCCTAGCAGCACCCTCAGAGGCTACACACCTGGAGTTCCAGGGAACCCGCGGTCTCCTGTGGGAATGGAGAAAGAAAAGTCAAGCAGAGGACCCAGGCTGATCACCTGAGGGAACCTCCAGTGGAATTTAGGTAGGATGGCCAAACTACAATAAGGGACGCTCAGTTAAGTCTGAATTGCAGATAAACACGGAACGAATTTGTAGTGTTTGGAACATACTTATAGTGAAGAATGAGTATTGTTTATCTGTGATTCAGATTTGACTGCATGATGGTGTGAAATGAAAATATCTCCTGTATTAATGAACAAGAAATTTCACAGCCATCAGCGATTTCTGGCCTCCAAATGTGAATGAGGACTCCCCAAACTGCGATCCAGCAGATGCTGCTGCCCCCACGGTGATTGCTGGGGAGCTGGGGGAATGCGAGAGGCAAGGTGAACAAGGAAACAGTATTGAGGCCAGACAGCTGGGTGCACATGAAAGAAATGAATTCAGCGAGCCCAGAGGCTTACCTCCTTCCATACATAGAGTGCTCACTTCCTTACCTGGATACCTGATCTTTGATCATGTTCAGACTGCCTGCTCCCTCTGTTGCAAACTTCTATATAGCCTGACCCCCACTACCCCCTCAGAGCAGTTCTCTCAGAGATCCTGACATGCTGTTTTCCAGGCTCAGAGTCCTAAACATTCCCACCAAACAAAATAACTCTCTACTTTCAAGTTGTGACTGTATTTTTTAGTCCACAATAGTCAGGATGGGTTCACAGCCTGCAAGCTGGAGCCTTGGGGAATGGAATACAGAGGTGATGACCCAGAGTGTGCATGTGGGGGGCAGGGAATCCTGAAGTTGGGAGGCCACCAAGTAGAGGAACCCCAATTCCTGCACTGGGATCTCTTGAGAAGGGTGGCGAAGCTGAGAAGAGAGGGGGTGACCCTGCCATCTCCAGTAGTGATTCTCAGAATGGTCTGTGTACCCCTGGCCTTGGAACCACCTGGGCTGATCCAGACCACAGGCCTCATCAGGGTCCTTGCTGTGGGAACCCCTGAGATCGGGCCAGCAACAGTACTGCCCCAGAGGTGCCGCTCTGTTCTGCTGGGAAGCCCCCTGCCCCTTCCCAAAAGCCTGAGGGTCTGCATGCTGCTCTGCAATTCACGGTCCTATCACAAGTGGGGGATGGCCAGGGAGGGTGGGAAGTGTCTTTTCTGGCACTTGCTGATTGCTTTAAACTGTCAACCCTCACTAATAGTTAAGGTAAAAATGTACGTGTTCTATTTACCTTTAGGGCCTTGAATTCCCATGTCACCTAAAATAAGAGAGACATGAAAACTGTGAGATGTGGTGAGAAGCCAAGGGCCATCCCCTCCTAAAGGTCAGTGGACAGCATGTAAATGACATGTCATAGTGAGCTGGCGTGTGGTGTGGCTTCCTCTCCATCGCCATTGGTGTCTCTTGGGCTCGTCACTCGCCTCTCTTAGACGACACTTTAGCTCCCTTCCCGTTCTAAGATATTCTGACGGTAGAGCCAGTTCTCAGCCCTCCCAACAGATTCTGTAGGATCTTTCCACTGCTCATCCTTCAATTTGAAAAAAACAAAAAAGGTTTCCACCCCCACCCCCACTCCCCACCCCCAGAAAACTTGGCTCCAAGTGCAGGAAGAGGGCTCTATCCACTGCGATACCTTTAGGCCCAGGGCTTCCTCGGAGATTTCCTACAAAAGACAGGAAAGCCGGAGTTAGCTGCACATCTGCGTCACACACACACAAGCACAACACACACATACCTGAAGGGGATCAGTGGTATTGTGGGACAAAACAGGCTAGGGCTAGCTACCTGATTCTAAAGTATGCAGGTTGGACAATGTTCCCTAGCTCTCAGTTTTTCTAACCATAAAATGGGATACCAATATGGGTCCTCCCTCCCTCCCAGAGCTGTCAAGAGAGCTGAGTGAGGGGCTCTGGGGATTGCCCTAAACAGACACCACTCCACATACAGGAGCCAGGACTGGGAGCTGCTGGCCTTTTCCCCTGTGATGTACTCACCGTTTTCCTGTTCTGTCTTCAGCCTGACACTCACGAATTGCCAGATGTCCTCCAGATTGTAGCCATCAAGCCCAGATTTTCCTAGACCTTCCCCCAGCCTGGGCGCAACCCCCTGCACAGAGTCCTGGCTGCTCCTCTCCATCTTCTCGTTGTAAGACAAGCGGCCCCTCATTTTCTCCAGCTCCTCCACACGTGCCTTCAGTTTCCTCACCTCCTCGGCTGGAACAGACACACAGAGACAGCATCAGCACAGGAGCCTGCCAGCCAGTGCCTTCCTAGTGCTCCAGGGGAGGCTGAAATTGGGGCTCTGGAGTCTGTGGTGGCTTCCTTACGCTGCGGGGACATTTTACTGGAATATTTTGGGGGAGATAGTCTGCCGTGGCTACCAGCAGGTTGAGCTACTTAAAAGTGGAACTGAGCCTTGAAGAAGCCTGGCCATGGTGACGGAGCTGGCCCTCAAGTCTCCCAAGGGAGCTTGTGTGAGAGTCAACGCAACGTGGAAAGTAGAAAGGCTATGGAAGGTCTGGCCTGATTATTAAGCGTAGCCAGGTGCTTGGAGCAAGGAAATGGCAGCCCACTCCAGTGTTCTTGCCTGGAGAATCCTAGGGATGGGGGAGCCTGGTGGGCTGCCATCTATGGAGTCGCATAGAGTCGGACACGACTGAAGCGACTTAGCAGCAGCAGCAGGTGCTTGGAGCAGGATGCCACTGGCATGGGGCCCTGGGCCCCTGGGCCCCTGAGAACCAGGAGCTGCCTTAGAGACCCAGCTCTGCCATGGAGCAGCCACAGGACCTCGACCAGGGGCCTCCTGGAGCCCCAGCCTCCTCATCTGCAGGAACAAGGGGTCTGCACCCATGATCTCGGGCCCCTTGGCACCTGACACTTGGGATACTTGCTGGTTCCTGCCCTTCTGAACAGGCAGTGGGGAGCTGCCACACATACCCAGAGCGATGAGGCCGAAGAGCAGCCCCAGGAGCAGGAGCCAGGTGAGCAGCAGCCCCAGCAGCCACTTCCACCAGCTGCACCAGGAGCCACAGGGGCACCAGGCAGGCGCCGCCCCCCACGAGCCCTTGCCCCCTCCACCAGCGGCCCCACTGCCAAGGGCACCGCCGCTGCCACCGCCGCCCCCACCACCATGGCGGTGGTCGTAGCCGTGGACGTCTGTGGAAGAGAGGGCAAGGGTAAGGTGAATGTCGGCGGCTCGTGCCCCCTTCCCTCCAAATTCTCTGACTTGTGATGATTTCCTGCAGGCCTGAGTGAATATGAGTGGGCTTGCGTGTAGGGCCCTGTGGCTCCTGGAGTAAACATGGAGCTGTGGTGGCTGGTGATGAGCAGAGGTCTGACAATCCTGGGCTTGAGCTGTGTGAGCCTGAGAAGGTCCCTTAACCTCTCTGATTACTCTTTTTATAAAATGGAGTTCAAAGTTGACCTTTCTTCATGAAATGGATGTTAAATGAGATAAGGCATGCGGCGTAATTAGCAGAGGATGTAGCAGAGAGCATCAGGGTTAAAATTCTTGATTATGAACATGGATCTGCCACAAGCTCCCGCATTTTATGAAGCCCAAATCTGAATAATCGCCATCTCCACATCTCAGTTCACAAGGCTCTTTCTTTGTAATCCCCACAGTGCCTAGAACTATACTCAGCACTTAAGGGTGGCCAGGAGGCTTTTTATTTCTTTTTAGTGAAAGTGTATTCTGTTTTTAATATCTAAAGTGGGCCGATACTCCTTGATTTCCTTCTCTCACAAGATTATGGGAGCAGGTGAGGAAGGTGTAAGGGCCTGGAGACGTGTGTGATCTTAGGGTCACCTTGAAGGCGTGTGGGCAGGGGGAGGAGAGTGGTTTGTAAGGCCCACCAGTAGGCCTGCTGTATTGCTCCTGCCGTGTTGACAGATCCTGGACAGAGAGTTGGCACCCAGGCAGTGGGCACCCAGACAGTGGGCATCCCGCAGGTGCACTGTGACTGTGAGCATGTCTCCTGAGCTGAGCTCCTTCTGCAGCCCTGCTTTGGCCCCCAGCCAACCCCTCCACCGCCCTCCACCCCACTCCCTTTGAAGGCTTCTGGGGACACTCTGGAGCTGGGGTGCTCATGTGTGCACTGGCTCCGTGCTAGGGGGCTGCTATCTGGTCCATTCACCATCAACAGCTCCTCCACTCCTGTCGCTGTGGGACCCGCCGCTCTTACTCACCTGCAGAGGAGCCCTTGCCCTTTGCAGACACAGTCTTCACATCTCCTGAAAGAAACACCGAGATCACTGTTGTGGCTGTGCCCTTAAACTGCAGGAGCCCGCAGGGTGGTCCAGCCTGTGCGTGGACCTGCTGTGGGGCTTGAAGTAGGTGTGCCCCAGGGACCTCGTGGAACAGCCATGTGCAGGAACACCATCAACTCAGTCCTCACGGATCTCATACTGCAATAATTATGTTGATGAAGACTTGGCTTGGCAAATGATTCACAGTGGGCAAAAATACACTGTAATAAACTTTTGTGACCTTAAAGCCCAAGACATTTTTTGGAGGACATACTAGGGGTGACCATGGCGTTCACACAATAAATGTGCTTGTGAGAAATGACTCTTGATTTCTTGGTTAAAAGGTTTTGCACACAGGCTCCTAACCTGAACTGGAAGGAAAAGAAAGGCAAAGATGGGCCGGCAGGAGGGCTGAGAGTGAGCCCCAGATGCTATACGATCACTGAATTTGTGGGCGTGTGTGCGATTTTCTGGAAAAATTGTTTACAGCTTTCACCAGGTTCTGAAAAGGGTCCTTTGGCTCCACAACCCCACCTCCACCCCTAAAATGTAAGGAACTGCTAATTTAGAAGACCTAGCTTCAGATAATCAAAGAAGAAACACTTAAGTATCTAGGAAAAAAAAAAAGTAGAAGACTTAGTGTTAGACCTTGAGAGGATTGTAACTGATTTCATTTGCATTAAAAAAAAATGTTCTGTGGCTTAACTTTTCTCTTCCTTTATTGAGCTCCCTGAAATCCATGATTTGGAGAGATTCACAGGAACCACCATGTGAAGAAATATGGTAATCCAGGACAGAATCCAGGTATTTGGGAAGAAAAAAAAAAAGCTAGCAAGTGGTTTGCAAAGCTTTTTTTCTATGAGTTCTGAAAGTCATGGGAGGACTAGTAAGGTGAGAAAAAAAATGCCACTTGGACTTTAGATGTGCCACAGAAAGTCTTTGCTTCCATGATAAACACACACGAATCAATAGGGGAGTTTGGGAAAATGCAGTCTCTGACACAGCAGGTCTGGGTTAGGGCCCAGGACTCTGCATTTCTAACATGCTCCTGGGTCTTATGATGCTACTGGTCAGGACCACACGCTGAGGTCTGAGGTCTCGGAAGACAGATCAATGACAGACGGAACGGCCAAAGTGGACAGCGATCAGATTTGCTCTTACCGTTAGCTTCTGACACTAGGTAGGTGTCGGTGTATGCAGCTTGTTTTTCCTTTTTTAGGGTGTCCTCTGAAAAAGAAGCTGTGCACACAACCCGTGATGATCCCAGATCTTCTTTCCCCGCTCCCCCACCCACATCCTTTCCCGCTTGCAGAGGTAGAGGTTGGCCTGGTAGGAAGAGGGCCCTGCTTTCCTAGGGTTAACCCCCTGCCCCAGTCTGGGCCTGTAGTTAGGTAACTTATTATTGGCCAAAGACCCTGTTAGGAGCTCTTTGGTGGAATTTTCCTAGCTTGTCTGCATTCAAGACAGACTCTGGGACATTACTCAACAGACAGTTTTCATTTGAATGGAATGACAATGGTTCTATCATTCAAACATCTCATACCACCTTGGTAGGACATTGCCTACACTGTCTTTCGTCCAAAACCTGAGTCTCATGGGCTCCCACGTACTTGCAGTGACACTGGCTGGGGAGGCTGTAAAGACCTTCCCGCTGTCCTTGGTCATGATCAGCAGCTCCATCTCCTTCTTGGCGGGCGTGTTGTCCTTCTCCAGGATCAGGAATTTACAGTCCTTGTGCAAGAGGTCATCATTCTGGACATTTGTGGTGCTGGCTGGAGAGGAAAGAAGTGGGTGATGAGGATGGAAAAGGTGGAGGGCAAGGAAAAGGGAAGGAGTAACCAGGAGAAGAAGAAAAGGAGGGTGGAGGAAAAGAAAGGGATAAGTGGGTGTGTCTGAGGGGCTCCTGCTCTCGCTGATACTGACAGCCATTACTAAGAAGCATCTTGGGGACCAGAGACATCTTCCCCCGAGTGGCATCTTCCCCCGAGTGGCTGGGCCTGGCCATCAGGAGGTTGGGTCAACATCAGAAGCACGGGGGGCTGGCCTGAGGGGCTGCCTCCCACCTGGACTCTATAGGATCTTCAGTGAATGGGCCAAAGTTGCTATGCCAGGCAGGCCCTTCTTTAATTAAGTGGGTAGGTTCATTTCTAATGGAAAGTCTCAAGTGTTTGCATGCTGGGGGAGCTTTTCCGGACCACTGCATCCAGCATGCACACATCCCTGTCTCTACCACCTCACTATGTCTGTCCTTCCACTACGTGTCATTTTCTGTTATTATATTGTATACTTTGTCCAGTTGTCTGTTATCTGCTTCCTCCACTGGAACTGTCAGCCTGGTGAGAATGGGAATCTAGCCTCTTCATCTGTGTCTGCATACTGCGTGCCTGTTCAGTCGCTAAGTTGTATCAGACTCTTTGCAACCACATTGACTGTAGCCCACCAGGCTCCTCTGTCCATGAAATTTTCCAGGCAAGAATACTGGAGCGGGTTGCCATTTCCTCCTTCAGGGTATCTTCTCAACTCAGGGATAGAACGCTCATCCCCCTGCGTTGGCAGGTGGATTCTTTACCACTGAATCACCTGGCAAGCCCCTGTGTCTACGCCAGGCACTCAGAACACTGTCTCACACAAAGCAGGTGCTTGGTAAACAGGATTTGGATGGATAACTTGTTGAATGGAGGGAAACACACCAGGATCAGAGCAGCGGAGAAAACAGGCTACTGTGTGTCATGCGTCTGAGTTGATAAAGATGCCACAGAAAGTAGGGAGGGTGTGGCAGTTTCCAAGGGGCACCCTGGCTCTTGTGATGGGGCTTCCAACAGGGGTGGGGGCTGGGCTGTGTGGGCCTGACCTTGGGCAGGTGTGGCGGGTGGAGCTTCACGGCCCCCTTGGACAGGAAGGCCAAGGTAAGGTGAGAGGCACACCCAGCTGCTCACTCCTGGAAACAACCAAGAGGCCTTCGGGGTGAGTCCCATTTGTAGACCTCAGACCACCCATGGGTTATGTTCCCTCCTGCCACATGTGACTACGGAACAGACCTTCCGGTGTGCTGGCCTGCCTCCGGGAGCTGGCGGCGGCACTTACCTGCAGAAGTGGACACCCCAGTGCTCACAGCAGTGGGGCTCTGGGGCATGTTTTTCTTCACACCGTATGCTGCAAGGCAAGAACCACTAGATGAGTGGGGCACAGGAGGCAGCTCCACACTGTGCAGAAGCAGCTGACCTGCCCTGGCAGACAGGCGGCCTCCCCAGGGGAGAGAAGATAATACTGAACAATAGTAATGAACAGAATAATAATGAATCATGAAATCAACTCTCTCCAGCCATGAGGACAACAACAACTTAGATGAAACTTTGTATGATATAATCCTCATCCTTGGAGGAGTGTTCCAAAGGCCACCTCCTCCATGAAGTCCTCCTAGACTCCCCCATCCCCCCACATCTACTTCCCTTCTGAACTCCTACAGTACCAACACCTGCTCTGCACAGCTTAATTCATGCTCTCTTACAGGATCCCCCAGATGTTTCATATGCATGAGATGTTCACTCTTTGTGTCCCCCTGGACTGTAACCTGCCAGGCTCCTCTGCCCGTGAGACTTTCCAGGCAAGAATACTGGAGTGGATAGCCATTCCCTTCTCCAGGGGATCTTCCTGACCCAGGGATTGAACCCGGGTCTCCCACACTGCAGGCAAATTCTTTACCATCTGAGCCACCAGAGAAGCCCTCCAACTGAACAGTAAGCAAGCTGAGGGCAAAGGCTGAGGCTCGCGCCTCTTCTTTCCTGCATCCCCCAGGTTTGCACAGAGGGGTGCACTATAAAGTCAGCCAAATGATTGATATGCAGTGACAGTGGGCAGTTAAGGACAGTGATGAGATGTGGGGACACAGAGGACACACCCCCAGCAAGGCTCTCACTCATGTCTGAGCCAGCACTTGACTGAGATTGGCATCTCTGGTCAGTGTAAGGAGGATTTTTCTTTGGTGGGAAAGGTCAATTGACTTTTAGGGACATTTTGGTCCCTCTAATTCCATTGCTGAAAAGGGCTATTGTGAGCTATAGCTGCAAAGAGGCCTTGCTCCCCAGCTCCTAGGCTCCAAACCCCAGTTACAGACCTGTGGAGGAGGCAGCCATGCCGTGGGACAGGGTGGATGAGCTGGGAGCCAGATTGTTCTGCATGCCGAACACTGAGAGGAATTGAGGACAGGTGAGAGCAGGTACATAGATGAGGCCCTCTAAGTAAGGCAGCCAGCCCCAAGAGCCCCCTAAACCACTTCCACGATGAATGCCCTTGCATATGACAGAGATTCTGAACCTTCTCAGTTCCCACACTCTTACTGACATGGTAATTTTTTAAACACTGCTCTTCCCCCCACCGCCCCACCCAGAAAATTCCTAAGCTCCATTTATTGAGTAACTTAGGTCCACACAACTTAATAGTAGTAGTTTGCATAGGGTCTGACAGATGTTACTATATGCCTCAAAAATTTCAAATATCCCAGGGGTTCCCTTCTCTGCAGGACCCTAGGGTGCCTCGGTACACAGCATGGGAACTGCAGATCCAGACACATGGCTGAGGCACTAACAGCACAGGACCTTATTTTTCCTTCTGACTCAAGCACCTAGAAGCCCCCTCACCCCCAGCAGTATTTCAAAGGCTGGTTGGTTGTCTGTTTTTAACAGTGTAGAAGCTCATTCCTCCCTAGCTAACAGCTTCTTGTATTCCATCCTATCTGGAGTTTGGGGCACAAAACCCAACATCAGCCCATCCTCCTCAGTCAGGATTTTGCAGAGTAAACTAGCAAAGGCAAGAGGGAAAAAAAGCTTGAATCTGGTATCTGCTGGGTTTGTGGGACACTAGTTAATTGGCGGTGTTGAAATCAGAAGTTAAGTAGGCCAAGGAAAATAAAAATGGCCTACATCACTATGCGATATTAGTCATGATAACACAGAAAGAAGACAAATTCCTTTAACAAAAGAAATGGGCTGATAACTTATTTACATATAGGCTATGATGATGTATGTGGAAATAGAGTGAATAAATACTTTAAAAGGATTATACATCTGCATCGGAAGCAAAGCAGTAACATTGTTTGAGACTCCCAAGGAACTACAACATTTAAGAAGCGGTTAAGTTCTTTGTAAATTAACAACACTTTCCACCTAAAAATGTCACAAGCTCTGCCTCACTTAGTCCCTTTACCTCCATCTCTCCCCCTCTCCTGTTAGACAGAGGGACAGGCACAGAATAAGCACGTAAGTGCAGCCTCTGGCCCCCTTTTCCTTGGGGACTGAGCTGCAACTGTGATGGAGGGCAGGCTCTGAGTCTTCTAACGCAGCTCCTTGGTTACTGCTTCTGTGCTGCCATGTGTATGGAGGAAGTCCTCATGCTCTTGGTCAGGAAGAACATCTTCCCTACAAACCATTCCATTTCCCTCACTAGGCAAGAGCAACCATTTTTTTCAAGCTGGCAAGCACTGACCTGAGGAGCTGGTGCTGATTCCGGGCTGCAGAGTTGGGGAGCAGGAGGCCATGTTATTTGGAACTCCAAAGACTACGGGAGAGGGAAGAAGGTTGGTAAGAGTACATCCGCACAGAACAGGGGCAGAGAAGCGCTGGAAGAAAGGCCAGCATTGCACTGTGTTACACTACTGTTTTTAGGAAAACCTTGGGCTCCTGCTTTGCAGCATGGAACCAATCATTAGTCCATGGTGTGCCTTGGGCCATAATAGCCAATGGGCAGTTGCAGGTTGGTGGGGCTTTGAATGGACATCGATTCCAGCCAAGCCCTTCTCGTTCATGACTGCTTCAAAGAGAGGGCACTTAAAACCCAGAGAAGTTAAATGATCTCTCAAGTTCACACAGTTAATCCTTATATTTGTTTTCATGTTCTTTCTCACCATATATAGATGTGTGTGTGTGTGTGTGTGTGTGTGTGTGTGTGTGTGTATTCCACCAGAGGAATCAGCATAGAAATTGAATTGAAGTTCCAGTGGAAAAATCTTGGGCTGCTTGGCCACGGGAAGCCCTTCTAGGAAGCCATGGGGATGACAAGTGCTGGTGGGGCCGTTCAGCTCCAGTGTGAGATGTGGAGGGGTCAGGACAGGGAGGGGCTGTGAGCTGCGAGCCACATACCTGATCCTGCAGAATAGGCATTGGTGTTGAGCAGAGATGAGCTCTGGGTTGTGATGTTGTTGTGATAGGTGCCCATGGAGGACCCTGCTGGCAACGTGGAGGACCACACATGGGAGGGAAGGTTGGCATCCAGGATGGTTGTATCATAGGTGCCAGACACTGAAAACATACACACACCCCAGTGAGACAAACCCATTCTCTGTGCTGGGGAACCCAGTGGGCTTGGTTTGCCAGGACTTTCCCAGTTTTAGCCCTGAAGGTCCCTAGTCCTGGCAACTCCCTCAGTCTAAGGAAACTGCAGCAGTTGGTCATCCCACTTCTGTCTGAAATCTTGTTGCTGGTGAAAACCTGATCTCTTGAGTCAGAAATTCTTGTTGGCTCTTGATGAAATTTGAAGTAGGTAAATTTTGCTCTAGGGTCCGCCCATTTCTCCTTCTAAGCCCCCCTTACCACCTCCCAGTGCACTGTCCCCACTAATGGTCTCTCTCTCTCTCTGTTGCTGACTCCCCTTCACAGATGCCACGGAGCTACGACTCCTTTACAGTAGAATTGCAGACAGCAGCGCAGGAAGGGAAGTCCTCAGTTCCGAGGCCACTCAGTACCAGTGGCAGCCTTCTCCTGTTGAACGCCCCTTAAACATTTCTTTGTGCCAACCAGGCCCAGGGGGCATGCTGTTACCCTGAGTGGCATTGGGCACATCTCAAATCTGAAACCAATTCTGCCTATTAATAAACTGAGTGGGAGGTAGCCACACAGGTCACAAACTACTCTGAGGTTTGGTTTTATATTGAAAAACAAAAGATTGCTATCTCAAGGGTTTTTTTTTTTTTTTTCCAGTAGTGAGAGGAAAGCTTCAACTCATATATAGCAGAACTGGCTTCTCTCCTCACCTCCCCCCAGGGACCTGCTGATTCATCTCTCTGCCTCCCACAGAACCCGCCTTGCACTTGGCAGGCACATGATGTATGAGTCCTGAACTACACTCAGCCTGCTTGTCTTCCCCTCAGTCTACCCTGCTCACTGCCTTTCCGCAGTGCCCAGTGCTTGGAATAGAGGGAGTACATAATAAACGTTTATCAGATGAGTGAATGAATGACAGAAAACACTACAACTTTCCCCAATATTCTTCCTTCAGGGAACCTGGCCAACACATTCCCAGGACAAGTCGAGAATTTCCTGGGAGACTCTCTAGGCTCTAGAGCCAGACGATGGCCGGCACGTGGGAAGGCTGATCAGATGGAGGTGAGAAGATGCAGTCCACATTTTCACGCTGCAGGAAGAGCAGTGCTCAGGGTTTTGCAAAGTCTCCACTGCATCCTGAAAAGCCCGCCTGGGCACACCTATCACCTTACTCCCTTCCTTCCACAGCAGCCTGGGGCTGGGGGGCTTACCTGACTGGGAGCTCGCTGTCACCACCTTGGTCTCCACGGTGCCCTTCTTGGGGATGGGGAGTGTGTTAGAGGAATTCCGGGTGGGGCTCACACTTGCTGAGCGGCTCCCCTTGAGCAAACGTTTGACGTCATCCAATTCTGTCCCTGAAAGGAATCCCCTAGTTTTTCATTTGGCTTGGGATTCCTTCCCAAGCTGCAGTGGTGAACATTCATGGCACCCTGAACACTGGGGAGGATGAAGCCTCCACTTCACCTGCTGGGACATTTCTGGTTAGCCTTGTCATTTCTGCATTTTGTCAATTTATAGCACTGATTAACCTGGCACTTTGTAATGTTAATAGCCTCATAAATCTAGTGGCTCTACAAGGAGGTCAAAGTCCTGAGTAGATATTTCCTAATTAGACATCACAGGGAAGATTCTGTGGCTGGAAGACCCTGTCATCCTGGATCGGGGGAGCATTCACACCTGGGATAGCCAGAGAACAAGACCCCTTGAAACAAATGGCTCAGTGGCACTCTCATCCGGGCAGAGGCTGCCTCGAGTGTGGGGTCTCTGACCTTGTATGCTCTGAAGTGTCAAAAGGACTGTGTGGCCCATAACTCTTAAACATTATGCTGCTTTCCTGTGAGTTGATTTCCAGACCCTCTGGCAATGAGGATTTGCAATGAGGTGATTCAGTGGAGTAAAACATGCTGTGCCTCCCAAGGTGGCAAACAGAAGAGGAGGGTGGCATGGTGCAAGGGCAACGTGTGAGAGGAGACATTTGCTGATAACATGTGCCAGAGGACCACCCAGGCACCCCCACCCCTGAGAGCTCCAGACTGTGTGCTCCACAACCCCCTTCCCAAGCCTGGAAAGACTCAGGTGAGACCGTGTCAGGCCTGGCGTTGGATCCCACGGCCCAGGCCCTGAGCTCCTGGGACAAGTCCCAGTCTCTGATTCCTGAGCCACCCGAGCCAGCTCTTTCTCTTCCTGGTCTGTTCTTGGCTCCCACCCACCCACAACAGGAGTGCCACACGGTCAACAGAGACAGGGAATCCCTGACATCTGAGATAATCAGGTTTGAACTCTCATATGTCTGCCTACTCTGGTCTTAACCACCTCCTGGAGTCCCCTCCTGCTCCTTTTCCTTCAGGTGTACAGAAACTTCCTCCCGCGTCTCTGCCCACTCCTCTCGCTGAGACCCTCCTTCAGTCTCCCTTCCAGTGACTGACTGACCCGGGAAGACTCCTCTGGCCCCCGCTCCCTCTGTCCCGGAGCCGTCATGGCTGGGGCTTTATTGCCTGTGAACTACAGAGCAGCAGGGCCCAGGACTTGCTCAGCTCGGCACCGCTGCGTGCAGCCCTGGGTCCCCGTCACAACCTTAGACCTGTCATTTATGGCACGAGTGGCTGTGCACACGCAGCAGGGGCCCTGGGCTCTTGGGTCCCTCCCAGGACGGAGGCACTTACAGCGGGTGGACGGGGACGCGCTCTGCAGTCGGACTCGGATCTCGCTCTCTGTACAGGGGAGAGATGGAACAGCTGTGAGAGAAGAGGCTGGGCCCAAAGTGCCTGACTGAGCTCTGAGCTGCAGATTTATCTTTGGGCTGCTCTGTGACCCGGGGACAGAAAACCTAGGTGTGCCCAGGATGAGTGCTGCTTAGAAAGAGGTGTCCTCTCCTTACCCCAGATCACAGCGCTGAGAGCAGAAACCCCAGGCTGAGTCTGGAGGTGCCATCACAATCAGCAATAACCAACCCCTTTCCTAGGGCCCTGGAGGAGGAAATGGCAACCCACTCCAGTATTCCTGCCTGGAGAATCCCATGGACAGAGGAACCTGGTGGGCTGCAGTCCATGGGGTTGCAGAGAGTCGGACACGACTGAGCGACTCAGAACAGCTTCCTAGGGCCCACTCCCCTTTACCAGAACCAATCTGCTCTCCTGTCTCCAGGGTTTCTTAGCCAATAGCAAGAGAATTCTAGTATTTCCTTAGTCAATCTTGGCCTCATTAGGGCAGCAAGTGGGTGATTTAACATTCTAAGTTTCAGGAGGAGCATCAGCGTCAATCAACTATCAAGTTGTGTGTGGTTGGTATGCGCCTAACTTTCCAGGGCCCTGGGAGGCTTAGACTGACCCTTACGAATGCCCAGGGCCTAGGAATCCTGCCTTCAGCACAGCCCTGACACACTCCTTGCCACCCTCACTGGATAAATCAAGGGCAGCTTTCTCTAGGACCACATTCCCTCCTAGGGCCTTATCCACAAGCAGTTGTGGAGAGTGCAAAACTCTCGCAGAGAACTTCGTCCCCTGGAACAATGAAAAAGAGGGGCTTGTGCTCATTTTTTTTTCGCTGTGTAAATGCAATTACAGCACAACTTGCTACAGTCACGCAGGAGACTGGACGTGAAATGAGATGTGATGCTAGCACCTTCACACGGTCCAGCAGAGCGAACCACTCCACACGCTTGCTAGTCTGCTGTCAAAAATCCACCCTTCCCAAAGGAGACCCCCAGGTGCTACAGGCTCCTTGAGGTCAGAAACCATGGCTATTCATTCTTCACTCCTCACTTTTCCTGGCTCATGTCTGGATACACGTTAGATGCTCAGAAAATACTAGTTGGATGAACTGAACTGAACCCAGTGACAGAGATTACCTCGTGTTTGGCTACGTCCTCTGGTTGAAGAAGATGCTGAGAAACAAAGAAAAGTAATATTAGGCATATATAAGAGGTGGCATGCTAAATATCTGTGATATGGAGGCAGACCTATTTGGGTGGGGGAGGTTGTTTTCATAGTGCATTTATATCCAGATAGAAACCTTTATGGATGGTGGATGTTTAATAAATGATGCCCACATGGCCAAAGGGCAGCGAAAGTTATGTAAGCCCCAGTGTGTTTAGGGTGTTAAGTTAGCAAATGAATGTTAAATTGGCTCACATTTAGAATGTTAACTAAGGTAATCATGATCCGTTTGGACTGGTTGATCACATTGATTAAATATATCAAGACTGCCAGGTCTTTCCTTTAGTTTTTTGTTAGAGACTGTCTTGGTTTTTGCACTGTAAGCAAGTAAATAAATGAAATTATAATCATTCATATCATCAATTCTTATGCAGAGTGGGAACCCAAGACTATGGACTCAAGATTTAAGATCCCACCTCAGGTTTCATTTGGTTAAAACGTGCCCCTTTGAGGCTGCTGTGGTAGAGGGGCTGGGATGTTTGATATTTGTGCATTCTCACCCCTGTTCCCCTTTGTAGGAAGGTCTCTGTGGGTCCTGTGGAAGGGAAAACTCTATGATTGTTGCCTGGCCTTAGGGCTTATCTGCCCAAGCCTGAGCCTTGTATGAGAAGCTTGCCATTTCATGAGCAAAGACTTTTGACAGCAAACTGATGCGTCTGACCATTTGTCCCCTTAAGATGCTTCAGGAAAAGAGCCAAGAAAAAGAGGTCAGCAGAGGTCAGACTCTTCTAGAAGAACCCACTTAACTCATGATGTTAACTCATGATGTTCCCTCTCCATCCCTGCCAGGATTTACCGACCATTTCTTTAGAAAATAAGGATAGGACATACCAAATTCCTTCCGAGGATACTCAGGGGAAGAGTTGCCGCTGGAGCTCCCTGGAGAAAGGACAAACATTTAGTACAAACGGCCACTTAAACCCAAATAGCTTCTGAGAGAGTGGGTCCTTTCTGCACCTTTGCAGCCTGGGTGTTCAGCCCAGGATCTAAACACATTATGCTCAAGGGCCTTGCTTGTGGCACTTCCTTCTGGTCACTGATCTACTTCGGTGGGACAAGGTTTGAACAAAGGACAGCTGTTTCGTTTCCTTTTTGTTTTCACTTCCTCAGCTCTGCCCTACGCAGTGTTGATGCCGCTGGCCCATCTCTGATCAAACGAACGTGCGGTCAGCACCAGCAGTTCTCTGACCTCGTGCGGCTTGTTCCGGAGGTGGGCCTTGTTACATGAAGAGACCGGTGCTGGCAGAGCAGCAGGGTGCACTTGCGGTGATACTCTCCACCTGGCCTGGATTTAGGGTTCTCCCTACCCTTGGCAGCCCTGGGTCAAAATCATTTACTGGGATGTCCTGAAGCAGGATACCCTGCTTTTCCATCACTAGTCCCCATCTCATTCACTATTAGACCCATTTGCACCTGGCTTGTCTGTTTCCCACTAAAACTGTAGATTTATGTAGATCACCAGGAATTCCAGTAACCTTAGGGACCCCAGATGTCTTCCTCTCACCTCTTCCTTCTTGATCATAAGCTTTCCCTCTCTCTCTCTGACTTAAATGGCATTGCCATTGACTCCTTTCTGTGATCTGGCTCTTCTTTCTCCATTTCCCCCCAAACTTTATCTTTCTGCTGTGTTCCCTTCTGCTTTCGAACTCTCTTCCCTGACAAACTCCTTCAGTTTCCAACTTCTGCTAATAACCCTATGTGGATAACCCCACGCTGGGTGTCTTGCCTTGACTTCTTCCCTGAGCTCAAGTCCTATGTGTCCTGTTGCCTGCGAAGTAGCCCCACCAGAAAGTCATGCCAGAAGCTCTGCTTTAGGACAAAATAACTGAATTCATTCAAAGGATGAGAGAAGCTACTGAGGGGAGAGAGTGGTTCTTTCTTAAAGTCTGTGGGGCCCGTACCTTCATATGTTCCATGGCGGGTGACATGAGTCTTCCTCTCGAAAGTCGAGCCTGGTGAGTTGGGCAGAGTGGAGGCAGGTGAATGGGCCCTCCTGTAACTGGAGGTGGAGGCATTGCCTCGCATGCTCCCACCTACAAGTGGGGAAAGACATAAACCCTCAGAGCACTTCACAGGGTGACATACAGTTATACTAGGTACATGCAGTCAGTCCTAATGAAGGAGAGCCCTGTGGAGGGGCCAGAGGCCTTCAGCAGAGCGTGACCGAAAGGGTGCTCAGAAATAAGGGTGGAATTACTGCTGCTGCCCTTTCCCAGAACCCTGAAAGGCAGGGAGGTCCTTTCTGTCTGTAGCCAAAGTGCATGGAAGTGGAGAAGCAGAATGTTTCCTAAGGACCTGGCCTGTAATTGTAGACCACTGCTGGGTGCACCGGAATGCAAGCCCACATGCAACTGTCTCTCCACAGGTAAGGACTTGTGCAGGTAAGGAAATCCGGTGACATACAACCCCAGACTCTGTGAGTCGGACAGCTCAGCTGTTTGCATACCTTGGGTCTTCTCTTCAGTGTCATTCCAAGATTTAAAAATGACTCTGGACTCACAGACTTAGAGGATGAACTTCCAGTTGCAGGTTGAGGCGGGGTGGGCAGGGGGAGAGAATGGGGAATGGAAGTAAAGGATTGTTAGGGAGTTTGGGATGGGCTTCCCTTGTGGCTCAGTTGGTAAAGAGTCCACCTGCAGTGCTGGAGACCTGAGTTCGATCCCTTGGTTGGGAAGATCTCCTGGAGAAGGGAAAGGCTACCCACTCCAGTATTCTAGCCTAGAGAATCCCATGGACTATACAGATCGCAAAGAGTTGGACACGACTGAGCAACTTTCACTTCATTTCACTTTGGGATGGACATGTACACACTGTGGTATCTTAAATGGATAACCAACAAGATCCTACTCTATAGCACAGGGAACTCTGTTCAATGTTATCTGGCAGCCTGGGTGGGAGGGGAGTTTGGGGGAGGATGGATACATTTATATGTACATCCACCTGAAACTACCACAACATTGTTAATTGGCTATGCTCCAATATAAAGTAAAACATTTAAAACTATAGCTTTAGAGGCAATGTGTGTATATATGTGTTTTCCCTGCTTTGTTTGTTGTGTTTCAGTTGAAAGTTACCAGGAAATATTATTCCTTTGGGATCTACTGGGTTTGTGTTGGATGTTTGCCCAGTGGAAACTCACAGTCTGGGATTGTATGTCACCGGATTTCCTTAGCACAGTAACCTAATCATTAAGTCTCTTTTGTTGATTTGTTGTTGTTAATTCAAATTGTAAACCCTCAGACATGCATACCCTTTTCTAAAAGAAATGACTTACAGAGAGTAAGTAGTTCAGTGGGAAAGGAGTCACCTCTCTAGGAAGGCTTCTTAACCATGTTACTTATATTGGGGACATAATGACAACTGATCCCATTTGAAATAGGCCTCACAGCTCTTTGGGGCATTTGGAATGGGTGACAGACAGTGGTGGTGATCCCTTTCCCTGCCCAGCTCCCTTCCCTGACCCCTCCCACCAGCAGGCACTTACTTGAGTTTATGTAGCCGCTGCTGCCATGCGTCAGGCTCTGTTTCTCCAGCCGGCTCCCTCCACCCAGAGACCCTGTTTTAGCATAGCCATTGCTGGTACCCCCTTCTGCAGAAATGAGGAGCAGGTGACAATTTACAAGTGGACTCAGCAGCCCCTCTCACGCACCTTCCCTGGCCTCTCACCCACGACCCTCTTGGTTTGGGGCCCCTTTCCCACCGGCACCACACGGATCTTATTTTGTTTGTTTTTGATACAAATGTCAAGAGCAAATATTCTACTGAATTTAAAAAGAAAGTTCCTAGGGTGGTTGCTGATTAGGGTAATTTAAGTATTAGAAGAGTCAGCAAGTGATGAAAACTCCTTGAGGCCAGGGCCCGGGTTGGACTTTTATGAATGCCTGGCCAGTGCCCTGGACCTGGCAGCCACTGGAAGTGTCAGAGGGCCAAGTGACAGCTCTATGAGGATGGTGTTTGACCTGGCAGCCCATCGTGCTCCAACCTAGGTGTGGATGCGGGGGCTTCCCACCCCCTCCTGAACCAGGATTCCCAGGAGGTGCAGGGCTAGCTCGGGGGCTTGGATTTCCATTATAGAATCCACTAACCCCAGTGACCTCCTGAGAGAAGAGCAGATTCAAACAGAAGCCTGACTATGGTTCCCTCCTCCTAACCCAGGTCCAGGCTGGAGAAGATTTCTGATATTTTAGTGTCCAATCAAATCTAGAGAGACAGAAACCAGATTTGTGTATTTTAGGGGCCAGGGAGAGGGGAGAGAGGATGGAAATGTTCTAAAATTAGATTGTTGCAAAGGGGCCACACGACTCTATGGATGCGCTAATGACCATTGAATTACACACTTCAAACTGGTGGAGTCTGTGGGATATAAGTTAAAGTCAACACAGCTGTTAAAAAAAAGATTTCCAATATTCTGGATTTGCTGGACTGACGAGTGAGAGCCCATGAAAAAGGTTACATGTGGAGCCCTTCACATGAGCTTTAGTGAGAAGCAAGTTCTCAAAATGAGTCACTTACTTGGTGGTAAGGATGTAAGTCTTGTAGTTACTGTTTCTGTGATGACTAGAAAAAGACAAAGAAAAGAGGAGATCTTACATAACACACTGCAATTCCTCCACTTTGGCAAGGCCTCGCATCTTTCATAAGCTCAGCACATTAAATTAGGTTCAAGGTAGATTTTTATACACTTGTGCTTCAAGGGATTTGATCTGACCTTCTGTAAAAGCAAATAGGTGCAATAACAATGGGACTTAATGTACCTAGGAAATAGGTTTATATTTCTTTGGGATCAAAAGTAGTTAGTTACCCACTGATTTGAAAAATGAGTTACCATGCATTAATGTCTCTCATCTAACAATTAGATCTAGCCCAGGCCTGGATTCACTTTTGAAGGAGGATCAGAACCTCAAGCCACTTTTCTTTGCACCGTCCCTTTTGAACAGTCACCCAGTCCAGCTGAGGCTAGGACATCTTCCTGGCTGATTCCACTGTGATGTGGATAATGACCCTGAACTTCTTTGTGAATTTGGGGGTATCTCAAGGACGCATAATTCATTCTAAAATCTTCAGGGCCATGCCTGAGTGTGAGGAGATGTATGAAGGAAGGGTGTTGATAAGCCACATTTGGTGCTTGGTGAAATCATGGACAGGTGAATATTCAACACAGACTTGAGAATCAGTCCCTTTGCCTCCTGAAATGGAGAAGGTGCCAACTGTTTGTGAGGCTATGGCGGTCATAAATGTTTTTTGTGTTTTTTAAAAACACCAGTTAGAGTAAAGAACTCTTGCCTTCCTGAATCACTCTCTCCTCTACAGCAGCATGGGGGGTGGGTAGATTCTGAAACCATAACTGGGCCAATTTTGTGCTCTGACTGTGACCATCATCAAGCACTGCCTCCCCCTGCATTGGACATCAAGGTGCCCCTATATAGCTGAGCCCCCTGTCTTCTGAAATCACACTTCTCACGCATACATGTGTGCACAGGCCCGAGTATATGCTTGTATGTGGTATGCATGCAGGTGCAGCTCATGAAAACAGAAAAGGATGAAGAGGATGGTGGGGCGCCACTTTGTGTGCTGGCAACTGCTTCTTCCCACACGGCTATTAGTGCTCCCACTCGTCACCCTTTCTTTCTTCACTCTGCGTGTTCCTATTAGTTTGGTTGTCTTAGCAGCAACGCAGGGTTATTAAAGGAGCAGAAGCAGCATCACATGCATAAAAAGAAACGGTTGTAGAGACAAAAATGGCAGCTTGATTTGAATAACAGTCCTTGAGCTTTCACTAAACCTCTTGTTGTGTGGACTTTTGGGATTCTATGACACATAAAAATAAATTATTTCTGAAGAGTTCCAAGTCTGTGGACGCAGAGATTTGTTTTTTTTTATTGGAGATATATGAAAGTCACAGGATAGATGAAAGAGTTAGAGCTGCTAAGGGGACAGTTTAAATGTCTCTGAATTTATCATTTGGGCAGTTTCACAAAAGAAATGTGCCTGTTTTCAGTTTTCAGTGTAGATTGCAACTATGACACCAGTGTGACTCCAATTTTGTCCCTGCAGTAATGGGGATATTATTCTTTTGGATTTCCATCACGCTGTATCCCTAAATAAGAATGCAATTGAATAAACTCTAGTAAATTCATTCAACAGGATATTATGAAATCATTAAAAGTGCTGGTTATAACAACTGTAACATTGAAATGGCAATTCTGGTCTTTGAAGAAAAAACAGAACACATTTCGATTACAAGCATATTTAAAAAATCAACAAAAGCCTTCTTAAAGGAAAAAATAAAGCCTATTTAGAAATACATTTAAAATTGTACAGTGAAAAAAAGAGCAAAAAACTAAGAAAAAACTAAGAACAAAAAACATAAGAAATAGAAAAAAAGATACAGTAGTTGTGGTAGAATTAGGGACGAATCATTTACTTTTTCCAAATTTTTTATCACTTTTATAATGACATTTATCACGCTCTTACTTCTTTCAGTGACTTCAGTGCCATCTCGTTTGTTCTTGGTTACATCCATGTCATCGCCACCTACAGAAAAGGCCAAAACCAGGAATAGCCATGTCCATTATCACCCCTTTTCATAAGCGCAGGTCCCTACTATTCAAGCTGAGAACTAAAACTGGGTTCCCAGGATTCAAAGCATAATTCTTTCGTGTGCATATATTTTAATAAGAGCCATTCCCATTTCTTGTATTAGTTAGGGAGTAATTTAATAGTTCCAGCTTGGATCCTATTCTTTTGTACTGAGATCTTTTTTTTTTCTCAGGGTCCAGTTGACCAGGTTGCACCCTGCTGAGCATTAAAGGTCTTACATAGATCTGGCACCCTGACATTTGACTATAAAACTTCCACTTTCTGCCAAGTAGTACAATATCTCTCAAAGCATGTGGTGCTTTCAGCTAATTCATTTTTATGTATCCCACAATGTTCAGTGTTCTATACAATGCTCTGTGAATAGAAGACATTCATGCTTCATTATTTAGAGTTCAGATGTGAGAATGATGTTTGATGGGTTGAAATCAGGATAAAAACCATTATGATGGTCATACTTGTGTGGAACTTTATACTTCACAACATGAACTTTTCTCTTTAAAACAACAACCCTGCTATGCTTCTTTACAGACTTATGTAGGAAAAAAAACAACAACAAGAAAGTCAATGTAAAATCTATTGAAATATGTAGGAAAAGATTTGTACAAGTCATCTGCGTTCTCCCTTCACTCTTACTCTGGGCAGAAAAATCACTGAGATCTTGTCCACTGTGTCCTGAAGCGTGGATGGGATGAGGCAAGGCTGACTTCAGGGGTGGGGCTGGGCTGGGCTGGGGAGGAGCACGGTTCAGGAGACCAAGGCAAGGATCCCTGTTTCAACTGGGTGGTTTTTGGCTGTAGTTACCAGTTTCAGGCTCTGCAAGGACTTGAAACCTGGCTTTCCCTGGGATTCTCTCTGCCCAACCTTCCTTTCCTCCTACTTGATCTTTTGGGTGCAGTTCAAATCGGGATTTTAGAATTCTGGAGCAAGCTACTCCCACCCAGGACACCCCTTTCTTGAAGATCTCTCCTTTCAGTCTTTTTCTCCTGCCTGGTGACTTTATGGTCTACTTATCCACTAGGTGCAGTGGGCACAGGGCCTAGTCCCATCATACTTTCAGGGGCCTGCAAAAATTGTTTAACTTCTCTTTAAAATCAAACAGAAAAATGAACACACTCTAACTTGGATTATATTCTTTCATGCAGTTTTTTGTCTTTTTTTTTTTTTTTTAATAGAGGAAGGACATCCACAAAGGCAAAATTATCTAGGCCAACAAAAGTCCTAATGCAGCCCAGGGTGAGTTCCCCACTGAAAATCAAGACCACGCAAGACCAACTGGTCAACTACTTGGTGGAATCCACCAAGATCTGCACAGTTAGCGTCAGAGCCTGATTGAATGTGCCAACTCTTTGCTCACTGGGGTTTTTTAAATGCAGCTCTAGGCAAGGAATGAGGCATCATGGAAAAATTCCTGGCTGCATCTAAGAAGACACAGAAGTTCTTTGCAGGTATGTTTCCAAGAGCTGAAGAGCAGAGGCTCCATGAGCAATTTAACAGTGGAGTCCAGCTTTATCAGAGGGCCAAACCTAACTTGTGACTCTGTCTGTACTCCTGTAGGACTATGTCCCACCCGTCTACATACAGCCTGACACCCTCTTTGAAATCCACCGTTAAAGCATTAATTGCCTTTGGCATCTCTGAAGCTCCCCCCACTTCTTCTTTTTTTTTAATTCATCATCAGCTCTGAACCAGCAGGCATTTTGGAGATTAAATGTTCACATGCCCCTGGCTGCCAGTGGGGAGCCACCTAGCATGGCAGCACCTGAATTGTTATAAACAGTTCCTTTCAGGATAATATTTCATAACAACCTATGGAAACTTTAACTTTCC
Source organism: Ovis canadensis (assembly GCF_042477335.2). Taxonomy (NCBI): domain Eukaryota; kingdom Metazoa; phylum Chordata; class Mammalia; order Artiodactyla; family Bovidae; genus Ovis; species Ovis canadensis. The sequence continues at coordinate 40,001,972 of NC_091266.1, forward strand.
ACAAGTTATCACTTATTACCATCCTTAAATGAAAGTTGCTACTGGCAGCTATAAATTTGGATTGGCTGGGTCGTTTCCACTTATAGCCATCAAGGCAGACTGATGATAGCTCCAGTCCATTTGGTAAGAGTCTCAGCGTCTAGGCAGCCAACCTGGCAAGTGTTTTCTTGTTCTTTCTGTACCTAAAAATATAACAAACATTTCTAGGTAGCCCCTATCTTTTTCTTAGGTCCCAATGATGAAGCCTTAAGATCTGCAACAAAAAAGCCAAGAGTTCCCTAACTTCCAGAGGGCATAAGGAGATAGCCTGCTAAGAAATCAGATGCCCCCCTCCAGAATGGGAGGGAGGGGAGCCCTCGCTGGCCAGTGCTCTAGAGACAGAAGGGCCCCTGGGTGGGTGAAGGTAGATGCAAGCTCTGTCTCAGCCTGGAGTTCCTACATGGCTGCATCCCGTGGCCTTACACAATGAGTTCTCGGGCCTGAAGTAAAGAAGGAGCTCTGCTGGCTTTACCCAGACTGATAGTCAGAAATGGCAGGGACGGACCAGGAGACAGATGCCTTTCAACCAGAGCCGAGAGGAAATTTCCTGTGAGTTATCAAAGCGAAAGTGATGGATTGAGGCACAAACCTGGATGGGGATCATCCCATGGGGCTACAGTTTTCCCACAGGATTTCCTTCTTAAATATTTTAAGTGCCAAGAGTTTTTAAAAAGTGTAACATAAGGGAAAGGAAAGTACATGCCCAGACTCGTGGCCGAGCCTGCCTCTCCCAGCAGTGCTTATCTGAACGCCTTGCCCCAAAAGTAATATTTAACGAAAGCACAGTCAAGTAGCATAATTTTAAACTTCTGGGATGTTTGGGCCACTTTACTAGAACTGAGGATAAGCAGGTCATTCAAGTCCTCAGTTCCAAAATTATGTTAATTTCCATTCATAGTTCTAAGGGGCTGCTTCGTGGTTATTTCATAATGTTCTTTTGAAGACATAAAAGTGATCCTGTGCCATTTTCTTATGTAAGAAAACACAATTCAGAATCACTTTTCTACTTTTATGAGTTTTTTCCCTTTCTGCTTCATTTAAATGATGTCACATCCACCTAAAACTATTCCTATTGATGATGGTGTGTAACCCAGGCACAAACAAGGCCAAATTGCTGATACCAAGAGAAAACCATCTCAATTGACCTTCTTATAACAATTCATGAAACGCTTTGTCTTTAGCACAAAGAAGGTAATAGAGAAGAAAATGTTTTTCTATTTTAGGAATAAATGTCCCAATACTCTGCTAAGGAATCATAGGTATCCTTACAGCTCTTGTTACTCCAATCTCTGTACACTTTACATTTTAAAACAACAACAAAATAACCAAAGTGTGGGAAAACCACCCACTAGCTATTGCTCTGTTAACACAGAAGGGCCAAGCAGTTTGCAGGGGCTATGAATACCAATGCCCTAGGGTTGATAGTCTCAGAGGCTTCTGTCTCTACACCCCTCTGGCAAGCAATGGATGCCCTCACCTCTGCATTTAGCATCCTCCATTTTCATAACCAGGGCTGGGGGAGCTTGGGCCCTAGCTTGGTGATTAAGCTGCTTGTTTATAGCCATGTTTGGTTAAATCCTGCTACCACTAACAATGGCAAATGAGCCAAACCAGGCAGATACAAACTTCTTTTGGTCAGGCATAATTTAAAAATGTGGTTAGTTCTTAGGTCAGAGCGGTTTCAGCAATCTGGGTTTCTATCCAAGCTTGAAGCAAGAATCCTTGCTTTAAGTGCCCTCCTGTTAACTCTGATCAGATTCATGGGAGGGTTTTGATGGGGCTGAGAGTAAAGCAAGCTTTCTCTGATTTTCAAAAGGGCTCCACTGGGGGCTGTACATTTGCTTTAGTTTAGTTTCGACTTAGATTTGTGCCTTAGCTGTAAGAGAAAGCACATGGGGGTAAGAGGAATGATTCCGCTTTTCAAACAGATTTCTTTAAAAAATCCCCCTACATTTTATGGAAAGAAAAAATCCAACCATTAAGCTACTGATTAGCTGCTTCTCAAAGAAATGAGGTGCTAGAGGATTTGCCAACACTTCAAAAAAGTAAAGTGGTAAATTGTCAGTTAGTAGTTAATGTGGTCTGTGAGATACCTAAATTGGTAGTTCTCATCCCAAAATGAATTTCTTTTGGTCTACATTGGCCTGTAAAACGTGACAGATTTTTTTTTTCCTTGTTCCAAGTTTGACTCCCGGAAGTTCCTGGATTAACTATATCATTTCAGATATTTCACTTTACTTTAGATTAGGGGTAATAAGTGCAGAGTGTGATATACAGCCAGCCCCTTGAGCTTAGTCAGAACCTGCCAGCACAGACTCTGGGGGAGCACACTGGTGCTCAGGGGTTACTTCTAGAAACCCCCACTCAGCTACACTTTGATTTCTGAGCTGTTCTCTGCTATCAAGGGGAGAGAGGGGAAGTAAAGAAGGGTAGGGAGAGAGAAGGAGAGAGAAACTGAGATTGAGAGAGAAGGAATTTTAAACTCTTTATATTCTATAAAACAGTTTAACACAAGTCATTTTACAATACTGAAAACAGTACCAAAGAAATCTTGTCATCAGAGTTCACTTTATCTTCACTGTTTTTTTATTCTCTTTCCCACTGTCAAAACTTTCTTGTCCCTTTAAAAGACCTACCCTAAGTAGAACACATAAGTCAAACTAATCATTTATGATCAATTAATCACATCAACAGAACACTGGAAATTAAAGAATGCCATCTTAGATTCTCTGACAAACATTCAAGTTCTCAGCGGCAAACCTCAAATTAAAGTCTTACAGGAAGCGAGAACCACCAAATTCCTATGACTTACCTAGTTTGAGATGCCGAAGGAATCGGAAACAACTTTGAGTAAATGCCCCTTCTTTCTTCCCCTGACGTTTTCTTCTAGACTGTTTGCCGTTCCCACTTTTTTTTTATCCAGACCCAGCCAAGGTGTGTTAGAGCTGAGTGATCTTTCAAAAATGTTCACTTCTCTCCCCCTTGTTTCTTTCAGTTCTTTGCTTCCAAACAAGTCCTGACAAAGGTGTGTTGAGGTTTAAAGCATGACTCCACCCTTCCAATTATCTGACACTTGCAGGATTGAAAAAAAAATCTGCCTCCAGGAATCAAACTTTACAGGAGGCAGAAACCTTCTCCAGTTTAGAGCTATGGGGTTAACCATTTATGGGCCATGGGAAAAGGGAACAAAGGTTCAGCACAAAGGAAATGACCTTTTATTACTCCTCCTTACCTTTCACAGCCAGAGAACTGCCACAGCTTGGTATTCCCCTCCCTCGCTGTCATCAGTTCAGCTCAGTTCAGTCACTCAGTCATGTCCAGCTCTTTATGACCCCGTGGACTGCCGCATGCTAGGCCTCCCTGTCCATCACTAACTCCCAGAGTTTACTCAAACCCATGTCCATCGAGTCAGTGATGCCATCCAGCCATCTCATCCTCTGTTGTCCCCTTCTCCTCTCACTTTCGATCTGTCCCAGCATCAGCGTCTTTTCAAATAACATAGTTCTTTGCACCAGTGGCCAAAGTATTGGAGTTTCAGCTTCAGCATCAGTCCTTGCGATGAACATTCAGGACTGATTTCCTTTAGGATGGACTGGTTGGATCTCCTTGCAGTCCAAGGGACTCTCAAGAGTCTTCTCCAACACCACAGTTCAAAAGCATCGATTCTTTGGCACTCAGCTTTCTTTATAGTCCACCTCTCACATCCATACCTGACTCCTGGAAAAGCCATATCCTTGACTAGACGGACCTTTGTTGACAAAGTAATGTTTCTGCTTTTGAATATGCTGTCTAGGTTGGTCATAACTTTTCTTCCAAGTAGAAAGCGTCTTTTAATTTCATGGCTGCAATCACCATCTGCAGTGATTTTGGAGCCTCCCAAAATAAAGTCTTTCACTGTTTCCATTGTTTCCCCATCTATTTGCCAAGAAGTGATGGGACCAGATGCCATGATCTTCGTTTTCTGAAGGTTGAGTTTTAAGCCAATTTTTTCATTCTCTTCTTTCACTTTCATCAAGCTCTTTAGTTCTTCACTTTTTGCCATAAGGGTGGTGTCATCTGCATATCCGAGGTCATTGATACTTCTCCCAGCAATCTTGATTCCAGCTTGTGCTTCATCCAGCCTGGAATTTTGCATGATGTACTCTGCATATAAGTTAAATAAGCAGGTTGACAACATACAACCTTGACATACTCCTTTCCTGATTTGGAACAAGTCTGTTGTTCCATGTCTGGTTCTAACTGTTACTTCTTGACCTACGTACAGATTTCTCAAGAGGCAGGTCAGGTGGTCTGGTATTCCCATCTCTTTAAGAATTTTCCACAGTTTGTTGTGATCCATACAGTCAAAGGCTTTGGCATAGCAAATAAAGCAGAAGTAGATGTTTTTCTGGATCTCTCTCACTTTTTCAATGATCCAGCAGATGTTGGCAATTTAATCTCTGGTTCCTCTGCCTTTTCTAAATCCAGCTGCCATGGGAATAGTCAAAACCCGGATGTGTGCGACTCCTAGTGTATCCAGGCCTGTGGGGGACCTGTGATCAGGGTCTGAGCCTAAGCCCTAGAGAAACTATGAAGTTGACAGGATTTATTTCTGAGATCTGTTTCCCCTATATATCACGGACAAATGCTGGTGACTTAAACAGTAAAGAATCTGCCTGCCACGCAGGAGACCCGGTTCTATCCCTGGGTCAGGAAGATTCCCTGGAGAAGGAAATGGCAACCCACTCCAGTATTCTTGCCTGGGAAATCCCATGGACGGATAAGCCTGGCAGGCTACAGTCCATGGGGTCGCAAAAAGTCGGACATGACTGAGCAACTAACACTAACTAACTACTCCCCTATATATATCTTTTCCCTCTTTCTCTGATTCTGATTCAACCCAGGTCAAGCTTACCTGAAGGAAACAGCCATGAACTAATTCAAAGTAAAATGTTAATAACTGAAAATACAGAGTAATTTGGTGGCATAGGGTTCACATTTTTAAAGTAACCAGATAAAGTAATGCTGACTCCAAAGAGTGAAGTGAGGAACAGGATTTTAGGCATTTAGCAAGCTAATAATGGAAAGAGATACTGTTGGGGAGGGTTAAGGACCTTCTTGGCCCTCAAATCAGCACCCATGTAGACTCTATACAAGCAAAGACACATGTGAACTCCCAGAGGCCCTGTAACTCCAGGTATAACTCATAGGACCCTTAGACTTTTCTGAAGGACCAATTTGCACCAACCTAGAAAGTTCTCATGAACACTGGATGGCATCTGGTTTTCTGGGACCCCCTAAAGACTACTTGAGACTCTTGGTATTGGTAATATGGGAAATCTGACCCTGGAACTCACTCAGACAGTTCTTTGGAGCCATAACATCTTCTTGGGACCCAATGCCAGGTCTGGATTCCTTGATTTGAGGCATGATTCCTGGATCCTAGAGGGGAGTTGTGGGATTCTGGTAGCACAGTATCCATGCATGTCTGCACCATGCTATTGTGGGTACTCATACTGAGTGGATGAGTAGCAGACCACTAAGCACCCTCTATGGGGTTCTCACTCCTAAGCTCCCAATATTTCTGCACTGAAGTTGCTTATTTCAGAAAACTGTCAATGGTCTAGAATGTGACACTATTGGGTTCTTGTCTCCTGGAATGTTCCTGACTTCCCTAAATAGTTACTCATCATGTCTGCTGTTCATCTCACAGAAGAGTATTGAAGAATCTGGAAGATGGAAAGCTTTCAGCATGAAATTAACATAACACTATCTCATTCACTTATTCATTAATTCATGAATTAAACAAAGATATACTGGCTTTTTGGCTCCTTAACTTGAAGTCAGACATTGAACTGAGAATTTGGTGGTGAAATACTGATATATTTTCAGTTATTATGGAGTTCAGGGTCCAATGGAGGTGGACAGGCCTTAAATGTATTAGTCTGCTAGGGCTGCTATAACAAAATCCTGCTGGCCTTGCTAAAGAGAAATAGCAAGCCCCAGATGGAGTCATTTGCCCCAACAACACAGTAAAACAAGACTTAATTACAGTTTTCACTTTTCCTAGGAATGGAATCTTTAAGTAGACAATCCTAAATTTCCTGATCAGCACTTAGTGAGGTAATTTGCATAATAAGAACCCTGACATTCCCTTTCCCCCCTAATAATGATCTGGCCTGAAACAATTCTTTCTTATCTTTTGCTAATAACATCCTCACCCACCCTCCTCTGTCTGCAAAAACCTTTCATTTTGTACAGCCCCTCACAGAGCTTCTATTTATTGGACCAGATGCTCCTTGATTCTTGAATCTTTGAACAAAGCCAATTAGACCTTCAAATCTACTCTGTCAACTTTTTCTTTTTTAACAGATTGGTGGCAGCAGTGGGATCCAGGTGAACTTCTGAAGGCATTCAGTACATTCAAGGGTGGTGCCACATAACCCATTTTGAGTTCACTCCTTTCTCACTGTTTCCAAGGGATGTTGGCGAGTTCCTCTCTGCTAAGCTATGCTTTTTTGCATTCAAGCTCCCAATCTAATCGGCTTTCCTCCTCAGGACAAGTTAGCTTGAGCACGTAGATGATTCTACTCAGAACCCAACTGAACTGGCAGATGGTTCTGCCTGCAGCCCAGTCTCTAACCTTTCAGACCACAGTTGTCCAGGTGGAAAATCCAGCCCTTGGCTCTGTCCCTGGATTCCACATTGAACACTGCTGATAGTTTGGTCTGCAGTTCTGTTGTGAATCCTTCCTCAGGTTTCATGTTGGTAGCTGCTGCTGGTACCTGGAGCTTTCCATTTATGTGGAAGCAAATAATAGGTCCCAGTCCTTGGGGTTTGCTGGTCCAATCCTTTCCCCAGTCCAAGATTCCATGGGAACTGATGGTGGTGTGCACAGGGCTGTCTTCTGGCCAGGACATGTGAACATCTCTTAGTTGCTGCCAGTACATTAAGGTGTTTGTCTTGTTTTGTGCAGATAAAGGCTATTGCTCAGTTGGTACCTGGAAAACCAAATGAAACTCCTGGGAGGTTTTGTCACCAGATCCCAGATCCCATGTTGGGAACTACTGATAGCAGTGGTAGTCCCCCATTTATTTGGAATCATTCCACAGTCCCCATTTTGGGGGACCTGTGGATTCAGTTCTTTCTCCACACCCCAGATTATTGGTGTGGCTCCAAGAAACCCAAAGGCCTAGTTAAGAGCAATGGGATACTTTATATCTAAAGAGTTGTGTGAGCCACCTTATGGCACACTCATTTGCTTTATGTTTAACATCAACAGTCCTGGAATGGAAGCTGAAGGTGGCAAGATTTTACTAAAAACAATCTAGAATTACAATGGTCATTATGAAGAAAATTTCAAACAGACAAGATCATTTTAAAAGTGACCCAGCAATCCCACTGCTGGGCATACACACCGAGGAAACCAGAATTGAAAGAGACATGTGTACTCCAATGTTCATCGCAGCACTGTTTATAATAGCCAGGACATGGAAGCAACCTAGATGTCCATCTGCAGATGAATGGATAAGAAAGCTGTAGTACATATACACAATGGAGGATTACTCAGCCATTAAAAAGAATACATCTGAATCAGTTCTAATGAGGTGGATGAAACTGGAACCTATTATACAGAGTGAAGTAAGCCAGAAAGGAAAACACCAATACAGTATACTAACGCATATATATGGAATTTAGAAAGCTGGTAATGATAACCCTATATGTGAGACAGCAAAAGAGACACAGATGTATAGAACAGTCTTTTGGACTCTGTGGGAGAGGGAGAGGGAGAGGGTGGGATGATTTGGGAGAATGGCATTGAAACCTGTATAATATCATATAAGAAACAAATTGCCAGTCCAGGTTCAATGCAAGATACAGGATGCTTGGGGCTGGTGCACTGGGATGACCCAGAGGGATGGTAGGGGAGGGAGGTGGGAGGAGGGTTCAGGATGGGGAACACGTGTACACCCGTGGCGGATTCATGTTGATGTATGGCAAAACCAATACAATATTGTAAAGTAATTAGCCTCCAATTAAAATAAATAAATTAAAATTTTTTAAAAAGTGCCCTTAAAAGCAAGAGTTCCCAAATCAAACAGGACGGAATACCTATTTTAATTAGTATGATGAAGGCTCTAAAATTTTTTGAAATTTCAAAACAGTTTCATTAAGTTTTGTTGTAAAAGACTAATGAAAAATGAAGGACACAGCTAGTATTTAAAACAACACCTAGGCCTCCCCCATTACACTCTTCTAGGAGTTCATCAAAACACTGGCCCAGAAATTGATGCTTCAATTATAAACAATGGAGACACTGGAAAAAAGATTATCCTCAAAGGCCCTAGGCAGATTCTTCAACATCAACTTAGATGCCCTGATACAGAACCCTCCCAAAGTGACAAAACTCAGGGATTTTCTGGTAAACTGCTGCATTATTCCCTTAAACAGCCAAGGAGGAACTAAAGTTAAAATTTATTGGGTTGTTCAATACTGTCAGAAATATTCAGTTTGTCCCAACTGAAACCTGACAAGATGTTTGAAAGGATTTAATAACTTTACGATTAGAAATGAGGCCAGATTGGAAGCTGTTATTCAGGGCCTGCTAGGAATTTATTTTCGAAGGGCTTCTCCCCTAAGCTAAATATATTGAGAGAAAGAGACACTCCAACCGTAGGCGGATGGGCGCACCAATCCTTTTTTGTCAATTCTCAAACCTCCTTTATTCATTTCAAAATAGTTGTAGATATCAGGACATTAGAAACAGAATTGTCCGGTAAATATGCCCCCAAACTCCATCTTGGAGAAAATTTGGATGCCTTCTCTATGAATCTTCTACCCTCATCTTCTCTAGAACCTAAGAGCCGTTCTTTGAAATACGCATGTTTCTCATCAGAAGAAAACGGGGAAGAAGTATTTGGAAGCTGGGAAGATTTAAAAAAAAAGCAAAAACTCAAGTGTCTTCTCCACAAATATGAGTTGTTATAAGATCTCTGCTGGCATGTCTATGTGTGTCTATATGTACATGTTATGGATGTGAGATACTTTGTACCTATGGCTGCTATTGCCAAAAATAATTTTGCAAAAGAGCTGTATTTAATTTGGTTTAAACTCAAGTACTTATATAAACTAAGAGTTGGGTATTCCACAACTCTCAGAATATAGAGACTACCCCAAATGTTCTTTTTAAGTCTATGTGATCTAAGATTAATCCTTTATAAATAAAATCTAGTTAAAGTTTTTGGTTTAATTAAAACAGACATGTCTTTAGAGTTATCAGCTTTAAATATTAACACTTTTTATTCTACATTTGTTTACAAATTTATCAATAAGAAAAATAGATATGATGAAGTTCAGATAGGACAAACCACTTTAGGGACCAAACGATTTAGTTTGGGAAAAGAGTTTATAAACATTTTAACAATTATATTTTCTGGCATATGTACTTAAAACTAACTTCTAAAATGTTTTAGTAAATTGGAACCTTAGAGTTTTGGTAAATTAAGGTTAATGATAGAAATTCACTGAATAGAGTGTTTCAAAAAAACTAAAATATTATTTATTGAACATAGGTTTATCTATTTTTGGCTTCTTTTTAGAGGAACTTAAGGTATACTCAGTTCTGTTAGAAAACATGTCCTTTTATCACAATGAAAGATTACATTGTGAAGAAGGACGTTTCTAGAAATAATGAAATGTATTCACAAATTTGTCAATCTAAAGAATGCTGGTATAAGAGACAGTGTACAACTGTTTACATCCTAAATTTTCATTAGAAATTAAGGGTTTAGAATACTAATGTTATTAAAGCTACTGAAAATAAAAAGCAAAGCATCTCCATATGCCAGGAAAGTAGATTGTGTTTTTGGCTAAGAAAAGGAATGAGGATTGAAGATCTATTTTTGTTAAGAGGAAGTGAGAGTAATTTTGTCTAAACTAGAATATCTGTTTATTTCAAAGAAATGGAAGAAAATGAAGGACAGAGTAAATGTATAAAGAAAGAAAGAGAAAAAAAGTATTGTACCTCATGTAATCAAACTGGTTAAAATCCACTTTTTACTATAAGGGTTTTAAAATTTAAAGTTTAACATCATAGTGTATTTATGTTAAAGTAGAACTTAAATTTTCTTTCATCTGCTAACTAAATAATTAAGAATTGTTTTATATTGATCCATAATCCTATTTAGTCAAGTGTCCAACCCTTTGGATATTTCTGACAAACTTTCCAAAATCAAGTTCTAAAAATGAAGTCTTTCTGATCTAGAAAAAACTTTGGGATTTTTCCAGAGGGCCCCTGGAACATCCCAAATATTTGTTAAACTAGTTAGGCTTTCTTCATATATTAAATTACATGAGAAGCATTGCCAAATAAGAAGTAACATTAAGATTTTTTTTCCTTAATGTTGTGTCTTCAGAGGTAGATGTAAGTGTTCCAGAAATTATGTAAAATGCTGGTATAAAGTGCCATCTGTCATAAAAATTGAGGCTCACACCAAAGGACTGAACATGATATCAGGGAAATTCCCTGGCTGATTTTCATGCAAGGGCAGCAGCAATGAATCTACAGCGATTGTGGCACTTGTGGGTGAAGCCCATTCTGCTTCTGCAGAAAATGACCCCTCGTTGCCTAACTTCTGACATTCTGATGTCCTTGTAACATGGCAACCGTCTGCTCCTGAATCGGAGCCATTAAAATGGGTAAACAATGGCTGTAAGTGAAATGAACAGAAAGGGCTATGGAGGCAAAAAAGGCAGTGGCTTGGTTCTTCCTGGTTCCCTGGCAAAATCCATTTTGTTTTCAAATTTCTTAATCCACAATAGGGAAAACTTTTTATTTGTCCCCAGAGGCCTCAGAACTCCTCCTTCTGGGTCCTTTGAGTGTATCTACCTGGACTTTGTTCAGTTGTCATGTAGTATAGGTGATCAATATGTTTTTGTTGTTGCATGTATGTTTTCTGGATGGGTTGTAGCCTTCCCTTCTTGCATTTACATCAACAACCAGGCCAAATTTAATATAAACAAGTTAGTTTCACTGAGATTATGCTTGGGAAAAAATGTAAAGAGAAATATGTTTGTACCTTTATAGACATTAGATTCTAGTCTTGTTAATTATCTTTGAGGTTTTGTTATATAAATGTAAACTAGACTGAATCCTGAATTCTTCTAGTTTCCTCAAATATCTGGCTAGGAGAAATGTTTTTAAATTTCTCCCACCCTTCTGTTTTGGAATCACAAGAACAAAGATGGCCCTTCAATCACCTTGAAAGGGGCTGTGACTGGTCCTCCTCACTACCCAGATGGCAGTGAGACTACAGGACTTGAGCCTCGGATACACATCTCACAACTACAAGGACTATACCTGACCTGTGGTTCTGTACAGATTCTAGAGATCTCCAAATCTAACTGACAAGGAAGAGCTGCCATCAAGTTAGGCTGCTTCCAAAGTGACAGATTAAGCTGCTGCTAAGTCGCTTCAGTCGTGTCCAAATCTGTGCAACCCCATAGACGGCAGTCCACCAGGCTCTCCCATCCCTAGGATTTCCAGGCAAGAACACTGGAGTGGGTTGCTATTTCCTTCTCCAATGCCGGAAAGTGAAAACTGAAAGTGAAGTCACTCCGTCTCTTCGCGGCTCCTCCGTCCATGGGATTTTCCAGGCAAGAGTACTGGAGTGGGGTGCCATTGCCTTCTTCGGCAGACAGGACCAAGAATCACCAATTTGGGAGATTCTCCTCACCTGAGACCTTCTAGCTTCAGGCTGAGACATCTTTGTGGCTCCTCTGCTCAGGCTGTTTGATGGGGGTGGACCCAGTCCTTTCTGTTGCTTCGACAAAGACCCACCCAGGACCTGAATGGGCTCACACTCTGCACTGTGATACCTTCCCAGATGCTGCAGCAGTGAGAACCCACCCTGGCCCAGGAACGAGTCCTGGCAGCCCCAGTGAGGCCTAAGCTCCTCCCTTGGTGACATGTTCTGGGGCTCCAGTGTTTTGCCCATGCTCGCCACTGTCCCTGGCCCTGATTTGGAGAGTGATGGACAGTGCTGGGCAAACAAGACATGCCCTGGGAGACAATAAAGACCTGCTCTCGTTCAGACATCCTCTTCCCTTCCCCAACCAGAATCCCATGGTGACGGATGGCAGGAGGCCCCAGCCTCGGGCTGATGGCTCACAGAGAGGGCTGACAGCCAAAGACTGGCCAAAAACAAAGGGCTTTTTGACTTTCCAATCCCAATGAGAAGCCTGGATGACTCCAGCAAGTGTGTTTCCCTAAAACTCACTCTCCTTGGGAACAATTAAAAAATCTCAGAACAGCCAAAAGGAGGCATGGTCTTGGGGCAATTAATGACCCCCACAACAAGCTAAGGCCATTTCTATTATATGTAAGCTTGTTAGTGAGAAAGAAACCACTGGTTGTTGCTGGCTCCTGCTGGTGCTCAGTTACTGTGGTGGCAAGAGTACTGCCACCAGGGTATTTGTGGTGGGAAGGGGCTTGGGCTGTGCCAACTGCTCCTAATTAAGCCAGTTAGACATTGTCAGATTGCAGAATACCCACGTCAGTACAGCTCAACTGGAAGAGAAATTAGGGTTCAGCTCTTAGCACCTCAGTTCTGCCCCATAGTTAGAGGAGCTTCCTATGCCTTGCCCGCTCTAGCCACTTGCCTGAAATAATAGCAAAGGCCTGCTTTGATCCCAGCCTTGTGAGCAATGGTCCAAAGCCCCTTCCCACCACAGATAGATTAAGACCTCCTACTTAAACATGAAACCCTTTCTTGTCTTTCCTTTACTCTGACATTGACCTAGAAAGATAACACCCTCATCTGTATCTCCCAAGACACTGATAAGGGGAGTAACCTCTGAAATTTAGAGCAATTTTTATTTCAGGCTAAGAGAAAAATCTCACCAACTCCTGACTTGAAGGGGCTCACACAACAGTTCTTACAAATGAATCCATTAACAGTGCCACCTTCATGGAAGTGTTTGTGCCCCAACAGGATTTGCTTTTTTCTGTGGTTGTAACCTTTGAGTGGACCTATGGATGCCTGAATGGCAGAAGCGCAGCTGAGCAGGGCCTCCTAGGCTATCTAACCATGTCCCTAACTATTCCAGAAAGGACTGACCAGGAGTTTTTTCCTGATTCGCAGTTTCTGTCTGTAGCAGTGAACACGGCCTAGTTTTCTGATTAGGAGTAGACATAAATGAGATTATGATCAGTAACCTCTCTGAAACTCTTTTTTTTCTTATTTCAGTTTTATTGAGACATAATCTGCATATAGCACTGTATAGGTTCAAGATGCACAGATTAGAGACTTGATCTTCACACATCATGAAATGATGACCACACTGAATTTAGTGAATATCCATCATTTCACATAAATGTGAAAATAAAGAAATAGAAAAAATATTTATTCTTTGTAATGACAACTCCTAAGATTTACTGTTAATGATTTTCATATATAACATATGGCAGTGTTAATTACATTTATTTTGTTGTACATTGAAACCCTATTACTTATATATCTTATAACTGGAAGTTTGTATCTTTTGACTGCCTTCATCCATTTCCCCCTCCTCCTGCTCCTCACCTCTAGTAACCACAAATCTGATTTCTTTTTCTGAGTTTGCTTTTGAAATATAGTTGGCCAACACTATGTCAGTTCTTGGTGCATAATATAGTTATTTGATATTTCTATACATTTCAAAATGACCACCGTAAGTCTATTTATATTACTGTATGAATGTATGATGTAGTTCTTGAGTGTGTTTCCCACACTGTACATTTCATGTTTCATGTTTCATTTATTCTGTACTTCTTAATCTCCCTCACCTATTTCTCTCTTCCTGAGACCTCTCCTTAACCCTTGATGATAAAGCAGATTCTCTTGCTAAGCAATTAGCTTCCCAGCAAAAATCGTTGGAATCTCTAGCCAAGTTTGTTCTTGATAAAAGGATAGTCCTTGATTCCCTTTTAGCTAAATAAGGAGGTGTCTATGCTGTGGCCAACACTACCTGATGCACCTGGATTAGCACTTTGTGAGGAGTTGAAACTTGGTTACAAATGATTACTGAGTAAATAGATAACTAATGAGAACATACTCTATAGCTCAGGGAACTCTGAGTGAGTGAAAGTCGCTCAGTCATGTCCAGCTATTTGTGACCCCACGGACTATACAGTCCATGGAATTCTCCAGGCCAGAACACTGGAGTGGGAAGCCTTTCCCTTCTCCAGGGGATCTTCCCAACTCAGGGATCGAGCCCAGGTCTCCTGCATTGCAGGTGGGTTCTTTACAAACTGAGCTATCAGGGAACCCTGTGGTGACCTAAATGGGAAGGAAATTAAAAAAGAGAGGATACACACACACACACACACACACACACACATAGCTGATTCACTTCACTGTACAGTAGAAACTAACACATTGTAAAGCAACTATACTCCAATAAAAATTAATTGAAATAAAATTTAAAAAATCACTGACCAAGCCACTTGGCTTAGAAATAACTCCTTTGATGGTGTCTTTTTATTTGATTCTGATTGGTTTGGGTTTTGGGGACCACGGCTCCAAAGTGCACTCCAAACACTGGGAATTGATCTATTTGTAGTTATTATAAAAATTCCCCTGGTGCATCATATCCTCTCAAAAACTAAATATATGTTCGCAGCCACTAACTGCCAAGCAAATCATCTCCCTAAGACTGGCATGTCAGAAAAGGAAAGAGAATGACTGATTGAAGTATTATGAACAGGGGACTGTGACCTGTGAGTGTCACAGGGATTAAACCAAACAGAAGGACCTTAGGATACCACACCCAGGATTAACGAAGCTGCAAGAACTACAGAGTGGTAGCCAAGAGTGGCTCTTGCCTGGAAAATCCCGTGGACAGAGGAGCCTGGAAGGCTGCAGTTCATGGGGTCGCTGAGGGTCAGACACGACTGAGCGACTTCACTTTCACTATTCACTTTCATGCATTGGAGAAGGAAATGGAAACCCACTCCAATATTCTTGGCTGGAAAATCCCAGGGATGGGGGAGCCTGGTGGGCTGCCATCTATGGGGTCACACAGAGTCGGACACGACTGAAGTGACACAGCAGCAGCAGCAGCCAAGAGTGGCGCTAATGCCTTAAATTTTGATCATGTCTCTCAGTTAGAGTTTATCAAAAGGGGATTTGCTAAAAAAATAAAACAAGACCCAAACCATCTGTCCCATGCTAGCGTGCTAAGTTGCTTCAGTTGTGTCCAACTCTGTGGGACTGTATTGACTGTCGCCCACCAGGCTCCTCTGTCCATGGGATTCTCCAGGCAAGAACACTGCAGTGGGTTGCCCTGCCCTCCTTCAGGGGATCTTCTTAACCCAGGGATCAAACCCACGTCTCTTATGTCTCCTGCATTGGCAAGCAGGTTCTTTACCACTAGCTCCACCAGGGAAGCCCCTCATTTGCCCCAGCAACAGCTACATGAGACTTCACTGCAGTTTCAACCACTCCGGGTATGTGACTTTTAAACAAACATT